>NW_026138070.1:5217628-6522035 GCF_025592945.1 Manacus candei
GATTCCCAGCAAGGGCTGGGAAGTCCCAGCAAAGCAATCCCAGTGCTGCTCAGCAGCACCAGTAACGTGTTAATGGTGTGTGCAGGCAAAGGAGAACCGGGGCCCTGGCTGGGAGTGGAAGGAAAGAGAGAGGAAAACCACAGAGGCAGAAACAAAACCTCCTTGTGAATGTCTGTTGGTGTATCTGTGCATCTCTGCTCCAGGGGGGGGTTCTGGAATAGCTGTCAGGGCTGGATTTGGTCTTTGTGTTTTGCAATGGAACATCTGGTCCCTCTGCTGATTCGGAGACACGGATGAGCCAAATCGATCATTTGGTTCTGCAAAGACCTGTGGAAAAGCAAAGAAACAGCAACAAGTGCAGCACAACCCCCATTTCAATTCTCCCAGGCTGTTTATCAGCCCCTTTGCTGGGCTGGGATGATTAGAAAGCCCATGACAAATTGCTTGCTCAGTTTGCTGGCTTCCTTTATTTCTGGGCAGAATTCTCTGTGCATCAGCCTGGATCTGTGTTTCCATGTGTGTTTTGATTTGTGTTTTTTTTTTCCCCCTCCCTTTTATAGACAAAACAGCAAGAAAAAACTGCCCAGCTTTTTTGGTCTAGAAGGAGGGCAGGAGAGAGACACGACCACGGACAAAATCCTGCAGTATATTCCAGCAAAGGCAAGTACAAACACATCCAAACCCCCTCCCCGCTGCTCCAAGAGTTTATTCCCACCCAGCCCAAAGACAGCACTTAAGAAGGATGATGGATCTGGATCCAGGGGCAGCAGCAGGTCTGTCTCAAAGGGATGGAGCCCAGGGAAGGACGAGCCCTGTGCTCACACAGCAGCAGAATTACCTGCCCTGGGGTCCCCAGGAAGGTTTGGGGGGGACCTGCCACCAGCAAAAAGGTGTGATGGGGTGGGAGGGTCGTGCTGGGAGCCAAGCAGGGATATCTCACCCCCCACTTCTGCTCTTTCTGGGTTGCCTGAGAGGGAAGGGAAAATCGGAGCGAGCACTCAAAGGTGAGATGATTCATTCCCACGCCGGAATGAGACGGAGCAGGCAGCCTGTTAGCAAGGAGCCCTGGGAAGGCAATCAGGAAGGGCAGGTCTGCCCCAGGCATGCACCAGCCTTGTGGCCATATGGCCCATTTCCCAGCGCTGCTCAGGGAAAGCAGAGGTGAAGGGATGAACCCTGGTGTGTTTTCTCGGTCCCTTTGTGGGGGACAGGGATGTGGACAGAGTTTGGGGACCCTTTGGGCTGTGCTGGGCAGGCACCTCTCCCACTGCATGGCAAATAGGCTGTGTGGATGTGGGGAAGGGGAAACTGAGGCAGAGACTCAATGCCAGGCAGAGGGAATTTCAGAGATGGCACAGCTCCCTGTGGGAGTCAGCATCCAGAAGGGTCAGGCAGCAGAGCCCAGGGCCCAGACAGATCCTGGATGCTCAGCAGGATGAGCTGTCATGTTAGCAGGTCCCGGAAAAGGAATCCTGCAAGAGGACACAACAAAGGTCACCGAGAACTTATTCATTCGGGAACACAAGTGTGGGATCTCTCCAGGGAAGGAAGGAGGGTGGGTGGAGCAGTTGTTTAGCAGTTACCCTCGCCTGGGGCAGCTGGGATGCAAACTCCCTGCTCAGCCACAAGCTTCTTGTGTGGCCTGGAGAGAAAGCCTTGGCTTAGACCCTTTCCCACTCCTGTATTTTGAGGAGAACCAGGCACTGTGGGGCCAGGTCAGAGAGCAGCCATCAGCACAGGGCTCTGATGCAATCTCAGAGGAGATGGGATCACCAAACCTCTGGCCATGCCAGGCAGCTTGGGACTGGGGCAGGTGACATCCCTGAAAACCAGCCCCTTCTGGACCTGGCACACACAGCCAGTGCCTTTTGCTCCCACCACCCTCTGCCCTGTTTCCCACACTTCCCAGTCATGGCTCCTGTGGAGCCTCGGCAAAGCGAGGGGGGAGGATGTGCCAGAAGAGCTGTGCTTCTCATTTGCTTCTTTTATCATTAAACAGCAGCTTTCAGAGCCCCGGGGCACCAGCCTTGCAAGGCTGAGCTCTTCCTGCTGCCTGGGCTGGTGATTCAGTTGGGAGTCACTGGGGTCTGCAGGTTAATTAGTAACTTGTTCTACCTGTAGGATGAGGCATCTGAGACTGGGGGGGGGAAAGAACATGTCAGGGCACTTGCACTGCCAGAGACCAAGCCCTGGGAGAAACCAAGTTTCCAAGGATCTGCACTGCCTGGAACCCAGTGGGACCGCTGAGCTAACGGGAATGGGGCTGGTCAGGATGGGGCTGGGGGAGGAGGGTGCTGGTCCCCAGCACAGCCCAGCCAGGGGAGCGAGCAGCTGACTGGAGAGCATTCCAGAGGAAGAATAAATCCCTTTTGTTTTGGCTGCACACTGAGGCATCCCCATGGTTTTGGGTGGTGCCTGCAGCTGGAAGGGCAGCAGCAAATTTCAGGGATGTCCATGGTCTTGGACTTGCTCCCATGTTTAACCACTAAATCCACCTGTCTCCTAAGTCTCACTGCAAACCCTTGCAAGCTGGGGTCGCTGGATCCTTGTTTGGGAGAGGGAATATTCCACTGATCTTGTTTCTTGCCACATGAACAGCGGTCATGGAAACTCTCCCTCTCCCTCCCGACTGCGGGAGGATCCCTGTGGAAGCTGGCAGGTTGGCCGAGCTCTTTGCCAACAGTGCTGCTGGATTCCCAGCTCCCAGGTTGCTTTTGCTCCTTGGTGCCTTATTTATTCCCAGGAAGTTTGGCTGGCACGTTCCAGGCAGCAGTATTGCCCAGGCAGCTGGTAGCCGGTGTCGTTCCTTATCTCTGTTTCCATAATTTCCTTACTTCATCCTCTCCCCACTCCCTGTTTCTGGTGGCTGCCCTTATCCCAGCGGTGTTTTGTTATTGCTGCCCCAGCTGCTCTTTGCTCTGACAGTGGCTTGTGGCACAAATATGACCTTTTCCTACTCTGGGCTGCCTCAGTGAGACTCTTAACGGGCAGCCAGCGGGTTCCCTGGGTTCTGTTCCATGCCTGGGAAAGCTGGAGGGAGGCTCTGAGCAGAGAAAGGGTTAACTCGTGCCCTAAAAAGAGTAACCTAAATTCAGTGAGGCCCAAGCTTTGCAGGTGAAAGGGCCCCCGAGAGCTTCAGGCTCCTGTTCCTGGTTCACCAGCCCCCCGGAGCAGCGCTATCCCTGGAGAAGGCTGGGAGAGGGGGGTTAACCTCGTGCCAGAGGGGTGAGTCACAGACTCCCCAGCCAGACAGATCTGGTGAGCTGTGCTGCTTCCTCATCCATCACGGGCACACGCAGCTGTCTCCTTGGCACTGGGAGCCGGGAGCGGGCACACGCCGGAGGCGGGGACGTGCCGGCAGCCCCGGGGTGATGGGCTGAGTGATCCCGCTGAGCCCTCGCCCTGCTCATCCCTGGAAATGCTCAGTTCGAGCCCAGGGCAGCCACATAAAACCGCTCCAAACCTTCCTTCTCCCACCTGCCTTTCCCTTTTGCTGGAGGATGCATACCTGGAGTCTGTGGAGCGTCTGACCAAGCTGATATTTAAGACTCCCAGGCTAGTGTGTATCCCAGCCTCTGTGGGAATCCGTGGCTGGGATACAGCCCTTCCCTTCTCCCCAAGGAAATCAACCAGCCCCCAGAAATAAAAGTGTTATTCCCAGAAAAGCTGCAGGAAGAGCTTTTCCCCCCTGGGATTCATGCAGTATCCAGACAGTGTGACAGCAGTGCCCTGCCACAGGGGTGTGGGGTTGTGCTACTGCACAGAAGGAAGAATTCCCCTATAACCAGGGAATCAGGGAAGCCTCCAGCCCTGAGTGCTGTCTCCTCTCCTCAGTCCTGGCTCTCCTGCACTGCTTTCTGGCTTCCTGTAGCTTTTCCAAGCTTTTTGCACTGGCACTGAGCAGCTTCACCACTCAGTGCCTTGCAGCTGCTTTTATGGCTGTGGGGCTCTGCCCCAAAATTGTCTGGCACCCCAAAACAACTGACTCCACCTAGAGAAATCCAGGGATCTGAGCAGATGGGAGAGCCAAGGAATCCAGGTGGAACTAGAGCAAAGAAAACCTTCCCACTACCCCCCGTGGAAGGCACACACTGTTTGCTTAGCCTCAATGGGTCCTTGTTCCAGTGGATTTGATTAGGATGATAAGAGGTTTGTCTGTGGAGTTGGGATACCCTAAAAGTAGGATGTGCCTCTTCCCAATGCAGAAACCTCACCTTTAGGTCAGCATCTCCTCCCAGCAGTAACTGAACCCCAGCTCCATGCTGGCATGGAGACCCAACAACAAACAGCCCATCCTGGGCACCTGCCCAGGGCACCTTTCCAAGGAATCCCTTTTGGGAAGATGTTCTGGGAATGTCTCTTCCAGACATCACCTCCCCATTCCTCTGATTTGTTTTCCCTGTGTCCTTGGTACAGATTATCCCGAACCCGGAAAACCAGAAAGAAAACTTGGACCAGAGGTTCCCCAGCCTGTTCAAGAAGGGACGAAGGAAAACGACTGTCAGGAACCTGGGAAAAATCATCTATTACTCCAAGGTCAAGTTAAGGTTCCAGCACTGCCAGGTAAAAACTGAGGCACCTGTTTGTGGGCGTTTTCTCTCCCCGGGTATGACCCTGCAGAACTGGGAAGGGAAGTGTAATTCTGGGAACTGTGACTCAGGGAGGCTCCCTTGGGATGTGTTGTCATGTGGTGCACAGGTATCAGCTCGTGCACCTGCTCCCATCCCTGTGGGCAGCTGGGATGTGCTTCCAGGCTCCACTGCTGGGCTGGCAGCAGATCCATGGTGGGAACATGATGGTGGCCCTGGGATGAGCTTCCCTGTGCACGGATCAGCCTGGGATGAGAGGGAAGTCGGGAGAGGGAAGGTGTCCTGAGGTAACCCCCAGGATGTGTCTCTCCTGCAGGAGGTCAATGACTGCTTCTTGGAGCTGTTCCAGTCCTACCTGTACTTCCAGTCCGTGGGCTCCAATGGACTCACCCACCAGGTAGGGCATCGCCTGGTCGTGCCAGGGCAAGCACTGGGCACTTGGGTGGCTCTGGGCAGATGGGCTGGGACAGGGGGCTCTGCTTCTGGGGCTCCCCTGGCCTCCTCTAAGAGATGTCACCAAGTCCCTTCCCGTGCATGCCAAGATCCTGGGAAAGGAGGGCATTTTTTTCCCCAGGGCCTGCACTCAGATGACCTCAGTTTCACCTGAGTCCTTGGCCTTGCCTGTGGGCAGAGATAAAGGACCCCACAGAGGTGGGAGAGGGGCTTGTGCAGGGCTGGCAGGCAGGGCCAGGGGTGGGAGGTGTTCAGCACCAAGCACAGGGAGCTGAGCCTTGGCAGGGACCTACAGGGGCTCCTACAGCCCAAAATCCCACTGGCCTTGGTGCCTGTGGTGGTCTTGGCCCTGCCCTCTGGACCAAGGAGGAGTTTTTTCATCTGCAGGTTGGAGCTGATAATCTTAGAGGACTTCTCCAACATTAATTAATCCGTGGGAGAAGGTGGAAATAAAAAACTGAGGGCAGCACTGGGGAGCTTTCCTGGCAAACTGCTCATCAATCTTTTAACCTGATGATGCTGGTGAATTACAAATAATAAGGAAGTCACAACTGTGAAACAAGAAGCCCTGGATGTGCTGTCCCTCCACAGGAGTGAGCAATTAAAACTGAGCATGGCTGTTTTCGGAGATGGTTATAAAAATTAGTTCCTTTTAGAAATGATTCACTGTCTTGCAGGTGACTTTATGTTGATGCAATACATCAGTGCAATCTCTCGAGTCACCCACCAACCAGCCTTCAACTGAAAATTCGCATGTCAGGAGACAAACCATATTACAAAATCTCCTGACTGCTTTATAAACAGCTCCTTAGTTTATTAATTCGAGGGGAATTAAAAGGGAATTAATGTTCCAGTACTGGCCCCAAGACATTAGCAGCCATTAGCATCTTTTATGGGGCTTGTTTAGAAAGCCCAAAACGGGGAGTACAAACTTGCCACCTGTTCCTGTGCTCTGTTATAGTGGGAATCTGAAGATCCAGAGCCTAGGAACCAGACAGCTCAGTTTTGCTTTATGGTCAGCTCCATCTTCTGTGTTTCTTGTGTTAAACCACCGTTGTCTTGCTGAGGTTTCTCTTAAAACTGAAAGATTTAGAATATAAAGAATATAAAGGAAGAGTTCCTGCAGAGGATTGCTGCAGCACTGGCCCCAGGAGCTGCTGAACCTGCTTCCTCTGGGGAGTGTGCTGGATCCAGACCCCAAATGTCTCCCCTCAGAGCCACATTTTGCAGTCTAACACTGAGCCACAGCAACCTGGGAGTCTGGGCTCCCAACCTCCCACGGCAAAGGGGCACCGATGGCAGAGCTGCCCCCAAAATAACAGTGTGCCCTCCCTCTGCAGGAACTGCTGCCTCTGAAGGAGCTGAATGTCTGTGAGATTGAGGCTGGGAAGGGCCCTGGGCAGCAGGATTGCCACGCTTTTCTCATTGCAGGTGGGTGCCTCCTTGTTTGCTTTGCACAGAGGGCAGAGGGTGTGTGAATCAGGCTGTCTCTGCTCTCTGTCCCACCCTGACCCCATCCCAGGAAAGAGGCTGCAGGGAGATGAAGCTCTTCCTTCCTCCCAGAATTTACATCTTTCTCTCCAAGTCTTCCCTGCTCTTAAACACCTGGGCAGTGATGCCCAGGGCTGGCACAGGGAGGGGAGGGGATGGATGGTCCTGTGTTCCAGCTGGAGGACTCATGGTGACAGTTCCCACCTCTGTCCAGTTATTTGAACGAAAAAAATGGAATAAAACTCCTTCTCTCCATATAAACCCCAAGGGCAGGGAGTGACTCCAAGCAGTCAGGGCACTGAAGGGCACAGTTCAGTGCCCAGAGGTGAGTGAGTTGCCTCCACAGTAACACCAGTTTGGTGCTGCCAGGACCCAGTGTCACCTCACCAACTCTTCCCTCACCAGCCTCCACAAGCTCTTTAAACTTTTCTCTGAGTGCTCTTGCTTTATAAAAGATCTCCTGGGATGACAGCCTGTCTGCAGCTTGGATAGAGGCTTCTTTGGGCTTAGTCATTGCTGAATTACAGGCATAAATGATAAAAAGGAGGTGGTACAAACGACCCTCCAATTTTAAGGGCTGCTGAGCTGTGGCTGTGCTGCACTGTACCAGGCAGGGCTCTCCAACCCTTTTTGGAAACCTGTAAAATGAAGGAAAATATCTCCCAGGGGCATCTGCTCTGGGGTGGGGGGACTCGTTCTGCTTGTATGAAAACAGGCAGGAGTTTGGCTGGGTGGAAAATTGCCTCAAGCTTTGTTGGGTTCCTGTCCTGCTTGGGGGAAGAACAAGCCAAAGCCTTTCAGAGTGCTGTGCACGTTGGGAAGCAGTGACAGGAAGAAACCAGGGAGGCAGCAATGTTTAGGACTGCTGGGAGATCAGTGGAACGGTTTTATTGTCCTGCTGGAAGGGGAGGAATCAAGGCATGGAGGGGGTAGGAGCCTTCCCATGTCCCCACACAGGGTCAGGGTGGAAATCTCTTCGTCTCATGACTCTGAGACACAACAGACACACATCCATTCTCTTGTGAAATCCTGTGGCATCCGTAGTTCCCCATAACTGCACTGCCAGGGGTAGTTCAGCTTACTGGAAGTTGTTGCAGGATCACTGGAAGCGTGGAGGTGGAGTGGAAAAGGAAGCCTGGCAGCATCCAGGGTGTCCTTGGTGGACAGTGTCTGGCTGTCACCTGGGCTTTATGGTCCATCCCTTGCCCAGCCTGTGGTGCTGGTGGAGTTACTGAGCACCTCGAGTTACCTCTGCCTCCCCTGCAGCCTTTTAGTGTCTCCAGTCTGGGAGATTTGAGTGGGAATAAACTGCTCCTGCTCTGGGAAGGGGGTTTCTTGCTTCCAGAGCTCCTCTGGAAGCATTCACAAGGAAGGAGGAAGAAGAAGGCAGAAGAAAAGAGCACGAGGGCTGGCAGGGGTTGCTCAGCGTGGCTGGGTCGTGGCCCTGCCCTGGGGCTGAGGGCAAGGGCAGGAGCTGAATTAGCAGCAGCCTCTCAGACTCTGCTCAAAGCCTCCCACAGCTCCTGCTCCAGCTTCAGGCGTGTCCCAGGCTTCAGGCTTGGCCAGCAGGGCCTTTCCTCATTTTCTCTTCCCTACCAGCACAACTCCTACCAGGCTGGATGCCATGGGAAGTATCCAGAGCTGCCAGAATACCTAGAGAGCACTAACACCATCATACCCTCCTGGCTACTCCATAAAGCAGGGAATCACTGTATCTTCCTTGCAAAGACAGGGGAACCAAGGGAAGAGGAGGCAGGAGAACTCCAGAGCCACGGCAGTCCATAGACACTTGGATACCCAGGAAATGCTTGGCACTAAATTACTGCAATGGATTTGGAGTCACTCAGGGAGTCTCTGCCCCAGCTTCCACACCTCTGCTTTGTTTATGCACATTCGTTTCAGAGCATTTCCTGAAAGGCAGAAGCGTTTCAAAGTCTTAATTAACCATTGTTTATAAATAGTGCAGGAATTAGGGTACTAAAGAAGGGCAAAGTACCATGTTTATCCCGTGCACGGGCTTATCTCAATACTTCCAAGTCCCACAGAGCCAGATCCTACTGAGCTTGCACCAAGCAGGGTTTAATATGAGATTGCTGGTAAATTATTAATCATAACATACATTCTGCATCCTGCCAGAAATGGTTATTACCGTCACTGGGTCATGTCTGCAGTGAGTAGTAGAGGGGTGTGTGAGACTGTTTTGCTCGTGCTATTAAATGAAGGAGGCTGGAAACGTCAAAATCAACAAGATGCAGGGCTGTTCCTCCCTTCAAGAGAAGTCTGAGGTCAGCTGCAGATTGTCTGGCACAGATTATGTTTGGTGGAGCAATAAATAAACTGTGTCAGAAAGCTACCAGTGTTCTACATATTGAGTGCCAAAGTGAAAGCAGGAGATAGCACGGAACTTTCTGATGGGTTGTGACAGTCCCTGCCCACACAGGTGCTTTTCACAAACTCCTGGGGGTTTTCAAAGCTGAAACGTGTGCTTAGTTCAAGCTTTTGTGCTGCCTTTGAGTTTTGTTCTTGGCCTGGTTTGGGGTTGGGAAGTGCCTGGTGGTCAGAGCCTGATGTGTGTGAGAAGGTGCTGGAGCACTCCCAGCAGCCTGATGTGAGAGAATGTGCTGAAAGAGTGGTGGGAAGGACTGGAACAGGGCGATGGTCTGATGGTGTGATGTGCAGAGTGCAACGTGGATGCTGCAACCCATGCCCTTATCTGCTCTGCTCATCCTGTGTCTCACAGGTCCTCGGCTCAACCCCCTTGTTGTGTTCTGCCCCTCTGAGTCAGAGCTGAAGCAGTGGCTTTATCACCTGGAGAAGCAGATCCAGCTGAATGGAGGAAGCCTTGCCTTGCCCTTCCTCCCTCAGGTGAGTGTCTCACAGCCACAGTCCTGTGCTGAGCAACCAGGGAAGCTGGGATGGTTCCATTTCAGAGCTTGCCTTTGGTGTGGCCTTCTGTGACAGAAGGGTGCAAAAAAAGAGAAAGGTTTGCAAGAGGTGTTTGATAGACTTTGGTGGGGTGGGGGGGTGCTGAAAGGAAGACCTGCCACCTGTGGGTGCCACCACCACAACCTCCAAAGGGTCAGAGCTTTGGGTCTGGCTCAGAGAAACTCTGATGCATTTGGATGCTTGTGCAATTCCCCAGAGATTACAAAACATCTGGAGGAGGAGGCTGAAACCTAGAAAACAGGACTAGATTCAAGAGACTTTCTCTTCCCATCTCTGCAGGGTGTTTTAATTCCCTCCCTGTCTCCATCTCCCCACTTGTCAAAGAGAGATACCTCCCTTTGAAAGGCAATTTACAGGTGATGCTCGGTACCAGGAGCGATTATTCAGTCCCAGCTGGAAAACTGGCTCCTGCACTGATTTATTTATTCTTTCCTGCCTCTGCCACACTTAAAAAGTGCCCTGAGAAGGGCCATGCACTGGATAAACTCAGGGGAGGACATGTCTGCCTGCTGCTCAGTTTGCTCCTGTCCCTAGAACGGCTGGAAGCAGAGCTCCGTGGGGAAGGAGGAGCTGCGGTGGTGCATGCAGCACATGCCTATCCAGGGCTGGAGTGGGACTCAGAGGGAATCCCTGGGCCGTGTCCTCTGTACCTCTGAAGTGAAGCTTCAGCATCTGCCATTCCAGGTAGGACACATCCCTGGGGAACAACCTCCTGCCAGCCCAGCTCGGGAAAAGGGGATGGGTGGAGTGACCAGTGCAGGCTCCTGCCCGCCTGATGCCACCAATCCAGCAGGTCCCAAGGGTCATTTTACACCCATGTGAAGGGAAAATGGTTTCTTCCTGCTCCTGTGGCCCCGCAGGGGTGCTTGGGGACAGCACACAGGCACGTGCACAAGGACCTGCAGGACAGGGCTGGCAGCTGACCCAGTGTCACTTCACCAGCTCTTCCCTCACCAGCCTCCACAGGCTTTTTAAATTTCTTCTGAGTGGTCTTGCTCTGTAAAAGATTTCCTGGGATGACAACCTGCCTGCAGCTTGGATAGAGGCTTCTTTGGGCTTAGTCATTCCTGAATTACAGAGCTGCAAGCCCCAGGAATCTGGCAGGAATCTCCCAGCGCAGGGGAGCAGCTTGGCCCTTTCCAAAGCAATCTCCTGATGCAGGGGAGCAGCTTGGCCCTTTCCAGAGCCCTTGCCCCAGGCTGCTGTCAGAGAGACAGAGCAAAGGGCTCTCCACATCCAATCCCTGCCTGGCTGTTCACAGGCTGTTCACATCCCTCTCCCTCCTTGCTTTCCAAGGAGCAGAATGACCGGCTGTTGGTGCTTTATGCCTCCACACTGGTGATAGTTTCTGAAGAGCAGAATGGCTTCTGTTTTAAGGTAAGTTCGTGCTGGAGCATCTCCCTGCTCTCTCAACCCATCCACAGCAGCTATTTCAGCTCTTCTTTGGCTTGTTGCTCCCCTCCACCTGTGTTCCCTTGTGCTCCCTCGTGTTGGCAAGGGCTTTCCCTCCACGCTGCTCCCGTGCCAGCTGGCAGGTGAGCAGGCAGAGGGATGTTGCAAGTTATCTTCCCATGAGAAACACCTTGCCCTCCTACAGAAGCCCAGGGGGAAAGGAGCTGGCTGCCAAGGAATCTCTGGGAGGAGGGAGGCTGGCATGTTTCAGTGTGGTGGTGCTGGCAGGGAGCCTGGCTCTCCTGATGGAACAGCCCCAGAGAGCCCCTGAGGGGGCTTTGCTTCCCAAGCTCTGTGCCACGGGACCACTTGGAAGCAGGGAGCATCCAGGCAGCACATCTGATGCTCGTGGGGAAGGGCACAGGCAGGGAGGAGAGGCTGCTGCTGGAGCAGTGTTTGCTGCTCTTTCCCTCTGAGGAGCAATGTCTGGGCATGGCAGCAGAAGGAACAATGAGGATGTGGAGGTCTGAGTGTCCCAGGGGATGCAAGATCAGCTTCTCTAGTCTAGTGTGCCTTGTGGGAGCAGTGCTGGGAGCCTCAGCACAGACAGGCAGTGGCACTGTGCAGTCTGAGTGGCTGCCAACACCCACCGTGGCACTTGGTGACACAGCTGAGTGGCGAACACGGCAGTGCCGGACTTGATGATCCTGGCAGGCTTCCCTGACCTTAACAATCCTGTGATTCCGTGCTCTTGGGCATCATTGTGATGGCTTATTAACAGCCCTGTGCTTTCTGGTCCTGTTTCTTCCCCTGCTGGAACAAATGTGCCAAAAAAGAGCAGTGAACTGTGTGTGACCCCGCGTGCGGCAGCACCGGCACACGGCGGGGCAGAGCTGGGCTGCTCCTCCAGGGAACAGCATCCCTCTTAGTCACTGAGAGAGCAGGCAGTGACAGGGGAACCCTGCAGAGGCTGAGGGCTTGTGAAATCCAGCGTGAACTCACTGGGGTCCAACCTTGTGGTTCCACATCACGCGGGATGCTTTTAATTCAAGGGTTACCCATGGGAAGACCTGCGTAGGCATCTCTGGAGAGGAGATGCCTGTGCCTCAATAGGAGAGACATGACCAGTCACAGCTCTCCTCATCCCCAGTGCAGCAGTGGAGGCTGTTTTCCAGCAGCTGGTGGCTTGTGTGACACACCTCAGACAGAGCTTGTTTTCGGGAACACGCTGTTTGCAGCTCCTGGGAACGGGGCACCACGTAAGGGGGCCCTGGGCTGGGCTCTCTGATTAGCTCATCTCTTTTGAAACCTTAAACCAGCTTTGTCTGCCCCTGTCCATGCAATGTTCCCTCTTCCCACGGTGCAGGAGCTCTGGTCCCGGGGCTCTGCACAGCAGGGTGCAGGCAGGAGGTGATTCACCAGCCTGTGACACTGCACTGGGAACCTGATTTTCCACAGGCATGTCAGGGCACAGGAGCCTTCTCCCAGGGCTTCTGCAAATTAACTTCCCTTCCCTGCGAGCAGATGCTGAGCCCTACAATTTATGTGTGAGGGAATGGGCCGGCCCTTTTGTTCTTGAGCTTCATACAAACCACAGGAGCTGCTGCTGCCAAGTGTGTGTGTGTGGGACAGGGAAGGGGAAGGCAGGGGCTGAGCCTGCCGGGATGGGGCTCACCCAAATCCACAGGCTCTGGCTCACCCCTGGTGGGAAAAGGCCCTGGGCGAGGTGAAAACCAGCAAGGGGGGAGCTGCTGGAGGGGCAGGTTCACACCATGCCCAGGGAAGGCTGGAGGGGCTCTCTGCAGCCCATGGGTGTGTTCTTTGTGGGATGCTGCTGTGCTTCCTGAGGTGGGACTCTACCCAGAGGGTGTTTCAGCATCCCCATGGACGGGGAGCTGTTTTTTAAGGGAGGATGGAGCACCAGGCACCAGGGCAAGCCCTGTGCAGTCTGCCTCGGTGGCAAGAGGCTTGCTGGGATGTGCTGGTGGCAGGAATCTTGCTGGGATGTGCTGGAGAGCTGAGGAGCAGCAGCCGTGCAGCGCCTGCGTCAGCTGAAATGTCAAACCCCAGCAATGGGGGGGAAAGGAGTCAGGGAGCAGAGCGTGAGCTTTCCCTCCCAAGGTCAGCCTTCCCGAGCTGCTCAGCCCATAAATCACTGCTGGGGCAGCAGGAATGCCACAGGAGCCTGCCTGTGCCCACAGGCTGTAGCAGAGGCAGCTGCCACACGAACCACGGACACCCGTGTGCTCCGCAATCCCCTCGCGGCAAAGTTGTCACGTCGGCCACATTCCCAGAGCCTTTCCAGCTGGCACAGCTTGGAAGCGAGGGCGGGGTGAGGAGTTTCTGCTAGACACCTTGTTTTGCAGCCCCTGAGCTTAGGCAAATGAATCCTGATGGATTGCACCTTTCGGAGAGGGCCTTGGGCAAAATGACAGACAGGGCTTCTGTTCCTGCTTTTTGTGCATTTCCTCCACTCCCGGGCACGGAGCAGAGTGGAATGAGGTGAGAACCTTCTTTTCCTTGAGCACTACCCAGCCCCTGTGTTCACCATCCTGTCCAGGAGCTGCACCCAGGGCTGTTGCCACCGGCTGCCCCTGCCCAGTGCTCTGTCCCCACAGAGAGAGTCAGGGTGACATCCAGGTGAGAGCAATAGGAACAGGAGCAAAAATACCACATGTTCCTTGTTTTCCCTCTGCTCAGAGCATGAGAGAGACAAGAAGTAAAGGGATGAGCTCATCTGTGTGATGTTTCCAGTGCAGAATCTGCTTCAGTGGCTCTCCCAGGGCTTTCCTGCCTCATTTCTCTAAGGAAAATTTACCCCAAAGAAAGAGGAGCTCTGGATCTGAATTCAGTGCTGACAAACCCCCTTGGCCCTTCTGCCACGTTGCCTATCACAGAGAATTAAGCTGTCAGCGGTGACACTTAAAGGACATGTGGCAGCAGAGCAAGAGTGGGGCTGGGACAGGCAGCCCTGTCCCTGCCCACCCCACAGGTCACCCCAGAGCTGGTCTGGCACAGATATGGGATGGCCACGGGACACCGGGTGATGGCAGAGGGGACAGTGGTGGATGTGCATGAAAAGGTATAATAACACTTAGGGCCAATAGCACACAGGGTCTTCTAACTCCCAGATCTTCCAGGGACAGGCTGCTTTAGCTCCCAGCTGACAGGAACAGACGTGTGGTGCCTGCCCGGGGCAAGCCCCGCTCCCACCTCAGGAGTGGCAGCTCACAACTGTGCCTCCTGTAACACAAGAGCTCAGGTTTCACCAGCTGGCATTTGCGGGGCTCAGCCCTGTCTTTGTAAGGCTTTGCAGGGAATGGATTGTGGGCATTCCTCCGGGCAAGGCTGGAAGTCCCAAGTTAGCAACTACAACCTCGTGCGGGTCCATGTTTGCGAAGTTTTCCGGAGAAATCAGAAATTTCAGCCATTAAACTGCTGGAAACAGAACTGGGAGGGAAGGGGTGTTTTTTCCAAGCTCGGATCTCAGGAGAGACTTTGAGAACAAAGCAGTCTCACACAGTCATGCTGGCTCCAGAGGCTTCATTCCTGCAGTAAGGCGGGTGGTTGGGAGAACTGGAAGCAGGAAACACCAAGCTGGGACAATCTGCTGGAGACAGAGTTCTCCAACAAGCCTGTGCCCCACACCTGTGAAGGTACAGAGGCCCCCAAATCCTCGCCCAGCTTAGCAGCAGCTTGGGTGTGCCTCTTGTCTCCTGCAGACCTGCCCTAGGGGATTCAGGCTCTGAGATTCCCCATCCCCATGGGGGATCCCAAGGCATCCCAGCAGGGCCAAGCTGCCCCTTCTCCCCAAGCCACAGAAATTGCAGCCAGGCTCCTGCCAGCCTCTCTCCATCCTCACCATGGGCTTCCCTCCTCGTGCTCCCAGCAAAACTCTGCACAAGGCTCCTCTTGGCTCCCCTGATGGAAAAGCCCCTGTGGAAGTGGAGTTTTGCTGCCCCAAGGTGGGCAGGGGCAGCCACGTTGTCCTTCCCACAGTGCCCACGTGCCCTATGGCACGGACTGGGAGATCTGCTCAGCTCTGTGGTCCCAATCCTGATTCTCTCTCCAACAGGGCGAGCTGCCACTCAACGCCATCCAGGTGCTTTTTGAAGAGAACGAGAAAAGCTCCTTTCTAATCGAAGGTGGGTGTCCCCACACCACGGGGTGTGCTGGCAGCAGCCACGAAGGGTCCTGGAGGGGCTGGTTTGCTGGTTTTGCTGAGCTGCTGTGGCCCCTTCTCAGCTGTGTGGGAGCCAGGCTCTGTGAACTGCACTGCCTGGAAATCTGGGCCCCTCAGTGCCCTCGATGAGCAGCAGGACCTGGCTCTGCTGGTGGAAGAGGCCACAGCACCAGGGGTGCACAGTGTCCCCCTCATTTAGACCCAGGCTGGGACTGCCCCTGTCCTACCCCCAGCCTGGTACAAACGGGCAGCACCGAAGGCAGAGCATTCCCATTGTCCCAGCACCTCCAGACCCCAGGAGGACGTGGGGAGGGGACGGAGCGAGAGGGTTCCCACGGGCTTATCGAGGGAGCAACACCGAGTCAGTGGAGCCCAGTGAGAGCAGCCAGTGCTGTTTTCCCAGGCCGGCTGATCAATTCGATCCGGGTGACCTGCCGCAGTTACGAGGATTACCAGGAGTGGCTCTACTGCCTCAACACGGCCCAGTTTCGAAACGCCGACTCCTCCCTCTCCGGATCCGAGAGTTTCTCAGGATCAAAGCCGCCACACCCCAGCCAGGTAACAGTCGCCTGGGAATCGGTGGCTGTCCTGTCTCTGGAGCACTCCTGTGACGCAGCAGACTTTGTCTTCAGGCGTCCTGTTTGAAGGCTGTCAGCAAGCTGCTGAGCCCTGCCAATTATTTAAAGCCCTTTATGACATTTTATAGGCAGATATTATAGTGAATTCCTTCAGAAGCAGGACATAGACTGTGACAGTGTTGTGCAGTGAGGCATTGGGCACAAGGGCATTAAAAGGGTCTTGGACTCGATGATTCTTGTGGGTCCCTTCCAACTCTGGTTATTCTGTGATTCCTGCAAGGAAGGGGAGACCCACACTGCCAGCTCTGCAGCTGGGACAGGTCAGGGTGCCTGAGCACCCCTTTCCTGCAGTGCACCCCCCTCATTCACCCTGGTCACCCCAGCTGGACCCACCAGCACACCCCACACACCAGGCATGGCCACCGGGCAACTGCTGGCCGTGGGGACACAGCCCCAACCCAAGGGGTACCGAGGGCTGTGCTGGGCTGGCACTGCTGGGGCTGGGGAGGGATGTGCCTGTGGCCATGCAGAGGGTCCTTCCATCACCATGTTCTTCTCCCCATGCAGTTCACCAGCAGCGGGAGGGGGTCCCTCACCTCCGACGGCCGCACGAATTCCTGGGCGTCCGGAGGGAGAGTGACCACTGTGACCCACCTGTCCCAGACCAGCGGCTCCCTGCCCGACGGACACTCCTTCCTGCTGATGCCTGAGGGCAGGCTGCTCGAAGATGCCCTCTCCTCTGGCTATTCCCAGCCTCTCCACGTAAGTGAGCCCCTGCCAAAGCCGGGGATGCGTGTGGGGACGGACGCTGCCTTTGGGCAGAGCGCTCTGGTGCGGGCAGTGTTTGCTCTGTGTTGCCACAAATCCATGCCTGGAGCCTGGGTTTGTCCTGGCTCAGCCTCTGCTGATAAGGGAAAAGGCTGCGGAGGAGTCCCATCCCAGTCCTCCACTCTGACTGTTGGACAGGTTGCAAGAGGGCAAACAGGGTGGTTCAAAGGCCAGGAGACCCCAAAATAAGAGCTGGAGGTGGGTGGAGGTGATGGGCTAGGCAGGATTTTGGTCTGGCCCTGGGCAGCATTTGCATGTCCAGGGTTGTAGGAGTGCCCGGGGCAGGGACCCCGTGCAAGACCATCCCGATCCCTGAGTTCCTGGCCTGAGGAAAGTCAGCTCCAGGGTCTGCCTTCTCATTTCAGTGCCTGGCACAAGCCAACTGGCCCAGCACGGGGCTGCCCACACAGGACCTGCGGAGAGGGGGCAGCGCCAGGAAATCCAAGGGCAAATGCGGGCCGTGCATCCAGCAGCTGCCCAGCCAGGACTCGGAGAGGAGCATCTGCAGCCTCATTCCCGAAAATCCCAACGGCGAAATCCCGTCCCCGGAGTACAACGAGCCGTACTCGGCTCACGGCTCACAGCATCACCCCCCAGCTCCCCCGTCACACCTCAGCAGCGTAAGAAGGGTGGATTTTGGGGGGATGGATCCTCCTGCCTGGGAATGGGGAGCGTGGTTCAGCTTTCCCTTGCAGTGCCACTGGCAGGGATAGGAGTGCTGGCAGGTGCTCTTGGGCAGGTGTGAAATCCATTTCCATTGGAAAATGGCCCGTGGGAGGTGAGGTTAAACGTGGCAGGTGGAGCAATGTCCCTCGGAGCCACGGGATGCTGGGTAATAATTCCCGAGACAACACGACTGGCACTGCTCGGTGAGTAGGAGTGTTATTGCCTCACAGGACACGGCCTCTTCTTCCCAGGGTTTTCCAGCATGTGTCCATCAATGGTTTAGTGTGTGATGCCACGTTTCCCTCCCCTCTGTGAGTGTTCATCAAGGAATTCCCCTCGTTAGCACAGACAGTCACTCCCATCATCCCTCGTGGATGAGCAGCGTTTGGGATTTTAGTTACAGGGAGATTTCCCACCCCAGTCCCTCCTGGGGATGAACTGCAAGTAGAGACCAGCATGCCAGGTTCCTATTTCCACTCTGCCTTGGAGCTGAGCAGATGGAGCTCGGTGGGAAGCCAGCCCTCCACAGCTTCCAGCTCCCTGGAGAGGCTGGCCATGCCCTGCTCCCACTTGTACGCTGATCCCTACACCCCCAGCTCCCCCAGTGCTCCCACTGGGGCAGGTTCCAACTTCCTGGAAGAGGTACCTGTGCTTGCTGCTGGTTACAGCTGGCCCTGACTCAGCACACAGGCTTTTGGCTCCAGAAATTGTGCCTCGGGCCATTTCTTTTCCTGCCATCTGCCTGAGCCTGAGCAGCATGTGGAAACTCCAGGCCTGCATTTCGGGGTGGGGCAGGGCACAGCATAGTTCCCAGGTTTTTTTCAAGCCAGGACAGAGTCAGAGGGGAACAGGTTTCCCCTGTCTTATCACTGGATGCCAGCGTCACAACAATAATCCCAGGAAGAGCCAGAAACCACAAAACAAAGGCAGAGACTGAGATGTGCTCCAGTTTACAGAAACTAGGGATGAGTCAGACACAGAGACCACTTTATCCACCCCAAAAAATTCCAGATGCGATAACTGAGTGCCTATTGAAGGCTACATTTCTTGTTTTGCACATCTCTTGGGAAAAGGCTGTTTCTGAGTCTGTGGCTGGCATTTCTCCATGCTGGTGATGACCTCCCTTCCCTCAGAGGGTCTTTCCTGACTGTTCCCTGTCCTTCTGTATCCCCTGGGTTGCCATAGGGTGTCATCCTACTGCCTCCACACCCAGCCAACTTCCACTATGTCTGTGGCCATCCTCCCTTTCCCATCCAAGGCCTTCAGGAGTGGGGTGTAGTAGAATTTGTGAGGAGGGCAGAAAGCCTTGGTTTGGTAAGTGTGTTCACAGCAGGGCTGGTTCAGCAGGTGGGAAGCAGCAGGTCAGTGTTTCCCAGCTCTCCACAGCAGGTATCCAACCTGGATTTTGCTTTGCTCTAGTTCCTGCAGTGCCACAGGCAGACGGGTCCAGCTCAGGCAAACGGGTGCCCAGCAATCCCTGTGCCCCAGCAGCACCTCTCTCTGGAGAAATGGAACTGCCAGCCCCTGCCCAGTGGCCACTGCAGAGAGGTGCCCACAGCTCCCATTTACAGCACCCCTGGCACCTCCCACCGGCTCCAGCTGCGGGCACAGGCTGAAGCTTCTTATCTTGAGGAGGTGAGATGGTAAATGCAGCCCTGGAGCCCCACAGTGGCTGCAGGGGAACACATGGGGTGCAGGGGAACCAGCTTGACTGGAGTCTCACTGCAGGGGTCTTTGCTCAGTGACAGGGATCATCCTGGGGAGCGGGGAACCACGGAGGGCTGATTCCCTGGTGTGCAGTATCCCAGGACTGCAGTGCTGTGTCATCCTCATCACTGTGTCTCTTTTTCTTTCCAGATCTCTTCACTGCCAGAGGAACATCTGGGCCCTTCATTGCACCCACCAGGTGAGACTCTTGGGGGGGTGCTGGGGGGCTGAACCCTCCCTGCCCCACTGGTGTCCACCTCCATCAGCGTCGTTCCAAGCAGGGCTGGTGCCCTTTATCTCTCCTGCTTCCCCGGGTGGGACTGAGCCTGTGACCCTGCCCTCTGCCTGTCACCTTGCCCTGGGCCTGTGTCTGCCTGGTGGAGACACCTGTATGGCTTCCACTGACTCACAGCTCACCTGTCCCACGTGGGGACCTGCGGCTTGTCCCGTGGCGCACACGCTTTGCCCACCTCTATTTGCACCTGGGCTGTGATTTAACTCATCCTCGTTCTTACCTTCTGCTGGCGAAGGGGAAGGTGACCATCAGGCTGCTGCTGCTGCTGCTGAGCTCTCTGATCCCTTGGGTCTGTTTTCCCCCAGGTGGGAATGTGGGCACCTACGACCTGCCAGATTCCAGCTGCCGGCACCGCGACTCCACCGCCTTCCACGACTACGCCGAGCTCCAGAGCTTCCACAGTGACTTCAGCTATGACAACCTGTGGGAAGCTGAGGAGAAGGAGCCAGGCACCCCACACACCTCCCCATCTCCAGTCCAGCAGATTTACCAGGTCTAAGGGATGGTCTCCACAGCCAGGCACAGAAAGCCCCCTCATCCCGGGCTCTTTTCTCGCTGGGCTTCCCTCTAGGATGAGGAACCCAGGGCACACAAAGCAAAGGGAAGAGCCCTGCCCTGCAAAAGGCTGCTTCCCATGTCCTGGCAGGCCTGGGCTTCAAATTTCTCCCCTAAATCTGGGGATGGGGGCAAAGCACAGCAGCAACAGCCCCTGTGGACACGGAGGCGCAGCGTGTGTGCCGTGCCAAGGAGAGTGCTCAGGGAGCCCTGGCTGGGGAACAGCTCTGTCCCCAAAAATGAAAGGAAGAACAAAAAGGGTCAGGCTCCCTCAGGTAAAAGGGACTGAGTGTTCAGAGGAAGCAGTCACTCAAAGGCCAAAGAGAAGGGATGGTTGGTGGCTGAGTTAGTTTGATTCCTTCTCCCCAGAGCCCTCAGGCTGGTCCCTCTGATGATCCCCTGAGCCCTGAGAGCAGCTGTTAAAGCCAAACCTTCCTCCACTGAGCTATGAAGTCTGCAGGGACACATGAAACATGTCCCATCCTGGCATACAAGGTTGGTAGCAATAGCTGTGCTCATAGGATTGTCTTCCTGCAAGGTCAGAGTTACTGGACAAGAGATGGAGAAAAAACCCACCAGATCTGAGCAGGATGGGACTTTCTTTCCAACCTATGCAAAAAATTCTTTCCTGCCAGTGCTGGCTCCAAAAACCATGGTGGGTGTCCTGTGACATGAGGAACCTGGCACCTTGGCAGGTGGAGCCTGGAAATGTGCTGCCAGCAAACGTGCCAAGTGACTTGTGTTCACCAAGGTCTTCCCTGGAAAGGATGCTCTGGGGATTCCTCTTAGGGAATGCCTCCTTTCCTCCCACTCCTCTGCACACGACTGGGCTCACACTGAATGCTGCCTGTGACTTGTCTGGGCAGGGAGGGAAGAAAATTTGCCACAAGCCAAACTCCAGTCGATCAAAGCAATGCCAGTGTGGGCTGTGATCCCACTCTTCCCCCCTCCAGACCCACAGCAGGACCAGGACACAAACAACAGGGGACAGAGTCTCAGTGCTATTATTCTCCAACCTCTTAGGCCAGGTCCTTTGGCACATTGAAGGTCAGCAGCAAATCCGAATGTTTTTACCTGAGGCTCCAAATTCTTAACCTTTGTTCCCTAAAGAGGCTGCAAACCAAACACAGGAACAAAACCTCTATTTTTGTTCTTTCACTGGTGCAAACAAAACAATCAGGGGAGCTCTTTGTACTTGAATACCTGCATATTACATTGTATTTTAATTTTATTTTTTTTTCAGGTATCCAAAGAAGTTTACATGTAAAGTTTGAGTGGATTCTATGTATGTAACGTGTAAATGTGGCTGAGTTAAAGACCTATTTAATTTTCTAGCTGTGGATGAGGTTCAGTACTGTAGAATGGGCAGCTGTCTGCACATTCACGAGTGTGTTGGTTTGGGTCTTGTAGCTGTCATTGGGTTTGCTCTGTTTTGGGAAGATTTGTATCCAATAACCCCAAATTTATCTATTTATTCAGAACAAAACCACACTAGGGAACATCAAAAGCACATATATGCTGGGAGGTCTCCATGCTCTTGAGCCCCTATGAACACATTGACTTCAAACGTGGTCACCACAGTCTTTTAAACTGAGTTTCAACAGCAATATCTGCAATGTATCAAAAGGGAAGATCCTCTTCCAGCTGATATTAAAGTTCCCTTGGGGTTTCTGTGAGGTTGGACAACTGCAATACACATTCCCATGGAATACTTTCCTTCTCTCTTTGGTTTAATGGAGGTAATTTTTTTCCCCCATCGCTGCTGTCCCTTCCAAATCCTTCCTTCCCTGGGGCCCTTTATCCAGGAGGGTTCCAGACTGCTGGCTGTCTCTAGTTTGGGTCAGGCACCTGCAAACACCTAATCCTTGAGCAAAGTCTCCCCAGTGTTTGTCAGGCAGCAAGACCTGGCTGGAGGTTTAAAGCCAAAGCTCATCGAACTTTGCTTCAGCACCACGTCCTGGAAAGGTGCTCTGTAAAATCAGTCAGGGAATCACAGGGTCACCTAATGGTTTGGGTTGGAAGGGACCCCAATAACACCTGTTTTCAACACCCTGCCATGGGCAGGGACACCTTCCACTATCCCAAGTTGTTCCAAGCCCCGTCCAACCTGGCCTTGGACACTTCCAGGGATCCAGATGCATCCACAGCTTCTCTGGGCAACTTCTCTGCAGCCCTGTGGCTGCAGCTTTTCCTGACAGGTTCTGGACACAGCTCTGGGGCAAGGGACAGTGTCCCATAGCCCCTGTCTGTCCTGACTTCAGAGGGTTGCACAGCTTTTCTAGGCCACTATAATAATGCAGATCAATTAATGTTTGTGGACCAGCCCTAAAATATTCCCAAACCAGCCCCCACAAGCATCAAATTGGTCATGATCAAACCCAAGTCCCTCTGCACGGCCTGTTTTCCCTGTTGAGTCACTGGTTTTGCTGGCCATTGGTTTTTCCCTGATGGTTTCCTATCTGGGTGGATCCATAGCAGGTAGGAACAGGATGTTTGTGACTGTGAAAACCCCAAAACCCCCACTCTCCTGCTTTTCCACCAACACCTTTCTCAGCAGACTCAGGATTTAAAAATAGAGGGTTTCCTCAGAGCAGCACTAGATGTCTCTGTGCAGGTTGCATTGAATTGGAAATTAGTACCTGAAAGCGCACAAAACACCTCTTATTTCCTGAAAAAATGTATTCATCCTTCATCCTGGCTGCAGCAGGAATTCGATGGGGACCAGGTCATCCACAAAAGGCAGGTCCAGTGCTCCAGAGCTGCCAGCAAGGCTGTGCACATCCTTCTGGTCACAGGATAGCTGTGCCTTTATTCACAGAGGCAGATGAAAGGCATGAGAAGACACTGGCTGCCAACAATTCACTCTCTGACAAATGATCTCTCCACCCCCCTCACTCCCTCCAAGTGTTAAAAGTCCCGAATCAGGTGTCCCCCCACCACCACTTTTTTCCATAGCTGGAAAGCCAGAGCAGTGATTGACACACTGTGGGCTGCTGGATTTCTCTCTGCTTTCTTAATTCCGAGCCAGAATTTCAACCCTTTTTTTCCCCTCAAAGAATAAACAACAAAGAGGTGTATAAAAAAATTAAATAAAGTGGAGCTTGCAACCTGCTCCTCTGGCTTCAGGAACTGGGAGAAAAGCCTCTGTAATGAACACTAGGTGTAGCAAGTGAGCCCTGCTGCCCATCTTTTTGTCGTCTTTACAAAGGCACTCGGGGTTTGGGGAATTCCTTGGGGGAGCAGTTTGTATGGACGGCTGAGGTTTGGGAAGGACCCGCCGGGCAAACCAGCTCCCAGGACACCAGGAGGATTGTGCAGGGTCTGCTCTGGTCTGCGACGAGCAACTCCCTCAGTGCCCTGTGGGTGGGAGAATCCACCAGAATATGCGGATTCGCAGGGCTGGCCAAGCGACCCGAGCAACTGGCGCTTCTGTCAGCCCGAGATAAGAGGGGGGTCACTGCTCCCCCCCGGCTCTGGCACAGCACCAAGCCCCCCCAAAATCCCTCTGAACTCCACCGAGAAGCCAGTCACGGCTCGGAAACGGCCACGGGAATGTCGGTGGGAAGCTTCGCCCGGGTTTTATCACAGAGAGACGAAGCAAAAGAAATAAAGAGCGAAGGAGCCGCTCCGACAAAAGCGATCGCCGGGAAGAGGGGAGGGGGAGAGGCTTCTCCTGCCTCCAGCGGGGCTCCGGCACACGGTGTGTCCGGATGGAACGCGGAGCCGGTCCCTCGGGGTGCACCTGCCTGACTTTTTCATGCGCTTGGCAAGGCGAGGTGTCAGATGAGGGAGCTACGTGCGAGGCAGAGCGGCGGGCAGGGGTGGCACAGGTCCCACCTCCGGCCCCGACGCCCTGTCCGGAGCGGGGAGAGCGGGCCCGAGGATGCACCGAAAGGTCGCTGCTGTTGCCGTGGCTGCTGCTGTTGCAAAAAAAAAAAAAAAGGTGGTGAGGTCCTGGCTGCTCCCTCCGGGGTGAGATGCAGGCGCATCCCTGTGGAGGGAGAGGAGAGGGCTTAAAAGGTCGGAGAATAAACCAAGCATTAAAATTGCAGGCAAGCCCGGGCTGGTTTCCTTGAGGGACACTGCTGCTTGACTGAGCACAGCACACTCTCCCAGAGCTGATCTCCTGATACCAGCAAGATCTTTTCAGTAATTCCTTTCACTTCTGCAGTCAGCCGAAAACATCCATCTCCTGAAATATTTATCTCATCCACTTCTTCCAGCACAGATCAAAAGGAGTGTGAAATGCACCTGTAACCTGCTGGATCATCTGGCACCTCTGGTAACTTTTAGCTGGCAGAGGTGCCAAATCATACTGACATCTCCCAGTCCAGGCTGTAAAGGATCAGACACCAATTATCACAGACAGGCAAAGGGTGACAGGCACCTCATGTTACCTGCAGCACAACAGGAGTGCTCAGCTCTCCTGGGAAGAAACAGCACTGGGACAGAGGCATTAAGAGGGTGGGATATACCCCATATCCTTTGGAGTGGGAAAACATGCAGTTGGTGCCACTACGCCTTTCCCTGCTTGTGCAGGTCAGGGACAGCCAGGAGCTGCTTTTCCCACCCCAAGTGCCATGTTTGGCTGTGTATGGCTCATCTCTGGATTGGGGCACTGGGAACAGGAGGTCCCCAAAGCCAGGGCATCCCTTAGGAAAGATCCAGCTGATATGGGAACGGGCAGACGCCCCACATGCCAGCGCAGAGCCCCTCCTTGGAGCAGCTAATGGCATCAAAAATGCCTTCAACATTATGGTTTCTGGCCAGAAACCCTCCCAGTTCCAGTGAGACCTCCAAGCCAACTTTGCAATCACTGAGACAGACACAAACCACTCAGCCAAGTATTAAATTCAGTGATTTTTGACACAATCCTTTATTATCTGCCAGCGTTGCACCTGGCAGTACTGTACATGGCCAGGAGGGAAATGAGCTGTTCCTGCACCTGCACAGGGGAAGGGAAAACATTCTTTCCTCCAGATCTCTGTGGCGAGGCTAGAAAACACAAAATCTGAACAATTCAAACCGAGCAAGGAGGGCTGAGCTCTGCCCTCCCCCTGGGGAACCTGTCCTGCGTGAGAACTGCCAGGAAGAGCCAGAGCCCCCGAGGCCTGGCAGGGTCCTGAGATGGCAGTGCCAGAGACCCCTTCCCTGCCTGCTGCCCTCCTCCTCTGCCCTTTCCTGCTGTGACAGCCTCCCAGGAAAGCCCAGCACAATGGAAGTGCCTGATTCCTCCAGCTGTTCCCCGTCTCCCACCCGCCCTCTCCCGGCTACTGTTCCCACCTGCCACGGGGAAGGCAGGGAGAGCTTCATGGATTATGGCTGGATAAACAGTAAACCAGAGCATATGGAATGCTTCAGCCCCCCCTGTGCTCCTGCTTGGTGCAGGGAGCAGGTCTGCTGGGCATTTCTGAGGAGGCAGTGCCAGGTGTTCCTGGATGCAGCCCGGGCTGGAGAGCGGGATCAGGGAGCACGGAGGTGATGAGGGTCGATGGACCGAAGGCAGGAGCTGCTGCTGGGCACTGACTTGTGCTCACTGATCTGTTCAGAGGGCCCTGAGGAGCCGTCTGAAGAGAAGCTGAGAGCTTCTGAGGCAGGAGGGTTCTCTGGAACAGGCTGTTAGCGACATGTGACAGCCAAGATGTGTCTCGGAGGGGCAGGCATGGGGACTGAGCCAAACAGAGGAGACACAGCCCATCTCCCTGCATGCTCTGTCCTCCAGGGCTCCAAAAACCAGCCCATCAGCTCCTGCAGTTTTGTATCAACAGACACATAATGCATTGATTTCTCATTCTTTAAAACTCAGTACTCACTCAATGGTTTCCCACACCCACCATGCAGACAGAGGAATGTACACAAAAGTAGTAAATGAAATAGAACTTTATTAGAAGCTTCCAGCATGTTTTATCTGTTCTTCTCCTCCACAAAACTCCTCTTACTGGATATACAGCTGCTATAGTCCATATAGAGCCTGTACATCTCTCTCACTACTTACAGTTACATATCTCACTGCACAATTGCACAGTGTGCTCTCTTATCAGCAACAATACATGGTCTTCAGTCCATCCCTACACACATTAAAATTGCATGGCACTCTGCATTACAAGGAAAGAGCTAAACCTCCCCTCTCTGGTTTCATGAGACAAACATCACAAACATCATTCCTATAAAGCTCACAGGCAGATCCACACTGGTATTCTGGGATGATTTTCCTTAGTACCTTTGTGGATCTGGTCCCTGAGTGCTTAATCTCA
The DNA here is from genome assembly GCF_025592945.1 of Manacus candei. Taxonomy (NCBI): domain Eukaryota; kingdom Metazoa; phylum Chordata; class Aves; order Passeriformes; family Pipridae; genus Manacus; species Manacus candei. The sequence continues at coordinate 5,243,566 of NW_026138070.1, forward strand.
CATTCATGCTGTTACCAGACTTGGGAGTCAAGAAAAACCCTCATGAATAATGCCCTTGAGTGATGAGGAAGGCACTGGAGACAGGGGAGGAACTGAATTGCTTCCTTTTTATTTCTCACCCCACCTTCCATTCTGGGCCCCCTCGAGCCCTTCCCAGGCCCCCAGGTTACAGACTCAGCCACAGCACCCCCTTAACCCCACATCTCCCCCAGCCAACTTTACCCCTCCAGGGTGGGAGGCAGAAGAGGGAACAAGTCATATATCCAGACCCTTTGTGTGGTTTGGGCAGAGCCAAACACGTACACGTACTTCTTCCTCCTCTCCGACATGCTCCTGTCCTCGTCAGGGCTCTTTCCTGAGACTTCCCTGAGCTCAGGCCCTTTCTCTGCTGCCCCTTTCCATCCTGTGCATCTCCTGCAGAACCCTTCCTGGCTGCCCCTTTCCCTGGCTCTGGCTGTGTGACCCCTGTCCATCCTCTGCCTGTGGGTTTGGGATGTGTCCTTGCAGCGGGTGCTCCTCACCCACGGGGACAGACGTGGCTCTGGCTCAGCAGGGCTGAGGTGGCTGCATGCAACAGAAACCTTATCTCAGCCTCCTGAACTGTTACACTGAGCTGTGACTTCTAGGAGTGAATTCCAAGAGGATGAGTCCTCCTGCAGTGAGCCAAACCAGACATGGGAGCCCTGGGCTCTGCCAGGAGAGCGGCCCCTCCATCCCCCTTTAGCTGCTGCCCAGCCAGCACATGCTTAGCCAAGCCCCATGTTTGGACAGACAGCTCTTCCCAAAGCTCTCTCCACTCTTCCTTCACAGATATCCCAGCTCTTTCATACCAATGAAGCACTTTCCTAGTTTCTTTTGCCCTCACCTCCCTCCACCACCACGTCAGTGCCTTCCTTTGCCACCAGGTGACTTCAGCGGGGAGGAGGGATAAGCAGTGCCCTGGAACAGACACTGGCTGCTCCTAGGGAGTGTCCCAGGAGAGTGCAAGGAAAGACCAGAGCCAGCCCAGGCTGGGCTCCCCTTTTCTCCAGTACAGGTACCGACTGCCTACCGTGCCATCAATTCCTGTCACCGGAACGATCCTGCTTCCTGGGACGTCCTGTCCCGTGTAGGGATGGGTCCAGAGAAGTCTTGGTGCTGGGATCCAGGCTTCTCACACTGTCCAAGAACAAATTCCCAAGTCTCTGCCTCCACCGTGCCCACCTGTCCCCAGGAAGCACCTCCAGTGTGGGCTGAGCCTAAGTCCGGGGTTGTCCTTCTCTGACCTGCCTCCGGAAGTAGCGGATGGCAGAGAGCGTGCCAAAACTTGCCAGGAACACTGGAAAAGAGCCCAACACATTCCCACAGTTAGTCTGGGTGCTTCTTCAAAACCCAAAGATCTTTTTTCCAGACCTGCAGACCACAAGCTGCTTGGCCCACCCTGTTCCGTGGGCCAGAGAGGGGTCACTCCCCTCCCTCCCCCAGTCTCCTCCTGCCTTTGTTTTTCACCCCCTCCACACTGAATTTATTCCCAGTGCATTCCCAGACACCCACAGCCTGGCTGCCCACATCTAGTGCTGTAGTTTGGGCACATGGATCACACCACCATTCCACAGCAAACGGTTTTTTTTTCAGGGAAACACTAAATAGGCTCCCTGTGTGGGGTAGGGATGTGCACTGGTTGGATACACAGGTTCAGGTGGAGATTTAATGGACTGGTTGGATACACAGGTTTAATCCTGGATGTGGAAGACACAGTTGAAAATCTCACCAGGGTTTCAGGACAGTCCCTTCATTTTCTACTCCTGTTTGGACCATGAAGATGCCAGAAAAATACCATTTTGTGGATTATCTGGGGATTTTCTGATTCCAGCCAAAAGCAGAAAATACCCAAAACAAAAAATGTAGAGATACAACAAAACTAATGGGGATTATACACAGAATCAAGCTTTTCTCTGTACTGTCAGCCAATGTTTTTAGCTTGGTTTATAAGAGAGATTAAATTCCCAAGCAAAACTGGGAACCCAAGCCATGCCTTTGGAGTTCCCAGTTTAAATTCAGACTTGATTTTGATTTATGTGTTAGAGGGACAGAAACAGGGAAATTCAGCTGGAACCTAGGATGCCTAAAGAGAACAGCTAGTCCAGGACTAGGTGGAACTGCCTCCCATCTCCTGTCCTCACCAGGGTTATGTGATCCCGAGGGCACGAGGACCCGTATCCCACTTTTCTCACCTCCCTGAGGCCACGTCCACCATCCCATACCCAGAAGACAAGGAGGAGCAGGCCAAAAGCTCCTTGTGATGATGGCACTGAGCAGCCTTAGCTAATGAGCTATTCTCAGCCCAGGGTGTCAGCTTCCTGTGTGACCTTAGTGGGGAACATTCCTCCCCCTGGACAAGCAGCAGGAAGCCTCATTCCCAGCATCTCACCCCATGGAAGGGGCTCTCCAGGGTTGGACCCTGCACTCAGCTGCTCCATCCAGGGTAGGAATGAGGAATGCTGCTCTCACTGCCCCATTCCCTGCTCATCCAGCCACCCACACTCCTGGGGGGGCTCAGCAAATTTGTGATTCCCGAGCTTCCTCTCTTCCCACCACCTATCCCAATGTTGTGGTTGGAGAGCAGAGGATCCAACAGAGCTCCGTTTACCTGCAGGACTCAGTGCACCAGGATAATACTTCAGCTAAGCTGTATTTAGAAAGAAGGTTATATCTTCATAGTACATTTGAAAAAACACATGCACTTGTTCCAGCTGAGATGAGGGAGCCTAAACCTGCACACTCCAGGTCCTGATCCCGCTGCTAGCCAGCACAGATCCTAAAGAAGCCTCTCTTCTCCTGACAAACTGCTCCTGGTCCCTGTCAGCAGCAGGGCCAAGGCTGGGGATAGACTTGTCCTACAGCTCAGCTCCTGTCAGCAGCCACTTGGCGTGGGGAAAGGACAATGTGAGTGAGCAGGAATCAGGGCTGCCACTCCACGAGAGAGGCAAGGCATTAAAAGGACACTTCTCTGGAAAAGCAGGGAAGTGCCTGCACTTTCCCACAGGCAGCAGTGGGTGTATTTGTATCCCCTGCCTTTCTCCCTGCCAAGTCTTCCACAAAGTCATTCCCACCCCTCTCCCGGGTCGGGCACTGTACGTACTGGTCTTCCAGGCATCCGGAGCCTGCAGGTCAGATGTCTTCACTGCCCAGGATGCAAAGGCACAGAACACCAGGCACATGTCTTTGTGGGTCAGCACTCGTGGATCCTCTGCTGTCCCTGCCAGAAGAGGAGCACAAGGTTTGGGTTTTATGCCACAGCCCCTGTCTGTCCCCCCGGGACACGAGTCCCTCGCGCTCCCAGGGAGTCACGTCGTTGTCACGCATTTTCCCTCCCTGGAGACTTTTTTTTCCACTGTTTGTCAAGTCAAACGTGTCTATTTAGGACTCAGTTATGTTTCCTAAGGTGAGGGGCGCATTTTTCACCCCTCTCAGTTTTAGACTTTCTTAAGACCCTGAGGCAAATGTTTGTTAATGCCACCCCAGGGCCTCTGGCTGCCTCACACCTCCCTGTGTATCTTCCCAGAGCAGTGTGGTGGCTGGAAGTGGGTCTGGGGAGTAGATTTAGGAGAAAGTGATTCCTGAGGACCTCTGGGCAAGGGCCCCTTCCTGCCAGACAGTGCCCAAAGGCACACACTGCTCTAGGACAACATCCATTCCCCTGAGAAGCACCAGTGCTCAGCATCTCACTGATCCCACTCCCACCTCCTGCTAAGTCCAGGGATGGGGACATCCCTGAGTGCTCTAAATTTCCTCCCCTGATGGATTTCCAGCCTGGAACTTCATGCTGTAAGAGTAGGTTATTTTTGCTCCCATGTTTATTTGATCAGGCCTTTAATTAAAACTGACTTCCTAATTATCTGTGACCACGGCAAAGGGGCTTTTCTCCTTGCAAACCAACTGGAAGCTCTATTTTGAGGCACCCTTTGGAATGACTCACTCATTGTTTGGGTTTAATATTAACTACGAGGCCCTGTGGCTCCAAGCATCATATAAGCTTTAAGACAAATACACTGGCTGTCCTTGTGGGTCAAACTTCTCTCCCTTTATTCCTGTTTCTCTCACTTGCCTCCAGGAACAGTCAACGTTCAGGTGACCTCTGGAGGGTCTCTGGAGGGTGTTTTTTGAATTCAGAGCATGTTTTTAAAAGTCCCAGGTTCCCTGTCCATGCCTGCTGCAGTGCTGGGAGCCAGCCTGCAGGACCTGGCCAGCAGCACTCGCTTGGCACGGGGACAGTGGGAGCATCCCAAGGGAGAGCCAGCGTGACACAGCATGGGACACATCCCTGCAGGGGATAACATGCTTTACCTCTCAGTGCAAGGGCCATCTCCTCACCTTCTGGCCACACCTGGCCTCTTCCCAGGGGAGCCAGTGGGACGAGGGCGAACTTCTCTGCGGATCCTCTCGGCACCAGAGCCTGGGAGGCTGGGCCTTGGCCACTGTCGGGGTGGATTTGCCTTTGCAGGAGGGACTTCAGAGCCCTCACAGCTCTCTTCACCTCGGAGGCTGGAGCAATTGAGAAAATCCCTCTCCAGCCCATCCTGTTCCTAGGTGTCTCTGGGAAGAAGTGTTCACACACCTCAGGGACTGAGATAATCACAGTGTCCTTGACTGCAGCTGAGCTGGGATCCTCATTTTGCAGCCCAGCGTGATCCAAGCTGCTGAACTTCTTTCTTTTCCTGTCTTTACCTTTGACTTTTTTCCTGTTTCCTTCTGGTTCATTGAAAAAATACTCGTACAGTTCAGGCCAGGATATTTCCCTTTGCAAGGGTGATCTCCGCCCCTCCACTGAGCTCCCCAGTTCTTCTTCCTCTTGGGAATCACAGAAAAAATAGTCATACATCTCAGGCCAGGTCACATCCAGGGTGTTTGACCTTGCAGAAGCCCCATCTGCAAAGCACGGGGGGCTCAGCTTCCTGGGGATCTCAGGGGCAGGTCTCCAGGGGATCTCAGGAGTAGCAACCCTGGGGATCCCAGCTGCAGTATTCCTAGGGATGTCAATAGGAGGAGACCTGGGGATCCCAGATGAAGGCTTCCTGGGAATCTCAGGGGCAGGTTCCCAAGGGATTTCAATTGAAGGAACCATGGGGATCTCTGAGGGCTTCCTGGGGATCTCAGCTGCAGGGAATCCAGGGATCTCAGCTGCAGGAACCACAGGGATCTCAGCTGCAGGAACCCCAGGGATCTTAACTGCAGGGACCCCAGGGATCTCAGCTGCAGGAACCGCAGGGATCTCAGCAGGAACCACAGGGATCTCAGCTGCAGGGAATCCAGGGATCTCAGCTGCAGGAACCACAGGGATCTCAGCTGCAGGAACCCCAGGGATCTCAGCTGCAGAGACTCCAGGGATCTTAACTGCAGGGACTCCAGGGATCTCAGCTGCAGAAACCCCAGGGATCTCAGCTGCAGGGACTCCAGGGATCTCAGCTGCAGGAACTCCAGGGATCTCAGCTGCAGGATCCTTCCAGGCTCCCTCAGCAGCATCCCCTCTGAAAGCTGCCGTGATCTTGGGTTGGAGAGGCTTCCCTGGCATCCCCTGGCACGCCTCTCCTGAAGGAGCCGCGGCTCCGTTGTCAGGGATCACTGGTGCACCGTCACGTACACCCAAGCCACCAGCCTGCCCTGCCTTTGAGGGCTTGGTGGCCTTTGTCTTCCCTGGGGACTGTGCCCCTGGCTCCTTCCCCTTCTGCCTCGGGGGAGCACTCCCAGCTGGATCCCCCTCATCCACGCCAGGGCCGGGCACCGGTGGCTTGCTCTCCGCCGCCTCCTCACTGCTCATCCTCCCCAAAGCCGCCTTGGCCGCCTTCTCCTTCCCTTTGCTCTTCCGAGAGGACATTGGCGAGCCCGGAGGTGCCTTCCCGGGTCCCTGTGTGGGCCCCTGAGCCGCAGCCCCCCCAGGCTCCCTGTCCCCCTCAGCAGTGCTGGTCCCTCGCTGCTTGCGGCTCTTCTTCTGCTGCCCCGGCACCTTGGGCCTCACCACGCTGGGGGACCCGGCTGGGGAGCTCTGCTCAGCCCCTGCCCTCTCCCCTCTCGCCTCCTCCTGCACAGCCCCCGGGGATGGGCTGGGGGGGTCACACGAGGGTCCCCGCAGCTTGGGCTCCGAGTGGGAAGCGCTGGGATGCCTTTTCCTGGCAGGGGGTGCTGGTGAACTACCCCCCGCCAGAGTCCCTGGCTGTGCCACCACCTCACTGCCGTGGGGTTGTCCCCTTCCTGTGTCCCCTCCCTGCTCAGGGGCACTTGGAGTGTTGGGGGTCTCCATGTCCCGGCTGCCTCGGGCCGCTCCTTTCTCCGACGCTGCCGCTTCACCTGCTGCGTCCTGCCCCGGGTTGTCCTGGGCTGTGCCACCAGCCTGGCCGGCCAGGGGGGCTGCAGGGGGGCGAGGGGGCTGCCTCCTCTGTGCGCTGGGCATGGCAGGGCCGGACGGGCAGCCGGGCTGGTCACTCTCACACAGGAACCTGCCGACCGAGCCCAGCTCCGCTTCGTCCTCGCTGCCCGACAGCAGCTCCGGAGGGGAGAGGTGCCCACCGGCCTGCCAGCGCAGGGGGGTGTCTCCGGGCACCCCACGTGGGGCAGAGCTCCCCGTGCCAGGCGCTGGCTCGCTGCCCTGCCCGGCTGGGATCAGCCTGTCGGGGCTGGCGTGGCCGTCCCCTTGCTCAATGTCACTGAGGCACTGCTCCTCGGCCGTGGCCAGCGAGGCCGGGGCGAGGTTGCACTCCTCTGAGGCCAAGAAGAACTCAGCCCATTCCCTGTCGTTCAGCTGGATGCTGTACTCGAAGTTATCCATGCCTGCAGCGGGAAAGCAAAGTGGGGAGGGGGGGAGAGATGGGGGCATGAGGAGGTGGCACTAGTGTTGGCAGACATAGGTGAGGTGTGTGCCCTTAATCCTGTCCCCACGGGTTCCTTCCCTGCCATCTGCATTCATTCATCCTCACTCATCCTCCCATCTTTCCAGCTGAAATTCCAGCTCCTGGCAAACTCAGCAGGATGGGGATGGCTGTGCTGGACCATAACCCAGCCAGCAGTGAGAGAGACCACTGCTACCCCCCTCTGGTCCCTGCTGCCTCTGCTCCCCGAGCACGGCAGCACAGAGGGGTTGAGATTCTCTCCACAGCTGCACAGAAGGTTTGGGATTCTCTCCACAGCAGCACAGTAGCATCACACCTCACACACCCCTTTCCTACTCCTCTTGCCTACGACCCATTTTAAAAACTGTGGGATTTCTGTTCTTGAGCATTCCTGCTGCCACAGCATCATGCAGGAGGGGAGCACGAAGCACACTCCAAACAGGACATTCCAGCAAGCCATGGCAGCTCCTTCCATAGCCGTGGCCCTGGGGAGGGACTTGCAAAAGAGCCCAAAAGAGTGGGGATCCAGCAGCAGAAGCAGCAGAGAGACCACAAAGCTGAATCCTACCTGTACCCCGACCTAAGGTGGGGATGGAGCCATTCAAAGAGCCACGCAGGAAAATCCTCCCAGCACAACATGATGCCGTACCCTTGATGGGGGCAGAGAGCTCGGCTCCAGCACAGATCCATTCAGGGGCTAAAAATAGACCCCCCCTCCCTCCCCAGCGTGTCACTTGAGAGCCGAGCGCGGTGGGTTCAGAGAGGGCAGGCCCATATATAGAAGCTGGTGGGGGACATGTCAGGGCATCAGCCAATGTGTGTCTGTCCCACAGCCACGTTTGGGGACCACTCCTGATGCCCACTGCTGCCTTCTGCCCTCAGCCTGAGATCGCTCCATGGGATGGCCAATGGAGAGGGGGCAAAGGCCTCGGAGCTCACACCTTTCATCACATGAGGGAGTGGGACACCTGGGTGGCAATGACTGTCCTTTTTCCCACACACACCCACCCCTTGCCTCAGTCGTCATTTCCAAGATGACAAAAGCACGCCCCAGGGCATGGTTCACCCTCCGAGAGCACTCCCAGGGCACTTACTGCCAGCCTACTGCAGAGTGACATCAAAAGATCACAGTCAGGTCTTGTGACAAACCTTGCAGGGTGCTTGTGGCAGCCGTCCCACACCGCCCAGGGACACCTGGTCCACGTGCTGGAGGGAGCCTGAACCTGGAGGCTCTGGGTGAGCCTGGCACGAGGGAGTTACTGGCCGAGGGTGGCCTGGCAGGTCAGCAACCAGAGCCAGAAATAGCCCTCGGCTCCCACGAGCCCCGGAGCTGCCTCCCACCACATGCCCTCCCTGTCCCAGGGGCCAGAAATAGCTGCTGCAGGACAGTGGCTGTGAGTGTGAGCCCCAGCCCAGGGGGGCCAGCACTGCCCCAAGGCTCTGGTCACTTCTTCTGCCACCAGGGTGCTGCAGCCCCCACAGCTGGAGATGGCCACTGTTGTAGATGCTGTGGGAGCTGAGAGGGACCCACGTGCTCTGCCTACACTTTGGGGGTCCTGCAGATGCTGCAGAAGCCAAGAGGGACCCACATGCTCTGCACCCACCTTGGGGGGTCCCATAGATGTTGTGGGAGAACCATGAAAGACCCACGTGCTCTGCATCCACTTTGGGGGGCCTGGAGATGCTATAGGAGCCAAGAGGGACCCACATGCTCTGCAACCACCTCGGGGGTCTTGTAGTTGCTCTGGGTGCTGAGAGGGACCCACATGCTCTGCATACACCTCAGGAGTCTTGCAGATGCTTGCGGGAGTCAAGAGGGTCCCACATGCTCTGCATCTGCCTCGGGGGTCCTGTGGGGAACTAAAAGGGACTCACATGCTCTGAACCCCCCTCAGGGGTCCTAGAATGCTGTGGGAACCAAGAGGGACCCACATGCTCTGCATCCACCTCAGGGGTCCTCAGCAGGGCTGGGGTGCTGGCCATGCCAGGACGCACATTCCAGGGAGCCGGGGCCAGCAGCTGGCTCCGGCTGGGAGGAGGGAACCTCCTGCCCTGTCCTGCCAGCCCTGCCAGCCCCGGCCATCCCGCGGGATGGAAGCTCCCCGTCGTGGCTGCCGCCTCACACTGCACAGCCCGGCAGCGAGCCAGGAGGGTCCAGCCCACCAGCAGCTGGAATCAAGGGCTAAATATTGACCAGGACACGCTTCCCTTCTCCCTGCTCCAGGCTGACGCATGCAGGGAGCTTGTCCAGCCGAGAAAATATGGAAGGAAAGAGGTCTGCTGCCTTCCCATCCTATCTCACGTCTGATCTGGCTACACCCTTCTCCCCCTCGCACAACTCGCAGACGCAGAAGGGAAACCAACTGGCTTCCTTTTCTTGGCTGCAGTCGACTTCCTTCCCTTTGAGCCCAGCAGCCAGGGTTAGTCAGAGAAACCTTTAAACTCAGCCTTGCAAACCGCAGCAGAGAACATGAAAGGGGCAGAGGCAGCGAGACGGAACTGGGAGCCAGCAGCGGGCTGGCGGCCCGCGTTATCAGCGTCACATTGCAAACCCAGCCACGCTCCAAACCCCACAGGAACTGCACACACCCCGCCACACGGCCCACCCCGGCCCCCCAGACACAAACAAGTCTCAGCACAGGAGACATCCCGCTATTTATTTAGCTGTCCAGGGCGAAGCCCGCGCGCGCTGTCCTTGGGGGAATGACACATCTGCCGCCGCTTCCCTGCCTTCCTCCGGGGGGGATAAAAGCCCAGCGTGGCCTTCAAGGGCATGGCACCCTGCCCCGAGGGGCACGGTGCTGCCTGCCAAGGACATCCAGCAGTGGCAGCCTGGACAGCCCGGCTCCGATTTCCTTCTGGCACGTGGTGCCTCTCTGGGATACCTGGCTCCGGCTCTCCCGAGGAGGTGATGCCAGATGCTGGGATTGCCACAGGGCTGCTCCAGCACCATCCAGTGGTTGGCACCTGCCGTGGGCAGAGCCAGGAGGGCAGAGCCTCCCAGCAGCTCGTCCCAGCAGCTCGTCCCAGCACCTCCAGGGTTGACGCTGTGGTATTAAGGACATTATATAAATAACTAATGTCAATGTGTGTAATTAGAGATGGGCCTGAAATAAAGCAGCAGATGAGGCCCCTCTCTGTGCCTCATGTCACAGGACACAGCGTGGGAGAAAGAGCCAGGGTCAAGGGCATGGAAAAGGGGTCTAGGGAGGAAAACCAGGAGTGCCGTGGAGGGTGCTTCCTTTGGGATAAAGACCCGTTCTGTGGCTTCAAGCTCCACATTTGTTACTCCAAGTGTAAAGGGATTTTGACTTCTGGGAAAGGAGCTTTCGGAGCTTTATGGAATAATACTCTGAGATAACCAATTTCCTATCCAGGAAACTCCATATGGGAAAATTCCACCTTCATGCAGCTCTTAAAACCAGCACTAAAACATCACGAGTATGGGGGTTTGGCTGAATTCACTGTGAGACAACACAGACAGTGCAGAGAAATGTGGGTTTGATTACGAAGATGTCCTCCCTGCCCTGATCTACACCCATCACATGCTGTGTGTGAGGGGAGGAAGAGAGATGAGTTTGCAGGAAAAGCAATGGAAAAAAAATAAAAACATAATGGAAAACGAAATGTGTCCACAGCTTCAGGAGCAAGACAATGTTGGCCCTTGCTGCTTCCAACTGCCCAGGACAGACTGTGTTTGTGGTTATTTTCTCATGCCTTCTTCCTTTCTGGCTGGATCATCCTTCAGCCTCGGTCACTGATAGTGCCTGGCCTTGTCTGCCTGTCTCTGGTTGGGCTCTGGACTCTGGTCCTCTGCTCTCAGAGCACCAGCCGTTCCATCTTGTGATCTCCCCCTCATCTGATGCATTTGTTCCCTTCCATAAATTCCTGTGAGGTACAAACTGCCACATGGATAGCTCAGTCCTCGGATTAGGGAATTCTGAGCTGCTCAGGTACAGCTCTGACCTTGCACCCTCACCTCCCCCCGAGACAGGGAGGGAGCAGACATGGAATCCAGATCTACCCCAGGGAAAGCCTGGGAGGAGCAGCTCCTCTATGCTGAGGAAGGGGTTAACTCTGTGCTGAAACTCGAAGTGCAAGGAAGCTGTAACCACCAGGCTGGTTTTGCTGGTTTGGGGGCAGGTGAGCAGGAATTATCACCCCCAAACCATAAGACTCTCTGCATTGTTTTTGCCTAAACCCTTTAACTATTTTGGTGGATTTTTTTTTTAATTTTTTTTTTTTTTTTTGCCTGAAACTCGCTCCCCAGGCTCTCTTAAAATTCAAGCCCATGCTTCCCCAGCCGCCAGCAGCAGGCTCACGCAAAGGTCAGCCTCTGCTGACTTGAAACTCAGCCTGCACTCTGCCTGAAACTCTGCCAAAGCTCTTCCAAAAGCTCGTATCCTGGCCAGAGTTTCGGGTTGCTAATCCAAGTCTCGCTGGGTTTCAGATTTCCCTGCAAGCTTTGGCTTTGCTCTACACAAGAATAGCTCCGGGCCAACATCCACGCTGTGCTGGCGGGACCCTTCCAGCCAGGGCAGGGGTGGCAGCCCCGGGGGCAGGGGTAGTGGTTCCAATGCCAGGGAAGCAGGGTAAACAGGGCAGGCAGCTGCCTCAGGGGCACGTGGATGGGCTCAGTATCCGTGATCCTGGATGCACCATCCCTGGGGGACAGGTTCTGCAACGAACTCCCCAGCTCTGCCTCTCTGCAGGGGCTGTGGGACACTGTCCCTTGCCCCAGGGCTGTGCTCAGAACCTGTCAGGAAAAGCTGCAGCCACGGGGCTGCAGAGAAGTTGCCCAGAGAAGTTGTGGCTGTCCCTGGATCCCTGGAAGTGTCCAAGGACAGGTTGGCCGGGGCTTGGAGAAAGCTGGTCCAGTGGAAGGTGTCCCTGCCCATGGCAGGTGGTTGGAACTGGATGAGCTTTAAGGTCCCTTCCAAGCCAAACCATGATTCCATGACTGTAGCTGCTCCCTTGGCAGCAGGTTCTTCACTGCCAGAGCACAGGCAAGACCTAAATCACCACAACACCCACCAGTACAAAGTTACCCCAGCCCCTTGTTTTAACCCAAAGTGCAGCACAGTGGCAGCAGGCCAGTGCATGGTCTGGGTGGCTGTGGTGCTCCCGGCTTGGGGACAGCAGCTGTAAGGCCAGGGGACAGCTGTCATGTCACAGCCACCTCGCTTTTCACATTGCTCACTGGTGTGAGAGACAAGCTCTCTCTGCAAGTCATACCCATGCACAGAGAGCTGTTCTATTGTGGTTTTTTTTACAAGTCCTGAAAAGAAGCTGCTGGGCTGAAGTTCCAACTCACAGGACTCAGTTTCACCCCTGAATCCAACGAGATCAGTATTTTACCTGTGGACTCATTTTCCCTGCCGTTTCCACTAGATGTCACTTACAGCCACAAAGTTTGCAGTTTCCCTTGGATTTTTAACCTTCTCCGTGGAGGTTAAAATTCTACAGAGCAGGTCTGTGGTGATCCTAAAAAGGGGTCTTAGGTATCCAGGACATTAGGGCTGTGATGGTACCAGAGCAGTCAGGATTGCAGGCTGTAGGGGAGGGTGGTGTAGGGGAAGCTGAGCATCCCATCCAGTTGGTGTGGTGCCTCTAGGGGAAGGGAAAATCCGTGTTCCATAAGGCTGGAAGAGCAGGGTCTTTGCTAACACTGCCTTGAGCATGTTGGGAGCCTCTACAGCAAGGCTGTCGTGCCCTGTGCTGGAACATTAGATGTTCAGTGATCCACGCAGGTAGGTCACCAGCTGCCACGTGTGGGTGTCCAAATCTCTGAGCCAGCAGCAGCTCGAGCTCCGCAGTCACCGAACGTCCAAAGTGCTTTGGGGTAAGGGCTGTTTTGCCTCTGCACATCGTAGAAAACATGAGATATTTTGGGCCATCCCAGCTGGGGGTGTGGAGGTTCTGAGGCCGTGTGGCAAAGGCATAAAGCAAAACTCACAGAACCACAGAATATCCTGAGCTGGAAGGGATCACCCAGTCCAGCTTCTGGCCCCGCACAGGACACCCCAACAATCCCACCACTTGTCTGAGGGTGTTGCTCAACACTCCTTGAGCTCTGTCAGCCTTGGGGTCATGCTCACTGCCCTGGGGAGCCTGTTCAGTGCCCAACCACCCTCTGGGTGAGGAACATTTTCCTAATATCCAGGTTAACCCTCTCCTGACGCAGCTTCATGCTGTTCCTGTCACTGGTCACCAGAAAGATCGGTGCCTGCCCCTCATGAGGAAGCTGTAGGCTGCAATGAGGTCTCAGAGGAGGGTGAGTTGGTGTCCTGGGCCACCTCTTTGGTGTCCTTCCTCTTCCTCTCCTGCACCCAACGTGATGTGAGGGAGAGAGGCTGCTTTGGGATGGAGCAGTGGAGGGAAAGGCAGTGGTGGTTGACACAGGCCCTCGGGAGCAAGAAAGAGCTCCAGGATGAGACATGGGAAGGGAGAAGGACCTGAGACTTCCTGACAGAGTGTCAGCTTGGGGAAGTTCTCCCCTCCCTGTTCTGGCTGTGGGCCTGGAAAGGGCAACGGTAGCTGGACCGGCAGCCACAGCTCCGCTTTCTGTCCAAGCCGCTGATTAATTATGTTTTGGGTTAAAAGGGCCTCTCCTCCCACCCCAGCCCCGAACACAAGCTGTTCCACATCTGCAGGACCCTGTCAGCCCTCAAGGTCCCGAGTTCCTCACCCCTGCTCTGCCCACCCCCTTCCAAACAGATCCCATTCCCGGCTGAACGGGGCATCGCGGTTGTGTTATTGTAACTCCCAGCACATCGGCCACTGCGCTGATCCCAGCCCACCCACTGTCAGCAGCTTCAAAGAGCAGAGGAGAGGTCAGGTTGCAAAGCACAACAGACACCGGTAGCTCCCTGCACACGCTGCTCCACTCGCCCTCTCTCCCAGGGCGGGAGAGTCCCAGCTCCAGGAGTGTTCCAGCCTGGCTTGAATTAAATCAGCCTGGGAGAGCTGACGGCGTTAACCCCCTGAAGCCTGAGGCTGTGCAATGGGAATCCCCCCAAATACTTGTTTGTTACGGAGAGCTGCACTCCCCTCTGCCCATGGAAAAGGCTTTCCAAGACCCCACGGACGTGCTGGCACAGCACACGGCAGCAAGGGACGGTGACACTGTGCCAGCTGTGGAGCGGCGAGCTGTGCCAAGAGCATCACGCTGTGCAGGCTCATCCCCAGAGCCTGAGGAGTCCAAATGCCACTGCCAAAACAGCTCAAGCTCTCTGCAGGCTGAAGGTTTCCCAAGGACCTGACTACACCGTTCACCTGATTCTGAAATCTGCTGCCTTCGGTCAGGGAATTAAAAACCCCAATCCGAACAGATCTTCCTTTAATTTGTTTCCACCTTTTGAATACGAAACCCCGAGATGAATCTTGGCCAGGAGAGTCACAGGCAGTGGTCTTTATCTCCTCGGGTTGAAGGTTTTTACAGAGACAAAATTAGGATTAGAGCTGGTACCACAAGAACAATTCTGGATTATCCATTCCAGTGCCTAAGGCAGGGGGTGTGCTTGGGGGGCCTCCCAGCAGCCAGGGCAGAGCAGCAAAACCTGAGCTGGGACACATCACAGAATCATGGAATGGTTTGGGTTGGAAGAGACCTTAAAGCTCATCTCCTTCCATCCCCCCTGCCATGGGCAGGGACACCTTCCACTAGCCCAGGTTGCTCCAAGTTCCATCCAACCTGGCCTTGGGCACTTGCAGGGATGAGGCAGCCACAGCTTCCCTGGGCAACCCGTGCCAGGGCCTTACCATCCTCACAGGGAAGACTTTCTTCCTAAATTCTTCCTCTTCCCTTTGCAGATGAAAGGACTGGCTCTCTCTCTGGGTACCAGGCGGCCCCCTTTCCCCATCCCCACTTTTCCACGGGCCAGGAGTCCCCGTGGGCACCCGTGGGCAGGGGCAGGAGCCCCAGCTGAGCTAATCAGCTCCGGAGGTAATTGCCCAGGCAGCAGCCTGGAGCCAGGGGCGGGCGAGGGGCTGCTGGAAACGGAGGCTGAAACAAGTCAGGCAGCAGCTGACTGTTCATGCACCTTTTTTATTCCTCCCCCGGGGGGATGGAGGCTTAGAAAATCCCGGCATGGGACCAAGGCTCCCCTGTGCTGGCATCTTAACAAGAAGCAGCTGCTTGAGGCAGAGCGAGGAATCGCACAAGGAAAAGGCCCCCACTGCATTAATTAAAGGTCACAGGGCCATTCCAGAGGCTTCCCAATTACCTCTGGAAGAGTGTCGCTAATGTGAGATAATGATGTCATACAGCCACTAATGAGGCAGGTTATCCAAACCCCGGGCCCCCCGTGGCCCCCTCCCCACGGGGACGGGCGATCATCAGCCAGAGGGAGAATGGCCGCTCTTCCCCCTCTCGCTCCCCTCCACCTCCCTCCTTAAGGACGCTCCTCAGGGCCGGATAATGGAGCTGGGAGAGGCAGGAGGAGAGGCCACAGCCCTCTTCGAGGTTTTTTTTGTGCCAAGGAGCTGCTCGGCGAGGCCCCTTCTCCTCCGGGGTGGTGAATTGCTCCTCAGAAGTGATGTCAACAGGATATTGTTTGGCACTGACCCCGCTGCCTTAGTGCTCGGGCCAAATCCAGCCCCATTAGCGCTCCTTAATTGAAAGGCATTTGGAGATGGAAAATCTGCCTCCTGCCATGGAGGGCTCCAGCCCCTCGACTGCGTGGAGCAGGGGGATCTCCAGGAAAGAGGGTGGATCAGCACTGGATGGGGAGAGCAGCCATTGTCTCTCCTCTCATCATCTTTCACAGGAGGCAAAGTGCCCCTCAGGCACACAATCCTGGTGGGATGGTCCCCTCCTGGGAGCAGCCTTGTCCTCACCCCCTCTCCAACCCACACTCCGGGGTGCTGTGATCCCAAGAGCTGCTACGTCTGGTAAAACTTTGACTAAAGCAGCCACCCAGGGGTCTTGGGTCAATATTGGTTTTGGGGACAGATGGAAAAAGTGTTGAAATGTTCAATTCCACCCGGCCTCTGCTGTGCTGCTTCTCCAGCCCCAGTGCCCAGGCAGTCCAGGAGTGTAAACACCTCTTTGTCTCATAGCTCAGGCACCAGGCACGGGGTACAGAGACAAAATGCTGGGACAGAGATTAAAGTCAGCCCCCAAATGGGAAAAAGCCACAGGGTCCCAGTTCTCTGAATGGGGAGAGGAAAGAGGACAGAGAGCCAGAGAAGCATCCAAAATAAAATAAACAGTGTGTACATCTGGAATTGAGAGAGATGTCCACCCAGAGCTTCAATTCAGGAAGGAGGACAGCTCATGAGGGCTGCACCCGGGGCTGAAATTAGGGATGAAAGACTGAATTTCCTGGGAGCAGTTGATTGGTCTCAGCCTCTCTCTTCTGCAAAGAAAGCAGCCCCAAAGCCCAAGAGGGTCACACCACCACTCTTGGCAACTCCATGGTCCTCAGGGAACACAATCCAAATCCAAATCCACAACCTAGAGCCTGGAGCAGGGTGCAGGGGTAAGCCTGGGGGAAGGGACCAGCTGCTGGATCCAGCCTTGTGGGTCAGGACATCTCTGAACTAAAGCAGGACCTTCCCCAGCATCCCCCACCCTGCAGGAACCCCAGAGGCTCCTTTCTATCCATGCAACATTCACCTTAATAACACCCAACCTCTGCACTGTGGCTGAATGGATGTGGCTACACAGGGAATTCTGGAGGAGCTGCACAGCTGGATGAACCTCAGCCTCAGCTGCAGCTGGCAGTGACATCCACACCAGGGCACAGCCCTGACCCGGTCCCTGAGAACATTCCCCAGGGTTCTGCGAGGCAGGCGAGGTTTCTGGTGACCAGGCTTCTGCAAAATTGATGCTCCAGAGACAGAGAGGCAGAGGCAGAGTGCAATCAGCACCTGCCTGGCTGCTCCCTCCGGAACACCGACGGATCCAGCGCTGGACTCACCCCTCGGGAGGTGATCCCGGGTTATCAGCAGCTTCTCCTTGGCCTCTCCCTGTGGTTTCCTGCTGTTTGCTCAGGTAGTTTCTGCAGCAGCACTGATTTGTTTCCTGCATGAGGCACTGTCCCAAGCCTCCTCTTTCTCCAGGCCCTGCATCTGCCTTTCCAGATATTCCTTTCTCAAATGCCAAGTGCTGATTTCCAACTGACCCAACAGCAGGAGAGCACAGGAGGTAGCACAAAGGGAAGATCAGGAGCCAGCAAAGGAGAGCCTGAACGACCTGCAGAGCTGCTGGAAACTGTCTGGAAGGGACAGAACAGGAGAGAAAGAGGCAGGAGAAGCAATTCCTGCAATATTTGGGGCTCGG
Organism: Manacus candei; assembly: GCF_025592945.1. Taxonomy (NCBI): domain Eukaryota; kingdom Metazoa; phylum Chordata; class Aves; order Passeriformes; family Pipridae; genus Manacus; species Manacus candei. The sequence continues at coordinate 5,260,714 of NW_026138070.1, forward strand.
GAGATGGGAAGTCTCTACTACCCCAGCGTGGCTTTACCCAAGACCTCAGCAAAGCCCTCACAGACCTACATCTAGAAGCTGCTTCTGCACCGGAGTTTCCTGTGGATAAACTGCAGCGACCCCATCTCCAGAAGAGCTGCTAGGCCATTCCCTCCCTGTCCCTCGCTCAGACTGGATCCAAACCCCTGGACACACACATAAAACAAGCAGAGTCTTTGGGAGCAAGGGCTGCCAGCTGCAATTTCTCAGGCGCTGGGAACAGACAGCACATGACCGGAGGGAGAGCACTTGCAGGGGGAGGCAGAGGTGGAGGCAGCAGGAATCTCTGAGTTCTCCCAGGAAGGCAGAGCTGAGAAGCGCCAGGGTTATTAATTATCTGCAGCTTTCATCCCTCCCACGTTCTGCAAGGAGGAAAAGTTGTCAGGGCAAAATGAGCACAGGCGGGAGGGAGAGAAGGGATGAAAAGACTCCGAGGCAGGAACAGGAGGAGCGGAGGGTGAGCTGGGCTCTGGCTTTGCCAGAGGAGGGTGCCAGGGTCAGGAGGACACAGCGTGTGCTGATAAGGACCTGTCCAGCCCCTCGGGATCCTCTGAATTCCCCACACATGCCTCAGCGGCCAAGGGGTGGGGTATTTTCCGTCCGCCAGCACGATTACATCTGCTGGAGGAATTCTGCTCCCATGGCTCCCCCAGGCTGGGTGGGATTTTTCCATGCACTCACAGATCAGGCTAAATCAACAAAATTTCCAAGCGTGGCCCTAACCTGCAGCAAAGGAAGAGACTGGGAAGGGCTGGAGCACTAAACCCTGACCTTTGCTAATCCACAGGCAATAACTCCAGGCGAGAAGTATGCTGCAGGCAATGTCAGACTTTGCTCTCCCCATGGGCAGCATTTTTAACCTTCATAGCAGACGGGCCTTCCTGTCAGCTCGCAGGCAGCAGCTGTGGGTCAGGGAGCTGTCAGCCGCCCTGTGAGCGATGGGCTGCTCACAGGACCATCCCAGCAGTGCCTGGTGGGAAGGCCACAGGGCTGGGAACTTCAGGAAAGCTGGGATGTGCTGCTGGCCTCTCAGGAGGCCCTTTTTGAAATGCTGCACCTCCCTTTGCTTACTTCTCCCTTTCTAAAAATGGGGATAATGAGGCCGAGACCTTGGAGATGTTGCTATAAAAAACAATCCCTGTGTAGCAACTGGAGGCGTTACAGCAGACTGGGAAGGTGCTCCTGGTTCCAACCAAAATATGGATGTTCTGAGCAAATTCCTTGGCTCATCTGTCAGCATCAGGACCCTTACTAGTGAGCCAGAGCCCCGGTTTTGGTTCAAGATTTGTGGTCCCCAGCGTCCCTCCTTGGCCATGATGCAAATAGAGGCTGTCCCCAAGCACCAGTTTTATGCAAAAACATGCCTGTTGCAGCGTACAAAATATCTCCCAGCTCAAAGCAATAAATAGACAGTGGCAAAGATGAGTAACACCTGCATGCAAATCCATCCTCAGCCCTCCTCCCTTCTTCCCCAGTCCCCACCACGGGGTAGCCACTGGCCCATGGCCAGCCAGAAGCAGAGCTTTCTGCTTCCCATTGGGAGCACTGCTGTCCAAACCCACGATCTGTCAGTGCTGGCACATTCTCCTGTGGCAGGGAAGGGGTGCAGAGATGTTTACATCATAAACGAGAGGCAGATGGAGTGATCTGATGATGTCCTAGGGCTCACTCCAGCAGGACACATGCAGTTCCCAGCTCTGAGCTGCCTAATGGCAAAATCAAAAGCCTTCTCCCGGCTGGGAGCACAGGGATGCAGGATTCCCACTGGACACACTGCAAGTTAAGATCCCTGCTCCCAAATACTTGAGAAGGTAAGACAATCCATGACAGATGAGCAGATATGCCTTGTCATGGGGCTCCAGGGCACAGCAAGACCCAGCCTGGTTTTAACTATGCCCTGAGACTGTCACTTTATAATTGGCACTGCTGGTTCCTGCTCCCTCCATGTAGGGACAAAGATGGTGACTCAGGGAAGAAAATGACTCATACAAAGTCTGGACCAGATCTGTGCTGATAGAATTGCTTCCTCAATGCCAGTTTCTGCAGGCAAGGACCCGGCCTTCAGCTTTGCAAACCGACTGACTCCTTTGTCCTATGCTCTGCCTTGGAGCCCGGCTATAAATCTGGGGAACGGCTGTTTTCCTTTGGAACCTGCAGCCGACTTCTCCTTAAGCAGAAAATAAACACTGAGTCTGTCGCCTCTGAGTTATGGGGGAGTTTAGAGGCTGCAAGTGTGAAAAAGTTAATTGCCTGACACTCCAGTTAATCACCCCGAGCCTACGGTGGCCAAGTGCTCCGGTTCCTTTGCCGGGCTCAGCGTGAGCGCAGCCCCACTGCGAGCTGTGCCAGGGCCATCCCCCCCCTCTCCAAGGGATGGCTTGTGTCAGACCTGTCACCATCTCTAGGGCTGGGCGCTGCCAAGAGGTGCCACCGGAGGACGGTGCCCTGTGCCCTGTGCCCCTCTCTGTGCTCCCTGCGGCACGTGCTCCCCGCACTCCTCTTGCTCAACCCCCTGGATTTTGCAATCCCACCCCTGCCAGCTCTCAGAGGCCCAGACGCAGAGGGCTTGGGGGCTTCTGTGCTTGGAGGCTTCTGTGCCGGTGTGGATTCGCACAAACAGGGGTGTGGAGGGGAGAAAAAAAAACCCCAAAACACTTAGTGGCTTTCTTTGAACCCCCTCGGGTGTTAGCAAAGCCATCAGCGAGTGATGCCCGCCAGGGACCCCCGGGGGCTAACGCGGTGCTGGTGATTGTGTGGAGCACAGGTAGGTCCCACCCATAACGTGGAAAAAAAGGACTGTATGGAGCACAGGGAGTTTCCATCCGTAAAGTAAAAAAACAGGGACATATGGAGCACAGGTTGTTCCCATCCCTAAGTTAAATAACAAGGACGTATGGAGCACAGGTTGTTCCAATCCATAAGGTAAATAAGGATGTATGGAGCACAGGTAGTCCCCATACATAAAGTGAAAAAAACAAGTACATATAGAGCACAGGGAGTTCCCACCGCTAAAAACGAGCACTCGATGGCAGCGAGTTGCCCCGCGCCGATTCCCCCTCCCCAAGGAACATTTTCCAGGCGGCCCCTGCGTGCCCTCCCGGCTCCCAGGGCCCTGGAGACAGGCACAGCAGAGCTTTGGCCTGATTTCATCCAGAGATTCCTGCCGTCTCTGACAGAGCCAGGGCAGGGGCGGCGCTGGTGCTTGTTCCCGGTTCTGGTTCATGTTAAGCAGAGGGCTAATGGGATCCATGTGACTCCGCTATCCCTCTGAGGAATAGCTTCTTAGCTGATAGGAGCACATCTGTCAGGGAGCCTGCCTGCAGTTTGTAACTCCCGGGGAGGCCGGCTGTGAGTGCCAGACGCGGGGAGCCAGCGGGGATGCCTCCGGAGCATCATCCGCCTCCATCCGCGGCCCCCGGAGAAGGTGCGTCACCGGGAGCTGTCGCGCTCTCTCCGCCTGCCCTGGGTGGGATTAGCGGCTCCCTGAGGAGCTGCTGGGGTTCAGAGCCAGGAACACATCCTTCTTTTCGCAGCTCCCCTCGGCAGCGCGTGTGCTCACACGTGAGGAGGGGAGGGGAGGGCAGCGCGCAATGCAGCTCCGCTCGTCGCGGGCAGGGGAGCCCGGAGGAGGGCGGGCAGGGCTGGCTGCTGCCAGGCTCCAAGAGAGAGACACCGGCTGCCTTTTCATCGTGGCACAAAGCGCCTTTTGTGCGGTGCTGCGCGGGGCGCGGGGCTGGAGGGAAGGAGGGGCAGCTCCAGGAGCCTCGGCAGGGCTGGTGGGGAGGAGGGATGTTCACCTGAGCTGGTGTTGGCACGGCACAGCCCGACCCCAGCAGCTGCAGTGCCAGCAGCCTCTCTCGGCTCTCCCAGAGGGAGCGCCGAGCCCGGGAGCAGCAGATGAGCTGTGCTCACAGATGGAGTCAGTCAGCCTTTGCCTCTCGCTGAGGAGGAAAACAGTCTGGTCCAGCCTTCCCCAAGGACTCTGGGATTTCCCTAGGCTGGACTAGGGGATGGAGTCAGTCAGATCCTCTTCTGGGAGATCTGGTCACTTAGCCACTGACACTCATCATTTCAGCTGCAGTTTTGCTGGGCCTCTGCTCCTCAGTGCTGACGCAAGGATAAATCTTCATTTTGTTGCCCAGTTTGTCCAGCTGGATGGCAGGGACTTGCCCCTGTAGCAGTGCTTGGGCAGCATCTGGCACACCAGGGCTTTTCTCCTTCAGTGCCAGGAAGAAATGTAATCAGCAGTGGCAGTAGGGAGGCTGGAAGAAAGAGATAATTAATTCCAGACCTGGTGGCAACTCCTTAGTGCCACTATAGAGCTTCAAGAGGGAAAATGCTGTGAAACCCTAAAGTCCCACCTCCCTCGAAGCTCAGCACCTATTCTTTTTTCATCAAGTGCCAAGCAGGAGCAAGTCAACCACGGTCCATGGACACTGTCAGGAGGAACAGGAGAACTTTGAAAGCAAAGTTTGCATCAGTTCTAGGAGAAGGAGGATGGCAAATTGGCTTATTGGCAGTGTGTACACATAGACCTCCTCTCATGCTGGTTGCTCCACGTTCCCAGGATGGAAAAATAACCTGGTTTTTTTTTTGTTTTTTTTTTTTTTTGTACCTGATGCAGGGCACCATTCCAGAGAGGCTCATCCCATGATTTAGTGGTGGACTTGATAGTGCTGGGTGAGTGGTTGGACTCGGTGACCTGAAAGGTCTTTACCAACCTTAACAATTCTATGATTCTGTGATCCCTGCCCAGTAGCAGCCCAGTTAGAATGTCTGTAAGAGCCTTTTGCACTGGTTTAGGCCACTCTGCATCACCTTCCCTCTGAAGTGATGCTGCCTTGCCTGGAGATAAGCACCAATGCCTGGGGCCTCCCCAATCAGTAACTGCAAAGGGGGAGACAAGAAGACGTCTGGAATGGAGCATGTTTCCCACCGAGCTGCGAACTCCCCTTGACAATGCCCTGGCATTAGAAGGCATTGTTCTGCTCCCTCCCCTCCTCCCTGTCTGGCACTCTTTCCCAGGCAGCCCGGCACTGCTTGGTTACTTGCGAATGTTTATCCCCCTCTCAGGCCGAGTGTGAAACAGTAATTGCTGTTGACACTTGCCAGGCTGGGATATTTAGCTCCCCCCACCCGCCCCAACACACACGCGTTGGGTGCTGAAAACTCCCCTGGAAGTGGCGATGCTGAGTGTAAAGTCCGACCCTGCCCTCACCCACTCACACCTCAGGGGCAGGACTCTGACCCGGTCTCCTCTGCCCTCTTCAAAATATGGAGCTGGGCTTTTCTCTGGGCTTCTTTCCCAAAAAAAGCTGTGGCTGTCCCATCCCTGGAAGTGTTCAAGGCCACGTTGGACGGGGCTTGGGGCAACCTGGCCTAGTGGGTGGCATCCCTGCCCGTGGTCCCCCCCCCCTCAAATCATCAAGTGCAGAGGGAGGAAGGATCTACCACCCCCTTCCCTGTTGCTTCCCAGCCCTGTGCTCCATCCACGAACAAAAAGCCTTTCAGAGCCCTTTAAAGAGGAGCCAAGGGCAGCAGTTGGTGTCTGGAGGCAACACCCACAGCGTGAGGGTGGCCAGGCTGCTGCTTGTGCTGGCTGCATTGTGTCCTTGAGAGACACTGTCCCTGCTGCTGGAGAGCTCAGCCCCAGGAGGGGACCGGGCCTCTGGAGCAGCCCCGAGGGACGTCCAGGGGTGATGGATATTCCTCTGTCTCCCCAAGGTGCTGCCCCTCCCTCCTGTCACCGACACGGTTAAGCGCTGGCAAAAGAAAGGCACCCTGGGGATAGGAGAAGCGTTATAAACAAATAAATAAAATCTGGGTGTTGAGAGGGAGCGGGGAGGGGCAGGGGGCTCCCTGGGAACGATGCAGCCTCGTAAAGCGATGACGCAGGCGGCGGGAGCGGTGGAAGGATGCCAGGGGATCTGGAAAACAGGTCCTCCGGAAATCCACCCTCTTGCCGATTCCTTCTGACGTAGGCAGGGCCAGGAGGTGGAGGGGCCCTGGCTGATGGGGTCCCCCCCCCATGCTTTCAGCTGCCCCGTCGGTGGTGTGGAGCCTCCCCGAAAGCCTCAGCCTTCCTGTGCTGCCCTGACAGCGCCGGTGTTCCTCCCGCCGCAGGTCGGCAAGCTGGAGTGCAGGAGAGTGCAAAACACTTCAAACAGCAGCCCAGCGGTGAGCAAAACAGCCAAACAGCCCTTCTCCACACGGGTGGACAAAGCCAAGCCCCTTCCCACCCAGCTGTGCCCTCAGCGCTGAGGTGTGAATCCCCAAGTGCCTGATTAAACCTTGGAACAATGAGGATAATGACTCCGACTTCCTTCCCACCATTGTCTCCCGGCCCAGGAATGGGGAAATCTTCACTGAAATGCCTCCATAGGAGGTTTTTCTTTATGAGGCTGCTGCTTTGTTTTTTTCGGGAGTATCTCCCAGCCCATTGAACATCCCAAAGCCTGGGAGGGAGCGAGAAGCAGAGCAGGGAGGATGTCAGGCCATGGGCGTTGCTGATCTCAGCTGGGACACGGTTCTACTGTCCTGGCAATGTGAAGTTCACCTGGATACAACTTCCACGTGTCCGTGTGTAGACAAACCTGGTGTGTCCGTCTCTTCTGCCTCAAAATTCACAGAGAAAACGTGAATTAGAAATTTCTCCCGTCAGCCAAGGGAAGAAGAGAGGTCAGGGGATTGCTGTGGCGTGCTCTGAGCTGTTTTACTCTGTCGGTTTTAGTGAGGATTTTTAGGTAGATCCGACCTGTAGTTCAGCTGCTGCAGAACCCAGCAGCTAAAAACAGGAGGATCAGGCTGCAAAAAGAGCACGTGTAACCTGCTGCCAGCAGCTACCTGGGAGCAGAGGTTTCTCCCTGAGCGCTGTGAATCACCTCTTGTCTCTTGCTCTGTTAAGGCCGGATACAGGGAGTCTGTCTGAAGGGGCTGGGAGACGTGAGCAAGGCCTGGAGCTTTCTGTGTTACCATGCACCAGCTGAGCCTTGGCAACTGCCTGCCCATCAGCTCTGTCCCTGCGGCAAACACAGCCCAGCTCAGCTGCCAGCTGAGCTAAACTGAATTAACCTGCCTGTGCTGCTGAATAAGAGCACGCACACGTCAGTCACCTTGGCTCAGCCGAGCGGGGGATTTGTCTTGCGGTGGTAATTTGAGCGTGGATCCGAGCCCGCTCCTGTCTGGGAGGCATCAAGCAGCAGAAAAGCAGAATTAAGATGCTGACAGCATTGTGCAGGGCTTTCCTCTTGCAGGATCCCGAGGTGCCCAGAGGATTGCTGTGTGCACGGGGTGAGCGCCCGGGCGATGTGCCAGCTGGTGCAGAAACGCAGCAGCTCTGGGGCTGACAGGAGTCATGGAATCATGGTGTGGTTTGGGTTGGAAGGGACCTTAAAGATCATCTCATTCCAAACCCATGCCATGGGCAGGGATGCCTTCCACTATCCCAGGTTGCTGCAAACCCCATCCAGCCTGGCCTTGGACATTTCCAGGGAATGGGCAGCCACAGCTTCTCTGGGCATCCTGTGCCAGGGCCTGCCCACCCTCACTGGGAAGAATTCTTTCCCAATATCCCATCTAACCCTTGACACCATTCCCCGTTGTGCTGTCACTACATTCCCTTGCAAACGGTTCCTCCCCAGTTGCACCAGTTGCATCTCTGACATGCACCAGTTACATGTCTTTGGAAGCAGAGGAGGGCCTGGCTGCCCAGGGACAGAGCTGCTCCGAGTCCTGCGAGGACCTGGGGCAGCCTCAGTGGTGCAAATTCCATGGGAATGCCTGCAGAGCTGGGACTGGCAGAGCTGGGACTGGCAGAGCTGGGACTTATATCTCAGAGGTAGAACTGGTTTTTGCACTTTAGTCCCTGGAGATGGGGGTTTAACCCCAAGCTCTGATGCTGACTCACTGTGTGCCCCTGGGCAAGTCCCTGAGCTCCTCACATGTCAGTAAAATGAGAGGAACAATCTTTTATATGTCTGCATTGTCCAGGCTCTTTGGGCCAGGGGACTTTTCCTTGTTCTGTATGTGCAATACCAGCCCACAACGGGGGGCCTGGTTTTGGGTGGGGGCCTGCAATCCAAATAAAGGCTGGAGTGAGCTCCCAAAGCTCTTCCCATGTGGCCCTGAGAGCCTCGAGCCCAAGAGGCTTCGGGCTCTGAAGGCAGGATGACATGGATGAGGGGTGGGGTGGTTATTCATCGTTATTTAATGAGGACATTAAACCACAGCGTTCAGCCGTGGCCTGTGCATTCGATGAGTCTTTGGGGAGTAATTGTGCTGAGAAAAGCTTGCTCTAGGGAGGGACATTTGATATATTAACTTTGGCAATGCTCGCCGACCGTGTCATGCCAATAAAGCTCTTGAGATTGAAAAAAGAGCTGGACTGGAAAGGTGGGCGAGAGTGGAGAGTCCTGGAGACAATTGACAGAGACAGGGCAGGGGGAAGGTGCTGGTGATACCTCACTCCATCCAGATGACACCACTTTAGGAGTTAAGGAAAACTGACAGCCAAAAAAAAAAAAAAAAAAAAATCTTCCCTATCTTGCAGCACCAGTGCCCTGAGAAGTCCTTCAGAGAGCCACAGATGAGCTGTAAGAGGCCTTTGTGTTGGGAAGGGGTGGGATGAGCATCCCTGAGCTCTGCCTCACTGCCCTGCTTGTGAAGCAAAGCAGAGTGGCTCGAGGGATGGATGCAGGCTGAGGAGAGCACCCCATGTCCAGGCACCCCACTCCTGCCTGGGACCTGGGGGTTTGGGACAGGACTGGAGACAGCCACTATCCCCCCTGTGGGAATGCTCCCATCTCCCAAAGCCTTTTTTCTGCTCACACTGGGGGAACAGAAACAAGTTGCTGTTTAACCCCTTCAGAAGCATTGGCAACGTTACCCAGCTCACTGCAAGGGGTCAGTTGTTCAGTACCCTCCTCCTGGCACCAGAGCAAGCTGTCCTGAGGGCAGGCACCCATCTGCCCTCCTTCTGAGATTATTTTCATCACAAATTAGAAGTGGGTTAGAAAATCCCATCCTTATCCCCCTTAGAGAGTAGTAGCCTGTCCTTGCTGTTGATCTTGGCTGCTCTGGGAGCTCGCAGTATTTTTCCAGCTGCACTTTGGAGTTTGCTCTTTCTGTCTTTCTTTCTTTCCCTCCACCTCCCCCCCCCCCAAGATTCCCAGATTCATATCAAGTTGTGTTATTCCTTATAGAAAGTGTAAACACCATCCTGGGTGCCAAAGGCACCACACACACACAGAGGGAAATCAGGCAGAGGCATCACATGGCAGGGCAGGCACCGTGAGCCAAGGGCTGGAATGTGCAGCACCCTGGCTTCCCTCTTCCCTCTTCTCCGGACACGAACTCCCTGACACGGAAACTGGCCACAGAGGCTGATTCCTGCCTCTCCCTTCTTCCTCTGCCCACTTCCCCAGCTCAGGAGTGCGCTGGGGTTGTTGACTCTGAAGCATAAGGAGGAACAGTGCAGGGTGCTTGTGATTAACCATTGCATTCCTGGATGATTTTTCCAAGACATCAGCCTGTGTGGTCACGGTGACAACCCGGGACTCAGCGTGAAACAATCCAAGGGCCTGGCTCCATCCTGACTCCATGACAGTGTTTTCTTCTATGAAAACTTCCAGAAAATAACATGATACTTCGCCTTCCCTCTAACACACTGGCCTGGCTGAGTCATCTGTGCTCGCTCAAGCAGAGCCCTGGCCCTCAGCCTGCCCCCTGAGCAGGAAAGAAGGACTGGTCACTGGAGCAGGCTCCCCTGGGAAGTGGAGGGATCTCCATCCTGGAAGCATTCACCATGTGGCACTTCACCATATGGTTTGTGGGCATGGTGGGATTTGGTCGAGGGTTGGACTTGATGATCTCAGAGGTCTTTTCCAACCTTGGTGACTCCATGGTTCTGTAAAGCAAAGCAGCCCTTTATGCCCGTCCAGCACAGGCTCTGTGCAGAGCAGGTCCTTGGCACGGCTGTAACCGCCTGACCCAAACCAGCCCTGGGAAGGCCCTGGAGCTGGAGGGCTGGGTGGAGGTTGGATGGCTGGAATCCTGTGCCTGGCAGCCTGCTGTGGGAAGCACAGAGCAGCTCAGGGAGCTGTGACAGCCTGCAGCACCTCACAGCCTGTGACAGCCTGCAGCACCTCACAGCCTCCCACGGCATCAGACGCAGCCCCGCACCCCACGTGTCATCTGCCTCTGCCTTCCCCCAGTGAACCCTCTGAGGGCCTGTCTGTGGCACCACAATCACAGGGAATTAGCACTGCCTGCTAATTGGAGCACCCAGCCCTTGGGTGGATGTCTCAGACAAGCTCAGCTCTGTTGCTCCATCCTCCTGTTTTTGCCTCGGGACTCGGGCGCTGATGAGCCACACGAGTTTTCCATCAGCCTCCCCCGTCAGCTGGAGGTGTCCTGGGTCTGAACTTCACCCTGAGCCCTTTGGGGTGTCACCACCAGCACAAGCAGCCTTTGGATTAGACCCATGGGGCACAAGGGGCTGTCCACCAGGCCAGATGTTGTTGGGGGGAAATCCTTCCCCGTGAGGGTGGTGAGGCACTGGCACAGGTTGCCCAGAGGAGCTGTGGCTGCCCCAGCCCTGGAAGTGTCCAAGCCCAGTCTGGATGGAGCTCTGAGCAACCTGATCTAGTGGAAGGTGTCCCTGCCCATGGCAGGGGGTGGTGGAACAAGATGCTTTTTAAAATCCCTTCCAACCCAGGCCATTCTGTGATTCTGTGAGAATCCAGAGATCCTCGTTGCACGGCTCGGATGTCTCTGAGGCCACACGCTCCTCATTTTGTTTTGCAAGGCCATCCAAGGAGGAGCAGGAGGGGGAAAGGAAGGTGAAGGGAGGAGTGTGGCTGCAGGATGCTCTCTGTGAAGCCTTTATGGCTTCAGGTAGAACACTCTGTGTGTGTGTGTGTGTCTGTGTGTGTGTGTTCTGCAGCATTTTGCAGGCTGAACCTTGGAGAAATCAGAGTGGATTTACAGAGTGGCTGAAGGGTTTAAAACCCCGCGGTCCCCACCAAAAAAAGCCCCGATGATGCTCCCGGCCCCTGCTACAGCCTCTCTGTGGCTCTCTGAGGTCTCACCCCGGGGACACACAGTTCCCATTGGCACCTCCTGCTCTGACCCAGGCCAGCACAAGGACATCTTTGTGGCGAGGAAGCCACCCGGCCACCCGCCCGGGCTCATCAGCTGTGACAGCGCCTGCTCTCCCACGCAGGGCTGGCACTGCCCTGGCTCCCAGCCCTGCCTACGTGCCCCTGCCTTCGCCCCCGCGCTGGAATCGCTCCCTCCTCGCAGGGTTGAGCAACTTCTGCTCAGCTGGGAGGTTGCTGCTGATAAGAGACGGGGCATAAAGTGTGTGTAAGGGCCTCCCCGGGGCAGTCCCCTTCCTCCCCCGCCCCGTGCTGGCGGGTGCAATCCATTAACCTGGGCGTCCTGACCGACGGAGGGGTGGAGAATTCCCACGGCTCCCGGCAGGTGAGGGCACCAGCGCCCGGCCTGGCAGGGCTGGAGCACACACGGGCACGGGTGTGCCCAGCGAGGAGCCCGGGCCGTGTCCGCCCCGTCCTTTGTGCCCGGGAGGACAATTCCCCTTGTGTTAGTGCTGCCGGGAAGAAAGGAGCTTTGTTCTGCAGACACTCGCCAAAAAAAAAAAAAAAAAAAAAAAAAGAAAGAAAAAAAAAAGGAAAAAGAAAAGGGGAAAAAAAAAAAAAAAGGGAAAGCCCAGCTCTGCTTTTCCTCTCTGTGTTTCCAGGGTGCTCCATGAGCTGGATGAAGCCACGGTGCCAGATCCCTTGGCTCGATAGGATAAGGGGGAAATGGCCTCAAGTTGCGCCAGGGGAGGTTCAGGCCGGATTTTAGGAAATATTTCTTCACTCAGAGAGTGGTTAAGCATTGCAACGGGCTGCCCAGGGGAGTGGTGGAGTCACCATGCCTGGAAATATTAACAGAAACGAGTTGACATGGCTCTCTTTGCAACGTGGTTTGGTGGGCACGGTGGTGGGACTCGGTGGAAGGTTGTGCTTGATGATCCTGGAGGTCTTTCCGACTTTTATATTTCTGTGATTCCATGATTCCACGGACCAAATGAGCCGTGGCAGCAGTCTGAGCTGAGACTGAGCTACTTCCACGTGGATGGAAGCGGATGCAGTGTGGGAGCAGGGTCCTTCTCCTTCTGCTCTCCCCACTCGGTGTAACTGGGAGTGCCAGCCTGGCTTTTGGGCCACAACCCCACCGAGGGACCCACAGATCTGGTCACACCCCAGGGGCCAGCAGCAGGTCCATGCTTCCACCGGGACTGGACCTTACTGGCTGCTTCAGGTTTCCTCCCATTAGTGATATCACTAATTACTCAGTGACCGGCTCCTGAGAGCTGGAGGCTGGAATATCAGCAGCCTTTGTGGATTTGGCAGCCAGGTAGACTTTGAGGAGGAGATAGCAGAGCCAGGGCAACTAGGCCCTGTCACCAAACATCAAACAACCTTCCAGCACCCGGCATGTTTACAGTAATTATCAGCTTTTTGTTTCGGGAAGAGGGCACTTAAACCTGGGTGCCTTTTATTCAGATAAGCATCTCCTTGTGGATGCACGAAAACAGGCAGTACACACACATGTGCCCAGAGTTCCTGTGCTGGTGACACGCATTTCTTGGGGTCACACACTCTGTTGATGTCCACACACGTGTGCTATGCAAATTCTTATCCCAAATTCTTACCGGGAACGCAAGGAACAGTGAGAAGAAAGCGCTTTAACAGGCGCTTTGCTTTGTTGACTCTGAAAGCACTCAAGGAGGTATTGAAATGCCACCTTGAAGAAGGCTGATTTCCAGAACTGTGGAGCTGGCAGGGAGGAAAATGTTGTGTTAATGCAGAGACTGAATTTTGTATTTTTGTCTGACTTCAAATGCTTTCCTCTGCCATCTGAGATGCTAAGGGCAAAGATAGTCGGATTTCCTGAGGATGCCAAACCCCTTATATTTTTATTTGGGAAATCTCAGCTCCCACCCTCACCCCCGTGTGGTGCCTCACACTGTAAATAGCATTTACAGAATCATTGTTTTGATGCTGAATAATGGGGGGAAATGAAGATTTCAGCGGTTTCTGTTCGGCTCAGAGCTCTCCCTGTGCTCCAGGAAGGAGCAGCTCTTGCACAACTGGTTGTTTCCCAGGTGCTGCAAAGGTTTTCCCAGTTGTTTTGCTGCCCTGGTTCATACTGCCTCTTATTTTAGACTTTTGGTTTGGTGTGGTTTGGATTGTCTAGCCCTCAACAAACTAGTGCTCATTATTTTTCACCTGTCAAATAAAACCAATGTATGAAGTGTATCCCTTCCCCTTCCAGTGGGAAGGGATGGAGAAGGACTGAAGGTAGTTACTAAGATTGCCAGAAAGGTCATGCAGAAGTGACAGCACATAAAACTCATTTACACCATCCAAGACCCTGGTGCTGACTGGTTTTTGGCCTACTTCTAAAAATCTTTAGCAAGAGATGTTCTATCACTTCCTCCAAAAAAACTTGCTCACAGACAAGGAGATCTCAGTGCCAGGAGATTCTTCTGCCCTTCACTAGAGATGTTTCCATGCTTAATTTGAAACTGTCAGGAAAAATGTCACCATGAGGAATTAGGGCAGGGACTTTCCCAACCTCAAGTGAGCAGAGGGGTGATGGAAAGCACAACGGCACGGGGTGTTTAGCAAGGAGTTAAATTGCACAGAAATAATCAGCAAACAAGTGGATAATGGTGGGTTTGGTTGGTGTGTCTGCCCTCCTTCCTCTCCCACTGCTGAGTATTCCACCTGCAGCCCCAGCCATAAAGTCATTCCCGGGGCCAGCAAGGAGCACTTGTAAAATCAACAGGGCTTATCAGACCCAAACTTTGGTAAATACTCGGACAATTGCTCCCCTTGTGCTTTCATCCCCAGAGTGTGTTAGAGGCCAGTGGGTTCGATAATGTGCCAGTAAAGACGAAGTCTCTCAACAGCACTTATCCCTGAGCTGGGTGCTCCCAGTGCCTGTCCCTGCCATCGGGGATTTGTGGGTCTGACCCCTCCCAGAGCTGAGCCACTGCAGGTTCCCACCCCACAGAGAAAAGGAGCTGGTTGGGGAAGCAGGGAGGTGCTGGTGGGTGCCTTGAAATAAATGATGGTGTGTCACAGTCAGGTGTGCATGACACGGGAGTGACTTTGAGCTGTGGGAGGCCTCTACCTAACGAGGAGAATGAGGTGACCTGGGCTAGCAGGGTGGAGAACTGGGTTTGCTGGGCAGAACTGTTCTTGAAAGGCTGCTGCTGCCTTCCACCACTCTCCCAGGTTCAAGCCCTGCACACGGTTTGCATTTGGCTGCGGAGTTTTTCCACACATCCCGTGCCAAAGCTACTCCCGAACCAAACCAGCTGCGCTCGCTCCTCAGCACCGTTAGCAGCGCTCATGCCATGAGGGGATGGAGAGAATGGAAACATCTGGGAGAGGATGGAAAACGAGGAAGGTGATGTGGAACAGATGCTGGAAAGGCCGTGGATCCAGCAGAGCCTGGAAGGGCCAGGCGAGGGGTGCGTGCCAGAGCACATGTGTGCGAGAGCTTTGTGGCTTCTCCCGCAGCAGCGCTGAGAGAGCAGGGTTTGTTCCATACCTGCCACCCAGGGAGGAGCTGCCCTCCTGGAGACAGCTGTGCCAGGCAGGGGTTTCAGAGCAGGGGCTGCTTTGCCAAGGGCAGACACTTCTCAGAGCAGCTCATGGCTTTGCTGGAGAAGAAAGGGAGCTCTGTGGCTGAGCAGCATGTGTGCGCCCAGCCCGCCCCTGGAATGCTCCAGGACACAGCTGGGGGCTCTCCTCAGGAAAACTCTAGGCTTGAAAGGGTGGAGCTCCATCCTGGCTGCACTTGGCCCTGTCTGAGGATGCACGGAGCAGCTGGACAGAGTGCCCTGTGCCTGGGCAGCAGCCATCTGATCTAGGACCTGACTGGACTGGCGTCAGCAGCAGAGCTCCGTGTTCCAGAGCCACCAGCTGGGCTGTTTGCAGGGCTCCAGACAGGGTTGCATAACGTGCTGAGGGCTGGCTTGGGCTCCAGGGAGGAAGAATAAGGACAAAGGAGAGGACTCTGACCTCCTGCCACTTCCCCTGCTGGGAGTGAGATGCTTGTGGAAGGGGGACATACACTTTGTTTGTAGATCCCACTCACAGATTCAGTGACCCCCCTACTCTGTCACGTTCCCAGCTCCCAGAGCCAGGTCTATGCTACTCACTGGTTTAGCTGCATTTACTCTGCAGACCTAAGACAGCCTTTCTCATTCTATCCAAAACCTTTCCCTTCTCTGTGCAGTCTTTATGCCCCTCCTCAAACTTAACGTGTGGGTTTAGAACACATCCAGTGCAACACTGGAGGGCAACTCTGCATCTTCCCAGTGTCTTTAGAGTTGGCACCCCCAGCTCCCTGTTCCCCTGCAGGCTGCAGTGATGGAGTTGGAATACATCACAGGTTCCTATAAGATTGCCCAGCAGCTAGAATCCTGCTCCCTCATCCTTTTTTTGGGGGATCAGAGGCACCTCACTGAACTAACACCAAAGAGCTGAGGGTGACACAGGACTCCCCGTCGGAGAGAGGCCAAGAGGACGAGCCAGTGCAAAGGCAGCAGCACTTTTAGTGATGATGGAGAGGCTGCTCCCCCCCGAGCAAACCAGTGCTGGAGGGCTCATACAGGCCAGGCAGGATCAAGTCAGGACAAAATGTGCTTCTCTAATTGCAGGCGAAACCACGGCTGCTGCAAAGGATCGATACCGGCGGTCAGGGGAGGCAGGTTAAGGCTAAAAGCTAAGACTGCTCCTGTCTAAAAGCAAAGAGCCAGCTGGGGGGATCACCTGTAATTGCAGTCCTGAAGACACTGAGCAGCACGACCAGGGAAAGCTCTGCCACACCAGGGCTTGTATTGTCAGAGGAACAGCTTCTGTTGTATCCACCAAGCCCGAGCCTCAGAGCCAAGCGCGAGCCGGCGAGAGGCAGCAATCCAGACGCTCAAATTTGCTCTCTGCTACAAATTACACCCACCCAAACGAGGCAGGGCCTCTGCTCTTTGAAAATCTATCCCCCAGTGTTTATTATAGGAACCAGTTGCCCTCTTTGTTGACAGCCAAATTGCAAAGGGCTGTTGGAGCCGTAAGGGCCGCGCGGGGCCGAAAACACCCGCAAAAACTCCCTCCCTGCACCAGGCAGCACGAAGCTCTCATTAGGTCCTGCTGGGATTTGAACCCAGAGCTTGGGAAAGTCTTGGCTGTTCAGGGCGTGAGGCTCAAACCAGCCCCCTCCAGCACCACGGAGCACTCGCTGTGGAGAAAACACCCTGTGTTAATACAGGCAGCGAGCTGCCAAGTTCCCAAACGTTTGCGGTGCCAGAAAGAACACAGACGGTAATAATTAAATGAGAGAGGCGATGCAAGGTCCCTTTTATCCCAGCAGTGCTCACTGGCCACGTTGTTCTGTGCTTCTGCTGCCTTCAGCTACCTGATGCCAAGGCTGGGAGGTACGTGTCTCCCCCAGCTGCCGAGTGCAGGACTGAAGGTTACCTTGGCAAGGGTTTTCCTTGGAGCATTTTTTTGTTCAAAGAGCCAAAAACGGCTCTCCCAAGGTAAGCACCGCATGAAAGGCCCGTGGAATGGCTTTGCAGCCTGGTAAAGCTGGTGTGGAGGGCTGGCAGGAGGGGAGTTTTAGTGCTGTGCTCCCCCCCCCTGCACATATCTCGTGGCTGTTTGCTGGGCTGAGTGCATGTGCAGGCACACAAAGCCCGCGGGTTATCACGGGCAGAGGGTCAGAGAGGCTGGTTCCTGGCCGTGCTGCTGCCTCTCAGGGTGAGTCACTTCCCTTCTATCTCGAGCATTTCCCACTGGTAAAACGGATTGATAACCACAGGTGTGTTTATGGGATTTAACTCCAGCGTGGCCAGAAAGCACCGTGGCACAGCAGAAAAGTGCTGGGCTTTCTCACGGGTGCTCTGCCCTGGGCTCTGCCCTGCTCTTGTCTGCCAGGGTTTTGCTAAAGAATCATTAAAGTCGGAAAAGACCTCCAGGATCATCAAGTGCAACCTTACACAAGCAGCAAGGGAGGCCAAACTTGGCCCAGGTGAGCCAGTGACTCAGTGGCCGGTGCCATGGAGCTGGTGGTGACACAGAGCTCTCTCACTGGGTGTTTTCTCTATCCCTGAGCACCACAGGCTGGGCTGTGTGACCCTGACCAGTGCCTTTAATCAAGCCCTCATGGCATCACCTTCCTCCCACCTGTCCACGAAGAGCAGAACTTCTCCCAGTGCCTCCAGCACCCAGAGCAGCTCGGGCTGTAAGCCTTTGCCGCCCTTCTCAGCTCAGCACTTGCTGGGAAGGGGAATTACCCAGAGCTGAGCAGTCACAGGGCGGTGGCAGAGCGGGAGGTGAAGCAACTTGCCCAGGTGGCCAGGGGCCAGCACGGCACAGCCCCCCCCGCCCCAGCTCAGCCAGGACACTGTCACCCTGGGGGCAGGCACCCAGCCCATCCCACGGCCACGTCCCTGACCTCAGCAGGGCTGCTGACAAGGACACCAGCAATTCCCACAGCAGGGAATTGCACTCCTGCCAGGAACACCCTCTGCTCACCTGCCAGGGTGCATGCTCGGGCACCCGGGGAAAGGGGATCGAAATCCTGGCTCCAGCCCTTGTTGTTAACCACGGGGCAGACCCCAGCCTGCCCCATGTCCCATCCCAGCAAGGCACTGGGATCTCCCGTCCCTCTTCTGCCACTCAGGATAAACAAGTTACAGACTTCAGCCCACCCCATGCTGTGTTCTGGCAAGGCACTGGGATCTCTCATCCCTCCTCTGCCGCTCAGGATAACCAAAGTGCAGACCCCAGCCTGCCCCGTGCCCCATCCCAGCAAGGCTGGGATCCCTTGTTCCTCCTCTGCCACTTGGGATAACCAAGGTGCAGATCCCAGCCCACCCCCTGTCCTGGCAAGACACTGGGATCTCTCATCCCCCCTCTGTGGCTTGGAATACCCAAGGTGCAGACCCCAGCCTGCCCCGAGCCCCCTCCCGGGAAGGCGCTGGGATCTCACATCCCTCCTCTGCGACTTGGGAGTCCCTCTCCCCCTCTCCCCGGCCCTGCTGGTGTCTGCCTGCTGACTGAAGCTGTCATTATCAGCTCAATAAATCTCTGGCGCGGGTTTTATTGAATCACTGCCTGAGGGGGAACAAGCCTGTAAAGGTTGAGGAGAGCAGAGCTTTCCCACGCCTAAGACACGCTGCCGGAGCTCTTGCACACATTCCGGGCCTGCCAGCGCTCCGCAAATGTTTGGACAGCCTTGAACAAATAACACACCTTTAAAGAGGCCAGCATGAAATTTTTCCTCACCGCCCAAAGCCACCCTCCCGAGCTCCTGCTTCTCCCCGGGGCCTCCCCCCCCTCAGCACCCCGTGTGCGTGTCCGTGTGTCCGTGTGTGTCCGTGTGTGTCCGTGCGTGTGCGCGCCCGCGTGCGTGCGTGTTTATTTTGGGCTTGTCTTCCCCCTTTGTGTGGAGGTTGAGCAGCTCGTGGCCGCGTTCCAGCTGTGTTTTGTGGGAGGAATTCTGGCCTCTGCTGACTCCGGGGCGGCGTGCGGTGGGGGGGGGGGGGGGAAGCTGGGATGGGACAGAGCGTGGAAAAGGGAGGAGGTTTGGCTTCCCTCCTGCCCAGATTTCCTTCAGCAGGTAGGAACCAGCCAGCAGGGATTTTCTGCTGACGGCGTGCCAGGCTGCAGTGGTCACCTCTGGATGCCAAGGTTTTTCCACCCGGGCCCGCCTGCCTCCCAGGCTGGTGTAAGGTTCCAGGGACAGTCCCCCGGGCCTGGCACACTCTGTTACCCACACAGCTCCTCTGATTAATGCCGTGGCTGCCCTCACACAGCCCCGCTGCTGTGTCTTGACCCTGACCTGAAAGGAACTTCCCCAGGGCACGAGGGGCTGCGGGCGGAGGTGGAGGCAGCTCCCCTGGCTGACGCTCTGTCAATCCCGTTGGCCTCTGGAGGGGTCCTGTGCTCCAAAGCTTTCTTGGAGGCTCCCGGGATGCACGCAGCCAGCTTTTGCATGGGGCAAGGAGACAGTCCTGCGAAGCATCCAAGTTTGCTCGGGGGGTCTGGAAAGCAGCTGCAGCAGCTGGGCCAAGGAGGAAGAAAAACACGGATGTGACAGCACGTCCAGCTGAGCACAGCCCAGCTCAGCTCCCTCCAGCTCGGTCGGGGAGGCTTTCCTGCACCTTCCTGCGGAAAAACGGCATCTCCCTCCGAGCCTTTCCCCTTCAGCTCCTCGCAGCCTGCTGCCACGGGAAATCCAGCTGGGAGCAGGGAACCCTGAAACCGCTCAGGCTTAATCCAAGCCTGTGGTAGGCAGCACAACAGGTCCTGGTTTGCCTTTCAGCAAGATGGAACACAGCTGCTGGTGTTTCCCCCGTCGCGGTGTGCAGGGGGAGAACACCAGGACGGGATCGTGCCTTGTGTGTTCCATGGGCATAGCAGGAATGCGTTTGTGGGGCAAAAGAGAAACTTGGAAAGGATTAATAGGCCAGACAGCTGCCTGCCTGCTGAGTTCTGGGAATGTAAAACACTGCAGCCATCTCAACAGCTCCTAAAATTCCCCCTGCCTCGTTTCCTGTTGCCGC
The DNA here is from genome assembly GCF_025592945.1 of Manacus candei. NCBI lineage: Eukaryota > Metazoa > Chordata > Aves > Passeriformes > Pipridae > Manacus > Manacus candei. Next base: position 5,280,401 of record NW_026138070.1, read on the forward strand.
TTTCCCAAATGCTGAAAGGCTTGGGCTCCCGTGGATTAAAAAAAAAAAAAAAATAAAAAAAAAATAGTTGGAGAGAATCCAGAATTTAGATTTCTGCCTACTCGATCTTTCCTGTCAACGGATCGTTAAATAAGAAGCAGAACCGTTGTATTCACCATACGCCCATCACCAGCGAGCTGAGTGAAAATCCTGCTTTAGGAAACAAGTGACAATTAGTTTGATGGTTCCCTGCTCCTTGGGTTATGACAGCCGGCTTAGCCGAGTCATTGCACTCGCCAGGCACCGAGGTCATGCCTGCTCTGACGGGGAGCAGCGTGAGCAGAGGGCAGAGGGAGATGGAAGGATAAAGGTGCAGCTCCCTTTTGGGGAAGCAAAGGCAGGGAATTCAGCCACAAGCCACGGTGGCAAACAGGAAGCTGTTGCGTGTGCCGGTTGACAACCCCGCCTCGGACCCCGCTGGTGAAGGAGCTGAAAAAGGTGGCAGAATAAACACTGAAGTGAAGAATATGTTAGCTGGCACATGGGGAGTGTCAGGGCTGGAATTGAGGTCAAAGAGGATGGGGAAGGAGGCACGTGGGAGGCACGGAGCGGGGTGTCTGCTCCGCAGGGACACACAGAGCAGAGGAATGGCTGGAGCTGGGTCAGGTGAGAAGGTTGAGGTCCATCAGCACAGCACAACACAGAGCTCAGGACAAAGTTCATGGCCACCACGCTCATAAACTGTGGGTAAGGCAGCTCAGAAAAACCTCTGAATCAGGCTTAGGCTCTGAAATGCTTAGTACTGAAATGCCCCCAGTTTGCTCCGTGGTGACCTTGATGCCCCATCCAATTCGGGATGTGTGACAACCAGCCAGGTCCTGCCATGGCAGAGGGTACAGCCCGTGTCTGGATGCGCTGTGGATTTTCCTGCTGCCTTTGCAGTCCCTCTGCAGGGCTCTGGAACATATGTGTGTGGCTGCTATTCTTAGCACTGCCACGGAGTGCCAACACCGCCGGGCAGGAGCTGTCACCCAAACCCCGCAGCACACGGCGAGCACGGGGTGCTGCACATCCCTCGGGCCACGGCAGGGCTGGGGGGCCACAGGGGCACAGGGAGAGCCTGGCAGGGCTGTCCCCAAGGCAGAGGCACTCGTGGCTCCGGGCTGGGTGCCCGGGAGTGCTCCACCCTGCCGGCAGCGTGCAGGCACACGCCTGGCACGGGGCTGTCGGCCCCGCTGGGCACCGGGCGGCGGCTGCCTGTGTCCCACTTCGGGCTGTGTGTGCCCTGACACGGGCTGTGTGTGCCCAGCATGGGCTGTGTGTGCCCTGACAGGGGCTGTGTGTGCCCTGACACGGGCTGTGTGTGCCCTGACACAGGCTGTGTGTGCCCTGACATGGGCTGTGTGTGCCCTGACACGGGCTGTGTGTGCCTGGCATGGGCTGTGTGTGCCCAGTATGGGCTGTGTGTGCCCTGACACAGGCTGTGTGTGTCCCAGTTTGGGGGGAGTGTGTCCCACTACGGGCTGTGTGTGCCCCAGTAAGGGCTGTGTGTGCCCCAGTAAAGGCTGTGCATGTCCCAGCATGTGCTATGTGTGGCCCAGTAAGGGCTGTGCATGTCCCAGCATGGGCTATGTGTGGCCCAGTAAGGGCTGTGTGTGTCCCAATTTGGGGTGTGTATGTCCTGACATGGGCTGTGTGTGCCCCAGTATGGGCTGTGTGCACCAGTATGGGCTCTGTGTATCCCAGTAAGGGCTGTGTGTGTCCCAGTACAGGCTGTGCATGTCCCAGTTTGGGGTGTGTATGTCCTGACATGGGCTGTGTGTGCCCCAGTATGGGGTGTGGGTGGCCCTGTGCAGGCTGTGTGTGCCCCAGTTTGGGCTGTGTGCACCAGTATGGGCTACATGTGTCCCAGTAAGGGCTCTGTATGCCCCAGTAAGGGCTCCGTGTGCCCTGGCATGAGCTGCAGTGCCCGCACATTTCACTGGGGATGAGGGGGTTAATACTTCCTTCCTCTGCTTCCAACTTGCTTTTGAGCACTGGTGCTGAGTGGAAGTTGAGTTCCTTCCTTCTGAGCCTGGGGTTTGGAGCATCCCAGAAACCACCCTGGGGTTTGGAGCATCCCAGAAACCACCCTGGCCTGAACCCTGCAAGGTTCAGGCAAGGTCTCAGGCTGGTTAACTGGTGCAGCTGCCCCCAAAAAAAGCACAGGAACCACTCATTTACAACAGGAGGCAGACAAAAACCGTCTGTTTACTTTCAAGCCCTAAATTATCTGTTAGCAAAGTGCAGACCACAAAATGGGTGGCCCCTTTCCTGGAGAAACTGTGAAAACCTGCCTAGTTCCTGCACTAGTAAAGCAAACAAATAAACATGACCCGGTGCTGGGTTTCAGTGCCTCGCTCACCAGTGCAGGAGAGCATCGTGCCTGGCTCACCAGTCCATGAGAGCACTGGAAAACAAACCCAGCAAGCCCTGCCTGGCTGATAAGAACCAGCCACGACAACAACTGATGGGAGAACCCAGAGACGCAATTAAGAATTTGAAATGTTTTAAACAAAAGGGCAAAAGCAATCAGCAAAAAGGTAATTAAAATGGATTAAATGAAGCAAAAATCATCTGAGCAAAACGCTGGGAACCGGTCCAGCCAGGCAGGATGGATAACTCTGGGAAATGTGTGTGCTGAGTTTGGGCATTAATATTACTTTGCGCTTCTGCAAATCTTTGAGGAGCTCGGAGCCGTCTGCAAGCAATTAAACCTCACAACACCCCAGGGAGGCAGAGGTTATTGTACACACTTACAAGGTGGCTGCACGGGGAGGGGAGAAGTGATTTATGCTGGGCCAGCCCGAGATAGAGCAGGGAATAAACCTTGGGAGCCCCCAGCCCTGGCAGTTTGTCTCAGCAGCGAGGCAGGGGGATGGTGCCATCTGAAGAGAGTGTTTTGGCTTCCACAGCAGACACGGTGTGAGTTCTTTCCTCTAAGCTGCCTTGTTTATTTTTAGCACCCAAGTTTATATCGGGAATGACAAATTTGGCATCCGTGCTCGGATGTGGCCAGGACAGGAGCAGCTTGCAACAATAAAAACTTAAACAGACTGTGGCTGCCTCTTCCTCTCCCCCTCGGTGAGGTCTGTGCCTTGTGCACTCCTGGCATGGCCCCAGGGAGTCAGGCACCACTTCCCTGTCCTTAAGGGTAGTGGGGAATCATAGGACCATGGAGTGATTTGGTTGGAAGTGAGCTTAAAGCACATCCCGTTCCAACCCCCTGCCATGGGCAAGGGCACCTTCCACTAGCCCAGGTTGCTCCAAGACCATCCAACCTGGCCTTGGACACTTCCAGGGACGGGGCAGCCACAGCTTCTCTGGGCACCCTGTTCCCAGGAGACACTTGCACAGAAGGCTTTGACATTCAATAATAACAAACAGGTAGAAGTGAAGGCAGGGATGTTTCACTTGTCTTTGCGGGGAAAAAACCCCAAACAAAATCTGTCTTGTATCTGCATTTAAAAAAGAAAACTCATGTCACTGGAAAATGAATCAGATTTCTGGGATATTGGCCGACGCATCCGCTCCAGCGGCTGAGCTTCAGAGAATAAAAGAAGGGATAGAAAAGGATAAAAAAAATAAACCCCAAGGCTTCCTTTTTCCCGTGGGACAGCACTGAAGCAAAGCACAGAGGGCTCTGCTTGCCAAGGTTCCCTGACTCCGTGTGCCTTGGGTTTAACTTCCTCAGGGAAAGGCTCTCGGAGCGGCGGGAGCACAGCGGAGCCTCTCCTGTCACTCAGGCCAGCTCGTGGGCTAGAAGCAATTTGTTTAATTGGTTGTCATTTTTATTTCAAGAAAAGGAGAGCTGGGCAGTGTCTTATCTGTTGGGAAGGGGAGGTGAACAGAAATTAAAAGAGGGTTTTGCTCCGACCTCCTCAGAGTGGAGTGGCTGAACCCGGGGACCATCAATCACTGGGGGCTGAGGGCACTGTTTTGGAGCTGATCCTTGTGCCCTGTCAGCCCAGCACTGAGGAGTTTCAGTTCCCCATTCCTCGAGTACTTTGGGGGACACAGAGATAGGAATCTGCCTCCCTTTGAAGACACTATTTGCATCCAGCTCTTCTAAGGATCACCCTCCCCTGCCTGCCCCTACTGCAGCTCCTGTCCCTGCTGTGAGACTTGTGCATTTGGCCTCCATTTCTTGCTCTCAGCATCTGCAGCTCTGGGTGCACAGGCTGTTTAAAATCCCACAGCTGGAGGTGGCATGTCACTGCATCGCTGGAACACAGGCTGAGCAGTCCCCATCCTCATCCTGCATCCCACGGGCACCTGGAGGCCTCCACGAGTCAGAAGATTTCAGGGTTTCAGTTGCACAGGTCTGCATGGTGCCTCCAGTCAGGTTCCCAAAATGTCCAGTCCCTTGGGAACACATTATCCAACATCTGGGAATGCCCAAAAGCACCCGAGCAGGGCTCCTACAGGATGCATTTCACTTACACCCGGGTGATCCTCTGGCTTTGGTTTCCACCTAAGGTGCTCCGTGCAGGATTGTTCAGCACAAGGCAGGCAGTGAGCAGTTGGGATTAGATGGAGCAAGGATTAGGGACTCCTGTGCAATCACCAGGATTAGGCATTTGCCTGAATAACAAGGAAACATCCAGTTGCAGCAGGAGGGATGAAGCTCCGTGCTCGGGGCACGAACTAATCCAGCACTGACTTTTTGCTGGAGGGCAGTAGGTTATCCAGGAGGAGGCTGCTGCTCTAAAAGGGTATTTCAGGGGCACTCCATCCTCACAGGGGTGACTCGTGCTGCTCACTGTCAGAGATAGGAGGCTGCACGGAGCACACCATTAGTCTTATCCAGCCCAGCAGCTCCCTGTGTTTTGGCTACAGCACCCAGATAGGAATTAGCAACTGTGCAATGTTTGTTCTCACAGAGCGGGAGAGGAGGCTGACAGAGAGAGAAATACAGGGCAGGGGAAAAAATAGCAAGGGAGAGAAGGAAGGAAGGGGAGGGGATGTGTGCAAACACATAAATATACATCGCACTTTCAGGATGAGCTGGGCAGAATGGAGAAGTGCCCCCGACTCCATCCCACGCCGAAATTGCAGCGCAAACAGTTTTGGGAAGGGGGGGTGTGCCCGTCCCTGCGGAGCTTGGCAGGTCTAAACGGCGAGCGCGAGTGACAGGGATGGTGAGGGAGGGGAGCGGGAGGCGCAGCTGGAGCGAGGAGAGGAGGAGGAGGAGGAGGAGTGAGCGGGGAGGATGACGAGGTGCTCCTCTGACACACGACAGCAGCTCCAGTGCCGGCTGCGTGGGTGGCAGCGCAGGCTGCGTGCCTGGCTTGCCTTTCCCAGGCACGAAGCAGCCCAGCCTCCCGCACAAAGAAAGTGGTCATTATGTGCCTGCTGCTCCCACCTCTCCCTCTCCCCGCTCCCCTCCCCGCCGGAGCAGCCACAGCTCCTCTTGCAGCGCCTTTTTTTTCCGAGCGCTCCCGAGCTTCGTTACTGCGCTCGCACGGGGATGGGCTGGGACGGGATGGGCTGGGAGGGTGGCTGGGCAGCCAGACAAGGAACATGACATCATTAATTCCCAGCAAAAGGCCTCGGAGAAGGTCTTGGGGCATCAGTGGCTCATTTTGCTGGGGGAATCCTCCTTCCCAGTCCATGTACAAACCGGTGTCACCTTATCACCTCAGCACCAAGGACAAGAAGTCCAGGCCAGGGGTAAACAGCCTGTCTGGCTTACAGGACACTTTTGCAAATGTTCTCTGCGTGGCAGGGCGAGGTGAGAGCCTCTGTGGTTAGTTCACTGCGTGGGTTTTAAACAAACCTCACCCTCCAGGTTACGGCCTATCTGTACCTGCCAAGTATGGGTTCACTTTGGGTAATGCCATTTTTTTTTTTCTTTTGGCTTCGTCCTGAGGTCCCCTGCTTCCCAGACACACCTCAGGGAAAGCAGGCCGTGGGATTGTCCAAGCTCTGAAAGCTTTGGGTGTCTTTGCCAGCCCTGGAGAGCAGCCTGTTCAAGGTATTGATTTGATAATATAGGTCAGCTTTAGTCATTATGCAGAGGGATCAATCACACCAGCCAGGCTCAGTGCAACTTTAATCAGCGTGACAAAATCCGAGGTGAGGGGGAGTTGGAGGTTGGTTTTGCCCTAGATTTTTTTTTTTCCCCCTTTATCTCCAGCTCTGCTCCCGTGTCAGTTGGTGAAACAGGAGATAAGCTGAAGCAGCAAAACTGCTTGGGGTTTCTTAATGCTACAGCACTGGATGGGCAGGGAAGGTCCAGTGATTCCTGCACAGCCTCTGAAATGAATCCCAGTTAGTGCATGAGGAGAGCTTGATTCTTGAAATAAAGGGTTTGCTGAAATTCTCTTCTCTGTGCTGCTGAAGAATGGGAATGCCACGACTTTATGCTCTGAAGGACTGAATCTGGGAACCTGGGGGCTTGGGAGGGCACTGTAAGGATGCATCTTGGGTCTCCAGGATGCAAGACCCCAAGAATCCAAGCCCTGAGCCGTGTTACATCCCACAGGCTCCTTTGGCAGGCACGGAGGCATGTTTTTCAAGCTGCAGCTCCTGGAGGCAGCTTGGCCTGTAGGGTCTTTCCCCCTTTCTCCACTGCACTGGCCAGCAGCAATATCCTGCAGGGCCTCTGTGGGTGAGCTGGGAGCCAGGCAGACACGAGCCAGCTCCAAACCACAGGCTCTGCAGCCCCAGCCAGCACAGCCCCACGCAGATGTGCTCTCCCAGGGAACGTGTGCTGCTCTCCTGCAGTTCACACTCTGCCCAAACAATAACTCTTACAGGTTGCACAAGGAGGACCTGAATTCCCCTTCCACCTCCCCTGCACTGATCTGCTCCAGCTCTGCCAGGCTGAGGGGTGAGGAGCAGGAGTGAAACCCGCTCCTGCACACGGATCAGGATGTGCAGCTCTGCATACCTGTGATTTCCAGGCTTCCTGAGGGGAAAGGTCCCTGTTTCCACGTAGTCCCTGGGCAGAAGAGAACTGCTGGGAGACAGCACGTTTCCTTTGCATGGGGCTTATCATTCCCATTGCCTTTGTGCCCCTCCCTGTCTGTCTGGCAGGCTACCTGGGCTTCAAGCAGAGATGGTATCGCACAAGAGGCCGATAAGGGCAGTGGGGATGTGGCAATCAGTGGTCAGAACCTCCCCTTTAATTGGGTCTGGTAGGACTGCCCATCAGTAAACAGATTGATGTGCTTGCAGGCTTCCCCCCACACCCTGTCTGCACAGCTTTCTGCCCTGAAATACGGTGTTGGAGCCACTAATTCCCTTTGGAAAACTCTGAGCAGGTGACTCATGCCATGTACCTTAAGTCCTCTTTTTGCACTGCCAACACTGATGCTCCCTCTCTCCCTCCCTTTCTCCCTCCCTCCCTCTCTCCCTCCCTTCCCCTCTCTCTCTCTTTTTTTCTTTTATGGCTGGAATTTGTCCCCGTGGCTTTGACCCTGACACAGACAAACACCACCCCCCTGACCCTGGTTTGACAGGGATTTTATGGGAAGTCAACTCTTTTCTGCAGGCTTGGAACACGGATAAGGAGCAGGGCCGTGGGAGGGGAGGGGGTCCACCTGTGTGATTTCAAGGAGAAACTTGAAATCCCTCCTTCCTGGGCCAGGGCTTGATCAAAAACTCTTGCTGGCTGATGCCTGGTTGTGGGTAGGAACTGGGCAGAGAGCTGAGGTCCATCCCCTGTGTCCTTCTGATGGAGAAAGGTGATTTCAGGGGCTGCTAATTTGTCTGTGGTGGACAATTCCAGCAGAGGAGCCAAAGGCAGAGAAGGACAGAGAGCCTGAGATCCCACTCTCATCCCAGGAGGTGGGTTTTTTTCCCAGCAGGGCTTCAGCTGGAAAAGCTTCTCCTCTGCCTTTGGCACTTGTTCTGCAGTGCTGTCAGCCCAACACGCCTCCCCAGTCCTTAGACAACACTTTACACAGGTCTTTTTCGCTTTTTCTTACAGTCTTTACAGTAATTCTGGAAATAAATACTTCTTATTTTAGACCTGCAGCCTGGCAAACAGCTGGTGGCCTGCAGAAAGCTCTGCTAATGCTGCTGCTGTCTGGCTTGTGTCACTGTTTAATGTGATTTAACTGCCTAGTGTCAGAAGACAGTGGGGCAAAATGTGGCTGGGACGGGTAAATAACTATTTTTTGAGGCGTCTCTCCTTCAGCAACAGCTTGGAGATGGCTACAGTTGCTATGGGGCACATTTACTAACCCAAAGAAATCAGTTTGATATTAATTGAAAGAGCAAATGCAGAACTAAAACTGCTGCAAGTGGAAGTCTGCCTCAGATTTATGGTCCCTCTTACATTTGCTAGTTAAAAAAGTAGTACAAACATTTAAACACCAGTGGCAGTAAAGATAAAAATGTAAGTTTGATTAGATAAAGAATAAAGATACGGATTTCATATTTACACCTGGACCATAACCTTTGTTTGCCTCAAGTTGAGGCCACTTGAGTGCACAGGTATTAAGCAGAGATTTCCTGGAGGCCCAAACACCTCCTGGAGTAAATGAACTTTTGGGGGGGGGGTGTGGGGGCAGAGTCACTTTGAGAACAAACTCAGGGCCTGTGAGTTCCCTCCTGCAGGAGAGGAAGGGGTAGAAGGGAGGGTGTGAGCTCTCTTTGGGACAGGGAGGGAGGTGTTGGAGCAGCCCCTCTCCGTTGGGAAGAAAGGTGTGGGGTTGTCACCTGCCTGGAGCCGTGGCAAGGTGGGAGCAAGGAGCACTCAGCCCCACATCGCAGCTGGCCAGGAGGGATGCTGAGGTCGCAGCAGCCTCCTCCTCACCCACCCAGCCATCCCTGTGAGTGCTGATGTGCAATCAGCACCATCATCACCACAGCCAAGCCCATCTCAGCCCCACAGTCCAGCAGGTCTGGTGTCCCTCCCGATGTCCCAGAGGTTGTAAGAGGGACAGACCCTCACCTCCACTCCCACAACGGGGAGAATTGCCACTTGCACCTCAGAAAGCCCCATTTTTTTGGCTCTGTCCCGTGTTGGCATCAAGGTTAAATTAGTGCAGCTCTGTGGCCAGCAGGAGCAGGGAAGTGATTCTTGCCCTGGACTCAGGGCTGGTGAGGCCTCACCTCAAGTGCTGTGCCCAGCTCGGGGCCCCTCAGCTCAGGAAGGACATGGAGGGGCTGGAGCAGGTCCAGAGGAGAGCAACGAGGCTGGGGAAGGGACTGGAGCACAAGTGCTGTGAGGAGAGGCTGAGGGAGCTGGGGGGGCTCAGCCTGGAGAAGAGGAGGCTCAGGGGAGACCTCCTCACTCTCTGCAACTCCCTGACAGGAGGGGGGAGCCGGGGGGGGTTGGTCTCTTCTCCCAGGCAACCATCAGCAAGACAAGAGGGCTGGGTCTTCAGCTGTGCCAGGGGAGGTTTAGGTTGGATATTGGGAAGAATTTCTTTGCAGAGAGGGTGCTCAGCCATTGGAATGGGCTGCCCAGGGAAGGGGTGGATTCTCCATCCCTGGAGGTTTTTAAGAAGAGACTGGATGTGGCATCAGTGCCATGGGCTGGGAACCACAGCGGGGTTGGATCAAGGGTTGGACTGGATGATCTCGGAGGTCTTTTCCAACCCGGTTGATTCTGTGATTCTGTGACCTGGTGGCACTGCCCTGCTCCAAGCCACGTGTCAAGGGCACAGAGAAGCAGGCCTTGGGGACGTGGTGGCACATGCTTCCCTTTTTTTTCTTTTTTGCACGCGTCCAGCGAGCAGATTCCATTTTAATGTCACGCCTGTGCGGCGGTGGTGGGGCATTCCTTTGAGTGTTGCCATGTGAGGCCAGGATGGTGCTTGGCTGTGGTTAAAGTGCTTTATCAGTTTTCTGAAGTCACTTTGTAAATAGCGGCAGCCCAGAGGAGCCCCGGGGGTGAGGGGAAGGGAGGCGATGGGGGAGGAGGGGAGAAGGGAGAAAAAAATAAAAGCAGGAAGAAAAAAGGGGCTTTGTTAATTTTAATAGGGTGTGTTATGTTCTTCCTTCATCTCCCAGATATGCCACACTTGGCGATGACAAGCTTTATGGAGACCTCGGTCGCCCCGAGCCTCCCCCCCTGATCCCACCCCAGCCTAGTTAAAAATCCCACACTGCACAGCAGAGAACACAACTCTGCATTGCACTCCTGGCAGGCGAGAGGGGGGGGGGGGTTGAAGCAGCGGCTCTGTTTTCATCACGGAAAAGCCTCCGGGCGCATATTTTTGTAATTAGGCTTTTTCTGCTCAGCAGTTTTTGCAGCTGTGATGACACTTGGGTGTCGCCCCCTGGTTTCTCACGCTCTCCCTGCCAAGGCTGGGGCCACCGCCAAAAAGCGCCGAGGTCACCCGGCCCCGGTGGCCCCCGCGCCGCCCCGCACGCGCTGGGGAGAAGGCGCTTGGCTCGCCCGGGCCATGGAAATGGGCCACGGGTCCTCCCCAAGGTCACTGCGAGCGCCTGCACTCGCCCTGCAGGCTGGGGAACGACAAGCTGGAGGCTCGGGGGTGGGTGTTTGCTCCCTCCTCTGCCTCGGGGCGAGGGGGGGAAGGGATCAGGTTGGAAGGCACCAACAGAGGTCCCGGTCTGGTGCCGCCTCCCTGCTCGAGCAGGGTCGTCCCGGAGCACAGCCCGCAGGAGTGCGTCCAGAGGGTTCTGGAATGTCTCCAGTGAAGGAGGCTCCACGCCCTTCTCTGGGCAGCCTGTTTCCAGCGCTCTCAATAAAGAAGTTCTTCGCGTTCAGGTGGAAGCTCCCTGTGCATCAGTTTTTGCCCAGTTGTCTCTTTTCCAATTGCTCCATCCTTTTGGCACCCTCCCTTCGGATACCTAAAGACATGGATAACATAGGATGCTCCTATTTCTCCCCTGCAGCAAAGAAGAGGTTTCCTCTTCCCCTGACTTCCCCGCAGCGCCTGGCTTTTAAAGCAGGCTTTTCTTAGCCAAGGGAGCCCCTGGGGAGCCTTCCCTCCCTCCTTCCCTCCCTGCCTTGCCCGGGGATGAGGAAGGAGGAGGGGACGGGAGGGCCTGGAGCAGTTCCCACGCCCGGGGGGCCGCGGGGCTGCTTCCTCCCCTCGCAGCCCCCCGGGCTCTGGGAAGCGACAGGCGTGAGCTGGACACCGGGAGGCTCCGCGCCGCCCGCCCCGTCCATCCGCCCGCCCGCGCTCCCGCTCCCCCGCAGCTGCCGGCCCGGAAACCTCGCTCCAGCTGTGGCTTATTAAAGCCGGAATGTCTCTGCGGGACCCGGGGAGAGCCAGAAGGATCATTAATAACAACTAACTATGCTGCCTTGCGTGCCAGCCAAGGGCTGGAAGAGCAGCTCCCACACAGGAGGAGAGGGATGAGCCCCCCCCCCCCCCAGTGCACCCACCTCCCCGGCCTGGGGGGCTTGTCACTGTGCCCCCCTTCCCCCATCCCGGGGCAAGGCAGATGGACATGATCCTTCCTCACGGGGGTGCCCTCGCTGGGACCCCACACTCATGAAATGCAGCTTCGGTGAGAGATGGAATCTGGCAGGAGCCTGACCCCGCTCTGCTCGCCCTCCCCGGGGGTGTGAGCTGACCCCGGTGCTGCATCTGGAGCAGCAGAGCCTCAGACCGGTGGCATTTTCAGCCCTAAGAAGCTCTTTAGCCCCGAAACTCGGGCTCTGCACTCAGATGTCAACCTGCCAGGCGATTGCGAGAAAGCAAATTCATTTCCTGCCTCAGTTTCCCCTTCCCCTCCTTTGCTCGGTGGAGCACTGCTGGGAGGAGGAATGGCCTGTGTCTCCTTGCAGGGGCCCCCGTGTTTCTCCTGTGCTGAGCCTCTACCAGAGGGAACATTCAGTGGCCATAAAGCATTCAGTGGATTTGCACTTTTTGCTTCTTTGTGAGTGCTCTGGAATTAAGATCCTCAGCTGTGTGCTGGCAGAGGCTGGCCCGGAGCCAGCTCCCACAGGAGTGGGTGGATGTCATCACGTTGAGGCCACTGAGCTCTGCATCTCAGCATCCTCTGCAGGAGCCCACTGCCTGCTGTGCCTGGGGAGTCTCTGGGCTTTCCCATTTAAAAAAAAAAAAATAATGAAAAAAAAAGGAGTATGTGGCAAGTTTTCAGGCTGAGGAAGTTGGGGCTGTTCAGCCTGCAGAAGAGAAGCCTCTGGGGTGATCTAATTGTGGCCTTCCAGGACCTGAACTGAGGCTGCAAGATGGAGAGAGACCATTTACCAGGGCCTGGAGTGACAGGACAAGGGGGAATGGCTTCAAACTGATGGGGAGGAGGTTTAGATTGGATATTAGGAAAAAATTCTTCCCTGTGAGGGTGAACCCTGACACAGGTTGCCCAGAGAAGCTGTGGCTGCCCCATCCCTGGAAGCATCCAAGGCCAGGTTGGATGGGGCTTGGAGCAACCTGGGCTAGTGGAAGGTGTCCCTGCCCATGGCAGGGGGGTGGAACTGGATGATCTTTAAGATCCCTTCCAACCCCAACCAGTCTGGGATTGTATGATTCCAACACTACCATGTAAAACTACCCTATGGTGCTGAGCCAAACAGAGACTCTGCACATGCTTTTCCAGACATAGGGATGCATCCTATAGCAGAGCTTTAATCCTTGAAAACTCTCCTGGTGATCTGCCTGCCATATCATAGGATCATGGAATGGTTTGGGTTGGAAGGGGCCTTAAAGCTCGTCTCGTTCCAACGCCCTGCCATGGGGAGGGTGATGTACCTGCACATCTGTTACATAGGAAAATACAGGTTTTCATTTTACATTGGACTTTCCTCCTGGTGCCACTTGCAGAATGGTCAGCTGAGCACCCAGACACACCAAAACACCACCTTGGAAGCACAGCATTTACAAAACAGATCCTCTTTGGACACCAGCCTATTTTATATAACAATGAAGGCTCTGTTTTGTTTTTTTTTTTTTTAATATAAATTTCAAATAAAAGCTGATTTTTCTGCTGAGATCTCTTGACTCCAGGAGCTGAAACCTGGAGTAAAACCACTTCATACTGCAAAATGCTCTGCTGAAACAAGGCTTAGCAGCAGCATGCTTACCCTGAAAACTCAATCTTCTGATAATCAGGAAGAGGAAAGAAGCCAGCAGCTTTGAAAGAGCTTACTAAAGTGCTCTCGTTTATTCTTATTACCGAGTCTTGCATGCCAGCTTCCTTGTAAAACTCTTCTGTAAAAATATCTAGAAGGAAATTAGATTTAAAAAAAAAAAATATATATCAAACCCTCCCTCTTTCATACCAATTCACAAGTCAGCTTGTTCAGACCCTAAGCAATAAGATGCATTTCTGGCTTTGGTTTTATTGAGTGACAGGCTGGCTTTATTCAGGGAACAGCCCAGCAGTGAGCCCTCATCATCTGGGTGGAATTCACACTTGAGACCTTGCCGGTGTCCAGGGCTGGTGCTGGGCTTGGCACAAGGGATTTCACCCTCTGAGCTGCATCCCTGTGTGTTTTGGCATATTCCTCTGCATATTCTCCTCCTTCTCACATTGTAGCCCCAGCTCAGGCCAGCTCCATCGCTGTTCAGTCAGCTCCACAGAGCTCCCAGCAGAATTTTGTTTGGCCCCTCTGGCTTTTCCATGACTATTTTAGTCGACTGGCTTCAGCTGTAGCTGTTTCCTGCCCTGTCCCTGAGAGCAGAGACTCTGTTTGAGGGCTGTGGTGGCCAATCCTCGGAGTCAGGGCCACGGGAAGCACAGCCAGGGCATGCTGGCACCACCAGCCACTGCTGTGATTCCCGTAAAATTCCTTTGGCATCTGCCTCAAGCCATCCACTCGTGATGCACTGGAGGTAAGGTTAAACCCAGGGGCTGGTGAGGGGGGAGCTGAGGGTTTGTTTGGGCCAAAAGATGCTTGATTAAGTCTCCACAGGCTCTCTAAGCTTCTCTAAAACTCCCTGAAAAAGGAGGCTGTAGACAGGTGGGAGTCAGCCCCTTCTCCCAGGTGACAAGTGACAGGACAAGAGGAAACGGCCTCAAGTTGCACCAGGAGAGGTTTAGATTGGATATCAGGGGAGATTTCTTCACTGGAAGGGTGGTCAGGCATTGGCACAGGCTGCCCAGGGCTGTGGTGGAGGCACCACCCCTGGAAGTGTTCCAAAAATGTGTGGATGTGGCACTTGGGGACGTGGTAAAGTGGTGGACCTGGCAGCACTGGCTTAACAGTTGGACTTGATGATCTTAGGGGGCTTTTCCAACCTTAACTATTCCATGATTTTATGATTCTGAATCTATCACGTGTCTCTGTGCTGTTGTTCCTACAAGGTACTCCCTGGTGGTTTGGGGGAGGTTGTTGCAGTGAGTGGAGGGGGCTGAGTACAGGGAGCAGCTGCTCCAGCTGTGGCATCACATGAATTCACCACTGGTGTGTGTTGGAATGGAGCTTCCCACATTTTGGGTGGGGAAACTGAGGCAGGGAGCAGTGCTGGCACTGGCTGAGCCCGGAGGTCACCTGGGGCAGGGCAGAGCTTGGTTTTACCGTGGTGCTCAAAGCGGTTTTGGCACAGCTCGTGCACATCCATCAGGCTTCTGCAAGATCCCTCTGTTGCCTCTGCAGGTCTCAGTCAGGGAAGGCCCATCCTGACCACTTTATATCCACTTGCTGGGATATTAAAAATCCAAATCCCTGATGCAGGAAGGGGGAGTTGGTGATGGGGAGCTCATGAGGGTGGGCGCTGTGGCTCAGCCCATGTTTTGCGGAAAGGTTGCGTTATATTTTGTTATGTTATATTATATGATATGATGTTACTGTGTCTGAATGCTGCTTATGTTGGTTTGTGCAAATTCACTGGCATCTTTAACCCCCCAGCAGCCCCAAAGCTCCACAAATTAACACACCGCTCGAAACCGGCAGCTCCCGACCCCGGCACAATTACATAAAATTAAGTTCCAAATAAATTACAGAGGGAGAGGACGGGAGGGGGATCAAGGAAGAGAAGATTTTTGGGAAAGCCTGTATAATTGGCCTGGGCCTTTTGACCCTGTCTATTATGGAGGATCTGAGGCTCCTTCATTACCCGGCTCCGGGCGCATTGTACGTGTCAGCTCCCTCCGCGAGCGAGCTTCGGGAGGCATTTGGAATCAGACAAGTGTAGAAAATCCTCCCAGCTCTCCCAGATAAAGTCCCCGGAGGATTCAGGTCTCTGGGCCGCTCTTAGGGCTTTTCATTTGGATGCACCAACCTACCATTAGTCACTGACCCTTCAATAAAGCTCAGTCAGAGTTCACTGCAGGCGAAGGGAGTCGCTCCTCTCGCTGCTGCCATGGCCGTGGCAGGACGGGGGCAGAGGCTGCCAGCTCCAGGAGACACTGGGGGTTGTCCCCTTGCAAAAGGAATATTTAGCTGATGCCATTTCTGTGAAATTCCTTGTTTTTTTATTTTTCTTTTTGGTCGCAGTGCAGTTTTTTTGGGGGGAGGGTGGTGCAGGCAGCAGAGGTTCCCGCTCATCCCGCGTCAGAGAAGCACTGCCTGAGGAGAGCAGGGAGCAGGGTCTGGATCCTTCTCCTGCAAACTGGATGGGGGGTTTATAGCACATGGTGGAATCCAGACCTTCCCCCACGAGTGGGGAGTCACGTTCATCATCATCACCATTGAATGGTTTGGGTTGGAAGGGACCTCAAAGACCATCTCGTCCCATTCTCCTGCCATGGGCAGGGACACCTTCCACTAGACCAGGTTGCTCAGTTCCTTATCCATTAGGGAATAACACTGGGATCTCAGTGTTATTAGGGAACTGGGATCCCAGTCAGCATCCTTACTGCTGGTCCCTTCAAACCATTTGCTTTGAATGCTGCTGGCCCTCCAATGCCGTGAGGAAGAGGAAGGGGTGTCCCTTCCAAGGGGATGTCCCTTCCAAGGTGATGTCCCTTCCAAAGGGGTGTCCTATCCAAGGGGGAGTCCCTTTCCCTTCCAAGGGGTGTCCCTTCCAAGGAGGAGTCCCTTCCAAGGTGATGTCCCTTCCAAGGTCTTCTTAGGCTCAAAATATCTTGCCATCACCCATGTGCTGTGTCGTGTGCTCCAACACACATACCTTTCCCTATTTTAAACCTTGCCATGCTCGTATATTCATGGGAATGATGGATGTTTGGCCCAGCCTCGAGGATAACACGAGCAGAAAGGAGTAATGTCACAGGATTCACTGTGGAAAAGAACCAGAAAGACTGGGAATTTTTTTTTTCCCTGAACCCAGCTCGGAGATATTCTCGGTGTAAGTTAATTTTCTCTGAGTGCAGCTGGGTCCTTGGGACAGCCTGTCATAATAAGCAGGTACAAATGGTAATAATACAGATCAGACTCCCAGTGTTTTTCTTGGAGTCATTAGCCAATTGCTTAATGATGGTGCATCTTTCCTGCTTAAATGGCACACAGGGATGCTCTCGTGTTTTCCAGACCCATCCCCAGCTGTGGGTAGGTGAGAGCTGGTGTTTGTGAGCGGTGGTTTTTTTCCCCCTCAGACTTCTTCCCCTCTTTTGGGGATTGTTAAATATTCCCAAGGGATTTTTACAACTGGCTGATGCCACATTTTAAAAATAGCCTCTTCATGCATTTATTATCACCTACTTTTGAGGCAGAGTGTGACACAGACCTGTCTGTTCCCTGCTCGGAGTGTTTCTCCAAATTTCTAATAAATCAGCAATCCTGCTGCAGCTGACACAATTTTAGCTCATTGTCAAATGGGGATGAATTATGATATATCCACATTTAGAAAGAACTTTGAGATCTTCCAGTTACAAATAGCTCCCAGGGAAAGGAGAAGACTCAGTAAACCTGACAGGGACTATTTATGAAGGTTAAAGAGAAGTCCTAGAGACTGCTCTGGACCATTTTTATGATGACACGTGTTTCTAGGGTGTCTCTGTTTTGTTCTTGCCAGTGGTGGTTTGGGGGTTCCTTCCTTTGGTTTCTTTTGATTTTCTTCTGCCTTTGAACTTCTCTTGTCTTCACTAACTATTGTTTTTTTTATTGCATGTGGCTGAATTCTCTGCTTCAAACTACGAACAAGATGATCAGAGTTGCAGCAAAAAGCAGCCCTGGATGTTGTGTGCTGGAAAGCATCTGTCACAAACACGGTTGTGGGAAATCCCGTGCTCGATTCGTTTAAAGTAACTGTGGAAACAGCACAGGGAAAACTGGGAAAATTTGCCCTGTTTTGCAGAAATATCACAGGAATTCTCCTTTCTGAGTGTTGGCCCTTGAGGACCTTAAAGAAGAATGGTACTGGTGTCCCCAGACATTCAGAAAATCACGAGTCAGCCCTGTATGTGCACGATGGTCAGGAAATGAAATTTAAAGTCGTGAGACTTAGAAGAAAGAAATGGGGGGGTTTGGTTGCCCTTGCAGGTTTTTTTTTTAGCCTCTGGTGTTTCCTCAAATTACATTTTTAAGCCACAAGGGCCGTATTTTCAGCACTTTTTTTAAATGAAAGCTGAGATTCTCACAGTCATATGACTGCAGAAAGTGTGTCTTTACACAGAGTAGAGCCTGAACTGCAGTCAAATGTGAATTTGTCCACTGTGAGAGCTGAGGATTTTCAATGAGTGAGCTGTAATGGCTGATTTAAATGTGTTGGAGGGGTAGCAGCAAACAGGTTGAATATGTCCTGGGAAACTTCAAACCCATTTCTTTAAAACTGAGTGTGTGCTCAAAGCTGTGCCTGCACTGAAGTCACAACAGTCCTGGCCAGAACCTGCCAGGGTGATCTTTCCGTGTAGGATTTGAGACCTGGAGTCTGTGTGGTTATTGGAAAGGAGGAAAGGAGAGGAAAAGTCTCATCTTGCCCCCAGAGTCAGTTCTGAGCAGAGAGCTTTGCCATGACACGGTGAGAGAAGTCCCTGTGCCTCGGTGTCCCTGTTTCAGTGATAATCCTCCATCACCTGCTGCCATGAGAAGTGCCTGGAGTGAGGGGGATGCTCCAGAGGAGTTCCAGATGTGGGAAAAGGCTGGGTTCTCCGTTTTAGAGCACAGACTTTAATCAGGAGCTGCCCCTCGTGGTATTTGCAGCGATGCCCTGGAAGCCACACGCGTGAGGGTTGAGCCCTGCCAGGCTCTTCCACGACACTTTTTTGTCTGGTTCCTTTCCCAAGGTGAAATGCAGGACAGGATAAAGGGGTCAAGGCAGCAGGGGACCCTGCTGGAGAGGAGGGTGGGAAAAAAACACAGCCCAAAAGCCACGGCCATCCATATATTATGTGGGGGAAAAAAAAAAAAAAAAGAGAAAATAGCTTGTGTTTTGGTGAGTGCTCCTTCCCTTGCTGCACCATCCTCCCATGGAAACAGGTCTCCCTGTTCTTGGGGAGGGAGCATGGAGACCAGAATTTGGATCTGTGGATCCCCATGGCCTTGCTGGAGCCTCTTTCCCCTTGGAGGAGCACGGAAATGCTCCTGAGGGCTGTCAGGCAGCTGAGGGCTGTCCTGCAGGGATATCCTGGATGGAAAAGGCAGCCCAGGGCTGTCCTGCAGGGATATCCTGGATGGAAAAGGCAGCCGAGGGCTGTCCTGCAGGGATATCCTGGATGGAAAAGGCAGCCCAGGACTGGGACAGGGACTTGCAGAGCTGATGCTGCAGGGAGAGCTGGGCACCCTCCTCGCTCCACCCTCTCACATCAAGGATGCTGGAGGTCCCTGCCTGCATCCAGGGGAGTGTGGTGGGAGAAGGGAAGGGAAGGAGCTGCCTGTGTTCCAGCTGCAGCTCGGTTTCAAGGAAAATTTGCCCTTTCACAGTTGCTTAAGTGAAATGTCAGCGAATGCCGAATGCCCGGAGCCACATATGCTCTACACAAGAGAGGCTCCATAAATCAGGGAGCAGTTAGTGGGAAAAAATCAGGTTCCAAGGAGGAAAGCAGTGGGATACGATTTTTTTTTTCCCCCTTAAAGCCGGGGCAGCAGCGTTTCGGTTTATTATGCAGCCCAGCAGTGAAGGAATTCATCACATTGTCACTCCCCTGATTCTTTTTTTTTTTTGTGTGTGTGTTGTTTTTTTTTTTTGAGGAGAGAGCAAGGGGTGTGTGTGTGTGTGTGTGTGTGTGAGTGTGGGTACGTGTGTGAGGTGGGGGAGGAACAAAGGGGCCGTGCAATCAACTTTGTATAAAATTGGCGCCGTGTCCCCGCTCACAAAGCGGGACAAAGGCTGGGGGGCTGGTGGCTCAGCTGGGAGTCAAGGCAGCACAGCTGTGACCAATGCCAACACAGTTCCCCTCAATATGGAGTGACCCTGGTGCTTTTTGCAACCTGCTTCCAGGCTCATCTCCAATAATTCTCACAAAGGACGGGAACAAACAAAACCTTTGTCAGCACTTCCAAGACTTTCCCTCGGAAAAAAATCTTAAATATTTCATTAGACTCTTCTCGGGCCTTTCTTTTCTCTTTTTTTTTTTTTTTTTTTTACCTGATTTGGGCTTTAAAAAAAAAAAAAAAAAAAAAAAAGGGAAGCAAATTTGGACACTAAAACTCTGGGTCAACAAATGATTAAAGGAAAGGCTTAGAAGGAGAAGGGGTGGGTTTAGTGGTGGGGGAAGATGCTCGTGCTGCTGTCCTGGGTGGAACACCACAAAAGCAAGGAAGGAACTAAAAAAGAAGCTCTTCCACTTGATAGTTAGTTTGTACCAGCCAGTATTTTTTTTAAACCTCTTTTACTTAGGCCCAAACTGAAATACTGTGGCCAGTGAGCTGGGGGTGATCAGACAAGGCTCTCAGGCACATGGTGGGAGTCTTGGGGTTGTCCTTTGCAGGGCCAGGAGTTGGACTTGATGATCCTTGTGGGTGCCTTCCATCTCAGGACATCCTGTGATGGATTCCCTCTGCCACCAACAGAAAACAGTTGAATGGCCTAACAGGAGTTAGGCTGCTCCTCCTTGCAGCCTGACCAAGCTGGATCAGGGGGGAAAAAAATCAAAGTGTTAGTCCTTGTCTGGGAGAGAGGTTTGGGAAACCAGCATTTGGCCTGTCACCATCATATGTCCTCTTAGGCATCACCAGGGTGGGTGCCCACTCACATCAGCCCAGGGTCAAACCAGGAAACTGCATCCATGGCATGGATGCTGAGTGTCAGCACTTGGGATGATGGGCCCTGACTCCTTCTGGGAGAGGTCAGGGGATCAGAGAATGGTTTGAGTTGGAAGGGACCTTAAGGATCATCCTGTTCCACCCCCTTCCATGGGCAGGGACACCTTCCTCTAGCCCAGGTTGCTCCAAGCCCCATCCAACCTGCCCTTGAACACTTCCAGGGATGGGACAGCCACAGCTTCTCTGGGCAACCTGTGCCAGGGCCTGCCCACCCTCACAGGGAAGGATTTTTTCCTAATATCTAATCTAATCTAAACCTACTCTGTGGCCAAAGGACGTAAAAGCTTCAGAAAGAGGAGGTGAAGAAGGGAAAGGAAGAAGTCAAATCCCTCCTCTCCCAACCTTGACCAAGCCTACAAAATGACCCTTTTCCCAGGTTATGAGTGCCCTGATCTGCTCCACAGGCTCTCCCAGCCATCCCTGAGCCAACAAAAGGATCTGGTTACAAATATTAAACACTTCTTAATAACTCTGCCATGCCATGCAACAGAGTCCATTCTGGTTCGCTAAATGACTCTGAAAAGACTTCTTTCCTCCCCTGCTTCCCTTCTCTTGCCTGGTTTTAAATAGCTCCCAAGTGGTAGGAGCAGCACAATGCCATCACTCTGCCTTTGTTTCAGCCTTGATTTAGCCACCCTTTTAAGGACCCTACTGAATAATTCAGTGTTATCATTCAGGATGACGCTGGATTATTACAAGGGTTCCTTCCCTCCCTTCCCCCCTCCTCTTCCCTCACCCCCCACCCCCCCCACCCCCCATAACCTTTAAATTCCTTTCACACGTGAATGGGTTCAAAGGAAGTCGTGTAAGGAAAACACACAACGAGGAGGTTGCTGCTCTCCCCCTCTGCTGTCAGTTTGATAAATATAATGTGTCACCAATTAAAAACTCATTGCCATTCCCCGGCTGCAGCCATCGCCTCGTTAGGGCCCTCCTCCCGGGGTGGCTCCCAGGATCTGCTGCTATCATTGTTGATAACAGAGGGCCTGTTTTTTTCCCATCCTGGGCCATTTCAGTGCTACACATTGGCATGTAAATAAGTTATTCACTCGACATCACTTTCTGATAGAAAAATGACCATGAAACTCTTTGATTTTGGGTTTGCTCTTGTCACCGGCGCACAATGAAATCAAGAGTTTCAGTTTTGTGTCTGTGGCTTGTGGAGGGCTTTTATATTTTTTTTTTCTTCCTTTTTTTTTTTTTTTTTTTTTGGCTTTTCTCTTTTTCAACTGCCTCTTTTCAGCATTTGTATGGAAATTGTCCCATGGCACAGTTTAATGCACAGTTTGACCTGGTAGGTGTCCCGACTTCAATATAGCAGATTGTTGTTTATTTTTGCCCCTCCCCGGGAACATTAAAAAACAATCCGGGTCATCGATAAAAAAAAGATGTTTTCTTTTTTTTTTTTTTTTCTTTCCTCTTTGGGCTATTAATGCCTTTGAAGAAGAGAGGTGTGGCTGGCACCAGGGACCCCCTGATCTTTCCCATCAGGGATTCATGGAAGGGACCCGGCTGGGACAGTCCCACAGCTCTGCTTTGCCGCAGGGTGCAGCAAGGGAAAGCCAGTGGTTATGGAGGGCAACCTCTCCCTGGAATATTAATGCATTCCTTCAGTCTCCCTGCCTCTCTCCAGCTGCTTTTCCCTTAGGTATTTGCATTTGTTGCATTCCAGTTTCCTTCTCTCAGCAGCTCACAAACCAAACATATTTCGCACGGTTTTCCTCTAATTTTGCCTCAATTTCTGGGTGCTGGGCGCCTTCCCCAGGGGTCAGAGCCAGCCAGCATCCTCTGGAAACTTGATTCCCTGGCCACCAAAATCAGTGGGAGGTCCTGTCAGTCCTTCTGGATCCCCACAGACACTTGTGAAGCCTCAGGGAGAGCAGCCAGGAGAAGAGGGCTTAGGGTTTTTTGGGCAAAAATCTGTTGGGTTATCACTGGAAAACTGTCCAGGATGTGAGCAGGATGGGTCCATCTGTGTGCCTCAACTGCAGGCTGAACCATGGGACCAGCTCTGGGGAATCCAGCTGGATGAAATGTGGGCTCAGCTCCACTGTGGTCAGAGCTCCCTCTTTTATCAACCTGAGAGCTCCAGTGCTTTGCTCTCGAGCCACAGCAACCTGACATGGAACAATTCCAGACAGAAAACACCATGACTAAGCTCTGGGGCTTCCTTTTTTTCCTCTGGTGTTTTTTTTTTGGTTTTTTTTTTTTGTTTTGTTTTTTTTTTTTTTTTTTTTTTTTTTGTGAAACTTCGACAGAGCTTTTTGGAGAGGAGCTTTCATTTTGGGGAGCTGGGACACCAGTTTCAGCAATAAAGATGATTCTGTGCAGCGTTTGAAGTGGAAATGCATGCAGATTGGAAGCTTGTGTGCTCCCAGCAACGTTCTGGAAAGCCTTGCTTGTTAGATCAATTTAATAAAGCCATGAGTTTCTCCCACCCACCCCATCCCTGCTGGCCCAGCCTCTCTCCAGGGCTCAGCCTGCAATCTCTGCTGTGAAGCTCCCCCTCGTCTGCCAAGCACTACCTGCAAGATGGGGAGTTCCCTGGAGCTGCAAGACAAAAGGATTTGCAATCAAAGCCTTGGAATAGAAAAAAGAAAAGAAGGGGGGAAAAAAAGGCATCAGGAAGTTGTTTTTTTTTTCCATGTGCATCCCTGCTGTCTGGGAAGTGGAAGGGGGAGAACTGTGGTTTCTTCTTGCCCCATTTACAGTGAGGATATGTGGGCATGGATGTCTCCCACAGTCCTGGATCCCCCCAGCCAGTGGATCTTTTAAGTGTTGGTTGTCAAAATCTCTTATCTCCTTTTGTGGCCCCGTGGTAGAAGGAGGATGATGGAGCTGTGGGACACAAACTTGCCTTTATATGCACTGTTGTCCTTGCTTGACTTTCAAGAGAACGTGTTCTCTGCTTTGGTGGGAAAAAGAAATGAGGATCAAACTCTGTGGGTGAAGCAGAGGGAGGAGAACAAGTTGGAACTCTTATTCTATACGCCCAGTCTCATTCTTCTTTTTAAACTAAATGCATTTTGAGAGAGTTGAGAAGTAAAAAACATTCCACAGCAAAAGTCTTCAACTAAACCCCTGCCCTTGGCAAGGGGTTTGGGACATGGTGATCTTTAAGGTGCCTTCCAACCCCAAATATTCTATGATTCTGTAGTTTTGAAAAGTCCTAAAAGAGAGGGGGGACATTATCCACAGCCTCGATGGGGAGGTGAAAGTGTAAGAAAATCAATGCAGGGATGAGGGCAGGGAAGAGGGCAGGACAAGGGTGATTCCTTCTCCCAACGAAGTGCACTCCCAGCATCCTGCTGGCCAGCGGGAACAGGGAGGGAAACAAAACTTGGGGTGTTCAGGAAAACGATGGCAGAGGGTGATAAAAGTCCATCCCTCATGTCACCTAAGAAAGGCCTTTATGAGGTTTATCCCCCCGTGTGAAAGGCAGCGCTGGGTGCTGACACAGCCCGACACCAGCGGGGTGACTTTTGCCTCCCTCCCTCCCGAGGTTATTTCCCTCCCTCTCGGTTTGAAGTCCCCAAAGCCTGCGTGAAGCCCCACACTCCTCCCCACCCCTCCTCCTCCTCCCTGCCTCGTTATTCTTTAACTTTCCGAGGCGACTGTCCCCTCTGTTTACCCGGCTGCAGCGCCAGAGGCGAGGCTGTGCCGGGACTGTTTATCCCCTGTCAGCCCGTACCGAGCCATCCCTCACCCCCGGGGTCACCCGAGGGATTGACACCCTAACCCAGGGGCCTGGATTCCACCCTGCCCTCCTTAGAGATGCACCAGGCTGTCAGTAACGAGGCCACAGGTTTATTCAACGGAGATCCCCAGATCTCAAAAGATAATCTGGGAATAATTGGGACTTAAGGAACTTGTGGGAATCTGATTTTTTTTTTTTTTTCGCGGGCGCTGCCATTCACGAAACAGATGGACATCTTATTTCTCCCTAATTTGATGGGCTTTCTTGACAAAATGGCAGAGGTTGCACTTTGCTACAATAATAACCTGCCACTCAGACTTTGTAAAGGGGTTTGTGGAGGTTTCTTCTTAATTAGACCGTGTCTCACTATCAGTGAGGAGATGGGTGTGTGCTGGGATATTCTGAGCAGCTTCTCTGCCTGATGGAGCCCAGAAAAGAGGGGAGAAAAATCAGGGAGGGGGGCTTTCATGTTCGTGTGTCAGGTTGGTTGTTTTTTTTTTTTTTTTTAAGTCTCATTTGAAAAATAAAGATTGGGACCCTGAGCTCATTGTCCAGATGATAATGTATTCATGGATTTGCTCCTTCTGCCCCTCGCCCGAACAACAGCGAGGGGCAGCTTTTCCCTGGGCTTGGGGGGCAAGTTTAAAAGCTTTGCAAACCACCAGGATTACTCTGGGTTTGCAAAACCCACTTTTCACGTGCAAAAAACCTGTCCAATCCTGCCATTTAACCCCTGACCTTCTCTGCTGCTTCCCTTTCCCTCCCTCTGGTCACAGCCTGGGATCCCAGTCTCCTCTCAGGCACACACGGGTGTGAGGCAGCAGTGTGCTCTCCTTGCCATCCAGTCTGCAAGTAGAAGGCAACTGGGGGCTTTTTGAATTATTCAGATGGAATTGCTCATACCCCAGGGAAGTGCTGGAGTCCCCATCCCTGGAAACGCCCCAAAAAAATGAGTAGATGAGGCACTTTGCAATATGGTTTAGTGGCTGTGGTGGGACTGGATCAAAGGCTGGCCTTGATGACCTTGGGAGTCTTTTCCAACCTTAATGATTCTGTGATTCTCTGCTCAAGCAGCGGGTAAAGAACCAAACCCAACTGCTACCAAAAATGGACGTATTTGATGTTATTTTTGTTTACCTCATTTCTATGCCCTTAGAGCCTGTACTTTTAGCTTTTCCCAGATGGACTAGTGATTTACCTGGGGAAAGCTGAGCTCACTGTGCAATCCAGAGGCTGCAGGATGTGAGAAGGCTGCCCTGCTACCATTGAGTTGGTCCCACTGCAAACTGCACCTGCTCTGCACACGAGGAAATAAAGTGACTTCAGGCTCTGAGGTGGGGTGAGGAGAACATCACCTTGACAACTTCATTAGCATTTCCCTCCCCTCTTTTTTTCATCAGGAGCAAAGCCCAGTATTTGCAGGATACACAGCTCCCCAAAGGAAGGAGGAGCCAGCAGAGGTGGCAAGTCAGTCTAATACGCAATACAGTGTTTATCTTCTGCTTGTCATATCTCCTGTCAATAGCACTGTGGGATCCATTCAATACACCCTTTATCCAGCTTCCTGCCTGTTTTCTCAGCTGTCATAACCAGGCTTCCCACAGCAGGTCCTGCTCCTGGCAGGGCTGGCTCCCTTCTTCCTTCATCCGTAGCAAGGATGAAGGGTGTTCTGGAGAAGATCTGAAAAGGGCATGTCCTGTGTGTTTTCCTGAGGCTGATTTCAGGAGGTGTGGGCCCCTGCTCCAAGGGAGCTGTTCCAACAGGAACTATGGAATAGGAGGCAGAGGGTGCAGAGGCACCAGGTTTCCACCAAGGGCTCATCTTTCACCTTATTTATTAGTAGGCAACTGTTCCCATCAAGAACCAATAACTGGGTGGATGCAGCCTGTCCCCCTCCCAACCCTCATGTCTTCACATCTCTAGTGGAAGGTGTCCCTGCCTGTGGCAAGGGGTTGGAGTGAGATGATCCTTAAGGACCCTTCCAACCCAAACCATTCTGTGATTCTGTGATTCACAGGCCTCACCTTTACATTTTACTGTCTGTCTCAAAGGTCCAATTAATTCTTCTTCACAATTAATTCTTCTTCTGGCAGGTGTTCTGTCTGGGGTGGGGTTCCTGGGAGGTTTTTGGAGCATGCTTTGGGAGGTTTGGGCTATGTTTTGTAGCATAAAGGCTCTGCCACTCCCCCTTCCTATCCAGCAAGTCCTGGCTGTGCTGTTGAATATCCATCAATCCTTGGCTGTCATCAAGACGTGACATTTGTTGGTGCTGAGGAGCCTGGGGCAGTGTGTAAGAACCCTCTGAGCACTGCATGGAATCATGGAATGGTTTGGGTTGGAAGGGACCTTGAAGATCATCCAATCCCACCCCTGCCATGGGCAGGGACACCTTCCACTAGTCCAGGTTGCTCCAAGCCCTGTCCAACCTGGCCTTGGACACTCCCAGGGATCCAGGGGCAGCCACAGCTTCTCTGGGCAACCTGTGCCAGCCTCATACCTCCCTTTGCTGTCTGCTGGCAGCCTGGGGCACCCAGGGGCCTTTAGCAGCTGTTTTTGTGGCACGACCACAGCAGCCTCAACACCACTTCCCTCGCCCTGAAACTTCCCCCAAAAACTACCCGAAGAAACAAACCCTCCTCCTCCACTGAGATCCTCACTGCTAAAACGAGTTTCCCCCGAGCTGCCCATCAGCTCGGGCTCAAGATGTTTTCTCTCTGCCTCTTTGCAAACCTCCCAGGGCAACCGTGTTTAAACAAAACCCCGGCCCTCCTCCGCTCTGCAGAGCAGCCAAAGTTTAAAAGGAGGTCAGCACCATCGTCCCACCTTCTGCAAACACAGCCCTGACGTGCCTGGATGGAGCCAGGACGTGGAAGGGCTGCCAGGAGGCTCCTCAGGGATGACAGACCCCTCCACCAGCGGGTACCACCGCGGAGCATCTCGCCTTGATTTATTCTTCTCAGAGATGAGGTGGTACCAGGGATTTAAAGAAGCCCATCTAATAGAGTGCTGGAAATTATAAATCAGTGGGGCTTTGTAAAGGTTATTACTTTAAACAAAGAGGGGGTTGAATGGAGCCAATTAAACGGCACCTGAATTGATAAACAAACTGGTTATTGTCGGGGGCTATTCTGCAGCTCTGGGGGTCCCCCCTCGCTGGAGGCCTGGGGATAAATTTACATGTGATTGGAGTTTAATGGGCCGCAACAGGCCTCCCATCCCATCACCATGGAAACCGGCCCTTTCTCAAGATTTTAAACAGTCTGAAATGTCCTTTTATTGTCTGCTCATGTGAGCCCAACGGGGTGGGCGCTTGTATGTATCAATTTGTTTCTGTCGCCCGGGCATGGCACTGCGAGGCCATGAATATATTGGGGGGGGGGGGGGACAACGACGTGGGGACAAAGGGCCCAGCTGATGGGGCTCCATGGAGACCCCGGAGCCCTGCACGCTGGAATGGTGACATATGGTCTGGGATGACCCCGGGCAGCCCCCACAATGGGCAACCACCCTGCCCTGCCCGGCCTGTCCAGCCCCGGCAGCCCTTGGATGTTCATCCCCTTGGCCGAGTCAACCCGCCTGCTTGGGGGCTTTTTTTTTTAATCCCACCCCCCCCCCCCCAAAATCTCACTGAGGAAGAATGAGAGAGAGAGAGAGAGAGGGAGAGAAAAGGAATAAAGGCAGGAAGAAAAGGCTCTCCATGTCTCCCAGAGATGTTTGCTTTCCACTTGATTGGAAGCTGAATGAACGTCGGAGCGGCACGGGGCAGGAGTGGGGGAATGTTCTCTGGTGGTTTGGGTTCAAAGGGACCTTAAAGATCATCCAGTCCCACCCCCTGCCATGGGCAGGGACACCTCCCACTAGACCAGGCTGCTCCAACCTGGCCTTGGACACTTCCAGGGATGGGGCAGCCACAGCTTCTCTGGGCAACCTGTGCCAGGGCCTCACCACCCTCACAGGGAACAATTTCTTCCCAACATCCAGTCTAAATCTCTCCTCCTTCAGCTTAAAGCCATTCCCCCTTGTCCAAAGCCCCTCTCCTTGGAACCCCTTTAGGCACTGGAAGGTCTCCCCAGAGCCTTCTCTTCTCCAGGCTGAACAACCCAACTTCCCAAAGGTTGAGCTGGATCAGGCTGAGGGTCCGCCCAGCCCTGGACCCCCATCACCACAGCCAGCATTAAATGTGTCCCACGAGGCCAGGGAACATGAAGGATGTTCACCCCACCCCCAAATTTGACTCTTTCCAGGTGACTTAGTGTCAAACTGGATTGTTTTGCATTGTTTCACCTCCTTGACAGGACTGTGAACCGCGTTAAGTCTGAAACCTGTTTTCCTGAAAAGGCCCCACCTGTGAGCTCTGCCTGGTGACTCCACAAGCCAGTGGTGTTTGCATGTGGGCACGTAACCCAGACACCTCTCGTGTTCCTCCTCCAGGGATGTCTGTCTGAGGGAGAGCCAGGGGTTTGGGTCATTTGTAAACAAATCTGAAATTCAGACCCAGAGAAGTCAGCAGGAACAAGCTGCCACACCAGTGTTGTGCAAGCACCGGGGCTGAGACCAAACAGGAGAAGGCAAAGCTGGGGGAGAAAAACCCTTCTTTCACAACAGTGAATTTCCCAAAGAAAAACTTACTCGAGTGGGTAAAAAAATGAAAAATCTCCTCGCCCATTTGCTTCAAGTGATTTGCCAGGCTATGTGATGCTCACAATAACGTGGTTACTGTTTGTTTCTGAAGGGGAGAATTTCTTCCAAGTGTACCTGGGACAGGATGCTGTGTGTGATATCAAAAGATCAGTTCTTCATTGCTTTCCACCCCTCGTCCTCTTCTGCTTTCAGAGCTGTCCTGCATCTGCTGTGGACAGGGAGCTGGTGTTAAGGGGGCCTGGAGATAAGCTGCATTCCCCCTTTCATCTCTGGGTGTGAGTTTGTCTCCAAGTTGCACCAGGAGGGGAAGTTGTTTCCTGGCAGTTTGGTGGTCTGGATGCAGTGAGTCCATCAGAGCTGGGAGAGAAAAAACCCCCAGTGTTCCCTCTACTCCCTGTCTCAGGAAAATTACAGCAGTCAGAGAGGGAATTCCTGAAATCAGGAGTGGAAGCCTTGTCAGTGCAGTGTGACAGATCTATAGCAGAGGCTGCTCTTCAGGAGACCAGGAGATCTGCTCCAGCATCTGCCTGGGCTGTAGGAGATCTCCTGCCTTCCAGGAACTCAATAATTTGCTCTACCCTATTTCTTGCAGGTGCCTGTGCATGTCTGAGCTGCAGGTAAGTGGTTTTGCAGCAGGGTAAAGCATATGGCTTTAAAATTGATTGAAATCTAATTAGTGCAATCCCCACTGTTTGGGGGAAAAGAAAAAAAAAAAAAGGCTCTTTGGTCTCACTTTTCATTAATATATTCTGGAGTTGTTCTTAGCTTGATATTTAATGCCTTCATTTGAAATCCACCAGCTTTTCCCAGGGAAAACTAGTTCTTGTCCTTGCAGGATCCCGCTGAAAAGCCTTTTTTTGTGATATCCATTAGCCCATTTTGATTTGGTTTGGTTTTTTTGCTTTTTTTTTAAATCCCTTTTTAAAGGAGTCTGATGCTGCTCTTCAGCTTGGATCCACGGAGGTCAGGCAGGCAGCAATTCATCCACCCATGACAGCAGAGCTCCCTCTCCCCTGCTCACCATTTGCTTAGGAGTGATTTTCCTGCCAAGTTTATTGCCATTCCTTGCATTTGAAAGGAGATTGCTCTTATTTAGCTGACGGGCATCTGAGCAGGAGAACAACCCGAAGCAAAAGGGGAGGTGAAAACCCTGCAAAGGCACATTCACCTGCAGGATGAGACCGTGGGGGCGACGGGTTTGTTTTCCCGTCGTGGCCCATAATTCCAGAGAGTTTCGTTCTTGAACCAGGATCTGGGCAATCAACCCAGTCCCCAGCCCCGTGCAGAATGATTTAATTGTCAGCCAAAGAGAAAAGGAAGGTTGTGAGGTGAGACTGAAAGAGAGGAAGTGACGCCAATCCAACATCACATCCTGACTTTTCGCACGCTCCGGGGGCTTCAAAGTTCGGGAATGAATCCCTGTCTCCCCTTAGCTAATTACCCAAGGAACTTCCAACATCCCTTCTGCTAATCAGGAGTAGTGCATGCTGTAAATGCCAAGGGAGGAAATGGCCAGCATGCAACATGTGGGAATTGCATGGTTCAGTCTTTCTGCAGGCTCTGGAATTGCTGCTGAGGAAGGGATTTTCCGCTGGAAAAGGGATGGAAATTCGTACAGTGAGGAAAACACCATCAGAAGAAACTTCTTCCTCAGCGAAGTCTGATTTACAAACCCTGTGCACAAGGCTAAGACTTAATTTTTCCTTTCCAGGCTGGCTAAGTGGCCAATTTTCAGTAACAAGCAGTTACAATCAAAGCAATAGGAATAAACCAAAAATAAAAATAAAAATAAAAAAATCCTGGTTTATGGCCTCCATTTGGTCCTTAATGGATTAATGTTCTCCGAGTTTCTCGCGGGCTTTAACATTTGTGCCCGTCGTAAAAGGCCCTTTTTCTCTCTCTCTCTCTCTCCTGCTCTTGTTTGCTTCCCCAAATGGTGCCCTCGCCCTCCCACGCCGGGTCGAGGGCCCTTTGGAAAGTCATTTAACAAAGCTGCTGCCTTGTGGGCTCCGTGTCTTGACAGTGTCAGGGAAGTTCAAACGCTGGGAACAGGCCTGGGACAGAGCGGGACTGCAGGATGTGCTCCCCCGGCCCGGGCAGACAGAGGTTGACACTGATGCTGCCGAGGGATCAAGACTTATTTATTTTAAAAGTCTGCAGCAGCACAGAAGCCCTGGCAGGCCCCAGGCTGCTGAACACATCTCCCCTTGTCGTGAGGAAAGTCACTGTGCAGAGGGATGACACTGCGGCCACACAGATGCTTGTTCCCTCTGTGACGGCCACGTCAGCTTGGCTCTGGGAACACTGGAAAGGAATGTAGGGGTGGTGGCTCTGAAAGGCAGTGGTGGCTCTGAAAGACAGTGTTGGCCATCCTTCTCTCAGTTGTGTCACTGTATTCCTCACTTGGGGCAGAAATGAGCCCCAGTTCAGCTCCGTGCCCTCAGGGGTGAGGTAGGAGACGACTGTCAAATGAACGTATTAAAAATACAGGAGATGAAAGGCCTCAGTGGCAAACAGTTAGTATGCTTCTGAAAGACAAAAAAAGGTTAAAAAAAATATATATATATAATTTTGTAACTTGAAATTTAGCAGGTGAACAGCTGGTGTAGAGTTGGGTGAGGGTGCAAAGCCCCTGGGTCCTTAACATATCCACACACATAGGATGGCATCCTGTGGGTGCTCTTGAGGTTTAGCAGAAGGGGTTTGGCCCAGGCAAACCACCACAGAAGCTGTGAAAACTGCTCAGGATGTGCATCTCTACAGTAATTTATGGCAGGGGGGAACACCAGAATCCCAGGATCATGCACTTTTCCTGCCTGTTTCCTCCTCAGGGAGCTGAGGGAGGCAGCTCTGGCAGGGGCCACTGAAAGGAGTGACACGGGGTGTTGATGTCTCTCCTCTGGCACTGCTGTGATGAGCAACTCTCCTCCAAGACGTGAACAGCCCCTGGGGAATCAAATCCAGCTGCACAGGGAGGGTTTGCTAAGTTTAAAGCAACCAGCCAGACACAAACGTTCCTTTGTTTCCACAAAGGATGGAACAGCGCGGAGTTATTTCCCCCCCCCTTCTGGGAAAGGACACTGGCAGCATGTGTGGTGGAGATCCCAGCTGGTCTCATCAGTCATGGGATGGGAGATGAGACAGGGAAATGGGGAACACACGCACCTAAGGCTCTGGCTTGCCTTTCGGAAGAGCTGAGCTGCCCTGGGAATCTAAAGCTAAGCCAGAAATCCCAGGCATTTCCCAGCTCCCCGTTGCATGGCTGCTCCCATTCAGAGAAGAATCCCTTCCCTTTAGAGAGAGGGCTTCAAGTGTGTCTAATTCAGTCTCCAAGGTGGGCACAGGAAATTGTGGATGAGGGAAGGCAAACTGTTGTCTGTGAAACTCATTTGCAGTCCTCCACAGAGCCTGCCAGACGTGCGGTCCTAGGCTTTATCCAAACCACCAATTTGAGGGATTAAATACCTATTGATTCTATGGAAAATACTTTAATATTTGTTTTTGGATCTAAGAGCAGCACAAATGATTTCTTTCCTCGTGAAAATCGGCTCAGTGCTATTAACAATAATGGGTTTTGTCCCTGAATCCAGGCTCTCTCTGTGAGCTGGTTTAATTTAGGAATATCTATCTTGCAAGCACTTGAAATGGTTCTTCCCTGCACTTTGTTTCTCAGACACATACTGCTATCTCCATATCCATGTGAGAGCTTTATAGTCCAAATATTTTTTATGTATCCTGCAGGACAATTCCTCCAGCAAGTGCTCTCTCCAATAAGAACGTTTCCAGGATTAGGCTCTGAGACCACAATGTGCGTGTGTGCCACAGGAAAAAACAAACCCATACTTGTAAACAGACAGACTTCCTACCCTCCTCTGAGCAAACAGGAGTTGTGACCCAAATCTACCCTCTTTCCTAGAAAAATCCTTGTTAGTTTAATACATTTTTAAACAGAGTGTAAATGTCAGCTTGCCTTCTGTGGGGCTTGAGCGCTCCAAGAGAACATTCCCAGCAAGATCCCATGGTGTCCTGCTTTTGAATTTCCACTGCTTTGGAGAGGCAGAATCAACTCTTTTATACACCTGAGCTGAACCTCTTGGGCTGCACTTATTTGACAGCAGGATGAGCTGGCAGGAGAGCTCTGCCCCTGTGTGCAGCCACTGGGATGTCACAACACGTTATGGTATCACAGAGGGAGAAAAAAAAAAAAGGTGAGAAGGAATTGCTGCTGAAGAAGGGGGAAATATCTGCTTTAAAAAAATAAAAAATTAAAAAAAAAAAAAAATCTGCTGAATGCCTGCAAATGAATCTCTGTGAGTTCTGTGCTTGTCTTTCTCCGGTGCCTGAAATGTGTTAAACCTACATCAAAGGCGGGGGAGAAAGGGCTGTGCCTCCTCCTACCGTGTAATCTTTGGGTTTGGCTGCTGCCTGGGGTTTGGCTGCTGCCTGGGGTTTGGCTGCTGCCTGGGTGCTTGGCAGCGTGGGAAGGAACTGTCACCTCTGTCACTCCCACTGCGGGGTCCCCGCGTGTGTCACACCCACACACACCTGGCCAGGTGTGCTGGAAGCCCCCCCTCTGCTTTGGGGTGAGCAGAGCCGGTGGCAGAGCTGGAGGAGGGACAGGAAGGCTGGTGCCAGCCTTTAGGATGTGTCTCAGAGCTGCTCTCACAGCTACACAAGGAGCTCTTTCACCCTAAGAGCTGCTTCCCAGAGGTTTCCCAGGACGCAGAGCGCATTTAGACTGCAAGAGCCTGCTGTCTGAGGGCTGAGAGACACATGCCAGTGCCAGGGCATGCCACTGGAATGACTGCTGGTGGCTCCAGGGAGTTGGGGGGGTCAGCTCTGAGCTCACTGAGTCAGGATCAGAGCATTCGAACAGCACAGGGAAGCTCTGAACTGGAGAACACAGATGTGCTCCAGTGGCTCTCTGTGCCTCAGACTGTGTTTATGTGGAATATATATGTTTGAAAATGTAATTTTTCCCCTTTCCTAATAAAACTGGGAAGATGGAGCCAGTGTTGAGTTCATGACTTGGGTACTCTCCAAGCCCCATCCTTCCTCCTCTGTTTTTTCCTTCCCACTCCTCCATCAGCTGCAGGAATGGGACTGTTCAGGAATGGGACAAGGTACAAACCTGGGTGTCTGAGCTGCCCCCTGAGCAGGGGCTCAGCCCTCTGGCTTGGACACAACACACTCCTAAAGCCTCCTAAATCTGACAAAATCTCTCCTTGGAGCATCCCTGAGCTGGCAGGAACCAGTGTGGAAGTGGAGCAGCCTGCTCAAATGTCAGGGAACATCCTGCCAGGAGTGGAGAGGGGAGGCAAGGCACAGTGGAAGGAGGTGCTTTTAAGGATGGTTTTACTTCAGTAATCACTGAGCAAATAACACAGCCACACCTGAGCAGGGACTGGCTGGGCCAGACCAGCAGGTCCCTTGTGCTGGAGCCCAGCACAGGTGAGTCAGGAGGTCAGAGAGAGCAGAGTTTGGGCACAGATCTCACCTCCCTGAGCAGGTCGAGGAAGCTGCCCAGACAAGGGCCCTTTGGAGTGATTCAGGAGCATGACAGGCCCATATTTCTGTGCAGTACCACAGCCTTTTGAGGGCCAGCCACACTCTGGTGGCTGCATTTCGCTGGTGGTTCCTCTGCACACTTTGTGAAGGTCTCTGGGTTATTCCTCTGCAATGTTCAGCGTGATGCTGACAGGAGCAGGGTGATCAGGATGGACCTGGATGGTTGGGAACCAGCAAACCTACAGGGAGGTCTGTGAAAATGTGAGGGTTGGTAGCAGCCAAGTCTGTGACCCCACGAGGTCTTTGCTTAGAACCCCTAAGACTTTGCCTTGTCTGGGGACAGCTGAGGAGTCCTGCAGATGTGTTGGTGAGTCAGAGAATCATAAAAAGGTTTGAGCTGGAAGGGAACTTAAAGCTCATCTCGTTCCACCCCCCTGCCATGGGCAGGGACACCTCCCACCAGCCCAGGTTGCTCCAAGCCCCATCCAACCTGGCCTTGGACACTTCCAGGGATGGGACAGCCACAGTTTCTCTGGGCAACCTGTGCCAGGGTCTCCCCACCTTCATAGTAAGGAATTTCTTCCTATTATCCATACTTAACCCACCCATCCATTCTTAACCTGTGCACCCAGGTTGCTGTGGGGATAACTTCGGGATGCAGTGCTTTTCTGGCCTTTGTTTGGTACTTGTGGGCAGAACTCTCCAGAAAATCTGGCCTCATGTATATATTTAGTTCTGCTGTGCTTTCCCCCGAATCACAAAGTGCATTCCAGCAGTGGCAGGACCCCAGCCTGGCCCTGGGAAGTCTGATGAGGCTGTGCAGTGAGATCCAGGGAAGAGAAGGGATGGAGAGCAGGCAGCTGAGGAGGTGGTAGCTCAGTGCCTTGCTCAGCTCTGTGAGCATGTAGCTCTCACTGCTCTCCCTTGCAAGTCTTTGGCACCAGTGAAGTCCACAGCAATCACTGACTGTGTCCTCTCAGATGAAAAGAGAAGGGCTGCTCTCACCAACAGAAAAAACCCCATCTTTTCAGTTCTGTCACCCTTTGAACGAGCCCTGTAGCTGCTTTGGACGTCCTGTCTCAATGGCTGACACCAAGCAGGGCAGAAAACAAACAAGCAAAGAGGGCGACAAGGAAAAATAAAGCCCTGGGAGGGGAAAAAAAGAAAGAAGCACAGGAAGACAACTCAAGGGCAGCCAGTGATGGGCAGGAGAAATCCTGCCACTTCCAGTCATGTCAGGGGAGAGGAAAGCCATGCAGACACGGAGTTAGCATCCTTAAAGTACTCAGGTTAGGGAGAATTATGACAGCTGTGTGTGTAATGCATGTGAACACGGGCAAAGAGCTGCTGAGGGCTCTGGCTCCTCCTGGCAAGCTCAGAGCCTTGGAGGTGAGGGAGGGGATGCTGCTGGATGAACCGTGTCATTCCCCCTTGTGCTGCAGCCCCAGGGTGAAGGGTTTGTGTTCCCAGCCTGAAGGAGGAGTGCGAAGTCTGTTTGTCAGGATCCAGGGGGGTTTGCTCACCTATTTTGGGAGTCATGGCTCAAAATCTGGCCACATCACCACCCTCTGTCAAGTGCTTGAACTCCTCTGCTCTAAGTGAGATCCCCATGGGAGGGTGAAGATCCCTGTAAAGACCCCTGAAAAGACCCCTGAAGGCTCCTAAGCACAGTGGGAAAATCTGTAAATTAAGGGTCAGTTCCTTTTTTTTTCTTTTAGAAGAGTCAAAAAGAACAAAGTGCATTGTGATTCACTCCTGGGCTGGTGAAAGTGAGCTGGGAAAGGCATGAGCAACTACTTAATCCCCATCCCATAGCTCCAGGCACTCAGATACCAGAGCTAATAAGTGTCCTGCAAGGAGCCCTGGCCCCCAGGCTGGGACAGGAGCAGAAGTGCTGGGATGTGTCCCACAGCCTGCCAGCAGTGGGAAGCAGCTGGGACAGGTTCAGGTTGGAAAAGCCCTCTGTTATCCTCCAGTCTGACCATTAACCCAGCACTGCTGTGTTCACCACTGAACCATGCCCCCAAGTGCCATACCCATACATTTTTGGAATGCTTCCAGTGATGGTGACTCCATCATTTCCCTGGGAAACCTGTACCAGTGCTTGATCACCCTTCCAGTGAGGAGGTGGCACCATCCCATGCCTACACTACGCCTGGTAACCCAAACTGTGGCTGTTCCTTCTGCTCTCATCTGCCGTGGATGTGGTGGCAGGTGGAGCCCTTTTCCTGAAGGGAAGAGGAGAAATGAGGAGTCAGGAAAGAGGTGCACAGAGGAGGGCACCTCATGGGGGGGGCAACATAAGGAGAAACTTGGGAGCCAGGGAGAGGAGTGGAGAGAGGGATGGATTCACAGAACTCTGAATGGGAAGCTGAAACATCCAGCCAGTAACTGCTGGTCTTTCCTCCCCACATCTGACTCAGGGGGGGAAAAGCCTCTGCTATCACATGCAAGCAATTTAGCTCAAGGAACATGGTTTTATTGCCTGCCGAGTGCTTTTCCAAATGGGACCTGGAGCTTTCACACAGTTCTCTGCCTCTTCAGCATTCTCTTATCCCTCAGAGGCAGAAGGATTTTTATCTTCATCCAGCATAGCAAAAAAAAAATCCATAAAACCAGCTGCCTTAAAAAACAAACCCCCTTTCCCAGCCTATGCTAATAATTTACTCTTATTCCAGGTTTTATTACGAGCTCTTTCAAGGGCTGCCCAGAGCCCCATCCGTAAATAGCACATAACTCAGGCCATGAGGATTTCCTCCCCGGTGGGACCTTTAATGTCTAAACCAGAGGTGTCAAACAAGCAGCTCAAAGACCCGTTGTGGCCCTGGAGAGTTCTACATCTGGACTATATCTCAGTGCTTAACACATTAGCTTTTGCCCCGAGCAGCTCCGGATTTCCCTCGTCAGTTGGAGCTGAACCTGAGTTAGGTTTGATTTAAGAGGCTGAGCATTCAAAGGGAAAAGGAAAGGTACCTGCTTAAACGTTCAAAGTGCTGCCCTGGAGGCTCCCGGGGTTTTGGAGCAGGGTGCAGGCACATATCTCCCCTGGAGCCATGCACATCACACCCGGCCCTGCCTGGGAGAGAGGGAGGCAGGGAGGCAGGGAGGGAGGGAGGGAGGCAGGGCTGTCTGCGCCGGGCGCTGGTCCCACGCGTCAGACCTTCTCCTGGTTTATCAGGGCATCTACACACGACCTGCAGGCTCGTGGCTGTGTGTGTTTGCCAGCTGTGGCTGCCCTCAGAATCCCTTTATCTCTGGCAGAGGGTGACTCCGCCGTCCCGGTGGGGTTCTGAGCTGGCACGGGCAGCACCGGGAGCAGGGAGAGGAGCTGGAGCCCCTGTGTCCTGCCACGGGAAAGGGAGTACTGGGTGGTTCTGTGTGCTCCTTTTCCTTCGGGTGGGATGCAGTATGTCTCAGAGGGGGAATTTGGGGCATTTGGATGTTCTTCCTGGCTTTTCCATGCTGCTTCCTCCCTTGCTTGGTCTCTGCCTGTTCTGATGGCTGGGACTGTCCCCTCATCTGCTCCCATACTGGGGTACAGCAGTGTGAACAAGTCAAACACTGAGGTGCCACTTGCAGAGAGAGAGATGGAAGCTGTGCCACATCCCTCCTCCTGCTGCATGAATTCTTCAATAACACTGGGGGACGAATTCCTTCCTGTGGTAGAGCCCTCTTCAGCTTGCTGATTCCAGTCCCAGACTGGGCTACTGGTCTGGATTGTCAACGAAAAAGGTGCTGGGGGTGGATGATGTGGGTCTCACAGGACCTGGCTCAGCTCAGTTGCTCATCTGTGGGGTTTGTCCCATGCCACGTCCTTTGGAATGCAAAGAAGATTGGGCTCCAGGGAGAAAAAAAAAATTGCATTTCTCTGTGGTTTTTCCCATCCTAACTGTTCTTGATGCGTTAAATCCTGACCCCATCTGTGGCCTGCTCCTGTCTGAAGTGCATTGTTCCATGAGACCACGAGGGTGGGATGGTACAGTGTTGGATTAGAGGATAGGCATTACTGGGATGCAGCAGCCCCCTTTGAGCAGCCTGAATTCCTACAGCTGTGCAGAAGGAGGTTCAGGGACTCAGCACCAGCTGGGATGTGGCTTATCCATGGGGAAGCATTCCCTGATTTCCTGACAGCCGCAGGTTTGGATGGATTTGGTATGGGAGGATTTCTCTGCCACAGAGGGGCTGAGGAGAGCCCCCAGCCCCCAGCCCCTCCACCTCCCTGCTGCCTTTTTCCCCCTTCCCTTTGATTCCCACGTTTCAGCTCAGCCCAGACGCCCCATCCCGTGCTCCTTCCCCACGGCACCTGCCGATTTCCAAAGGCCTTCTCTTGCCCC
This sequence comes from Manacus candei, assembly GCF_025592945.1. Lineage (NCBI taxonomy): Eukaryota > Metazoa > Chordata > Aves > Passeriformes > Pipridae > Manacus > Manacus candei. The sequence continues at coordinate 5,318,598 of NW_026138070.1, forward strand.
AGCCGCCTCCCTGTGAGGTCTCTGGGTGGATCGTGGCAGGAGGCACGGAGGGCACGTGGCTGCCAGCCCCGCCAGCCCCGCCAGCTCCATCCCCGCCGACTCTCGGCCGCCTTTTCCTCCCCGGACACCCACTCCCTTCCCGGCTCCCCTCCCGTGCCTGCAGCAGGTCGGCACAGGGCGGAACCTGCTGCTCCTGTGCGAGTGTTGTAATGACATTTAACAATCTGCCACCGGCGAGTTTCCAGCGCCGGGGCGGGCGGGCGGCCTCCCCTCCACGCTCTTGGCAAGGCCGACACTTTCCCAGGCCTCCTGCCCTCCGTCAGCGGGGCCACTCCCAGCCCGACAGCCCCGACAGGATACCTGCACAATGACTGCAACAACGCAGGGCCCAGCCATGGGAAAAACGAGGCCAAGGCAACCCAAGGGCGAATTGCGAGATGAATAACTTCCCCGGAGCCACGGGCCCGGGGAGCGTGCCTTGGCCTGCTGTTGATTCACCAGCTGACTTCCCCCTCCGCCCTCCCTCGAGACAGACCTGCCTGGATTCCGTCACTCAGCTGAAAATAGCAGCTGTGAGGGTTCAGGGAGGAGAGGAAGGGAGGACAGGCACGGGGAAGCTCCCTGCGAGGAGCCAGCCCTGCAAACCAGCTCCGTGCGCTCTCCCTGCGGGATCGCGGCGGTGGCACTGGGTGCCACCAGCCAAAACTGCAGGAATTGCTTTGGCTGGCAGGCCACATCCATCCTTTCTGGGTTTCCACGCTCTTGTGCTTGATAGGAGAAGAGGAAAAGGCCTCAGAGTTGCTCCAGGAGAGGTTTAGGTTGGTTGTTAGGGAAGATTCCGTCGCTGAAAGGGTGGCCAGGTGTTGGAACAGGCTGCCCAGGGCGGTGGTGGAGTCACCATCCCTGGAAGGGCTCAAAAACGTGTAGGTGTGGTGTTTAGGGACGTGGTTTAGGGGCAGGTTACTGGTAGGACTTGATGATCTTAGAGATCTTTTCCAACCATGAATCTATGATTCTCTAAGTTTCCCACTTCAACCTAAGGCTTCAGGGGGAGTTCCTGAGCTGGGTGTGCTCCAGCTCCGGTGCCAGAATGATGCAGGAGCACCTGTTGCTCTGGAGAACTGTGTGCTCTCAAAATGGGGCCCTCTGGCCCTAGAGTTGCCCAGGGCAGTGCAGTCAGGCCTGGGGGCAGAGGGACAGGTCAGAAGGAGCAGGGCCACATGCAGGAGACACCAGAAAGGTCCCTGCCCTCCACGGGGCAGAGGTGGCTGTTCAGTTTTTGAGGAAGCAGCCAGACCTGGGGCTAAGCAGTGAAATCCAGGGGCAGCTCATTATGGGGTGAGTGACACGAGGAGCCCTGTGCACTGCAGTGTCAGGGCTGTCTGGCTGTGACACTGGGCTGGGGCTGGCCTGCTACCACCTCCAGCACTTGGGCTTTCCACCAGGGCACCTCTGGCAGCTCCCACAAAACACCCCTGGCTCAATATTCCCCAGGTGAATGCCAGGACAGCAGCGCGGCGAGGTGCCACGGCACCTTAAAAAAAAACAACTCACTTGTTGTTTTTTTTTTTTTGCCCTGGCTTTTAAAATGCACCAGTGGCTGTGTCCGTTTGGAGCCGAGCCCCGTTTCCCCTCGCATTCCATATTCTGCAATTCGTACACACGCCAATCAAAACTGTTGTTAGGCACAACTGTCACGTCAAGAGCACGTCCAGTGCTGCCGGTGATTGACAGCAAAGTTTGTTATCTGTGAATGTGTCATCCCAGCCAGCACCCAGTGCTGCCTGACAGGTCATCAGTGGGAGACTTCCATCATCCATACATTATGAGATGGCTGGAGCAAATCGCTTCCCAGCCAGTCCCAGGCACAGCTCCTCTGCATCCCCGTGAAGCTGAGATATAGGCTTTGACAGGAGAAGGAGGTGGAGGTGGATGGACCTCGGTCAGAGGAATCCTGGAGGGCCAGCGAGTGAAAACAGGGCATGTCCATTTCTGTCCTAACTCCTCTCTAGGAATTTGAGGCAGCGGGTTCACAGAAAACAAGAGTGTGGGAAGAAAATCTCTGCAGAGGAGCAGAAAAGCCTCAGGACGGGGCTTAGCACAATTTTGCAAAGGCTGTGGGAGCTGGAAAGGAGTTCTCTTGTTTGGCCTTTTGCTTTCTTGTTTTTATAAGAACCAGCCCAAATCCACTTTTGCAAAGAACTGTGTGGAAAAGGGAAGTGATAAGGTAGAGAGTGACCTGTGCTTGTCAGCCTGAAGGAAGTCGGGATGAAGGAAGTCCTGAATGAAAGTTTGGGAAAACACTTAATGGAGTCCATGCAGCTGTTCAGTGGCCATAGAAATCAGGGGAATGGAAAGACTCCAGTTAATCTTGATAAACTTTGAGTCAGACCTCTGGTGCAGTGTGATCCCAAAGAGGGGCAGCTCACCCCAGAGACCAGAAAAATGGAGAAACTGGGGAGAACTGGGAGGATCTGCCACTAGTGAACGCCCACTGCTAAAGTTTAAAGTGACAGCAAAACACAGTGACTTGTTAAATGATTTTCTTTTAGGTTTTTAAGCTTATTTTTCGGTTTTTTTACACTCTAAATATTATTTCACGTGAGTGCTTTGACACCCAGACGTGTTATTACGACAGATCTTAGACAAAAGGGTTGTTAGCAAAACAACGTTTTTCGTAACTTTTTTTTTTCCTGAAGAGCTTTGAACATCTCTCTGTTCAAATTTAGAATTAAAATGACATCTAAAGCGTGGTAGAAGAGCTGCATGTCCTCTGGGATAGAAATTACACCCTCCAAGGAAGCATAGCCACCAGCAAATTCGTGGCCTGGAGCCAATCAGGCTCAGGAATAATTTGATCTCAGGTCCCCTGCAACTTTTTCTGTCTTTTAGAGATGGATCTGGGCTGGATCTCAATTCTTGCTAAAGCCAAGGGAGTTTTTGCACTAATATGTATCAGCCTGTTGCACAGCACCTGGAGGAATCTCTGTCTGCATCCCTGCTTGGATGCTATGGAGGATAATATCTATCCTAGGACTTTTTTGTGACCCCAGGAATGGGACTGGGACATGGAAATACCTTTGGAAGCCCAAGCACACATTAGTTTGTGAACACAAAGGTCAGCTTCTAACACTGTGTATCAAAGAGATATTAAAGGCAAATCATAAAAAGAGGTTCCTTCATCCCACACAACCCCCGTGTTTTGATTTCCTGGCGGAGAGACCCAGAGGTTTGTTTGGACTGCAATTAGCGAGGTTTATAGTCACAATTCAATCATAACAACTTCCCTGGGCTCGGGAGAAGGTTAAACCCAGCAAATGCAGAACTAAACCCACAACTGGCTTTGTAATTCTCCACTTATAAAAATAACACTTTGATCTGCTACGCGGTGAAAGCTCCCAAATTTGGATGCACAGATTGCCAGGGAGGTGGAGGGGAGGGGAAAGACACTTGACACTTTCCCAAACACTTTAGTGAAACACTGCTGGACCCTGAGCAAGGATGGGTTTTTATTAAATCCTCTGTGTGTTAGAATATCTATTAGATACATAAATACAGATGGGTGGGTAGGCAGCGAGGTAAACAGATGAACAGATAAAGAGATGGACAGGGCCTGGGAAAGAAGAGCAAATGGGCCCTCAGACCCTGCTCTGAACTCTTGCCTTGCTCTGCTCCCAGGCAGTTGGGTTCTCCAGGGGAGGGTTTTTGCTCATCATGACAAATCAGGCGAGGTGGGAAATCAATTGTGCAGCAGCAGCACAGCCTCGCTCCGATGGCTCCTCCGAGACCTCCCAGCCCAACCCGCTGAAACCTTAGAGCTCGGAGACAATCCCCCAGCCTGGAGAGCATTTAGGATAAAATTTAAGGTACAAGGACTCAATTTGTCTCGAGCAGGATCTGCTTTTCGCGGCCACAACCTGTAATTCAGGCAGACTGGAACTTTTCTGCCTTGTAGCCTCCACATGAGCCATTAGACAGGAAGGAGTGAGCTGCCAGTTTCAGTGCTGGAATGGGAATTATCCGAGGCAGAGAGTGACCTGTACCTTCTCATAAAACATCTCACCTGGGGTGGGACTGATGTCACTGATATCTGACCTTGGAGCAAACTCCAAATAGCAATTCACATGGAGAAAATGGCATTCATTCCCCCACCCTTCGGTGTGATGCAGCTCCTGTCGAGTGTGTTTTCTGTGAAGCAGCCAGAAGGAGCTCAAGGGTGTGCAAGACCCTCGTTTTTGGGGAGCAAACCTGCAGGAAGGTGTCTGTAATTCCTGAGCTGACTGTGGTCTATAAGCTTGGATGTCAAGGCACGAGAGATTGAGCTCCAGCCACTGGTTACACAGCCAGGATCCCGGACTGGATGCACTGCCCAGGCTCCCCAGGGCAGTGGGCACGGCCCCAAGGCTGCCAGAGCTCCAGGAGGGCTTGGACAACGCTCTGAGGGACAGGGTGGGATTGTTGGGGTGCCTGTGCAGGGCCAGGGGTTGGACTTGGATGATCCTTGTGGGTCCCTTCCAGCTCAGGATATTCCCTGATTCTTTTTCCACGAAGATCTGTTACCTCACCTTACACTAACACATGCTGGCAGCTGTTTCAACAGGAGCAGTAGGTGAGTGGCAACGGGAAAGAAGAAAGAGCTTCTCAAAGATGTTGCTGTGTCTCTTGTTAGTGGTCTGACCTTGTGCTTCCAGAATCATGTGTGCAAGGGGCACAGGCAGCTTCCTTCTCCTCTAGCCTGGGGCCAGGGCACTTCAGGACTTGTAAACATGCTGCTTCTGAAGGATAGGAGGGGAAAGGCAGAGAGGTCTGTAGCACAGGTCACATTGGGAGGTGACACAACCACCAGCCAGGCTCATGACGAGCAGCTTGTTCTTTTCCCATCCAGTGGAGTTGCTCCAAGGCAGCTGAATTTACCCTCCTCACAGCCAGGTCACTGCATTTTGGTCCCCACTAAAAATAACCGGGCAATGGATGTGTCTTAATCTGTTTGAATCTTAAATAGCAGTTTGTGTCATCTCCCAGCTTTTGTGTGCAGCTCTTTGCTGTTGTCTTTCCCAAGTTGTTACACAAAGAAAGCTTTGGATGGTCAGCAGCCACGGAAAGATAATTCCCAGCTGGACTTAGAGAAAAGCTGTTCCCAGGGTAATAAATGCTAAAAACCAACTTGCTGACCATGGTCCTTCTTCACATCCTCTCTGATTTCTTTGGGTGTCTTGCAGAGCAGGGTCTCACTCCTTGGCTGGAAGTTTAAGTTGATGCTGATGTTCCACAAACAGGGGACAGCACCAGTGACACACATCACTGACCTTGCTGTTTGCATCTGGATTTGTTCCTCCCTCTCACTTATTTTTCCCCCCCCCAGGACCTGGATGCTGGAAGACACAGAACCCACTCAGTCCTCCTGGCAAGGGTGCAGGGCCAAATAACAGCACGAGGCACAGGGGGAGCAGGGAGAGAACAAGCTTGGAGGGGAGATGGAAGAAGAACAGCAAGGGTGCAAAATGCTCGTGCTCTGACTAGATCAGGGAGGTCCCTATGGCTTATTCTATTGCTCTTGTGAAAAATCCCATGATATACCTGTTGGATCACTGTAGGTCAGGACTTTATTTTATGATTCACCAAGTGGAATTTTGGTATCATTTTTTTCCCTCCTCCTCTACAAGGGGACAGGTTTTAAAGTCAGTTATGTCAACCTCAAGGTCAGAGTCTGAGCCAGTCTCTCCAAGCTGATGCTGCTTTGTCTTCCCAGAGGAAACCTGTGCTCTGGCAGCTGCCCCTTGGTGAACAGAGTGTTTCATCCTTGGTTTATCTTCTCCAGATTTGGAGGGGGGGGAGAAGAACAAAGTCTCTAGACATGTAAACAGCCTTAATGAGAGAACTATACACCAAGATCTCCCTGCTTTCAGCAACAGAGTTAAATATAGCTTCTAAATGCTGCTAATTGATTTTAGCTGTCTGGGGAAAGCTTTTGCCTTCACACCATCCCACCCACGCCGCTCAGCAGTCCCTCACCTGCCCCTGTCGCTCCAGAAGGCACAGGGAATGGCAGCAGAGCCTCTGTGTTCAGTATTTATCAGCTGTTTTAGCACCCAAATGCTGTAAAAAAAAAAAAAAAACAAAACCCATGGGCTGCTCAGAGACCCTGGCTTAGGCCTTTGCTGAAACCTCCGTGGATTCTCATGGCTTCTTTCCATCTGCCCCGGGTCTATTTTTTACGGTTTGGCCTTGAAAAAATCTTTCTCTTCTTTGAAAACAAGTCTGTTTACAAATATTTGCCTCGGAAAAGTTCTGTTGTTCCAAACAGGCGGAAGGAGAAACTGCTCAGCTCTGCGTGGACAGCACCCTCAGCCAGATGTGTGGGGATGTGCGGTGTCCCTGCCCGTGACAGGGGGTTGGAACACGATGATCTTTAAGGTCCTTTCCAGCCCAAACTCTTCTGGGATTCCACGATCTTGCAAGCAGGCAGAAAGGCCCAGTTTGCCAAAAAAAAAAAAAAAAGAAAAAGGATGGCTCATCCCAGACCTGGCAAATCAGAGAATAAAAAGAAGTGTGAACTTCTGTGTGAACCACAGATGTGGGTTGTTGGGTGCAGTAAGGAATAAACTGTGGATGTGTGGTGGATCTTTTTACTATGCAAAAAGTATAAACAGCAGGGTGTGATGGGTAGAAAATTACTGTGGGATATATTCCATATATATATATATTCTGCATATATATTCTTACATCCTCCATAGACTTCTCTGTGCTCTCTCTGAAGTGAGACAGATAACTTTTAAGGATGTGAAGTAGGTGGGTCTCTTCCAAATCAGGGTCCTAGTCTTCTTGTGGAGCAGCCAGTTTTGCCATTTCCCACCCAGTTTGTGCCCAGCCCAGTGAGGTGTCTGCAGCAAAAAGGTGTCTCCAGCTGGTGGAGGAGCCCAGTGGTGTTAAAAACAAAAGCTGCAAACAGACCATCATGGCTTTAAAAACTTACTCCGAGCACTCTGCCCTACCAAGGGCTGACACTTTTAATGTTGCTGTTGGGTTTAAGGTGCCTTCAAGAGGTTCATTTTTAAAGGGCAAAACTCAGCAGTTCTTGAAGCTCAGCCTTCCTTACAGCCCTGACAGCTTTTGCAGAGCCTGGTTGTGACTGATGAAGAGCCACATCAGGCAGGTTTATTTGTAACACAGATTCCACTTCGTGGCTGTTGTCTTGTACTTCAGGGCAGCAAATGGGAAAGGGTTGTTTTTTGGGGAACACCCCCATTCCAGCCAGCATGACCAAGATCTGAGGGGACCCCTGACTGCTTATGCAGCTCTGCCTAAAAATGTGATTGGCATGCATTGCACTGCGAGAAATTATAAATGTAGGTATTGGCCCCACAATCTGATAGAATAATTAATATAATATTATAGAATATAGGTATATATGTTTTATTCAATCAGTGCATTCAGATGTAAGAATACAGGAACCGAGGGGTCTGTGCTAATTGGAAATGCAAACTCCTGGCCCATCAGTTTTACAATGGACAAGCTTTCAGTGCTTTAATGCATGTGGGATCTGGCTTGCCCGTTGCATAAGAGCTGCTCCGTGGCCCTACAGGACTGATTTATCTCTGGGTAATATGATGGGCTCTTGAATTGCAATGAAAAACCCCTTTCTTTGACAATGGTTCGGGGTAACCTTATAATAACCTCCTCCACCTTCCCCAGAGAAATGCTTCAGTCAGATAAAGGAATTTGTTATCCACACAGAAACATCTGCCCCCTTCCTAGGAAAGGACTGACTCAGAGTGACAGTTACCCTTTCCTGGCTGTTTAAAAGCACCACCAACACCAGCCTCGGAGGGAGCTGGGATGGTTTGTTGGTTTTTTTTTTTTCCCCTTCCCCGACGGCTTCGGTTGCGGGCAGATCACCTGAGCTGGATTTGTGGCGTTGGGGTTTTTTATTTCATAATGATGGATGTGCTGGGTAAATGTAATGGAAGAGGCGAGATAGCAGAGCAGAAATTTGGCGCCAAAGCGCCCCGGCTTTTGAAAGAGCTGCATTCCAGCCTTCCTAAGAGGGGCTAAATGGAAAGATCTGATTAAGCGTCTCAGTGTTGTGACCCTGACCTCAAAGAACACGCCGATTCTCTGGAGGAACTTCATTTCAATTAATCAGCTTAACAGCCCGAGTAAAGCCGGGCTGCATCCATTGAGCCAGGCTCCCTCTCCTCGGAGGGTCTCTGGGATGCACCGCACGAAGGGATGGGGTGGGCTGTGCCCCGCCTGCCTCGCTGCCCTGGGCCCAGGGGGGTCGGGGATGCCCTCATCTCCCTCCCCCTGACTGACTGGCTGCCTCTGGAATAATAGGGAGGTGACCCCAGAGCCCCCCATCATCCCTCTGCAACTCCATCAGGCCCTTCCTTCCTGCACCCCTTTTCCACCTTCCACCGGGATGGGACAGGGGGCAAGACCCCACGTGGAAAAGGAGGGATGGCAGCTCCCACCCCTGCACCCCAGGGGATTTGCCCTCCTCTTCCAGCTTCCCCTGGGCTGCATCACTCCCTCCCAGGTAGAGAAGGGGAACTGCTAAGCAGCACCAGAGGAGATGTGGCTGTCAGAGGCAGAGGGCAAGGAAACAGCTGTGGGAGTCAGGGAGCAGGGCAGGCAGCAGGATAACCCCTGAAAGGGTCAGAGAATCACAGGGTGGTTTGGTTTGAGAAGGACCTTAAAGATCATCTCGTTCCAACCCCCCCTGCTACACAGGAAAACTCAAGTAAGCAGAATGCAAAGGCACCAGGGCAGGAGATGGAAAGGGAACAAGCCTTCAGGCCAAGCCTCGAGTCCTTTTTCCAGGTGGTTCTGGCGAACTGGGCAGGCCCAGGAGCTGAGAGGGGCTTTGCTTCTCACCTGGAGCCTTGGGGGAGCCCCTCTTTCCTTGCCTGGAACAGAACTTCTCCAGGTGCCTGTGGGGCCATAGTGCTGTGGGGCCACAGCTGAACCTCTCACCGAGTCCTGTGCCTGGAACTCAATTCCCAGCTCTGGTTAACCTTCTGCTGGCTCTGGAAATGGCTCGTTAACACCTATCCCCATATCCTTTCCCATGCAACGAGGTACAGCTGTTGCAGTCCAGCTCGGGTGAGGAGGCATCAAGGGCTTTCACCGCTGTCTCCCTCCCACCTGGCCTTCCTCCACCACACCCGGATCATGCCATTATCCCATGAACTCCTGGCTGCCTGCACTCCCCAGCCATTATCGCTTTGGCGCTGTGTCCGTCCCTTTGGACTTTTACCTTTCAGCAGCCACATACTCTGCTCTTTTACTGCACCTTTAAAGGGATAAAGACCAGATTTAGCACAGCCTGGAAGAGCAGCTGCGTGGAGAGCCTTGGAGGAGCACGGCAGCACTCCTGTTGGGGGGGAACAGCGTGGCAGGGGGGGAGAAGGGGCAGTAGTGGAGGGTCTGGGTACAACCCCTGGGCAGACAGAGTGAGCTGTATGTCTGAAATCATCTGGAGCTAACAGCAACAACACCCCTTGGAAGGATTTTGAGCTTCTGGCCGTTTGGTGCCATGGATCAGCACGGTCCAGCTTCTGTCCCAGGCACAGAGCAGTCCATGACTTACCTCGGGCCAAAAGGAGAGCAGGTCGCAGTGGTGGACATAAACACTGACCCCTGGGGCTCTGTGGTTTCTGTGGAGGCTGAGGTGATGGTGGTACCCTTGTGTGCCTCACTCCAGAGGCAGAGCAGGCAATGACTGCTTCCCTTGCACTGGGAGATGCATCCCCGAGGAAGGCCGTGCCGTGTGTGTCATGTTTGCCCTGCTGCAGTCACTCCAAACCCACTCAAAAAGAGGGTTTTTTTTTCTCTGCCTGCGCTCAGCAGTCAGTCTTGACAGTCTCACTTTTGGGGCCTGGGTACCTTGTCATTAAAAGACATTTTGCTGAATCCAGGGGCAGCCCGGGGGGCTCTGGGCAGGGAGGGACGTGGTGCTGCCCCAGGGAGGTGTTTGGTTACAGGCAGGCGACAGGCAGGCTTTCATCTGCTCTTCCAAGCCTTCTTCAGACAGAAGAGGAGGGGTAGTAACTGGCTGTGGGGGATGGAGGAGAATTGCTGTAACATGATTTTATGTCTGTGATTGCATAACAAAACCTCCTGGGAACCTCCTGATTCAAATGGATACCTAGTTCTGGTTGTGTGGTGGAGGACTTTCAGACTGATCGATTGCCCAGGCTTTGGTGCAGAGGAATTGCTGGACTGGATCAGTACCAGGCTCCAAGCAGCCTGTGCTCCTTTATCAGACTGTGGCTGAACTATCAGGAAGCTGCAAAAAGCCTTCAGAAAGCGGATAATCTGCTTTATAGACCCCCAACACACACGTCCACATGGTCTGTTCTCACAGAAGCTGCAACCTGATTGCTGGTAGAACCAAACCTTGAAAGGTGAAGTTGCATTTCAATTCTAAAAAAGATAATAAAAATCCCCGGGCTTTTCGTGTTACTGGATGTTCTGCAAACATCAAGTCATGCTCTGAACAGTGGAAAGCTGCTGGGATCCAGCCCAAGCTGAGCATCCAACAGGGAAACCCCCAGGTTTTCAGGAAGGGGTGGTCAGGAGAATCAGCTTTGGCCACAGGGATCCCACAGATTCCAGGAGGGAGCCCAGCCAAGGAGGGTGATGCCTCTGGACCTGGCCTTGGCACACACACATCATCTGTTGGCATTTCTCTTGGAGATTACATGATGGCCCCACCTCATAAATTTGGAGCAAAGCACACAAAGCTTTCCTTTCCATACTGTGCATTCCCTCTTAATGGTCTTTCTCCACACCACGGCCTTATTAATTGGTGACAATTGGAAGTGGTTAATGCTCTGTGTGTGAGGCTGCAATTGCTTCCACTTGGCCAGGATTCAAGTACTGGGGGTGAGTCAGAATGGGTGGCAAAACTGTCTTTTCCTCAGTTCCCTTGCTTACTGGAAAAGAAAAAGCCACAACCCCGAGTTATTCTCTTTTATGAGGTAGGCATTGTGAGGCCAGGCAATTGAATTTACAACAGCATTGAGTATCAGAGTCTATCTGGCCCTGTCAATGAGAGTGGCGAGAAAAAAAAAGACACACATTAACCCTCAGCTCCGAGTTCCCAGGCGTTTCAATAGGGCTCCCAACTTCCCAAAGAGCCCGCTGCATACTCGATGAGACCCTTTATACCTTCTAATTACCCTCCTCACAATAGGGACAGACTCTCTTGCCTCTTTTGTAGGCAAGATAGTAACTTTTGTGCTGCCACCCCCACCCAGGCGATCCCTAGGAGAGGTGGGAAGGAGGGAGAGCTAGAGAGCAGCCTGATTTCGGGAGCAGGTAGCAAGCAGCCTGTGTTTCCTCAGCTTCCAGGGGCGGATTTTTTTAGGAAATCTTTCTTCTGACTGGGAACAGAACACATACTAAGCTCTCACGAGGTATTTAACACTGCCAGACCCCCCCTCAACCCCATCACCTTCCCCCTCCAACTATTTTTCACCGGTATCCCTTCCAACAGCCTTATTTAAGGCCATAAAGTTCATTCCTACTTTTTCTTGCACACACAGGATGAGCCTGTCCTTGCCCACCCTCAAACAAAATGAAAGGAAAGGGGGGGGGGAAGAAAATCTATTTCAAAGAGATTCTTTATTTAAACACCTGCATTTTTTTTTCTCTTTTTTTTTTTTTTTGGAAGTCTTCAACACAGGCACGCACACACCCACAGACAAACGGGATACAAACAAAACTTTGGCATTATAACTTTTGAATATTTGTTACAAAACTATTTCTCATTTATTTTTTTTTTCTTTAAAAAAAGTATCTCAAATAAAGGCATTTTAAAGGAGTAAAAATACAAGTCGAGATCCCAACCTCCGAAAATAATAAATAGCACGTTCATAGCGAGGTCCTTTTTTTTTTTTTTTTCTTCCTTTCTGGTTAAATTTGCTTTTTAAAAAAAAAACAAAAACAACAAAAAAAAAACAACCCAAACATAACAGGGGCTCCATACAACGGAGCCAACAAGAAGAGTTTGTTGTTTGTTCTTTTTTTTTTTTTTTTGGAGAGAGGGGGAATAGTTTTAGGGAAGTCACCAGGGTCTCCAGACGGATTCACTGCGCTCTCCGATGGGACTCCCAGCCTGGGACGCTGGACCAATGCTGCCCCCAAATGATGTCAAGCCCTGCACGGGGGATGCCGAGGGGGTGGCACCGGCATTCCCTGAGCCGCTGCCCGCGGACACCGGGACGTTGGCGTTGGCATAGAGGGGAATAACCGGTCCGGAGCTGGGAGGAAAAGCCGGATTCGGGATGAGGAAAGCGAACTGGCCGTCGGTGGCTGGGACGAGCTGGAAGCCCCCGTAGACCTTGGGGGACAGGGCTTCGGCGGGGTTGAGCTTGCAGGGCACGGGCACGGCTCCAGCTGCGGCGGGAGGCAGCTGGACGTGCAGGGGCTGCTGTGCCAGATGTGCGGGCTGGGCGGCGGGCGGGGGCGGCGGCGGAGGAGGGGGGTAGTTCATGGCCACGATCTGGCCCAGGCACGCCGAGAGGTGGCTGAGCAGGCGGGTGCGCACGTCGGTGTTCACCCCTTCGCAGGTGGACAGGAACCGGGTCACCTCGTTCATGCACTCGTTGAATCCAGCCCGGTACTTGCCGAGGACGGTGGGGTCGGCGCTGAGCGCGGCTGGGAGGGGGCGGAAGGTCAGTGGAAGGTCCGGAGCACCGGTCTCGGTACCCTGCAGCCTGGTCCCCTGTCCCCAGCGCCCGGTCATCTATCCCGTAATGTGGAGCCCGGTTCCAGGTCCTCTGCCTTCAGCCCTCGGTCCGGAGCTCCTTCCCTTCTCCCCAGTCCTCGTTGTAGAGACCGAGCTCTAGTCCTCGGTCCCCAGCGTTTGGTCTGGAGCCCGGTTCCCGATCCCCTGTCTCCGATCCGGCACCCCATCCCCGCTCCCCTGTCACCTGTCCCCTGCGCGGAGTGCCATCCCCGGTCCTCTATCCCCAGCTCCCGGTGTGGAACCCGGTCCCTAGTTCTCTGTCCCCAGCTCCCGGTCCGGAGCCCGGTTCCCAGTCCCGTGTCCTCTGTCCCCGGTCCATATCTCCATGCCCGGTCTCCTGCCCCAGCTCCCGGTCCGGAGCCCGATTCCTAGTCCTGTGTCCCCTGTCCCCGGAGCGGGGCAGCCACTCACCCGTCATCTGCGCCCGCTGCAGGTTCCGCAGGTGCTTGACAGTCATCTCCAGGATGTCCGCCTTCTCCAGCTTGGAGTGCCGGGAGCTCTGCGGGACGACAGCGGCTCCATCAGGGGCTGCCCGCAGCCGGACAGACCCCCGACCCCGCATCCCCCCGCACGCTCGGCCCTCACTTACATCCTTCTTGAGCGCGTCCAGGATGAGCGTCTTCAGCTGCCCCAGGCTCTCATTGATGCGCGCCCGGCGCCGCTTCTCCATGATGGGCTTGGACGACTGCACGGGGGGAGAGAGCGCGCATCCATTCAGCGCCCGCCCCGCACAACCCCGCATCCCCCCAGCCCGCCTCATCCCATCACCGACCTCAGCACGGCCGCGGGCTTGCCGCCATCCAGCTCCGCCGCCAGCGTTGCTGCGCCCCGACCGGCACCCTCCTCCTCCTCCTCCTCCTCCATTTACCTTCCGGTGCTCGCTGGCGCTCCGCGGCTTGTCCGGCGTGTGGCTGGCGCTGGCGGGCGCGCCCGCGATGGGCGAGGCGGTGGGTTTCTCCATGCCCGTGTCGGCGGGCATGGCTCGAGGGGCTCGGCGGTGGCGGCGGGTGCGGGTCGCGGGCCGGGCGCGTGCGGCGGGTGCGGGGCCGGTTCCGTGCGCGGCGCCCGCCCCGCGCCCCCCGTTTTATAGCGGCGGCGGCGGCGGCAGCGGCGGGGCCCGGCCCGTGCGAACCCGCCGCCGCGGCCGTTCCCACACTCGGCGCCGCCCAATCAGCGCCCGGCCCGCCGCGCCGCTCGCGCTCCCATTGGGCGCCGCGCCCGCGCCGCGCCCCGCCCACACTCCCCCCCCCCGCGCCCCGCCCCGCGCCCCGCCCCGCCTCCTCCGCGCTCCTCTCCTCCCACGTGGGGGGCAGAAGCGAGGGCGGGGCTGCCTCACACCACCAGCGCCCCCTCCCCCCCGCCCCGCGCCTTCTCCCCAGCCGCCGCCGCCGCGCTGTCACCGGCTGAGGTCTCGCCGCCCGCCCGCCCGCCCGCCCGCCTCTTCCTCCTCCTCCTCCTCCTCCGCGCGGGTGTCACACGGGAGGGCCGCCCGGCGGCTGGCGCGGCACGCGAGCGGGCGGCCAATGGGCGGGGGGTGCGGCCGGGCCCGGCGGGCGCTCTGCGCTCCCATTGGCTGCCGGGCGCGCCGCCTGTCAATCAAAGGAGGCGGCGGCGGCGGCGCGCGCGCTCCCCCCCCCCGTTTCCCCCCTCCCTCTCCCCCCCTTCCCCTTCTCCCATTCCTCCCCCCCTTTCCCTCTTTTTTTTTTTTTTTATTTTTTTTTTCCCGTTTTCCCGGCGGAGCACGTGCCGGAGCGCTCCCGGCTCCATGGGAAAACCCCGCCCCGCCGCCGCCCCGGCAGCGCGGCCCGCACCCGCCCCGGGCGCGCTGCCTTCCTTCCCCTGCCGCCCGCCCGCCCGCGCCGCACCGGGAAGCCCCCGCTTCCCGCCCCACCAGATCCCGGGGGATGCGGAGAAAGGGGGGCGAGGAGGGGGGAAGCGGGGGGTGTTCGCAGCCCCCGCGGCGTGGGAAGCTGGAAGCAAAGGGGGGAGCAGAGCTCCCCGCGCCTTCTCCCGCCCCCCCCCCCCCTCCCCGGGGAACCCTTGCGATGCTTCAAACCCCCCCGGTGCACCGGTCAAGGAGGGTCGGGACCCCCCTGGAGTCTAGAGGGGCACCCCCCGCCCCTCCACCCCCCGTGGCATTCCCGCTCTTCCCGCCGGGCGTGCTGCCTGCCTTCCCTCTCCCAACCGGGGAGCCCCCGTTTGCCCCCTTTCCCTGCATCCCCCTGGAGCAAATCCCGGATGGGGGACGGGGGTCAGGGGGGTGTGCGCAGCCCCCGCGGCGTGGGAAGCTGGAAGCAAACGGGGGGGGCAGAGCCCACAGCGCCTTCTACCCCCCCTCCCCGGGGAACCCTTGCGATGCTTCAGTGCCCCGCGACCACCCCCATTTTAGCCAGTCGGGAAGGGTCAGATCCCCTTGGAGTTGTGAGGGACCCCCCCTTCTGTCACCCCCTTCCCAAGCCCTGTGGATGCACCAAGGGCACCCGGCAGCTTGTCCCCCCCCCGGCGGGAGGGAGGGGGCTTGGCAGTGAGTTGACACCCCCCCCCCGCAAGGGGACTGTCTGCCTCTTGCCTAAATTCCCTTGCTTTTTGTCATCAAGGTTAATTAAAACAGGGCTCTGTGCCCACCGTCAGAGCGTGACACCAGGCACGCGATGTCACCGCGGTGGAAGTGCCAAATCTTCCACCTTTTCCGTGTGCAGATGGACCCTGGGGCTCCCAGGTGCTCCCACAGGCAGGTACAGTGTGTCTCAAAGCCCGGGGGGGGTGGTTTGGGGGTCACGGTGCCCACCCACAACCCCTCCAGGGTCGGGGAGCTCTCCTGGCACAGCACATCCTGCTCCCGTGTCCAAAGAATTCCCTTTAACGTGGAACTGCCATCGTTAAGCAGCCCCCCGAGCTCTTGGCTAATTTCACAACCTGCCTCTTTAAAGACCTTTTCAGGGAATGCAGCATATGTGTTAAACCTCGGTGCTGCAGGCTTTAATCTTTTAATAATCATAAATTGGGAATTAGCTTTCCATAGGCCAACAGATGAAATTCAGGGGGATATCTTGAAAAAGCATTACGTCCTTTTTTTTTTTCTTTCTTTCCCCTTTTCTTACCCGCTCTGAAGGATAAAAGAGTCACCTGATAAAATTTTGAGAACTCTCATGAAATCAGGTTTGATTCTCCTCTGAAAACCAAGGGCAACACGGCTTAGTTTGTGGGAATTCTTTTGGAGGAGAATGTAACCACACACTGCATTTAATCCCTATTGTTGGCCGGGCTCCTGCTTTGCTTTTAATTTGCCCCAATGAATCATTCTCCGTTTGCCTTCACTGCTCCTGCAGTAATTTGGGCATTCCCTGGCCACTGCTGGGATGTGGAGACGGTCCCACACCTGAGTGGTGGCAGCTTGAGTCCCTGCTGAACGCTCCAGGGTCTTTGGAAAAAGCCTTTCCTGGTCTGAAAGCACAAGTGCAGCGAGTTTGGTGGCCTCAGCCTGGGACAGGGGCAATTCCAGGGGGCTGGAAGGGCCCCAGAGGGCCAAAGAGAAGGGAGGAAAAGGGAGGGAGGAAGGGTAGAAAGGAGGGAGGGAGGGAGGAAGGAAAGGAGGAAGGGTGGAAAGGAAGGAAGGGAGGAAGGGTGGAAAGGAGGGAAGGAGGAAGGAAGAGAGGAAGGAGGGAAGGAAGGATAAAAAACAGAAAAAAAAAAAAAAAGAGATAGATGGGGAAAAAAAGATGGTTGAAAAAGGAAATAAACCCACTTGGAGATCTTTCCCTTCTCCTCCCTGCTCAGCTCCCGGGCCTTTCATCTCCGGCGCAATTTCAGGTGGTTTTTGCCACATCCAGGCTGCCAAATGCACACAAGGCAGACGTACTGTAGGAAACAGCATCATCTTCCCGCAGACATCAAAGGCTCCAGGAGAATACATTTATTTCAGGCTCCTTTCCCTCTCTCACACTAAGGCACACGTGACCTCAGAAACAGCAATTCTTGGCTGAGTGATGATTTTTCGGTTTGTGGGAGGTGTGTTGTTTTTCTGGGTGAGCACCACCGGTGCAGCCCCATTCCTCTGCAAAAAAAGGGCAGGTTGCCTCACTGGGGAATAATAAATGTTGGCTTTATAAGTGTCATTGGGAAGGTTCAGGGATCTGTTTCCTTATGAGACCAATAAAATGCAGAACAACAGCCCTTTGTGCAGCCTCCCCTTAAAAAATAAGGGAGATTGTAAAAGCGCTGTGAGGAAATAACTAATAACAAAAAATAATGTCCCTCCTTTGACAGTTAATTCTGAATGCATTAATTACATAATTACAGTGGGGGAAAAAAATAACATCAATCAAGCAAGTTTTTCAACAGAATCCACATCAAATATTGCAATTCCCAGGCTGGGAGCAGTGATTACTGACTGTGCTCCTCTCCAGAGAGAATTCCATGTGATAACTTGGGAGAATTTTTGTCATTCTAAACCTCTGACATAACACCCAGCCCTTCTCCTCCAGTTTCACGTGTCTTCAGGTTTCAAAGCTCAGAGAAATCAGGGGAAAGACTCTCATTCCCTTAAGTAATTTCAGATTAAGCCAGAATTCTGTTTTACCCCAGGACTGGGGTTTTGGAGATGTTGTATTGCTTTACTCTGAGCCTCATTCCCACCTGAGCCCCCCATTTAAGGTCCATCTTGGCCAGAGAATGCCAAGTCCCTGGGAATTTTGGCTTCCTGCAGGGTGTCAGAGAAATGTGGGGTGTTGGGAAATCAGAGTGGAGGGTGGTGCTGAGCAGAGGGTGGGCAGACTCTTCCTCACAAAGGCTTTTCTCCTTATAAGCAGCTTTTCTCCATCTCAGCTCATGTGCATCTATTTTACCTCCTATTTTATCATCAGCGTGGTTCACCAGCAAGGTCCACAGGAGATACCAAAGGAAAAAGTGGCACAACTGGTGAATCCTGGAATTCAGCTGGAATTGCAGCTGGAATTGCATCCACTCGCTTGCATTTATCCCAGTGCATTTATTCACTTGCATTTATTCCATTGCAACTGGAACTGCATTTATTCACATGGATTCCCTCCTACTCTCATGCAATGACTCACTTGTGGTTAGCACTACCCTGGCTTGGGATAATTTGGGTTTTACAGCCTGTGCCACC
Organism: Manacus candei; assembly: GCF_025592945.1. NCBI lineage: Eukaryota > Metazoa > Chordata > Aves > Passeriformes > Pipridae > Manacus > Manacus candei. Next base: position 5,336,477 of record NW_026138070.1, read on the forward strand.
ATCAACCTGTCCTGAATCCGCGCTGGGAAAGTGAAAGCCTTTAAACTGCCTCTGGATGGAGACCTGGGATTTTCCTTCTTAAGGCTTATGTGAAAAGTCCCTGTGATTCCTCTCTGGGCATGGCCTATATATTTAATCTTGATCCCCTTAAAAAAAAAACCCATCATGTTCATACATGTTGTGTTTTTTTAAATAAAAACAGCTTAAAGGCTCTTTCCGCCTGAAGACCGGCGACGTGAGACAGGTTATTAACCCTAATATTGGTGTTTGATTAGATGAGGGTGAACAGAAGAGGACAAACTGCTGGTGGCAGTCCCCACTTGTCCTTGCCCAGCCCGGATACTCACTGGATGCCCGGCTCTCTTTGATCCCTAAACCCAATTTTATTACAGCCGGGCTTCTAAAAAATTTGGAAAGCCCCGACTCAAAAGCTTTGCAGCTGGGGTGAAAAGGCTCATAAAAGGCCCCGGGGTCCCAGGGGGCTGAATGGGGGTTTTGTCTCCTTCCCGGGGCTGGCTGCCTGTGCCCCTGGCCGTGCCTTGTTCCCCCGGCGCTGTTTGTTCTGGGTATTGTTGGGCAGACAGCTGTGGCTGTTCAGCCACTCCAGCGCCTGTTTGCCCAGGGATTGGGCTGTAATCCCTCCTGGATTTCCCTCGGCTTGATCCCATGCAATCATTCCCCCACCACCCCACCACCCCCCCCCTCGCCATACATCACTTTGGATAGTGTGTCAAAGGGAATGCTGAAGGAGAAATTAAGACATTAAGGCCCTGGCAGATTGCGAGGAGGTTCTTTAGCAGACGATAATGTGTAACAAATTACAGTACAGCCCTTCTGCCCCGAGCATCCTTTTCAAACCTCGCTCGGCCTCTTTTGTCCCTCAGAGCTTACAGCTCTAATCAGCTGAAATTAATTATCAGGGTCATATAACTGGCAAAATCCCCCAAACAAGCCCAGGGCCAGAAAGGAGTTGGGGGAAACACGGAGCAGCTTTTGTGAGTTGTGACTCCGTGCGACCCCCGGCCCATCTCTGCTGTGCTCTGCTCCTCCCCATCCCTCCAAAGCCAGTTACAAGCACTTCTGACAGCACCAGATCAGGAAGAAACCACAGGCTCAGGCTTCAGCACTGCCATCTCCCCGTCACCCACAGAGTCTGTGGCCAGATGCCTTCGCAAAGCTCTGGAGTTGAGGTCGCATCTCATGAGCAAAAGGCTCTTTCATCTTCCATTTCAATTGGATATTAGGGAAAAAAAAATCATGAAAAGGATTGTCAAGCATTGGAACAATCTGCATAGGGCAGTGGTGGAGTCACCATCCCTGGAAGTGTTCAAAACACTGTGTCACTTGAGGATGTGGTGTAATGGTGAACAAGGTGGTGGTGCGGGGTTTGACGGTTGGACTTGATCTTTATGGTCTTTTCCAACCCTAACAATTCCATGATTCCACCATTTTGTGATTCTATAGCCGTGCCTTGAGGCGTGCAAAAGGCTTCCCTCATTCCTCCATGTGCTTGGTTTCAGCACTGCCATCTCCCTGTTACCCACAGAGTCTGTGTCCAGGTGTCTTCACAAAGCTCTGGAGTTGAGGCCGCATCTCATGAGCAAAAGGCTCTTCCATCAATCTTCCACTTGGATTAGATATTAGGAAAAAATTGGAAAGGGTTGTCAAGCATTGGAACAGTCTGCATGGGGCAGTGGTGGAGTCACCATCCCTGGAAGTGTCCAAAAAACCATGTGGATGTGGCACTCAAGGACATGGTGAACAGGGTTCACCTGTTGCTTGATGGTTGGACTTGGCCTTTATGGTCTTTTCCAACCTTAACAATTCCATGATTGCATGATTCTACCACTCTAGAGCCGTGCCTTGAGGTGTGCCAAAGGCTCCCCTCGTTCCTCCACGTGCCTGGTTTCACGCTGCCTGAATTCCAGGCGCTTCCAGACTGGGCACGTTCCCTACGTCCGGCACGCGCTGCCCGCTGGGGCGGCACCGTCGGGTCACTCACGGAGCACAGGGAGAGCAAACCCCGGAGCTGTCGGGCCTCTCTCTCAGCTGAAGGCAAAGATATTTCTAAGAAAATTACTGTCTGAGCACTAATAAGCTCTTATTCATCTCTCCCACTGCTACTGAGGACATCGTTTCTCGGGAGCTGCGAAACTGGCTGCGGGAACGCCGCAGGAATTTTTGCAACGTTAAGAAATGCAGATTTTTTTTTTTTTTAATTATTTTTATTTTTTTTTTTAATTTTTTTCTTCCCCGAGGCCTCTTTTTTTTTTTTTTTTTTTTTTTTTTTTTTTTTTTTACTAGGAAGCAAATGGGGTTTAATTTCTTTTCTCCCCTCCCTTCCTCCTTCCCCGCCCTTGGAGATCCGAGCGAAAGAAAACTGCAACCGCGTAGACAAAAACCCCTTTCTGAAGACGTCGCCCCGGTTTTGTCTCTCCGTGCTGAGAGCCTCCGTTGAGCCGCCGCCGCAGAATAGACCAGCTGATTGAGACAGATGTTCTCTTCTTTAGCAAGTGCCAACACTTTGCCCAAACACATATTTGCTGACTTACCCTTCGCTGGAAAACATCTTGAAAAGGCGGCGGAGATAAAAAGCGAGGGAACGGAGCGGCGTTGTGTCCAGATTTAACACAGCCCAGTGCTCCATTCTCTAACCCCAGTCCTGGTTGAAGAGGTCCCTTTCACTGGGTCCTGTTCATTTGTTGATAGATAATAGGGGCTGAGTTGCTGCAATCCATGTGCAGAAAGCAGAAAATAGAGTCAATTACATCTGTATTAGGTGGCCTTGGGGAGAAAATCTCCTTACATGCCTTCCACTGATACTGTTCTTAATTATATTGGCTGAGTTGCTGCCTATGTTAAATCCGAGCACAACTTGGAGCTGGTCTAAATATAGAGCCTAAAATATCTCCTGGGAAGGTGGTGCTGGTGGTGGTGGTGACGTAACTTTCCGGCAGGACTTTGAATTAGGCTTTTTAATTTGCCCACAATGAGCAGCTCAAAGCGAGGTGGTTGCAGTGATGCCACCACCTGCTTTCTGTGCCCGGGGAGCCTGACCCTGGCACAGCCCCTTTGCTGCCCAGGAGGTGACATGGCAGGAGCCAGGGCAGGAGGGATGGCACAGCTTCCCAAGGGATTGAGCCTCTCCTAGGTGAGGTCCTGCTGGTCCACTCCTTCACTCCTTGGGTGGGTGCTGCCATCTCCCAGAGTTTGGAAGAGTACACCCATTTACTGGGGGTAGGGGAATGATGCATACACCTTTCCTAAGGGACTTAGGAGCATAGACAACACATAAAAACCCCTTTTTTCCTCAATTTTTTTTTAATGCAGAATGGGTAAACTCCATCATCCTCTGCCATCCAAACACCCAAGACCAACATCCACAGCATTTCACAAGCCCCTTTCCTTTCGGTTTCCCTTAATCTTATTAAGTGTCTGTTCCCATACCTGGAGGAAAGGAGGGAAAAAAAAAAAAAAAAAGCCATCAATTATATTTGCTTTGCCTTTGAAAAGATTTGTCATTTTGCCATCTGTAGGCAAGCATGCTCTGCAACAATAGGTTTTGTTTGACTTCTCTGGTAAAAAGGTCCCTCGTTTTTTTTCCCTTGGCCCCGTCCACAGCTTGCTTTCCCCCCGCCTCATTCTTTTCAGTGGGCCTGTTGATGAGCTTGGCCTAATCAGATTAACTCAACCCAGACACAGCAGTGGCAGTTTATTCTCTTTTAAAAGGACTCCACGGTTTCCTACAAACTTTTTGTAAACTCTTCATCTCCGGCTAAACTCTTTTGTAAGCTGTATCCAATGGACTCTTTGAGAGACCCACACTCCCCGTCAATGAAGACCTGTTAGAATGGGTCACTAATCCAAAAGAGGGGAGAAATGCCTTTAAAGCCGTGCACTGATGCATTGGGAACCCTGACTAGGACCTGCAGAAAGGGGGAATTGGATTCCCAAAGAGCTGGAACATCTAATTTGATTCCTAAAATAAATATTTTGAAAAAGTCCGTCTTGTTTACAAGGCTAATGAAATAAGCTGTTTTCCTCTGGAGTTCCCCAGGTGCTAGGACACACTTTGGTGTCTGTCCTTTACCCAGCCCACCCTTCCCCTCAAACAACCCCACAAGGAGCTCAGAAGAACCACAGAAAACAAAGCAACACCTTCTTGGTTGGTTTCCACAGCTCCGAGTGTTCACCTCGCTTTTCTTTTGTCAGGCACCAGGAAAAGATCGGTCTGGGACCTTCACACACCAGAATTCCTGATCCAGATCACAGAATCACAGAGCCACAGAATCACTGAGGTTGGAAAAGAACTCCAAAACCATCGAGTCCACCCTGTGCCCCATCCCCACCTCATCCCCCAGCCCAGAGCACTGAGTGCCACGGCCAGTCCTTCCTTGGGCACCTCCAGGGGCAGGGACTCCAAACTTCCTTGGGCAGCCCCTGCCAACATTTAACAACTTTCCTGTGAAGAAATTCCTTCTGATGTCAAGCCTGAACCTCCCTTAGAGCAGCCTGAGGCTGTGTCATCTCATCCTTATTTTAGGGTGGGAGGCTCCTCGCTGCTCCAAGAGGTGTTTGGTGATGCTGCTGAGTCCTGGAACAACCTGATTCAGTGGAAGGTGTCCCTGCCCGTGGCAGGGGGAGTGGAATGAGATGAGCTCTAAGGCCTCTTCCAACCCAAACCATTATAGGATTCCATGAACTCTCACTCTCCATTTCTCTACAGGCACGTGTTGGCACTTCTGCTTGTAAAAAAAACCAACCATATAGGCAGCAGGTTTCAACATCTAGAGACCCTCCTGTCAGCACCAGGCCGGACCTTTTCCTTCCAGGAAGATCTCCACTTCCGTAGATGTTGTGGCCTTGTGACTGGCATGTCTGAACAACTTCATTGTGGGGAGGATTTCATGGCATTCAGTGGAGGTTTCCACTTCTTTGGAGTTGCACAGAGAAGATTAACGTTGTGACTTCATCCCCCCCTGCCACGGTCACCGCGACTTAAGAGTCATTTCGCGGCTTTGATAAAACTTGCCCCTGTCAAAAATAAGCAAAAGAAGATCCCCACGAGGGACACAATGAGCAAAACAACTCCCTGAAAAATACCCCATTGTCTCCCGGGGAGAAGGCCGTCATTTTTCATGGTATCAGCTTTATATTAAAAATTCAATGGAATGGCAAAGAAGAGTCGTCTGCGTCGGGTGGGAGAGGCAGGACACCCAGCCTGGCACACCTCCCACTGCCTGCAGAGCAGTGACAGCCACAGTCCCTCCCTAGCTCATGGGTTTAGGACACATTTACTCCTCCAAGCATCACACCCAGAGTGTTGTCTCTCCAGGCCTTTCTCATGTATCTTTGTCTCTCCGTGGTTTGAACCTGAATGCTCCAGACTTCCTCTGGACAGGAAAAATACTGACTTTTGTTCCAGTTTCCGCCTGTTGTTCTTACTGAAGGCATTGTGCCTGGAGTGAAACCTGTTTGGAAACGAAGGGAGAAGGATTGAGCCCAGGATTTGGATTTTGAAGGAAGTGGAACTCAAATGAATCATTCTTAAGCCTAACTTGACGTGGCTGGGTGCTCTAGGGAACGGTGTGTGAGGCGTGGGGGGAAGGAAAATGGACACATGGAGACACAAGTAGCCAAAATCCCAGCACAGTTTAACTCGTGAGACCCCCAGAAACTGCCAGTGGAGTGGTGACATTAACCCAGCACAGTGTTCACCCCTAAACCGTGTCCCCAAGGGTCACATCCACAGGGTTTCTCAGCACTTCCAGGGATGGTGGTTCCACCACAGCCCTGAACAGCCTGTTCCAGTGCCTGACCAAGATTTCTGTGAAGAAATATTTCCTACTGACTTGTTTGTGGGGAGAAACTCATTCTGGGTCCTGGTGGCTGCAGCTGGTCAACCCAGAGGGTCTGTGGGCTCCCCAGAGGCTCTGTGGGCTCCCCACAGGGTGGGATGTGGTCTTGGGCTCCAGGCACCCAGCAGGTCTCACCCCCCCCACTAATCCAAACCCTTGTTCTCACCCCCCCTGAGTTTTAATGACAGGAAACCTTTTGTTAAAAAAAAAAAAAAAAAGAAAGGGAAAGAAAGGGAAATTGGGGCCTGTCTGGCTTGGGAGAGTCAGGATTTGTTCCTACCTTATTATATGCTAATTGGGATTTTAACAAAGACTGTCCCATCACAAGCAGGTGGCCAGTGAAAACGTGCCCGGGACTGAAGAGCAAGTCTTGCCATAAGGAGAGTCCGGGAGTGCGCCGGGAGCCAGCAACTCCTGTCTGATCTCTGCCTGCCCGTCTGGCACCCCATGAATAATTAATAAATTAATGATACACCTCGCTGCTGCACGTTAAATGGGCTGGCAGCCTGGAGCTCAACCTGCTGCCCTGCAAAAACCTGGCAGAGAGCTTGGGTCTGGTGCGTGGGGCCGGGATGGGGCGTTCCGTGTGGAATGGGGTGTTCCATGTGGAAGGGCACAGGGAGCCCTGAGGGTTTGGGGGAACCCCTTGCCTGCAAAGGGGTTAAACCCTGTTAGTGTGATCTGGCTGCAGAGTTGGGACCTGGATGCACTGAAAGCACCATGGTCCTTGAGGAATTTGCAGAGGTGGGATGCTGGGCTGCACCCTGCGGAGATGATCCCATCCCTGAGAGGCTCTGCCAGAGGAGCAGTTCTCCTCCTGTGGCTTTCCTGGGTTTGTAATCCCTCTGCAGGGAAGCCACCGGTCTGACAGCAACCAAATTTGGGCCAGAGGACTCCTAATAGAGGGTTGCTCAGGCTTTTCCCTTTGGTTTGCCAAGCTCAGTCAGGAGTTACTGCACTCTCTCACGGCGCTTTTTCAGGTCTTATTCAGGAAAATCTAAAAGACCAGCCAATGATCCAAAAGAGCTGACACTAGAAAATTATTGCACTTGAGAGAGAGAGAACTTGGGTAAGGCTGCAAACTCAGGCACATGACATTTTAGAAATGCTGCTCCAGCCTGTGCTGGCAGCCCCATCCCAGCACCGTGGAGCGTGACGGTGTCTTTAACACCACGATCACGAGCCATGGATCTGTGGGAGCCCCAGCTCGTCTTGTGCACGGGCTTGGTTGATGTTTGCCAAGCCCCTGGCTCACATACAGAGGGAGCTGGAAGGTAAATCCAACAAGAGCTCACAGGGAGAAGAAGGGAGATCTCCTGCAGGCTGTTCCATCCCCTCTGAGTTTGCTGCAGGCATCTCCCTTTCCCTGCAAAAGCAGACGCCTGGCACGGAAAATTTCAGCTCAGGCACCTGAGGTCTGGCAGAGTTACAAGCAGCAAAACCCCAGGTCTTACAATAGGATGCTTCAAGCAATCCCTGGAGCCAGCAGTGCTCCAAGCACCTGCTGTGATCTCCGAGCACCACACCGTGGGCTCAGCACCCCGGCGGGTGAGAAGCCACACGCAGCTCATGGAAAAAGGGAGCTCAGAGGGCTGTTCCTGTGAGAAGGCAGCACGTTTAACTCCATGCAAGCGGGGTGGCATTTGAAATTCAAGCCAGGCTGGAGGGGTTTGCAGCGGCTGTGGAGCCTCACAAGAGGCATGTGCTGCGCTGGGAAGCCTCTGCCCGGGGTGGTGTGAAATCCTCCATCCTCTCCCAACGTGCCAGGCATATAAACACCACGTTCCCCTTGGTCCCTGCAGAAGCCGCTGCATGGCAGGGGGAGAAGGTTTAATGAAAAATTTAAAGGCCGGCGTCTTAAAATAAATTCCAATCCTGGCTGAAATTTCACAGCGGCTGCTAAATGTCTCTCGCTCCAAGACTTGTGTGCGGGAAGCGAAACAATTGCTCCCTTCCAAAGGGGGGGGGGGGGAGAAAAAAAATGGGCCTTGTTCCCTCGCTGGGGCTGGTGAGACACGAAGCCAGCTCCACCAGAGGGGTGGGAGGTGATGGATGTAATTAAAAACCCAGAGGGAGGGAGGGAGGGAGGGAGAGAGGGAAGAACAATAAATGGACGCAGCTTATCTTGCGGCTGAAAGCTGATCTTCATGGACATGTAACATATGGTATTTTCAATAATGGATAAACAGTTTAAAGGGGACCTGCAAATGTTGTCTTTTAATGAGCTAGCAGCAGGGTTAGGAGCTGAATACCCTCAGCTCACCTTTTATCTTGCTCCCAGGTCCCCCCAGTCATGGCCGGCCGGGCCCCCGCTGGGCTCTGCAGCCCCAGCACACACTATGTCATGTCACAGCTGCCACCGACCCAGCCCGGTGGGGTCGAGGGGGTGAATATAATTACCCAAGCTGGATTTTGGCCAGGACAGCAGGGCTAGTTCCCTTACTCTTGCAAAAAAACTGCTGTGGGATCTTTAATTACCACCACAGGGTCAAGACCCTTGGTTTTTACCGGCGCGTTTCGTCTCTCAGGCAGCGTTTCTGGCAGCCCAGGGGCCCTCCAGTAGCCACAGCATTCGCTTCAGAGCGCTGGGTTTGGGCCTATTTTTCAGGTGCTGCCTCTGGAAAATATATGGAATTAGCACATGAGAGTTATCTCACGAGCAGGGTTCAGGCTCGGGGTTTCAGGTGTCCGCTTTGCTGATCCACAGAGGAGACAAGTGGGGAGCAAACGTCTTGAAACAGCCTTTACTTCTGCACCCAAGTTCTCCAAGACCAGGACCAAAGGTCTGTGGGCGCAAAGGAAATTCTTGTGCTGGGAAAAAAAAGCTGCGTGTGGAGCTGAACCTGTTGCCCGCCTTCACTGGGGACCATGTGATGTGCCCAGACAAAAATGGGGAAGGCTTGAAGAGGCAAGTGGTGGGCTTGGCTCCACTTACACCTTGTGAGCTTAAGCAGAGCTCAGGAGACTTGGAGGCACTTGGGAGAGACATGTCCAGCCCTGCAAGTGCTTTGCCACTGATGGGATTTAATTTAAACTCCAGGTTCATTTGTTTTCCGTCCCCTGGGAAATAGCCAGCGGAAGCAATGCCCATCCAGCATAATCCTTGAAAGCAGGGTTAGGTGGTGGCCATGTGGAAGGGAATTAGGAAAGTTTCCCTCTGTGGCTTTCCCTCCTTTCCCACAGGCAGCCTGGGAAAGGGAGATCCCAGCCAAATCCTCGCTGTCTGCACAGCGAAGCAAGGGGAGGATCAAGCTTATTTTCCTTGGAATTGCAAACAGAAGGGACAACTTGTGGATTTAACCTCAGAGTCCAGATGGGAAGGGTGGTGCCAGGGGGCACTGGGTGCTGTATGGGCAGTGGGGAGGTGAAACTGGACAACCAGCACGTGTGGGTTTGGACACTCTCCATGCCCAGCACTGACAGGTCTGGCCTCTGTGAGGAAATGTATGTTTTAATCAGCTGGGTTAGGGTCAAGCCAGCAAACTGGGAGGATGCAGTGCCCAGTTTCTCTCCAGTGCCTCCCAGCATGCTTCCAGAGGGTTAAACCAAATCCACTTTTGAGGCTAAGCTTTCAGCTGGCACAAATCTGTGCAGATCCTTCAAAGCTCTGGTGCTTTATATCAGCTCAGGCTACGGGCACCGTGCTCTCTTTTCATGCTGTAATCTCTGCATATGCTTATGCTTGGAATTATCTTCTTCATCCTTTGACATCCCCTGATGCCCACCAAAAGCTCACTCTGGCCCCAGCTTCATGTTTGTGTTAGTCTTTGCTGGACCAGCCTTGAGCATGACCCTTGTCTGATGTTCCTTGGGAAAGGAAAAGTGAACTGGAGCTCATCCCACGTGGAGATAAGGCTGGAGAGCTCTTGAGACTGAGCTTGACTAACCCTGGAGCTGAGCAGATCTCACATTCCCACAGTCCAAGCTCCCTTGAAGCCAGAGCCGGGCTCCTCCTTAAACCCCCCGTTTCCATCCTTCAGACCTTTCCCGTCTTTCAGGCAAAGCCCTGGGAGTCTGGGGCATTTTAAGCTAACTGAAAATATACATGTGTTTGGGGAGCCATCTCCTTTTGTACCAGCTCATTAGGGGAAATAAATGGCCCCTGACCATCTGTCATCTTTGTGCAGGTACCTGGCAGAGAGGGGTGGGAAAAAGGCGCGGAGGATCCTTAATCCGCTCAGGCTCCGGCAAAGTGAACGATGCTTCCCACAATATAATTACAGCAGTCCTGCTGGAAAAGTGACAGACCTAGTGAGTGGAAATAGATGAATGTAATTAAAATCCCAGGGAGAGAGAGAGATGGAGACACAGGCACAGAAGAGCAGCGGAGGGAGGAAGAGTGGTGGAGGGCGAGGAGCCGGATAACGGGGAGGCGGCGAGGCTGCAGGGTGGGGACCGTGTGCTGATTTAATTAGGGAGGAAAAAAGGGTGGAAACTTGTTATTGATAAATTCTTGTATTTTCCTCTCTTTTCCTCGCCTTTAAAAAAAAAGAAATCATGTATTTCAAGCCAGAAGGACGAGTATAACCAGCCAGTCTGACCTGATAAACAAAGCCAGCCCCAAAAGGCTTTGCATCCAGACATGGGATTTTGCCCTCTGCATCTTCGTGCCACTGCCTGTGGAATAAGGACTTCTGTGCTCCGAGCACCCCTGGTTCAAGAGGCTACTGCTATCAGGTGATGAGCTGCAAGAAGTCTGCAGGAGACACCTCCCAAATTCTTCCAGTGGCATGTGGGTGAGGAGAGGCTGGGGTCAGGCGTGAGAGCAAAGTGCCTGGGAACCTGGGGCAGGAATTTCTCAGCAGAAGGCAGCTTGGCTGGAATTGGCACCACGTGAAGCAGAAATCCAGGCACTTTTGGAAGGATTCTGACAGCTTTAGACCTTCTCTTCCCACACTGCCCCGTGTCTCTCCTCTCCCCTTGGCAACCTGAGGGTGGCTCTTCCCCTTGCTCTTGGTCTAGTTGTTACCACACATCCCTACCCTGCTTTATTGGGCAGGAGTTGGCCATCCTCTCACCCTTAGGAAACCAAAAGTCACCTTGACCTGCCTTGCAGGCAGGCTGGCTCCAGCCTTTAACATCCAGGGATGTTAAAGGAAGGGAGCTGCAAAAGCCAAGGCAAACTTTAAAAAGCTTCCTCAGCTCTGCAAGTGACTGTCCAGAGTCAGAAACCTCAGGAAACATGGTTTTGTGGGATCCTTTTAAAGCTGTCACACAAACCCCACAACCCCAGGATCCCAAAAATCTGCTGCAAAGCTTGGTGTGTCCTTTGCAGAGGTGTGTGTGCTCTGCAGCAGCTCTCTGGAACACTGTGACTGGATCCACCAGCGCTGGTTTTTCTCTCCTTTCCTCTTTAAAATGCCCTTTTTTTTTTTTTTTTTTCTTCCTGCCACCTCTTTGATGTCTTTTAATTACCTTTCCCCTCCTCCACAGCCCCCTTTAGAGAGCTCTGAATAGGTGGGCGAGGTTAATTTATTGGCTTTGCTATGGATGAGGCTGGGTGTTGAACAGCCTCTTCCTTGAGTGAGTCTTTAGGGAAATAATGGGATAACAGGGACCAGGGCTGTTTTCCTGGCCCTCTTATTGCTCTGCACAGCTCTGGAGCTGGGATAAGATGCTCCAAGGAGGAGGATAAACCAGCTGGCACGGAGCATCCTGCTCCCCCCACGGCATCTCCCAACCACCCCTCAGTTTGATTTCAGAGCTGAGGCAAAACTGGACTCCACATAGGGAGGGAGGGAAAGGGGAGGGGGTTTGTGTCCTCATCTCGAGATCTTTACCACCCCATGGCTTGGCACGGATCAGCCCTGGGATTAGCAGCTCCCCAGTCTCAGCACAAGCGTTTTGTCCCTCTGTTGGGATCAGCCTCTCTCCAGAGAGAAGCACTTTGTCCCCATCCCCCTCCCTCGCCCTCCCCTCACTCGGGATGGATGGGAAATTTGAGGAATGTTCAGATTTTACTCATTAGCCCAACCTCCTGCTGGCCCTGGTTTAAAACAACCTGCAGGGGCTTCCCTTGATCGGTGATGTATGAGTGGCAGCGATGGGGCAAGCCAGACATTGAGCCTGGCTGGAGTCGGGCTGCCTCCCATTTCCCTGCTAACTTGTCTTCTGTGACTGGACATAATTTAGTCTAATTGTCTTCATGTGGGTTTCTTTCATCATGGCCACAATCCCGTTTCGCCAGCGGCTCACAAGGACATTTCGGTGGGGTCGGGCTGGTCCATCTCTGCTGCTTCTTTCTCTTCCAGCCTCCCAGGGCTCTCAGAAGGAGAAAGGAGGTGCTTTGCAGAGAGCTCAGCAGCCAAGAGATCAGGGAGGGGAGAGGGACCTTGTTGGTGTAGATCCCTCAGCTGATCCAGCTCCCATCCCGCTCTGAGGGAGCAGAGAGGGAAAACCAACTCTGCCTTTTGCCTTTGCAACTGCAAACGTGCAAATCCCAAACCAGAAGGATGAGAAACTGCTGTTAGTGTCCATCCATCCTTGCTGCTGCTGGAGAAAGTGAGCTGGAGCCCTCTGCTCCCTGTCAGCACAGAGTGGCTGTGCCAAGTCATGGAATTATAGAATCATGGAATGGTTTGGGATGGAAGGCACCTTAAAGATCAATCTCATTCCAACTCCCTGCCATGGGCAGGGACACCTTCCACTAGCCCAGGTTGCTCCAAGCCCTGTTCAACCTGTCCTTGAAAGTTCTCCCTTTGCTCTCCAGCAACAGCAAGTCCTGCTGTGGTTGTCCTGGGAACCTCTGGAGCCCAGGTTGGACCTTCAGTCCCAGCAATTATCAGAGCTCTCGGAGTTTTGTGTTGCAAATTCAGGGTTGCCCAGAAGCCCGAGAGGCCCATGCCCTGCAGAGCTGAGGCTCAGCCATGGCTCCAGGCAGGTGGAGCACGGAGTTGTGCTGCATTCCAGCAAGGATCTCCTGGAGCATCCCACAGCTGGGCACCGGAGCCACACACATCCTTCTGCCACCTGCAAAGTGCCCGGAGTGAGCTGAAGGTGCTTCCCCCCCAGCCCAGGGACTGCAGCAGCCTGGGAAAACAAGCCACGTGCTGGGATGTCCGGGCTGCCTGCAGCCTCCATCCGCCTTGGGAGGGACCGTGCAGCCACCCAGCCGGAATTATCCTGCCCTTTTGTGCGAGATGTTTGGGTTTGGGGTTTTGTTGTTGTTGTTGTTGTTGTTGTTGGGGCTTGTCCCTTTGGTTTTCTTGGAAGCACGTCCCTGGATTTATTTTTTTTATTATTTATTTTTTTTGACGGGAAGAAGCTGGCGTTTCATGAAAGCCTCTCTTCCCCTCGTTATTTAATGTTAAAGCGCTTCAATTAGTTTCATTTGATTTACTTTGATGCTTTTGTTCCCGGAGGTTTCCAGGCGCACAGGGGCTGCTCCACCTCTCCGTGGCTGCCCCACTTTGATCTCGGCAGTGCTGCTAAGGGGCCTCCTGCCACTCCCCGGGCGCTGGGACAGAGGCATCCAGGCACAGCATCCCTGGCACCGCCGGCGCTGCGGCGCTGGCTGCTCCGCTTCCCCCCGGGCCTGTCGTCACCCCCATCTGTTCCAAAACCAATATTGACTCGGGAAGAGCGGGGGGAGCCTCCCGCCAGGCTGTTTTAATCAAAGCTTTCCCCCCAGCAAATGAAGTTTTTTACAAGAAGGTCTCCAGGTGCTGCGGGCTCGGGGGAGGAGGACACAATGGCCGTGCCCGCGGGGGATCGCTGCTATGGCAAAGAGGGGGAGCCGGAGGGGCCGGGAGCCCCGGGGAACTCCGAGGGTTAGGCGGGGACCGACCGACGGCAGCCAGACAGCGGTTTGAAACGCGGAGCCAAAGCATTTTAACATTCGCGAACCAATTAAGGAGGGGAGAGGGCGGGCGGGGAGGGGAGGTCGAGGCGTTTTTCGGCGGGGAAAATTCGTTCTCATGGGAATGCTGCGGGCAGAGCCCTCTCTGCGTGGCGGATGCCCTGGACCAGAGCTCCCCAGCGTCCCCACAAAGCCTTCCCTTTCCCATTCCCACTCCCTGAAGCTTCCCAAGGCCGTTGGTGGTTTCTCCTGGCCGAGGGCGAGCAGCAAGGGTTGGCTCTCCAGAGACTTGCCATAATGACTTGTAGGAGAAGCATTAATACAACGTTGGGAGTGACCATGAACTCAAACCAGTTGGCTCCAAGGGTCAGAGGAGAGGGAAGAGTGGGAAAATATGGGAAAAGCCCTTCTGCCTTTGCTCAAGCATCATGCCAGGGACTGCTCTCTTGTCCAAGGTCTCCAGAATGGTTGTAGCTGTGTCAGGGCTGGAATAGGGAGCAAATTGGGTAGACAACATAAACACAGTGAGGGATGTGTTGCCACATTGACTTGGAAGCAGGAGTGGCCAGGAAAATCACCTGGGTCATGTCCAGCCTGATCCTGCCCGTGCCAGGTACCACCTGCAAGTTCAGGACTTGCTCCCAACTTTCAAATGCCACTTCCACTGCACGGCTTGGGAGGACACAGGGACATCTGTGCTCCTTGCCTGGGGATGGCACATCTCAGCCCTACACCTGTGGGTGATGTCACAACATCACACATCCATGGCCACCTACACCATCCCTTTGCATGCCCCAAGCGAGCCAGAGACCCGGAACAGATCAGGTGAGACACAGCCCAGAGCAGCAAAGAGATAGCTCAGCACTTGTTGTGTGTGAATGAGGGGGAAAAAAAATACCAGCAATCGGTTAAAAATGCATCTCTTGAAAACAAGCAGCCAGCTCAGAACAATGGGTGAGGGCAAGGAGAGGGGCTGGCTCAGAGAGGGTGGACGGACACACGGGATGAAAGATTATGTGCTGGAAAACCAGCCTTTAAAAATAAAGGCCAATCTTTGCACCCCTTCCCAACTGCTGGGAATATTTCCCCTGCCGTGGAGGTCGGAGCCTGCAGGCGGTTTGGGGAAGGGGCAGCAGAAACGCGGGTTTGTGGTTAAAAGCTCAGCGACTGTAAAATGCTACCAGGCTTCCCAGTAAACGGAGCGCCTTTTATTTTCCCCCTTTAAAGGGACTGTAATTAGTTTAAAACCAGCAGCAGGGAAGCACTAAGGCTCCTTTTGCAGGGACAATGGCAAAATAAGTGTATCAACACCCTGGCCAGCGTATTTTGCTTCCCTGATGAGACCAGCTCCTTGCCTGGAGCCTTGCTTAGCCCTGAGAGCTACCCTGGGTGCTCTGAATCGGGCACTTCCATTACCCAGCTCAGGGGCACTGCTCTGGCTCTGGCAGCCTGGAGTCCTCACACAGCCACCCATGGGCATGTGCCCTGCAGGTAACCACAGCCAGAGGCACCATTTCAGTCCCTCAGGGACTCCACATCTGCGGAAATGCCTGATAATTTTGGCCGAGCTTTCCAGTCTGTCTCTCTGTTACCTGCCCCATTGAGCATCTGGGAACATCACGAGTGGGTTTGCTCTCCCAGCACCCCCACGAGGACAGCAAACAGCTATCATTGCCTTATTATTCCACTTCCCAATATTTGCCAGCTTCTGAAACAAACGCTCTGGAGAAATTAAACCGGAGAGTATCTTGGGACCGAGGAAAACCAAACCCTTTCCAGCCACGTCCTCGTCAGACTGAGCTTTGGTACCAGCTCCAGGGCTGCTGGGGCAGGGGGGCAAGAGTCACACCGAGCTTTCTGTTTGCCTGAACGTTTTTTTGGGGGGGAAGCACATTAAATTGCTCCCTCCTGACACGGGGCAGGGAACTGGAGCCTGCACTGGAGATGCTGCCACTTGGCCGGCCGTGGGCTCCTCCAGGCTGACTCTCCCATCCCCGCGTTTCACAGAATCATTAAGGTCGGAAAAGACCTGGAAAGGTTGGGAAATACCTGCCAAAGTTTGCCGGGGAGGGGGAAGCTCCCAGCTCTCCAGGCAGTCGCGGGGTGGGGCTGCTCCCTCCTCCCTCGCCTGGAGCAGGAGGCAGCGGTCCGGGTCCATCCCGCCGGGGATGTGCCTCCATCCCAGCCAGCCGGGGGGACACACGATTATTTCCCCGTTGATAGGGTTCAGTGGGACTGAAAGAGCTACACGCCCTCTGGTAATTTGTAGTTTGTCGATGCTGAGCTGACATTTCACTGAACCCGGGGCAGCAGCAGGCAGTGAGGAGCGAGGAATCGCTCCGCTATTGTAATGCCCCAGACGCTGGGAGCTTGGCTAATAGGGGACATTCCTTCCTCCCAGGACTTCCTCCCCGACTTTCATGCATTCAGGACCAGCTTTGGTTAGTCGGGCTCGTTAATGGAAGCGTTTGGGTGACTGTCCTCCTCGTTTTCCCGAGCATGAATATTATCCCTATTTTGTTCTGTATTGTTCATAACCGGGGGGGGACAATTAATCAGAGCAGAAAGGACTTTATTCAGCTGGAATTCCTTCCACGGCTGCACCACTGAGAACAAATTAGCAGTTCACACGTTGCAATTGGCCTTTTCTGTGGACATGGAGTTTGGACTACGGGCACCTTTGAGGGAACCTGCACCTTTCCCTTGCCCGGGGGTGTTACCAGGGGTTGACTGGGCTGTTGAAAGCCGTTCTGCCTCCCTCCAAAACATTTCGGGAGATGAGAGCTTATCTGGAGAAACCTAAACCCTTCAATTCACACCTGCTCCCAATTTTGGATGAGTGCCTTTTCCCCACCTTTTCCTAGCCGCTGTCTGTGTGTCCGGCCAGTGAGGGGCTGAATGGACGGGCCATCAGCAGGGCAGCCCTAGAACAATGATATCAATCAAGGGACCAAGGGAGGGGACTCCGGACGCTGATGGTGCTCAGGGATTTCATTCATGGGCAGTGACTGCTAATTGCTTTCACAACTGATAGATACCTGCGATCCAGCTCCTCCCAGAGGACAGGGCTCTGGTGAGTGTGCTAAGCACACATTCCTCACCGTGAAACACAGCGATCTAGAGCCATTATTTCCCATCAGCTCCTCCCTGCAAACCCTTTCCCAGGCGAAGGACCAATTTCCCTGCGCTCTGCAACACATGACTAACACTGTCATCTGCCCTGAGGGAGTTACAGGCTTCTCTTGAGATGCTCAGGACCGATGAGGAGCTGGAGTGGATGGTCCTTACCTCCCTGATGGCTGAGCTTTGGCAGCTCCCACAATGGTGAAGCAGACAGACCTCCACCCTGCAAACACCTCGCCCAACAAAAGTTCAGAAGGACTGGGCAGAGGAATCAGGGCTGCCCGGGGGTGCTGAGCCACGCTGGGAGGTGCTGGAGCTGTCTGAGGCACAGGGACAGCCCTTGGATGGTGCCCAGAGGCACAGAAGGCTCTGTGCTCCTGGGATTGCTGCTCTGGTGGCAGCTGCCTCATGCACCAAACCTGACACCTGTGACAGGGATGTGGGGATGAAACACGGCCAGACCAGCCAAGGGCACTGGGGACCAGGGGCTGGTGCCACTTGATGCCTGTATTAAGAGTGCCCAGAGCTGAGTCACCTCATCTTGCCCTGTTCAGGCAAAATAAAAGCCACCCACAGCCAGTTTCACTCTCAGCAGTCACTGAAAGTGGCCCAAGGGCTGGACCTGTGCAGAGTGGGGTCCTGAGAGGTGTTTCTACAGTGGAGCAGCAGCAGATTGACTGACATTGAGTCTGTGGCCCTTCCTTTTCCTTTTCTCTTTCTCTTTTCGTTTGACTTTTCTCTATTTCCTTTTCTTTCTTTTCAGCTTCCTTTTCCTTTTTCCTTTTCCCTTTTCCTTCCCCCTTCCTTCTGTTCCTGGCAAGCCCTGTGCACACAGCCAGTGCCCAGCTCCTGTCCCTGCCACACAAACATCTGTGTTCCACTCCTGGCTAATGACGTCTGCCCTGGGATGCCGGATGCAAAACCACCTCCCCCCTCCTCCTTCGCTCCCAAATCTGGTTTGCATTTCCCAAATTTTATCAGGCACTGATTCTTTGAGGTTTTTAAAGACTCCTGTCCCAATGGCAGCCCTGGCTTTGGGGCTGCAATGTTTGCTTTCCAGAGCCTGGGGGCCCTGTGATGCTCAGCCCCGTTCAGTCTAATGGTTTGCTGCTCCTGTGCCTTTCCCAGCTTGAAGGCACGGGAATAAAGAGCTCCTTTAGGAGGGTTTATCCAAAATAATGCTTAGCAGAGTGTGAGGACCACCATCACTCCTGCCTGCTCAGCTCCTCCCTCCAGCACCCTCATCCCAGCATCCTGTCTCCGACTGGGGCCGTTCCCAGTGAAGCCTCCAAGGTGTCCCAGTAAAGGACCTGCTCGTCTGGGTGTGAGATAATGGGGGTGCTGAGCTTGGTCCTCCAGGCTCTGTGGTCTCCAGGGCCGTGTTTGAACTCTGCAATCATGTCTTTGCAACACCCCACGCCCCGAGTGTCACATGCAGCCCTTCCCGAGGTCCCCGGGGACACCACGCGCCCAGTCCACACACCCTGCCCAGTGACTTGGCTAATGGGGTGCAGGGGTGTGGCAGCCCCAGAAAAAAAGGTGGATTTTCTGAGAGGGGATGCTCAAACAAGCTGGACCAGCTCCATCCCCGTGCTGCAGATTTGCTCCAGCAGGCACGAAACTGGAAAGGGGGTGATTCAGCTGCTGACCTGCCAGGCAGCCCCGTGGGGCTGGACAGGTTCTGCTGGCCAGGAGGACAAGTTCCTGCCTGTGAGCTTCCAGCACCTGGCTCACCCAGGGCAGCAGTGGGAAACCCTGGCTGACCCAGCTGGGAAAGGGATGGGCTTTGCAAAGAGCTCTCTGGGGAGCTGTGTCCATTCTGGGGAGACCAAACAGATCCCCTGAGTGAGCCCAGAGGGGCTTTGAGGGGTTGGTTTGTGGCTTCTCCAGCAGCAGTTCACAGAGGCCACTCTGGGAGGCAGAACCCATTTTCCCAGGCTGCCAGCACTGCCTGGAGCCCCCTTTAGACTTGCCTGAGCTCAGCATCCCACATGGAGCTGGACAGAAAGGATAAGAGGGAGCACAGTAATTGTGTATCCATAGGAATTTTTCAGGGTTGGCACTTCCAGGCAGTTCTGCCACACAGGGCCAGGATGTGGCTTCTGCCACACAGGGCCAGGATGTGGCCACCAGGTCAAGGGAGGTGATTCTGCCCCTCTGCTCTGCTGAGCTGAGACTCCCCTGCAGAGCTGCCTCCAGCTCTGGGGTCCCAAGACAGGGAGGATGTGGAGCTGCAAGTCCAGAGGAACTGTTGATCAGAAAGGGCTGGAGCAGCTCTGCTGTGAGGAAAGGCTGGGAAAATTGGGATTGTTCAACTTGGAGAAGGCTTCGAAGTGACCTAATTGTGGCCTTGCAGTGCCTGAAGGAGCTACAAGAAAGATGGAGACTATTTACAGGGGCCTGTAGTACCAGGACAAGGGGGAATGGCTTCACACTGACAGAGGGCAGATTTAGATTAGAGATTAGGAGGAAATTCTTCCCTGTGAGGCCCTGGCACAGGTTGCCCAGAGAAGCTGTGGCTGCCCCTGGATCCCTGGAAGTGCCCAAGGCCAGGCTGGACATGGCTTGGAGCAACCTGGGCTAGTGGAAGGTGTCCCTGCCCATGGCAAGGGGTTTTGGAAGGAGATGGTTTTTAAGGCCCCTTCCAGCCCAAACCATTCCATGATTCTCTGATATGATGAAGAGGTGTCAGCTGCCCTACCTGGCACATGCAGGAGTAGGTGGGCATGGAGGGGGGTGTGGAGCAGAGCCAGGGCACCAGGGAGGCCCCGGCTGGGCACCTCCTGCTTGGACACTTTCCTCCACCAGGAATGCATTAAGGAGAAATGGAGCTTGGCTGCCAGTCCTTCCTCTGATCGATGAGATGAAATTTGATAAGGAAGCAGCAGGAATGTGCTCAGCACATGAAAAAAACCCATCTCACCCCGTGGGAAAAAGGGCAGGAGGGAAGGGGCTGTGAGTACCAGCCTTCCTGGAAGGGTTTTCTCCCCAGGGCATCCCAGGGGAGATTCCAAGCTGGCTGCATCTCAGGAGCCACGGGGCCACCAAGAGGGGTATCAGGGTGTGGATTCAGCGGTGCAAGGTGCAGAGGAAGGTATTGCCCCCTCCGAGAAGGTGTGGAGGAACCAATTTCCCAGCAAAGCTGCTC
This sequence comes from Manacus candei, assembly GCF_025592945.1. Taxonomy (NCBI): domain Eukaryota; kingdom Metazoa; phylum Chordata; class Aves; order Passeriformes; family Pipridae; genus Manacus; species Manacus candei. The sequence continues at coordinate 5,356,404 of NW_026138070.1, forward strand.
CTGACTAGTCAGCCAGTTGCTATCCAAATGGGAGTACTTCCAGACTGCTTGGCCATACTGATGTGAGAGTTCCTGAGAGGGGAATCCCACCGGAGAGGCTCTGTGCTTTCAACAGGCCAAGGATTTCTAAGTGTCTCTCTCCCTTCTGAAGATGCAAACACTGCCTGGAGGGCAGCCAGCCACCGGACAAACACCCACCAGCGAGCAGAAAGGACGTGCAGGAGGAGACAAGACCCCCTCTGAGACGCTCCAGAGGGCTGAGAACGTGCCGCGGGGCTGCTCTGCCTTCACTCGGTGATAAATGTCACACAGGGACACGCGCAGCATCCCCACACAAATGAAAACAGGGAGGTGGCCGCCGGGTCCTCCCCACAACCCCCCCCCCCCCCCCGCCGGCGCCTGCGCTGCGACTTTGAAATATGGGCTGGTGGCAGCATCCATTTGGGAATGTCGCTGTCAGGCAGGCAGAGACAGCACGGCTGCGTGCTCGGGGGTGGCAGGCAGCGCACCGCGGCTGCGATAAATAAAATTTAGACTCGTTTACTGAAACGGGGGCAAGCTGCACCCGGAACGCGCTGCGGGAAGCGTGTGACCTCCTCCCGCCGCGCCCCGCGGGTGAGTCACGGCAGCTCCCTCAAGGATCAAGATCTGGAAAGGAGCCAGGACAACAATCAGCCACATCGGGTCTATACGCGATAACGCCGCATTATCAGGCTCCATCCAGCTGCTGAGTCAGCCCTTCCATCGCCCTCCCAGCCTGGCAGGCAACCAGGGACGGGGCTGCTGCCGCAGCGATATGGGATCAGGGCCCCCTCCCCGCCCCGTGCGCCTTCCTCGGGAGCTGATAATCCCCCCCAGCTGCTCGGCAAACCGCGGGTGGGCGGCGAGTGCCAGCCCCGAGGGCAACACCGGGGACCCCCGGGGTTAATTCGCCGGCAGCCGGACCGAGCCCGTGCGGTTTTCCAGCCGGGAGCGCGGCTGCATCCGCGGCTTTGGCCATGGGCTGGCGGCTGCCTCGGGTGGCACCGTGCCCGCTTGCCTGGCGGAGCGGCTGGCCCTGGGATGCCGCCGGCTGCCGGGATGTGGCAGGATGGGAGCTGCCTGCAGCCGGCAGGATGCCCTGGCGTGGGGCAGCCAGCCGGGTTTCCCACGGCTCGCCCTCGCCCGCGGGCTGCGGGGAGGGGCGGATGGGCAGAGCTGCGGGGCCGGGAGGGAGCGGAGCGGCAGGACGGGGAGGCCCCGGGGAGCAGAGGCAGGGACTGTCACCCTGCCGAGAGGCTCCCTTTGATGGTCGCATCCCACAGCCCCGCCGCGGCAGCCGCATCCTGCCCGCGCTGGCTGCTCCGAAAAAAAATCCGCTGGATTTTGCTGTTAGCGCTGGAAATCAGCGCTGAAAACACCTCCCTGAGCGCTCGCCCCTGCGCCGGAGCAGGCACAGCTGCATTTCGGCTGCCGGCTTGTTAACTGCTACTAGGAAAATTCAGGGGAAAACTCCTCTTCTCCTGCTCCCCCCCCCTCCCCGCTCCCGTGTGTGCTCCCTGTGGAACAGTCCCGCATCCCTCCCGGCTGCTGGGAGGAAGCAGGCAGGGAATGAGGCAGAGGGAAATGGGGGTGCTGGGAGAGCTCAGCGTGATGACAATGCAGATGGGAATGCTCTGGAAAAGCTGCAGAGTGTCTCATTTCTTTGCAGTATTTAGTGTCTCCACCTGGCACTGCTGCATATTATCAGGGATGCTGCGTTCCCATGTCCTAGAGTTTCAAAATTTCAGTTTGAACTTATAATTTAGAGACTGTGACCCACGGTGGTTTGGAACTAAAATAGGTCTGGAAAAAAGCGGAGTTTTTGTAGAGCACAAACTCGGCTCCACAGCTCCATTTACTTCCTACTCATCTTTCAAACCTCCACAGGTTCTTCCCCACCAAGCTTTGCTCTGAGTCTCACTTTTAAATCTGTCACAATTCACTTGGTTTAACAATGAAATGAGAGACAGATCTGAGCAAGCAAACCCTGGGCCAGAACGTTCAGTATCTTTGCAGCTGGATCCATTAACGTGGGACCAGAGGATGGAATTTCCCAGCGTGTTCAGAGCACGAGCCACACACTTAAAAAAAAAATAAAAAATAATTCCCTGCTAAAGAAGCCAGTGGGAAAAGCACACAGGATGGTGAGAGGAGCTGGGGACTTAGTGCAGCTCATTCCAGGGGATCCCAGCCAGCACCTGCACATCATTCATCTTCTTTTATTGCCCTTTCTCAGCTTCTTGCTGTATTTTAATGCAAAGCCTGATACCCGCTTTGGAAAGAGACATTATCCAGGCCTTCCCGTGTGCTTGGGAACGCTGCTGGCCCTGTCTGCTGGCCAGATAAATAGGCAGGAGAAGAATTTGGGATCAGGGATGTGATGAAAGTGTTTTTGCCATCAGGAGCCTCGCTTCCCTCCACTGTCCCAAGCAAAGCCTGGGCCACAGGGTCGTGGTCTGGACCCAGCTCGCCTGGAATTGCATCTGTGGCTCCATTCAGCCCTAGAGCAGCACAAGAGTCTAAAATTCAGTGTTTCCTCCCACTTCCGTGGTATTTTTGTCTTTCCAGCCTTCACCCTGAGCTGGGAGGAGGCAGTGCTGTGGCAGCCTGTCCCAAAGTCTCGTTCCCAGGGTGGATGTGCTGGGATCCAGTGTCCAGCACCATAGGAAGGTCACGCCCCAGAAACTCTGTGGCATTGCCCTGTGCTGTGTGGGACCACGGAGTGCAAGACCTACCAGTGGGAGGGTGGAAGGGCTGGGATGAGGGGGTAATCCTGGCCCCACCCCTTGCTCTGGCACTGCTGGCCATGCAGCAGCAGGTGTGGTGTGACATGTTCACTCTTGGGGCTAATCCCTTGTCCCTATTTTCCTCTCAGCATGGGAAAGCAAATCACTACTTTTAATCTCATTTTCCGGCTCCCACTCCAGAGGGGGCCCAGGCCCAGGTGAGAATGCCTTGGCTTCCTCCCTCTGTTTATCCCCTGACCTGAGGGAGGGGATTTTCCCCTGAGGAGGACAGGAAGAAGTGCTGGGGCCACAGAGAGCTGCCAGGTCACCAGAAAACAGGGAGGTCACACACAGGTCCCACCAGGGAAGGGGCAAGAGCGGCCCAGGATCCTCTGGGCACGCCCTTTGCATCTCTGTGACCTTTTCTCACTGGCAGAGACCTCTGGGTGCTAAAGCAGCCCCATTGCACCCACAGAGGCTTCCTGCACCATCCACCCCTGGCACACTCCTCCCAGCAGAGCTGGGACCCCGAACCCACTGCCAGGACAGGGAGGAGAAAGAGCAGGGGGGGGCTCAGGCAGCTGCCGGCTTTGGCATATCCTTATCCCAGATAACCACCGGTGACCCCGGAGCATCTCCCTCCCTTCTCAGCCCCGGGAGGTCCCGGCAAGCCTGCTCTTCCACCGCAGCCCTGCCTGCAGTCCTGTGTTTGCAGCTCCTTAGCAGGCAGCAGCCTCAGACGCGTTTCGTGGCCACACGCAGAGACAATAATCACTTGTAGTCTGGCCGCAGCCTTTCCAGCAGCCTGCCTGGCTGCGGGGCGGAGGCGGCAGGGCCGGTGGCTCCGTGTGGGGACGGGATTCCTGCCCACCCCGGAGCTGGGCTGGCCCTCTGCCACCCGCAGGAGCCCCCCAGGCGGGGGCAGAGGGGACCGGCTGCCGGCCCCGGGGCAGAGCGGGTTAAAAGAGCGGCCAGAACATCCCGCAGAGCCCCACATGGGTTTGCCGGAGGCTGAAACGTGACTGGAGCTGGGTTGTGGTGAAGTGGGTGGGATGAGAGTTTCACGACCTGGTTCCAGCAGAGGCGTGGGCAGCATCCCCGGAATGATTAATGCTGGGGGGAGGCAGAGAGAGACCCAGCAAAGCGCTGATAAGGGAGGGCTGACAGAGACGAACGGCGACAACAGAAAGGACCCGTTTGTCAGTCACTGCGAGAAATCCCCCCCCCCCTCCCCGCCAGGAAATGATAGATTGGGAATGCCACCTGCTTCCACCTCTGTTGACTCAAACCGTGGGATACCTGGGAGGCCAGCGCTCGCTCTATGTGAGATTTCCAGCGTTATTTATTGGAGCTCGTAATTCAGATGAGAAAATGGAAAATATCATGCATCCCTCAGCCCAGCTGCCTCCCAGGCTTGCCCAGCCTGATGCTTGCTCCCAGCCTCCCAGCTCCTGGCAGCTGAGAGGTGAAGCGCACAAGAATCCAGATGATCCCTAAAGCCTCGCTTCCTGAGGCTCTGGAGAGCTCTGGGTCCTCGCAAATTCACTCGGCAGCTGCCAGCGAGAGGATGGAGGGGCAGGTGTGGGGAAGGGGAGGTGTGGGATGAGAGGAACAGATGCTTTGGAGGGAGCAGCTCCGAGATGCTCAGCTCGGGCACTGGTGATGCTGCTGCCGACCAGCAGAATGAAGTGACTTATTAGCAATAAGAAGGTTCTGCTCTTCTTATTCTGGCTGCAGAGTATCAGCTCCTGCCAGCCATGAACTGCTGCTGGCCTGAGCGGGCAGGGAGGGATCAGCAGGGGAGCTCCAGTTTCCCCTGGGGCTCCACGAGCACGGGGTGTGGGAGCAGCCCCATTCCAGCCCGGATCAGGAGCCCCTCTCCGGGTGGGAGCTGCGGCCACCCCCTCCCTGCCGCTCGCTGCGTTTGGAACGCAATGAGAACACAAGGGGCTTCCGAGGGTCCCACGCGGGAAGCGGCTGCATCATCCCACGCTGAGGGTTCCCTCCAGCCTCCCGGTGGGGACCCCCTGGGACCCCCTGGGACCCCCTGGGAACCGGGGTCCCTCTGCGGGGCCGGCCACAGCTCGCTCCCGGCTTGCGGGGGGTTGGATTCATCCCAGGCTGGGATCGCGGGCTGGGCTCTGCGGGGCTGCCCGACCCCCCGAGCCGTTCCCGAGCCGCTCCGGCGGCGTGGCCGGGCCACGAGTGCCCCCGCGTGGCACCGGGGCTCGGGATGGCGATGGAGCCGGGATGGGGAGGGATGGAGCCGGGGATGGGGAGGGATGGAGCTGGGATGGGGTTGGGTAGAGCTGGGATGGGGATGGATGGAGCTGGGATGGGGATGGATGGAGCTGGGGATGGAGCCAGGGTGGGGATGAAGCCAGGGATGGGAAGGGATGAGCCAGGATGGGGATGAAGCCAGGGATGGGAAGGGATGAGCCGGGATGGGGATGGAGCTGAGGATGGGGATGGATGGAATCGGGGATGGGGATGGATGGAGTTGGGGATGGGGATGGATGGGGTCAGGAATGGGGATGGAGCTGAGGATGGGGATGGATGGAGTCAGGGATGGGGATGATGGAGCTGGCACTGGGGATGGAGGTGAGGTCAGTGCTGCAGTGGCAGGAACAAGACCAAAGGGAGAAACCCTCTGGGAGGTGGTGTGGGGGTGGAAATGCCCCCTGGGCAGGGGGTTCTCCCACACCACCAGGCTTGGCAGCTCCAGGCAAGGGATCCTGGGGTGGCACCATGTGGCAGAGGGCTTGGGGTGTCCCTGCTGCTCACTGGAAAGCTGCCTGGTGGGAGAGGCCCATGGCTTGTATCCAAAATAGTGCAGCCAGCAGGAGCAGGGCAGTGACTGTCCCCCTGTGCTGGGCACTGGTGAGGTACCACCTCAAATCCTGGGATAATTTTGGGCCCCTCATGACAAGAAAGACTTTGAGCGTGTCCAGGGAAGGGAAAGGAGCTGGGGAAGGGTCTGGAATATCCTGTGAGGAGCTGGAGGGGCTCAGCCTGGAGAAAAGGAGGCTCAGGGGGGACCTTCTGGCTCTGCAACTCCCAGACAGGAGGGGGGAGCTGGGGAGGGGGGGGTCAGGCTCTGCTCCCAGGGAACAAGCAATAGGATGAGAGGCCTCAAGTTGCAGCAGGGGAGGTTTGGATTAGATGTTAGGAAAATCTTTTTCACTACAAGGATGGTCAGGCTTTGGAACAGGCTGCTCAGGGCAGTGGTGGAATCACCGTCCCTGGAAGCATTTAAACAACTGTGAAGGTGGCACTTGGGGATGTGGTTCAGTGGTGAACACTGTGCTGGGTTCATGGTTGCATTCAGTGATCTTAGAGGTCTTTTCCAACTTTTAATTCCAGATTCCAAAGCAACTGCCCCCTAGTGAGGTTCCCAGAAGGTTCAGGGGGAGCTGGCAGGATGCAAGAGGAGGTGGGTAACGCTCCTTGTCGGAGCCCACTGCCCTCCTCCCTGCTAAGCACAGCGTGTCCAGCGCTGGGATGGCTAAATTCGGGATGTTCACCTCCAAATATCCGGGCAAGAGCGAATCCTGCAGGCCTGGGCTGCTGCCCCCGGGGCCGGTGGCTGGGGAAGGAGCTGCCCTGGCTGTGGGCGAGGGGCTGCTCTGCTGCCACCCCCCCGGGCTGCCGTGCCAGGCTGTGTGCTGGTGAAAAGGCCGGCAGCAGGGCCAGCAGCCCGCGGTGGTACAGTCCAGGAGGGTAATGGGTATTGGATTGCTCCCTTAGGTCTGTTCTTGAACCTAATCCTCATTAGACTGAAACCCATTTCAATTAAGACAGGCTGGGCTCCTCCTTTGTCTTTCTTTTAATTGGACCGTTCCCGCTGCTAAATGGGCAGCTTAAGCATCCCAAAGACCCTGAGAAAAGCCCGGCGTGTCCCCTAATGGGGTTTGAAAGTGGAGAAATAACAGCATAATCAGTCTCTTCCTCTTTGTGTCAGCCCTTGATTCACACCGCCTGCCCCCCTCCCCTTCACACCCTTTCACTGAGTGGCTGCTGACAGATGGGAACGGGGCTGCCACCTCAATGGGGTTTGTCGGGGGCTTTCATGGGCCCTGTTGCCATTCTCTGGCCCTTCTTCTCCGTCTACTCGTGGCCTTTGTGCCAAGACTGGGAACAAGCTGGGAAAGCTGAGCCCTGTCCTGTAAATACCTGCCTCCACCAGATCAGCTTACAGGACAAGAAGGGGAACACTTGGCACAGCTCTTTATCCCCTCCTCTGCTATCCCTGAATTTCCCTCCTCCGTCCTCTCTCGTTCTTCCTTGTTTTAGTATCTTCATCTCCATTTTCCCTGCACCTTTTTTTCTCCTCCAGTGGCCTTCTGCTGTCACCCTTCACTCCTATTCCCCTTCTAGTGACTCCTTTGGTGGCCACCACGGCTCAGCCTTTGGCTCAGCAAAACTTCTCTCAGGAGAGGAAGTAACTGGGTGCCCTTGTGTGAAGTAATTGGGTGCCCATGCATAAATTAATTGGGTGCCCATGCATAAATTAATTGGGCATCCATGCATAAATTACTTGAGCACCCATGCATAAATTAATTGGGCATCCATGCATAAATTAATTGGGTGTCCAGGCATAAATTACTTGAGCACCCATGCATAAATTAATTGGGTGTCCCTGCATAAATTAATTGAGCATCTATACATAAATTAATTGGGCATCCATGCATAAATTAATTGGGTGCCCATGCATAAATTAATTGGGCACCCATGCATAAATTAATTGGGTGTCCATGCATGAAGGAGTTGGACACTCATGCATAAATTAATTGGGTGTCCATGCATGAAGGAGTTGGACACTCATGCATAAATTAATTGGGTGCTCATGCATAAATTAATGGGCCGGCCATGCATGAATTAATTGGGCTCTCATGCACGAAGGGACGTGATGCTCGTGCATAAATTAACTCGGCACCCATGCATAAATTAATCGGGTGTGATCAGGTGTGATGCCAGGGTGCACCCACCCGTGTTCCAGTCAGGAGCAAACAGCTCACTTGTGAACTCACTGGGTGCTCATGTGATGGAGCAATCAAACATGAGTTAATAATGAGACTAATCAGGTGCTGAGCGTGTGCTAATTGGGCCCTCATGCATAAATTAGCTGGGTGGCCATGCACGAAGCTGCTGGGCTCTCATGTGTGTGCAAAGGGGTGTTCATGCACGAGCTGATGGGTGCTCAGGTGTGAAGGAATTGGCCTGGGAGGCCATCTGGGGATGCTGTGCTCTGCTTGGACGGGCTGGGAGCTGTGGTTCTTCCCGGTGCCAGCTGCAGGAGAGGTGCCAGGGGTGGATGGAGGGGGTGGGGGCTGCCTGGGATCCCCCTAAGGATTCCCCCCTTCAGTGGGTGCTGGAGATTCCAGCCCCCAAAGCAATAAGCAGTAAATCCCAAGCAGGGCTCTGGAGTGCCCTTCTCCAGAGTGTATTCCCGAGCCTCTGCATGTGATGGAGGAGTCAGAGCTCAGCTGTAACTCTGGATGTCTCTTCCCCATGAACAGATACAAAACCAAACCCAGGACACACCAGCAACCACTGGCAACTCTGCTGCTTCCAGGCATCTGGAATAACACCACACAGGCAGCTCAAACCAATGCACTGGCACTTGGGGGGACCCAGAGGAAAAAAACCCAGTAAATTACATTTAATTAACGTTTAATTAATGCCTTTTATGGCTTTCTGTGTTTTCAGGCAGGGCCCTGGATTTGCCTGCACAACAGGCACTTGGTGGCAGTTGTTGCTCAAACCAGCACGCTCAGAACTCAGGTGGGTGTAGATTTGTGAACCTTTCAGGGTTTTCCTGAGCACAGGGATGCCCTTTTACACCTTTCCCATAGGATGTGAGACCTATAGTGGAAGGTTGTTTGGAACAAGATGGCCTTTAAGGTCCCTTCCAACCCAAACCATTCTGGGATTCCACGTGACCTCAAACCTCCTCGTCCGTGGGCTCCTGGAAGCCTCACTTGTCTTTTCCTGTACATCCAGAAACATGGAGAGATGCACTTTGCATAGGTGCAGTGAGGATGTGGAGGGTGAGAGAGCCTGCAGGACCCCTGACTCTGACTCCTGGGACACTGTCCCTCTCTTGCTGCCAGCTGGGACACGTTTGCTGGAGGAGCTCTGGCTCACTGGACACGGCTGTGTGCTTCCCACTGGCTATTCTTCAAAACAAAAATCACATATCAGAGCACATGATCTGATCTACGGGCATTTTAATGACTCCCCAAATATTCCTGAGCTTCTTTGCAACTTCCCTGTGTTTATAGAGAAAATCCAAAGCCCAGTTTATCCGTACTTGAGGCCAGCAGTTGCATCCCAGCCTCTCCAGGCTGGAACATGAACTTCACCTCCCTCTCCTTCCCTCATATGTACCAGGGGGGGCTTTTTTCCCCCCCCTTCCATATGGTGTCAAGGCCCACCTTGGGCCAGAGCCCCTGGGAGAGCGCCTGGCAGACAGCTGGGAACAGAGGGAAAACAGCAGCCGCCGCTACTGTAACTTCCAAAGGGCCGCAGCAGGACGGGAGAGGGATGCGGCACCAGGAGCTGTCTCCCTGGAAACCGCGGCGTAGGAGACATAATGAGGAGTGTCCCTCCCTCCAGCAGCTCTTTAATTCCTTCTTCATCTTTCTTTACAGGCCGAGGAGCCGAGTGGCGGGGCAGGGTGTCCCCCTCAGCCCGGCCTATTGTGGGTTTATGACGCTCTGGCCTCAGAAAAAGCACATTTTTTTTTTTTAACCCAGCTGCCGCTGTAACTTATTGCAACGCCTTGTTATAGCTTGGGGAGGAGGAGGGATGAGAAAGGAGGTCATGCAAAGGGTGCTGTGCGTCCCAGAAGGGACCTTCGGGGAAAAAGCTGCGAGCTCCCGTGTCCTCCTCGTTTGGCTCTTCCCACAAGCACGGTGTCTAAATGATGTGTTCAGGTCTGGGGCATCCAGAAGCGATGAGAAGGGCATATCCCTCCCTGCTCCTGGAAAATATGGGTGTTCTGACACTGCAAAGGGAGATTCAAATCAGGGGATGAGTGGGGAGGAGGGATAACAGCCCCACGGAGCCCAGGTCCCCATGCCATCACTGCTGTGTGACACCCCACAGGGTGCCCGGGTCAAACCCTCTCCAGAGCCTGCAGCTGCACCCTGGGCACGTGGGAGCAGGGAGGGACCTTGCCCTGGTGCAAGGAGGGCTGAGGAAAACCAGCTCCATCCCAGTGGGAGGAGGGTCACCGGGAGCATCTTCCCCGGGGTCGTGGTGCTGGAGTGGATCCTTGGCAGTGAAGGACAGCACTGGTGGGGTGTGAACCCCCCTCCCCTGGGCATCCTGACCCCAGGGCTGAGCAGCTGAACCCCCTCCTTGCCCTGGCGCTGTTCTGCACCCGCAGCAGGTTGGAAGGAGGAAGGTGCCGCCTCTAAAATCCCTCTCCAGAGCTCTTAGAAGTCAAAGCAAAGGCTCCTGCTGCCTCCTCGTGTGCATCGGAGCTCAAACCTCCCCCCTCAGGCAGCTTGGGGCTGCACAGGCAGGCCGGTCCTGTCCCTCTGGCCCCCATTTCTCAGGGAGAGATGCCTGTCCTGCCCTTTGGCTGCTCCCAGATGCCTCAAAAAGGGGAACTGGCCACCACCTCTGGCGTTTCCCACCCCCAAAAACGGAGAGAGAAGACTGAAAAGCAAAGCAAAACGCTCCTGCCAAATGAGCACCCCTCTGCCATCCTCCCCACCTCCTGGGCTGCTGGGGGTCAAAGGAGAAAGTGAGGGAGCTGCTGTGGGGTCGTTGTGGCCCCAATAAAAGGCTCAGCAGAGGCTTGGGGACCCTGAGTGATTGGGACTTTTTTTCCCCACCCCTTCCCCTACACCTTCTCTGTCCAGGTGTACGTGACCAATGTCAGTGCCGACCTCTGAGGCTGGAGAATGACCTCCCTTAATCCCAGACATGCTGCTCTCCCCCTGTTTCCCCAGCAGATGAACCTTGGAGGTGCCTGGGGGGAAGCTGGCAGAGAGCATCCAGCTCTTCTGAAAACAGGTTCCTCCGAAAAGGGAATGGGATTCCTCCAAAAAGGGAATGGGATTCCTCCCAGGGAAGGGCATCCTGGGGCATTCAGCCTTTTTCCCAGCAGCACAGCCACCCCTGCAGGGCAGCACTCCCCTTGTCCATCCCCATCCCTTGCCCAGTCCCCTTTTCGTCCTTCCTCCCCCCCTCCCACTCTTTTTTTTTTTTGTTGTTTTGTTATTTGAGAAATGAATTTTAAAAACTGGAATCAGTTTTCCCCTTCGAGGGGGATTAAAGCCCTCAGAATTCAAGCTCTCAGAAGCAGGAAACAGAGGCTTTTTTTTTTTTTTTTTTCCCCTGGTGCAACTTGGAAAGACATGGCACTCTGTTCTCCCTGAAAAGCCCCTCGCACTGAATGACCCCCGGGCCCTGAATGAAGTGCCTCTCAATTAAAAGTTTCCCATTGATGCCGCCTGAATGAGACCTCGCTGGGGAATTCACCCTGCCTGAATGGCCCGGGCCTTCATCAAATATTGAGGGGCCAATAGATTTCCCACAATATTTGTACACCTTCCTTTGTGGGGATTTTTCCCTCCATTGAACCAGAAACCGTTAACACATCCGCTCCCGACGTGCCCCCTTCTGCTGCTCATTAGGGGCCGTGCTGGGGACAGTCGCTGCTGAGTGCCACCCCCGGGGGCACAGGAGCAACCACCTGCTTGTATTCATCCTCTGGAGGGGCCAAGCCGAGCTTGAAATCCCATGGAAAAAACGCAGGGAGGAGAGAGGGATGGGAGCGGGCAGCGCTCCCTGTCACCCCTGACTTACACCTGCCCAGAGCCCTGGGCAAAATTCCATCCCCCAACCCGGGGGTCACCTGGCTGGAGAGGGGTCTGGTGGCACTCTCCTGGCTCTCTCCTGGTGGTCCCAGGGAAAAGGGCAGGGAAGGGAGAGCCTCCTCTCCTCCTCCCTGCTCCTGCTCGCCCTGCCCGGCACAAAGGGAAAGAGGGGCTGAAGTTGGGGGGGGCTCTTTTCCTAGAGGGGACAAAAGCTCTGGGACACTTCAACGGCCCCGAGGGCCCGGCTGACAGCTCTGATTGTCACAGAGCAAGGCTGCCCCCGGCCCTATTAATGATGCTAATTAGAGCCCATGCAGGGCAGCCTCGCGGGGGTGGGGGGTGAGGAGAGAGGGGTGGGCTCTGCATAATTTATTCTCGCTTAATCTCATTAAAGGGGGATTAAAAAAAAAGAGAGAGAGAGAGAGAAATGAGTGTGGGAATGCAGTGCATGGGAGGAGAACCACCGGTATGGGGCTTTTCCACCAGCTCTTCCTGCCAGGGGACTCAGTGAGGCGAAGCATCACCATCCCTGTGTGCCAGGGGGAAAAAGGACCCACTGAGCAGGGGAGCTGAGTTTGGTCAGCAGGTCAGTGAGAGCTGGGAACCGAGCCCGGCGTGTCCACAGCCCCTCACACCTTCTCCTGGTGCCCTTTTCTCTTCCTGCGTTACTCTGGAAAGAGGGGTTGGAGAGGTAAAGGTGCCATAACCCCGGGGAGCAAGGCAGGCCATCCCCCTGAGCCAGCAGCTGTGCTGTTTGAGCTCAGCTCCTTCCAAAAATGCTTCAAGAAACCCATTTCTGTGCTGATAGAGGCAGGATTATGTGAGACAGAACCAGGCAATGTCTGTCCTGGGATCCTGCCCTGGTGCAGAGAGGCTCCCTGCACTTGTGCTGGTGCCAGGAGGGGGCTGTTCTTGTGCTGCCTTCACAGTTTGCAGCCTCAGGCTGATGCAGGTGAGAATAACCCCTTGATTTCCCCCCCTCCAGCCCAAGCACTGTGGTCAGACAAGCCCCTGCCCCGCCGTGCCTGAGGGCTGAGTGAGGGATGCAGAGTGTGGGGCTGTGTGTTACCCTTGGAGTGAACTTAGGAAAAGGCTTGGTGGTGCTCAGGGGTCACCTCCCAGCTCACTCAGACTGGACCAGCCCTTGTTAGCTGTCCTCTGACCTCCCTGTTTTATTGCTGCTGAACAGAATCACAAAGCTTTTTCACTGCCAACAGGATAACAACCCTCACGTGTGGCTGCCCAGAGGGACAGGACCCTCAGGAATCCCAGGAAACACAGGTGTTCTGGCATAGGTCGGGGTGAGAGTAAAGCTAAATGAGGAGAGGGAGGCATGTTTATTTTTGTTTTCATTTTTTCCCTTCTCTAAGAAACTTCCCTCAGCTCTTCCTGCCCACAGGAGCATCACTCCACAATGCCCAGGCTCAGCTGCTGTTTGGCAGCTCGAGCACGAAGGGCCTGTGGAAGCAAAAGAACTTTTTCCAAGGGCTCTGTGGGAATGTGACCTGAAGGAATCCCTGCCAGGGGACGTGGTCTGTGTCCTGGGGAGCTGCAGCACAGCCAGGTATGTGCTGGAGGGGAGGCTGCAGGGGCTGATGTGAACACCAGCTGCTTGTCTGGGTGCCACCAAGGTGTCAGCTCTGTGAGGAAGGGGCAGTGGATCTTGGGTGGATGGGGTGCTCAGGAGCATCTGACCGTGGCAGGGGTTTTGGAAAAAGATGATCTTTAAGGTCCCTTCCAGCCCAAACTTTTCTATGCTTTTATGATTCTATTTCTTTGCACTGCCCCTGCTTTTCCCCTGCCCTGCCCTGGCCAGGGTGGTTGGTGTGTGGGCAATGTGGGACCTTTCCCACCGTGGGATCAGCGTGCAGGGCTTGTGCTCACACTCAGACACGTGCAAGGGTCTGGCCCTCCTTGGGCTGAGAGTGAAGGAAGGCAAGGATAACACTCCTGCTCCTTGAATCTGCCTCCTGGGCTGTGGTGGGGGCTGTGAAAACCATCTCCCCTTATCCTCTGGAGCAGAAAAAATTGCCATTCCTTCCCTCCACTGACCTGGAAATTGTTAAACATGTTCCTGTGGCCCGTGGGTCAGCAGCAGCACTGCCTGGGTCGCTGGGCTGCTTTGGGAGGGGGGGAATTAGCCACCTGTCCCCCGGCCCTAATCCCAGGGAGGGGGGCACTGGCAGCTCTGCTTGGCTGGCTGCTCACACCACCAGCTCCACGGGCACAAAAAAGGCCACTTAACCTGGGAACCACCTGGTTTGGACATCAAGGGGGAGAGGGTTCACTTTGGAGGGGGATCTGGGCCGTGGGAGAGGAGGAGAGGTGAGTGATGCCTCGGGCAGGAGTTGCCAGGCCAGCTGAGCAGCTCTGTTCCCACTCAGGATTGGGGTGGGACAACTGGGGTAGTTCATCCTGGAGAGAGGAGGCTCTGGGGAGATCTTAGAGCCCCTTACAGTGCCTAAAGGGGGCTGGCTTATAAAACAGAGGGAGATTGACTTTTATATGGGCAGATAATGAACAAGGGGGCACGTTTTCAGACTAAAAGAGGAGTGGTTTAGATGAGCTGTGAGGAAGATGTTCCTGGCTGGGAGGGTGGGCAGGCCCTGGCACAGGTTTGCCCAGAGAAGCTGTGGCTGCCCCATCCCTGGAAGTGTCCAAGGCCAGGTTGGAGCAACCTGGGCTAGTGGAAGGTGTCCCTGCCCGTGGCAGGGGTGGAATGAGATGAGCTTTAAGGTCCCTTTGAGCCCAAACCATCCCGTGGCTCCAAGTCTCACACACCTTTGCCTGCACACAGCTGGGTGCTGAGCCTGCTCCTCAACTTGCTTCCCACCCACATTTCACGCTGTTCAGGGCTGCAAATGAGCCTCCTTTGTCCCCATCAGCAGAGACCAAGCACTGCCTGAAGCCAGCCTTTTCTAGGTGTGGTTTTTCCAGCAGACAGGGCTTGGCACCAGGCAGTCTGTGCAGCTTCCCAGCTCCGTCAGCGTGGAGCAGCCTGTCCTTCCAGAGGGAAGTCCAGTCCTCATCCTGTCCTTCCAGAGGGAAGAAGCAAAACAGGAGCTTGGAGGTGGAACCCAACCACAAGCCCAGGCTGTGTGTCCCTCACCATGAGCTATCCAGAGGCTGTAGCCCTGCTCAGTGAGTAGAACAGTAGCACTGGCAGTGCTCTCCCAGTTTTTCTGGACTGCCCTCTTCTCCCTGGGGAGCCTTCCATATGGGGAGCATGTGTGATTTCCCATCCATGTGCTCTGCATGTGTCTGAACCATATGGAGGGAAATGGTTCCAAAGTCACAGGACCCGAAAAAGAAAAAAATTAATAAAGGGAAAAATTAATGCCCGTGTTGCAAAAGCTTTAATCAGCCTCACACTGCCAGGCTTTGATGCTTTACTCAGCCTGACCTTGGGCTGCTTGGTGCAGATGGGCTGAAGCTTGGAGGGATCAGACTTAGAGTTTCTCAGAAAGGCCCAAGGCTTTATGGAATGGGTATCCAGAGTCCTGCTGGGGGTGGAAGCTCCGAGGAAAGACAGTCCCGTATCCCCGTCCCGGGGCTCTGTGGCTCCCTCAGCTGGAAGTCGGCAGGTGAGACAGAGACCTGTGTGAGCAGTCAGGTGAGACAGAGACCTGTGTGAGCAGTCAGGGGGTTCTGGAGGTTCCTGGAAGCACCTGCTCGTTCCTCCTGTGCCACCCCATGGGTCGGGAAGGACGGGCAGAGTGAGAGAGAGAGGCCACCGGGTTACAGGGACAGCCAGGATAGAATCCTGGAATCACCGAATATGCTGATGGGGAAGGGACCCACAAAGATCATCCAGTCCAAACCTCAGCCCTGCACGGGACCATCCCTAAGAGGCACACCATGTCTCTGAGAGCATTGTCCAAACCCTCCTTGAGCTCTGTCAGCCTTGGTGCTGTGCCCACTGCCCTGGGGAGCCAGTTCAGTGCCCAGCCACCCTCTGGGGGAAGGATCTTTCCCTGGTATCCAACCCAACCCTGCCCTGGCACAGCTCCAGCCGTTCCCTCGGGTCCTGCCCCTGCTCGCAGAGAGCAGAGCTCAGTGCCTGCCCCTCCTCTGCCCCTCCTTGGGGAGCTCCAGGAGGACACACCACAACATCTGTGCGGAGGGGCCGCCGCAGCTGCCGCAGCGCCCGGGAAAAAGCGCCCCGTGGCTCCATCTGGTTTGGGGACAATCCCGGCTCTTATGGGAACACATGGCCGGCATCTGGGGAGACAGGAAATCGGCGGCGAGCGTCGCCCCAGCAACGGCGTGTCCCCCCCGTCTGGTCCCCCGCTGGGGCAGCGCTGGGATCGCCCCGCTCGGGGAATTCAAAGCCCGAGCCCGAGGCGCCGGATGGATGGATGGGCCGGGTTCGGTGGGGAGGGATATGATTAATAAGTGCTGTGGCCCCATTGTCCCCGCGCCGCGGCTGTCAGGGCCGCTTAGCCCTGATGGGCGCTTTGATGGCTCTGTGCCCGCCAGTGAGCCACGGGCTCGGGGAGTCTCCTTCAGCGGCGGAATATTGGCTGTGAAACCCTTCCCCTCCCCCGGACAAGAGCGGGGCCGGCCCGTGTTGTGCGGGCTGGGGGAGTTTGGGGTGAGGACAGAGGCTTGGGTTCGTTTCCAGCACGGCAGCACCCACCCCACCCCACCCCATCCCATCCCACCCCATCCCATCCCAATCTCCCAGGATCCCTCATCCCAGCTGGCTGTGCCAGGGAAGGAGGGAAGGGTAAGGAATGGTGGCTCTTTCTCAGAAGAGAAAGGCTTTCAGGCTGGAATGTCACCGCGGGCTGGAACCCACAGCAAAGTGCTGCTTGGTGCCAAATGTTGGTGTTCTGCAACCTGGTGTGTTTTCTTTGGGCGCTGTGCACCCTGGTGAGGGGCAAGGAGGTGCTGTCATAGGATCACAGGATGGTTTGGGTTGGAAGAGATCTTAAAGCTCATCTTGTTCCACCCCCTGCCATGGGCAGGGACACCTTCCACTAGCCCAGGTTGCTCCAACCTGGCCTTGCACACTTCCAGGGATGGGGCAGCCACAGCTTCTCTGGGCAACCTGTGCCAGGGCCTGCCCACCCTCCCAGGGAACAATTTCTTCCTGATATCCATCTAAACCTGCTCTCTCTCAGTTGGAAATGAGTGTCCTGGGAGCTGTGCTTTGGTGAGCTCTGCTGATGGATCACTCTGGGTGTGCAGGACACTGAGGCACCTGCCCTGCACCATCTCACACTTGGGCTCCTCAGGGGTCCTGGGGGCTCTTTGGGAAGTGCTGGGGGTTTATCCTGTCTCCCCACTGGTGGCTGCTCCAACCTGGATCGTCCTTGCCAAAGATGCTCTGCAACAAGAGGTACCCGCAACAGCAGGAACCTTCTCCCCGGGGCTCTGTCCTGCTGTTTGGGGCAAAACAATTCCCGAAGGCAGAGCTCAGCCGTGTTCTCCTTCTGCTCCAACCTGGACACAGCCACTCCCTCCTCCCCCGCAGCAGCCAGCGGGGCTGGGAGCGCGGAGGGCGGGGATGCTCTGCCCAGCACGGCTCGTTGACTCCGCCGGCCCCTCTCCCGCTGGTTTTCTGTCCTGTCTGATGTTTTAATAAGGCCGTTGCTGGTCGGGTGAAGCTAAAGCCGGAGATTCGCGTGCGCAAAAAAAAAAAGGCGACAAAAGTTTGTTTCGGAGCTGCTTTTATCTGGGTCGAGGGAAAAGGAGCAATCCCAGGGCAGCGCTGGATCCAGCGTGGGCTGTAGCATCCCGGTGTCCCGGCTCCGGGCTGGACCCTCTGCCCAGCAGTGATGCTCCGGGACGGTGGGTGATCCTCCTGCCGCGGGTCCACTCCATCCCGCGGGACTCCCCCGGGATTCTCCGGGATCCTCGGGGCTGCCGCGGGCTGCTCGTGCCCCCTGCCGGTCCCTTCCCGGTGTTTCCCGGTGTTTCCCGGCGGAGCGGGGGCGCAGAGATCGCCCCCATCGTCCCGCGTTCATCTGTGGCTCCCTGATTCATTAAAACCCCCCCATGATTTATGACAAACGCCCCCCGGCTTAGCCCTGCCCGTGCTCTGGGGTCGGGGGGCTCTGCAGGAGCCCCGGGGGGAGTCGGGGAGGTGAGGGATGGTCCTGAGTGGGGTCTGTGCTGGAGAGCAGAGCTGACAGCACACAGGTGTCTGAGGACATGGGAAAGCTGAGTCTTAGGGTTACAGAATCACAGGATCATGGAATAGTTTGGGTTGGAAGGGATCTAAAAGCTCAGCTCATTCCAACCCCCCCTTCCATGGGCAGGGACACCTTCCACTACCCCAGGTTGCTCCAAAACCCATCCAACCCAGCCTTGGGCACTTCCAGGGATGGGGCATTTCTGGGTTACCTGTTCCAGTGCTTCACAGGGAAGATTTTCTTCCTGTAATTTAATCCAAACCTCCCAATTTATGATTTTATGACTGTTCTATGAACCTGCCTAAGCTGGGCTGCCTGAAACTGGCCTTTCCCAGGTCTGCTCCTGCTCCTGCAGCTTCCCCTCTTGCCAGGCAGCCAGAGTGGGCATCGATGGGCACTGAGGGTGATGCACAGCTCAGGTTGGGCACCGTGGCGTGCCCAGTTTTCCCTGCTCACGCCCCTCTTTGGCCCCTGATGGCACGACCTGCGTTCCATCGCTTCACCCCAGAGCACGGTGCCAGCCCTGGGGGCACCTCTGCTACTCCCCAGGGTGAGGGCCGTGCTCTGTGCTCGGTGGGCTCACGGTGCACCGCAGCTTTCATCCACGAGAGGCCACTTTCCTCCTGAGTTTGCTGCTGCAGGGCTGAGGAAAGGCTCTCACTCGGGCGAGTGAGGCGGTGACAGCCCGTCCCCGGCGTGGGGCTGGCCCGTCTCCTCCAGGATGGGGCTGGCTGTGCTTTTCTGCCCGAGCCCGGCTCCTTCCCGGCTTTTCTTCACTGCTTCATGCAAGGAAGAGAGCAATTGGGAAGAAACTTCACCGGCGTTTTTCTCGAGATTGTACCTCCTGCCTGGCTTGCTTAAATAACTCCTTTGGCATTGCAGGGCAGCAGAGGGGGCCAGGTGGGACCAGAGAAGCACAGAGTGGGGGTTGCATCCCACCTCTGATGCCAGTGATGCCGTGGGAAAACCTCATCACAGAGTCACAGATTGGTTTGGGTCGGAAGGGACCTTAAAGCTCATCCCATTCCAACCCCCTGCTGTGGCCAAGGACACCTCCCACTCCATGCTTGGAGAGCCACCTGGATGCAATCCCGTGCAGTGTCCTCTAGGATGACCCTGCACACCAGATCCACTGTGGTCCCTTCCATTCTGTGATTCCCACTGGGATAAACCCCCGGGAAGGAGGGCAGCTCCCCCTGTCAAGCCCAGAAACAAAGTGGCTTTGTGCTGAGGGGGTGGCAAGGTGCAACTTGGGAGTGGCAAGACTTCAAAAGCCTCGGGGCCACCCATGGCACATGGGCTGCCTGGCAGGCTGCAGGGTCAGCTCCTGGCAAGGAGACAGGCTGGTTAATCGGAAAGGCAAAGGGCCCTGAGAGCCCCAGCTCGCTGACAAAGGGATGCTCTGCTCCGTGTCTCCCCGCCAGCCACGCAGCTGGATGGCAGCCCAGACAGGCTCGGCCCAGCACCGGGCTCCAGAGCTGGAAAAGCCACCTCCTGTCTGCAGGGAGGGAGCAGGACTGGGTGCTACGTGAGGGGCTGTGCCCTCTCTGCCAGCAGCCAGAGGGACAAGTGCAGCACCAGCCCTGCTGTGGTGCCCGGGTCCTGGCAGCTCAAAGCAAGGCCAGGATGAGGGGTCCTCATCTGCCCCCAAGAACCCCGTCCTGCAGTGCTGGAGGGAGATCTGAGCCTCGTGCTTGCCACAGGCTCTGCTCTCAGGACGGCCTGAGATGCTCTTAGGTGCCTTTTGCCATCGTGTGTGGTGATGATGGGGGTTTGTCTGGTTGTGGAGAAGGATCTGGGCAGTCCTGGGGGACAACCAGCTCTCCCTGAGCCAGCAGCGTGCCCTGGGGGCCAAGGAGCCTGGAGTGCTGTGTCCAGGACAAGAGAGACATGGAGCTCCAGGAGCAGGCCCAGCAGAGGGTGACAGAGATGCCGAAGGGATGGAGCATCTCTGTGACAAGGAAAAGCTGAGGGAGCTGGGGCTGTTCAGCCTCCAGAGGAGCCACTGAGAGGGGCCCTCAGCCATGTCTGTCAGGGTCTGCAGGGAGGGGGCAGAGGATGGAGCAGGCTCTGCTGGGGCAGGCCCAGCAATGGCACAAGAGGAATGGGCAGGAACTGATGCCCAGGAAGTTCCTCCTGGACATGAGGAAGAACTTCTTTGGTGGGCAGTGACCCAGCACTGAACAGAGACCAGGGAGGGTGTGGAGTCTCCCTCACTGGGGACATTCCAGACCCCTCTGGATACAATCCTGTGCCACGTGCTCTGGGCTGACCCTGGGACGAGATGACCCACTGTGGTCCCCTCCAGCCTGACCCACTCTGTGAAATCCTGCTCTGGGGCAGAAGGAGGTTGGGCTGGTGCTCGAGCAACACTCCCATCCTCCTGAGTCCTGCCTTCTCCTCTCCTGAGTTTCCCCCTGTGCCAGCACACTCATTACTTAGGATCTGATTCCCTTTTTTCCACCACCATGCTGCAATGGCCAGTCAATACCTCAATCAGTGTGAGTGATATCAGAGCACCTCTTGGCTCTCTTATTGTTCCCCACTTGGTGAGGTTTTATGGCATTTCATTCCAGAGCAGCTTTCCTGCTGCCAGAGGCTCCAGCCAGCCCTTTACTTTAGCTGTATTAATTCTCCTGGGTCAGCCCTGCTTACGTCGTGCTTTTAATTGAACATTCTTTTCCTGCCTCACTTCTGCATATTCAGCCTTGATTTGCTTCCAGTTCTGCAAGGAAGGAAAAGAATGAAGATGGCACTGGCTGAGCCAGGGACAGCACTCGTGAGAGGGACCCACCTTTGGTGGAACCAGCTGAAGGAGGGAATGAAGTGGAGTGAAGGTCCCAATGGAAACTGAAACAGGTGCTGGTTCCTGATGGCCCTGCACAGGTTGCCCAGAGAAGCTGTGGCTGCCCCATCCCTGGAAGTGTCCAAGGCCAGGCTGGACAGGGCTTGGAGCAACCTGGGCTAGTGGAAGGTGTCCCTGCCCATGGTAGGGGTGGGACTGGCTGAGCTTTTAAGGTCCCTTCCAACCCAAACCTTTCCATGATTCCATGAAAACAAGTGGGATAGAAGTGAGGAGACTTCACTTGGAGACAGTTCTGTCTCCTCTGGTCCAGGGAGATCCCAGGATGCTGGAGTTACCTGTTACAGCAACCTGGCACAGCAGGCAAACAACATGTGTTCCTTCTGATTCCCAATCCAGGGCCAGCACCGGGATTGGGTTCATTTTGACGCCTCTCCTTGGCTTTGGCAGAGTTTTGGTGGGAGGTGAGGGGAGAGAGGTGCTGCTTCCAGACCCCACAGCCCTTGTTCTTTCCTGCCAGCACGACTGGAGCGGCTGACACTGCCCAGACTACCCAGGCTGGGAGAAAACCAGTTCAGGAAGGATCAGTTTGGCTTTAAACTGGTTTTTGACTGGAGTGGTGCAGGTTTTGACTGGAGGGGAAGCAGGACATCAGAGGGACGTGAGACTTGTGAGCTGGTTTCTGTGCAGGGCCCAGCCCCAGCAAGCCTGGCGTGGCTACATTTGCTATAATAAGCATAAATCCAATTAATCCTCGTGCCTGGCCAGGGAGCAGTGGTGGGCTCTGCCAGCCTCTCTCAGGTTGAGGTCAGCCCTGCTGCAGCTTCCCTCGGAGCCATCAGCATCCATGAGGCATCTCCTCCTTGCCACAGAGATATCCAGGGCACTGATGGGTTCCAAAAGTGGATTTGACTGACTGAGAATTATAAAGCCAGAATAGAATAAGTTGTTTGCTACAAATCCTGCTTGACTAGACTGGGAGCAAGCCCTGGGCAAACCTCTGGTCCCAGGGCTGAGCTTTGATTGGAACTACCACACCAGGAGCTGCAGGACAGATTTGCTTCCCTAACCTCCTTGCCACCAAAGCCTCTGGATTAAAGCTTCTGCCTCTGGTCCATTTTGGTACATTTTACTTTGGTTTTGCCTTATTGATCATCCATTTAATAAGATGGGGTCACTCCCAGATCTGACAGCGCTGCAACACAGAATCTTATTTCTAATCAGGGAATCACAGAATGGTTTGGGTTGGAAGGGACCTTAAAGATCCTCTCATTCCAACCCCTTGCCACGGGCAGGGACACCTTCCACTGTCCCAGGTTGCTCCAACCTGGCCTTGGACACTTCCAGGGATGGGCAGCCACAGCTTCACTAGGAAACCTATTCCAGTGCCTCAGCACCCTCACCTAGTGCTCCTTACAGCCCTGGAAGGGGGAGAGAAGAGATGGGATCCCTCCTCTGAGCGGGAGCAGGGCTCCAGGGGTGCAGTCAGCTCATCCAGCCCCAGCTCAGCTGTGTCTCCAGGGTCTCCTTCCTGCCCAAATCTCCACTCTTGCCACTCTGCTGTTGCTGGCAGAGGCTGCTGCCTTCCCTGCAGTGCTGGTGCCAGGTCAGGGGTGCCCCAGCCCCCAGCTGCCTGCCAGGGCTCCCCCGGGCTGCCTGGGTGTGAATGCACATCCTCTCCAGGCTGCCTTGGCACGGGCACAGTGACACAGGCAGGCCATGAGGAGCTGCTCAGCTCTGAGATCCCAGCACAGAGCTGTTCTCCCTGGTGAATGGCCTGGCTCCCCAGCCAGGATTATGTGTCTGAACAAGCCCTCAGCTCGGGAGCAGCTGTTTTCCAGCTTCTGCCTAACAAAGAAAACTTTTATGGCTACAGAAAAAGAACAGGACTCGGGTTTTCTGCAGCAGCCATCTGATCTGAGAGCAGCAGGGCTTTAGGAACCCGCTGAGGGGCTGAGCTGCTCCTCATGTGTGTGGTCACTCACACCCTGCCACCATCCCGGGCTGGGACCTGCCGGCTCAGCACCACCCACACCACAGGATTGCACCCACGGGCAAGAACAGGCAGTGCCTTCCCCTTGGCACCGGGTGCATCTCTCTCCCTGCCTGCCTTAGAACCCTTCCAGGCTTTCCCACCGACCTGGACATTGCACCACGAGCTGCCTCTGCTGTCCAAGGACCAGGAGCCCAGCCCGCCCGGGGCTCTGAGCTTTGCTTTCTCACGGTGGGCTCACGTCCTTCCCCTTGCAGACTCCCTCCTCTTCTCTTCCCTCTGCCTCTCCCCCATTTCCCAGATGAAGAACCACAGAAAACAGACAGTCTGCAAGTGCCTGAGTCAGAGGAGCCTAATGGATGAGGCGGCAATTCACCGAGAGAGCACTTTGTTTAATTGAAAGGCTCTGCCTGTTGCTGCCAAAGGGGAGCCAGAATGTGGTTCCCCTGACAGGTCCTAAGTAGCTGACAGGATAGATGGAGGCTCAGGCCCCCAGCCCTGCTGTGTTCAGCTCCTTGGCTCTCCTCCTGCTCCCTGCAGCAAGCTGAGTGGCCCTGGCAGGACGGTGGCACCTTGGCAGGACGGTGGTACCTTGCCAAGGAGGTGGTACCTTGCAGAGTAGTGCAATCAGGAGGCAGATTTGTGCCCTGCCAAGGAGGATTTGACTGCTCCCCCTTGGGTGCAGCAGCTTATGGGGCGTGAAGGAGGCTGTGTCCTGGTTTTGCCCACTTTCTGCACCTCGGGCTGGATTAGCAAAGGAGGTCAGAGGGGAAAAGCATCTTCACGGAATTGTGGGATGGTTTGGGTCGGGAGGGACCTCTAGAGGTCATCCTTAAGGGCTCCTCCTGGACTGAATTAAGGGAGAGGCTTAGAAGGATGATAGACGTGTGTAATATTGTATATATATAGTTACTTTTAGCTTGTACAGTATTTACTTTGTGTAGAATAAATGTATATATCTCCCCTTCCCTTTCCCCCTACAGAGGTGTGTCTGCCTGAAAGTTTCTCTTCAGTGTTGAGGTAAAATTGTGGGAAAGGGTGAGGGAAGCCTGGAAGTTGGATTTTGGATTTTTGTGGTGGTTCAAACCACCACATAGTGCCACCCCCCTGCAATGAGATTTTTCCCTCTGATTTTTCTCTCTCTCTCTCTCTTTGTCACTTTTTGTCGACACCAGGCCTTTTCTTCGGGCTCAGCACTTTGCAGGGCATCCAGCTGACAGATCCAGGGAAAGGAGGATTCTGTGGAGTCCATTTGGGCAGGGGCACTCAGAGGGCAGGCTGCCCCCCTCCATCCAGCCTCTTTAACCACACTGCTGGGCACAGCTGGACCTTCAGCTGGCAGTTCCTTGGCAGTGCACTCCAGGTGCTTTGCCTGAGGGCTCAAAGCCTGGGCTGCCCCATCCCTGGGGAGGGAGGATCCTTACCAACACTCCACTCATTCCCTGGCCAGGAGGCTGAAAGCAGCCTCAGCTCCTGCTCTCCTGGCCCCTCTCCCTGCATGACCTGAGCTGGGAGTGTGTCCCCACATCTTCAGTGCCCTCCCTCCTGCCCTGATGGACCACCAGGACTCACACAAAGCTCCAGCCTCCGTGGGACAGCATTCCCTGCAGTCTGCACCGGGAAAAGGTGGGATTTAGAAGGGCAGTGACTTCCCCCAGGGGCTGGGTGCCCTGCCCTGCCTCAGCAGCATCCCTTTGCTGTGCTGTGCTGGGGAAGAGCAGGCAGGAAGAGGTTAACTCAGCCCGGTCCCTGCTCTGTGTGTGTGCAGAATAATGAATGCAGAGGAGAGCTTTGGGGAGATTCAGTGAGAAGCAGCTTCTCCCCAGTGCTGGCTTCTCTCAGCTTGGCACCCGGAGGATGAAATATTTCCTGGTCACTCTGTGTGTGTGACTCAGAAATTGACTTTCAGATGGAAGAAATCTTTTAAGAGCCCAGAGTTTCAATGTCTTTTCTTTTTTTATTCCTTCTCTCTCTCTTTTTTTTTTTTTTGTGCCCACACTAATGGCAAGAGCAGCAGCTGCATTAAGTGTTTTGGATAAAATTCAACACAAAAGCCTCTATCTCCTGCGGAGTTTGGTCCAATAAATCCTGCTTTAAGTATGAAATGGGTTTAGGGGAGTGTGAAACCACAATTGGGGAGGGCTGGGTGTCTCTGTGCCCGCTGCCTCAGCGGGCACCACGCAGCCCTTTTGGCACAGGAGCTCAGGGAAGAGGAGCTGGGCAGAGGCTTCAGCAGCTTTGCAGGGGTTGCCAAGGGCCCTCAGAGGGACTGTTAAAACCTTGGCTCCTTGCTTCTCCAAAAAAAAAAAATAAATTCAAAAAAAAGCAGGAGAAAGGAAAAAGCTGGATCCCTGCATGCCCTGAATCTTAATCTCTTCCCTTTCAGCTCGAGTCCTGCTTCCCAGCACCATCCATGTTTTCCATTAAGGAGAAAGCTGTGGCATTTGCCAGTGCCCAGGTATGGTGGCTCAAAGCCTGCTGCCCATCTCTCCTGCAGCCCTTGGCCCCCTGGCACCCCCCAAATTCCGAGGGCAGCGTGTTCCACAGGGCAGGGGGTGCCACTGGTAGGAAGTGGCACAGCCCTGGCTGTGGGAGCTCGCAAATTCCCGTTGTTTTAAAGAGCTTGTGGCAGAAGGAAACGGGATCTAGGTTGCCCAGAGAAGCTGTGGATGCCCCTGGATCCCTGGAAGTGTCCAAGGCCAGGTTGGATGGGGTTTGGAGCAACCTGGGCTGGTGGAAGGTGTCCCTGCCCAGGGCAGGGGGTAGAACAAGATGAACTTTTAGGTCCCTTCCAAACCATCCCATGATTCTATATTTCTCTCTGACAAAAAGAACAGGGATGGGTCGTCAGCACCACGTGTTTCCTGTAATAGAGTTTGAACCAAATTTGACGTGGGGAGACCTCTGATCTCAGAGACAGCAACATCCCCCAAGTTGCCTTGACACAGGGAGGGGGCATCTGGGGAAAAAATGGGCCTTTCCAGGTGGGAAATCTAAACCAAAATAGCTGAGGACAAACTGGGGCAGCCCAGGGAGCCCCATGATGGGAAGTGATGAGATGAGAGCAGAGCCTGGGTACATCCAGCTCGAGCTGGGCAAAACCCCCAGCATCCCTCATGTAAGAACACGTGTCTCTGGGGTCAAAAATTACCTGGTATCTAAAGCAGGAAAGGCTCTCTGTGTCCTACTCAGAATATTCTTCAGCCCCACACTGCTCTAGCTGTGCCTCTCATGTCAAACCCCACCACCAGTGTCCAGGAGCCCAGGCCCTCTCTCTTGTCACCCTCCCAGCACTTGGAGAGCTGAAATTTTTTGCTGTATGGGGGATGAAAAAATCGCTTTGGTTGCACTTTCTCTCCAGCTAATCCAATTTGTCTCCTTACTGCTTTCAAATGCCTTTTAAGGATTCCCAGCAATGTATTAGAGAAATCCATTTGCCGAGATGCAGCGAGAGGGGGGGATTGAGGGGGGTGGGCATTTTTATTTTACAGTTATTAGTGGGCGACAAGGTAAAGTAACTCGGGGAAGATTGATCACCCAGCTAAGCATTTTTACTTTCTCAATTAATCCTGGCATGATTGTAATAAATCCAGGAGTGGGAGTAATTAGATGTGAACGGACCTCACTTCCTTTTGCTGCTGCGTGTCAGGGGTAATGGATAGAGACATCTTTCTCCTGGAAGTGGCCTAGGGAGACGTCCAGTTAGATGGGATTTCTGGAAAGAGAGATAGATGTCAGGGGCCAGTGTTCACTTTTTCCCTCAATGGAGAACAGATTTATGCTATCAATCCACATTAAGAAGCCTTCATGGCTACACAGAAATCCAGCAAGAGTAATTCAATTAGCCCCGTGCACTTTTTCAGATGGGATTTGATAATGGGGGATCATTTGCCCCGAAGTTCACGCTGAATTTTCTTTCTGCTTCTTTCCTTTTTATTTCTTTTATTTTTTTTTTTTGATTAAAGGAGTCATTGTGGTTCACTGGGTGCTTTTGTCCCCAAGCTGAGGGGTTGCTAGGTTAAGTCCTAAACCATGCTGGAGGTTCATGGCCACTACAAGGCAGCGAGGTGGCACCTATATGAGTGTGTGTCGCTCTGATCTGCTGGATATGGACACAAAAAACCCTCTTCCCTGCCTGACTGCAACCCTTCATCTCATGCCATCCTAGACCAGGCTGAATTCCTCCTACCCTGTTATTACAGCACATAACACTCAGTGGTTTTGGGGTTTTTATGCTCAGACTCCTGGAGTCACGTGAACATGTGCAAATTCAGCATAATTTCCTGCTTTTAAAGCTGAGGGTTTAGGATCACGCTGTGGAGAAGAGCTTGGATGCCAGCAGCTCCTAAATCTTGGGGCAAAACTGACATTTCAGAAAGATTAGCTTTACATTTTTAAGGCCGATTCGGGGAGGAAGAATTGAATTTGTGTCCGGAGGATGTGACAGATCCCCACGTGCTCCTTGTTTTCCCCTTAACTAAGGGGAAAGGGCTTTGCAGGTCACCAGCCAGTGATCCAAGGGGTCCTGTCCCTCACCCCTGCAGGGGGACAGCAGCTCTCTGTCACTCCACTTGGATGCTGCATCGTGGCCAAAGTGGGATGAGGCCTCTGCGTGTGGGTCCTCTGACAGGGAGCTGCTCCCACTGAGATCTCATTAATAGATTTACTTATTTGAAAGTCATTATACAGGCAGACAGCCTCATAGATGGAGGATCCCAGGGGCAACTTGTTAGCAGCTGCTCTGTAGCTACATCAAGAGGTTTTCTAACAGTACACAAAAGACATTTGACAATGTCAGAAACCACCGAGAGGGATTAACTTAAAAGAGAAAGGGAGGGAGGGGGGGGGAAGAAAAGCACATTAAAACATGTCTTGGAGCTTATCAGAGATGGAGCAGAAAAACCAGCCAGTGGGGTGTAGAGACAACCAGTGAGGGAACCAGGGGCCAGCCCAAGCAGGAATGGGGACAAGGTTTCTCACCCCTGGGGAAGCATTTCCGACCGGCGGCGGGGCCGGGTTTTGCTTGGCCAGGGTATTCACACAGGGCTTTTATTTGCTTTAAAGGCTTGGCTTGAAATCCTGTGGGTTTCCTGCTCTGACGTGTGTGTGCCACAGCAGTGTGAGGGATGGGCTCTGCTCTGGGCCCGGAATCCCAGAATAAGGAACGGTTTGGGATTGGAAGGGACCTTAAAGATCATCCAGTCCCACCCCTTGCCATGGGTAGGGGCAGGTTCCACTAGACCAGGTTGCTCCAAGCCCTGTCCAACCTGGCCTTGGACACTTCCAGTGCAGCCACAGCTTCTCTGGGCAACCTGCATCCCATTTTCATCAAGTTCCAAACCCTCAAAGGCAGAGGGATTTACTCCACAGTCAATGATACTGCGACTCTTGGATACCCCACCTGATACACCCTAAAGGATCTGCTCTCAGCAAGTGCCCACAGACACCAAGAGGAGCTGGAGGATGAAGGTATGACCCTTGTGACAGCCCTGGCTGAGAGCTGTGACAACAAACACCATGAAAGGGAAGTGCTTCGGGGTCAAAGAGTGGAGAGATGCTGCAGGAAAATGCTGAGTGCAGCAGGAGTGTCTGTGCAGCCCTTCTGGAGAGGCAAGAACTCGCAGTAAATGAGAGACCTTGGCAGGGTTGCTCAGCCCCAGCCTGAAAGAAGTTCATGAGCTGTAAAATTAGAAAAAAAAAAAATCTTCAAAGGACTCCAAAAAAAAAAAAAAATAAAAAAAAAATTACAATCCTGCCGAAAATGTGACAGCTGCCACTGCTGGAGGGGAAAGCCCTGATGAGGAGAGAAGCCTGGCCCAGAAAGTTGACTTGAGATGTGTAAGAAATAACCCTGGACATCCCCCCAGAGCTGGGAGAAAAACAGGTGTCTGCAGGTCAGGGTGGCTCAGCTGAGCAGTGCCAGGCAGGGTCCCACAGCCCCAGGGGGTTTTGTGAAACCACCCGAGGGGGACAGTCACAGAGCACCCCCTCCCTCTCCTCTCCCCAAATTTTAGCCCTCCTTCCCCTTAAAAAACCCTTGGAATTTCCATCCAAACTCCTCACAGTGTCGTTCCTTGTGGGTTTTGCAAGATATTTGGATTTTTTCAGAGCTGCCTCTAAAACAAGTTCAGGGGAGTTTTTGCAAGGGCCGGCACAAAGCCCGGGGTTCTGGGGTGGGTTTGCCAGTTGTAAGGTTTATTTGTTTTGTGCAATGATTTGCCAAAGAGTTTTCCCCAGTTTTCCCACAGAACCATCAGTTTCTTGGCCCGTTTCTCCTCTTATCAGTGTGAGGTGTGGGGATGTGCAGGTTGTCCCTAAAAAGGTGCTCACTACTTAATTTTTCAAATAACAATCCATTGGATTTGGTTTTGCTAACCTGTAATAAAAAAATATGGGACCATTACCCTTTTAACAAGCTTAGAATGTCATATTTTTTTCATTTTTCTCTTTTCCCAAAAATGCATACCTGATATGTTGTAGACACAAATTTTGGGTGCATTATTATGATTCTGTTGACTGTAATGACATAGAATTGAAAATAACATTTTTTTGTTTTTCATTGTTTAATTTATACAGAGGGCTTTTTCAGAGTTTGACAGAAGGAAATAATAGCTGCTCTCCCTCTCCTGCTTTCCTTTGGAAAACCCTTCTCTTTTTTGAACTCTATTAAACCTGCACGAGGAGATTGAGATCCCGGGCTGCTCGTGTCTCACCTCCCCCAAAAAAGCCTACAAGGCTGAGTAAGTCCACTCAAAGAACCCACCAGATTGGGGGCAAATACATCAAAAAAAAAAAAAAAAGCAGCCTGTGAAATCCATTTTTCCCTTCACAGCTTTGAAAGCAGATGGTGGGGTGGGGCTAAAAGGAGAGAACTAACAAACAGAAAATAGTACAAACACAGTGTAAATAATTCTTCCCCTCTCCTCTCCTCAAAGTGCTGGAGCAGAGTGTCACAGCTGGTTTCTTCCAGCCCCGAGTTGAGGTTGTTCCTGTGATTTACAGTCGAGCAGCGCTCGAGGAATACAATAAAAATTAATAATTAAAACAGGGGGGAAAAAAAAATAATCTGCCAGGCACCGTGAAATATTTTTAGCTGATTGCTGGAGTTTGTAGGAGCAGTGATGTAGTAATGGAGCCCTTTGTGAGGAACCTCCACGGGGATGATTGCAGGGCCTGGGCTTGGCTCGGGATGGATGGAGTCTTCCCACTGCAGCTCAGCCAGAAATCATGCTTTTTTGGGGAAGTTTTTTTGGTAAGAAAACGTGATGTTGTGTGTCCTGCTTCAGGTCGCTTTGCCCTGTGGCACCTTCTTGTCACAGGATGGTCCCTGGGGTTTTACAGGCAGCTTTGGGAGAGTTACACCCTGCCAGGTGAAGGCCTGAGTGCACTGTGGGCCACTTTCTTCTGAAAACCATCTCTCTGAAGCCCTCACCGAGGTGATAAAATAATTCATGCTCTGGAACAGGCAGCCTTCCTTCAGTGCTGAGCTGGGAACCCAGATTTATGGGGCAGGAATGGGAGCTTTGAGGGGAATGAGAGCTGGGAGAGGGCGTGGGGTTTACAAGAACAGCCCCAGCATTGAGACAAAGTCACCGTGGGAATGCCAAGTGCCTGGTTTAAGACAGAAAATGCACAGTTTGCCTTCTCTGTGAACCACCCAGCAGTTGGGATACCTCCAGGTTTATGTGATCTCTGGTGTTTCATCCTCTTCAGGGTAGAAGGTAGGCTTGGACAGCGTTTTGAGCACTCAGATTCATTTATTCCTATCTCGTAGCTAAATCCTGTTTCTGTTCCAGGGGAGACAAAAAGGATTGGCACATCCACAGTTGCAGGAGCAAACAGCACAAACAAGGCTGCTCAGAATTTAGGGCACGAGCAGGATGGGGATGCAGAGCTGCTGAGGGCAGGATGCTGCTGTGTGTTGAAACATGTTCATCAGGGAAGGACACAGGGGGCACATCATGTGTCATCCCTCTCCTGGCACGGTGGCACTGGCGTGGTTAAACTTCACCCTGGGATTGGGAATTCACCCTGGGTCACAAACGGGACTTGTTTAGGGCCATCAAGTAAAACAGCCTTGTAAATCGCCTCTGGGGGCCGGCTAATTTATGGAGGGGAGAAACAATATCCCTCCCCTGGTGCCACTTAACTTTTCATTTTATATCTGCAGTAATTGCACGTGACATCTGGAAAAATTGCCGTCCAGTTCCCCGGGGAAAAGCCGGGGCGGGAGGTCACGGTGCTCCAGGGGCAGACACCCCCCATTCCCTGGAAGTGTTCAAGGCCAGGCTGGACGGGGCTTGGAGCAACCCGGGCTAGTGGAAGGTGTCCCTGCCCGCGGCACGGGGTGGGACTGGGTGATCTTTAAGGTCCCTTCCAACCCAAACCATTCCGTGATCCCGCGATTCCATCATTGCACGGGAGGGTGGGTGGCTCTGTGGTCGGGGTACCCCCCGAGCCCCTCTCCCCGAGCCCCATCTCCCCCTGGGAACCCCGGGGAGCGGATGATGGCCCAGGCGTGGGTGGCTCGGTTTGCCCCGGCATGGAGCGCTCGTCGCATCTCTCCGGAGCAGGACCAACCCCGCCTCAGTTTCCCCACGGGAAAACCGGGAGCATCCCTGGTGGCAGCCCCCAGGGGCGAAACAGGGGGGTGGAAACGCCGGGGTCCGACCCCCGCGGGGGAGGGGACCCCGGGACGGGGCTGGGCTCCAGCTGTCGCTCATACTGGGGGGGCAGCGGGGCCGGCTGCGGTCCCTACACCTTTAAAAGTCTCCTCACGTTGCGGCGCTGATTATCCATTAACCCGAGGCGAGCTCCCTTTTCCTGGGGGTGGCGTTCGCGGCAGCTCCGCAATAAGAGCTGGCAGCAGGGCGGGCGGACGCGCTGCCTTCCTCCCTTTCTCTCTCTCTCTCCCCCTCTCTCTCTCCTCTCCCCCCCTGCCCCCGCTCCCTTCCTTATCAGCAATTCAGATTGCATGCAAATCTGCGGGCTTTCTTACAGGGGCAAGGCAGAGAGGACCGAGCGCTGCTCGCCGGCCGCGGCTTCACGGAGAGATATCTCCTCCTCCTCCTCCTCCTCCTCCTCCTGGGATTTTCCTCCTTCTCCCCTCCCCTGCTCTCCCCTCCCCTCGCTGCCTCCCTCCCTCCTCTCTTTCTTTCCTCCTTTTCACCTCCTCGAACAAAAGTAGCCCTTCTCCCTGCGCCTGCGAGCGGGGCCGCTTTGTCTGCCCGCGCCGTCGGGGGACCGGGACCGGGCCGGCAGCGGGACCGGACCGGGGCCATGGGGGCACAGCGGGCGGACGGTGCCCGGGCGCTGCTGGCGCTGCTGGGACTGGGATTAGGACTGGGACTGGCGACCTGCCCCGAGCGGGAGCTGGAGCGGAGGGAGGAGGAGGCCAACGTGGTGCTGACGGGCACGGTGGAGGAGATCATGAACGTGGACCCGGTCCACCACACCTACTCCTGCAAGGTAAGGGGGTGCCGGGGGGAACTTTCACCCCCTCCCCCCTCTCCCGACGGGCGCCGGCCGGGTTTAGGGCGCATGTGGTTCTGATTGTGTGCGCCGGGGCTTTGGGGTGTAATTAGGTATTTTTAGACTGCGGAGTCGCTCCCGCAGCTGTGTCGAGGGGGAAATCTCTCAAGGTTGCTTTTTATGGGCATTTCCCTCCGTGCCGTGATGCGGGAGCCGGTTCCCAACTTTCTCTCTGGCAGGGTTTGGGCTGCCGGGAAGGTGCTCGGAGCCGCTCGCCGCCTCTACCCCAGGGCTCCCTGTTTACTTTAGCAGCATCTTGAGTTCCTCCAGCTCGAGCTATTGTTTAACTACGAATCTGGCCTCTGGCTATGTTTTTTTTTTTTTCCTCCCCCCCTAAGCTGAGAGACGGTGAAGTACTGAGCAACCTGAAATACCATCCGCCTGCTTGACAGAAAACGTGCTGGATGGCTTAACCCTTCCCGGGGCAGGAATCTCACTTGCAAGGACATGCTGCTACGCTGCCTTTTCCTCTTCTCCCCCCCCCCCCATCTCCTTTTCTGCCCATCCTTAAAAAAAAAAAAAAAAATCCTGCGGTTCCTGCCTGTGGTTTGGTGCTAAGCAGGGCCTGGGGTGATGCTCAGCGGTGCGTTGGTGGGAGAGCTCTGCCGGGGCAGGGGAGGGCGAACTTCACGCCGCGGTGTTGCCCCGTGTTCCGGAGCATCTCTCTCAGCCGAGCAGCCTCTGCCTGCCCAGCTGGTGCCCGGTGCCTCCCGCCTGCTCTGCCCCGCGCGCGGAACAATCTGTACCTCGCAAATTAGATCACAGACCCTCCAGGCTCGAGCAGGGACCGTATGTTTGCGGAGTGTCTGGCACGTCCTGGGTGCTACGTGGAAAATTAATGAGCTGCTGCTCGCAGCCGGTGTCCTGCGGCAGCGCCGGGCACAGATGGTGGGTGGATGTGGCCACCTGAAGGCTGGGGCAGGGGTGCCACGAGGGAGGTGGTCCAGGGAGGCTGGGGATGAGGCAGAAATGCCCGTCTGAAAAACGAGGCTCTTTGCTCGCAGCGCAGCGAGGTGTCTGGCTGGTGTAAAACCATCTCGCCGCATCAGAGCGAGACCCTGGGCCAGGAAACGCCGCGATGGGAAAACCTGCTGGCTCAGCAGCTCTCTCTGCCTTTGGAAGGTGCAATCCATCCAGCCCGAGCTGGAGCAGCCAGGGAGGGAACCTGGGCTGCCCGCGGTGGCTTTATGTGAACGCAGTTGGCATTCCTTATCTCGGGAAGGGAATCTCTTGCCTTTCCCTGAGCCACCCCAGCAATGCTCGTGCTACTCACTCCAGAGTTAATGGTGGGATTTTGCTCCTGCCCATTCCTAGTGTTGTAACAGCACCTGAAAGGCCAGAACGTGCTCCCAAGATCCCCTTTCGGTCCTGGAGTCCTGTAAGAGAAAGTGAAAGGAGGAAAACCTTCTCTCCTGCCTTAGATGGAAGTGCCCATCCCATCCCTGGTCAGGCTGTGACATTTAGCACCCTTCATAGGACAGTGCTCCTCAGGCCCTTTTCCTGCACATCAGCCTGCTCTGTGGCATTTTTAATGGCATTTCATAGTGTGTTTGCAGGGAAAAAAAAGCTTTGAAATGGGACTTGGGGTGTCTTAAGGACCTGAAAGCAGATAAATCTCCCCTAACTATAATGACTTGTAAATGAGTAGCTCTGCAGCAGCTGTTGGCTTGTTTCACTCCAAGATCTCCCAGAGTGTTGGAATTGCTCTGGATTCTGCTGATGCCGGGTTAGGCATGCCTGGAGTTTGATTTGGGTTGGTTGTTTTGTTTTGTTGGTTTGTTTTTTTGGGTTTTTTTTGACATCAGACACCTGAATTCCAACAGGGCAGTTTGGGCATTAAACCTGAGCTCTGCCCTCACATGGACCCTGCTGCCCTGTGGGACTGGGATAAGCCTAGGAACAGAGGCTGGTGAGGAAATTCAGGTGTAATTCCTCACTGTCATTCCCTGGGGTTACCTCCAGATCCCGCAGTTATCTCCTGTCAGGTTCTTCTTTATCTGCAGAGGAGAGGCAAGGGCCAAGTGTGTGGTGGGAGTTCCCTGGGGCCCACACCCAAAATAGTGAGTGTTACTGGTGCTGGGTGGTCTGGGAGGGAGCAGGCATGTGGATATCTGCGAGTGCTGCACTGGGGTATTGTTCTTCCCAGTTAAACTCCAAACTCTCCCAGCTGAAGCCTTTGATAGATGAAGATAAGCACATTACAACTCGGGAGAAATGTGAAGTTAATGTTAGATAAACACCCATAAATAGCTATCAGCCATTCATGTGCTGGGAGAGGAGATGAAAAAGGGAAGAACAGGCTGACAGAACTCCCTGGAACTGGCTGATGTGCTGCTGCTCCGAGGGGTTTGACAAGGGAACAGGCACTCTGCTTCCCGAGCTCTTGGTGCTGCTGCTCATCCTCTGTGTTGGCCTTGTCCTTCCTGCTCTGAGCCCTCTGATGTGCCTTATTCTGGGCTGACCTGATATTTATGGAGGCAGCTCCTATTTATAGGACAAGCCCAGGTTCTGTATGTGCCATAGGAAGTGTCAAAAAGGATGTGGATCCTGTTCCAGACAATGGAGCCCCTGTTTTGGGGGGTAACTGCGGCTGTTCTCCAGGCTGGGGGGGATGTGGAAGTTGCTGGGGGAGGTGGGTTTGGGAGCTCCTGGGGAAAGGGCAGCTGAGAGTGACAAAAAGGGGGAGAGGGGTGGGATGTGGTCAGGGAGGGAAGGGTTGGGCAGACTGAAGCTGATGCTGGTCTTCATCTACCAGAACTACCAAAAATCTGGTGATGACCCTTCTTCCTGCTGTCCATCCAGACATCTGCAAGAGGAGACTGCTCTAACTTCTCATCTTGCTCTACAAAACCATTTCTCGAGGCATATTCCTGGCAGGAATTTGGTAGCACTGCACAGGTGGTCCCCTTTTCCCTGTGGCATGGACCCCCCCCCGTGGCATTCTGGAAAAATCCTTTTGCTTTCTGAGGGCTTTTTTGCCCCACTTAAAATACACCCTTGCAAGGCTCTGCTTGGATAAAGTTATCACTGCTCTTCCTCTGCCTCCCTGTAGCTGCCAGGAGTCTTGTAAAACAGTCTTAATCCAGTGTTTTATGTCTCCCTGGCAAAGGAGTGGGTGAGTGAGTCTGCTATAGGGAAGGGACTTCTTGGGAATAGGTTACAGCCCAGTTTTCTCTCTCTCTTTCTCTTCCTTTCCTTCCCCAGTCCTTGGTGTAGCCGGTGAGTCACCGGTGACAAAGTCTTAATTGTGTGTGATGATGAATGGGATGCCCTACAGGTAATTGCTTGGTCTTTGGTGCCTTCCCATTCATTCATTATAGAGGAGAAGGGTGGGGAGAAAGCTGCTGGACTCTGATGTTGCTTGTGAGTGCTGTGGCCTGGCTCTGAAGTGTCTGACTGGAACAGCCGTGCCAATTAACTCAAATTACCATCTGCTGCAGAGCAGTGGGGTGGGCTTGAGCCTTTCTCCCCCCCTCAGCCCTAGCTGTGAAAATGCCCCACATCCACCTTTTGCAGCACCAGCCTCGGGCTGTGCTTTCTGCCTGCCTGGTGTATTTTTTTTTTGTTTTTTTTTTTTTTGTTTTTGTTTTTTTTTTTTTTTTTTTTTTATTTGTTTTTATTATTATTTTTTTCCCTTTCCTCCCTTTTGTCTCCTTTGTATTCCTGGTTTTTCACCCCGGTTGCTCGTGCACCTCTCAGAGCGCCTGCCCTGCGGGCGCCGAGGAGGAGGAGGAGGAGGAGGAGGAGGTGGGGCTGCAGGAAGGTGTCTTGACTTGACTGCGGGGAGAGAAGCACAACCACGGGGAGCCGAGCTGCTGGGAAACGCTGGAGAAACAGCTGGTCCCTGCTGGGGAGGCAGGAGGCTGGTGCTGGCACAGGCTGGTGCTCCTCAGCACCCTGCCCGGCCGGGGTGCCACGGCTGCGGGTGGCCCCAAAAAGGCTCTTTGAAGGGGCTGCCCCGTGTGGTGGAGCAGATGTCAGTGTGGATGGTGGGATCCCTGTCGGATCAGAGGGGGGGGAAGCTGCCTGTCCCAGCTCCCCTTGCCATCTGAGTGCTGGTGGGGTGCCATCTCTCTCTCAAGAGCGGAGCTGCTGCTGGCAGGGCTGTGCAGGTTTCTTCAGAGAACTGTGAAGTGGTTTGGGTTGGAAGGGATCTTAGAGTCATAGAATCACAAAATCCAACTCCTGGCCCTGCACAGACACCCCAACAATCCCACCCTGTCCAAACCCTCCTGGAGCTCTGGCAGCCTTGGGGCCGTGCCCAAACCCTGGGGAGCCTGTTCAGTGCCCAACAACCCTCTGGGGGAAGAACCTTTCCCTGATACCCGACCTAACCCTGCCCTGCCACAGCTCCAGCCATTCCCTTGGATCCTGTCACTGGTCAGAGCAGAGATCAGACCTGCCCCTCCTGAGGAAGTTGTAGACCTTAAAGACCATCTCATTCCAACCCCCCGTGGCTTTGAAGGCACTGCTCTCCCTGTCCCTCTCCTTCCCCCTGCCCAGCAGCTTGGATTTGGGCTGGGCAGGGCTCACATATCCTGGAGTGTGAGTTATTCCCTGAGCTCTGGTGCTGTGGAATGGCTCAGCACCCACGGGGTGCTGACTCCCCTCGGGCTGGCAGACAGATGAGTGTGAGAACACGTGGGTAACCTGTCTGCAGCAAACCTCTCCATGCCTGGGAGCAGCTAAGGCATGTGCAGCTTCCAGAGAGGAGCTGTCACAGCCCTGTTTAATACCTGGGGTGGTTTTTGAGCTCAGGCATGCAGGAGAGCAGGGCTCACCCCGGTAAATGGAGCTGTAGTTTGGATAATATATTGCTGTTTGCATCGCAGGACTTGCTGGGCTGGATGGGAGCTGAGACCCATAAATCCAGGCTTCTTCTCCAAGGAGGACAAATGTTACACCTCGAGGAGGAGGTGTGAGAAATAGGAGGATGTGAGAATGAAATACATTCTTAAACTTTGTTCTTAACCTTCATTTGTACTTGCAGAGTACAGGCAACACTAAATCTGTTCCCTTTTCCTGCTTGACAGGTGAGTCTGGCACTGAGCAGGAGGGTCTGACCCCAGCCTGCCTGCTCCTGTGGCAGTGGGAATGGCCCTGTTCCTCCAGGGAATGTCTCCCTGTAGCTGCCTGCTCCTAATTGTGGCAGGGACAGCGAGCAGGACTTCGGCTCAAGATCACTGTGGACCTTGAAGCCTCTGGATCAGGACTGAGTGCCGAGCTCACTCCCCTGAAATTCTGGAGTTAGGGCTTCAAAAATGGACAGGATTGATGACAGGTCAGGAGACTTGCATTCCCCCTACCCCCAGCAGGCTTTCACCCTCCTGCTTGAACTCTGCAGTGTCAGATCTTCGCGTGTGTCTTCTGCAGTCACCGAGTGATGGGATGGAGGTGTTTGGCAAAGAGGAAGAGTCTGTCTGTCTGAAGGCTCTCACAGAAGCCTGCAGGGGAGCACAATGCACTTGAAGGGCCGTGCAGGGCAGAGGCCACTGAGCTGCAGTGGCAGAGAACTACAGAAATGGTTCGTTCTCAAGTGCGATAAAGTCTGCTCTGTGCTTTCCTCCTCGGTTGTAACAATTCTCCCCCCATTCCCAACCCCAATATCAAGCACGGAAGCTGTGGTGTGAACAATCTGCCTCCCTACCACCCCCAGTGTCCCCAGAGGGTGGGAGAGACCTGTCTGCCCAGCTGCCTGTGAGCATCCACCCTCTGCCCCTCTGGAATTAGGTTCTTAAAGCAGAGAACCCCCTTATCTCTGAGCCACCACCTCCCTGGCTGCTCTGGGCTTGGCACGGGGTGCTGAAGTGCCCTTGGGGTGGGGGGAGATGATGGCAGGGTGTGATGGAGCAGCTCTGAGCCTGCCAGCCCAGGGATGCCTGTGGTCACAGCAATGCCCCTGCTCCCAGCAGCTGCCCTTGCTCTGAGCACAGACCTCGGATGAGCTGTTCCTGCTGGCTCTGCTCTGGGCCGTGTTTCCCCACCATGGAATCGCAGCAGGGGGATTTCTGACCCAGCAGGAGCGGATGGGGACGTGCCTCTGGTGTCTTGTGTGTACCAAGGTTCATTTGAGAGCTGCTGTTTCCCTCCTGGGTGGGTGTTTCTTTTGGGCAGTTTGCTGCAGAGAGAGGGATGAGCTGGCACTGGAGCACAGGGGCACTGCCCTGGAACCACTGGCACTTAGTGGCTGCTAACTCTTGTGGCCAGGACTTATTTTTATGCCTGAAGTTTGGATGAGTACAGGGAGATGGGCTCCTCCTGCCAAACCCTCTGTGCCTTTTACCAAATCCAGCTTGCCATGGTTTTATTTAGTAATTTAGAGGAACGTGAGTTAACTTTGACATTTCTGCGTGCAACATTATCCGCTCTGCCTCTGTGTTCCCAAGGTACCAGCAGCCTGTCAGAGCCACCAAACTCCCTTCTTTCCCTCCACCCAACCCACCTGCCTCCTCCTGCCCTAGTCTGAGGCTCCTGTGCTGCACTTCAGATGGACAGCACTCTCTTTAGCTCTGCAGCCCAGCTGGCACTTCCAGCCACTTAACGTTCCTTTCAAAGCCTTTTTTTTTTTTCCCTTTGTTTTTTTTTTCCCAATCAGAAGTGCTTTCTTCTCCCTCCATACTGAGATTTCCTCGGGAGCCAGGGAGACCTGCAGCAGAGGGCTTTTGCCCACACATTCCGTGCTTTCAGAGCCGATGAAATGATCCCTGCTGAAAAATCGAGAGACGGGTCGGAGAGCGCCGCCCGCCAGACGCCCTCACGAGCTTCTCCTTTCTCCTTCTCCCCCCAAGGTGAGAGTCTGGCGCTACCTGAAGGGCAAGGACATCGTCACCCACGAGATCCTGCTGGACGGGGGGAACAAGGTGGTCATCGGCGGCTTCGGGGACCCGCTGATCTGCGACAACCAGGTGTCCACGGGGGACACGCGCATCTTCTTCGTCAACCCCGCCCCGCAGTACCTGTGGCCCGCGCACCGCAACGAGCTCATGCTCAACTCCAGCCTCATGAGGATCACCCTGCGCAACCTGGAGGAGGTGGAGCACTGCGTGGAAGGTGAGGCTGAGGGGCCTGGGCCGTCCCGGGGGTGATCCGGGAGCTGTCGGGCTCGGGGGGATTCGTGGATGCGGCGGAGGGTGCTCGGTGTGCTCGGCCCGGAGGAGAGAAGGCGAGGCTGAGGGGGCACCTCGTTGCAGGCTGAAGCTTGCTCGTGAGGGGAAGAGGAGGGGCAGGCACTGAGCTCTGCTCTGTGGCAGAACCCGAAGTTGTGCCAGGGAAAGGTTTAAGTTGGATCTCAGGAAAAAGTTTGTTCCCCAGAGGGTGGTCGGGCGCTGAACAGGCTCCCCAGGGCAGTGGGCATGGCCCCAAGGGTGCCAGAGCTCAAGATCTGTCATCTGTTTGGATGATGCCTCTCAGGCACTCCTGGAATTGGGCCTGTGCAGGGTTAAGGGTTGGTCTTGATGATCCTTGGGGGTTGTGGGATTCTGTGACCTCGTTGGTGCTGGTTGATGAGGATCAACCCTGCTGTTCTACCTGTGTCCAGGGCAGAGTCACAGAAAGTTCCAGGTTCCAGTGAGTCTGATTCATTCCTCCCATCTGCATGTTGGACAGGTAGAGGTGGAATGTGATGAAGCTGTGAAATGAAGGACACAACCCCAGAATATTCTGAGTGGGAAGGGACCACAAGGACCATCGAGTCCAGCTCTTGAGTGGATGGCCCTTGCAGGGATCAAACCCACAGCTTTGGTGTTATCAGCACCATGCTGTGACCAGCTGAGCTAATCCCAGTTCCTGGTGCTCTGGTCTGTGGACTCTTGTCATGGGCACAGTGCCTGGCAGTGACTTTGCTGTCACACAACCAGTGTCTCCCAAGCAAAGTCATTTTATGCTCATTTTACTCCAGATCTGATGCGTTTCCAGTCCTCTCTGCGTTGTGGTTGGAGCATCCCCATGGCAGGTCCTGTCCTGACAGGATGGCAGGCACTCCTCAGGGAATTTGGGCTGCTCCCACCTGAGGTAGATTCTCCCCGTGGGTTTAGAGCTAATAAGTTAACAGGTTAATGCTGTGGTGAAGGCCTGTTCTTCATCACAGCCACCCCGGCTTCCTGTGTCTTGGAGCTTCCTTGCTTGCTTGGAGCCTTGTGGATGAACTCCTGAAGGGATCTGAGAAGCCAGACAAATTCTGCTTGGAGGTAAATCGTGCTTCTCCATGGTAAAAATAAGTTAGAACCAGTTTTAGGTATCCAGGTGTGGAGTTGTGCCTCTGTGAAAAGCAGATCTGGGGAGAATTGATCTTTTTTTCTCCCTTTTTCCTCAGCCACCTTGAAAATACTCTGTAATAACCCACTCCCTGCCTTCCCTCTTCCCCTCTTTATGCTTGTCCTGGTTCCAGCAGGAGCTCCAAGCCCAGGGGGGGAGAATGTGGTGCCTCCAAAGCCCTTTGCTGGGCTCTCAGTGTGTCCTGAGAGCAGATGAGCAAACATGGGAAGGAATGCAGGAATTCTGCACAGACAACAAATAAACAGGCGGGTTTGGCTCCCTCCTCCCCTTGGATGTGCAGCAGAGAGGCCATAACCCCTTTTTCCAGCTGTGAACGCTGACAGGGGTAAATGACCCAACTCTGGGGCTTGGGAGGGAGCTGGATCAGCAGAGGGGCTCCCAGAGTGGGGTTTGTGAGCAGGAAGAGCACTGGAGGCTTTCTAAAAAAAAAATATATATATATATATAAAATATTTTATAATGAACTTGGAAGGTGTCAGCCCTGCTCCTTCCATGCACCTCGTGGGGAGGGAGGCAGGAGAAAGATGAGTGTCTGTGGTTGTTTCAGTTAAACCTGAGCAAATATTTGGGAGGTTTCTCTCTCCTGCTGGGGTTTTTAGGAGGCTCTTTTTGCACGTGCTGATGTGAGCTGGGGAGGTTCCTGTTTGTGGTGAAGGATGAAGGAGAAGAGGTTGTGTGGAGACCTCAGAGCAGCCTCCCAGGAGCTGAAGGGGGGGCCTACAAGAAGCTGGAGAGGGGCTCTGCATCAGGAACTGCAGTGACAGGACAAGGAGGAAAGGGTTCAAACTGAAGGAGGAGAAATTGAGGTTCAATACATGGAAGAAACTCTTCCCTGTGTGGGTGGGCAGGCCCTGGCATGGGTTGCCCAGAGAAGCTGTGGCTGCCCCATCCCTGGGAGTGTCCAAGGCCAGGTTGGAGCAACCTGGGACAGTGGAAGGTGTCCCTGCCCATGGGAAGGGGTGGGACTGGATGGTCCTTGAGGTCCCTTCCAGCCCAAACCATGCTGTGATTCTATTCTCTGACGTCCTTAAGGCCACTGGGAGATGAGGAGGGATCAAGTTTTTGTCCCAGTACCCTGAGTTTGCCGTAGAGCTGGGGTAGGTGGACATGTCTCTGATCATTCCCTCAAGTGCAGCACCACCAGAAGGGTTTTTGGTGCTGCTCCCAAGCTGTTGTGCAAGGGGGCTGGAGGTGCCAAAAGCTGGGCATGTCCCAACTCTTTCCTCTGTGTTTAAATTGCAGGTCCACAAAAATATAGGTGGCTTATCTTTATCCCCTGCTC
The DNA here is from genome assembly GCF_025592945.1 of Manacus candei. NCBI lineage: Eukaryota > Metazoa > Chordata > Aves > Passeriformes > Pipridae > Manacus > Manacus candei. The sequence goes on from NW_026138070.1 coordinate 5,398,008, forward strand.
TGTGAACCCTCCCTGGTGCCAGGCAGCAGATTGATTCTTCCTGGGACTCCCCTCTTTGAGATCCTTTGCTGCTGAGCTTATTCCTTTGATGAAGCAACCCTCCTCTTCCCCACAGCTCACCAGGCATGGCAGGTGGGCTCAGCCTGGCTGCTGTGTGTGGTTTTGGGGGCTGGAGAGGGCTGGAAAACAAAGGACAGCCTCTCCCTGCGTGGTGGATCTGATTTCTCCAGGCTGGTGGAGACCTGTCCAGGGGGTGTTGTTGAGGAAAACGAGGTGACCTTGAGTTACTGATATCTCAGGTGGGTCAAAAGTGTTGCTCAGGGTGGATGTGATTCTGATTTTGGCATCTGGCAGCTGCTTCACTTGCTTTGATAAACCCACTTTTTTTGTCGTGTCCCACGGACTTCCTGCTCTTCCCACATCTTGGTTCTTGTATATCCTGTCTGCTGAGCACTGGCAGGATTTTTGTAGAGAGCACAGACCAAATTTACCTCCAAAACTTTGTTTTCCCTTGAGCCCTGTCGAAGCTCAGGCCTCTCCTGAGGTCTGGGGAAGTCCCTTTCAGCTCACCCACTGCACCTGCCCACCTGGCTTCTGGGAAGCCCTGCAAAAAAAACCCAGGCCTGAGAACCTGCTCCTGCCACCCTGGGAACCATTTCTGAGCTCCCAGTCTGAGAATTTAGCTCCAGGACTGGTTTCCCATCAGCTCCTCACAGGAGGGTTCAAAGCAAAGCTGCCCAGGATGCTGCTCTTTGCTGCACTTTGAGCTTAAAAAACAAACCTTTGAGTGCTTTTGCAGAAAGAATTGGAGGAATGGCAGCAGCTGAGTGGAAAAACACGAATGTTTTGAGTATCTTCATCTCCTGTTGCTCCAGCTTGGAAAAATCCTAGACATCCAAGTCTTGCCTGTCTAAGAGGGGAGTTCAAACCAGGGCATCTCTGTGGAACAGCTCAGGTCAGAGCGAAAACACCGTGATTTGATTATACTTAATTGTGGTAAAAACGCTCTGACCAGCTGGAGTTGAAATTCAAGACTCCAGCTGAGCTCTGCAAACTGGCTCCAGCACTTGGTGGGGGGGCTCTGGAGGGGGAGTCTTCAGTGTTGAAGGGCAGAGGAGCAGCTCTGGGGCTTGTTCAGGAGTCCGGGACACAGGTTGGGACCGGGCGGAGCAGGATGTTTGCTCTGGTCCCCACCTCTGTGGGGGGGAAAGTATGGAAAGGGGACAGTGGGAGTGGATTTCCTCTTGTTCTTTGGGACATCTGCATGAGGCTTCCCAGGGAAACAATTAGCCCAGAAAGCCACAGTCTTGCAGTGTTTGTTCCTAGAGTGCTGGTGCTGCACGAGGAGGGCTGGAATGGCTGGGCAGGTACCAGAGCATCCCGACTGTCCCCTCCTTGCTCTCCCCTGCCACCATCAGCCACGCTGCTCTGCAGCTCAACAGCTGACTGACCCCGAGATATCTTTCCCCTGTGTGTGTGTGTGTCTCACATTTCACTTTGATCCCAACAGCACTTGAGGGAAATCAGGAATTTTGTGTGCATCGACTCCTCCCGGGGCTGTCTGGGTGGGAAGGGAGCTGGGATTAAAAACCCTTGTTAGCTCTTGGGTTAAGGAGAACCCAGAGCTCCTCCCAGACACCGTCTGGCCGTGGCACAGTTTGCATTAGCACTGGTGGGATTGCCCTGGGTGAGCTCTGGGGTGTGTGTGGGCTTGGAACCTCCTGGGAAAAGCCCGTGGGAGTTGGGTTGTAGTGGGGCCGGGTGGTGCTGGGCACAGTCAGCCCACGCTGCTGGGACTGAGGGTCCTGCTGGTGGTTTGGGGCCCTCCTCCCTGCAGCATCTTCAAGAAGCTCTTGACTCTAAACCAGTGTGATTTAGCAGTGGTTTAGTGGGTAGCAGTGACTCCAGCCCTCCTGGTGCAGGACCAGCATTCCAGGAATAAACACGGCAAGGCTCTGGCTTTTGGGGATAATTATTCCCTGAAGATGTCCTGAAGAACCTCAGCTTCGAGGTGACTTGGGTGGTTAAGCCTTTTGGCCAGGATACATCTGCCTGTTTTGGGGGCAGTGTGTGGGTGATGCTGTCCCTCCCTGATGGGAGTTATTCCAGAGTGAAAGCAAGGCTGAGCACTGACCCTCTGTGTGTCCCAAATCCTGCCTGGGCTTACCTGCTGGCTTCCCAGGATGCTGACAGTGTCCATGGCTGGGGCTTCCATGAGGTTTGGTGGCTCCTCTGCTGCCTCCTCCAGCCCAGGGTTGCTCCCTCTGGGTGGGTGTCGTGCCAGGACAGTCACCTTTGGGGGGTGTATGTCACCCAGCCTGGGAATGGAGGGGGCCAAAGTGGGGTCTTGGAGCACTGCTGTGACCACAGTGGATGGGCCTTTGGAACCCTGCTGCATGTGGATGCCCCTCACAGAGCTGCTCTGGCTCGTGTTCAGCCCGCAGTGCACTGCAGATGCTCCATATGTATAAAAAACTCACATAGTTCCTATTGAAATTCTGATTTTAGCCAGTCCAGAACTCTCCCCTGACTTTTTTTTTTTTTTTTTTTTTCATCTCTGCAGCAACCCTATGAATTACTCCTGTGGAAGAATTTCATCTTCCACATTGCCTCTCCTCCCAAGCTTTCTCTCATGTTTGCTGCCTTGAGAGCATCTCCCTTTCAGTTACACTCTTCATTCTGTTTTGTCTTCTGCTCTCTCACTTCTATTCTGTCTCCTCTCTTTCTCTTTAGCTCTCCACGGAACTGAGGCGTTTTGTTCTTGTAAACCAGCCCATGCAAAATTTCCTTTTCAGGCTCCTTGCAGAGGCTCTAAGGAATGCACAGTGGGCTCCCTCTCAGCAAGGAAATCGCTGGCATGGCTCTGCCTTAGGTGATTCAGGCTGTGGTCACTTCCCATGCTCTGCTCTCTCTGCAGCCCTTCTCCACCCCTGCAAGGATTCCTTTTGAATCCATCCCTGCCATGGCATTGTGCTCCAGAGCAGGGAGAGGGAGGGGGCTTGGAAGAGGGTTGATGTGTGGGTTTCTTCTTAAAGGAGGTTTGTTGGTTTTGTTTTGTTTTTCCCTTTTCCTTCCCTCCTCTTCTTGGCTCTGTTTTGAATCAGAGATAATGAGAACAGCATCAACACCTCCGTCCCGGGAGGGTGAGGGAGTCAGGCAGCAGCTGTGAAACGTTGGGAAAGGAGAGGAGAGGAGTGGAGAGGGGAGAATGCACCTCTGGACAGCCCTGGGGGCCCCTTCCTGCCTCCCCATCCATGGGCTGGGGCAGCTCAGCGGGATGCTGGGGCTGCAGCAGGTTCCCTCTGGAGCTGCTGTGCCAGGCAGTGGCACTGGGGAGAGGAGGGGATTCCTGGGGGGGATTTTCTGGTGGATTTTCCAGCAGATCAGTGATGGATGGAGCCTGCAGAAGCCCCTGGCTGGGACAGGATTTGCAGGAGATGCTCGTGTGGGGGGCCCTGTGCCTGGGCCAAGCCTGGGGGGCTGTTTTGCTCCCTCCCTGGCGTGGCAGTAATGCAAAACATCCCCTGGCTTGACTGCAGTAGCTGAGAGAGTCGATTTGTTTAGCAAATTCCTATGGAATTTTAATCTGGTGTGGGAGGCTACTGGTCTGGGAAGGCTCCTTTGGCCCTGCTCCCCGCTCTGGCACATCCTGCTGCATTTCTCTGCAGGATCAGGGGTCCTTGGTCAGCAGCACAGATGCTGCTGTGACAAGTGCTGGACCCTGGCCACGTGCTCTGGGTTCTGCTTCTCCTTTTGTTTGCTCCACGGATATCTTGGAGGGGATATGGGGGATTCTTTGCTGTGCTGCAGGCTCTGTGCCTCCTCCTGTCCCGTGCTTTCCTGGTGAACTGCTGGATAAATGGATCAGGGCTGGTCTGGGGCTGGTGGGAATGCTCAGGGGAGCAGCATTCTCCCTGTCCCATCCTTTTTGTAAAGACGTGGGGTGGAAGGGAAGGGTGAGGGAGGGATGTGGGAGTGGGAAAAAGTATTATGAGCTCCCATCTCTGCACCTCCTTCTGCCTCGTGTTTTCCCAGTGAACTGCTGGCTTGGAGCTGGTGCATCATCCTGGGCTGGTGGGAATGCTCAGGGAAGCAGCATTCCCCCTGTTCCAATCTCATTTGTAAGGATATGGGGCAGAAGAGAAGGAAAAAGGCACGGAGTGGGAAAGGTGTTGTGAGTTCCCATGGGCTGAAACATTTCCATGTCCCCGTTCTCAGCCCCTGTAGCATCCTTTTGGAGCTTCCCAAAGCGTGGGATGCTCAGGGGACTTGACCAGAGCTGTGGTGCAGCTCTCCCAGGCAGATATTCCTGCAGGGAGCTGCTCCATGGGCATGTGCAGCCTTTGCTGGAGGTGCTGGGGATGTGTGGGAGAGAAAATCCCACTGTGGGGGTGGCTGTTCCCTCCAGGGCACCAGGGAGTGGAGGACACTGTGGGGACATTTCCTCTGGTGACAAAGCTGGCTTGGAATCTGTCCCTCTGAGCATCTCCTGAGTGGAATTCCTGCAGGTTTGGGATCCTGGCATCTCCTCCACCCTGGCTTTGCAGAACTGTTTTTGGGACTCAGTGCTGACCTGTCTCAGGGGAGGACTCAGATACAGGTTTTTTGTCTCTCCCTGTGCCCACCCCCAGTAAACTGGGGGAGCTGCATCCCTTCCTACTCCAGCTGGATGAGAATTTGGGAGCTGGTCCTACACCTTGACCCTTTTCCACACGGGATGGAGCCCTCAGCCCTGCCACACTCTATGTGCTGGAGGTGTGAATTCAATGTACAGCTGTGGCTGCTCACAGGACACAGCCAGACAGCCCTGGGCAGGAATTTGGGGTGGTTTAGTGGTGCCACCAATTCGCAGCCAGCAGGGAACTGGGTGGCTCTGAGAACTGAGCTCAGCTTTCCCTTTGGTCCACCTGGAGCTTGTGCTGCTTGTCTTGGGCTCTCTCTGGCCAAAAGCTGGAGTACCTGGGCACACAGGTCAGCCTGGGCATCCACAGGACCTGTCCCAGCAGAAAGGGAGGCCAGGAAAACGTCTCAGTACTCATCTGGTTTTCAAATCAAAGCCCAGGAGCTGGGATCTGCTGGTGGGGAAGACAGACCTGGCTGGGGCTGCCCAGGGAGCCACAGTGATGGGCAGCACTGGGTGATGGGCCAGTCTCTGCCCAGGAGCCCCAGGGGCATCTCCCTGCCAGGCGCCTGCCCAGACTGCCGGCGCCCGCCCGCCCGGGCTTGTCCCGCACTAATCCGTGCCCAGGAGTGGGACTTTGGTCTGTTTATCTTAATAAACACTCTGCAAGGATCCTGCATTCCTTCAGGATGACTTCCCAGAGCAGGAGAGCTTTGATGTGCACTGTGGCCAGGGTGGGGACAGAGTGACTGTGCCCACCACCTGGATGGGTGGGTGGGTGGATCCATCCTGGTGTGTGTTGGAGGAGGTGAACAGTGCCCTTATAAAAGCCATTCTAGCAGTGCCTTTTTCTTTTTTTTCTTTCTTTTTTTTTTTTTCCTTGAAAAACTGCTCCTCTTCCTGCATTTTCAGCTTCCTGGAATCATTTTCTTTGATTAGGAGAGGAAATGGGGCTCGGGTGCTTTCAATAATTCATACTCAATTTGCCTAATTCCAGCCTGGCTGCAGCACAGACTACAAAGTGAGTGAGAATGTGTGAGGTGAGCTTTCAAACCACTTTCTTGTTTGCCTCTGGTTTTTCCTCCCCTGGCCCTCCCTGTGTCCAGTACCCACATCATCCCCTGTCCTACTAAAAGGTGTCCAGGTGACCAGCGTGGCTGGGGGTGCACAGGGACACAGGCTGGGCTCTGTCCCCACTCCTGCCTCCTGCTGCTCTTCCTAAGAGTCATGGAGCAGAATAATTTAGGTTGGAAAACCCCTCTAAGATCCCTGAGTCCAACCACTAACCCAGCAGAGTGCTGGCCCCCAAACCACGTCCCCAGGTGCCACATCCACGTGCTTTTGAGCACTTCCAGGGCTGCTGACTCCTGACCACCCTTTCAGTGGGAATTTTCCCCCAATATTCCATCTAAAGAGCTTCCACTCTCCCACCCCACTGCCTCACCCACTTTCTCTGCTGCCCTTGAGCTGATCAATACCTCTGAGCTCTCGTGCCTTGGCCTCGTTCCAACCCTATTAATTCCGTTTTCCTCCTTAAATCCACATTTCAGCTTCACCTAAAAGCCACTTTCTCTGGTGGGTAAATGTGCTGCCCTGTTTGCTTTGCCTTGCACTGACTTGCAGCTGCTTTGCCCCATCCCAGGGGCACTTCCAGGCAGCAGGAATGTTGTGGGTCACGCTGAAAAGTTGTTTTGCAACACGAACTGCTGTAACAGTGTCTGTCACCTCTGCCTTGTAGGAGCTGTGGCTGGAATTTGCCTGGCACGCTGCAGAGGGGACTCTGTGTGTGTCATTCTTAGAGTAACCAGCCAGTGGTTTTTCTCCTGGAGCTGAGGCCACGTGGATTTAGGTGGATTTACTTGGATTTAGTGGTTTTCTGCCCTGGAAGAGCCCTGGCTCTGCTGCTCACTGTTTATAGGCTAGAGATGCTCCTTCACAGCAGGGCTTTGCTGTAGCCTCACTCTGCAGCATCTTTATTCCATTATCTCCTCTCAGGCTGCCTTTTTGGGAGAAGGAAAACAGGTTAAAATGGCTCTGCTGCCCCTCCCCAGCTTTGGGAGACAACCTTAACCTCTCCCATAACCAGCTACCTCTTCCTACCCTGCTTTTTTCCCCCCTGCATTGTAGTGGATGTTGGAAGAGAACTGCACACTCCCAGAGGATGTTGTGCCATCCTGATGGGCTGGAAGTGCATCTTCTGTCTAATATCAGGCCACCGTGCTCTCTCTGTCTTGCAGGGATGCTAATTAGCTGAAGTGAGCTGGAGGACTGGCTGTGCCTCAGCATCTTTGAGTTGTGGGGGATAATTAGAAGGAGGGGAGCAGAAAAAGGCTGAGGGAGCTTTTGCTGATCTCTGCACTTCCAAGTGTGTTGTCTCTCCATGGGTATTTAATCCTTGGGCCTGTGTTTTGGGTGAGAGCAGCTCCCAGTTCCCTTCAGACACTCAGGAATGCTTTGGGTTGGAATTGGTCTCATCCAAACTGCTCTTTCTGGGGACAGAAGGGAGTGTGGAGGTTCAGAATTTCATAGAATCGTGGAATGGTTTGGGTTGGAAGGGACCTAAGATCATCCAGTTCCACATGGCAGGGACACCTTCCACTATCCCAGGTTGCTCCAAGCCTCATCCAACCTGGCCTTGGACACTTCCAGGCATGGAGATGTTGGAGAACAGTGTGATAACAGCAGTTATGTCTCCTGGAAGGGCTTTAAAGCAGTGTGCCCGTGTTAAGAAGGTGTTTGAGTCCCCCAGGTCCTGCCTGCATTCCTGCAGGGTGAGGCAGGTCTGGGGAGGGAGCAGCAATCCCAGTGTGCAGAGCAAGTCTGGGAGCAAGCAGGGAATGGGACCCAGGAATCTGAACTCTGTGGGCTGCTCACAGCTGCTGGCAGTGGGAAGGGAAAGCTCAGGATAACTCTGGATACCCACCTGTATCTTGGCTTGGAATGAACAGAGCAGATGCTGCTGCTGCAGAGAATGCCAGGGAATTATGGACACACAGCCATGGAACCTGCAGTGGGAGGAGAGCTGGGATGGGGAGATGTCCCTCCAGGGGCTCTTGGGATCCTCATTGCCACAGCATTGAGTTTCTGGGGGTATTTCCCTGTTATCTGTGCATTCCCTGGACAGTCCCTGCTGTGGGTATTTCCCTGTTATCTGTGCATTCCCTGGACTGTCCCTGCTGTGGGTATTTCCCTGTTATCTGTGCATTCCCGGGACAGTCCCTGCTGTGGCATTCCCCTGGTGGTGTTGATGTGCTCAGAGTTTCCTCCTGCTGGCTTTTCCTTCAGACTTCCAGGTTATCCACGAGGTCTTATCATCCTTTACCTGACTCCATCTACAGCAACAGGGCACTTCATAGGGATCAGGGATGGTGCTCAGGTGTCCTGCTAAATGTGCTCTTGGGCATTCCCAGCCTGGTTCTTTTCTCTGCCTGTGCACATCCCTGCTGCTCTGGAGGGGGAAACAAATAGAAGAGGGGTTGAAATTTGGACTTTCTCAGGTTTTTAGCTAAGGACAGCATGGCTAGAGCTAGATCCTGACTTCCTTCTGGCATAATTCCTGTCTGTCTTCCTTCTGCTGCAGGCTGGGACAGCTCATGCTGCAGGACTCAAAGGCCAGGGGGGATGCTCAGGGTTTATTTGGAACCACTTGCCACTCCTGTGGGTGTGTGTTGCTGAACTAAAGCCACCATCTAAACTCAGGTTCTAAAACCTAGTCTTTATAAACCCTTTCCCAGCCCCTCCTGTGCTGTGCCAGTGTGTGTTGCAGGTGGAGGGTGGTTGCCAAAACCTTTAACCTGGCTGGGATTATGGCAACTCCTCTGGGAACAGGAGCTGCCCCCATGCTCAGCTTTGGGAACCAAAGGGTGGAGTGGGTTGTGCCTTCCAACACTTGCAGCACTTCTGCACCCCCAAACTGCAGAGGAGAAGTCACTGGAGGGCGGGAGGGGGAAGAAAACCCAACCAATGCATCTCTTGCCAACTAATTCAGCTGCCAAATCGTGATTGCCTTGGCTATAAAGCTCTTCTCCTTGGCCAAGAAGCACCACAGCTCGCGCTGTTTCTGGGAAAAAACAATGCTCTGGGGCCTTAGGTCAGTTCAGGCCTTCAGGTGCTTCTGGAAAACCAAGGGATAACTGCACTGCAAAGGAAGCATCAGCATTGGAGAAGGGGTGGTGGGGGTGAAGTGCTCTGACTGAATCCTCTGGCCAGCTGGATCCTGGCTTCCCACCCCGGACAGGGCAGCCCCAAGCAGACTTCCCTGATTTTTGCATGGCTCAGGAAGCAGCTGCAGTGATGGGCATGGACACAGAAAATCAAATTGCCCAGCTGGAGCTGTGAAGGTGTGTTTTCAGCTCTGTGTTTTCTGGTAACGTGGTGAGAGGTTCCTGGTTCCTGGGGGAGGCACAAATCGGAGCTTGGGAAGAAAGGAGAGGAGCAGACCCAAGGGAATGGCATGGAACTGTGTCAGGGCAGGGTTAGAATGGATTATTAGAGAAGGTTCTTCCCCCAGAGGGCACTGAACAGGCTCCCCCGGGTTTGGGCACGGCCCCAAGGCTGCCAGAGCTCCAGGAGGGTTTGGACAACGCTCTGAGGGACAGGGTGGGATTGTTGGGATGTCTGTGCAGGGCCAGGGGTTGGACACTGATCCTTGTGAGTCCCTTTCAGCTGGGGATATTCCACAAAAAAGAGGTCAGAGCATGTTTGGGGGCTCTCCCTCAGTGCCTGGGCTCCCTTTAGCAGCACCATGGGCTGTGGCTCCTCCGATGCCTTTCCAGCAGTGCAGAGACCCCCCTCCCGGTGCCTGCAGTGGTCCCTGCAGGGCTCAGGGCAGGCTGGGGCTCTCCCCACCCTCATCCCTTGGGCAATATTTCCCAGCAGGAAACCTCTGGGGAGGGATTAAGCAGCTGCACGTGGTGCCAGGTGAGCGTCTGGCACCTCTGAGAGCGGAGGCAGACGGTGGGCAGGGGGGATTTTGGACACCCCTTCCCAGGGTTTCTCTGCCCTGGAGGCTGTATCCCAGTCCTGCCATGCATCCAGCTCGGGGGAGAGGTGCTTCCCCGGACCGGGCTGGGCGCTGCCTCGCACCTTTCTGCCGATAAACCTTAATCCCGTCCCGTGCTAACGGGGCAGCAGCGCCCGGGCGGGCGGCCAGGGGCGGCATTCCAGGCATAGCTCAGCCAGGTAGGCTGGCAGGAGAAGCCCTGCTAGGCTGGGATCTGCGGGACAAGGCGTGGGAGGAGCAACCTGCCCGCAGGAAAAGGGGAGCAGGGCGTTCCTGGGGCCGTGGCACAGCACCAGAGGTGGCACTGGCCACCCAGGGGTGCGGGCAGAGCGGGGTCCCTCCCTGGCACGGGGTGGTCTCATCCCTTCTCCTGCCGTGCTGAGCAGTTTCTTGGAGGCTTGTCCCGCTGGGAAAAGGGCACGTGCTGATTTTGAGGTGCTTGTATGGGGTTGCTGGGGAAAATCCAGCCCCTGGCATGGCTCAGCAGAGCAGAAAGGGCCTTGCTTTGGGTTCAGGATTGATCCTGTAACTCCTGGATGTCCGTGTGTGAAGCAGGGTTGGAGCTGGAGGGGGCTGGCTGTGCATCCCAGGGATGCTGCAGCCTGGACATGGGCCAGGATAAGTGTCTGGGGGTTCCTGCTCCTCCCTGTGTGCCTTCCCAGAGGGAATGGCTCCTTCACTCTCTTGTTTTATATGTTTGGGATCCTCATCCGTGTTTTCAGAGGCGTTTTTAGCGCCGTGCCCAGGAGGGTTTTTCCTCTGCAGGAAGTGCAGGATTGCACTGTGGCTCCATCTCTTCTGCCAGGGGATTCCTTTGGGCTGATTCTCTTCTCTTCTCATTCCACTGGTACCTCAAAATTCCCTAAAAAGCAGATCCATCAAGGCTACAGGGTCAGAATTAAGTTCTTATCCCCTTGTTGCCCCAGTGAATCCTTTAGACTGTGGGAACCATTCCTATGGCTTGGGATTGGCAAGACCTGGGCCTGGGATGAGCTGTAGCTTCCTTTGGGATAGTTGTGCTCCTGGGGAACCAGCCTTTGAGGAAGCAGGTTTTTGTTTCATTTGTCCATCCCCCTGCTTCCAGCCAGTTTCTCTTTCAGCTTCCCCTGTTCCACCAGGCTGGCTGTTTATGCAGTGATAAAATCCCCGAGCAAATTGTTTTAACTGATGCTGTTTATCTAAGAGATAAACCGGGATCAGTGGAAGCTCCTGGCAGTCGGATGGGGAAACTCTGTCAGGAGGAGCCAGCTGAGCTCCGTGGAGGTGAGTGCTCTGACTGAGCACAGAGGCCAAAACCTGTGGAAATTCCCTATTTCTCGCTGCCTTTGGCTGGTGGTTGGAATGGCAGAGGGTGCTGGAGCTGCCCTGGTCCAGCAGCTCCCCCGCTGAAGGGGTAAGTGGCCAGGTCACTTGTGGCTGTGTTTGATGGATGTGGGGAGGAGGGAGTGAGCTCCTCCGTGCAGGGAGCAATTCCCACCCTCTCCCAGCCCCCACGGCTGCCGCATTCCTGGGCAGTGAGGTTGCTGCAAACAATGGCACTGAGATGTTGTGTCCCTGTGCCGGGATGGTGACACGGTGACGTAACCCCGGGCAGGGAGAGACCCCCTGCTCCCAGGGTCCTCCTTTGTCTCTGGGCTGGGATTCGCTCACCTTTGCTTAAGTTTCCACCTGGACTGCTAAATTCCTGGATCTCCACGGGCTTGGGAAGGGGGATGAAAAGCTCTGGTCAGTTAGTATGACTTCTTGGGTGTTGGGGTACCCCCTCCTTTCAGACCTCAGGTTTGGTGGCTCTGGGCACAGGGGTGTGTGGCAGGGAGGGGAAGATCCTAACAGAGGTTTTCCACTGCTGAGGCTTCCAGCCTTGCCTTTGAAGAGGAAGGTAACCCTCTCCTAAAGAGCTCATCTGCCCAGCCTGTGTGCACTGCAGGACAGGGCTGAACCATGCACATCCATGTTTAAGAGGTGAGTTTTCTCCTGTTCAAGACTGGAGGAACTGGGAAGCAGGCTCAAAGGGAGGCCACTCTTACAACAGAGACAAGTAAAACCATGGAATTTGTTGCCATTGGATGGTGCAAGAGCCAGAAATTTTAAGGGGCTGAAAAAGGGTTAGGCAAAAGCCTGTGAGGGTGGGGAGGCCCTGGCACGGGTTGCCCAGAGAAGCTGTGGCTGCCCCATCCCTGGGAGTGTCCAAGGCCAGGTTGGATGGGGCTTGGAGCAACCTGGGCTAGTGGAAGGTGTCCCTGCCTGTGGCAAAGGGTGGGGTTGGATGAGCTTTAAGGTCCCTTCCAACCCAAACTCAATGATTCAATGATTCTAAAACCACGATGGGTCAATCAGTTATTTGGCAGTTGAGGAGGCTGAGCCAGCTCTGGTTGCTGAAAGTCTCCAGAGAGCTGGTTTTCAGGTTATGGGGTGGTGCAGGGTACAGACAAGCTTGGTCAGCCCTGGCTTGGCTCTGGCACTCCTCTGTTGAACACCTGCTCCCAGCCCCTCCAGCGGGATGGGAAGCAGAAGGAAGGAAGGACGGAGGTCGTGGTTGCTGCTCCTGCCACAGTGGCCTCGTTCCGCTCTCTCCTCCAGCACCGTCACCACAAACCCTGCAACAAGAGGGCGAGGTGGGAGTGGTGGCTGTCCCCTGCTGCCTGCCCGCTGTCCCCAGCCACGGGGAGGGGGTTCCAGAGCCGGGTTTGGGGTGGGGAGGCTGCACCCTGCCTGTGTGTGCACGTTTGGGTGCTCTGGGTGCAGGGCGGGCACGTGGCTCCCTCGGCGCGGGGCCGGGCAAGTCCGGGCGCTGCAAAAACCTGCCTGAGCAGCCACCTCCTTCTCCAGTCCCCTCCTGGCCTGTTTTCCCGTCAGCTGTGCCTGTTCTCCCTGCAGGCTGCAGGTTTTGGGGTGGGTGATGGGTTGCCCACGTGGCCGTGGGCAGCGTTTCATCCTCGGTGTGCTTTTCCCTGCTCTGCTCCACGCTGTGGGTCAGGAGGAAGGAGGGGGGTGCAGTAGCATCTCAGGGAGTCCTGTTGGAGTGTGTGCCCTGGCTTGTGGGCACAGTGCCCAGGGGAAGGTGGCAGTGCTGGCATCACAGCTCTGCTCCTGCCCCTGGGGGAACTGGGGCAAGACAAGGAGATGTTGTTCCCCCAGAGGGTGGTCGGGCACTAAACAGGCCCCCCAGGGCAGTGGGCACGGCCCCAAGGCTGCCAGAGCTCCAGGAGCGTTTGGACCATGCCCTCAGGGACAGGGTGGGGTTGTTGGGGTGTCCTGGAATCAGTGATCCTTGTGGGTCCCTTCCAACTCGGGATATTTTGTGATGGGGTTGAATTTCCTCTCCCTCTGTGCTGCACAGAAAGGGCAGATCTCTGTCAGGCCGACTCCCTGGAAGGGTCAGAGTGCTCTGCACCACAGCTGGAAGGGTTTGGCTTGGGGACCTTTAAATGTGCAGGGAATTTACAGCTCCTTCTCCAGCCTTTTCCCCCTTTCCCTGCCCAATTCCTCTCCCAGCTCCTCTGCCCGTGTGCTGTGTTTGTGTAACCTGTTCTGGCATGTGCCCTGGTCAGGTGGATTATGCTCAGCAGAGCTCTGCCAGCCTGGAATGCCAGCTATGCATCCCCTGGATGAAGAGGCAGGCGCCCCTTTCAAGGGTGCCAGGAGCTTCCAGGAGCTTTCCCGAGGCACTGGTGCCTCTTCGAGGGAATTTGGGCAGTGCCAGAGCTTGTCAAAGGATGGCAGGGGAATGCTGGGGAGGCAGGGATGGGGGAAGGTGCCCAGTGGAGGAGCAGAGCTGGTGTGAAGGTTGGGGCTGTGAAGCTGGTTGGGGTTGTGAGGGTGCTGGAAAGCAGCTGGAACGCCCACACTGCTGGGGGCTCCTTGCTGGTGAGGCTGCTGGGACCTATTCCTCCCCATCCATGGGAGGCTGTGGGTGGAAAACTGGGATTTCAGAGCTCCAGCAAGGAAAGAGCACTGCCCTGGGATGTCTGGGAGTCTCTGCCTGGGGGAGAGCTGGGCTGGGCTCTGCCTTGCCACGGGTTTAGCAGCTCATGCCCCAAGAGTGGAATTGTGGTGCCCTGCATGCACACGCTTCCCACAGAGCTCCCCTTCCCTCCCTCACGGCTTGTTATTCACATAAAACAGGGTTTTAATCTCTTTATGGGGAGAACTGCTGGTTATTTTCCACTGACACCCAGGCGGGACCGCGCCAGGCACAGCGCTGCTCTGTTCTGCACAGGAAGCAGAGGGTGAAACTCCTAATCCTGCAGGGGGGGGAAAAAAAAAGGAGTTTTCCATTTGAGGCAATGCTGGACTAGGCTGTAAATCCATGTGCTTTCGCCCCTGCCCGTGGCCAGCAGGTTCCTGGCTCCAGTGTGGTACCAGGGGTGTCGTGGGCAGGAGGGAGCTCATTCCTGTGATGTTCTCACAGGCAGTGCAGTTATTCTTAGAGGGCTGGGCAGATCCTACAATATTATCAGGGTTCCTGCAGTCCTGTTGCCAGGGTTTGGCAGTAACCCCCAGGGACTGGGGCGTATATTTAGCTCTTGGAACAAGCCCTGTTTCACTGTTTGGAATGGTATGGCTGGAGGTAGTTCCTGGGGTGATGCTGCCCTCGGAGGTGCTTCTCATGGAAAGCTGGAATTCTGCTCTGCTTGGTTAGTTCCTCTGTGGGACTAACACCAGGCTCGTGGCCCTGGTGTGCTGGCTGGGGCTGTGTCCACTGTTTGGAGCAAACCTTTGGGGTTAGGTGGTTCAAGTGCTCACCTTTGCCTCCAGACTGTGCTGTCCCTGGAGGCAGAGGAATGTCGAGGTCCAAATCAGCTGTCTCAAGCTGAACTCAGCTGGCCACTTGTTCCCAGACTTCCCCAGAGGCCCCGTTTGCCCTAAAGCTGAGCTTAGGAGGTTATCACAGGCAGCTCAGCAGGGCTGTGAATGGGGAGCTGGGATCAGTGGCAGAGCTTCTGCTGCCTGGGGTAGCACAGGCTTTTTTTTATCTCTCCATACCACTCGTGAGAACCATTCCTTGACCCTGAGCAGGCACTGCAAGGCTGAGCCCCCTGGCACGTGGTGCATGACCAGGGGCAATCCTGGGGGCTGTGGAGCTCCAGGGAGCAGAGCTGTGTGACACTGGTGTCTGGGCTGTGCTCAGCCCCCTCTGGCAGGGGAGCTGGAGCTGTGAACAGCAGCCACGTGGGCTCTGAGGCTGCCCAGTGCCAGCTGGTCCCTCTCTTGTGGCTCAGGTGAGCAGAACCCTGCGCTCACCACGGCAGGGCTCTGCACAAAGCTGCTCCAGCCAGCCCTGCCACTCGTCAGCCCTTCTTCCAGCTTTGCAAAAAGTCCCTTTTCCTGCCACTTTGATGTGTTTCCATTGTTGCATGGCTGTGGGGGCAACAGGGCTCTCTGGTTGCAGCTTAAGATAGAGCAGAGGTGGCACTGCCAGACTGCAAATGAGACTTGTCACCTTATTCCTTGTCACGTTATTCCTTTCTCCCCTCAGTGCTGCTGCCTTAAGCTGGGCTTTTCAGGAGCAAAGGCCCATGTGCTGGGCTCATCTGTGTCACTGCTGAGCGCTGGGGCTCTTTTTGGGGGGAGAAGGATGGTGAGAGGAAGCAGGGAGGGGGTGGTCCTGGGGCTGCAGGAGCTGGAAGAAAAGCAGCTTTGTGAGGCTGCCCTGCCCTGTCAGCCCCAAAAAAATGCCTGGCTGGAGGGTGGTGTTGCTGCAAGCAGCACCTTCCTCTCCTTGCTGTGCTGCCTGGGAGAGTGGCAAGGGCTGGGCTGTGGAAGCTTCATGGAATCACAGAATATCCCACGTCTGAAGGGACCCACAAATTTCATCGAGTCCAACTCCTGGATCTGTCCAGGACAGCCCCCAAAATCCCACCCTGTCCCTGAGAGTGTTGTCCAAACACTCCAGGAGCTCTGGCAGCCTTGGGGCTGTGCCCACTGCCCTGGGCAGCCTGTTCAGTGCCCAGATACCCTCTGGGGGAAGAACCTTTTCCTGATGTTCCTCAATGCTTTGGCTTCAAAGATCATTTACAGTGGGGAAGTGGCTACAGAGATATGATGGAAACCTGCTCTCTGGGATCTGTCTGGGTCCATGGCAGCAGCTTGCTCAGAGCATCCCCTGCCCACCCTGGTACCTGCTGGCTCCCTTTTCTGCTTGTGTGCTTGAAACCAGCTGGTTGCCTCTTCCCTGGGATGCCTTTCCTCCGGATTGAGCAGCCCCAGCTCTCAGTCTGTGCCACCCTGCCACTGATTCTGCTTTCCAGGACCAAATTCCACGTTAGCAGTGGGTTGCTGCTGTTTTCCAGACTGCGTTTTTCTGCCTGCTTTACTCGTGCCTGGTGCCTGTTGTGCTGATGCTGTGAGTGATGAGCTGGAGAGCATCCAGCTGCAGGTACCTGGGAAAGGCCCCTGCTCTTTGAGATAAGGCTGTGGGGAAGCTGCCTTGCCCACAGCTGCTACCTGCTGATGGGGGAGCAGCTTTGTCGGGATGGCTTTTCCCGGATCCCTGGATTTTGTGCCCCCAGTGCTCTGCTGCTGTGCTGCCTGCTAAAGCAGCGTGTGCTGGGAGTGGAAAACAGCTGCTGTTGGGTTATTCCACAGGACCTCATACAGTCTGCCTTCCATGGAAATGGAATTCTTTCCCACTTTATCTGCCGGATATATCCCGTTGCGAAGTTTGTTTGGTGTTTTTATCTCCCGTAGTCCATCTTTGTTTTGGAGCCGCTCAGTGGAACATCAAAGGCTGGATTTTCCCACCCACTTACTCGGGGAAGTACAGAGCTGGCTGAGCCTGGAGGGCAGGGCTGCTTTTTGGAGGAGCCTCCATCGGAGCCAGTGCCCATTTCACTTCTACTGAGGGATCTTGGGCAATAACCCAGGCCAGGCTTAAAGGTCCTGACACAGTCCTGGGCCAGCCTTCCAACTGGGAAGGGGAGGGAGAAGCTGCTGCTTCCAGAAGTGGCTCAAGTAAATAGGAAAGAATACGTCTGAGTTTAGACTCTGTGTGTTATTGAACGGATCTGATGCTTCCACTGCTTTGAGAAAGCCAAGCCCTCGGGCTTTTCCTGGTAAATCCTTGGATCAAACTGCGTGTCCTGGTGTTGGAGAGCACACAGACCTGGGGAGACAGTCGTGCAGTGCTGGGCTGTAGAGCCTGTGTGTGCCAGGATCCAGCTCCCACGGCTCCTGAGGTGCTGCCCGGATTCCAGGGGAGGGATGGCAAGACCTGAGAGGGCATTACAGGCCCAGGCTGCTCCATCCACCCCCCTCATCCCAGCTTTCCCATGGCTGCAGAGCAGGTGGGACTGTGGGCTGAGCTGCCTGGAGCCGGCGGGCTCCGGGGTGGTGAGTGTGGCTGGCAGTGCAGATGTGCTGATGGATCGGATCCCTGCCTCTCCTCTCCACGCCTCACCTGCGGGCACACATTCCTCTGGCATCTGCTCAGCCAGCCCTGGGCTGGCTGGGGCTCACCTGCCACCTTTGTGCTCTGTTTTCCTGGGCAGATGTGCTCCCTCTGGCAGCCCACGGGGAGGGAAGCACGAGGTTTTCCAGCTGGGTGGTGCTGCCACCGCTGCTGTTGGGAGCCTGGGACTGCAGGCAGAACCCAAACACCCTGCTGCTAACAGCTTCCCCGGGAAGCCTGGAAGGATGCTCTGTAGGAGCTGGCTCTGATGTGGTGCAGGGTAAACATGCACTTCCCAGCTGTGCTGTGTGGTTTTTCTCTGCAGAGGATTTTTCTCTCCCCGAGTACGCTGAATTCTCATCCCCCGGGAAAGGAGCCGTCCTGCTTCCTCAGCCTTCCCTGCAGGGTCCTGCCCCAGGTTCTGTTCTCACCAGGGCTCTGACAGCTCCCTGCTTTGCAGGGTGTTCCTCTCCTTGCCAGGGCAGCTCCCAGCCCAGCTCAAGTTCCAGGATTTATTTGCTAACAAACCGCAGGAGGGATTTCTGAGCTGGCAGCTCAGCGGGATGAAGGGTACAGGGACACTTCCTGAACCAGCCTGTTGTTTTCAAACTGCAATTCCCTTTCCCTGGGGAGTCTGCAGGCAGACCCAGGTCCCTGCTCTGCCTTCCCCAGGGTAACACCTGGTTTGCTCAGCGAAGGGGAGAGAAGGAACAGCTTTCCTGGTGTGTGGCTGTGCTGTTGGAGTGGTGGGGGTGTGGATCTCACGTGCTCTTTGGGATAAAACACTGGGAGTTCTGTCAGGGTTTCACGGCAGCTCGGACAGATTGGTTTGGACACAACATGATCCTTCCATTTGCACGTGAAAGTGGAGCTGATGGTGGGTAGAAACCGCTTGGAGATTTGTTAGTGGATGGAACTTTGGTTGCCTGGGAGCATCTTTGCTTTGGATTCAGAGCTAGGGGAGCGTATCTGCCAAATTCCTCCTAAACCCTGCCTTCTCCATCCCCAGCTTCCTACTGACACCAGCTGATCCACTTCATGCTCTTCTGGCTCATGAGAACCCTTGCCTGCTGTGCTCAGTGCTGCTGGCTCGGGCCCAGTTCCCAGGCACTGAAGGAGGGGGGAATCTAAAGAAATCCAGGCTGGAATTGTTTTTCTAGACTGGTGATCTCTCCCAGACAGCTCTGGGTCACTCCTGGCCAGCTGGACTTGCACTTTCTTTGCCCAAGGGAGTCTTTCCTAGGCTCTGTGGAGGCCTCATGGAAGTGCCTGGCTCCCTTGAGGCTGCCAGTGGTGCTTCTGCAACATCCCACCCCGTGGCTCTGCTCGTGGCATCGGGATTTCGGTGCCATGGAGCCAGAAGGGAGCGGGGCAGGGCTGGTGGGAAGAGCTGGCTGGGACATGAGGGAGTGGGGATGGTGGTGCACAGCCTTAAAAAAGCTGGAAGCATGGTCTGCTCAGGGGTCCAGTTCTGGGAACAGCCTTGTTGGTGGTAGAACAGGCTCTGCATTAAGTGTGTCTTAACTTTGAGCTCGTCTTTAACTTGACATCATGCCCACCCATGTTGTGCAGAGTCCAGTGCAGGACCTGCAGATCCCTCTGGATTTAGCCCAAAAGGTAATAATAATACCTGTGGAGCATTTCCTTTGTGCTTCAGGCTGGGCTTTTCCAACCCTACCTAAAGAAGAGTGGAGGGAACATAAAGGGAAGGGATTTTAAGAGGGTGGCTGGGCCACTCCTGCTGTTGTGGGCTGTGTTTATCCCCCCTCCCACTCTCTGGGAGCATCCCAGTGGGCACTGGGAGCACTGGGAGCTCTGCAGAGAGAGCAGTGTGTGATAAGTGCTTTTCTTGTCCCCAGGGGGAGGATGCTGGACGTCCCAACCCCTCCGCCCGGAGCGTGGGAACCCTTTGGTGGAGTGCAGCCCCGGAAATCAGCCCTGGAGCAGGCTGGTGTCCTTCTGAGGGTGGAGGGAGGATGAAGGGAAGCAGCAGTGTGGGCTGGAGCTGCTGCCCTGTGAACCCAGCCAGCCCCTGGGGCCCCTCTGGCCATTGCATGTCCTGACAACAGAAAGTCCTGCCCTGGGGCTTCTATTTCTCTCACAGAGCCCGGATTTTTGCACATGATCTGGGCCTTCTGCACATGGTCTGGGTGTTTTGCACGTGTCCTGTGCCTTTCCAGGGGGATTTTCCCTCTCCCACCACAGAGGTCTCTGCACTTTGAGCCTGTGCACTCAGAGCTGCAAGGACAGGGCTGTGCAGGCTGGATGATTCCTGTCTGTCTGTCTGTCCAGAGGGCTCCCAAGGGTGTGGGTCTGGTCACCTCTGGCCTGATGATGCTCCTGGTGCAGGGAAGGATGGGGAAGGCTCCAAGGAGGGTGGAGAGACCCTGCTGCCTCTTGTTGCTCCAAAGGCAGGAGTCCTGTTGGAGTGTGTGCCCTGGCTTGTGGGCACAGTGCCCAGGGGAAGGTGGCAGAGCTGGCACCACAGCCCTGCTCTGCTCCCACCCCTGGGGGAATTGTTACCCCAGAGAGACGTTGGAGATGTTGTTCCCCAGAGGGTTTTTGGGCACTGAACAGGCTCCCCAGGGCAGTGGGCACGGCCCCAAGGCTGCCAGAGCTCCAGGAGGGTTTGGACAACGCTCTGAGGGACAGAGTGGCATTGTTGGGGTGTCTGTGCAGGGCCAGGAGTCTGGGAGAGGAGAGATCTGGGAGCTTCCTGCTGGGAGCGAGCACTGAGGGATGAGGAAGGATGCTGCAGTGGCTGTGGAAGGGCACTGGGGATGGGACCCACACTGTTCCTGCTTGAGCAGGAGGCACCCTGCAGAGGGGCCTGGGACCAGCCTGGCATGCCCAGGGAATGGCAGCTTGCTGGGGGAAGCTTTTCCCCCCTGATTGCCCTGTGTTATGTCTTCTGCACCCCATTCCATGGAGCGTGGTGGGACTCTGGGGGGCTCTGCTCCCTGCTGTGCCAGACAGGTGGTCTCTGTGTGTGAGCACATGGCTCACAGAGCGTCCCTGGCTCTCCCAAACACGTGGCCCAGAGTCCTTGGCAGCAGCAGGGTCCGTGTGTGGCTCGTGCCTCCCGTGTCACGGTGCCTGTGGCACGGGACGTGAGGGAACGTTCCATCCGAGCCCGTGGACGTGTTCCCTGGTGCCTCCAGCCCCTGTGAGCCGCAGCTGGGATTCCCAGGGCTGGGAATCTGCCCTGCCACCTCCCATCAGCACTGCCCTCGCTGCCACACTCCCTCCGGAGTGACAGCCGGTCCTGCCCTGGCTCCCCGTGTGTGTGTGGGGATAGAGTTGAAAGGAGCTGGCACTTGTTTGAAGCCTGCTCCAGATTAAAGGCTTTCCCTTCACAGTAAATCTTGCATGTCTTACATCTTAATGTGTTACATTCTTTGCCCTGGAGCGGGGCTGGAAAGCGGCCGTTGCGGCGCTGACCCGTGCCGGGAGCGGCAGCTGAGGGAGATCGGAGTGTCCGGCTGGGATGGGAATCCATCGGCCTCACTGGGTGGGTGTGGTGGTCAGGGGGTTGGGGAAAGCCACAGCTCGGGCTGTGGAGGGCTCTGAGTGCCACGGAATGCCCGCAGGGGATGGATAATGGATGGATAATGGATGGGTAACTGGCTCGCTTCGGCCACATCATAACAAAGAATAACGGGGTCAAACTGAAAGAGGGGATATCTAGGTTAGATATACGGAAGGAATTCTTCCCTGGCACAAGTTGTGTGTGGCTGCCCCATCCCTGGGAGTGTCCAAGGCCAGGTTGGACAGAGCTTGGAGCAACCTGAGCTAGTGGAAGGTGTCCCTGCCCACGGCAGGGGGTTGGAATGAGATGATCTTTAAAGTCCCTTCCAACCCAAACCAGTCTGTGCTTTTATAACTCATATGTGCACTTCAGGGGTTGGTTTGGTGGCTGTTCCAAAGCAATCCCGGAGCCAGCTCTGCATCTGCAGCTCATGGCACTTTAACTCCCATTAAACAGCCGTGCAGCTCAGACAGATGGTCTGACCACGCTACGGGGGTGTCAAAATACAGGAATAATTGTTTACAGGCAGAAAACTGCCTACGTGGGAATCAACACCCAAAATTGATTGGAATTCGTTCAGAAGGAGCCCCGTGGCCTCAGTCAACAGGGGATGTGTGCAGCAGGCTCCCTCCCTCGGAGAAGGGGCTGTCAGGGTGGCTTGAAGAGGGGAGAACAGTGGGGCTGGAGAAGGGAGACCCATCACCCGGTGCCACGGGACGAGCAGTGTGGCCTGGCCAGGCTGGTGGGCACCACCTCCAGCTTCCAGGCACTTTTCTCCTGGGAAACAGGCGTGGTGCCTTCTGTGCCTGGCAGCACAGGGGGGGTGGGTCCCATCCTGTGCACCTGGGGGTGGTCCTGGAGGCAGGTGGGGGGCAGCGAGGTGGCTGCTGGAGCGTGGTCTGTCCCGCCTCGGCGCGGCGGGAGCGGGGGCACATTCCTCTGCCCTGACTTCAAAGCTTGTTGCTGGATATACAGAGCCCAGCAGCCTTGGCAACCCTCGCTGGCAGCAGCTGTTTGCTGCTGTTCCCGGGCTCTGCTGGGCTCTCTCTGCCCTTTTGGCCTCCCCACTTTGGGAGAGGTGCCTGGCCCTCGCTCCGAGCCGTGGGGACGTGACTCTGCCATTCCCTGCCCTCCTGATCCCAAACCCCCTTCCAGGCAGTTGGTGTTGGTGTCGTTCCTACCCGCTCTCCGAGTCTGTGCTGCCCAACTGTGCTGATCTTAAGGGAATTTTGGAGCACCTCTAGCCTGTGTTTTGGTCTCAGCACCTTTTGGTGTTCACCAAGGAGGGAAGCTGCAGGAAGGCCACCCTCAGCTTGGGACCTGGTGTTAAAGTGGAGTGAGGTTGTCCCAGTCCCAAGGACATCCCACTGGTAGGGTTGGATGTGGCTCCTGAGATCTACCCAGTCATCCCACTGGTAGGATGGGACGTGGCTCCTGATCCAGGGAATCTTTATGCCACACCATAGCCCAGAGGGACTGGTTGAGTGAGTGAGGGGCTGGTCCTTAATGCCAGGGCACAGCTCCAGCAGCTCCCTGCTGCACCATGGCATTCCCAGCTCCTCACCTGGCCAGTTGGAGCTCTAAGGAGAGAACAGCCAGCCCCCCCTGTGTCTTGGACCTTCAGTTAGACACAGGGTGAGCATCTACTGGTGTCTTGCTTCCTTTGAGGTCCCAGGCCTTGCCTTTTTCCAGTTAATCCAGGTCTGCCCTGCTGCAGGGGTCTTCTCAGCCAAGCAAAGCAGGGACACGCTGCATCTTTATGGGAAGAATGGGAAAACGAGTGGTCACCTGAAAGAGGGAGCAAGTGCAGGTCCAAGTCCTTCTCTGCTGTCATTTTGTGCATTAACAAAAGAACTGTGTGTGTTCCCTGGGTTTATGTGGGGAGGAGGGGTTGGGACCTACAGCAACCTGCTCTCTCCAAGCAGGATCAAACCTTCCTGTGCCTACCCTGTGCTTCCTTAGGTAGTCTCAGGTGAGTCCCTGTTGTCCCAAGGTTTTGGGATTTGGGCAGAGCAACACCCCTCAGTCTCTAGAGGAGGATGGGTGAGAGGGCTGGGTTGTCCCGAGCGCTGGTGGAGGTGCTGGGGCTTTTCCAACCCTGGCTCCTTGCCCAGCTTTTCCTGAGCCATCCAGGTGACTCCAGCTGCTCAGCCCTGTGCTGGGAGTGTTGCTGCAGCCCAATTAGGAGATTAAATCCTGCTATTAGGGAATGAGGCTGCTGCAGTGTGGGCTGGCAGCAGTTTCCTGCTTTCAGCTCCTTCAGCTGGTTTTGGTGCATTGGCTCCCTCGAGTCTCCTGAGCTTTGTGCACCCGATCCCAGCCCTCAGAGGAGACTCTGGAATAAGACTCCTGTGCGTCCCCCATGGAGAATTTTGGATATTTCCCCCGTGGCAGGGAAGAAAATGTGTTCCCCAGCTGTGCTCCCCACCTTGCCACCAAGAACTGTCTTTGCCTGGGTTTTGGTGGGTGCCCCTGTCCTTGCCTGGTTGGCTCTGTTGACATTGTTTGGACATCTCCCCTTCCTGGGAGAGGCAAGGGCTCTTCTGGCATTTAATCTGGTGGCTTTGCCTCTTCTTTGGTTAATTTTGGGTGAGACAGGGACTCGGGATGTTGCAGGGACTCTGTGGGGATCAGACCCGCTCCCCGAGATGCTTCTCAGCAGCATGACAGGAACTTGGCTGTCCCTTGTGCCCCTGATAAGGCTTATCTGCCTTCTCCTGGAGTCCCTGCAGATCTGCAGGCGTCAGGGATCCTGCCTTGCTTTTATCCAGGCTGTTCTTCCCGGGGCTTTGATCCGCTCCCTTTCCCTGGCTCGGAGTCAGGGTGGGTGAGGGATGAGGCTGTGCAGGTCCACAGGCTGCTCAGGGGGGGCTGCAGGTTTCTGGGGGTGAACCTCTCATGCAGGGGGTGAGGAGTCAGACCCAGGGCTGTCGAGCTCCTCTCCATGAGGAGCAGAACCAGCCCAGGATGCCCAGGGAGGAGCAGAGCTCTGCGGGCAGAATTTACTCTGGTCTCACCAACTGTTTTTCCTCTTGTTTCTCTTTATTTTTTTGCATGTGCTGTCCTCTCCCACGTGGATTCTGGATTATTCATTACTAGGTAAGAGCAGCATTTATCTCCTTTCTTGGACAGAAAATGGGGCAGGGGAGGCTGGGACACATTTGGTCTTGACACACAAGGATGCTTTGTGTGATGGGAGCTCACGGCTCCGAGGGAGCCGAGTACGTGTGTGTGGGAGGCTGATTCCTTGGATCAGCCTGTTCCTGGGCAGTCTCCAGCTCAGCCAGCAGCCTCAGAGCTCTCCTGTGCAGGTGGCAGGACTGAGCAGAGCACAGAGGGGACAGGAAGAGCGTGTCCCCTTTGCCCACTGCCACAGCAGAAACCCCCTCTGCCCCTCTGTCCCCGTTGTTGGAGGAGTGTGGATAAAACTTCCCTGGGCACAAGTGGGATGTGCCTGAGCATGAGCTGCTTGCTTGGGTGTCAGGGGCTGGGGAGGGATCCTGAAGATAAGGAAGACACCTGGAATGTTTTGAGCTGGGGATGTCTCTGCTCCAGCATCCAGATGCTTTTCCATCCTAAGGAATTTCTCCACAGAAAGGGTGGTCAGGCACTGGAAGGGGCTGCCCAGGGAGGTGGTGGAGTCCCCACCCCTGGAGGTGTTCAAGGAATAACTGGGCATGGCACTCAGTGCCCTGGTCTGGTTGTGAAGATGTTGATCAGTGAAAGGTTGGACTCGATTATCCTGGAGGTCTTTTCCAGCCTCAGTGATTCTGTGATTCATCACCTCCTTTTGGGAGAGGGAATGTGCCACATGGTGTGATTTTTTGGGGTTGTTCTGTGCAGGACCATGAGTTGGACTAAATGATCCTTGTGGGTCCCTTCCAGCTCAGGATATCCTATCCTATCCTATCCTATCCTATCCTATCCTATCCTATCCTATCCTATCCTATCCTATCCTATCCTATCCTACCCTATTCCTCTTAGAATAGCTTTTTGGAGCACACACATGTGTTCTGAAGTGCCAGCCTGTTCCTTTACCAAGAGGAGAAAAGAGTCACCTCCTGCTTAAAAGGTTAAATGGCCAGTGCAAGTACAGCATTCCTGCTCCCTGATAACTCCCTTCTGGAAACAAAACCCACGTGGGTTTGGGCTTGGGTTGAGATCAATAGGATTTATGGAGGCTGTTCCAAATCCTCAGGGTCAGTTGGTCAAGTGGGGTAAATTGAGAGAGCTTTGCCCAAGGTTATAACACTTAATTGGTAACAGTCTGTGCTGGGGTTTCGTGGGAAACCTGACCCTCTCCAGGCAGCCTCTGGAGAGCAGCAGCTGGGAAGCAGCTGGAAAGCAGAGGGTGCTGTTAACAGCTCTCAGAAAAGCCCCAACAGGGTTTGGGAGCCTTGGTGTCATTTTAAGGGCACTGACACCAGCTCCAGCCTGTAATTTTTTACTACTCTCTGCTACTTTCCTGATGTTATGTGGTGGTTTCCTTAGGTTGTGTGATGGCCCAGCCAAGGGCCACCCCTCCTGCCTTGCTCATTTTGGCCTTTAAAGGACAACTTGGAACCTTGCAATTAATTAAAAAAAAAAAATTGCCATTTTTCTCAGCTTTCCTGGGCTGGGGTCGCTCTTTTCATGGCAAATTTAATTGGATGTGACAGTTCAGTGTTAGGAAGGAGCCAGGGAAGCTGCCTGGGAGCAGGAGAAGGCCAGGCCCTGCATGGAATCATGGAATCCTTAAGGCTGGAAAAGAGCTCTTCAGATCACAGAACCTATTTAGGTCTAGAAAAAACCTTTCAGGTCACAGAATCCCAGAACCATTAAAGTTGGAGAAGCCCTCCAAGATCACGGAGTCCAAATTTAACCCTGTGTTCAGCACCAAACCGTGTCCCCAAGGGCCACATCCACATGCTTTTGAAACACTTCCAGGGGATGGTGATGCCACCACTTCCCTGGGCAGCTCTGGGAACGAAACTGGGTAATTCTGGAGCTGAAATGGGTTTGAAGGAGGTAGAAATGCAGGATTGCTGCTGGAGGCAGGAGGGAATGGGATTAGAAGGCTGCTGATGGAGAGGCGATGAAGGATGTTATTTCAGGGTCTCCATTAAACAATTAAGAGGGAATTTTCTTCAGCCAGAGAGAGGGGAGTTAAATGCTGTGAAGGGAGGCAGCTGCCTGTGCTGTCTGCCCTACATGGGACTCTGGCAATGACAATTCTCCGAAGGGAGAGAGAATGAATTTTAATGAAATCTTGAAAGACTTTAAATTTTCATGTTAACGTCAATTATTCAGGACGGTCGAAAAGCAACTTTAAAGCCTCGTAAAGAGGGGGAAAAAAAAGGAAAAGAAGAGGCCAGTTTGATTTTTTTTTTTTTTCCTTTTTTATCGATTTGCATTTTTGCTCCACCGCGGACATTTTAAAGACACTGGTGCTGGTTATTGCATCTGACAGCAGTGCTGGGGAGGGAGGATGTTGGCAAGTGAGTGATGTACTGCCTGGGGCACGGCAGAGGTGCTGAGAGAGCCCAGTGGGACGAGAGGCTGTGTGGTCAAGGACGTGCTGGGCAGCTGAGGGGGCCGTGGGCTGAGTGCTGCCCTCGCTGCTCAACCCGAAAAACTCCCCTGGTGAGCTGGTGCTGTTTGGTTTTAGCATCCCTGGTTCTGTGCTGTGAGCAGGAGGGCTGGGTGCTGGGCTGAGGGAGGCAGGGATGCAGTCCTGGCCTGAGACACCCATTCCCACCTTCCCTTCTGGGAAGGGGAGGTGTGAGCCCAGCCCTTACCTGCCCTTGGCTCTGTCCCTGCCCTCCCTGCGTCCCCCCCAAGGGGCAGCAGCCACCTGAGGGGGCTCCTGGGGTGGGATTTCCACTCCCAGCTGTGGAGGCTGAGCCTGTGGAAGTGGCTGTGATGGGGAAGAGGACAAGTGTGTGGGTTCATCACCACCCAGCCAGCTGGGGGGGTGAGAGTGTTTGAGCCGTGGCTCCGATCTTTGGGCACTGCCAGGACACCCATGGGCTCTGCAGGGTGGGACCAGCTGCCTCTCCAGGACTTCAGGGGGGAGCCAAGGGCACCTCCCGCTCTCCAGCCTGTGCACAGGCAGCGGGAATGCCACGCTGCAGGAAGGAGATCCCCTGGGACCATGTGCTCAGGCTTGGCAGCGGTGAGCACCAACTGAGGACTGGCAGAGCAGGGGGGGGCTGGCTGCCTGCCTGCCTCCAGAGCCTGCTCCGTGCCCCGGGGTGAAGGGATCGCTGTTCATGCCCACATGGGCACCGTGACCCCGCCTCCTGCTCGGAGCGCGGAGCATCCCGGTTTCCCGGAGCATCCCGGTTTCCCGGAGCATCCTGCTTTCCCACCGCTCCGGCGCCGTATCCTTGGCTCCCGCTGCCCGGGGAGGGGGATGCTCAGCATTCTGCGTCTGTGCCCAAGGGCCTGGCTGGCTGCACAGCCCTGCCCTGAACAAGGCTCGCCTCTCTCTCGTGCTCCTGTGCTCTTTCTCCCTCCCCTCTCCCTCAGCCCAAGGCATCTGTCTGCGTTGCTGTTTGGGCTCCCCAGCAGGCTGAGGATGCCTTGCCTCCCTTTGAGGGTGCCCCACTGGTGCAGAGGGGCTCCGGAGCACAAACAGGGCTTTTATTCCCTGCTGCTGGGAGCTGCCAGGCCTGGCTCCCTTCCCAGAAAGCGGCGCTGGGGCCGAACATAAGCAGCTATTGTGTGAGCCCTGGAGACTGAGATCTGAGAGGGGATCCCGCCTGCTGGAGGGACTGCAGAAAGGAGCCCAAGGAACACGGGAGATTTGCAGGCTCTCAATTATGCTCCTCTCACCAAAAATAATGCGGGTGCGACTCCTCCTTTGACATTCGAATCGCTCCTCCTTTGACATTCGAATCGCTCCTCCTTTGACATTCGAATCGCTCTTCCCCCGGGGGGGGGGGCTCTTACAGTCAGTTCGTGTCTAGCAAAGACTGAGTCCTTTGTCTTCAGGGCTGGAGGAGGAAATGGGGGGAGAATGGTCTTACAGTAAGGCCCTTCTCCTGGGAGGGTACCCCAGCTGGGACTGGGGTGCCTCGTGTCATCCCAGTGTCGGGATTGGGATAGGGATGTGCTCAGAGGTGACAGAGGGAGGCGATGCTGGTGGTGTGTCACCCTCTCCTGCTCAGCCTTGTATCCTCCTGGCTCGTTCCTCTCCCTGAAAGATGCACGGAGGGTGGTTCTGGTGGGGGTTTAGAACTCAGGCTGCTGCTTCCCGGGATTTTCTGTCCCGGTGGGAGCACCCTCAGCACGGACTGTGGGTCTGGGGGCAGCTCAGCCCCCTGGCAGGAGATGAGATGGCCCAGCTGGATCTGCTTCCCTCTCCTTCCCGAGGTGGGATCAAAGCTCAGTGCTGGTGGGGTGCAGCAAGGCAGGGTAGGGAAGATGGTCTGGTACAAGTTAGAAATGCTGCCTGTGATTTTATCTGGAGAAGCTGGAGCTCAGCACGAGGACAAAGAGATGGTTTAGTAAAGTGGATTAGGTGGGAAGTTGTCACCCGATGCAGGAAAAAAACTTGTGCAGCACGAGAAAAAATAATGGCTCTTGGTGCCACAGGGGCTCGGAGGGGGCTTGGCTCTGAGGTGGCTCGTGGCTTTGCTTTTTCGTGCCTTGTTTTGGGTCTCCCTGTTCTGGGCCACAGCCACAGCTCCACGAGGACCCTGATTTCTGCCTTTGATCGGTCTGGATGCAGCCCTGTAACAATCCAGGGAAAATCACTCCGCAGGTAGAACACGAGGAGGGAATGGCCGGGTCTGGAGTCCCTGCCAGATCCTCTAATCAGCCCGGAGTTGTGGGGAAGGAGGCGAGTTCCTGCAGCGCCCTCGTGCCTGTTTTGCCCCCTCCCCAAAGCAGGGCTGGGGGTGTGCAAGGGAGCTAATTGTGAGGCCGTTTCACGAGTCATTTGGCCGCGCTGAGCCGCGCTCAGCAAAGTGGCTTTTAGGCTGAGCTTTTCCAGCTCAATCTGCCGGAGTGGTGCTCAGCAGCGCGGTGCCTGCAGCTGGCCTCGTCTGAGTAAACTTTCCCTGCCTTCAATAAAAACGTTTGTGTAGCAGAGACTCTGCCCTGGGGGCTTTTTTTTTTTTTCTTTTTCCTCCCCCCCCTCCTCCGCCAGCGCAGCCCCGGTACCCAACCCACGGCAGCTCCTTAAAAGCGTGTTTGGTGGTGGCAAGAGAGGGGAAACCTCAAATCCTTGCAAAGCAATTACTGCTAATGAGACACTTCCTACACATCTGGTTTCAATTCTGGCTGCGTTTTGGGGGACTGTTCTTCGGAGCTTGGGAACGGAGGAAGGTGGGGGAAATCCCTGCCTCCTGCTCTTCCTTCCAGCAGCACCCTCTTCCCGGGCTGGCAGTGGGGATGCTCCTGAGCTCCCACCTCGTTTTCCAAACCTAAACAACGGGCACCCGGAATTGCAGCCCTCCAGGGAGGCTGGATGGCAGCGGCAGCAGCAGTTGTTGGATGCTGATGGGCTGCCAATTGATTGATATGTTTTTGAGAGCGGCTGTAATGTGGTTAATTAGTGTATAATTTACAAGAGCGGGGACGGCTGGATGCCCCAGACTTCAGAAAAATTCCTGAATTAATTGCCAGCTGCGAAGGAAAGGGAGAAATTCTAGGGTTTCTCGTTTGTGGAGGGATTTAGGATTGAATAGATGGAAGCTGTCTCTGGCTATCCTGACTTTTCCCAGCCCCTTGTCTCCTTTGCTGGATACAGAGGCTGCAGCAGAGCATCCCATTCCTGCTCCCTCCTGGCACTGCCTGCCTGCTGGGGCTGGGAAGCAGGTGCTGGAGTGGCCCTGGCTTTCAGTGGGACCTTGGCACCCCCGTCCTGAGCTCTTCCCAAAATCCCACGCTGGCCTTAGGTGGATTAGCTAACCCCCCCAGGGCTCCATCCCCGCTTTCTGTCTGTTCGGCTCAGGTCTCTCTTTGGAATGCAGATCCACATGGATCCTGGGCCCCTCTGGCTGCTGGTTTTGGCAGCAAGTGCCTTGTTATCTCGGCCCAGAGCGTGGCCTTGGAGCAGGATGCAGAGGAACAGTAGGGAGGGTCACGGAGAGAGGGATTTCAGGAAGTCTGTGTTGCTTTTGTGCGCCGAGCAGCGGGAAGGTGGCGTGGGAACCCTTGGCTTGTTTCCTTGGGAATGAGACAGCCCAACCTGGGCTCCCTGGCGGGCTTATCAGGGGTGTTGGGGTGAGGGCCAAGGGAACACTGTGCTGCTGGGTTCCTGGGATCCAGCAGGGATCCCTTCCCTGGCTCTGCAGGCAGTGCAGCTTCCCTTGGGAGCTCTGTCACCTGAGGAGGGGGGTGCAGGTGAGTGACATCCATCCCCTGCTGCCTTCCCTGGAATGCAGCAGGTGCTCCTCTGAGGGAAGCCTTGCAGAGGAACCCCCTGCCCTGGGCTTCACCCCGGGTTTCATTATCAGCTGCAAAGCCTCTTCTCCAGTTTGGGATGCCCAGGCAGGGTTTTTCTGGAGCACAACTGGCCTTGGGGAGGTCTGACCCTTGTGGTGGCAGGGAAGTGGCCTGGGATGCAGCTGGGGAGTGACTCAGGATCAGAGCTGTTAGTCAGGAGATGGCTCTGCCCTTGCAGCAGCTCTGTGGGGTGACTCCAAGTCACATGTGGTTTCCCAGAAAGTGCCACTTTTCCTGACACAGCCTCTGGCAGGAAGGAGTAAGTCCAAAGGCATGTCCTGGGTGCCTCAGAAGGGAGGGGAAGCTTTGTTCCTGGCTGGCATCCCCAGGCAGGCCACCAGCTCCTGCTCTGCATCACTTCTCTGCACAGCTCAGGCTCATTCCCCTGCTCCAAGTGTGTTTCTGTCCAGGAAAACTTTCCACAGTCAAGTGCTTGACCTTGGAACAGAGCCCCCCCTGCTCTCCTTTCGGGTTTTGTTTTATTTAATATATAGTAAAATAAACTTCTTTTCCCCTTCTTGGTGTTCACAGCTGCTCCACTGAGCTGCAGCTCCAGGAGGGGAAAAATCAAAGCCCAGGGAAATTTGCTGGAGTTGAAAGGCAGGTCAGGCCCAGGGGCTGCTCAGCTCAATTGCCCTTTTGTTCTAAAAAACGAGAGGCAGAACATGTGCACCCTGCTGGAACGGTGGGATCTCCTGGGCCTTAGGAAGAAGGAGCTGTGGGGTGGAAGGGGCCGCTGTGGGAAGGGGCTGGGGTGTCCATCCAGCTGGAGCAGCGCTGTGTGGGTGGATGCTGCTGAGCACAAGAGTGGTCTGGAGTCTCTGTGACTCACACTTGGCTCGTGGCTCCTCGGGGTCAAGCGTCCAGGGTGGCTGTGGGTGCGTCCCAAGGCCCTTCACCCTTCTGGGATCCTGTTCCCCACCCCCAAACCAGAGCCAGCAGCACTCCCAGGGGACACTGCCCCTTTTCCCTGCCTGCCCCTCACCCCGTGTGCTCCTCCCTGTGCTCTGCCCTGGGTAGCCAGCTGGGATTTGGCCCTGGAGCAGCAATCCTGTTCCATCCCGGGGCTACAGAGCTGGAATTCCTGCTCCCAGGAGCTGCCAGCTCTGTGGGGTCCTGGCCAGGCAACTCCATCTTCTCCCTATTGCTGTCTGGCTGCTCCTGGTTTTCCCCTGATTCTGAGAAGCAGCTGCTGTTACTGGAACATCAGGGCTTGGATCCTGGATGATCCCAAGGATCTCCACACCCCAGTGGGACCTACTGCAGGGATACCCTAAAGTGTAGGTGCAGTTGGGGAATAATGCTGTGCTTTGGCACGTGGGAAAGGAGCTCTCCTGCTTCCAGCTGTTCCCTCTGTGTGTGTGTGTGTGCTGTGTCCCTCTGCCACAGCTTATTACTGGCTGGTCCTGGGCATGTCACTTGTCCTGGGCATGTCACTTGTCCTGGGAATGTCATTTGTCCTGGGTATGTCATTTGTCCTGGGAATGTCACCTGTGTGTGTTTGTGTTTGGTGATGTGGTCTCGGAATGCCTTGCAGGAGTGTGGAGGACTGACATGGTGCCATGCCAGGGTGGTTCCCTGGGATGCCAGGGTGGCTCCCTGGGGTGCCAGGGTGGCTTCCTGGGGTGCCAGGGTGGCTCCTTAGGGTGCCAGGGCTCCTGCCAGCAGCTGGGGGACCCGCCTGCTGTGAGGGAAGCTCTGTATGTGAGGTGATGATGTGTTGACCCAACGTGGGGTGGCAGCTCCTGGCCCTCTGCCACGGGTGCCTGAGGTGACCAGGCTGAGCTGGGAGAGCTGCCCACACCCCCACAGGGGACCTGAGACCCCCCAAAATACACAACACCCACCCTTGCTCTGTTCCCTCCATCCCACACTGGCATTTCCATCTTTTCCCTTGGCAAGGGCTCTCCTGCTGCTCCCCAGGAGCAGCAGAGTAAGAGGACAGGTCCAGAAGCACCACCTCTTCTGCCAGGTGACAGGAGGATGTGCTGGAGGCAGCACAACGCACATAATTTTAATTTAGAGGCATCAGAGCAGAGGGAGAGAGGGAGGGAGTGCAACCAGACACAAACATCTCATCTACACCAGGGCTGGTCATGGGGTCTTGGCTTTCATTTCTGTTTTTCTTCCTCTTTTTATAAATGAAAAAAAAAAAAAAAAATCCCAAAATAACTGTGCTGCTCTGGGATATTTTTAAGCTGTTTTTTTTTTTTCTCCCCCCTTCCCTCCCTCTCTTCCTTTCTTCCCTCCATCTCCCAACAGGTTCCAGCAGACAGGGCTCCCGGGGTTGCCAGCGGAGGAGGCAGCACGTCACTTCCTTGGCACGGGGCCGCTCCCCAGCCCTCAATGCTCACTTTGTTTTTCCCCTCATGGTCCCCAGCGAGCTGCCAGGGCTCTTCACAGTGTCACATTACCCACAGCTCAGTTGTGGAGCTGCTGCTAACGTGGCACGCAGAGCACCGAGGGGGAAGGGGGGCTCTGCACCCCTCTGTGGGGTGCTGGGTGTTCCAGCTGCATCCTTGCCTTCCTCCTCCTGTGTTTCCTCTGCTGGGTGTCCCATCCTTGCCTTCCTCCTCCTCTCTTTCCTCTGCTGGGTGTCCCTTTCCCTGGGAAGTCGCCCACCTCTGTCCCTTGTGTCCTCACCCTGCCTGGCCCCGCTGCCCCTGGGCTGTGTCTGTCCTCTCTGAGCAGCCTGGGGAGCACCACATACTCCAAATTCCACCTGCTTGTAACTGGGGAGTAGCTGTGCTGTGGTGCTGGGAGCAGGCAGAGCAGTCTGGGCAGAGAGAGGGACTCTCCATCAGGAGCTGTATGGATAGGACAAGGGAGGAGGGAGTTCTAACTGGATGGGGGGAAATTTAGGTTTGCTGTCCTTCCCTGGGAGGGTGGGGAGGCCCTGGCACAGGTTGCCCAGAGAAGCTGGGGCTGCTGGAAGTGTCCAAAGCCAGGTTGGATGAATCTTGGAGCAACCTGGGCTAGTGGAAGGTGTCCCTGCCCATGGCAGGGGGTTGGAACGAGGTGAACTTTAAGGTCCCTTCCAACCCAAACCATTCTGTGAGTCTATGAATAGAAGAGAGGGGTTAAGAGTTGGATTTCACACGGGGAGATCCCCGTGTCCTGGTGGGATGAGGACCTGGCTGTGTGACAGCTCCTATTTCCATAGGCATCTAGAATGAATTCCACAATGGTTACAGGGCTTCCCTCCTGCCCTACGTTACTTGCAGATAAATAATCTGTGCTCAAGAGTGACTATTAAAATGCTCAGCTGCTTAACCCTTCACCTCCTCTTTCATCACGTCTGTTGGGAGCCTTGTTTCATCTGCTGGGGACTTTGTTTCATCTGCTGCTCTGCTTTCCTCAGCTTCCAAAGTCATTCTGGCCCAGGTGATGCATTTGGACAGGAGGGATCAAGCTGTGATGGGAAAGGGTTGTGTGGGAAACATCCCATCCTTGGGAAGCTGTGGAGAGCTCCAGGCTGAGCTCCTCCACTCTTCCCAATTAGTTTGGTTTCGGGAAAACACCTATTGGCACGATAATCCATGAAATGTAACAGTTAATGGAAGTTCTGAGCCTTTGGCTGTGCTGTGGGGTCTCCTGGAGCCATCCTTGTGAGGGAAGAGTGTTGGCTCCTCGTGGATCAAATCCTCTGAGGATCAAATCCAGCACGCTTGCCTCGTGTGGCTGGCAGCCAGCACTCAGTGCTGAGGTGTTCCTGGTGGGGTTTGTGTCGTGCTTTGCACATATTTGGGGTTCTGGTTCCGTTTGTCCCTCGTCCTGGTGTTGCAGTGTGGGATGTCACCGGTGACATCAGGATCTGGAGGGTTTTTTTCTGGCTCTCTGGAGATTTGGGAGCTCATTGTGCTGTTAAAAGAGGTTTGGATCAATGTGCTTAGAAGGTGGGGATGGGAATAAACTCAGAGGGGGCAAGTGATGCCCCTAAATGAGGGTTAATAGGGGAAGGATTGGGGTTTACTGGGTAAATCCAGCGTGTTCCTGTGTTGCAAGCGAGGGTGGCAGTGCCAGTCATGCTGTCCCTCTGCCCTTCACAGCCAGATCTGGACTGGGGTGGGTCTCCAGGGGCACAGTTTGGTCCTGGGCCACCTCTTGGGTCCTGCCAGAGGCAGAAAAAATAACTGTCTTCCACATGGGAGCTGGTGGTTTTCTCCTGCATCTTCCATGTGAGATGTTGGATTGCTGGGCTAAAGGGATAAAGAATTCCTGCCCAGGATGCAGGTGCCAGGAGCCCAGCCATGATCTCCTGGGGTGATTTGGGAGCTGGTGCCTGATGCTGCCTGGAAAGGGCTGGAAGAGAAGGATGGAAGTGCTCCAGGTGGTGTTGGTAGCGGAGTGCTGGCGGAGGGGGCTCGGGGAGGAGGAAAGCTTGGGGTCAGCTGCCTGTTTTCTTGCTTCTAACTGTTTTGTTCTCTCCTTTTTCTCCTCCCCTGCTTTCTAAAGAACATAGGAAGCTTCTTGCTGGTAAGTGGTGGCGTGTCATTGCAAAAAAAAAAATTTAAAAAAATTCCCATTTATTTTTCCATCCACCATCAGAGTCGCTGGTTAGTCTGTGCCATCCTCCCATCCCCCTGGGATGTGCTGGAGCAATAGGGACCTCCTGGAGCTGGGCACAGCACAGCCACCCCCGTGGGTGTGTGCTCCCCCCTCCGAGGGAGCTATTGCTTTTAGATCACAGTTTGAGGAGCTCCCTCCCCCTCTGCCTCCAGCTGGCCCAGCCTGTAGCTGGGCTGGGCTCATTTTTGGTTCCTCAAGTGGCAGCTGCTGTGGCATCAAAGCCTCTGGAGCGCTGTGGGTGTGAAACTGTGATCTAAGGACACCTCACCTAGTGTTTTGTCTCATCTCTGACTCCATCCTCAGCCTCTCACCTTCACCAGCATCCTGGGGAGGGTGGGGGGAGAGCACCCCGAGCTCCTCCCGGGGGTGGAACGGGCAGGCTGGGCTGCTGACCCGGCCCGGGGGGGTTGTGAGGGGCTGTGTGTCCTCAGTCCTCACCCTGGCTGAGCTGGGAAGCTGCAGGTGTGGGGCAAACACCCCGCAGACAATTCCTCCGGGAATCTCCTGGCAAAAGCGAGTGAAGTGGGGGCAGGACAAGGGCTGATGGTTTTGAACTGATGGAGGGTGGATTTAGACTGGATATAAGGAAGTTTTTCACAACGAGGGTGGTAAAATGCTGGCACAGGTTGCCCCATCCCTATAAGTGTCCAAAGCCAGGTTGGATAGAGCTTGGAGCAACCTGGGCTAGTGGAAGGTGTCCCTGCCCATGGCAGGGGGTTGGAGAGAGATGATCTTTAAAAAGTCTCTTCCAACCCAAACCAGTCTATGATCCTGAGTGTGGGCACAGATCAAAGCCCCTGGGGTGGCCCTGTCCCTCCTGTCCCTGCTCCTCTGGTCCCTGCCCCGTGTCAGTGGTGGCTCATCTCTTCCCCAGCACTGACAGTTGTCCTAACCAGTGAATCCCATCATTAGAACACCCCCTGTGTGTGCCCTGGCTGGTGGGAGCAGCCCCTCAGGGCCAGGGGAGGGGGTGTGGTGTGTGTGGCTGCAGCCTGGCCGGGTGCCCCCTCCCCTGCCATTCCCGGCGCTGGGAATCCCGGCATCCCGGGAGCCTGGGAGCCAGCTCCTTTGTTTGGTGGCTGTGGATACAGAGGGTGTGGAAGGAAGGCTCTTGGCATGTGCTTGGGGCTGGCAGTTCATCCCACCCCCTTCCCCTGCACACACGAACCTTTGTGGAGGATGGGACAAGGGCAGTGCCTCCCGGTGTTCCTGCCCCTCTCCAGCATCCCTGGGCAGCCACCCTGCTGTGGCAAGAGGTCCCAGGTTTGTGTTTGCCATGGACAGGCTGTCACCCTCTGCTTAGAGACAGGAATGGGCACAGAGGTGGCAAAACCTGTGCTGGTTTTCACTTAGGGGCCGCTCCTCTGCCTGCTCTTGAGCCTCTCTGCTCACCTCAGGACCTTCGTGTTCGCTGCTGACCCACATTTATAGCTGGAAAAGCAGCTTTTTGGGGTGATGTGGGGTGGTTTGGAGCTGTGAGAGCTCAGCTGCCCTCTGTCTGGGCACTGTGCTGGCTGTGCCAAACCTTTTGAGCCGAGGAGAAGGGAGTCACCCCAGGGGTGGCTGGGGAGCTGATTTAAAGCTGGATTTCTGCTGCTGGATTTCCTCCCTGCTCCGTGCCCCTCGTTCTGTATAATCCATAGACCAGAGGGGTTCTCTTGGAAACGTGCCCTCCTGCAGCAACGCCGGAGAGGGGACAGAGGGACATAAAACTTCCACTGAGAGCCACGCGCTCCCGAGCCCGGCGGGAGCAGAAGGAAGCAATCCAAGCCAACAGCATCCCCTGCCGGCTAATGCTTCCCGGGCCTGAGAGGGAGAAAGGAATTCCTGTTTCCTGGTGGGAGAGTGTTCTGCTGCCCTCCTGGGTGCCAGCTGCTGCCAGCAGCCCCAGCGACGGGGTGCTGGCAGTACAGTAACCGGTGCCACCTGCTTTTGGCTCTCACGGAGCTGGTGGGCAGGAGGAAAAGGCTCTGGGCTCCTGGGAATGCTCACTCCCCTTGCTGTGTCTCCATCCAGCTTTGTTGGTCAGAGCAGAGGGTGTCCCTTCCCTTCTGCTCCTTCCCGATCCAGCTGGAGCAGCTGCCCTGCTCCTGAGGACTTCTGGCAGCACAGGTTTTTGCTGGGTGTGTTTTCCTCTCTAGTGATGTGCTGGAGTTTTTTCCTCTTCTCACCCCCCCTGAGAGGCTCAGGGGGCTTTGCTCCCCTGCCCTGAGGGTCTGAGCTGTGTGAGTCTGAGCTGTGCCATGGGCTGTGTGTCCTCCCCTGCCACTGCAGAGGGGACACAGCTTGGAGCAGGGTCTGGAGGGGATGCTCTTGCCTGTGGTGGGTGTTGGACACAGCCCCTGTCTCAGAGCCACCCCCTGGCAGTGCTGTGCCCTGCCTGGCACCGGTGCTGACTGTCCCAGAGTCACATCACCAGAGGGGGGCAGGTGATTTTTGGCCGTTCTGGGCTCTCCTGTGGCCAAACTGATACGTGGGAGAGGCACAGCGAGATGTAACTCAGAGTTCTGAGACAGGGAGAGGTGTCCTGCTGCTCCAGGAGCAAACCTGCTGCTCTCTGGCTGGGGGGAGGTGGCCCAGAGGTGACCTGGCATGGAGGTTCTGCTCCCTGGAGCAGCCCTGGCTGGATGAATGCACAGGGATTGCTGCCAGCACTGCCCCTGCCTGCAGCACGGGGAAGGGATGCTGCTGCTGGGACATCTCAGGATGAGCTCAGGACATCTCAGGATGCTGCTGCTGGGACATCTCAGTGCTGGTCATTCCTGTGTCCCCCCACTGCTGCTCCTCCACTCCTTGAGTGCTGGCCCAGGGTTGTAGTGAGGTGCCTCTGCTGCTCTCCACCTCTCCGGCCTCCTGTGTTTTCTCACCTCTTGGGCTGTGCTGATGTGATTTTAGGGCTCTGCAGGAGGTTACTGGCAGGGCCCTCCCTCCACCCTGTGCTGCTTTTGCCACTCTGAGCCACACCCCACCCCACTGCTGATGTCCCTCATTGTCTAGAAGCTCTGCTGCTTTCCCAGTGGGAAGGTATCCAGAGTGCCAGGGATGCAGGGCTAATTTTAGCCAGCTGGGTGTTTGCTCCAGAGATGTGCCACAGGTTTGCCTCATCATTGTTGTTTTCTACTGGTTTTTTCCCCCCTGTTTCCACCTTCCCACGTTCCCACATCCCTGAGGAACAGCTCTGCAGTGCCAGCTGATCCTCACGGCCCCCTCGCACATGGACAGGTTGACATCAGCTTGCAGAGCAAGTGGGGTGTGTTTTTGGGAGAGGGTTGGCAGAAGGGATGTCTTGCAGCTCAGCCAACTCAGTCAGCACCCAGAGAGGCTGAAGGCTTGGACCAGTCACTCCCAGCATCCCCAGTAGCCAGGCAAGGCTCTTTCTCTGGTGGAGGGAGTTGATGCTGTCTCGGGGAAACAGTGGTCACAGGATGATAAAAGTTTAGGGTGGGTTGGGGTGTTTGAAGGGTCTGTTTGTCCCCTAGTAAGGGAGAGGCTTCCCTTCCTCATCATCCCCTCCGTGTGGGCCAGTGGGGATGCTCTGGGCAGCCCATCCCTGGGTCGGTGGGGATGCTCTGGGCAGCCCATCCCCGGGTCGGTGGAGGTGCTGTGGACACCCCACCGCTCTGCTCTCCTCGGAAGGAGTTTCTTGCCGCTCGGATGGAGTTCCTTGCAGCGGGAATGGGTTGGGAAGGGCGGCAGGTGGCAGTGTGAGCCTGCGGGAGGAGCCGGGGCCGCAGCCCAAGGCACCCCGGGCTGTGCAGCCGCGGGGCTGGGGCTGCAGGGGCAGCTCGGGGAGAGCTCAGGGGACACACTCGGGGGGCTTTGTGCCCAGCATTGTCCCCTCTCCAGCCGGGGGGCTGTTCCCAGAGCCCTGGCAGCACAGGGAGTGCCGTGGTTCTCCTGGGAGCCGGGGAGGAGGGAGGCTGCTGAAGGCGTGGAATCCCCGATTTGGTGCCTTGGTCTGGAAAATCCTCTTGGGCTGTGGGTTCCAGCCTGGCTGCCGTGTTTGGAGAGGGGAGTGGGGGTTCCAGGGGAGCCCAGCAGTCCGTGTGAGCAGTGCCCAGGGGCAGCAGTTTGGCTTTGTGAAGGCAGAGGTGCCAGGGATGGAGGAGCCAGAGTCCTTGGGCTCCTCGGTGGAAGAGCAGGAGCTGTGTGACAGCACAGAGAAGCTTCACCTCCCTTGGGTTGCTTTTGCTTCACTGTGTGTCCCCTTTTGGGCAGCCCTGTCCTTCCAGACACCAAGTTCTGTGTGCAAACCTTCCTTTAATTTTGATTTTTTAAGGGGACAGGCATCACTGCACGTGAGGAGCTGGGTGGGAGAGAGGATCACAGAACACTCTGAAGGGACCCCACAAGGGTCATTAATGGCCCATCCAGGGATTGAACCCACAACCCTGGCATTATTAGCACCAGGTTCTAAACAACTGAGCTAGTCCCAGGTCAAGGGTGTGCTTTTTGGGGTCCTCGTGGGGGGGACACCTGCTAACAGGGGGGCTGCCTGGCAGTGGCAGTGCAGCTTGAGCACAGGCAGTGGTGTGCAGACCCCCAGCTTGGAGAAGGGCCTGCTGTGCTGGGAGAGGGTGACCTGTAGCCCCTGGGCACACCCATGTGGCCCATTCCATACCCAGGC
Source organism: Manacus candei (assembly GCF_025592945.1). Lineage (NCBI taxonomy): Eukaryota > Metazoa > Chordata > Aves > Passeriformes > Pipridae > Manacus > Manacus candei. The sequence goes on from NW_026138070.1 coordinate 5,437,181, forward strand.
ATCCCTAAGGATGTCTGGGAGATGCTGCCTGGTCCAGGAAGGGTTTGTTTGAGGACAAAGTTATTAAGTGATAAAACCCCTCTCTTCAGAAGAGACAGCCCTTATCCAGCACTCCCTGGCACGGCTGTTTATTGGGAATGGTGTGAATTAACATCCCTTTCCCTCCCAGCACACACGCCAGGCCACCCCAGCCCCGAATCCCGCACCCGCTTCCCTCATCTCCCATTGAGAGGCTTTAAAAGCTCTTTATTTCCAAGTGCTGCTCAGCAGGAGTCAAGCTGGGTCCTGCCAAGTGTTAAATGAAATAATTAAAATCCCCACTTTCCCCCCCTCCCGCTCCTTTCTCCCTAATGCTGGTAATTAGCCTGTAAAACTGCAGGAGGGGATGGGGAAGGGAGAACGTGCAAACGCCTTCTGCAGCCTCCCTCCTCCTCCTCCTCCTCTTCTCCCTTCCCCGAGGAAGCACAAAATGGCTCTCTAGGCGTTGGGTGCTGTCAGATAAATCCCAATTAGCTCCCTGCCAAACAGGATTAGCGAGAAGGGAGCCAGGTGGGGAATCAGCCTGGCAACAGCGGGAGCTGGGGGCTCCCACCCGGCATTGACTGGCAGCTGCCAGTCAGCTCCCAAAGCAGCTCTGCTTTTGGGTGCTTCAGGCTGCTACGTGGCATCTGGGAGGCAGAAACAAGGGAGGTGAAGCAAAATCGAGCCGTGTCTCCTGCTGGTGTTCTCCCTTCCCAAGGAATTGGTGGCTGTGAGGTCGGAGCAGGGATGGCAGGGCAGCGTGTGAGGGTCCTGCTGCTGCGTCCTGCCAGCTCTGTGCTTCAGAAACAAGAGGATAAACCCCCACCATCCTGCCCCACTGCTCCCAGCCAGCTGCACCCAGCCCCTCCTGCCCGGCTGCCGCGGTTTTTTGGCACCGGCGGCGACATCCTGGCTGTGAAAGCCCAGAAATAAACCCATTAACAGCACCAGCTTTGAGCTGCCTGGTGACCACACGGAGCCCTTAATGCACTGAACACTTCAATTTGGAAAACTGGGCAGGGGGCAATGTGGATTAGCTCAAACAGAATGTTTTCCTGCCTGTAGTAGGGGAGCAGCAGCTGTGGGTGAGTGGTAAATTGGGCTGTCCCTTGTCCCTCCCTCCTCTCTCCTGGCAGATGTGGTGACTCTCTGCCTCTTGCACCCTGCTGGGGATGAGCATCCTCTGGACACCCACAGCCTCAGCCAGGCTGCTCCCAGTCCTGAGGAGGAGGAGGAGGAGGAGGAGGAGGAGGAGGAGGAGGAGGAAGAGGAGAAAGGCTGTTGGTGCAGAGGTGCAGTGTTATCAGAGTGGGGATGATGGGAGCTGGACTGTTCTGGAGCCTTGGTGTGGCTGAGGGATAAGGGATGAATCCCCTCTGCCTGGGCTGTTCCATCCCACTATGGACAGGGACAGATGTAGTGGTACTGGGAGGGGGCCAAGCTATCCTGGGTCAGTTGGGAAGCAAAGGGGGGTTTTATGTGTTCTTTTGCCTTGCCAGGTCTTGCTGGATTGTCCTGCCAGGTCCTTGCTGCCTGAAGGACATGACTGGAGTGTAAAGGGAAGTGGGCACGGTGGGCAGAGGGAGCAGGTGGGAGTTGGGGTGTCCCTGGCACCAAAGCACGTGGTGAGGGTGTGGCAGCTGTGCAGGGTGTGTGCAGCCAGCTCTGGGGAAAGGGACAGTCACAGGCAAAAATGACATCCCACGTGGATGGACCAGGCAAGGGTGATGCCTCCCCAGTGCAAATGGCTCTTCTGGTCCTGGAGTCTCACCCAAAAGCCTCGCAAGGGGCAAAGGCACAAGTGTTTGTCCTTCCCAAGAGGGTGAAGAGCCAGTCTGTCCCTGCTGGAGTTTGAACCTGCCTCCCCCAGGACACAAAGGTTGTTCAGATCCCAGGCAGGGCCGCCCCTAGAAGTGGCCCCCAAATGGCTGGAGGGGACAGAGCCCTGGCAGACCCGGGAAGAAAGGGAGGACTGTGCGGTGGCTCATTTGCATGTGAAAACACAAACGGGGAGGATGCAAATGCCCTCGCTTCCCTTTGGGGGATTTTTCAAAGCCAAGCCTGTGGCCTTAGCCTGCATGTGCTGGGATTTTGTGGCTGTGAAGCCCCACCCGGGAGGGGAAGGATGTGGAGCAGGCCAGGAGGGAAAAGGGATGCTGCCGGGGCAGCGCCCTGGTGAAGGCATCAGGCAGGACTTTGGCACCTGTGTCCCAGGACACAGTGGAAGGATGCAGGACCAGGCCAAGTGGCCACATGGTGGCCAAGTGGAGGAGAAGACCAGGGGACTGCTCATTTTTTGGTTTTTTTTTGGGGAAGCTCTTGGCTTCTCATGTGATGCTCCAGAAATTCCCACGGGGCTGTGGCAGCCCTGGAGGGAACCAGAAATGGGGCAGCAGTGACAGGGACTTGAGTTTATGCTTCAGGGGGAAAATACTGTGCTGGAGGCTCCATCCTCTCCCTGGCAGAGGGCTTTGCTCGTGAGGGGGCTTCTGGGATGGTTCCCAGCAGGGGCCTGCTTGGCAGAGGCAGCCTGGCAGAGTGTTTGCTGCTGAGCCCTGTCTTAGCACTTGGGCTCTCAGGGGCTCTTCTCAGCCTGTGTGTGCCTGAGGAGAACGTGTCCCAGGGTGCCCAACGATCTGCCTTCCCCCTTGGACACAGGGCCATCAGCCCCCTGCTCCTGGGGTCTCCTGGCTGGGTGGTTGGGATGCTTGGGATGCAGCCCGTGCCTCGTAGCAAGCTGGGATCATGTTCTGGAGCCCCCAGGGAGAGGAGGGAGCAATGCAGGTTTAAAGAGGAGCAATCTCTGGGATGTGACTTGGATTTTTTTTCACCCCCTCTCTGTTCTTTGCTTCTCTCCTTCCCTGTTCTGCTCTTGGCAAGGTGCACTTGCAGTGCTGGGACACCCAGGATGCCCCCAGCCCACGGAGAGAGAGGAGCAGCGTGGCTCTGTGGGGTGGCTGTGGGGCCACCTGTGCCAACTCCACACAGAGACCCCAGGACCTGCTGGCTTGTGGTACCTGAGGTGCCCCATGGAAGGACCACCCAGTCTCCTCCACATCTCCCCGTGGGAGGGGAGGGTGGGTGGATTCTTTAGTGTTTGTGTCCCTCGGGCTCCAGGTGGATTGCCAAGGTGAGGGAAGGAGGGGCTGGGCTGGGAGGGGGACCTGCAGCTGGCAGGGGGTGTTCTCCCGTCTCAGGTTGTTGCTTTTTGGAGGAGTGGGCAGCAGGAATGCTGCTGGGCAGCCCCTGCAGGCCTGTAGCTGCCTGGAGGGAGCCACAGCACCCAGACATGCCAGTGGGAGAGGAGAAGGCCCTGGGTCTGTGTGGTGGCTGCTGCCGTGGCCAGGAGGAAGCTGTGCTTCCCTTGCTGGCTGTGGCACATGCTGAGACAGGAGGAACCTGAAGCAGCTTCTCTGCAATGAACTTCCCAGTTTGACCACAGTGGGGGTTACCCAGTGCCACGTTCCCACAGTGTTCCTCTTGCCCTGTGAGCACAGGACGGGGGGTTGATGATCTTGCCTTGCCTTGTACATGACACAGCTGGATACAGAGAACCCCTCCACAGCACCTGAGGGACAGGGGAGAACACAAGAGCCCTCCTGTCCCCTGGCTTGGATGATAAACCAGCCTCTGGAATGGCAGGGCTGTGTAGAGTCAGCTCAGGCTGTGTTCAGGTGGCTCTGTGACTGGAGGACCTTCCTCTTGCTGGGTTTTTTTTTGGACTCTCCAGAATTGCCATCTTCCTCCATGGTAAGGAAGAGCTCAGCCCTGTTTACTAAGGACTGTGGTGGCTTAGAAATGAGGTGGCAGGTGATGATGCCCTAAATGTGGGGTACCAAGGGCAGGGAAATCATTTGCTGGGAGCTGTGTGTTTTGCCAGGAATGCTGTTTCCACCTGGGTGGAGAGCAGGGATGGAGTGGAGGGCCTGGGAGCCTGGACTTGTCGTGGGGGCACCAGGGACTGCTCAGGCTGCAGCAGGGCTCTCGTTTCGTGGTTGGACCTTCACTCCAGCAGGCTCTTGGCCCTGACCTCCCTCTGGCTCTCAGCCCAGCTGTCCTCGTGCCACCTTTCCCATCCTTGCTGGCAGCATCCTGCCCGAGGGAAGCAGGAGGAGGGCACAGGAGCACACAGGTAGGGAGCAGCACGGAGTGTATCTGTGTCCTGGCACCTCTTCTCTCCCCTCCCGTGCTCTCTGGCAGTGCCAGCAGGGACCCAGAGAGGTCCCTACAGTTGGGTCGTGCTCCTGCTCCCCGTCCGTGCGGGTCTGTCCCCCTCCCTCCACAACCGATGTCCTAAAAACCAGCAACCAGGGGTTCTCCTGCTCTTCGTGTAGCTCTGCTGTCCCTGGGGGTCTCTCCGGGGTGGGCGCTGCTGGGGTGGGGGTTGGGGAGGCAGTTTCTCCGCCTCTCAGCATCTCGAGTGGGCGGGCGGGCTGGGGCGGGGAGATGGGCTCACCCCCTCCCACCCTCCCACCCTTCCACCCCCCCACCCTTCCACCCCCTGCCCTCCGGGGTTCACCCCGGGGGCTGGGGAGGGCAACCAGGAGGGGAGGGACCCGCCGGGGCGGAGTGCCGCGCCCCTGCCCTGCCCACGCGTGTGTCCCGGGGGAGCGGGGGCAGCGCGACCCCCGCCGCCTCCCGCTCTTTGTCTGCGCCGCGCCCCTGCGCCCCCGCTCCCCTTTGTTGGCCGCCGAGCGCTCCGAGGGGCTCGGTGTGTCCCCCCCCCTCCCCTTGCCGGGGTCGAGCCGAGGGGCGGAGGGAGGGGAGGAGGAGGAGGGAGCGGAGACCCGGGCGGGGAAGCTCCGGGGCGCGGGGCGGGCGCTCCGGGTCCGCTCCGTTGTCTTGATGCTGCGCGGCCCCTTCCCCACGCGTGGGGCGGGCGGAGACCGCCGGGATTAGGGGATCCGTCCCCTCATCCACGCGTTCACCCACCCACCCGCCCAGGCAGCTCCCATCGCTCCCCGCAGCGCCGCTCCATGCCGGGCTCCACGCGGAGCCGGGATCTCTCCGGGAAGGGCTGGCATGTCCCAGCGGCGTGAGGCGGGGAGCCGGCTCCCTCCGGGGAGGGTGCCCGTGCCGAGGGGGCCGAGGAGGGCTGCGGTGGCCCCTCGCTGCTCGCCGGAGGGTTGGGAAGGTGCCGGGGAGCTGGCGGAGGAGGGACGGCGAGGGAGCGCCGAGCGCCGGCTGGCCGGGAGGAGCGCGGAGCGGAGCGGGGATGGATGTGCCGCGGCCGTGAGAGGAGCCCTGCCGTGGGAAAGGGAGTGTCTGCCTTCGGCCGGAGCGTGGGACAACTGAGCCGGCACCTTCTGGGCTTCTGCTCCCGGGATCTTGGGCTGCTGCCCCGGGAATTTTCGGCTCCGAGGACCTGCGGAGGGTCGGAGGCTGCTGGACGCGGGATCACCTGTCCCGGAGGAGAGCGCGGACAGCGGGGGAAGCTCCGCGTTTCTGGAGCGAGGATCTGAGAGCTGAGAGGCGGCTGCCGGGGTGGTCAGACCCCCTGCCATCCCTGCCGAGAGGATATGGATTTTCCAGATGCTGCGAGCTTGAGGAGAGGGGTCCCGTGCTGACCCCCTGTCCCTGTCCCAGCCCCGCTCCCGGGAGCCAGCGCCTCTTGGTGCCGTTCCCACACCAGCAGCGGCTCGTCCCCGTCCCGGTGGGCTTGGCCGTGGAACTTGAGCTCTCTCAGCGCTGGGGTTGTTGTTTGTCTTCTGCCAGCAGGTGTGGATTGACACCTTCCGGGCTGGCAGAGGGATTGCTGAGCACGGGAGCGCTGCACGTCCCTCTGGAGGGGGCTCGGACCTCCCCCCAGGCTGTGCCTCTGGGATATGGCAGCCGTGGGGACAAACTCCTGCCCCTGAAGGTGCCCCCCAGCCCGCCCTGCCCTCCTGCGAGCCGAGATGGGAACCTTGGGGAAAACTTAGGTTTTCCTGAAGACGCCCGGGGAGGGGAGGGAAGAGGGATCCATGTGAGCCTCGTGGCTGCCGTGCCGTGGATGGATGGACGGTGGGCTGAGCGTGGTGGCCCAGCATGACAGCCTGCCAGTACCCCATGGCGCCGGGGGCCCTGGAGCGGGACCGGCTGTACCAGCACAAGGTCTCCTTGGTGGTGCGGTACTTCATGATCCCCTGCAACATCTGCCTCATCCTCCTGGCCACCTCCACGCTGGGATTTGCCGTGCTGCTCTTCCTCAATAACTGTAGGTGTCCCCCGGGCGTGCGGGAGGCCGGGGAGGGACAGGCAGGGACAGGCAGGGCTGGGGTCAGCCCGGGCTCCCAGCGCTGCCAGCTGGGCTTCACCCGGGAGCTCAGCACTTGCCTGGGGAGGATCCAGGGAGGTGACAGCTCCACAGCTCTGCCCCACTTTTCCCTGCCGCGATGTTGGCCCCGAAGGGTGGAGCGGAGCTGGGAGGGCAGGTGTGTGTGGGCCGGCCCAGCTCCCTCCCTGCTCGGTGCTCTCAGCTGTGTCAGCACCCTGGGTGTGCCCTGTCCCGTCCCCAAAATACTGTGTCCTGCTGTGCTGCTTGAGGTCCGAGTGTGGGGGATGCTCGGGGGGGATGCAGCCAGCCCGTTTGGGAGCTGAGGATCTCAGCAGGGCTCCTGGGAGTCCTGCCCTGGCCAGGGACTGCTGCTCCCTTGTTCCAAGCTGGACCTTGAGCCCTGTCGCTATATATAGGTGGGAATGTGTCTCCCAGGCTTCCTGCTCTCACTCTGAGGAATAAACAGAAGGTTTGGGGCAAGATGGGGGAGTTTTCCCTGAGGTTGGATTGTTAAACTGATCCCTGTTGTGGCTGAGTAGATCCCACATTTGGGCGTGGATCCATCCACGAATTGCTGCTGTGCTCTGTTACCTCATCCTTGCACAGGTGCTCATCTTTCCCTAGGCACAGCCTGTGGAGGAGTATTCCATCATGCAGCCGTGTCTTTGACCTCCTTGATGTTGGAAAGTGCCAAACACCTGCTGTGAGAAAAAGCCTTTAGAGGGCAGGCAAATCCTCCAGCCTGGCTTTGGGATGTGCCGCCTCCCCGGGAGGGGAGCATTGTTTGGGAACAGGCTCCGTGTAAAACTGTCAAACACACGGATGCATTTACAAAGGCTGGCAGGAGCAAGGCCCGGGTGACAGAGCCACCCACCTCTGTCACAGCCTGGCTTTGCTGCCCTGGGCACATCTCTGATAGAGAGCAGAGCCCAGCTGGACACTGGGTTTAGGGTGTTCCTCACCCAGGATGGGAGGGTCTGTGGAGATCTGAGTGGAATCTTTCTCAGCCCCCTGCTTAGTCAGATGTAGAGGGCTGGCAGGTGGCAAGGCTGTGCCACCTTCCTCTGGGACCTACAGTCGTGCCCATGGGAGTGTTCACCTTCTGCTGCCCCAGGCTACCCCCTTCCCCCACTTTTTGGAGGCCCTGCTCAACCCACATGACCCGGTGAGTCCATGCCCAGGTGTGTGTGAGGGGAGACACGGCAGGATTGGCATCACAGCCCCCGTGGGATGGCACAGGACGGGCTGAGACAAGCCCCAGCCCTGCCAGGCACAGAGGGCTGCTCCCAGATCCCATGCCAGAGATGCTCCATCGATACCAGTGGGAGAGCTGGGGCTCCTGGATCCTGTTCCTGCTGCTCCCTTCTCGCTGCAAGACCCCCCGGCTGTCCCTGGGAGTTGAACCCGTTTGTGAAGGGCACGTGGAAGGGATGAAATGCTGGTCCAAAAGCTGTGGACAGAGGTCTGGGAGGAGGAGGAGGAGGGAGCATCCAAAGGGACCTGCTGACAGCCCCCTGTTTTTTGTTTCTTTGCAGACAAGCCCAACAGTTACTTCACTCAGACACCGCCGACACCACGGGATGGTGAGTACAACTCCCTGCTGGCCTTGGGATGCACTGGAGAGCAGGTTGAGCCTCTCCTGCCTCCTCCAGCTGCTGGGGGAGCAGTGTCTCCTGACCCACTGATCTATTTTTGCAGCTGCCTGGCTGCTCTCTGTGCCCAGAGCAGTCCTGTATCATGGCCTTGCCCCTGCTGAGGGATGTGGGATCATCCCTCCGGGATGAGGAGAGGACAGAGTGACATCCCTTGTTGTTCCATGGAAGCACAGCAACCCTTTTCCTACAGAGGGTTTCCTGGGTGGCTGTGGTGGAAGTGGAGAAGGGCTGGAAAGGGTCCTTCCCAGGGAGGGCAGAGAAGGGATCCAGGATCATCCCTCCAGGATGAGGAGAGGTGTCCCTTGTTGTTCCATGGAAGCACAGCAACCCTTTTCCTACAGAGGGTTTCTTGCATGGCTGTGGTAGAAGTGGAGAAGGGCTGGAAAGGGTCCTTCCCAGGCAGAGGAGGTGGGACAGCACCTGGGACTTGAATTTTCCCTGGATCTGTGACCCTTGCCTGTGGATTGCCTCTCCCCTCTGGATTCCTGGTGTCTCATGAGCTGTGTTCTCACCAGCACCTCACATCATTGCTCAGGGCTTACTAAAACCTTCTGATTTCACAGACCTGGAGGAACTTTGTGGGTTTTTTTGAGGCCAGGCTGTTATCAGCCAGAGGCTTTAAAGGCTGTTGGATGCAGGCAGGCAAGCCCAGGCTAAGATAATGTCATCACAGGAGCTTTGTTTCCTCAGAAAAATCAGGCTTAAAATGCCCTGCCTTTCCTGGCAGGCTCTTGAGCCACCTTCCCCAGCCTCCCCAGCTTCACGTGCAGAGATAAGAGCCCAGCAGAAAACAGCAGCCAATTAATAACCTGTTTGTTGCTTTTTTCTTGCCTTCCCTGGTTGGGGGCGAGGAAGGAGGCGGGGGGGGGGGGGGGGGAAGAAACGGATGCGAGATAAAATGTGATTAATCTATAATTGGACCAGAGGAGACATCTAAAGCCAAAATAAAAACTCACGTAGGTGGAACTCCTAGCTCAGGGCTCCAAAATATTAATAGCCCAGCCCATCCAGATGCCATACTCCAGAAGATCCCTGGTCCCCCACAGGAGATGGAAAACTACCACCCTTGGGAGGCTGCCAAACGAGGCACCTCCGTTGCAAGTCTCTGTGTGGGGTAAATGCCTTGTGTGGCCTTTGGGAGGTGTTTTTGGGGGCACAGGGGGCACGGGAAGAGGGTCCCTCTTGGGGTGAAGGGGCTGGTTCTGCTGTGCTGGAGGGACTGGCTGGTCTGTGCCAGCTGAGGATCCACAGCTTGGGATTTCTGCCTGCCGACCCTGCTGCTGGGGGAGGTTTGCTGTGGTCCTTTCCCCTTCCTAACGGTGCTGCAAAGCTGGACAGAACCACTGTCTGTCCTGGCAAAGTCAGAGCTCAGTTTTTGGGTGAAGGAAGTGGCTTTCTACATCTTGGGCATCTCTTCTGTCGAGTCCCTGTCGCTGCCCTGGTGCTCCAGTAGTGCTGGAGGTGACAAACTTTGCCAGCCAGCAGGGAGGTGTCTCTAATTAGCATTAGCTGTGCCAGGGGAAGTTTAGCTTGGATATTAGGATTAGGTTCTTCACCCCAGGCACTGGAACAGGCTCCTCAGGGCAGTGATCACGGCCCCAAGGCTGCCAGAGCTCAAGGAGTGTTTGGACAACACCCTCAGACACGTGGTGGGGTTGTTGGGGTGTCCCGTTGGACTCCATGATCCTTGTGGGTCCCTTCCAACTCGGGTCATTCCATGTGTGCTTCTCTGATTTATGTGCTATTTACCTCTTCCTTCTCTTGCAATTCCAATTTCTACAGCAGCAAACCCGTCAGCCACACATTGATTTATAGAGTGGTCTCTGCTTCGTTTGGAAACAAGGCCATTAACGCTGTTAACTCGCTGCTTTCTCCCAAATCTCCAGTGCCTCTGGCATTCCCGTGCCTGGGCAGGGGATTATTAGGCTGGATAGAGTCTTGAGGCCTGGCTGACTTAGCTGCAGTGCTCCATGAAAGCTGCTGCCTTGTCCCCAGCTCAGGGACTGGCCTGGGGCGCCCAAGCTGGATAATTCCTCTCCTCCCTCCCTGCTGGAGCATCTGCGCAGGGAGCGGGAGAGGGGGTGGATGTTGGCTCAGCTGCCACCCCCCAGGGCAGCAGGAGGGGGCTGGCAGGTGTGGGCAGGGGGCAGGCAGGGTGGGCTCTGCCTTGCCCCTGAGTCCCCTGAGGGGGGAAAGGAAACGGTGGGGGAGGATTTGGAGGGTTCCTCCTGGCCTCTCCCTGTTCCTGGCTTTCTGTTTGTGTGCAGCGTCCCTCGGTGGTTGGGAGGCAGGATTGCTGGGCAGGTTTGCTCTGGGGAGGGCAGGGAGAACAGGAAACCCTCTCTGAGACCTGCTGAGAGCTGGGCTGGCTGCTCAGGGGTGGGGGCATCCATAGGATGAAGTGCCAGGCTCTCGAGGTCAGATCCTTGTTATCCTTCTCTTCTTGCCACCCTTTTCCTGCTGCTGGGGGAAGAATTGCCTTGGGCTTGCAAGTCGTGTAAGGTGCTTCCCTCCCCTTCCCTGCCATGCCCTCCCCACCCCTGGAATTGTCCAAGGCCAGGTTGGAGCAGCCTGGTCTGGTGGAAGGTGTCCCTGCCCGTGGCAGGGGGTGGAATGAGATGGGTGTTAAGACCCCTCCCCACCCAGACCATTCCATGATTCCATGTGTGCTGAGGGCTGGGGCTGGGTCCCACCTCAGGACACATTTGTGCTGTCCATAACCACCTCCTGCTGCTGAAAATACAGGGAGAAAATAGAGGGAGACAGCCTTGGGGGCCTTTGGTGTCTCACTTTTGCCCAGGTGGCTCTGGGCAGCTCTGTGCCTGCTCAGTGGGGATGGGGAGGGGGGGGCTTGGCTGCCCTGGGAGAAGAGGCATGAAAATAGAACCTAAAATAAAGCCCAGGCTCTTCAATCTCGCTCCCTTTGTGTGCCGTGGTGCTGGAATATCCTGCTGGCTTTGGCTGCTGCTCCCAGCCTGTTTCTCTGGTGCCACAAGCCAACAGAAAACTTGGATGTGCCATGGAATGAATTCCCAGCGCCGGCTTTGTGGTGGGGCCGATCCCGGGGAGTGCAGTGGGAAGGTGCAGCAGATCCAGCTCTTTTTTGGCTGCCCACAGGTGCATTTTGCACCCCCTCGTGTCTGCTGACCCCCCCAGTGCTCTCTTCCTTTTGTATCCATGCTTTTCCCACCCCCTGCTCTCCCCCACAGGGGCGGGAGCGTCGCGGGGAGCAGGGAAGGGTTTGCACGCCCTGCCCAGCACCTCGGGATGCCCATCCCGAGGGAGACAGGCAGGTCCCCACCATTCCCGGCTCCAGCCCTGAGTGCTGGTGGCGTTCCTGCCCCTCTGGCTGTGCCAGCTGGTGGGTGGCTGGGGCGGGGCTGAGCGAGGAGGGATGGGGAGCGTCGGAGCGTGGCGGGGAGTCTGTCACACATCACAGCACGGGGGGAAAGAAAAAATCACTCCCTCTCTCCGCACAAGGTGAAATTTTTTTCGTACCTGGCTGCTCATTTTGTGAGCAGCTGCTCACTTTTAATTACACGGTGCCTACTCCTCCTCCTCTAAGGCCCCACTGAACGACGACCTCCTGTTGGGGGGGGATGATGCAGGGTGCTCCCCTTCCAGCATCCCGGGCAATCCATGCCTCCAGAGTGAAGCCACCCACCCCCTGGCAGGGCCCAGCAGTGAAGTCACCTTGGTTTTCCATCACATTTTTGGCTTCCCCTTCCTTGTTTCCTGCTCATGCTCACACCCTATGGCAGTGAGGTGACATCTCAGGAGCCAGGAATGGAGGCTGCTCGTGGAGCCTCATCCCTGTGCACTTATCCCTTATCCCAGCCTGGCTTTCCCTGCCTGGATTTGCCTCCCCCTGAGCCCCACAGCACAGTGGGGAACAAATCCAGGCAGGTTGCTCTGGGGAGAGGAGAGGTGCTAAACATAGCTCTCCAAAAGCAGGGGGGGCAGAGGGGGTGCAGCAGTTGTTAGACACCACTTTTGATCTCCTGAGAGCATTTTCTTCTCCGTTCACAGCGAGGTTTGAGCTTTCTCCTGGGGATCAATTTGTGCACTTTCATGTTATGTGGTTTAAGTGGGAGAGGAGGAGTAGATAAGAGGACTGCTAAGGTGGACCTGTTTTTCCCTGGATTGGGCCCTTGCTAAGGTTAGATCCCGAAGCTTCCCTCGCTCTCTGCCTCACATCTCCCAGGACTGTCCTTCTGGGATGCAGCTGCTCTGTTTAATGCTTTGTGTGAAGCACAGAGGGAGAGAAAGGACATCAGGAGGCACCCAGGGGACAAGAAATCTCCCTGCACAGAGCCCCAGAGGACCCTGCAGGGCGCTGGCAGGGCCTGGAAAAGGTTGGCCAAGGACGGTGTGGTGGCTTTGCCGAGTGCTGGTGTTGGACCTGCTGCACCTGGGGAGGAGCTGTGGTTCCCCCCAGGCATGCAGGGGCTGCTGCAGCCCCCCTTCCCTCTCCAGGCTCTCTAATCTCCCCAGATTGTAAACACTGCTTTGCACAGCAGGCAGGTGGGAGCAGGTTAAAACCTCCCAGGTATTTTTTTCCCTCCCTCCCTCCCTGCGTGGGCAGGTCCCCGCTCTTGGCTCATGCTCCGTGGTGGGTTTTGGGGGTCTATGTGTGCTGGGGTGTGCAGGGAGGGCAGCAGGACCCTGCTGACAGGGTTGGCTGCTGGCTCACATCCCGTGTGGAGCGTGCATCCAAACTGTCCCTGTGCCCAGTGGGGGCTGATGAATCCTGCAGTGACTGGGAGCCGTGACAGTCTGCCCAGAGCTGCTCTCACAGGGGCTCCTGACAGATTAATGAGAGCCTTTTTAGATGATGTTTGGTTTGCAAGAGTGAATTTGATGGTTTTAGACCCCAGAACACGAGGATGCTTCCAACTCCTCCCTTCTCCTTCCCCGTGCTCTCTCCCATCTCCCTGCCTGCTGCACATGAATTGCCTTTCAGATCTTTCCCCTGATCAGCCTTTTTCCTTGCTGCCCACCCCTCCTGGCTCCCAATTATAGACTGTGTGGTCACTTTGCCTCCTGCTCCTCCTTTGTCTGCCTCGGACTGCGTGGGGATGAGATGCAGCTCTCCTGTCCACAGGGTGTGTTCCACATCTGGGGGCTTTTGGCAACAAAGATTTTATTTTGGTTTTTTTTTGAGCAGGTTGTAGCTGCTGCCCACCACGTTTCTGGGCTTTCCCCTTGCTGTCTCCCCCATGTGATACAAGAGCACAGGGTGTGTTTTGGGGCTGGTCCTTGGTTTCCTTGGGGTCTCTGTCACGTGTAGAGCTGTGCAAGCAGGATCCTTGGGAGAGCTGAGAGTGTCCCAGAGGCTCCCAAACTGGGTGGTGGATGCATTACCATCCTCTCAGTTCCTTGAGGACCTTCCATCCTTAGAACCTGGAAAACTCGAGGTGGTTTTGGGGACTTATTCCAGAGAGGTTCTTGAAGCTTTGGGGACCCACTACAGTGTGGCTCAGTGCCATGGATAAACTGGAAATAGGAAGGACATGGAGCTGTTGGAGCGAGTCCAGAGGAAGCCACCAAGTTGATTAGAGGGATGGAGCAGCTCTGCTTTGAGGGAAGGCTGAGAGAACTGGGATTGTTCAGCCTGGAGAAGAGAAGGCTTTGGGGAGACCTGACTGTGGCCTTCCAGGACCTGAAGGAGCTACAAGAAGGATGGGGAGAGGCTGTTTAAAGGGCCTGAAATGCCAGGACAAGGGGGAATGGCTTCAGACTGACAGAGAGGAGGTTTAGATCTGATATTAAGAAGAAATTCTTCCCTGTGAGGGTGGGGAGGGCCTGGCACAGAGAAGCTGTGGCTGCCCCATCCCTGGGAGTGTCCAAGGCCGGGTTGGACGGGGCTTGGAGCAACCTGGGCTAGTGGAAGGTGTCCCTGCCCATGGCAGAGGGTGGAATGAGATAGTTTGGGTTGGAAGGGACCTTAAACACCATTCTGTGACTTTGTGATGTGCCCAGTCCTGCTGAGGGAGGGAGCAGTGCTGCCTCCCCATCCCTTGGGTGCCCTCTGGCCTGATTTGCCCCTCACCTGTTATTGAGGTGAACTCTGCAGGTCCACATGAAGTCCCTATCCCACGCTGTAGCAGTGACAGGGCACCAAGTGGGTGAAGATGGGCAAAACCAGGGCTTGAGGACTCGGGGCCAGCACGTCCCTGACGCTGCTCTGGCCGTGCCAGGGGCAGGGCTGTGAGCAGAAGTGCCTGGGTGGTGGTGCCAGTGTGGTTGGTGTTGCTGCCACACGGTCCGAGGGGCTCTGCCTTTCTGCCCTGCGAGGGCTGGGGGTGATTTTGGAGGGGGTGATTTTGGAGGGCGGGGTGGACGCTCTGCCCCCCTTCCTGCCCTCCCAGCCCTCGGGGCAGGGCAGGCAGCTCCTTCTCCCTCACCGAGCAAGGCCTGGCTGATGCAATTAATATTGATGGCAGGGAGGGTGGGCTCGGGTGGAGGAGCCGCCGTGCACGGGGGCTGCAGCGGCAGCCGAACCCTCTCCATGGCAACGGGCACCTCGCGCTCATGCAGAATTAATGCCGGCCCTCGCCATCCTGACACTCCATCCCGGGGGGCTGGCGTTCCCCGCTGCCCTTTTGGCACAGGGAAGCCCTTCAGTGCCCTCCCCATCCCTGGGGGGGGCGGTGGGGAGGGGTGGGAGGTGAGGGCAGAAGGGCAGCGCCCGGCACTGATGGGAAGCTGAGCCTGAGCATCCCAGCTCTTCCCCTCTGCCGTCAGGGGCTGCTCCCTGCTTTGTATTCCCGGCCCAGAACGCTTTAAATGGCTTCAGCAGGGGAGCACCCACCGTTTTCCAAACGGGGAGAGGTTTTAATCCGTGTAATGGCATGAGATTAAAAGGCACATTTGTCACAGGCGGCGAATTCTCCAGTTCCAGCTCTTCCTGCGAATTCCCAGTGCCAGCAGCTCAGCCCTCAGCAGGTCCCAGAGGTGCAGGTGGCCCTGACCTTCCTGGTCTGCTCCAGGGACGTGTCTCTCTCTCTCCATGTCCTTCCTGCACCCCTGGCTGCAGGGATTTGTGGCTGTGTCTGGAGCACGGCAGCGTGGCTGTCATGCCTTGGGAGCCTTCCCCTTCTCCTGCCTCTTTCCTCTCACTGGTGACACTTTAAGCCATGCAAGCAGGCACATCCCACCCTCCCCGTCTCCTACCCACGAGCTGCAATTAAGTTTCCAACTGTGCTTTTCTGATTGTTTTTCTCGGCCCGTTCGGAGAAGGGACGGGCTCCCCCGGGAGCTGGAGCGGGTCCAGGCTGGCAAATGTTCTGCCTTCAGCAGGCAGGAATTGCCTGCCTGTTTTCCCAACATCCCCCTCCTCCGGGGCTGTTCAGGGCCCTCCTCATCTCCCTCATCCCTCAGCGAGATCCCTGCTCAGGAAAAAGCTTTGGTCCAAGGGGGAGGAACAGTGTGCCCACCAACTGTGTGCCCACCAACCGTGTGCCCACCAGAGCCCCTCTCCAGGGCTGCTCTGGGTGTCTGGGCACTGCCAGGGACATGGCACAGGCGCTGCAGAGGAGCTGGCAGGGTGCTGTAAGCAATCAGCAAGCTGTCCAGGAGCTTCTTTTCTCTACACTGGAAAAGAGCACTTCTAACATTACATTTATGATTATTGTTATTAAGCTGGAGAAACATTTTAATGTGAATGCTTGGGGCTTATTAGCTACAGCTCCTCACCTCAAGATCTCAGAGCACTCGAAGCCAGCTTGTTATTAATCCCTACTTAAACTGAGCTACTTACCTGCTGACTTGGGGGGGCTGGGGATTATCGTCTGCAGGTTTTGGAAGCAGGGGAGTCAAGGGATGGGGAGTTGAGGCTGGAAGCTCTGAAGCTGCAAGCAGAGGCTGCTCTCCATCCTCCCTGCCCCGATCCAAGGAGGCTTGGAAGAAGGCTGGGATGGGGATGGATTGAGAAGCTGGTCCAAGAGCTCTTTAGGAGCACCTGGTGTACATGGCAGCATGGCCAGAGCTGGCAGGTGGGAGAGGAGTGGAGGGTGCTGGGTGCAGGCTGGGGGAGGGCAATGTGCACTTTGAATCCTTGGCTGCTGTGGTTTTGGATGCAGGGACTGAAGGGGAGAGCACAGTGCAATCATCCTCCTCCCTGCCTGCATCCCCACAGCAACCCAGCTCCTGCATCCCATACCAACTCCCACATCCCCACAGCAACCCAGCTCCTGCATCCCCACACTGTTCCACTCCTGCCTCCCCACACCAACTCCCACCTCCCTCTGCAGAGCAGAGCCGTGGGTGGCTCGTGGCCACTCTCAGGGTGGCTCTGCCCTTCCTCTTGGCCACAGTGGGTCCATCCTGTTCCCAGCTGTCCTTCCAGCCGTTTTGGGCATCTGCAGGCACTGTTGGAGACGAGGAGGTGGAGCTGGTGCCATCTGCCCTGGCAGCCACTCGTGGAGCACCAGCCACCTGCTCGGGGAGATGCTGAGCTGCACCTTGGCAGGGCCTTCCCTGGTAATGAAGCATCCCAGTCCCTCCCTGCTGCTAATTAGGGGCTGCCTGAGGAGGTGTCGTGGCTGGGGTGGCACTTTGGGACTGGTGTCATTACACCTGGTGCTGTGGGCAGTTGTTCTTCTTTGTGCAGGAGCAGCTTGGTTCTGATGTTGCCAACAGCTCTTGGCCCGGGTTGGGCTCCCAGAGGCTCCTTGTCACCTCCCTCCTTTCCCCTTTTCTTTGCTTGTGGCACAAAGCTGTGCCAGAGGAGGGTTAGGTTGGATGTTAGGAAATATCCAGAGGATGGTTGGGCACTGACCAGGCTCCCCAGGGCAGTGGGCACGGCCCCAGGGCTGCCAGAGCTCCAGGAGCGTTTGGACAACGTGGAATTGCTGGGCTGTCTGTGCAGGGCCAGGAGCTGGACTGGATGGCCTGTTCTCCAGGCTGTGGCAGTGTCCTTCCTCTTGTCTGGACTGTTCAGAGGAGAGGCTGGTGTGCCCCTCACCTTCCCAAATCAGCCAGAGGACAGGGAGCCCTCCTTAGCATCCCTCTATGCTGGTTCCCTGAACCAGGAGGTCACTGCAGGTTGGAAGGCAGATCCTCACAGAGCCTCAGGGCACAGCACACCTGACCTGGAGCCGAGGCTCTGAACCCAGGCAGGTCTTTCCCCGAGCCTTGATCTCTTCCCAAAGCCTTTTCACTCTGCAGGCCCAGCCTGGGGCTGAGGAGCTGCCTGTGGAATCCCACTGGCTCAGCCGGGGTGGGAAGCGCGGGGACGTGAATAATTTGTGACGACACCTTTTTGCTTTCCCCTTCCTCTCTAGAAAACTCATTTCTATTCTTGTTGTTGTTGTTGTTATTTATTATCCCCTTTCTGCTCCAGTGCTGCTAAGAGTCAGGGAGAGGCTTGGCTGGAATTCAGCGTGGTGACAATGAGCCCGAGCCCTTCCCTTTTGTTCCCTGCAGCTCGCGGGAGTGCTGGATGGATACCTCACTGAGCTGCCTCTCTCCCTCATCTCTGGCGGCTCAGGAGGTTTGGGAAAGGTCAGCTCCGAGCTTTTTTTGGCTCCAGACAAGTGCTGCTGTCATTGTTTGCCAAATGCCTCGCTGTGGCCTGTCTCTGCAGCGCTGGGATGATTTAACCAGAGCTGTGCTCTCACCTCCCTGCACGGCCCCCGCTGCCCTTTCCAGTTTTGAAGCTCAGCCTTGAACAAGTGACAGGACAAAGGGTTTTAAAGTGAAAGAGGAGAGATTTAGCTTGGATATCAGGAAGGAATTCTTCTCTGTGCAGGTGGTGAGTCACTGGCACAGGTTGCCCAGGGAGGTTGTGGACTCCCCATCCTTGGAAGTGTCCAAGGCCAGGTTGGACGGGGTTTGGAGCAACCTGGGCTAGTGGAAGGTGTCCCTGCCCGTGGCAGGAGGTGGAATGAGATGGTCTTTAGGGTCCCTTACAACTCAAAGCATTCCATGACTCTGTGATTCCTGCTCTCCCAGGGCTGGAGCTGGTTGGCAGGGAGTGGGAAGGTGTCTGTCAAACACCGGGGCTGTAACAGCTCACTGGTACAACATTCAGCTGATGTGGAACAGGAGGTAAATAAATACCTTTTATATCGTCTCTTTTGCTCACTTATTGGCATATTATGTTCCTGAAGTGTTTATGAAATAAAAGTGTTTGTGAAATACAGTTCTGGGGGTAAGGATAGACTGAGACTTATAAAATAGCAGTTTTCTTTATGTGGCTTGACCCAATTAACTTGATGATACATTGTGGCCTTTCTGTCGTTTACCAGTGCTTTTATCACTTCAGATGAAGAGATTCTTTAAAATATGCAGGTGAAATAATTAGAGGGAGGATCACTTAAAAGGTGACAGGACCCAGTTTGGCTCCAAATCTAAAAGAACAATTTTAAAAGTGTCTTTGAAGAAGACATGGCAAAGCCATGAGCAGTGTTTTCATTTCTTCTGAAGTCCTGTCCAGGGCTGAAAGCTTTTTTTTTTTTTTTCCTGCCCAGTTCACAGGCTGGAAACTGTGGAGCACAGGGACCAAAGGCAGAAGTGCTGTTGGTGCAGAGAATTATAGAAACATGGAAACAATGAGGTTGGAAAAGCTCTCCAAGGTCTTTGAGTCCAGCATAGTGTTCACCACTCAGCCATGTCCCCAAGTGCCACATCCACACATTTTCTGGACACTTCCAGGGATGGTGATTCCACTTCCCTGGGCAGAGCGAGCCAGGTGGGAAGGAAATGCAGCCAAAACCAGCAGCAAGGGTCTTGGGATTGAGGTTTTTGGGGTGGTTTGTGCTGCCCTGAACTGGCTCCTGCCAAAAACTTCTCCAGCTTGGGTGGGACCAGACCTGGCAGCCCCTGCCTTGGATGTGTGAGGCTCCTTTCCCACACTCTGAGGCAAGAACAGAAGAGCTCAAGGAAGGAGTGAGTTGTCTTTGCCACCTGCTTTAAAACCCTGCATGTGCTTCCCACCTTGGTTTCCCATCTGGTGGCTTCAGGTGGGCACCTCTCCCCATCACCTTCGAGCAGGCACCTGGTTGAACTCCAGGCTGGCTCTGCATCCTGCTCATGTCTCTGCATCCCACACCTGGCTCTGCATCCCACATCTGCACACCCCAGCTCCCTCCTATCCCTCTGAGCTCCAGGGCAGCTCCACCTCAGCCTCCCCTGCGACTGATGGTGCATCACAGGTACATCCCTGCTCCACAGAGCTGTGCCTGGGGGTGGAGGCAACGGGATAAATCCTGCTTTTCCCCCTCGGACGCCTCCCCTGCACCCTCTCATCTCGCAGCTCATCTGCATTTAAAAAAAAAATCAAAATCAAAAGGGAGAAAGAGCAGCAGTGGGAAGTGCAGGAGAGACTATCCAGAGAGCTTCATAAAAATGATGAATTGCCTTTAGATATTGGGCAGAAGAGGAAGAGAGTTCCTTTTTTATTTCACGATATTAGCCTGTAGTGGCGCATTGTTGCCGCGCGTGTGAGCTCGGGAATCTCGAGGCAGCCGGAGCCAAACGCCCGGGAATTGAAGTGTAAATGAGCCGCTGCCGAGCATTTTATTTTGCCTTTTATGATTTCTCTTTCTCTCATTATGTAGGTCAATCTCCATTTCTAACGTGGGGCTGCGTGAGGGGGAGGGCACGGGGAGATGAGGGGTGCCCGGGGGTGGTGGGTGCTGTGCTGGTGATGCCAGGGCAGGTTTAGGTTGGGTATCAGGGAAAGGTTCTTCCCCCAGAGGGTGGTTGGGCACTGAACAGGCTCCCCAGGGTTTGGTCAGGGCACCAAGGCTGCCAGAGCTCCAGGAGTGTTTGGACAACGCTCTGAGGGACAGGGTGGGACTGTTGGGGTGTCTGTGCAGGGCCAGGGGTTGGACTCTGATCCTTGTGGCTCCCTCCCAGCTCAGGATATTCCATGATTCTATGGCATTTTCCTGCCCAGCAGGGCATGTTGTGAGCGTCAGGCTGTGCCCGGGGCACACCCAAGGGGCACAAAGCTCTGGCATCTCCTGCTCTCTCTGTCTCTCACCTGTGCCCCCTGGGTCTGGAGACATCTGCCCCCTCCCTCCCTCCCTCCCTCCCACTGAAGGATGACAGCTCCTGCCACATTAGCAATTCAGATGCTGAACTGGCCTGTGCTGGCTGCTCTGATTAGTGGATGTGATAAAGAGATTCCTGCATCTCCCTGGGAGTTGTGGTGTGGCTGCTTTGCATACACGGCAGTAAATCAAGCAGAGTGTGTGTGTGTGTGGGATGATCTGTCCCACCCTGAGACAGGTGAGGACGTTTCCTTCTGCGTTCCCTGCCTTCCCTTTCCCTTGCTGGTGAGCAGAAAACGCTCTCAGCTGTGTTGTGGAGGACTCAGCTTGATCAGAGGGATCCTGGGCAGAGCTTCCTGGAGTGCTGGGGGTGCTCCTCTGTGCAGTGGGATCAGAGGTACCTCCCTGCTGCCCTTGACCTCCCTGCTGGGCTGCAGGGCTGGGGACAGACCTTTCTGTCTCCAGTTCATGCTGACAATAAGCAGAAGGGGCACAGAGAGGACAAAACCACGGGTGTGTTAGTTCCCTTTGGACTGTTCCCAGCCTTTTCCCTCCCTACCCTCGTGTGGGATGAAGGTGCCTGGCACATCCTCTGCCTCACAAAGGGCAGCAGGGCTCAGTCTCCAGTCCCTGCTGCCCTTCCCCGTGGCCTCTGTGCTGTGTGGATCAGGTGCTGAGCTTGCCTGTGTCTTTGCTGGGCACAGGCAGGAGTTGGGAGCCCAGGGTACAGCAGCCCTGGTGGGGCACACCCTTGTTCTGGTGGCTTTGGGGTGGGTGGCTCTGGAACTGTGGTTGGGTGCCCCCACACCCCAAATGTGTCACCCGTGGTCTCCCTGGAGAAGAACCCAGCTTAACCCCCTGGCCCCTGGCAGGCAGCAAGAGGCAATGTGCCAAGGTGGTGAAATCCATGCCCTAAGCCAGGAAAGGACCTTGCTGTGCCTGGAGCATCCTCCTGGAAGTCTGGGTACCCTTGAGGGCTGTAGCACTCCCTGTCCTGAGCCTGGGTGGTGTGGGCTGCTCTGCCAGGGAAAGGAGGGGGCTGGCACGGGTGGGTACATCCCTCTGGACCCCTCCTGAGGGCAGAGGGGCCGTGGCTCACCCTCCTCTCCGTGTCTGTGCCCGCAGTGTGCCGGGGGATGCTGTGTGGGTTCGGGGCCGTGTGTGAGAGGAGCTCCAGCGACCCCTCCCAGGCCTCCTGTGTCTGCAAGAAAACAGCCTGTCCTGTCGTGGTGGCCCCTGTCTGTGGCTCTGATTACTCCACCTACAGCAACGAGTGTGAGCTGGAGAAGGCTCAGTGCAACCAGCAGAGGAGGATCAAGGTCATCAGCAAGGGACCGTGTGGTGAGTGAGGACAGGAGCTCCTCGTGGAGGGTCCAGGGAGACTTGTCCTGAGCTCACTTACATCATCACTGGTGGGGTCCTGGGTGATGGGGACGTGTCTGATGGGAAGGGACACAGAGGGGATCACCAGCTGATCAGCAGAGTGTGATAAGAAGGCAAAGTGATGGCCAAAGGCTGCTCAGGGGGTGCATGGCAGCCCCATAGGAACAGCCCACTCTTGGGCATCCCTGATGTCCTGGAGGATGGGAGGGGACACTGAGGGAATCACCAGCTCTGCCCTGGTGATCAGCAGAGTGCAGTAAGAAGGTGAAATGATGGCCAGAGGCTGTTCAGGGAAGGGGAGGGGGTGACATCTCTACCTGCTGCCCCACCCCACCTCCCCAGGGTGGGTCACATCTGCCACAGCTGGAAGTGGGAGCTGGCTCATGCAGGGGCTGGGTGGGCTGATAAAAGCCCTTCCCCAGCCTGGCCTTCACCAGCTGTGAGCAAGGAGCTGTGTAAATGAGACCCCCCGGTCTCCTCATCTCTTGAGTAAATTAACTTGACCTTTCCCTCACTCGGCGTGCTGGCTCTGCAATAAATCCACACCCGGCCCTCCTGCTGGGGCTCTTGGCACAGGGGAGAGAGCACTGAGAGATTTATTTAAAATCATAATCATAAAGTGACAAATAAAGGGGGAAAAAAAGGCAAAAAAAATAAAATAATAATAAAAAAAAAGCTGGCAAATTTTGGCCCTTCCTCATCTGTGAGGAAATTGCTCCTCGAGCTCTTTCTCTAATTAAGGTTTGCAGGAGGTGCCTTGAGGACCCTCAAGGCTGGAGCAAGAGGCTCTCAGAGAGCCTGTGCAGGGAAGGGAGCCTGCAGTAGTGAGGCTCAGAGGTTTAGAGAGGAGAGGAGAAGGGCCAGGTGAGGAGGGAGCTCCCTTTTGTGGGGCTGGGGCTGATCCTGCAGCCTCACCATCCCGCCTGTCTCCGTGGGCAAGCGCCACCACTCATCGGGGGGGACGAGCTCTGCTCAGGAGCAGCTGGACTGAAGCTGCTGGGAGGCCATCTATTGGTGCTGTGCATGTTTTTGGGCAGTTGGAGGGGTAGGGCTGCCTGGCTGATACCGGGATACCTCGGGGTTATTTGTCCCGCGGGAGGAAGGAGCGCGGAGCGGGAGCGCCCTCGCCGCGCTCACGCCTGTGCCGTGCCCCCCCTGCTCTCTCCCCCAGGCTCCAAGGACCCCTGTGCAGAGGTGACCTGCAGTTTTGGCAGCACCTGTGTCCGCTCCACCGATGGCCAGTCGGCCAAGTGTGTGTGTCCGTCCTCCTGCAGCGGCGTTCCCGAGAATCCCGTGTGCGGCAGCGACGGCCGCGACTACCGCAGCGAGTGCGACCTCAACAAGCACGCCTGTGACAAGCAGGAGAACGTCTTCAAGAAGTTCGATGGCCTCTGTGGTGAGCCCTCTGCCCCTCCCTGGGGCCTTTGAATAGCTGGGGGGTGAAGGGTTTTAAAAATGTTTCCACCTGGGTTAGGGATGTTGAGGGTAAAGCAGTGGGAAAGGGGACGGGTTGGGGAGGAAAACGTGGCTGCGCTCCCGGTGCTGTCAGCTCAGAAAGGTCAGTCTGGGCAGAAAAAGGTCAGTTTGGACAGCAAAAAATGTTGGTTTGGGCAGAAACGGGTGGGTTTAGGGAGAAAAAGATCAGTCTGTGTGTGACAGCTTCAGAAACTCGGAGCAAGCCAGTGCGTCCCCCGCAGCAATTGTTTGTGCTCGGGACCCACTGACCTAGAGAGCAATTCCAACATCTGTGCCACCTCCTTTCCCTCCTGCTGCTCCCCTGACCGCAGTCCCCCGGCTGTGCTTTTGGCAGGGAGCCTGCTGCTCACCAGCATCCCAGGCAGCTCCTGCTAATTAAAGCATCCTGCCAGGCACAGATCCCGGAGCACAAACAGTCCCGAGCTCCGAGGGTGGATTCCTCTCTGGCTCGTGGTGGCTGTGGGCACTGGGTAATTAAAAGCAGCTGTATTCATTAGGAAAACCAAGAGATCAGCCAAGGCACGTGCCAGACCAGTGTTTGACCCCAGGGAGAGGAGCGTGGGAGTGTGTTGGGGCAGGCTGGAAACCTGGAAGAGCTGGAATTGTGCTTTCACTGCTCCAAGTGGGGCAAGAGGGGTGCAAGCGGGAGGTGTGAAGGAGGTGATGTCACGCTGGGTGCTCCAGGTTTCTGGGGCAGAGAATGAGCTTTGGGCCTCTTTTGAGCACCTTGTGATCTCAGCTGGGCACCAGCAGAAGCTCAGGCAGTCTGGGCTGAGCAGCTGGGCAGTAGAACCTGAAAATCTGGGGAAAAAAGGGGTTATTTGGACTCTGTTGGGTGTTGCTGTAAGGCTTGAGGATGTGCTGGAGGTAGGGCAGAGCAGGGACAGGCAAACCACTTAATTTCCACACTGAAATGGGCAAAGCAAAAGAATTCAGCTGTGACCCTGTCCTTGGCCAG
This sequence comes from Manacus candei, assembly GCF_025592945.1. NCBI lineage: Eukaryota > Metazoa > Chordata > Aves > Passeriformes > Pipridae > Manacus > Manacus candei. The sequence continues at coordinate 5,460,932 of NW_026138070.1, forward strand.
CCATGGGGACGTGGGGATGGCCAAAAGGGACATCCCTCTTTGTTTTACTGTTGCCTCCCCTTGTCAGCCTGGATTTCAGACTAGTGGGATTAAAGGCTGGGGACATCCCGTGGTGCTTCTGCAGCTGCAGACAATGAATCAGCACTCTCCAGGTGCCTGCTTGGCAAGGAGGGGATAAATCCCAGGGCTCCAACAGGGATTAGTGGGTAGGAGGCACCTGTTTTTGCCCCTGTCTTTGGTGTGGCTGAAGTGAGCTCAGCTCATCAGACAAGGGGATCCAGATAAGCTTAGATTAGAGCCTAAATTTAGATTAGAGCCTAAACTTAGATTAGAGCTGTGGGGCTTGGCAGCCTGTGGCCCTGGCTGCTTTCAGGACTCTTCCAGCACTTTGGGGAGACAGGGAGGGAGGGAGTGTGGAAGGAGTGGGATGGGAGTACCAAACACCCCGCAGTGCCCACCTTTGGACTCTGGAGATTCTCCTAGCTCAGGAGAGAAACAGAGGGGAGTGAAGGCAGCTCAGGCTGGGCAAAAAGGCAGGGCTCATCCCATCAGTGCTCCCTTTGGAAAGGGCACGTGGGCAGCCCAGTAAAACCCGAGTCCTGTGGGTGCAGAGCCCAGTGTCAGGGACCAGCCGAGCGCACACCGAGTGCCGGGGGGAAGGCACAGGAGCCACTGGGGCTGCCCAGAGAAGGAACCCAGCCCGGGAAACACCTCCCCGGGCAGGGAACGGCGGGGCCTGACTCCCTGCTCCGCACACAGACCCCTGCAAAGGCGTCCTCAACGACATGAACCGCGTGTGCCGGGTGAACCCCCGCACCCGGCGGGCGGAGCTGCTGCCGCGCCCCGAGGGCTGCCCGCCCCGGAGGGAGCCCGTGTGCGGGGACGACGGCGTCACCTACGACAACGAGTGCGTGATGGGGCGCTCGGGGGCCATCCGGGGCCTGGAGATCCAGAAGGTGCGTTCAGGGCAGTGCCAGCAGCAGGGTAAGTACCTCTCCGTGGCCCTCCCTGTGCTCCCGACCTTCCTCCGGCGCGACCGCCGCGTCCCGCTTGCCCCGCCATCCCCTATCCCCTCTGTATCCCTGGGGGTGCAGATGTGAGCCGTGCTGTGCCGTGCTCTCCCCCCAACCCCCAGACAAGTGCAGGGACGAGTGCAAGTTCAACGGGGTGTGCCTGAACCGCCGCGGCTCCACGCGCTGCTCCTGCGACCGCATCGCCTGCGACGGCGCCTTCCGGCCCGTCTGCGCCCGCGACAGCCGCACCTACGGCAACGACTGCGAGCGCCAGAAGGCAGAGTGCCACCAGAAGGCTGCCATCCCCGTCAAGCACAGCGGACCCTGTGGTAAGCACGGCACTGGCTGCCCTTGGGAATGCTGGTACCCCCGCCCGCCGGGGCGCCGGCGCCCTCCCGGCGTCGTCCCCTCCTTGCCGGCGGCTTCGTGCCCGTCCTTCCGTGCGGGGAAGAGCTGCAGGTAAGTGTGGGTGGTGCCCACCGAGCAAGCCACAGGGTCTCCTCGGTCTCGTGTCCCAACAGGCCCTCAGTATCCCTGTTCTTTCTCCTTCCAGCAGTCCTTGTGGTGTTGTGTGCATGTGTTCCCCCGTGGTCTCGTCTCTGTCTGACGTGCTCAGTAACACGGGGGAGAATCTTTTTGTTGTGACGTCCAGCTGGTTTCTCTCATCCACCACCACGCAGCTCCCTGCAGCCCATGCCATTCATTCCTCCTCCCAGGGTAGTGCCAGTCTCCAAGCTCCTTTCATGCTCTCCCCCTTCCATGCCTGCCTGCTTCTCTCAGCTCCAGGTGCTCTCCATAAGAAACTCCTCCCAGTGTGCCTGCTCTCTGGAGATCTCACCATGTCTTTGTCTTGTCTCTAGGAGAAGCTTTTGACCTTTCCAATGGATCTTTTTCAGGAGGATGTGATAGGATGGGGCTTTGGGTCCCCAGGATGTTGGGAATGTCCAATTTTAAATTTATCACACGGAAAATGAAAGGTGTTGAAAAGCAATCACTGGATTGATTTGTATGAGTTTGGAAGGACTGTTCTTTTCAGCTCCATTTGGTTTTTACTAGCTCTGGAACCGTGTCCTGATATTTTAAGCTGATGTTTTTATAAGGTATCAGCTGCATTAAACCTCCTGAAGTACTTGGGAATTAGGCCCCATGTTGTGGATCTGTTTTGTTGGCTTTGTGCTCCTGCTGTAGGTTTTTAATGCTGCCAGACCCAGCTGCCTGAAAACCGTTTGTCAGGCTCCCAAAATCACACTCAATACAATCACAGCTGTTGTTTTGGATTGTCTGTTTGCCTGTGTTTCTGGTGGGTGAATATTTAGGAGTCAGTTCCCCAAGTTTTCCCTACAGGGAAGGCTGGGATCCTGCAGCAGCAGGGCCAGGGGGTGGTTATTTGCAGCCCTGCTGCCCTGGGCTCTCCACAAACCCTTCCCTGTGCCTCCTTTAGAGGCTGAGGCTTCCCAAATTTCTAGGATGAGCAGGGAACTGGTGCTGCTTGTGACTCTGCTGTCAGCCATGCATCATTCCCACCGTGTTCCATGGAGGGAGGCCAGCAGACAGCAGGACGTGGTCCTGATGCACCTGCCATTCCTCTCCCCATCTCACTTTATTTTAGCTTCCCACCAACTTCTCTTCCTCCAGGTGAGGACAGCAGATGTGCCCATCTGCTTTCAGGAACCACGTCCTTGTGGGATGGCAGCAAAAAAAAGGTCATAATCTGGGGGAATCAATCAAAGCTGGGGCTCTGTCTGCCAAAGCCTGGGATTCCAAAGTCCGTGTGACAGCTCCAGGCAGTCCTGTAACCAGCCCCCATGAGGTGTGGGCAGCTTTTTCACTCCCCATCAGCTTAGGAAAGCATCCTCTGTGAGCTCAGTGCTGCTGAGTTCATCCATGCCTTGGTGCTGGGAGAATGCAGGAGGAGCTGGGAAAGGGAGGGAATGAAGGAGCCTGTTAGAATGGGCAGTGTTTTGATCTCCCACACATACCTGTCTAATAGACTCTGGGCTCTCTGCTGTCTTTTCCAGCAGCCAAGCAAAGGAGGCAAAGCCAAACAAAACAGTCCAAAAAAGCCTTGTTTTTAATCCTTCTCTATTCTGGCACCGTGATGGTGCAGGTGAGAAAGGAGGGATGGGATGAGGCCGACATGGACAGGAGGTGGAGGGAAGGAAGGTGTCTGTAGTTGCATCTTTTTTTTTCCCCTCCCTCCCTCTCTTTGCTCTCCCCCTCCCCTCTTTCTCCCTCCTCCTTTCTCTCTCTTTCCTTTCTCGTCTGTGTCTTGTGTTTTACAGTGTTGCCTGTGTGGAGGAAGGAGTTGTGTCCTCGCATCACCCTCTGCTCCCTACCCGGACATCTCTGCTGGGAGGTCGGCTCTCCCCCCTTCTCCGTGGCCAGTGACAGTCCTGGCCTCTTCTCACTGCTCCCCACCTCTCTAGTTTTGCTTGAGAGCCCCCGGGATGGAGAGGTTGCCCTGCTTTTGCTCCCATCCCTGGCCCCAAACTCTCGCTGCTGGAATGGGAATGCCTGGCAGTGCTCTGGGGTCTTGTCCGGTGCTTGACCCTTCGAGGCAAATGAGAGTGGGAGCAGAGGTGGGTGCTGTGAGCCCCCCACTCCTTAGCAAGCCCCTCTTGGGCTGCTGCATCACTCTGGACTGCTCCTGGTTGATCTTACCTCTCCTTTTGCCCCCAACTAACCCCCCTTTCTTCCCCACCTCCTCCTTCCCAGAGTTTCTGCCTGCCTGGGACTGCGGTGCTTGTCCCTTTGCTCTCCATCGTGTGTGTCCTGCTTGTCTGTGCCAACCCCCTGGGCAGGGGCTCTGCAGGGATCACAGCTTCCCTCTCTGGTGTCCAGCAAAGTACCACGTGCCTTTTGGCAGCACTGAGGAGCTCTCTGTGCTCAGAAGTGGTTCTTCCCTAGGAACATTTCCCTGTGGAGCTGGTGCCGGAGCCCGCTGGGTGTCACAGGCAGGGGTTGATGGGGTGTGATGGGTTCCAAGGCAGCTTCAGAGCCTCTTCTCCACAGGCATCCTCAGCTGGGGCTGGCAGGAGAGCTCAGTGTGCCCAGGGGCTTGGTTAGGTGTCTGCACAGAAGCATGGAATGGTTTGGGTTGGAGGGATCTTGAATATCCTCCAGTCCCACTCCCTGCCAGGGGCAGGGACACCTTCCACTAGACCAGGTTGCTCCAAGCCCCATCCAGCCTGGTCTTCAACACTTCCAAGCTGGGCAGCAGGTGAGAGACCGTACCCTGGAGTCTCCCAGGGTGCAGAAAGAGCGTTTTGCTTTCTCTGTGCCTGGGTTTCTCTGTCTGCGAGATGGAGAAGGGCCAGGAATCAAAGCAGGTCTTGATTCTAGCACAGCTCAGTAGGTCCTGGTTGCATCCACCCACAGTGGTGCCAAAACTCCCAGTGACGTCTGGAGGTGCCCAGGGCTGCGTGTGAGATTTCACAGCCTGGGATTTGGGCTGTGAAGGAACTTCATGTGCTGCATCTCTGCCTGTTTCCCTGCTTAAGAAGGGCAGGGAGTGTCAGGGCCCCGTTCTCCATCAGGGCTGGCACCTCCCCGTGCTCCCACTCGCTGCTCCTTTGCTCCCCAAGGCAGGAGCGTGAGTCTGGATTTCAGGTGAGGGAATGCATTTGCTTCATGCCTCTCACCTAATTGTGTCCATCAGAGGCACTTTCTCCATGCAAACTTTTGTCTCTGTGCTTGGGGGACACAATCATGGGATGGATGTTTCCAAAAGGGAAGCAGAGGCTGATGTGAGCAGCACCACAGGGCTGAGCTCTGCTGCTCCCCATCCCTGGGGGCTGCTCACACACTCCTCAGCTGCAGGGAAGTTGGGCACACAGCTGAAAAGGCTGGCTTGGAGCAGTTGCTTTGTGCCTGAACTGTCCCACTCTCCCCTGTTCCTTTGCAGACCCTCAGCTCTAAGTTTTGACTCGGTAGGTGCTTCCCAAAGAGCAGGGTCCCTGATCTGGGCGTGCCTATGCCCATGCTGGGCCATTCCTCCCTGGCTGCCAGCATGCAGCCAGGCTCCTGAGGGCTCAAACCTTGCTCTTGCTCTGTGGTCCTGGCAGGGGAGGTGCCCAGTGCCACTCCAGAGGCTCTGGAGGGCCCTTTCCCACCACACTCCCCTCTGTGCCTGCCTCGCTGCCGGGTGTTGGTGGGGCTGTGCTGTGTCTGCCTGTTGCCTCCATCTCCTCTTGGCTGCATTGTGTGTTCCCCACCTGTGTTTTGTCCTGTGTCCTTGTCAGTGTTGAGCACGGATCAAATCTGTGTCCTTTCCTTGCCCCAGGTCCTCGGGGCTTTTGTCTGGAGGCACGAGAAGGGTCACTGGGCAGGGCTGGGTCTGTCCCCCCTGCCTTTGAGCTGCCTGGCTTGGCTCCTGGATGGTGGGGGCAATTCTTGGAGGGATATTCCTGCCTGGGAGGGACCCCAGGGCTTTCCCTGCTAGCATTTCCAGAGCTGTGCCAGGGATCTGGACGCGGCCTTTGCTCTTTGCTCTCAGTGCTGGCTGCTCACCTTGTCACCCCTGAGCATCCCCACGGGGAAGGTGCCACCTGCTTGGCCATGGCTGAGCAGAGGGAATGCTGCTTCCCAGCCTGTAGCCCGTGCCAGGGGGCTTTGCCCATCCCCAGGGAGTCCCAGGGCTCTACTGGAGCCACCTGCCCAAGGACTGGGCTGAAATGAGGACATTCCTCATCCTGCCCCACGGCAGCTCCCTGGGCTGAGGAAGGACAAGGAGGGGATGGGAGAGGAGAGACATGGGTGGTGTGGTGGAGCCAAATGCAGGTGTCCTCTCCAGCCAGGTCTTCCTGGGCTTAGGATGAGCTGTTCAGGGGACAGGCACCCTGAGGACGTGGATCTCAGTGGAGGGAGCTATCCCTGTGTGAGCTTTTTGGCTACTGAAGGTTCTGTGAGTGCTGCTGATCTCACTTCCTAGGGGCAGAACGTCCCTGGGACGGGGATGGGGTGGAGGAGATGAAGCAGGAGTCCCGCTCGTGGCGTGCAGGGAGAAGATCTTGTGCCCGCTTCCCATCCCTAACCTCTGCCAAGCATGGGGATGACGCTGAGCCGGGCATGTCGGGGTGGCATGGAGGGGGCAGGGGCTGGGCTGGGGCCAAGGCCAGGAGCTCTGTGGCTTTTAGGGGAGAGGCAGGTCGGGGGGTGCTGTGGCTGGGGCTGCTGGCATGCCTGGCTGTGCTCAGTGCCCGGGGGGGAGCTGGGTGGGGAAGGAGCTCAGCTGGCTGAGCCCGCCGCCCTTTCTGTGTCCCCTCTGCAGACCTGGGCACGCCCAGCCCCTGCCTGAGCGTGGAGTGCACCTTTGGGGCCACGTGCGTGGTGAAGAACCAGGAGGCCGTGTGTGAGTGCCAGCAGGTGTGCCAGGGCCGCTACGACCCCGTGTGTGGCACCGACAACCGCACCTACGGCAACCCCTGCGAGCTGGACTCCATGGCCTGCGTCCTCAAGAGGGACATCAGGGTGAAGCACAAGGGGCCCTGTGGTAAGAAACCAGCTCAGGGGGCTCCCTTCTCCTTCTCCTCCTCTCCCTCTTCCCCCTTCTTCCTCTCTTTCCTTACGGGGGGTAGGCAGTGAGTTAAGCACAGATGTGCCCACGGGGAGAGAGGGGTTTGGGGCTGTGTGTCTCCAGGTTCAGTAGGAAGGTGGTGGGAGAGAATCTGGTGTCCATCCTGAATGCTGCCTTCCTCACCAAGGAAAGCTTGGGGGGAGGCAGGTGTGGGTTGTCCCCTCACCCAGCAGGCCTTACCCAGGGTGCCCTGGGGAGAAGGTGCCTGGGTCGGAGGCACAGGATGAAGTAAGGAGGGTTCATCCTCTTCCCTAATAAGAACCCACCCTGTATATACAACTCAGACCCTTACACAGCACAGAATCATGGAATATCCCCATTGGGAAGGGAGCCACAGGGATCAGAGTCCAAGCCCTGGACCTGCACAGGACACCCCAACAATCCCACCCTGTCCCTGAGAGCGTTGTCCAAACACTTCTGGAGCTCTGGCAGCCTTGGGGCTGTGCCCACTGCCCTGGGGAGCCTGTTCCAGGCACTTCCATCTGCAGGCTCACTCCCTGTGCCAGCTTTGCCAGTCAGAGAGTGTTTGCAGACAGGCACAGCCTGTGCTGACTCTGTTCTCCTGGGACAGAATCTGTTCAGGTAGAGCTGGGCTAGTTACAGTTTTATCAAAATGCAGTTTTCTGTCCCAAACCTTCAGGCTGGCTCTCAGGAGCTGGCTGCCCTGAGCATCCTCTCCCCTGACCTGCAGAGCCCGTGTGTGGCTGCAGGATTTGTGCCATAGATAGAAACCTCCTGGCCAACAGCACGAACCGAGCAGGGGGTTGGTGCATCTTCCCTCCCCCATGCCAAGGCAGCAGCTGCCGTGTGAAAGAAAGAGAAGGGAAAACCACCTTGGAGCCAAATTCCTCCTGAAATGACCGGCAGGGAGGGGAAAAAAGAGGGGTGTTTGTCTGAAGGAGAAAATGAAGCCGTGAATTAGTAAATACCCAGGAGTCAGGAGAGGTGCTGGCTGGAGTCTGGGCTCTCCTGCAAGGAGTGAAAGCTGCTTGGAGAGGGAGTTGTCAGGATGATAAACATCTTCTCTGCCCCCAGCCTGCCCTCGTGTGCCCTGTGTGTCTGCAGCAGGCTGGGGGTCCCTCCGGGGAGGTGGCACTGTGACATTTGATGTTACACCTGCATCCAGCGCTGCTGGTGCCCTGATAAACGAGGGGACTGTGGTATCCCTCTTCCCAGGCAACCTCCTCTTCCCATCCTGCTGCTGTGCCGTGTGGGAATGCTGCTGGCTCTCTCCCCCCGGGCTGCCGGGGAGGCTCCGCTGCTCCTCCCGGGGCTGGGGCTGATTTATTGCTCCCCATAATTACTGTCAGCCCCACACTCTCCCACCTCCTCTCTAGCTCTGCCAGCACACAGCCACGGTGACATTTCAGCGCGTTACTCCTGGCCCTGATGGCTTTTACAAGTAGTTATTGCCTTTCTGCCTCCCAGCCTTTCCCTCCTCCCACATCCCTGCCCTCACTCCCTCCCTTCCACTCTGCCCTGGGGCTGCTGGTCCAGGAGAGCTGTGGTGTCTGCAGAGGCTCCAGGTGGGAGCAGGGAGGTTTCATTTCTGCATTGGGTGGGTTTAGATCTGCGTTAGTAGGTTTAGATGGGAGATGGGGAAGGAATTCATCCCTGTGAGGGTGGGGAGGGCCTGGCAAGGGTTGCTCAGAGAAGCTGTGGCTGCCCCATCCCTGGGAGTGTCCAAGGCTGGGTTGCACAGGACCTTACAGCCCATCTCATGGGGGAAGGAAACACCTTCCGCTAGACCAGGGTGCTCCAAGATCCATCCCTGGAAGTGTCCAACGCCAGGTTGGAGCAACCTGGTCGGTGGAAGGTGTCCCCGCCCACGTCAGGGGGTGGAACGAGACGGGCTTTCAGGTCCCTTCCAGCCCGGGCAGTCTCTGCTCTGTGCTCGGCGCTGCTTTAACCTCCCGGCTTTGTCCTTTGCTCCGCGCAGAGCGCTGCGGGAAGTGCCAGTTCGGGGCCATCTGCGAGGCGGAGACGGGGCGCTGCGTGTGCCCCACCGAGTGCGTGCCCTCTGCCCAGCCCGTGTGCGGCTCCGACGGCCGCACCTACGGCAGCGAGTGCGAGCTGCACGTCCGAGCCTGCACCCAGCAGACCAACATCCTGGTGGCCGCCCAGGGAGACTGCAGTGAGTCTGCCAAGGTCCCCTCCATCCCTCCGCTCGCCCCCCCCCCGGCCCTGCCCACCCGGGGCTCGGCGGGTCACCCACTCGCCTGGGCTTCTCGCCTCGTCCCGCGGGGTCTTGCCATGTGGCTTAGGAGGAATTTTATCCCCAGCTGGTTTGGTTGTTTCCCCATCGTAGGTGGTGTCTTCCTCCCCCCCACACGTTACTTGGTAGAGAAATTGGATTAGTGTCCACCGGGCTGAGCAAAGAAATCGGGCTAAAAACGTGTTAATGGCCACCATCAGAACTGAAAGCACTGAGGGTCTGTTTGATCACACACGGCTTTCCCTCCGCCTCCATCCCCTGGGGTTAATTCCTCTTTGTTCCCGTGTTTCCTCCCCACTCCCCAGCCCAGGGAAATGTCTGTGCTAATTTCTTAATGAATTAAAAGCCCTGGCCGGGTTCTTCATTAAGGCAAAAGCTGTTTGGGTAAAAGCAATGATTCGAGCCTCATAAAACCTGTCCAGCTGGGTCTGATGTTCCAGGGATTGAGCTGGTGCGTGGAGATCCTCCCTGAATTCGGGAGAGAATGCCTGAGTGTGACAGATGACCCTCAGTGCTCCAGGGGCTCAAGTCAGAACACACCACGAGAGTAAATGGGATTTCTTAGTGGTGTAAGGAAGAATTGTTGCACACTACACCCCTGGGTGCTGATGGGGGGTCAGGAATGCTCAGGGTGGGCACACAGTGCCCGTGGGTGCTGATGGGGGGGTCAGGAATGCTCAGGGTGGGCACACAGTGCCCGTGGGTGCTGATGGGGGGGGTCAGGAATGCTCAGGGTGGGCACACAGTGCCCGTGGGTGCTGATGGGGGGGGTCAGGAATGCTCAGGGTGGGCACACAGTGCCTGTGGGTGCTGATGGGGGGGTCAGGAATGCTCAGGGTGGGCACACAGTGCCCATGGGTGCTGATGGGGGGGTCAGGTATGCTCAGGGTGGGCACACAGTGCCCGTGGGTGCTGATGGGGGGGTCAGGAATGCTCAGGGTGGGCACCTGGCCATCGCAGAGCCTTTGCACCGATCAAATCAAACAATAACATCAGTGATCCCCAGCTGTGTGACACTGCTCAGCCGGCCACTGGAGCCCCCGTGACGCCCGCCTGTGTTCCCCCCTGTGTCCCCAGAGTCGTGTGGCAGCACGGTGTGCTCCTTTGGCAGCCGCTGTGTGGGTGGGCAGTGCGTGTGCCCGCGCTGCGAGCGCCAGCCCCCGGCCCCGGTGTGCGGCACCGACGGGCTCACCTACGACAACCAGTGCGAGCTGCAGGTGGCCTCCTGCCAGCAGAAGAAGAGCATCGAGGTGGCCAGGACGGGGCCCTGTGAGGATGGTAGGTGTGAGGGTGTGTGGGGGTGCATGAACGGGGGAGAGAGGGAGGGGGGACGGAGGGTTCCGCTGCCACGGGAGCCCCGCTGTGTGGAGCTCGGGCACAGTGCCCTGTGAGACCCCCAGAATGCCCAGCACAGTGTGCCAGCAGTGCCTCCTGCCCACTCAGCACCCCGCTTGCCACCCCCCTTTCCCCTGTACCCAGCAATGTGGAGGTGATGCCGCCCAGATGGATGGGCAAGGAGTTATTGCTGCTTTAATGTCACGCTTTGGAGGGTCTCATCCAGGCAAACAGAGCCATTCCTGGGGCTGGGAGCGCAGCTGCTGCTTTGCTTCCCTCTGTTCTGGGGCTGCTTGAGGGCCTGGCCTGTGACCTGGTCCAGTGGGTGACATCCCATGGCAAACTGGCTTAGAACAAGATGATCCTTAAGGTCCGTTCCAACCCAACCCATTCCATGGTGCTGTTACCTGAGTGCCAGGGAAGGTTGTGGGCTTGGCTGTACCTTGCTTGGCCAGGCTAAAAGCTAAGAACCCGCTGAGTTTTCCCAGTTTGGGGAAGGCTGTGGGTTATTGCTGGCTGAATTCATGTAAGGGAGGCACCTAAACCTCCCCGCTCTGGTGAGCTGAGATTCCCTGGCTCGTTGCACGTGTAGTCGAGCTGGAAAGGACTTCAGTGCATGGCAGAGCTTAAGGAGAGAGGAAGACATAACATGGTGTTTGATCACAGCCCTCCTTGGGGAATTTCAGGTTGATGTCCCTCTGGGAGAAGAGCTTAAATAATTCTCTGTGTAATGCCAAATCCCAGCCTTTGATCACTCAATAAAAAGGGCCAGGTTCCCCTTCCCCCCCCCCTACCCTTCCCCTTTAAGAAGCCTTTGAAATCAGCAACATCTCTGTTGCTGCTGGAGCTCTGAGCATCTTACAGAGAGGCAGCCAGGCTGGGGACAGGCTTTAGGTACTTAAAATATCTCCCTAACCGAACTTCTAAACCCAAACCCCGTCCCTTCCTCTGCTCTGCTCTCCATATCGGCAGCAGCAATCTCCCTGTGCACAGCACGTTTGGGAGAGCAGGAAAAGGAGTGGGATCAAAGCATGGAGTTAAATTGTCACCAAGGCCCGTGGCAGCCCTCCCTCCCCTGCGTGGCTGTCAGCTGGCTGAGCTGCAGGGAGCTGCAGGAGCCTTGGTTTGGCTCCTGCAGTGATGCCGGAGGAGGAAAGCCTCAGGCTAAAGCAGGTTTGCAGTTCTCATTGTGTTGGCTCAGCACAGTCAGTGGTGGGAGAACCTGCTTTGTCCAAGAGAGAGGGGGATCTTCCCTGACAGCTGGGCATAAGCATCCAAATATATTTGGCCCAGGATTTTGGGGTTGCTTGTGCCGAGGAGGTTGAATCTGCTCGGATTCGGGCAGGTGTGTGCAGCTGTGGGCACATCCTGGGGCCAGGGCAGGGCTTTGGCCCCATCCCCTCCGCTCCCTCCCGTGCTGGGGCTGAGCCCTGTGTCCCCAGGGTGGTCCTCCCTTGCAGAGTGTGGCTCGGGGGGCTCTGGCTCCGGGGATGGCAGCGAGTGTGAGCAGGACCGGTGCCGGCAGTTCGGGGGCTGGTGGGACGAGGACGCCGAGGACGATCGCTGCGTGTGCGACTTCACCTGCCTGGCCGTGCCCCGCAGCCCGGTGAGCCCCCCTGCACCCTCCCTCCCCTCCCCTCTTCTCCTCCCTTGGTTCCCTGGGCCAGGAGAGGGCATCCCATGGGATAGGGAACCCGCCTTCCCGTGCCAGGGGCTGCCCTGAGCGGCTGCCCCTCCCTGTCCTGGCAGGTGTGTGGCTCCGATGGTGTCACCTACGCCAACGAGTGTGAGCTGAAGAAGACACGGTGTGAGAAGCGCCAGGATCTCTATGTCACTGGCCAAGGAGCCTGTCGTGGTGAGTCCCCTGATGGCAGCCCTCCCCACCAAAGCTGGCACAAGCTCTGGGGGTGCCCAGCCTGGTGCCCTTTCCCTGTGGATAAGCAAGGAAGTGCCCACTGTGTCCCTGTTCATTTGCTGATCCCACTGCATCCTTCCTGTTCCATGCCCTGTGCTCTCCCTGGCTAAGGGCAGGACCTTGCCTCGTGGCCTGTTCCCAGAATCTCCAGGTGGTTTTGCAGGAATTGCTGCCTGCTGCTCCATCCATACCTTGGCCATGCATCCCAGCAGTGTCCTGCCTGCCAGAAATAACCTGTACCCCTCTGCCTTCCTCTGCAGCCCTTGCCACAACCCCACCACCACTCCTGGTTGTGCACTGCAGCCAGACCATCTACGGCTGCTGCCCGGACAACATGACCCTGGCGCTCGGAGTGGGAGCAGCAGGATGTCCAAGTGAGTGGATTTTGTGTTGGGAAAGCCTTCTAAAACCTTGGAGTCCAACCCTTGACCCAGCACTGCCAGGTCCACCACTAACCCTTGTCCCCAGGTGCCACACCCACGTGTTTTTTAAACACCTTCAGGGGTGGTGATTCCCTGGTCAGCCTCTTCCAATGCCTGGCCAGCCTTTCAGTGAAGAAATTTTCCCTGATATCCCATCTAAACCTCCCCTGGCACAACTTGAGGCCGTTTCCTCTGGTCCTGTCACTTGTTACATGGGAGGAGGAACAACCCCCCACCTTGCTACAACCTCCCAGCACATGTTCTTCCCCTTCTGGATCTACTGGTGATGCTCTTGTCCTTCCAAAAGCTCTGAGACAACCTCCAGGCCTAAATCCCTTTGAAATGCAGAAAGGCAGGATGGGAGCTCAGAACTTGTCTGGATGCCCCCAGAAGTGCCCCTGGAGTCAAGACTGTGCCACTGGTGCCTTCAGCCCATTGCTGGACTCACCAGCCTGAGTGACAGGAATATTCCATGTGTACTTGAGCTGCAGGATGAGTTGGAACAGAGCTTGGAGGTTCACCTGGGGACCTTCCACAGGCCACCCCAGGACCGGTGACTGGTGGGTGACTGCACTGTGCAGGAAGCTGAGCTGCCCAGCGTTTCATTAATATTTATTAAATAATTATCAGGGCCAGAAGGAGCATTTTTAAAAGCATTAGCAAAGCCTTTAACAGCTGAGGCTGTGGCTGCCTGGCAGGGAACACATCACCCCGTGGAGACACGGCTCGTGCTGTGCCTGTGCAGGGCTAATGCCTGTTTGATGAGGGGAGAGTCCTGTGTAATGTGCTGGATAATTTCAAAAGCAGCAGCATTGAATGTCCAGAGGTGTCCTGGCAGGAGTAGGGGGGGTGTTGCAGGCTGAGGTGGGTGCTGGGCAGAGGAGACAGTCAGGGTGATGCTACAGAGGACACAAGCATTTTGTTTTTAGCACCACACTGGTAGTGGTGATCCTCTGTGTCTCTGGTGGAAATCCTGCCCTCCAGTCCATGGGCACAGCTTCCCACTTCACTGGGGTTCAGTATCCCACTAGTTTCTGTCCCACCTGTGTCCCTGTGCTGGCAACAATCATTCATCAGGGGCTAATTACCACTTAACCAGCAGCTTGAAGCCCCTGGGGCAGGTTTGTCTGTGGATGTGCCACTTCCCTGCCTCTGGCAGCGTGGGGATGTGCTCATGGCACCCTCCTGGCTGCTCCCCAGGTCTCCCTTTCTCCCCGTGTCTCTTTTCCCCTGCTCCCTGTGGGTGAGGAGAAGCGTCTCTCTGTCTATCTTTGGATCGCTCCCCTCCATCAAGTTCCTAATTAATGAATTAATAATAAACTTCTAATAGCTTCCTTCCCCTTTGATGGTAATGAGAGAGGAGTCCTTGATGACAGCAGGCTGATCCCTTAGAGGTTTGGTTCCCCCTCAGAGCAGGAGCAGCTGGTGGAACCTCCCCCTGCCCAGCGCGAGCCCACCCTGGCCGGAGCTCGGGGGCTCCTCCCTGCCTCAGCCCCTCTCTGAGGCTCTCTCTGCCCACAGGCACGTGCCAGTGCAACCCCTACGGCTCCTACGGGGGTTCCTGTGACCCTGGCACGGGGCAGTGCTCCTGCAAGCCCGGCGTGGGGGGGCTCAAGTGCGACCGCTGCGAGCCGGGCTTCTGGAACTTCCGCGGCATCGTCACCGACAGCAAGAGCGGCTGCACCCGTGAGTGGGGCGGGGCTGGGGCAGCACCCGGGGCAGGGCTGGGGTGTCAGCACCCCTCATCCTGCTGCTCCCACGGGCACGGCCCCGTGGCCTGCTCAGGGCGGGTGTCAGGGTGTTAATGTTGAAACTGTGAGCCCCAACGTTGGTCCCGTTGTCAGGCACCTCCAGTGGCTGTTGGTCCCATTGCAAGTCATCTCCAGCACCTGTTTGTCCCATTATAAATAATTTCCAGTGACTGTCCCATTGCAAGTCCTCCAGTGGCTGTTTGTCCTGTTGTAAGTCACCTCCAGTGACTGTTGATCCCCTTCTAAGTCATCCAGCAGCTGTTTGTCCTATTGTAAATCATCCAGTCACTGTCCCATTGTAGTCACCTTCAGCAGCTGTCTGTCCTATTGCAAGTCCCCCACTGGCTGTTGGTCCTGTTGGATGTCAGCTCCAGTGGCTGTTGGTCCCATTGTAAGTCACCTAGTGGCTGTTTGTCCTGTTGTAAGTCACCTCCAGTGACTGTTGATCCCATTCTAAGTCATCCAGCAGCTGTTTGTCCTATTGTAAATCATCCAGTCACTGTCCCATTGTAGTCACCTTCAGCAGCTGTCTGTCCCACTGTAAGTCCTCCAGCAGCTGTTTGTCCTATCAGGAGCCATGCAGTGACTGTTTGTCCCCCTGTAAGTCACCTCCAGCAGCTGTTTGTCCTATCACAAGCCATGCAGTGACTGTTTGTCCCCCTGTAAGTCACCTCCAGCAGCTGTTTGTCCTATCAGGAGCCATGCAGTGACTGTTTGTCCCACTGTAAGTCCTCCAGCAGCTGTTTGTCCTATCAGGAGCCATGCAGTGACTGTTTGTCCCGTTGTAAGTCACCTCCAGCAGCTGTCCTGCAGAGCTGGGTGCCGTGCCCCGTGCCAGAGGGACCCGGGTGAGGCTGCAGTCAGCTCCATGAACCCCCCAGCACAACAGTGTGGTTTTGCCCTTCTCTCCCAGCCTGTAACTGCGACCCCGTGGGGTCAGTGCGGGATGACTGCGAGCAGATGACAGGGCTGTGCTCCTGCAAGACTGGCATCACTGGCATGAAGTGCAACCAGTGCCCCAACGGCAGCAAGCTGGGCATGACTGGCTGCGAGAAAGGTGAGGGGCACCAAGAAACGGGTCCTTGGGAGAGCTAAGATGCACCAGGAGGGGGAGGGATTTTGCTTTCTGTGTGCTCTGATCACCTCTTCTTCCTGCCCCACCAGACCCCTCGGCCCCCAAATCCTGCGAGGAGATGAGCTGCGAGTTTGGGGCCTCGTGCGTGGAGGTCAACGGCTTTGCCCACTGCGAGTGCCCGTCCCCGCTGTGCTCAGAGGCCAACATGACCAAGGTTTGGGGGACAGGCAGCCCTGGGAGGCTCAGGGGGGCGAGCAGGGACCTGTGGGGGTTCATCTGTGTCAGGCAGCGCGGGGGTCTCGTGTCTCCTCCCCCCACAAGAAGCAGGAGGGTGGGTTTGGTCCCTGCCTTGGTGCGTGGGGAAGGGGGATGTGCAAGGGTAGATGTCTCCCAGCAGAGCTGGATGCTCTGTCCCCCACCTGAGAACTCTGAGTTTGCTCTACTTCTGGCCTCCCATGGCCCACCTCGGGTCCCTCTGTGCAGACCATCCCCTCTGTGCCTCGGAGGGACTCCTTCCAAATCCTTCCAGCCTTTAGAGCCCGGTTTATTTTGCCTGGAGAAGGGCAGGGGGTGCAGCTCACGTGTTCCCTCTGCCTCAGAATTCTCCCAGCATTTAGAGTCGAGTTTCTTTTGCTCGGAGGAGGACAGAGGCACAGCTGACATGTCCTCTCTGCCCCCCAGGTGTGTGGCTCTGACGGTGTCACCTACGGGGACCAGTGCCAGCTGAGGACCATCGCCTGCAGGCAGGGCCAGGTCATCACGGTGAAGCACGTGGGGCAGTGCCATGGTGAGTGCCCCCTGCTCTGGGGGGCTGGGGCAGTGCCAGCCCCGTGACCTGAGGTCTGGCTGCTTTCCTGTGCAGTGCCAGGGCATTTCCTGACATTTCCTGCCCAGGGCAGGTGCCCTGAGGGTTCCCAACCAGTGTCACGGGTTTGCAACCTGCTTCCCAGTGCCACTGCCAGCCTTTCCTGGAAGGTGCCCCCCTCCTTACCCGCCCTGTTTGCTGCTCCTTCCAGAGTCCATCACCCACACGAGCCACCCGTCGCCTCCCACGCCGCTGCCCACGCTGCCCTTGGACCGGCTCATCCTCCCCCCGCCCCTGCCCCTCACCACCCAGGCTCCAGAGCCCACCGAGGTGGCCACCAGCTCCCCGCCGCTGGAAGCCAAGCCCACGGAACGGGGTCACCCCACGACGAGGCGCGTCACGACGGCCAGGCCGGCCACGACGCCCTGGGCCACCCATGGCGGGCACAAGGCCACGGTGCGGCCTCTGTCCACCGCCCCGGTGGTCCTGGCCACCCCCCAGCCTGCCTACGGGGAGTCGGGCAGTGCTGAGGGCAGTGGGGACCAGGAGATGGGCGCCAGCGGGGACCAGGAGTCCAGCGGGGCGGGCTCTGCCGGTGAGTGGGCAGTCTGGGCCGCTCGTGGGTCCGGCCAAACCCCGTGTGTGTGTGAGCTGTGGCTCAGCCCCGTTCTCTGACGCAGAGGGGAGGTCTTACTGCTGCTGGTGAACGCTCCCCTTGGTGCCCCTGCAGGGGAAGAGGAGGTGGAGGAAGGCCAGGTGACGCCCACCCCGGCCGTGGAGAGGGCCACGTGTTACAACGCCCCGCTGGGATGCTGCTCCGACGGCAAGACCGCGGCTGCCGACGCCGAGGGCAGCAACTGCCCAGGTGAATTTGTCCCGGGGCTGGGCTCTGGGGGTCCCTGCGGGGGGTCAGGAGTCAGGCTGAGATGTGGGGTGCCACGGGGAGATGCCCAGCAGGGAGGACAGCACGGCGCTGTGCTTGCCCAGCTGGCAGCGAGGACAGTCCCGTGCCCCGTCCGGGGGCTGGCGTGTCCCTTGAAGGGGTGTTCACGGGGATGTGCTGAGCCACAGCAGCTGGCAGACACGGTGCCAACCTGCCACAGCCCCCAGCAGCCAGCCCTGGTGCTCGGGTGGGCACTGCTGTTCTCTTCCCTCAGGTGACCACCTTCCTCCTTGACTGCTACAGCCTTAAAAATTTGACCAGTGCTTTGCCCAAGCTTCTGCCAATCTCTCCACTGGCACTAGGGTAGAGGAGGGAATTGTTTGGATTCCCTGTGTTAGTGGCTGTAAAGGGAGCTGGGGCCAGGACCAGTTTGGTGCTGGGGGGAGAGCAGCTGTACCCCCGGGGTCCCTGATGGGCATCCTGGGGTCTCTGAGCTGCTTGACTGTCACAGTGGTTCCCAGGGGTGTGCTCTGCTCCCCTGACCCAGCTGGAATCTCTTTTCTTGCTCACAGTCCTTTTCCACATGTTGAGGAAGCACAACCCCACCTCTGCTCTGTCAGAAGATGTCCATCCTCCTTACCCTGAAAATCGGTGCTCTGGGGCCGTGTCCCAGATATTTCCTCACTGAGGTCCTTCCCAAGTGCCCTTGTGGTTTCCAGCAGGACACCCCTTTTTCCTCTGGACACCACATTCCCTTTTCATCCCCCAACAGCTGCAGGGACCCTCCCACGTGGTTACCCACAGTGGGATCTCTCCATCCTCTGCATCCCACTGCCCCCCTGGAAGGGACCTGTCGCAGTTTCGCTCGGGTTTGGCAGGGCTGGCCTGGAAGGCTCTGTCCTTCCTTCTCACAGCACAGGTCTTCTCCTTGTCCAGAGCCCAGGTTTCTCCCTCCTGTGCCCTGTGCATGCCCGTGTCTGGTCCTGGAATGCTAACTGTCCTGCTAACGTGTCTCTCTTGTCACTCAGCCGGTGCAGGGGGGCTGCTCTCCGGGCCGGAGCTCAGAGGAACCCGTATGGTAAAAGCTGCCATCTCCAGCCTGGTCTTTGCCATCTGCTCCAGCACCCTGTGACACTAATCCTCCATGGCTCTCCCAGACCCATCCAGACTAACCCCAGCACTGGCACTACCCACACACTGCCATCCCCCTTCCCCAGGGACTCGGATGCTCTTGGCGGCTCTCGGCCTCACGCCTCCCCCCCTGCCCACCCAAACTAAAGGTCTTTGTCCTGTGTTCCCTCCCTGCCACAGCTACCAAAGTCTTCCAAGGAGTCCTCATCCTGGAGGAGGTGGAAGGCCAGGAGCTGTTCTACACCCCAGAGATGGCTGACCCCAAGTCGGAGCTCTTTGGGGAGACGGCCCGGAGCATCGAGAGCGCGGTGAGTTCCAGGGCAGGGATCTTCTGTCCTCGGCAAAAGAGGGGGCCCTGCCACACAGTGGAGTCACTGAGTCACAGAATCAGGGCTGGAAAAGCCCTCCAAGGCCATCAAGTCCATCATTAACCCAGCACTGTGTTCGCCACCAAACCATGTCCTGAAGTGCCACATCCTCGTGTTTTTTGAACACTTCCAGGGATGGTGATTGCACCCCTGCTCTGGGTAGCCTGTTCCAGTGCTTGACAACCCTTTTGGTGAAGAAACTTTTTCTTAATATCCCATCTAAACCTCCTCTGGTGCAACTTGAGGCCATTTCCTTTCATCCTGTTACCTGGGGGAAGAGACCGACCCCCACCTGGCCACAACCTCCCTTTGTGCTGAGTCCAAAATCCTTCTGAGTCCAAAATCCTTCTTCAGCTTGACCATGGTGGTGGGACAGTTCAGACAAGAGGTTCTGCCTTAACCCCTTGGATTTCCCAAAGTGTCCTTATCTCCAGGAAAAACCCTGAGTCAAAACCACATCCAGAACCCCTTCACCCTGTGGTTCAGCTCCACAGCTTGGGAAGCTGCTTGTGTGAATCCAGCCTCCCATCCCTGAGGAGAACCCCCTGCATTGCCAGCTGCAGGAGTAGGTGGATTTTGGGTGGCAGTGTGTACATTTGGGGGTGCTGAGGCAATGCTGGGCGAGGTAACAATGTTCTGCTGGAGCCTGCAGGGTGGCACAGCAAACACAAACCATCTTTGCAAGGACATCAACACATTCAGAGTGGGTTCCAAGCTGCACACGGAAAGCTGGCAGGCCCTCAGTGCAGTCACACCAGCAGATATGTGCCTGGCACATGGACCAGCTGGCTCCTGCAGTTCTGCAGCACAATACCAGTGTTTCCCAGTACAGCCCAGGATGGAAACGTGCACACAAAAGTCTCATTCACGGGTTCATCCATTAAGGGCCTTTGCTGGTTTCTGTTTTCCCAGGCTGGCAACATGAAACCATGGCACAAAAGGCATCTGTGGCTGGGCTGAGAGCTCCTGCCACAGCCCTGTGCTGCAGAGACCTGTTCCCTGTGCAGCCTGCCCGGGGATGTGATGTGCTCCTTCACCCCTCTGCTCACTGTTCCAAATTTAAAGGGGGAGACTGTGCCATGGGACCATTAATCAGTTAATTACTGTCTTCTGTCTTTGCCTGGAAGCCAGGGGAAGGAATTGGTGGACAGACCAGCCTGGACAGACAGCTGGCAGGGGTGTTACAGCCCTGACTTGCTGTGAGCCTTGCACTGCCACTGTCTCCTTCCTGTGACTTCAGACAAATCCTGCAGTATCCAAGAGCCAAGTTTTAAAAGGCAGGCAGGTACTTAAAGATGCAGAATAGGGCTTTATGGGATTTTCCAAAGTGCCTAAGGAGGTTTACACAGCTTTAGAAGAGATCAGGAAGACTTAGATGCCACACAATAGAAAATCCCTGGATGAGCTGCACAAGGTGTCTCTGCTCTGGCTCTGTTCTGCTCCTCCTCACAGGTACCACGGGGTGTCCCACATTATTTATGGATCCTGTCCTTACCTTAAAGAATAGGGACCACCTGGAATTGTCGCCCAGCACAGCAGAGCCCTGTCCTCTGTGTGTCTGTGCCTTGCAAAGGGTTGGATGCAAACCCCTGGGGGCTGAAACCAAGGAGGCCGGCCGAGACTCCAGATCTTTCCCTGGAAAGATCCATTCCCCAGGATCTCCCCATTAACCAGGTTGTTCCCTTTGCTCCTCCCCCTCCCACCGAGCAGCTGGACGAGCTTTTCCGCAGTTCTGACGTCAAGAAGGATTTCAAGAGCATCCGTGTGCGGGACCTGGGGCAGAGCAGCGCCGTCCGTGTCTTTGTGGAGTCCCACTTTGACCCAGGTAGGAGCATTCCCTGTGGCACCCCCACCTGCCCAGGGAGGGAGCAGGCATTCCCAGCGGGAATGCCAGCTGGAGAAACACACCTTCTCCTCTCCCACAGCACATCCAAATTTGCTCCTTTCCCAAGGAAAACGCTTCCAGCCCTCCAGGCACCAGCTTAGGGCTCACCCACTCCCAGCTCCGTTGGTTTTGCTGGGCAGAAAACACAACCCTGGCAAATTTTAGGAAGGTGGGAGAGGAGCTGCTGGGTGGGCTTGTATCTTCACTCTTCCTCTTGTCCTTCCTCCTCCTGGCTGCGAGCAGCCACGTCCTACACGGCAGCTGATATCCAAGCGGCCCTGCTGAAGCAGATCAGAGCTTCCAAGAAGAAGACCATCCTGGTGAAGAAGCCCCAGCAGGAGCATGTCAAATTCATGGATTTTGGTGAGTCCCCTCTGTCTGTGGCCGGCCCCCCCTCGCTTGGATTAGGCTTTCAGATGGGCAGGGTGGCTCTTCTGCTCTTGCCAGGGCTTTTTGTCTGTAGCAGTAACCCATGAAAAGCTCCCCCAGGCAGTGCCAGGGTGCAGAGGGTGGTGCAGAATCAGGGAATCATGGAATGTTTTGGAAGGGATCTTGAAGCTCATCTCATTCCACCCCCCCTGCCACGGTGGACCCAACCCCGAGGCTTGTCCAACCTGGCCCACAGCTTCTCTGGGCAACCTGTGCCAGGGGCCTCTGAGTAAAATCCGTGTGCCCAGACTTGGTTTTCACTCAGGAAAACCATCCGGGGGTAGAATTGCCCCACTTTTTCATGGCACATGGCAACTGCTGCACCGTGGGGGACGTGGCAGTGGAAAGGGAGCCTGTCCTGCTGCTCCTGAAGTGGTGGCCAGGCCTTGTCCACCCTGATAAACCCAGAACAGTGATTTTCCAGGGAAGACACGTGCCACGTGGGAGCGTGGCCGCCCCTGCCCCGGAGAGGGCTGCGAAGCACTAACTTCTCTCCTTCTTCCAGACTGGATCCCCAGGCTCTTCACCACCACCATCACCACCACCACGGCCACCACCATGGCCCCGGCCACCACCCGCAGGGCCACCACAGCCGCCGCCGTCACCACGGCCCGCGGGCAGCGCCCCGAGAGCACCCGCAGGCCCAGCCCTCCCGCCCTCCTGCCGGCCGCCAGCACCCGCAGGAAGCCCACCCGGCAGCCCCCCGTCACCAGGAGACCCCCCCGGCCCTGCGACTCCCACCCCTGCCTGCACGGGGGCACCTGCGAGGACGACGGCGAGGAGTTCACCTGCAGCTGCCCCGCGGGCAAGGGAGGGGCCGTCTGCGAGAAAAGTGAGTGCCCCCCACCCACCATGGCACTGGTGCCAAAACTGGCAGAAACGAGGCTGCTCAGGGACAGTTTTGAGTCTTTAAGCAGCAAAGGTATTTGTTTTGAGCAACGCTGGGGAGTCTAGCCAGGGGCAGTTCTACCCCCCCCCCGATGGTTTTCCTGAGTGAAAACCAAGTCTGGGCAAACGGATTTTGCTCAGAGCTGGACAGAGTAGCTCCGAAGTTCTCAGTGAAAAGCTGGGTAATTTATACAGTTTTTGTGAGTGATTACAACATCTATACATGCACATTCGTTTAATTTCACAATCTAATTACCATATTCATAATGGGTGGAGCTTGAGACAGGGCTGTCCTTTTAGGGAGTCCTCTGGTGGTCTTTCTGGTCCTTCAGCCTCAAGAGGGAGGGTCCTCTTTGTCATGAACTTTTCCTGACTACGTACTGGGAGCTTGTGAAACCCCCCTCTGCTTCAGCTTGCTCATCTCCCCAGATATCCATTCTATCTAATTCACGACTACTAAGTTGTCGTTAGTACTAATGAAAAACATCCATGCCTATGGATGTTCTGTACTAATGAAAAGATAACAGATAACATTTTCTGTTATCTTTTCATTAGTACAGATCATCCGTAGGCAGAGCTCTGGAACAGGGTACCCCTTGTCCCTTTAACAGCAATGTTGTATTCCTCAGAGCGAGGGTCTGTAACATCCCCTCAGAACAGAATTCCAGCATCTCAGAACTTTTGCTGGGTTTCAGCATCCCAGAGCAGGGTGGGGAGGGACCTCTGAGCTCACCCCCCACCATCCCAGGTTGCTCCAAGCCCCGTCCAACCTGGCCTGGAGCGGGAATGTCCCGCGTCGGGCGACTCCAGCGAACGCCTTGGCTGGTGATGGAGGGATGGGGGGAACGTTCAAACCCGGCCCCGGAATTGGCACTGGCACTGCAGGGGCTGCTTTAATGGGCTGTAATCTCAGCTCTGCCACAGCAGGTTGTACATGTGCTATTCATTGTAAAAGGCTGCGAGGTGCCAGGAGTGATTTCCCCCCTGGCTCCGCTCCCGATCCAGCAGTGCCCCGAAGCACCGGGGGATTGGGAGCTGCTGCTGTGTTAGCTCAGCTCGTGGCACTGCCCCTCACAGCTCCTGCCTGCCAGTGTGACACAGCCAGGCACTGACCATCCTCTCCAGCCCGGGGAGATGTGTTCTGATAATCCAGCCTCTATTTCCCAGTGCTTGGAGCAGCTTAACAAGCAGCTGGAGACTGGCAGCACGCTTACCCAGAGCTGCTGTTATTTACTGTGAGCCCCCACTGGCAGTTTGGGGTCATGCTGGGGACTCTGGGTGGCTGGGAGTGCTTATTCCTGAAAAGCTTTGTCCCTAAAGCCATAATCTGGAGCGCTCCAAGCTGTGGGTGTCCAGCCCTGTTCATTTTAATAGGGCTTGGCCTCTCAGATCTCTTGGAAAACCTCAACCACGACGAGTGATGAATGTAAATCTGTCATGTGGGATTCTGGGAGGAGAGATAAAAATTATCTAAGGAGCAGGGAAGCTGAGTTACGAGGAGCTGTGTGTGCAGCAGAGCTCGGGTGATGGCACTGGGGCACGGAAAGGACCAGCAGCACTGGTTTTTAACTGGGAGGAGCTGGTTGGGGGAGCAACACCCAAAGCCTGGGAGCATCTTTGGGGGGAATGGCATCACAAGAGGGGTTTTGGGTACCAGTGTGAGTGTCTGGGAGGTGGTGACGGGGTGAGCATGGGCTCAGAGGAGACAACCAGCTTCTCTCCGCCCCTTCCCAAGAGCTCCGCGTCCGGACAGGTCGAAAACATTCCTGGGCTCACATCAGGCTCTGTGTCCTTCTGTCCCCTCTTCACTCCTCTCCTGGCTCTTGCAGCTATCAGGTACTTCATCCCCAGCTTCGGGGGCAAGTCCTACCTGGCGTTCAAGATGATGAAGGCGTATCACACGGTGCGCATCGCCATGGAGTTCCGCACCCTGGAGCTCGGGGGGCTGCTGCTCTACAACGGCCAGAACCGGGGCAAGGACTTCATCTCCCTGGCCCTGGTGGGCGGCTTCGTGGAGCTCAGGTGGGTGCCCTCCCAGCCCCAGCTGGTGGGGAGGAAGGTGGGCTGCTCCAGCCAGAATGGTCCTCGCAGAACATCAGGAGGATGCAGGGCTTGGACTCGCGTTCTGAGAGACTCGGAATCAAAGAGATGAGGAGAAAGGTTTTTTTGTTTTTTTTTTTTTTTTTTGGATGTGATAGGGAGCTCATTCCCTCTGGCACTTTTCAGCAAAGTTAATTCAGTGATTTCAGTTTGAATTTTGAAAAGCTGGAAGGTGTGGGAGGTTGATTTTTTTGGGGCGAGCGAGAGGTCTTTTTTTTTTTTTTTTTGGGTGGTGGTTTTCTTTTTTTTTTTTTTTTGTACCGAGAAAAGAAACACAGGTGGAAAAAAAGGAAAGGGAGAAAGACCCCAGAAATCTGAGCTGGAATGACTCTTTTTTTTTTTTTTTTCCCCATTCCAAAAGCCAAAGGGACAGATTTGGAATGAGGTGAGGTGGAGGAGATGAGTCCTCAGGCAGTCGTGACGCTCAGGGGTGGGCAGAGTGTGCTCTGAGGGCAGCCTGGCACAGAGCTGGGCAGGGAGGGGAGGGTCTCCCAAGCACTCCCAGCTTCTCCCTGGGAGATGTCACCTGACACAGGTGTCCCCTTTCTGCAGGATGGCACAAACACGGCCCTCCCCCCCGCCCCTCTTTTCTCCTGCAGGTTCAACACGGGCTCTGGCACGGGCGTCATCACCAGCAAGGTCCGTGTGGAGCCTGGCAAGTGGCACCAGCTGGTGGTGAACAGGAACCGGCGCAGTGGGATGCTCTCCGTGGATGGGGAGCCCCACGTGAGCGGGGAGAGCCCCCCGGGCACCGACGGGCTCAACCTGGACACCGACCTGTTCATCGGGGGAGCGCCCGACGACCAGATGGCCGTGTGAGTGAGGGGCTGGGGGCTGTCCCTGGGTCACAGTGCCTGCCACTGCTTCATGGGGGGCTGGGGGGGCTTCTTAAGTGATCATCTGCCTGTGTTGGTGAGGCACCTCCAGGGCTGTGTCTGGTTTTGGGGCCCTCACTGGAAGAGAGATGTTGTGGGGCTGGAGTGAGTCCAGGGAAGGGAAATGGAGCTGGGGAAGGGGCTGGAGTGTCCTGTGAGGAGCTGGGGGGGCTCAGCCTGGAGAAGAAGAGGCTCAGGGGGGACCTTTTAGCTCTCTGTGACTCCCTGACAGGAGGGGCGAGCCGGGGGGGGGTCGGGCTCTGCTCCCAGGGAACAAGGGACAGGAGGAGAGGGAACAGCCTCGAGATGCACCAGAGGAGATTCAGGTTGGACATCAGGAGGAATTTCTTCACAGAAGGGGTGGTCAGGCATTGGAAGGGGCTGCCCAGGGAGGTGATGGAGTCCCCATCCCTGGAGGTGTCCAAGGAAGGACTGGTCTTGGCCCTCAGTGCTCTGGTCTGGGGTACAGGGTGGGGGTGATCAGGCACAGATTGGACTCGATGATCTCAGAGCTCTTTTCCAGCCTAAACCGTTCTGTGATCTGTGCCCTGTGGGGGAGCACAGCCTGACCCACGTGCTTGGAGCGACCAAAAGCCCCAGTGACCCCCGTGCTCTGTCCCCTCAGGGTGGCAGATCACACCACGGCCACCACGGGGCTCAAGGGCTGCATCCGCCTCCTGGACGTGAACAACCAGATGTACGACCTGCGGGAGAAGGGCAGCGACGTCCTCTACGGCAGCGGGGTGGGCGAGTGTGGCAACGACCCCTGCCACCCCAACCCCTGCCACCACGGGGGCATCTGCCACGTCAAGGAGGCAGAGATGTTCCACTGCGAGTGCCGCCACACCTACACCGGTACGGGGAGGGGGCTGCAGGCTCCTCGTCCTGCTGGGTGGTCCCGTGGGATCCCAGAGCCTATGGGATCATCAGAGTGGGGAGGGGGCTGTAGGCAGGGCATGACTGGACTTCTCATCCTGCTGGATGGTCCTTTGGGATCCCAGAGCCTCTGGGATCATCAGAACAGGGATGGGGCTGCAGGCCAGGCTCCTCATCCTGCTGGATGGTCCTGAGCAATCCCAGAGCCTCTGCGGTCATTACAGTGGGGAGGGGGCTGCAGGCAGAGCAGGGCTGGGCTCCTCATCCTGCTGGATGGTCCTTTGGGATCCCAGAGCCTCTGGGATCAGCCCAGTGGGGAGGGGAGTGTCAGCAGTGGGATAGAGGGAGAAGTGGAGGATGAAGCCTCCTGCAGTGAGGTCAGTAGGTCTGGGGTGTAGCCCTGTTCACAAGGACAGAAGGGCCAGGACCTGTTTGTTCTCGTGCACAAAATAACATCCCCTCGCATTTTAGGGGCGTAGCCAGCCAAGGGCATCACCTGCCAGCTGTGGGGGCTTCCTGGGTCATGGGGACCCAGCCTGAGCCAGAGGCTGGGGGGGATCAGGGGGCAGCAGGGCTGTTGGGCTGTGGGTCTGTGGGCTGGGGTGACGCTGCCCGTCCCGCCGCAGGGCCCACGTGCGCCGACGAGAGGAACCCCTGCGAGCCCTCGCCCTGCCACGTCTCTGCCACCTGCCTGGTGCTGCCCGAGGGGGGTGCCCTGTGTGCCTGCCCCATGGGCCGGGAAGGAGACTTCTGCGAGCGAGGTGGGACGGGAGCCGGCGGAGGAGCGGGGCTGGGGCAGGGGGTGGACGGAGCTCAGCGTGCCCAGCCCGGGGCACTGGCTGAAGCTGCTCTGCCTCCTCTCCCTCACCATCCCCTCGTTTGTGCCCAGTGACAGAGCAGGACCACACCATGCCCTTCCTCCCGGAGTTCAATGGCTTCTCCTACCTGGAGCTGAACGGGCTGCAGACCTTCGTTCCTGACCTGCAGTAAGTGCCAGGGGCATGAGGGTGGCCCGTGAGGGCATCACCTGCCTGGTGGGTAAAGAGACACCACAGAGCAGCATCCTGAGCACAGCAGGTGTGCCTCTCACCCACCCAGGGTGCCTTGCAGGGGTGGCATCTCTCTGCCAATCCCGTAGCCCCGGGCAGGCAGAGTTATTCCAAGGGCTCGGTGCGTGGGGGTGGAGGAAGAGAGCACGAGGGGCTGCTGGGTTGGAGGGTTATCCATAACCCTTCTTTCCTCAGGGAGAAAATGTCCATGGAAGTTGTGTTCCTGGCCAAGAACCCCAGTGGAATGATCTTCTACAACGGCCAGAAGACAGATGGCAAGGGGGACTTCGTGTCCCTGGCCCTGCACGACGGGTACCTGGAGTACAGATACGACCTGGGCAAGGGGGCAGCTGTGCTCAGGTGAGGGGGCCCAGCCCAAGCTGCTCAGGGGAGGTTTCTCAGCGCTCTGCTGATGGCAGAGCTCTCACCTGTGTGTCTTCTCCCCCCTTCTCGCCACCCAGGAGCAAAGAGCCGGTTCCCCTCAACACCTGGACGAGTGTCCTGCTGGAGAGGAACGGGCGCAAGGGGGTCATGAGGATCAACAACGGCGAGAGGGTGATGGGGGAGTCACCGGTGAGTTGGTGGCTCAGGAGGGGCTCCCTGGGCTTCCAGCCCTGCTCCTGTCACGTGTGGAACGAGCTGAGAATTCCCCAGGCTCCTGGGCTTTTAATCCCTGTGGCACACGTGGCTTCAGAGGTGGAGGAGGAGCGGGCAGGCCCCGGGGAGGAGAGGGTGCTGCAGGCAGAGCGTGCCTGTCTCCCTGCACACCTCTCCCAGCCCTTGCTGCCTCCCTGTGCCCTGCACACAGGGCTGCAGAGCCCCTGCCAGGTGTCAGGAATGCCTTTGAGCCCCCCCCTCACACACATCCACCTCCCCACCCTTTATCTCAGATCCTCGACTGTCCCTGGATCGGGGCAGGCACGTGAGGCACCTGTGCTACCTGTGGCTTTGAGACTGTGCCCTCCATGGTGGGGGCTCAAGAGCCCCCCCAGCACAGAGAGCTCAGCCAGGAGGAGGTCACAGAGCAGGGAAAGCCCCTTGGCACTGCTGCTGGTGAATCCATCAGTGCCTCCTCTCTGTTTCCCAGCTGGCAGCTTCCCCCTCCAACTTCTCCCCGTCCCCTGTCCCTCTGCACTTCTGTCTGCAGACCCCTGGGGTTCCTTTAACCCCCCCTTTCCAGCTGGGAAGCTGATACTGCAGGAAAAGCCCTGATTGCTGCTGAACTCATCTATAAGATCCACCTAGAAGTGCAGCACCAGGATTACACAGCATTCCTGGAAAAGAAGGGATTTCTTCCTCCCCTCGCTCTGCTCTTCTCAAGCTTCTCTCCCAGCACAGCTCACCCCTGGGTGGCAGGGACCCTCCTGTCACCTTCTGCAGCCCCCCTTCCCCTCCCTGGCTACCCCAGCACTGGTGGCAGCGGGGGTCTTGTGGCCCTGCATGTTGCAATGTCACCCACTGATCTCCCTTTTTCTCTCTCTCTCTCTCTCTTTTTCTCTCTCCCTTTGATTTCCATTTGTAATTTTCCCTCCCCTGCTGTCTCTGGATCCCAGAAATCCCGTAAGGTAAAGATAAGTATGAACCACCACACCTCCATCTCATCTGCCATTGGCACCTCGTTCTTTTTTTGTTGTTCTCCATCCAGATCCCAGTGTTTCACCCCCTCCCCTTCCCATCTGACCGAGCAGCTTTAGGATCTCTTTAGATTAGAGACACTCCTTTCCTCTTCCATCATTCATCCCCAGCCAGTTGTTGCATTTTGTTCTGGAAGCATTTCGATTAACCTGATCATTTTTTTAACTCCACGAAGCACTAGCTAGTGATCCATATAACCCCATCTCTGCTGTGCCCCTGGTTCCATCCCAGGTGCCCAGGAAGGGACAGCATTCCTGCTTGGAGAACCCTGCGGTTGGAGACTCTCCTGGGATTTTCCAGGCTGGGCAGATGGGACCACAGGGTTGACAGCAAGGAGGGAGATTTCTCCTCCAAACACACACCATGTGGGATGCAGGAGAACCTCCTCTAGCCACGGCAACCTGTAGCAGCCAGGAGAACCCAAGCTGAATCCTTCTGGAATGTGTTTGGGTTTGAACATCACCCCCGGAGAGACTTCGGTTACTTGGTTTGGGGGGTCACGCAAAACCAGAGCCCCCCCTTCATGCCTGAGAGCATTAGAACAGCATCTCCCCAAAATTACACCCCCAGGGAACCTTTTCCAGGTGCCTGCTGGTGGGTGGGACCTCGCAGCTTGGCATGAGGAGGTTTCCTGGAGGCCCCTTTCATAGAATCAGAGAACATCCTACACTGGAAGGGACCCACAGGGCTCATCAAGGGCAACTCCTGGGCCTGCATGGGACACCCAGGGATATCCTGACATCTTCTCCATCATCTCCCCTCTCCTCCCCAGGTGCCTCACACCTACCTGAACCTGAAGGAGCCGTTTTACGTTGGAGGAGCCCCTGATTTCAGCAAGCTGGCTCGAGCAGCTGCCATCTCCACCAGCTTCGAGGGGGCTGTGCAGAGGGTAAGGTCCTGCTGGGCAGCCCAGTGTCCAGCTGGGAGATGTGCCATCTGCCCTGGTACTGCTGGAGGGGAGTGAGGAGGAGCCTGGCAGTGGGCCTGTGGGTCCCACGGGGAGCACCCCTGGTGGAAAAGTGGCAGGAGGGGAGGCAAAGGTGTGTCAGAGGAACACGTGGGGCTTGGGGCTGGTTCCCATCTCCCCTTATCCCCAAGGACACTGCCCTCTGTCCCCCCATGGCAGAGAGATGGGATGGTGGAGGATCACCATAGAATCATGGAATGGTTTGGGTTGGAAGGGACCTTAAAGCCCATCCCATTCCACCCCCTGCCATGGGCAGGGACACCTCCCACTAGCCCAGCTTGCTCCAACCTGGCCTTGGACACTCCCAGGGGATGGGGCAGCCACAGCTTCTCTGGGCAAACCTGTGCCAGGGCCTCCCCACCTCCTGGATGACATAACTGCTGTGTTTCCTCCTGCCTGCACGTGCCAGATCTCCATCAAGGGGGATCCCCTGCTGACGGAGCAGAACATCCGCAGCGCCATCGAGATCTCGCCCTTCCGGGGCCACCCCTGCACCCAGAAACCCAACCCCTGCCAGAACGGGGGCACCTGCAGCCCCAGGCTGGAGAGCTACGAGTGTGCCTGCCAGAGGGGCTTCCACGGGGCCCACTGTGAGAAAGGTGAGGGGCCAGGGTGGGCTGGGGGTGGACCCTCACCCACGCTACCAGACGTGGCTGGTGGCAGCAGGACAGTGCAGGAGATCTCGTCCTTCGTAGAGTCCTGGAACGTTTTGTGTTGGAAGGGACCTTAAAAATCATCTCATTTTCCATGGGCAGGAGAACTTTCCCCTAGCCCAAGTTGCTCCAACCTGGCCTTGGACACTCCCAGGGATGGGGCAGCCACAGCTTCTCTGGGCAACCTGTGCCAGGGCCTCCCCACCCTCCCAGGGAACAATTTCTTCCTAATATCCCATCTAAACCTTCCCTCTATTATTAAGTCTGAAGCCATCAAACTGAAATTCCAGTTTAAATTTGATTGACAATTGATGGCTGTTGGCTGCAAAACAGGGAAATGGTCCCGAAATTCCATACTCTAAAGCCACAGCAAACCTCTCCAGGGGCTTGCTTGGAGTGCCCCGGGGCTGGCACGCCCCAGGGGGTGGCAGGTTGGTGCTTGCCTTCATCCTCTTAGGGATGCTCAGTGTAAAGGAGGATTTTCCTGGTCTCCAGGGGTGGATCCTGACAGCTCTTGTCTTTCCCACCCCCAGTGATCATCGAGAAGGCTGCTGGGGATGCAGAGGCCATTGCCTTTGATGGCAGGACATACATGGAGTACCACAATGCTGTCACCAAGAGGTAACTGGGCTGCTGGGCTGAACTGAGCTCCAGACGAGGAGATAGGGCTGACAGCAGGAGGAAGAGCTGGGATCAAGGAATTCCAAAGGGAAGCAAACCAAACTGGGGCTCTGAGCAGCCAGTTCCAGCCCTCACCTCTAAAACTGCCTTGCTGGCAGAGGGTTTGCCCCAAAACAGCAGTGCCTGGCCAGCTTCAGGTCTGGCTGTGTGTGGGGCACCTGGGTCAGCACAGCCTGCTTTGGGGGTGGGATGGAGCTGCATCCTTTGTGTCCCTGCCTGTTTGTGCCACAGGGGTTGTTCTGCCAGCACAACTGGGCCATCCCTGCTGTGGGACCCGTCTGACCTTCTCCAGGCTCTGCCCAGCCCCGTGCTGGGGGTGCTGGGGTGCACCCCGTGGTGTCTGTGGCCGTGCTGCTCCCTGGGGCTGCTCTCTCAGGGTGGGCAGAGCTGCTGCCTGAGGTCCTGCACGGCCTCTGGGCTGGATGTTTCTCCTTCAGGACCCTCTGGTTCCGCTGTGGCCTGGCTCAGTGCCCTTCCTTCCTCACCACTGTGTCCCTCTGGTTAATTCCCAGCTCCAGGGCAACTGGGAGAGGGTGTTGGATGAGACTTCACCCATCTGCCCGTCACACCCTCACTTCCCTGTGTCCTAACACCCTGCCTGGGAGGGTGTCCGTGCTGAGCTGTTGTCTGTCAGTCTCTCTGTCTGTCTGTCCCTTCTCAATGTCCCTGTTTCTTTGTTTTCAAGCCACCTGGGCAATGAGATCCCTGCGTAAGTACAGCCCTCCCTGCTCCCCTCTGCCCTCACCATCGGCACCCCAACCTCAGCCCACCCGTGGGGGAGCACAGGGCAGGGATGGGGGGAGGAATTTGGGCCCTCTCCTGGGGTCTGCCACGGGCAGGTGTTCCTGTTTTGGGGGGAGGAGGACTCAGGGACTGACCACAGCTCTTGGTGCCCAGACATGGAGCTGCAGGAGCTGCACGACCCAGCTCTGCCACAACCATGTGTTGTCCTGGCTCTGCCACAGCCTGATGTTGTCCCAGCTCTCCATAGTTTCATTTTTAAGCATGATTTTTTTTAAAGTTCAGCAGAGTTCTTTAAGCACAGTTTAAGGCTGGGCACAGAGGAGGAAGGTTCCTGTGACTCACTGTTCCATCAGCAGCCGATGGAAATCCAGGGTGCTGATCCTGCCCTGGGTTTTTCCACCATGGATGGGGCATTGCTGCTGTAGAGGGGAGGCCAGGCAGGGCACTGGGAGGATGTTCCCCAGCCAGAGTGTGTGGCTTGGGAGCCTCTCAGAAGATGCAGTGGGGACAGAGGGTCAGAGGAAGGGTCTGGGCAGGTGAATGGGCAGAAACTTCTCCCCTAGAGCAGCCTTGACAGCTGTGATTTGCTGTCTGTCTGTCTGTCCTGCTGAGCACCAGGGGTGGAATGGAAGCCCTGCTCCATGCAGATCTATTCCCAGGTGTCTGGGGGAGAGCTGGAGAGATTCCTGCCTGTCTCATCCCCATCTCACCTCATTTTCTCCCAGCTGGGCTCAGGCAGGGGCGTGGGGGGCTGAGCTGGTGTGTGCATGTGTGACAGCGCCTGGGGAGCCACAGAGCCATCACCTGCATGTTCACAGCACTTGGGGAGGTGCCCTGGGTTTGGAAAGGGCTTTTCAGGAGCATCCTCAGTATCCTCCTGAGCTGGGCAGTGCCCTCCAGCAGCAAGAGCCTGTAGTGACCCGCACCAGTGCCCCGCTGTCCCTCTGCACCCCCAGAGCCATGAGCAGAAGGTGTCCTGCCTCTTCCAGTGCTCTGCAAAGGGAAGGCCACCATTCCCAGACTCCTCCCTGCCTGGCCCAGCCTATTTTGGCTGTGCATGCCCCATCCTGTGAGGGAGCTTTAGTGTTTCTCCCCATATTCCTCCGCTGGGATGTGGCTGCCGCCCTCGCCAGCCCTGCCAGGCTGAGGGACCCATAAAAGTAGGGGTTTTTTGTGCCTCCAGGCAGACACTGGGGTGTGCCCTGGGCAGGACTAACACTGCCAGTGCTTCTCTGGGCTCTGCTGGCCGTGACATGCCCGTACCTTTTTTACTGGCACATCCATTTTTATCCATACATGTAGTTGGAGCTGAATGTAACACGGGACCTGCAGTGCCAGAGGGACAGCTGGACTCCTGGATTTCCCCTTCTCCACGCACACCCTGTTCTCCAAGTGCCCCAAGGCTGACTCAGAGGCTGTGTGTGACAGTTCCACTCCATGGGAGCCCGTTCTGCAACACCCCAAAGACAGGACGAGAGGACACGGCCTCAAGTTGCCTCAAGGGGTTGGATATCAGGGAAGATTTTTCCACTGGAAGGGTGGTCAGGCATTGGCACAGGCTGGCCAGGGCAGTGGTGGAGGCACCACCCCTGGAAGTGTTCCAAAAATGTGTGGATGTGGCACTGGGGGATGTGGTTTAGTGGCGAGCTCTGTGCTGGATGATCTTGGAGGGCCTTCCCAACCCGAGTGATTCTGTGATTCCAAGAGAATTCCTGCAGGGAAGGGTTCTTGTGCAGGGCCAAGGACCCAAAGCTCCCTTCCCCCAGCAGTGTGTCCCTGGGATATCCACACCCCAGCAGCGTGGGTGAGCACCAGGAACACTGGATCATGGAATCATGGGATCATTGAGGTTGGAAAAGCCTTCTAAAATCATGACATCCAGCTGTTAACCCAGCAGCACTAAACCACATCCCCAGATGCCACATCCACACCTTTTTTGAGCACTTCCAGGGGGTGATGATTCCACCACTGCCCTGGGCAGCCTGTTCCAAAGCTTGACCACGTTTTCAGTGAAGAAATTTTCCCTAAAATCCAAACTAAACCTCTGCTGGTGCAACTTGAGCCGTTTCCTCTCGTCCTGTCGCTTGTTCCCTGGGGAGAAGGGACTGACCCTGACCCCCACCTGGCTCCCCTCTCCTGTCAGGGAGTTGTAGAGAGTGAGAAGGTCCTTCCTGAGCCTCCTTTCCTCCAGGCTGAGCCCCCCCAGCTCCCTCCACCACCCCTCAGAGAGCTGTGCTCCACACCCCAGGAGCACATTGG
Organism: Manacus candei; assembly: GCF_025592945.1. NCBI lineage: Eukaryota > Metazoa > Chordata > Aves > Passeriformes > Pipridae > Manacus > Manacus candei. The sequence continues at coordinate 5,494,461 of NW_026138070.1, forward strand.
AGCATCCCCACCCCACCAGCACAGGGCTGGATTCCCTCCTTGGCATTATCCTGCTCCCCCCTGGCTAAGCCACCACTTCCAAACGTATTGGAGGCGACTCATCCACCTCCAGGACAGTTCCTGGTGCTCCCCACTCGCGCTGGGCAGGTTCTGTGTAGGATGAAGAGCTGCTGGTGCTGAGCAGGGGCTGTTCCCTGTGTGCCAGGGGGGGTGGGAGGGAAGGGAAGGGTCTCCTCTGCTGCCCCCTGCTTATGGCACGCTCCCCTTTCTTCCCCCACCTGAGTCCCGAGGCGCTGGACTATCCCGTGGAGCCCAGGTGAGTGAGCCAGGCTTTGTGCTCTCGTGTCTCGTGCTCTGCTGTCGCTGCCTCAGCATGTCTGTGTCTCCCTGTGTGCGTGTCCTGTGTGCCCAGATCCTTGGCTTTTTATTTGTGAGGGATACAGCTCTGCAGAGGGGGAGCAAACAGGGAGGGAGCTCCGACCCTCCAGCCCAGGATCACAGAATCATGGAATCAGCTGGGTTGGAAGGGACCTCAGAGATCATCCAGTCCAACCCTTGATCCAACCCCGCTGTGGTTCCCAGCCCATGGCACTGATGCCACATCCAGTCTCTTCTTAAAAACCTCCAGGGATGGAGAATCCACCCCTTCCCTGGGCAGCCCATTCCAGTGGCTGAGCACCCTCTCTGGAAAGAAATTCTTCCCAATCTCCAACCTAAACCTCCCCTGGCACAGCTGAAGACCCAGCCCTCTTGTCTTGCTGAGAGTTACCTGGGAAAAGAGACCAACCCCCCCCCGGCTCCCCCCCCTGTCAGGGAGTTGCAGAGAGTGAGGAGGTCTCCCCTGAGCCTCCTCTTCTCCAGGCTGAACAGCCCCAGCTCCCTCAGCCTCTCCTCACAGCACTTGTGCTCCAGTCCCTTCCCCAGCCTTGTTGCCCTCCTCTGGACCTGCTCCAGGACCTCGGTATCCTTCCTGAGTCCTGCTTTGAGTGGGAGCTGGGTTAGAGACCTCGAGGGCCATTCCTTTGATCCTCTGGCCTGGTTTAGAGCTTCCCATCTGCTCCCACCCCAGGCACCAGGCTTTCTGATATCCCAAAGTCTGCCAACCCCTCAGGCAGGGACAGACCCCAGGCAATCTGATATCCCAAAATCTGTGACCCCCTCAGGTAAGGACAGACCCCAGGCATTCTGATATCCCAAAATCTGTGACCCCTCAGGCAGGGACAGACCCTAGGCATTCTGATATCCCAAAATCTGTGACCCCTCAGGTAAGGACAGATCCCAGGCATTCTGATATCCCAAAATCTGTGACCCCTCAGGCAGGGACAGACCCCAGGCATTCTCATGCCCCAAAGTCTGCCAAGCCCTCAGGCAGGGACAGACCCCACGTGTAGCCTGATGCCAGGAGCTGGCTGGAGGTTCTCCCAGCAGGTGAGCCAGCTGGCTGGGAAGAGAAGGCTGCTCCGAGGAGCTGCCTTGTTTTTCACTCTGCCCCCATCTCCCCACGCAGTGAGAAGGCCCTGCAGTCCAACCACTTCGAGCTGAGCATCAAAACAGAGGCCACGCAGGGGCTGATCCTGTGGAGCGGGAAGGGGCTGGAGCGCTCGGACTACATCGCCCTGGCCATCGTGGATGGCTTCGTGCAGATGACCTACGACCTGGGCTCCAAGCCAGTCGTCCTCAGATCCACGGTCCCAGTCAACACCAACCAGTGGATCCACATCAAAGCCTACAGGTGGGGAGGCTGGAGGGAGGGAAAAGCGGGAGCGGGGCGGGCGAGCTGAGTCGCGGCGCCCCGTGATCCCCCGAGGATCGCTCCTGCTCCCGGATAATAATAGAGGAGAGGCATGTGGGCAGTGCCCTGCGGAGGGCAGCGTGTTGGGGCACGCCTGGAAATGTCAGAGGGGCAGGAACGAGGAGGCCTGGGAGGTCTGTGCCTTTTATTTGAGGGTTTGACATTCTGGCCGCGTTGAGCCCGAGCTGCCCCTCGTTATTTTTGGTGGTGGTGGGAGTGGTGAGGAGCACGTGCCCGGCGTGCCAGGGATTGCTGCTGGTGGCTCTGGGGGGAGCTGTGGCCGCTGGCAGGGCTGGTGGTGGGGTTGTGGGAGGCCGTGGGGATGCTGGAGGGGAGCACTGGAGCAAGGACTGCTCCGTGTCACAGCCAGAGGGAGAGGAGGGCTCAGCTCCCCTCGCCTTTGCAGCTGGAGAAGGGCTGATGGTGCCCAGTGCCAGGGTTTGGTGCAAAGCAGGGAACACCTCTGGGTTTGTCCTCTAATCATCTTCTGTTCCTTCCTCCCTCCCTCTGGGAGCAGGGTACAGAGGGAAGGCTCCCTCCAGGTTGGGAACGAAGCTCCCATCGCTGGTTCTTCTCCACTTGGTGCCACCCAGCTGGACACAGACGGGGCCCTGTGGCTGGGTGAGTTGGTGTGGGCAGGGTGAGCGTCCCCTGTGCCCCTTGCTGAGGGATTCAGAGGTGGAATGGGGTGGGGATGCTCCCTGCCTTGCTTCAACACGACACCTTTGTCTCCCAGGTGACCTAAACATTCCCCTGCTTGTTCTCTGCCTACCAGGGCAGGGTGGTGGTGACACCAAGGTGTGAGGGGTTGGCTTTACCCACCAATGCCAGTCCTTCCCACAGTGTGCCCATTGGCTGGCCTGGAAAAAACAGTGAATTAGAATCACAGAATCACAGAATGGTTTGGGTTGGAAGGGACCTTTAAAGCTCATCTTGTTCCACCCCCTGCCCTGGGCAGGGACACCTTCCACTAGCCCAGGTTCCTCCAAGCCCCGTCCAACCTGGCCTTGGACACCTCCAGGGATGGGGCAGCCACAGCTTCTCTGAGCAACCTGTGCCAGGGCCTGCCCACCCTGACAGGGAAAAATGGACTTAGATTCCATTTACACTTTTTGGAAGCATCTGTTTTTATCTCCCCAGTCTAAGCCTGTAGTTCAGGTCTAACCTGACTCCCAAGGAGTTCATATTCAAAAATGTTGCCTTGCCTGTGAAAAAGAGAGGATCCTGGGGGCCATTTCTCCTTCTGAAATCAGCCTGGAAGTTTATGTGCAAAGCAGAATTAGTCCATGAGAGATTTTTGCTTGGCTTCCCCACTGGCCCCTCCAAAAGTTGTGTTTGCAATCAGCCCCTCGTAATTCCAATGTATTTCCTGTGTCATGAGCCCAGAGTTGATGCTGCAGTAACTGAACTAAAATTCAGTTTGGATTTGGGAGCAATCCCCCAGGGAAAGGAAACTTTTGAGTTGAAATGTGTATTTTAGAATAAAAATAGCTGGAGAATAGAGATACCCATAGAAACGAGTCGCTGGTTGAAGTGTCTTCAGGAAACCTGCAGGCAATGGTTGGAACTGGCACGACTGAGCTAAGTGAAGATAACTGCTGTTTATTTTCATAAAACTAATTAATTTAACTGACTGACGAATTCATATTTACTATTAGCCAGGAAAGAGGTTTCTCCCTGCTCTTGGGCAGACATTCACAGCATGGCTGAGGTTGGAACAGACCTCTGAGGTCGAGTCCAACCTGTGCCCCATCCCCACCTGGGATCCACCCCAGAGCACTGATGCCACATCCAGCTGTCCCTTGAACACCTCCAGGGATGGGCATTCCACCACCACCCTGGGCAGGCCCTTGCAGTGTTTAACAACCCTTTCCCAGGAAGAAATCCCCCCCAGCTCCCTCCTGAGATGTTCCCAGTGGTGCCGGTGTGTGCGTGGGGGTGTGACACTGCTGAGCACAGTCTGGCTGTCCCCTGCCCCGTGCCCTGAGCTCTGTGTGTCTCCTGCAGGGGGGCTGGAGAAGCTGAGTGTGGCTCACAAGCTGCCCAAGGCCTACAGCACCGGCTTCGTTGGCTGCATACGGGATGTCCTTGTGGACCGCCAAGAACTGCACCTGGTGGAGGACGCTTTAAACAACCCCAGGATATTACACTGCTCGGCCAAATAGACCCCCAGAGACCCTCCCTCCTCCTTCCCTCCCTCCTGCCTATTGCTGTAATTATTTTCTATTTTTGTAAACTTATTGCTTTTTATATTTTTGGGGGGGGAGGAGGGAGGGAGGGGGGAAAAAAGGGAGGGGAGGAGGAGACACCCTTTTTCTTTCGGGTTATCCGTTCGGTTGCAGCCTATCCAGGTCAGGCAGAACTCGAATCAAACAGCAGCAACAAAGAACAAACCTTGAACCAAGTCTCCAAGAAGTGACAGAAGAACTTGCCCATCACGCTGTAAATCTTCTTCATACTTGAAGCTTCTTTTTTTGGGGGGGTTGTTTTTTCCCCCCCTCCTCACTTGTGTTCTTGGGGTTGTCGTCCGTGCCCGCGGGGGGGAAAAGATGCTGGTGCTGGTGAGACCTGTGGCCTTCATGGATTCACTGCCCGGCCCCAACGTCCCCTCTGCAGTGCTGGCTGAGCAGGGAGGTGGGAATTGCCACCCCTGCTTCGGGGTCTGGCTCTGCCAAGCCTTCCCCTGGCCCTGTGCTCACCCGACCTCCCTCCTCCCCCCGCTCCTTCCTCTCGCTCTAATTTATGTGTGTAAGAATCTCAAGTGCTTTTCTCCTTCATGCTCTGTTAAAATCAGGGATGCCATGCACTGGAAGAGAGACCAAGGCCTGCTCTGAGCAGGCAGGAAAGCATTGCTCTTTGGTTGTCTTATGACTGTTTGCTGGACTGAGAGGTGCTGGGGGGGAAACGTTGATTTTCTCTGTTGGTTCTCCTCCTCGTCCTCCTCGTCCTCCTCCTCCTCCTCTTGGACATGTGCAGAAGCAGCTGTGAAACCTCATTTCCATGCTTTGTGTTCATCCAGACGTGTCCCAACCACCTGTTTGCCCTTGGCTGCTCTTCCCAAGAGCTTCTGCCCACCAAGCCTTGCCCTCCCGCGCGCCGGGGATAACTTGGAGCTCCTCTCCAAGGGCTGGAAGTGCTCCCCCTTCTTCCAGCCCCACCAAACAGGCTGGGAGGGCACAGGGACTGGGGCCCTCTTCGCTTTTAAAAGACCTGTTGGATGTGTCCTTCCATGACCCACGTCCATTTTCCAGCCTCTGGGGCATGGCTTTGCCCTCGGGCGCTCTGCCAGCCTGGGAATGCAGAGCTGGCACTGGAGCCTCTCCCACGAAGAGAATTCGGAGTTTCCACCTTGGAGTCAAGTTTTTTTGCAATGCCCAGGGTCTTCCACGCCGTGATCAAAGCTCCTCTGGACGCTGCCAGCCCAGCAGGAACAGCTCCAGCGGGAATGGGAACGGGGCACGAGTCGGGACTGGAGTGGTTTTGGGGGGTGGGGGGGGGGATTTTTTGGTGTTTTCTTCCTTGAAAGCCAATGTTTTAGTGCCAGTGACAAAGCCAGTGCGTGTGTTTGTGAGTGGATGGTGCGTGTTTGTGAGTGTCTGTCACCCAGCACACGTTTTGCCTGCAGACATTTGGATCTCCTGGGAGCAGGAGAAGAGCCAATGGATCACAGCTCCAAAGGAAACAGCCCTCTCCATTCGAGTTCCTTCTCCATGGGAAGGATTAATGATGCTCTGGAGCATCCACATCCCTTCCCCACCCTGAGGTGGCAGCTCTGTGTAAAAAAACAGCTTTGTGGAGTGTACAGGACGCACCTGAAGGATCATTAATATTAATTAATGAGTGTTAATTAATACCCGAAGTGCCATCGTTTTGCAGTTTCACCTTCCAGCTTCCAGCACACCTTTTAAAAATGGTGTTTCTTGGCACTCAAGTTTTGAGCCACACAAGGTCAAAGGCCTTTTCCTCAGGGTGAGCTCTGAACAAAGGGGAAGAACGTGTGTAAAAACCACTTGGGGTTTTTTATTTCTTTTTATTTGATTGAAAGAAAACTATCCCCCCCCTCCCCACCTTCCCAATCCCCAATCTGTGACATTCCTCTGCAAATCCAGGGGTTAAATATTCCACAGAGGGGGGCTGTGCCCTCTGTGGGATGGAGACTGCTCTGTGTGTGTGTGTGTGTGTGCCAAAAACCACATTTTAAGTGGCTGCTGTATATAAATCGTGCGTCCTGGTGGGGATTGCAGGTGTGAGACCCCCCCCAAATCCGTGAATTTTGAGAAGGGGGGAATTTCCAGCCTGGGCATTGCTGAGACAGGGCTGGATCCTCCAGCTCCAGAGGGGGACAGGGGGCACGTGCAGAGGAAGCTGCTGATTTTCTCTCAAATGCCACTCCAAACAAAGCCAGGGGTCACTGCAAAAGAAATTACAACAACCCAACAGCTAAACAAAAAACAAAAACAAACAAAAAAACTCTGTCTGCTTTTGCTGGGGCTTGGAAATGCCTTAAAACAGGACGTGGTGTCCTCGTTGTGGAGCATCTCAAACCAAGGTCAGGCTCAGCAAGTGCTCCCTTGGGGCCGTGCACTTAACTGGGGCTTTATTTTTAATAGCATTTATAACATGTATGTAACAAAAAAACAAACAAACAAAGAAAAAGAGACATTGAGGTTTGGTTTTTTTTCCTGGGTTTGGTTTTTTTTGTTGTTGTTTTTTTGTTTTGTTTTGGGTTTTTTTTGGTTTTGTTTTGGGTTTTTTGTTTTGTTTTTTTGTTGTTGTTTTTGCTCTTTTTTTTTTTTTTTAAATGTCCACGTGGCTTCATTTATAGGGTAAATTAATGACCATTGTGAACTGCTGTATGAATTCTGAAGGGCAATGCACAGTAGAGGAGCAGCATGATATAACCATTACTAACTTGTGTCTTTCGTCAATCACCATGAAATAAAGTTTGAAAACTATTAAATATGTTTTTAAGGGGCCTGTTGCTTCTTTTTTTTTTTTTTGTGCTTTATCTCACACTTATTCACTGTCTCCTGGACAGATTTCCCTCAGAACCTGAGTGGCTCATGCAGGTACCTGCTGTATCTTCTAAATTCAGCTTATTTATGAATTCCAACCTCAATCCCACCCACCCAGGGTTTGCAGGACCTGTGTGTCTTTCCCTCCCCTCCCATCACAGTGGTTGCAGCAATTCAAGGGGTTTTTCCCCCCCTGTCCCAGCTGTTCTTTTATCCCCTCATCTCAGGCAGCATTTTCCAAAGAGGTTTTGCATCCCATGGGCATCATTTTCCAAAGAGGTTTTACATCCCATGGGCAGCATTTTCCAAAGAGGTTTTGCATCCCATGGGCATCATTTTCCAAAGAGGTTTTACATCCTATGGGCATAATTTTCCAAAGAGGTTTTGCATCCCACAGACATCATTTTCCAAAGAGGTTTTACATCCTATGGGCATAATTTTCCAAAGAGGTTTTGCATCCCACAGACATCATTTTCCAAAGAGGTTTTACATCCTATGGGCATAATTTTCCAAAGAGGTTTTGCATCCCGTGGGCACCACACCACCTCAGCAAGACTGAAGTGATGCTCCTGTGGCTTGTTCCTCCTGGATGGCAGCATTTCCCATGGAAAGCCAGTCTCCAGCAGGATATTGGTTGGAGACAACACTGTGAGGCACAGGATGTGATTTTTGGGGTGTCCTGTGCGGGGCCGGGAGTTGGACTCCGATCCTTGTGGGATCTTTGGGATATTCTGTGAGATGGACCAGCATCTCCATTCCTGCCCTGAACAGCTTTTCCTGATGGTGCCTTCCCACCTGGCTCTCCCACCTGCACCTGCAGCATCATCTTTCTGCCAGAAAAGGGCGAGAGGTGGAAAACTTCATTCATGAAAGAGCTTCCAGGTTCATCCAAGCGGGGTGAAGTGAGACCAGGACATGGGTTTCCTGCCATCTGGGAGCAGCTAATTCAGCAGATGAAGTCATTTTGATCCCAGCAGTGATGGGAGTTGATTGGTGTCTGAACTGGCTCTTGGGTGGACAATGAGCCAGCACAGACTAAGGGTGGGAAACAACAGGGCCAGTGTGTGAGCAGCCACGGGGGGATGCAGAGCTCACCACTGGGGCCATGTTTTGCTCAGGATCAGCCTCCTGGTGCAGCCTCTCCTCCACAATGACTCAATTATGCCACGACAGGCAGGGGCTTGCGAAGCCAGCCCCTCTTCCAGAGGCGTTTTGCCAGAGAAAAAGCCATCCTTGTCTCGGCCAGAGGGGGAAAGAGCCCTTGGCAGCTGGAGGGATCCTTTACTACAGGCTGGAAAAAGCCATTGTGAGGGGAAGGAGGAAGGGAGAAAGGACAGAAGCCACGCTGGGGCAGGCAGCAAGTGTGACTCGGGGGATGGCCCGGCCATGCTTTTGGCAGCCCTTGCTCTGAGCAGCTTCCCAGGGCTCCCAGGAACACTCCTGGCTGCCCAGTCAGCACCCACTGGGAGCACAGGAGGCAGCAGTTGGGCTTGGGTGGTGTCACCCATCCTCAGCTCCCTCTGGGAATCCCAGCCTGGCTGTGTGTGAGCCTCTCTGTGCCTTCAATGTGGGGCCAGGAGCAGCTGATCCACCCTTAAACCCCTGAGCTGGGGCTCCAGTCAAAGGGGGACCTTCATTAAAGGCACAGAAATTTAGCAGGAAAAAACCCCCCTTGAGTTCCAGCTGGTCCTCAGAGATCACAGGGTGCAGCTGGGCTTAATTTCTGATTATAACCAACTGAGCACTGTCGGTCTGGTTGGGTTCTATAAAAGCACAGATTCACATATAATTCAATTTACCAACCCAGGATTACAGGGCTGGTCATGTTCAATAAGGATTTGCATGATCCAGACTCACAAATATGAGTCTGGATCATGTGTTTTCCCTCTCTGTGACTTTTCTGGCTCCCCCCTCTTTTACATTATACATTTTTGGGCTCCAACCACGTGTTATAGGTGGGATTTGGTAGGTTTGGTCATACCTGTATCACAGACCTCGTGTTCTTCCTCATTTCTAGCCTCAGGGATGTGAAAGTTAAAATGTAAATAGGGCCTAATGAGGGTCTGGGTTACTTCTGGTGGGAATTTACAGGTGGAATAAACACTCTGTTCTTTCTCCACGTGCTGAGGTGGCAGTAAAGGCTGGCTGATCCTCTCCAGGGAGTCCACACACACATCCTCATCTCCTGAGCGGAGCAGATTTATAACAAGGCTTGTTTTTCAGGATGACAACTCACACACTTCCAGAGTGCTGGTTCCTGGGAAGGGACACCTGGATGAACTGGCTCGTTCCTGAGGGTGCTGCTGCCAGGCAGGCTGGGACTGAGCCCAGAGAGCAAGAGGGGTCCCCCAGACACCTCCATGGTCCATCTCCACGGCAGCAGGTGCCCCGAGGGATTGGCACATTCCCAACACCCACAGAATGGGATGTTCTGGATGCTGAGAGCAGGTCAGGGTGTGGATTCCTCTGGGGGGGGTTTATTTCCCTGGGATCAGAGCATTCCAATGGAAAGGAAGGCTAAGATCTCCCAGGAAGGGACCGTTTTCCCCAGTTTTCTGCCTCCCAGTTGCCCAGCCTGGAAACCAGTGCAAAGTGGGGAGAACAGTTCCAGTGGTCTCCTTTTTTTAACCAAGAAGCTGAATCTCTGTCCATGTCCCTCCCTGCCCACCAGAAAGGGTCTCATCCCAGTGACACACACACACACACACACAAGTCACATTTTTGGCCTCACAAAGGAGCCTCAGTGGCCCGAGAGAAGGTCCCAGTGCCCGGGAGCCTCGACAAGAGGGGAAAAGAGGAAGGAGAGCCCAGAGGTCACCATTATCAGGGGTTGCTATTTGGCCTCTGTGGTCCCCGTTGCCCTGTGAGCAATCCAGTGGCATTCAGGGAAGCTGAAGTCAGAAATGAGCTGGCTCCTGCTGCCAGCTCCCTGGGTATTCCCCGAATAGACACGGAATTCGCTGAGTCTTATTATAGTTATAAAACTGCTATTTTTGACACTAGGGGCAGACTGGGGGAGAAGAAGGGGGGGGTGTCACTGGCTGTGTCCTGGCTTTTTCCCTCTCTCGGACAGCTGGCTTTGTTTTCTCACCCAGCATTCATGAAAGGTGCCAGATTGAGGGCATTTCTTTGGGTTAATTCCTGTCTTTTATGGGAAGCAACAGATATTCCACGTGAGTTTGTTAAAGGCCTCTGAATTTACACTTCAGATGGCAAAAAGGGCTTTATTTGTCTGAAGTGCACGGCGTGGCTACAGCACACCTGGCCCCCAGTTTATCCCAGTGGGAGGTTTTGGTGTCACCACAGATGTTGGGATGAGAGTGGGGGACTCACCCTGGGGACACTGTGCCCTCCTGACCCCAAAGCACCCCTGAGTCAGGGGCTTTTAGGGATAACAGACGTGGCTGAGCCTCACCAGCCTCGGATGCTCAGTGCTTTGTGGCTTGTTCCACTATTTTGGCAGCTTTTATGAACTCAGCCCCAAAATCTGGACCTTTAGTGGTGTTTGGGTACTGAGGGATGTCTTAAATTGCTGCTGGTCCCCCCATACCACACCTCAAATCCTGGGCTCAGTTTTGGACTCCTTACAAGAAGAAGGACATTGAGGGGCTGGAGTTTGTCCAGAGGAGGGAATGGAGCTGGGGAAGGGGCTGGAGCAGCAGGAGCAGCTGAGGGAGCTGGGGGGGCTCAGCCTGGAGAAAAGGAGGCTCAGGGGGGACCTTCTACAACTCCCTGACAGGAGGGGGGACCTGAGGGGGATGTTGGGCTCTACTCCAGGGGAATAAGAGACAGGACAAGGGGAAACAGCCTCAGGTTGCACCAGGGCAGGTTTAGATTGGATATGAGGAAAAACTTCTTCACCGAAAGGGTGGTCAGGCATTGGAAGGGGCTGCCCAGGGCAGTGATGGAAACACGATCCCTGGAAGTGTCTGAAACCCCTGTGGATGTGGCACTGGGGGGGGCACGGTTTCGTGGTGAGCTCTGTGCCGGGTTCACGGTTGCACTGGATGATCTCGGGAGCGCTTTTCCCACCGTAAGGACCCCGCGACTCCATCCCGTGAACTCCCCCGCGCTGCCAAGCCCCGGGTGCTACGGAGACTCGGAGAACGCGCATCCCGGAGGGCAAAGGCGCGGGGGAACAGCCCCAGGGATCGGGCAGCGGGGCCGGACGCTGCGGGCATGGGCAGCCAGATCCGGGCGGGGCGGAGGGCGGGGATTCCCCCGCGTCATAGGGAGGGGTTTCCCCGGCGCTCCGGGCCCAGCGCCCGCCGGGGCGCGGCGGTGCGGGCAGTCGGTGCGGGAGCGGGGCCGGGAGCGGAGCTCCGCGGAGCCATGACCTCCCGCAGGTAAGGAGCGAGTCGTATGGACCCGCCAGTCCCATCCCATCCTATTCCATCCCCTCCCGACCTGTCCCGTCCCATCCCATCCCGTCCCGTCCCGGCCACCGGAGCGCCCGCGGGTCCCGGGCACCGCTTCCACCGGCTCCGGCTCCAGCTCGGACCTGCCCCCGGCCCCCGCGTGTGCCCCTCGGCTCGCCCTGTGCCCCTCGGCTCGCCCTGTGCCCCTCGGCTCGCCCTGTGCCCCTCGGCTCGCCCTGTGTCCGTGTCCCGTGTCCCTTGCCATGCCGCCGGCTGCGCGGTGCCGGAGCTCGGAGCTCCGGTGGTCGGGAGAAAGTCGCACCTCCCGCGCCACCCCCGCCCCTCTCCGGGTCGCCCCAAGCCCTCTTTGGCCCCGTGGTTTCTCCCCGGAGCACCCCAAGACCTTTGGGAGCATCCTGTCCCATTCGGCTCCGTGCCCAGTACTGGGGATGCTGGAGAGGGGATCCCAAAATAGGAGAAGCGTTAAAACTTGCTTGAAATGTCTTTGCGGGTTGCGAGGTGGAAAAAGGATATACTTTGGAGCATGTGGTGTGTTGGTGGTGCCTCCCCCGGCTTCCCCCAAAGACGCTGTTGCTTCAGTGTTTTCCGGGGTGGTGGCAGAGCCTGTGTGACTTGGGGACATCGTCCCTGCTTGGTTCTCCTTCTCCGCTGTGGCTTCAGAAGGGATAAATGGACATCCAGGGGACGGGCTGGGTCACACACACACACCCGCGCTGCAGGGCAGGGGGGGATTCTTACGGCTGGTTCTTCATTCCTGCCTGTCCTTTCCCCAAGACAGCCTTAAGGTGACCTGGAAAAGCCTTTGTTGCTGTTATGAGTCGAGTGTGTTCCGAACAGCCCTGGGGAGGGAGGGGGCCGGGAGCCGGGATCGGTTCCAGGACAGGGAGTGCTCGGTGGTGCTGCAGGACCCAGCACGGCCGGGTCATGGCAGGGGCTGCCACAGCCACCTCCCGAACGAGTCACAGCTCCGCGTTCTCCTCCCGCACATTCCCGTAACGCCGCGATTCGGGGGCTCCGCGGGTTTATGGGTTTTTGGGGGGCTGTTTTTGCCGCCCAGCCCTGGCTGCTCCCTCCCCTGCGAGCGCCGAGCTGCGTTTTGTGAGCGGCTGGTTCAAAGCGTGAAGAAGTTTAGGAAGAGGCAGCGTCTCTCGTGGCGGTGCCACGCGGAGTTACAAAACACGCCGATGGGCGATGGGGTGAAAAGCTGGGAGCTGGGGCGCCCTGGATTTCATTCCCAGCGCTGAGAGAGCTCCTCATGCCCACAGGCAAATCAATATTTGCCTGTGCTGCCCTTACCTTGCTGGTTCCACCCTGCTGGGCAGTCACCTGGGGCACCACGATGGTTGGGATGCTGCTGCCAGCTGAGCACTGCAGGAGTCCTGAGGAACCTGACAGGGGGCAGAGCCACGCGGGCTGGATTTTGGGGGGTCTGTGTGTTTTGGGGGGGTGATTGCTCCCAACATCTGTCACTCCATCCTTTCCACCCGTGCTGGATTTGCTGCTCCTGGTTCTGAACCACTGCTCAGGTCCTTTTTCCCCAGCCTTTCTCCTCTTGCCCAGCAGGTTTTTAGGGTACCTGCCAGGTGTTTGTGGCACCTTTCTGCCCTGCCTGATCCCTGGCTGATGCTGTTCTCCCCCTGGCTCATGGCATGGCCTGGTGCTGCCCCAGCTGGATCTCCTGGGATCATGAGCTGTGCCTGGCATCTGAGTGATGCTGCCCCTCCTTTGCCTCGGTGCTCAGCCTTTGCTGTGCCATAAAGATCTGGGAGGATAAATCTCACACCCCTAGTGCCAATTCCACAAGTCCCAAATTCCCTGTTTATTTTTTTTTCCCCTAGAAAAGGGTTTCCCAGGGCCTGGAGCACTTGGTGGCTGCCCTGTGCACTGCCCTTGTCTGCAGGGCAGGCTTTTTGCTCCACAGCCACATTTCCTGGGATGCTGTGGCTGGGAGGAAGGGAAAGTCTTAGGGAAGTGAGGAAATGCCAGCTTCCTGAGGCTTGGCTGTCTCCAAAGGTTGCTCCAGTCCTGCAGGACTGAGTGCTGGGAGTGCTGTCAGAGGTGATCAGTGGGGTGTGGAGGCACTTTGTGCTGGGGTTCTGCTGCTTTGGGGTTCTGTGGAGGAGACAGTTCTTCTGTGCATGTCCAAGTTCACAGCACCAGGAGAGAGAAACTGCCCCTGGCTGGGGATGCTGGGAGAGCAAGGACCAAATGTTTCCAGTTTTGGGGACACTGAATGAGCAGATAATGGTGCTCACAAATACTCTGGTGAAATGCTTCCATTTCTGTATCAGATTTCATAGAATTGTGGAATTGTTTGGGCTAGAATGGATCTTAAAAGACCATCTTGATCCAACCCCTCTGACATGGGCAGGGACACCTTCCACTAGCCCAGGTTGCTCCAGGCCCTGTCCAACCTGGCCTTGGACACTTCCAGGGATGGGGCAGCCACAGCTTCTCTGGGCAAGCTGTGCCAGGGCCTCCCCACCCCCCTGAGACTTGGCACGGAGATGCTGGGTGGTCCCACACCCAGAGCTGAGTACACCTGACAACATTTTCCCCTGCGTCCAGTTTAACCTTTTTTAACATTTTAATTTTGAGGGCTGAGTTCCTGTGCCCGGGACTAATTCTGTGGCACGCTGTGGGTGGTTCCCTTTGAAGGCCTGGATTGTTTGTTATCCCAAATGTCCACTGGGGTGGGAAGCAGGGGCTGCTCCAGCGTGGCTGGTGAGTTGGGACTGGCCAAAGCCCTCCATGTGCTGTCCCCAGGGTGACTTACCAAGCTTGTGCAGGCCATGTTTCTGGGCATTTTGAGGCATCAAATGCATCCAGCTGTGCCCTGAAGCCTCGCTGTCCAACCCTGCAGTGACAGGGAATACAATGCCAGCCTGTGGTCCCAGCTTTCCCACTGCCCTTAGCAGTGGGAAAACACATACTTCCTGTGCTGAATCCAAATGTAAATATGAAGTTTGAGTATTTGCAATAGCTGCTTACTTTGGCAGCCTGGCTGGTGGTGGGGAGGTGGGAACTTCTGGTGCAGGAAGCAAAACCAGGTCAGTGTTTTGGCATCTCGGATGTTCAGCAACAACATCATGGGCAGAGCTCAGGGAAGGGGTGGCTGGAACCAGGAGTGTGGGTCTGGCTGGTGGCTGGAACCAGGAGTGTGGGTCTGGCTGGTGGCTCAAGCCCTTGGTTGTCCAGAAATCCCCTCTGGGCAGTTCCTGGGAGCTCTTCATTCCCATCTCCTCAGGTGGTACCTCAGCCCTTGACTGTCAGCTGGCTTGTGCTCAGCTCCAGCTCAAAAAAGAACATTCAAAAGGCACCTTTTTCCCTCCCTCCTTTGCTGTGGCTGCACCTGGACCTTGGCTGAGGCTTTCCTGGTTTTCTCTCTCTGGCCAGGCTGTACAAAGACAGCTTTGGACACAGGCTTTGTTCACAGAGGGTGGAAGAATCAAAGCTCAAGGGGACTTGTCTGTGTGTGCTGAGGCTGCCTGGGCAGAAGTGCCTGGGGAGGAGCAGACGTGCTTTTGCACCAGGCTCAGCTGTGGGAAATGAGGACTGGAACATCAGCAGCAACTTAAATTACATTTCAATTCCAAGCCCACAGCCTGCTGCTTATTTCCAGATAGGGGCAGGTCATGAGATGCATGAACACACTGTTCTCCCCCCTCTTCCAGGGAGGGATAAAGGATGGTTGGTTAATGCCTGAGTTCAGACAGAGAAAACTGGCCTTGCCTAGGAGGGGTTTTGGATCAGGCTCTCGGTGATTTTCCAGCATCCTATGGTTTTCCCCAAGGCACAGTGAGCTGCTCTCGTTGTGGTCCCACGACAACTGAAGCTCTCTCAGCCCTGGAACACATTTGTGGGATGCAGCTGTACCTCCTTTGCGGGCTGCCAAGGAGAATTCCTGAATTCCTCGCTGGCTGCAGCTCAGGGAAGGCACAGAGCTCTGGAGGGGAAGCCAGGCTTCCCCTCCCACTGCCAGAGCTTCCCCCGGGGCTGGGTGGTACCTGAGCTGCAGCCAGGTCCAAATGGGGCTGGTTTCTAGGAGATGATTCTTCTCAGGAGCCTCAGAGGCACCTGAGTGGATGAATTGGGGCTTTGTGCTCCAGCAGAGCCAGCTGGGCTCTCCCGGCTTTTTGGAGCTGTTTGGACACGGCAAGTGAGCCAGCAAGGCACTGGGAAGGCTGCTCCCAGTGCTCCCAGCACCTGAGCTGCCTGCCCAGCAAGGCCCTCCTCCCCTTGGATGGCCAAGGCACGTGAGGGGCTCAGCAGGAACGTGCCTGTGGCTCCGTGGCTGGAGCTGCTGCTCCTTGGGAAGGGGAACAAACCTGGCTCGTGTGCCAGCCCCAGAGATGCTCCTGGGGGTGCAAAAAGGTGGGCATTGGCATCTCCCTCTGCTCAGTGAGGCAGACCTTGCTCTCCTGGAGGTTTTCCCCAGGGCTGGCTTTTCATGCTGGATCTCTCACTGACAGCATTGAAGCAGCTGGAGGGAAGGGTCGTGTTCTGAAAGGGGGGATTCAGCTTTTTCCTCCACTTGGAAAGGACTGGCCAAGCCAAAGGGTTCCTTTATTCTTGGTGCCAACCACCTCTGTCACTCCACGAGCAAACCAGCAGCCTGGCCTCCCTCTCCAGGAGGGTTCTGTGAGTGGGGAGCCCGGAGCTGGGAGCTTTTCCGTGCCCAGCCAGGTTTATCACCTCTCACCATCCATCACCTGCCTCCAGAGTGTCCCTGTCACCTCCCACCCTGGCACTGCAGATGCCCTTGGATTTCCCAATCGCTGAAAACTGATTTCACAATTTGGGTTTCCATCCCTGTCCCGAGGCATGAGCAAAGCCAATACCTACTTCCAAGCTCAAAGCAGCCCCACACCCTCTGGGATGTGTGTGGAAGCAGCATTCCTAAGGCTGCAGCACTTTAAGTATCGATTCATCCTTTCTTTGCAGTAGAAATGTTTATTCTGTTGGTTTTGATTTTTTTTTTTCACTGCCTTGACCAAAAGCAGGGCTGCACTTGCTGCCTGGTGATGGGAGGGCTGGAAAGTGGTTCCTGCAGTCCCAGTGTGTGTGTTCCAGGAAATGTGCGTGGGATGGAGCCTAATGAGATTACGGGGCTGCCTCTGTTTTGCAGCTTCCTGCACGGATCCAAAGGGAAGGAGGAAATTCTTCGCATTAAACCAGGCTGGAAATCAGGAACCGTGTGCTTCCTGTGGGTGCATTTTGCTCTGCAGAGAGCTCCTGCTGCTGTTTGTATCCCAGGGAGCTTCCCAAAAGGGCTCTCTCTGCCTGCTGGGCCCTGGGGAGGTGCACACCTTGGAGGAGGTGCATCTCCTGATCTCCTGGAGCAGATGCTGTGGCTGTCACAGGGCTTGGAGGAGATATTCATGGAATCCCAGAATGGTTTGGGTAGGAAGGGACCTCAAAGTCCTTCTTGTCTCACCCTCCCTGCCATGGGCAGGGACACCTCCTGCTAGCCCAGGTTGCTCCAAGCCCTGTCCAACCTGGCCTTGGGCACTTCCAGGGATGGGCTCCCCACCCTGGCAGGGAAGGATTTCTTCCCAATAGCCAATCTAACCCCCTCCTCTGTCAGTTTTGTGGGAACAGATCTTATCCTGGCTCATGGATGCTGGGAAACAAACTCTGCTCAGAGCTCAGTCTCCCCCAGGGATTTCCCCACTGACACTGAGCATTCCTTCCTGGAGGTAACTGGGCTTTTCCTTCCCAAAAGACAAGCACAGATACACTCTGGGTACAGGTTAAGACCTGCAATCACAGAGGATTTTATACAATCATGGAATGGTTTGGGTTGGAAAGGACCTTTAAAGCCTATCCAGTGCCACCCCCTGCCATGGGCAGGGACACCTCCCACTATCCCAGGTTGCTCCAAGCCCATCCAGCCTGGCCTTGGACACTCCCAGGGATGGGATATTCTGTGTCAGAGCTTTCCATGTGGATAAGAGAAGCTGCTGCATCTTCTTGGGAATTCCCTCAGAGTAATTAGCAGGGGGGTGCTCTGAGTGTCTCCCCAGTGCAGCCCCAGCCCTGCTCTGTCCGTCTGTCCCCTCCCTCTGCCCCCAAGGACCCCTGTGTGGGACACAGGGAGCTCTGATCTGCCCCTGTCACCTGGGGCACTGAGCAGATGCCCCCAAAAGTGCCCTCAGGGAGGGGGTCAGTGGGTCCAGCCGTGGCTGGAATCTCAGCAGAGTTCCCTCCAGCCCCTCTGATGAGGGCTCAGAGCTGGGGAAGCCTCTCCCAGCAGGAGTGACAACCTTTTATCTCCCTTTTTGCAGCTTCTTGGTGTGGAAAGCAGAGCTGGGGGAGGAGAGGGAAGTGGAGTTTTGTGTGGCTGGGCTGGGGGTGGCTGCAGCTGTGCTGATTGTGTTATCAGGTGAAGAGCCTGGCTCTCAGCAAGGACCTGCTCAAGGTTTCCTGAGCCCAGAGCCCGTGGGGGAGGTTCCCAGCCTTCCAGTCCTTGTTGTGGTTGGTGTTTGTCCCTCTTCCCGAGGGAATTGTGGGTGTGGATGTGGGACTGTTGGCTGAGCTGGGAGAAAAGGCACCACCCCAAAGGCAGGGCAGCCTCAACCTGCCCCTCAGCCCACAGAGGTGGGGCTGCTGGGGGGGGGTTCATAGAACCACTGAGGTTGGAAAAGACCTTCAAGAGCATCAAAAGTCGTGGATAACCCATCCCTGGAAGTGTTCAAGGCCAGCCTGGGCAGGGCTTGGAGCAACCTGGCCCAGTGGAAGGTGTCCCATTCCACCATGAGATGAGCTTTAAGGTCCCTTCCATCTCAAACCATGCCATGATTCCAACCTTTCCAGCACCTTTGTGTGGGGCAGGCTGTGCCCTCAGCTGCCTCCTGCACTCCAGGTAATCCCTTTGTACTACCTGGGGCAGGAGATCCCTGTGCTGTTGGTGCCTTTCATTCAACCCCCTCCTTTTCCTTTTTCCTGCCCACCTTTGGGTAGCAAGGCCTGGAAATTCCTCCCATTCCCACTGTGCAGTGGGAATCCCAACTGTGTGTCTTGAGTCAGTTCTCTACAACGTTTAGTAAAACAAAGACTTAGAAAGCAGATGATTCTCTTGTATTTTGAAGTTTAACTTGTGAGGATAAACGGTCTATACCTTAGTGGCTTTATTAGCAGTGGCTTTAACATGTTAGAACAATCTTATCAAAAATATGAAGAGCATAAGCGATTTGGAACTGCAGAAATATTGTAATAAAGTGTGCTGGCCTGTTCAAGTTAACTTCAGGAGCAATATAGCATGCTACCTGTTTTAGGTAGGAAAATACACATTCCCACTGTCAGTGTGTTTATCTGGATGGTGCCACGACTCTCTCTTGCTGTCTGTTAATCTCCTCTGGGCGCTACAAAAGAGATTTTTATTTTTTTTTCATTAAATCCCTTTCAGGTTTGCAGTGGCCCTCACCAGAACAGCTCGTGAGCAGCACATGTCAAACAAGAAATCTGCCCCTGGCCTGGGGCTGGGGGAGAAGCAGCTGTGGGGAGGCAGCAGGACACACTGTCCCCCGAGGGACAAGTGCCAAGAGGGTGTAAAAAGGCCTTGGTTGAGTTGGCAAAACAAGGGTAAAAAAAAACCCCTGCCTTAAAAATAAGAGCAGGGCACGGGCAGGAGGTGGAAGGTGCAGCTTCCTCTCTGCTCTGAGGAACTTTTAGGTGTTTATAAAAATGGAGTGTTTTCCGTGAGAGAAACCTGCTCAGAGTGGCAGCAGAGTGAGCAACAGCAACGTCATCCCTGCTGGATGCTCCCTCTGGGATAACCACGGGGATTGGGAAGCTCCTTCAGCTACAGACACCTGGAACAAGCCTTGGGAGCTGGGAGAACAGGCAGAGGGGAGCCCATCCCTCGGGATGTGTCCTTTGGCCTCGGGGATTTCAAGAGGGTGGGGAGGTGACAGAGATTTAATTTCAAAACAGCACCAAAAAAACAAAAAGTCCCCTTCATGCCCCGGAGCAGCATCCCATTGTGAGGGAGTTGCCAGGGCTATGTTTGCCCTTGGGTTGTGGTTGTTTTTTTTGGGGGGGGGGGGTAGTTTGTTTGTTTGTTTGCTCCCCCTCTTCCTCCCACCCTCCTGAAATAACTCCCATCGAAGAAAACCCAGCGAGCTCTGCCGCTGATTAAATCCTAAATATAACCCCGGGATTTTTTTTTTTGCCTCCCTCCAGTTCTTCGTGATGTGTCGAGGTAAAAAAAAAAAACCAGCCTTGGCCGCTCTTCAAAGGGGACATGAGGCTGTATTTTTGTCCTGTCACCCTGCCCGGGGTCTGAAATAGAGCCCCTGGTTTTTAATTAGCTCCCCGGGTTATATAATCCCGAGAGCCGAGGGTTTCTGGCCTCGGCAAGGACGCACATGATGCCAGGGGCTGGGGCAAAGGTGGTGTGGCAGGGCAGGGAGGACGACACTGCAGGAATCTCCTCTCCTGCTGGCCCCAGTGCCAAGTGGGATGGGGCTGGGGAAGCCGAGATGCTCCTGCCTTCCTTAGTTATTTCTGTTGTGGCGCTGCTGGGAGGGGAACCTGCTGAATGAGGAAGGTCCTGGTTGAGGGTGAAAGCCCCTGGACTCCTCCTGCTGCCCTGGGGGCTGCTTTTGGTTTTCCTCTGTGCTCAGGGGTTTTTCCTGCCCTTGGCATCAAACTAAAAATAAGTTGGTTGCCCTCCTGGCTGAGTGGGAGCATGTTTGTTTTCCTGTAGCTCAGGTCTGGATGCCCAAGTGTTATCCTACAGATCCAACAGGAAAAGTAGGAGCCAAATGCTGCAGTCAGGTGCTGGCTGCTGGCCCTACCTGCTTTTCTTGCTCCCAGAACGTTTCTCTGGCAGTGCCCTGGCACTGCTGCTGCTGCAGAACGTGCCCATCCTCGTGGTTTGCCCCCTGGAAGGTCTCAGGGTTTGTCCTGGGGGTTGTCTTGGCAGTGTAACAGGAGCAGCTGCGTGTGTGTTCAAGCATCTCCTTGCCCTTTGGTCATAACCTGATGTGTGGATGCAGCTCCCACTTCCTAGAATGTCTCTGGTCAGGGCTTATTCCAACCTGGGCAAGGCAGGGATGTGCTGTAGTGGCAATGCCCTGTGTTGAACCAACCCACATCTTGGACCATTCCAGCCCTGTTCCAGGGAGAGCTGGGCACAGGGGGGGGGAAGGATTTGTGCTGCTGTAGCTGTGGGGACTCTCAGTGTTGTCCTCTCAGCTCAGAGGAACTGGTGTGCACTTCCAGAAGTGCAGTTCAGTGGGGAAGGTGTGCTTTGGCAGGGCTTGGAACTGGCTGGTTTTGGTGTCCCTCTTGCCCTCAGGAAGAAGAAGAAAGATGCAAAGCACCTCTGGGATTTGAACAGACTCCTCCAAACCTTAAAGCTCCAGTTTGGTGTTCTGGTTGGTGTCCAGATGCCTCAAAAGCTGCTGGATTCTGGGAGACAGGGGCTGTGGCCCCATGTTTGCTGCCAGTGCTGAACCCAAGGCTGTGATGGCAGAAGGGTTCTGCCTCCAAACATGGTGGGATGCAAATGGGAATTCAGAGCTCCAGGAGAGGGAATTCAGAGCCCCACGCAGCCCAACCTCCTTTCTCCTTTCCTCCCTTTTTGCTGTATCACTGCAGCTGTTATCTCTGGCATCTCCACCGTCTGCCTGTTGGGCAGAGGAGGAGTGTCTGAGTGCTGAGTAGGAAGCTGGTGTGTGTTTTCAAGCTCAGGTTTGGAGGGAAGTGCTGGCGGTGAACAAAGGAAAGTCCTGTTCTGGTTGTGAAACCACTTGTTGCCCTCGATTGTTGGATGCCAGCTCAGCTCTTCCTTGTTTTTCAGGGCTGCTTTCAGCCTTGGAATGGTGACAGAGAGAGAGGATGTGGTTTTATTCCTTGGGTGTTTTGTCTTTGGAAGAGCTGACCTGTTAACTGTAGGCTAATCCCAGGAGAAATCCACCTTCTGCTTGTGTTGTAGGGATAAGAAGAGCTCCAGAGCCAATTCCAAGCACTGCCTTTCCCAGAGACAAGTTTCTTTGAGGCTTCTTTGCTGTTTCCAGAGCTCTTCTGTACCACTTTCCCTGTGTTTGGTGGCACTTCTGGAGCACTTTTCCTCACAGGCTCCAGCTGTGCACAGCTGGAATGTCAGGCTGGAGATGGCTCTGGATAATTCTAACTCTGACACCTCTGCCTGTCTTCAGGATGGAGCAAAATTCGGTTATTTCAGAGGGCTGGAATCTCGCCAAATCCACTGAAAACTCTGGCAGGAACATTAATGCTTTGGGGTGACATTTGGTGACTGCTCTACAGGGTGTTTGGGGTGGTGCAATTATCATGGAGACCAGCACGAGAAAACAAGGATCTGAGCATCCTCCAAGTTCTGTGCTGTTCACCCCCTGCTCCCCAGCCCTGCCCAGCATTTCCCAGCCTCTGCAGCGAGGTGGGACCTCCGGAGTGCCGGGCTTTGCCCCGAGGTGGAGATTTGCTGATCCCTAAATCTCCCCTGTGCCTCAGCTGCTCTGTTGGCACATTAAAGGCTCGCCACAAAGCAACCCTAATTGTGCTAAGTGTCCGCGGGATAATGGACTAAACGCTCAGGATTGCAGAGGCAGCCGCATTCCCGGCCATTTAATACCTTGATTGATGGGCGTTTAGTTGTTTGCCAGCCCAGGGACAGCCTTTCCCAGCTCTGCTTTCTCCTGCTCTAGGAAGCTGGTGATGCAAGGGGCTTGCAGGATGAGGCAGGAGGGAGCTGTCTGGCCAGTCGTGTGGCCGCAGGGCTGCAACGATCCCGAATTTGCCGGGATTGGGTGTCGTGCTCTTCCTCCCCAGCTCGCTGAGCCAAGACAGGGAGGCCAGTGGTGGTTTTGGGCTTGGTTTTGGAAGAGTGGAGTTGTCCTCTGTTGCCAAAGCCTGCAGGACTGAGAACCCAAGTTCTGGCTGCCCAGGGGTGGTCTGTGGAGAGGTCTGTGTGCCTGAAAGCTTGGCTGAATATCCCAGTTATCCCATGGCATGCAATAAAAGATGTTTTCTCTCCCTTGCTGTCTCTGGCCATGGAGGTGCTTGGGCTGTCTGACTGAGATGTGTCCCTGCCTAGTCAAGGCAAAGACTTACTTAGGACCACTATAAACACCAAGCTATGCTTTAAACTCCACCAATAATCCCTTACCTACTGGTCTCAAAACCTGTAATAGGAGGAGAAACCTCTTTAGAACTCCCTCCATCCATGGACAGTTTTCTGGCCCGTGTATTACAGATGGTTTTGTTCTCATAAAGCAGCTCAAAATTAAATTGCAGGCCCACCTGCCAGGCAGCTGGAGCATTAAAAATACCTGTCAGCAGCCAGCTCCTGGTTCAGGGTTCTGCTCTGCATCAGCCCCTGGATTGACTTTCTCTCCCCCTCGAGGAAGGAATTGGACTCTCAGTGGTTGCCTTGGGGTCCGTGTGCTCCTGGGAACTGCCCAGAGCGAGCTCGGGAAGGGGATGCAGAAAGGGAGGTCAAAAAAAGCAGGGCAGGGTGTCTGCGTGTCCCCTCCCAAAATGCTCCCAGAGCAGAGAGAAGGTGCCAAGTGAAGCCCCCTCTCCGGAGGGCAGAGCCGAGCGAAGGGGGAAGCTTTGTCAGCTGAAGTTAGAACCCCTCTCCCCCCCAAAAAAAAAACCGAGCAGGGATGCAAAGATGCTTTGGGAAACCTGAGCATCTCGAAGGTTTCTCCTGAAGGAGGGTGGCAGCCCCGTCCCTGGAGCCTGGACCCCGGAGCTGGTGCTCTCCCAGGAGACGACACCCCTTCAGCACAGAAGGTCTGGAGTAGAAAACTCCAGGGCTGCTTTGCAGGGAGGGGGGAAGGAAAACGTCGTCGGAAGTGCTGCCCAGAGCTCCATGGAATAGAACTCTGCCCGTTAGTGGCTCTTTCTCCTTCTCCCCCAGCCCTGGCTGCCCGGGAGCTGTCAGGCAGATGCCGTCACGCCCCGGTGGTGGCTGCCCTCACCATCCCCTGCTCGACACTCCACTCGCAGCTGCTGCCTCGGTGCCGATAAGAGAACGAGATGACTTCCTTTTCTTCTCCCCACCCCCCCCCCCTGCCCCCTTCCACAACAAGCCGCGTTGTTTTTGGGTAAATAACTTCGCTGTCACTTCACTGGAAACTTCGCGGGCTCTGCCGCCCTGCCCGGCGCTGCCGGAGGATGCTGGAGGCTGGAGCGTTCCTGGGAGGCAGCGAAGTGCCCTCTGCATCCTAGAGCAGCTCTCCCCCCACCTCCCGAACCCTCCGAATCTTCCTGCCCTGTGGTTTCTGTGGACTAACGAGTCTCTGTGCCGGGTCAGGAGCCTTGACCAGTTATGGTGAGGTAGGAGATCTGCTCTCTCTCTGTGTGTGCGTGTGTGTGTCTGGCTTCTATTTTTAACAAAGCTGATTGTTCTGAGGGGCAGCAAAGCGAAGGGGAGAAGGTGTGGAGGTCGCTGGGAGTGCCCAGAAAGGTGCCACTTGTGCTGCAGGAGCTGATTAACAGAGAGCCCCCGGGGAGGCGGGGGGGGCTTTAAGGTGGGAAAAGTGATTAACAGGGCTATTTAGCAAATTGTCTGCAGACAGGCCGGGCTCTCCGGTGGAAACTTTTCTCAGCTGGCCCTGCAGCAAGCACATGGTGCCGGTGGCTCTGTCCCTGCGCTGCCGTCGGCGCTGGGGAACGGGGCGTTCGCAGTTTCGTTTGTGGGAGCGCAGCTCGTGTGGCTCGCCGTGCTGACTGCGAGAGGTGATCCCTGCCCGGGCAGGATGTTATTTTGTGCTCTTATTAGATTTTTATCTCGCGTTACCTCGCTGCGTTAAGAGTTTTCTGCCTTATCTCTCCGGCTGAGCACGCTTTTCGTGGGCTTGGTAACTCGCTTGCTGGTGGTGGAACATCCTGATTTCGGGGTGCTGGATGTTCTCTGGGTGGGTTTTTTTTGCTACAAAGTGCGTGAAATGGCAGCTTTTAGTCAGAAGGGCGGTGTGTCATGTAATGAAGGTTATATGGGGCATGAAGTGTGGAGCAGTGAAGGTTCTGTGGGGTGTGAGCTGTGCAAGGCTCTGCTGCAGCAGGGAATAGAGTGTGAAATGATCCCCCTGCCAGGCTGGGAGGCACAGCAGGCAGCGTGGAGAAGGCTGGAAACGCAGGGAATGGATGCAGGGCTGTGCCTGAAGCAGCATTTGAGGCTTTGGGAGCGTTGTGCGAGTGGCTCTTTGCCATGGAGTGCCAAGTGGAGCCTGCCTTGGGTCTGCCTTCCTCCCCCCCTCGGGCACGGGCCGCTCCCAGCGCTCCTCAGGGATCCAGGGGATGGAAGCAGCTCCAGCCTGTTGGTACTTTACATTCCCTGCTACCTCAGGAGCATCCCAAGGCTTCTGCGCCCCCTCCTCTCAGTGCTGCTCTCTCAAGTGTTGCAGGAGGGGCTGGTGGTTCTGTTTCTGCTCTCTGGGTGTTTTCTGCTTCACTGGATCAGAGCAGAGCAGCTAAACAAATACTTTTCCTGCTCCAGGAGGAAGCCTGTCAGTCAGACAGCAGCTGGGGCTGGCTGCTGACAGGTATTTTTAATGCTCCAGCTGTCTGGCAGGTGGGCCTGCAATTTAATTTTGAGCTGCTTTATGAGAACAAAACCATCTGTAATACACGGGCCAGAAAACTGTCCATGGATGGAGGGAGTTCTAAAGAGGTTTCTCCTCCTGTTAGAGGTTTTGAGACCAGTAGGCAAGGCATTATTGGCTGAGGTTAAAGTGTAGCTTGGTGTTTATGGTGGTCCTTACAGCGAAATAACCTTTGAGTATAAAGGTTGCTTTAAATATTAAGTTTGTTTCGGAGAATTAAATCAGAAAATTTGAAAACCGCAGCCAAAAATAACGACCTCGCACACCTTTGGGGCTGCTGCTGCCAAAACAGCTCCAGGGGCCTGAGCTAAACACCTTTTTTTAATTAAGAGAACATGGGTGTAAATCCTCTGGGCAACTTGGAGGAGCCCCAGCTGCCAGTTCCCTGCTGGTGCAGGTGAGCCTGGCTGGGTGTTGAAACACTCCTTGGCCTGATAAAAACTGGGGCTGCCTCTCCCATTCTGGGAAAACTGAGAACTGTCAGGCAAAATTGGTGTCTTCTTCCCAGCAGTTTCAGCTGCTGCCCCTCTGGGAAGGCCTCTGCTCCTTGGGAATATGCTCCATGGGAATATGCACCGTTTCCCAGGGAAGCAGCTGGTGCCTGTTCCAGGCCCTTGTTGTCTTTCCTTGGAGTCCCAGCTGTTCTCTTCTGCAGATTTTAGAGGTGCTCTTCCCTCCCCAGCTCCTTCCCACCTGGATTTTGCCAGCTGGGAACAGCAGTGAGAGGCTGAGAGCCAAATCCTTCTGGGATATGGATGATTCGAGGGGAGAGGTGGCAGGTTTGGGATCTGTCCTTGTTCAAACACCAGTGGACAGAACACTCCCCCTGAAGTCCCTGCCCCAAGCCTTTACTACACTAATCACAGAGTTTAAGTTTACCCAACACCCCTCTGCCCAAATTCTTTGGTTGTCCCATCATGGCCTGCAGTAAAGATGTTTCTGGACCCTTCTTTCTGCTGTGATTCCATCCTTGAGGTGCCCTGATGTGAGTCTGTTGATGAATAAATGGGTGGGGGTGGACCCTGGGGGGATGGAGAACCCTGTGATGCTCCACAGAAGGAGCTCTTGCATCCAGGCAGGAGTGTGGGATATCTTCCTTTGGAAGTGGAGATGTGAGCTGGCACTGGTGGTGGGAGGCTGAGCTCTCTGACAGCTCCTTCCTCCCTGCCTTCAGTTTGGAGCTTCCACTCCTCCTCCTGTGGCTGGACAGGACCAGCTGGAGCCCGATGGGTGACAGTCCCTGTGTGTCTGGAGTTGGGGAATGTGGGTGCAGGGATACCCAAATCCAAGGGCTGACAGGCCCACTCTGGTTTGCATGGATGCACAGCATGGGGTGGTCAGTCAGACTTTTCTCTGCTGTCTGGGAAATGTCCCCTGGGCCACCACTGTGTCTCAATCCCTCTGCACCCCCTGGATGGACTCTCAGTTGGCCAAAGAGAAGCCCAGAGCTACTGGGTGAGTCAAGGTGAGCACACTGGGAATTGGAATGCTGTGGAAAATCTCCTGGAGCAATGCCTGTGCTTGATTTTTTCACAAGCTGTGGCTGCAAGACCAGAGCTGTGAGACCCGAGTGTTTGCAAACTGATGGACCAGGAGTGAGGGGGGACCTTCAGAATGGCCCAGGCACAACCCCTCTCATCTCTTGCACGTGTTCACCAGCCCCTGGTGTGCCTCAGCCTCCCGGGGGTGCAGTGGTGGGTGCAGGAGCTGCTCACTGGGCCGGGCTGGGAGGGCACAGCAGCTCAGGGGCAGGTGCCAGTCGCTGTCACATCCGTCCCGTGTGACAGCACAGCCCGGGTCACACACCTGTGCTCTGGTGCCTGTTTGCTCTGCTCCTGTGGAGCACTCTGCCCTTTCTGTCTGCAGATGGTGTGGGTTTTGCTGTGTCCTGGGTCTTAATTTTGTCCGTGGCTTCCTTTGCTCGTCACCGCCGAGCCTTTATCTGGGCAGCGCAAGCCGTGGTGGTGGAAGGGGGTTTGTGATGGTGGAGGGGGGTTTGTGATGGTGGAAGGGGGTTTTTCCCATATCAGGAGTGTGGTTTGGGCTGTGAGGAAGTGCCAGTGATAGGCAGAGCCCTGGAATGTGTGCAGGCTGGGGAGACCAAGCTTCTTGCAGCCACTTCAGCCTGGCCATGGCCTGGACTAACCTCGGCTGAGGGAAGGGTCA
Source organism: Manacus candei (assembly GCF_025592945.1). Classification (NCBI taxonomy): domain Eukaryota; kingdom Metazoa; phylum Chordata; class Aves; order Passeriformes; family Pipridae; genus Manacus; species Manacus candei. The sequence continues at coordinate 5,521,390 of NW_026138070.1, forward strand.
CTGAGAGAAGGAGCTGGGAAATCAGCACCTCCCTTTAGACCTGCTGAGCTTCCCCTGCCTTTCCTGAAGCCAGGCAGAGCTGTGTCCCTAAAACTAGGGCTGGAAGATGCCCTTAAAACAGGTGTGTGAGTGACTGAGTGTGAGACCTGGGGCAGTGTGTCCCTGGCCAGGGCTGCCCTGGGCTGGCTGGGATGAGGAGCCTCCGTGGAGCTCAGGTGAGGTGCTTTGTGTCCCAGCCTGCCCCCTGGACAGTGCTTGTCTGGGTGAAAAGGAGAAGTGTGAGCAGTGTTTTAGCTCTCTTTTTTTCACCCAGAGCAAGGCTGTCACAAAGGGTGTCTGGAGAGCAGGGTGCCCTTTTCCCTGGGAAGTTCACCCAGGCTTCCTCCACGCAGGCAGGCAGTGACAACCACGTGGGCTGTGCTGCAGTTCTTGGGTTTTTCTCCTGGAAATCGCTGTTTTTGAGCTGATGACCTGATTCATAACCCAGGGTTTCCCTGGAGGGATAACAGGTGACTTGGGTGTGATTGCATTTTGACCCTTCCCAGCTCAGATCAGGGCCTTTTTAAGAGATGTGAACTTACAGCAGAGAGGCTGAGGGAACCCTGGCAGACTTTGCCAAGCAAATCTGGGACCACAGAGACGCCAACTCCTCCAGATGATGTGTTTTCCTGTGCATCCATCCCAGGCAGAGGAGCTGATGCATCTCCCTTAACTGGCTGCTATTTATGTGACAGGAGGTTTTCGTGCTACTTGTCCTCGGAGTGATTTCTGTCTGCTCTGATCTCAGCCAGATTGAACAAGCTATTTAGTTCCCTGGGCAAAATAATCACTTTGGGGCACCTGAACAACTTGAAACCTTTCTGCTGAGAGGCTGTGCCAGATCATGGGTGTGCTGCTGCTTTTGGGAGGTGGGGTGGATGGTCCAGGAGGGGAAGGAATGAGACAGCACGTGGAGAGAGGGAGATGTGCCAGGGGCAGGCATGGACTGGAATAATTTAGATAAAGGAACTGAATCATAGGGAGTTGATGAGTGCAGACTGCTGCGTGTGTCAGGGAGACAGGACAGATGTGAATTTATATTAATTAGCAATTAGTGCCAGCTGAGGCTCCAGAGCCAAGTAAATGGGAACTGTCTGCACCAGCTCCCTGCCAGGAGGGTGGTGCCTGCTCCTGCTTCTGGAAGGAAAGAGCTCCTGGAGTGCTTTCCCTGCTGTCTCTGGGCTTTGGATGTGCACTCTGCTCTTCCTGCTTCAGCAAAAGCCACCCCCTCCCCCAGGATGGGTCTGTCCAGCACCTTCCTCCAGGTCTTCAGGGACGGGGTTGAGACTGGAATTAAATGACAAGAGTCATAAAACTGATCTTAGTGATGTAGGTCAGTTAATCCCTGCCTAAACCCAGGGGTTTTTTGATGGAGACTGCTGTGCCCAGGGTGCTCCTGTGCAGGTGGCACTTCTGGAGAGGCTCTTCTCAAGAGCTGGGTGTGAAACCCTCACCGACGGGAGGGTTTGGGTTTCAAACCAGAGCGTGGGTGGTGAGTTAAACCCCTCTTTGTGACACAGAGGAGCTCTGGGTGCTCTGCAGCTCCCACCAGCTCTGCTTCACCCCTCGTGAAGGTCGTTGGCTGAGGTGTGGGCTGAACTTTCCATCGCTGCAGCCTCAGGTGATTCACACCCCCTGTGGGTGGGTGAAGCATCACTGGGGTGTCCTGCAGCAGGACAGTGGCCTGGGGTGGTCCAGAGGCTGCTGAGGGAAAAGGGGAGATTGCCCTTGCCTGGATTTTGATGTGCCAAGTGACTGGAAAAGCTGCCCAGAAGGCAGTGGGTGCAGGAAGGGAACATCCAGAGACATGGAGAGAGGGCTTCCCTCTGGGGTTAGGGCTTGGTACCCACCCTGCTGAGGGGCTGAGCGGTTCCTACAGCCCAACACAACGAGCTGATGGATGTTTATATTCCCTCTGAATGGATATGAAGTGTCTGGATCCCTTCTGCAGCTCTGAAGGTTTTTTTTTTTTCCCTATTTGCTGAACAGGACACTTACCCTTGCAAAGAGCTGCTCTGCCCCAAGTTACACCTGCTCTCACCAGTCCACAACCTCCTTTCTCTGCTGGAAGAATCCTCAGCTGATTATTTGCCTGGCTGCCTCCAAGGGCAGGGTCCATCCTCCTGGATCCATTCCTGGATCCTCCTGGATCCATCCTGCCTTTCCCCACTGCAGAGGGAGGTGGGCTGACTCTGCTGGGGATTTGGGGGTCTGCCTGCCCTGCATCGACAGCATCTGCTGTGAGCATTGTCCCCCAGCTCCTGGCTGCTGTTGGGGGGCTGGAGCAGAGCAGAAGGGAGCTCTGGTGGTGGTTGATCCCATCCTCTCCCAGTTCCCAAGCTGCTGGATGGGAGCCTGTGCTGAACCACACACGGAGCCTCTTGAGCCATATTTGCTTTGATCCTCTCCAAGCCAAACACAGAGAAGTTTTACCATTCCAGATGCTCCAAATTCTCTCCCTGCCTCTGGGCTGAACTGTCCTACAAACCCAGGGCACGTGCACCTGGGGCTGGCTGCTCTGGGCACCCCCAGAGCCAGGGTCTGTCCCCAAGCCCAGTGCCCGTGGCTTTCCCGTGTCCTGGGGTGACTCTGCTTTCCCATGGGCAGGATTTGGGGAGACATCCTGGCTCTGCTGGTCTGTGAGGCTCAGCAGCCACTGTGTCCATGGCATCACAGAATATCCAGAGCTGGAAGGGACCCCCAAGGATCATGGAGTTCAACCCCACTTTGACACCTTCCTCTTCTGCTTTTGAGCTCTGGGAGAGAAGGGGAAAGGAAAGGTGGTGGTCTGGAATAACTCACTTCCATCTCCTTTGGGGCCTCACTGAGGAACTTTGTGGTTTACCTGTAGGTTAAAGGGTCATCCTAGCTGGGAGCTGGATCCCCCTGTGGCACCTCAGACAGTCATTTCCAAGGGTTCCTCTGCACCAGGATGGGATCACCCTGCTTCCCCAGTGCCATGTTCTGCTCCACTGCTGTGGTATCCTTTTGGATATGGTGCTTTTTTATCCTTTATCCACTTCATGGGATGTTTGCTGGAGCTGTTCAGAGTCCAGGATTCCCAGACAGGCTTTTAAAACTGCCTCGTTTTATGAGTTTCTTAAGGGTGTAACAGTGTTGCTCAACTCTTTATTCTGTTTTATCCCAAGACAGGAGCACAGGGATGCATTCCAGCAGAAGAAAGCATTCCTGCTCATGTGAGGGAGGAAATGACTAATAGTGCATGGAAATGATGACTCTTTAGTAATTAAAGAGAAATTATTTGATAAATTTTTCATGTGGAGAAAGAGTCCCTTTTTCAGGGCTTCTGCTGGAATGTTGCTCCTGTTTGGAGGAGAAGGAGGTACCTGTGTCTGAAATACCTGGATCCCCACTTTTATTTCCAGGGATTCTCCAGGGGTGACTCAGTCCTGCAAAAAGCCATTGCCTGAGTGACCCACTGCACAGTGATGTTTATTATTTGCTGACATCAGAACATGGCCTGATATTAACAATGGACTTTTTTTTCCTGTGGTGGGGATCTAGTTTGGGTCCTCTTTAAGTTGCTTTCCTTCTTGGAGTGTTTGAAAGCTGAGAAAAAGAGGCTGAAAAGGGACTTGTGGATGGATTTTGTGGCTGTGGCCAACAGTGGAAAGGGAAGAGGGTTGTGGTCCTCCCAGGTAGGAGGGAGGTTGGACATCAGGCCCTTTTGTCCCTGTTGGCTGTTCCTCGTGGCATCCCAGTGCCTTGGCTACTGGAATATTCACAGCCCCAGCACCTCTGCCCTCTTCTGGCACCGACAGAGGTGTCTGTTCTCAGCATCCCACAGGTCTGGCTCCAGCTGAGCATCCCAGGATAACCTGAGTTTCCATGGGGGGGTTTTTGGGCAGCCTTTGAAGGGGTTTGGACACTGCCACACAGACTGGGACGTTCCCAGAGCTGGTGTGTCCATATCTGCAAGAGCTCTCATCCCACTCTCATTACCAAAGATATTTCCTTAGTTTTTCCCCACCATGCTGCTTTTCCTGCCATTAGCATTCAGTGGGAATGCCGTGTGTGGCCTCTGGCAGCCTTGGGGTGTCCCTGAGCTCCATTAAGCCCCATTAGAACATTCCTTCCCCTCCCAGGAGCAGCTCTGGGGCCCAGTTAAGTGCTGGCCCTGCAGACAGCGGGTTTATGAAAGGGTGGCACTCGTGGGATGTCAGGAATACAGGCTTGGAAACACTGGGATTCCTCTTTGCCATCTGTTTCCACGGCCCTTCCCTACCTAAAACACCTCTCCTCCTGCAGAAATCCAAGGATCTGCAGTCAAAACTGTTTGGCTTGTGGTGGCAGGGAGGAAATCCCAAATTGTGGAGGAGATGGTGACATTTCTTGACCTTTCCTGTGTGTACCTTGGAGACAAACACACACTCTGTTTGTGGGGTGGGTTTGGCTGCATTTCCTAACACAGGCATTTCGCTGCCCCCACTGAGATAAACTTGCAAACCCTTTGGGGAGGTGGGGGGGGACAGTGTGTTGGCTAAATCCGACCCAGGGGCAACTGTATCCCAGAAACCAGCCTCCTAAATGCTTCCAGATATTCTCCTCCTGAAAACCCCACGTTTCACTCGCTTGGAACGCTAAACCTTGCAGTTTTTAGTTGTTTAGTTCAGACCTGTCCAACCTCCAGGGACTCCTGTAACATTGTCCTTTGCTCTGAAGGGGGGTTTGGCTGTGCAACCAGTTCTCTTGCAGCTGGTGCTGCCTCAAAAACACTCTAAATAAACCCCCCTTGTTACCATCCAGCGTTTAATTGTGGCTCATCTCCTCTTTGCTCATGTGGAATATTCCATCAGTGGCTGCTGGAGCGTGACCTAAAGCTGAGCAATACTTTCAGAATCGAGTGCCTCTCCTTTTGGGGTGCTCTGTGTGGGACTTGTGAGATTACTCAAAAGAGCCTGGCATTTAGAAAAGTGGATTTTCAGCAGCTTCTGGGGGGGAAAAAAAAAAAAAAGGAGCCGTAAAACCGGTGCCACGTGGGGAATCATTGGTGTAATGTGCATATTTAGCACTCATTAAAGCCTGGGGAAACACCAGTTCTTGTGATCAAGGGAACTTGATGGAGACTGATAGCGCAGAAATTAGATCAGGAGGTGGTTTGATGACACTTAAAATACAAAGATTACATTAAAGTAGCACAGAAAATGATGAAACATTTCCCCCCTCGGGGTGAACTTGTCTGTATTTCCCTTTTCTGCCGTGGCAGGAGGGTGAGGAGATGGACAGGACCAGACTGTGCCTGCAGGTGGAAAAAGGGGTGAATCACCCTCTCACGTGTCCCTTCTGCCCTTTACAGGTGGTTTCATCCCAACATCAGTGGGATTGAGGCCGAGAAGCTCCTCCTGACCAGGGGTGTCCATGGCAGCTTCCTGGCTCGCCCCAGCAAGAGCAACCCCGGGGACTTCACTCTCTCTGTCAGGTAAGAGGAGCAAGGGGCTGGATGGAGCTCTCCAGGCCACCTCTCCCTGAAGTCAAAGGTTCACTGAACTCTCCCTGTTGCTGCAGAGGCTGTGCCAGGAGCCACACTCTGATTTGTTCATCCCTGGGGGCTGCACATGCCCCTGTCCTGCCAGGGCTGGGCTCCTGGCACGTGTTTCCATGCTGTTGCCAGAGGAGGGAAGAGTATGTTGGGTCCCAGCGGGGATGAACCCTCTCACTCTGATTCCAAAGGACCCAAGTGCAGCTGCCTTTGGGAGAGACTCGTTTTCTGTGTCTGTGAGGGGTCCCAGGGTCACCCTCAGAGGAGGCTGAGCTGCTGCCCAGCCTCACCACAGCTGAATTCCCTTTAAGATCACCTCCAACATGCTCCTGTTTTCTTTGGGACCAAGGCAGTGGCAGGAGGAAAGTTCTGTCAGTGGTCTTTGTGAGTGGAAGCCCTGAGGGGCATCCTAAGGGATGCAGTGGAGCAGAACCACCAGGAGGAATAACCCTTGTTTTGTTTAGGAGGCTCCAGAGAGTTTATAAATCCCTTGACCCAATGCTGTGTTTGGAGAAACTTTGTGCAAAGGACAGAGTAACATCCCCCAGTGAGTCCCTGAGAGAAAAGCAGTGGGTTCAAGGCTTGAGCTTTCCATGAGCACCATCCAGCTGGTGCCTTGCAGGGAGTTGGCTCAGCAGAGGTTCCCCCAGGCACTTGCACACAGACCTGTTTTGGAACACGGGCCTCTCTCTCTCTCTTTTGTGGCAGCTTCTCTTTAGTTCCAACAACCCTTGTTTTGTTTAGGAAGCTCCAGAGAGTTTATAAATCCCTTGACCCAGTGCTGTGTTTGGAGAAACTTTGTGCAAAGGACAGGCTGGGCAGAGCTTTTCCACCTGGCAGGACAGTGAATCTCACCTTGATGGCTCATCTCCCAGGAGTGATGTCACATCTCCCAGGAGTGATGTCACATCTCCCAGGAGTGATGGCACACCTCCCAGGAGTGGTGTCACACCTCCCAGGAGTGATGTCACACCTCCCAGGAGTGATGTCACACCTCCCAGGAGTGATGTCACACCTCCCAGGAGTGATGGCACACCTCCCAGGAGTGATGGCACACCTCCCAGGAGTGATGTCACATCTCCCAGGAGTGGTGTCACATCTCCCAGGAGTGGTGTCACATCTCCCAGGAGTGATGGCACACCTCCCAGGAGTGATGGCACACCCCCTAGGAGTGATGTCACATCTCCCAGGAGTGATGGCACATCTCCCAGGAGCGGGGTTGGGCCCTGCTTGATCAGAGCAGCCAAGTGGCTCTGCTGAGGCTTTTCCCCTCTCCTTGCTGCCTTATCCCCTTGGATCAAACCCCTCTTGGGGCAGTTATCTTCCCCCTTTCCCTGTGACAAAGATGGAACAATGTGTTATTATTCTCATCTAGAATTATATCCCGACAGAGCTCTTTTCTTTTCTTTTTTAATCTCTGAACTGGACAGGTATATATAGAGGTATATATAGGCTGCCTCTGTCTGACACACAGGCACGTGACCAAAAAAGACTTTTGAGGATGCAATTGGTGCAGTTATTTCTGACATTTAAAGTAGTTCTTTTACCTCTAGTGACAAAAAAAAAAAGGGTCTGCTTGGGTTTTTTGTGAGTCCTGTTGTTACTGACTGTGTTCTGCTTTAACAAAAGCAGCCTGGTGGTCACTGCAGTGTGGGCTCAGATTCCCAAGTGGGAATATTTTGGATCAAGAAACCCTCGTGGAAATCTGGCTGAGGAGTTGTGCTGGTGGTGTAAAGAAGCTTAGCTTGGAATGGAGGCAACTCTCACTGAAGCTGCCAAAGAGTGGGGCTGTGCTGTTAATCAGTGCTGCCTCCCTGTCCAGCTCGGTGGGGCTTAGCCAGATGTGGCCATGCCCTCCAGCACAGGGATTTTTGGGCACCTCTTTTATGCTTTATTTCCCCAGCCAGAGAGTCCAGGGCACAGCTCATGGGATGCTGCTGCTGCCCAGCCCAGTTTTGCTGCCCAGCTTGGAGCTGCAGACCTCGAAATGGGAAGGAAACGGGCACTGATCATTGTCCTTTGTGTTTATAGTGACCTTGAGGGCTTGGGGGATGAATGACCTTGATTATCTCTCTGCTTTTCATCCCTGAAGGGCTCACAGGCCTCGGGGCTGGGGCTGTGAACTGAGCCTTTGTGGGCTGGGCTGGGGCTGGAGCTGGGGAAGGAAGGGAGGGTTTGAGCCTCAGGGAAAAAACAGTGTGTGCTGTATTTTTCTGGGCTGCACAAGGGCTCTTCAGGTCCAGCTGCTGCCATGAATGGCAGGAGCACTTGGTGTGCCAGCTCCTCTTGGAGAAGAGGCATTGTCATCGTGCTGGCCGGGCTGGGAATCTCCCAGCCAGTTCTCTTTCCCATCCAGTGAGTTCTGCTCATGCAAACATTGCCAAACTTTGAAGTCTGTGCCCGCAGAACAGCTGGGTTTGGGGTGGCAGCCAGGGCAGACGTGTCAGGGAGAGTTATCCATGTCTCTGTGAACACCCAGCAGTGCCACCCTGCAGCTTCCCCTGCTGCAGATGGTTGGGTTCTGTCTCCAGGACCTTGTTCTCGAGGTGCAGTGTGACTGTCCAGGCTCCAGATGCAGCTTTTCCCACCTCAGGCCCGATTGTCAGCCTTTTCCTGGGTTTATTCTGCTGTTAATGTGGGATGATGGGAATACATGGATGCTGTCTCTGCCTGTTCACACTCGGTAGTTGTCACTGGGTTGGCACGAACTGGAAATCACCTCAACGCCAGACAAAGCATCCAAGAGCAAACTGGAGCTGCTGGTTCTCGTTGATAAAGTATTTTTTAGCAAGTCAGAGCTGCTTTAAGGAGAGCCTAAAACACTGTCTCCCTGAAGCCTCTGTGTGAGGCTTTCTGGGTGGCAGCTGGTGAGGCACAGAGCCAGCTCTTGGCTGAGGAACCTCATCCGAGGAGCATCCATCCCTTTCCTGGGGGTAGCAGGGTGGCACCTGAGTGCAGGGAGAGCTGGTGGTGCAGCTCCCAGGGGTGGGTTGGTGCTCAGCTGAGCCCTGCAGGCTGGAGTTGGGTTTCCATTCCCTCACCCTGATGGTGTTTTTTGTCCTCCTCCCTCAGGAGGAACGACGAGGTGACCCACATCAAGATCCAGAACACGGGGGATTACTATGACCTGTATGGGGGTGAGAAGTTTGCCACCCTGGCAGAGCTGGTGCAGTACTACACAGAGCAGCAGGGGCTGCTCAGGGAGAAGAACAGCAACGTCATCGAGCTCAAGTACCCCCTGAACTGCCAGGACCCCACCTCGGAGAGGTAAACCAGGCTCTCCCACTGCCCTGCCCCGGGCTGGGGGTGGTTTCTTCCCAGGTGGCTCAGCCTGGAGACCTGGGTTTGGGAAGGAACCTGAAACAAGGGTGTGCTTGGTGTGATGAAACTTTGGTGACCCAAAAGCTGCCCGTGTCTGGGACGCAGCCATTCACACAGACATTCACAGACGTGGCACTTTTTTAGCACCACGATCTGACTGACGAGGTGGTGAGGGGCCAAAGGTTCCATCTGATGGTCTGAGAGGTCTTTTCCAACCTCAGTGACTCTGTGACCCTACAGCCAGAAGCTGGCAGGTGACATGAACAAGCTCTTTGCTCGGTGTCAGCTCGTGCTAAAAAGCTTTCTTCAGCTTTTAGGCAACATAGAATCCTGGAATAGTTTGGGTTGGAAGGGACATTTAAATGGCATTTAGGGGCAGGGACATCTCAGAGCCCCATCCAGTATGAGCAGGGTGAATCCATCCACAAAGAGCCCTACAGGTCTATCTCAGCAGTCCCACGTTTTTGTTTCTGAAGGAAACAAAACCACCTACAAGTGACTTGTCCTCCTGGGCAAGAAATCCCCCAAAGAAAGTGTTTCCCCCACCCCATCTCAGCCTGTAACCCCTGTTCATCCCAGCAAGGATTGCCTTGCAGGGATGGATGACTCTCCTTGGGCTCCTTCGGGCTGTTTCCACCTGATTTAATGACCTTTTTTTTCCTCCCCTTCATCTGGGGGGATATATTGATACCACTTTATCTGACAGAAGATTAGTTCCCTGAAAGAGCTGTTTTTCCTTGTCTTAATTTGAAGTGTTTGCAACCCCTTTTTTTTTTTTTTAAAGACATGCAAACCCCCCTTCAACTAATCCCAAAAGTCACAGCAGAAACAACTCTTACTTCTTATTGTACTGATAATAGGAGGGGGTGTTGCAGGGAGGATGTTGGGGCAAGGAAAACTATGTCTTGTAAGGAGAATTCGTTTGTGTTTCAAACCAAGGTGTTGTTTCAGCTTGTGACTCTTAATCACCAAAACTTTTTTTCCTTCAGTCTGTAGGTTACTTATTCTTAAAGACAGTTGGGAAGTTAAAACCATGATCAGCAGCTCTTTGGGAGGAAAAGGATAGCAAAGAAAATCGAAATTAAACAAGGCTTAAATAAAGTTAAAGAAGCCAGAAGTTAATACCTAAACTGAGATTAAAAAGACTAATCTAGCATAAGTCATTAATGACTGTATTTATGGTGGTTCAGTGATGAAGCCCCAGCCACGAATGTTCCAGTGACCCCTTTTTTCCTTTTCCTCCCCCTCAGTTCCCCCAGTGCCACATGGTGGGCAGGGGGAGGCTGGCACGGGCTCCTTTCAGTTCCCAAAATGCTGCAGAGCTCTGCCCTCCACAGGTCATATGAGAGCCCAGCCCTGGGAAGTCCCTCCAGCTCATGTGCTCCCTCGCTGCCGGGGAGGTTTCTCTGCTCCCCGTGGTGTGAAAAGCAGCCCCCACGGGAGCAGAAAGCCTGGAAAAGTGGAAACCCCCTTCCCTCAGCCGGGCTTCCCCCTCTTCTCCTGCCAAGGACAGGCTGGCTTGGCAGGGAAGGGCCAGAAACACTCCTCCAGACCTCACAGGTGGTGGCATCGAGGAGAAAGGAGGGAGAAGAGTCCAAATCCTCCAAGCAGATGAGATGAGGGTGGTGTTGGGATACAGCAGGATGTGGTTTTCCAAGCCCTGGGGCTGGATCCCAGCAGTGCTGGCAGAGGGTTCTTCAGCTCAGCTGGGTCATCCTGCCCTTGTGCAGCCCGTGGGCCTGATCTCAACCCTGAGGGAAGGAGTAAAGGGGATTCCCAGCCAGGCTGGGCCTGGCTGCCCTTGCAAGATGCTGGGCTGGGACTTCAGGGCCCAACATCACTCCCTGCCCTCCCATAAACCTCATCCTCGGGGCCAGCCTCGCCGAGACGTGACGTGATGCCATTGCTGGGAGGTTCTTTGGAGCCTCTCTGGGTTCCTGGCAGCTTGGCTGCCTTCAAGGGGACCTGTGGCATCTGCCCAGAGCTGCTGATGGAGTGTGGGGATGGAAGGAGCTGCTGTGGGTCCCTGTGGAAGGCTGGAGCAGAGGGCTGGGGACATTCCCACCCTGGGGAGCTGCTGGGGGTGGGTGGGATGTGGAAGGCTGGAGCAGGAGGCTGGGGACATTCCCACCCCAGGGAGTTGCTGGGGGTGGGTGGGATGTGCTGCTGCCCAGGGAAGGGCAGGTGAGGTGCTGGCCAGAGCATGGAGCTACCAGGGTAGTGCTGGAGAAGGCAGCAACAAGGAATTCCCAGATTATTGTGTGTTTAACCTCAGGGCACCGTGGCAAGGCTGCATCCCCTGGGACTGCAGTGGGAGTGTGTCAGCAGAGCAGGAGAAAGGATTCTGGGAGATCAGGTGGAGAAACAGGGGCAAGATGTGCCCAGACAGGGAGGTGGGGCGAGCTGTGCTCATGCAGTGAGGTTTGGGAAGAGCTGAGCACAAACCTCTGCACGTTGTAATTGCCACTGGCCAGAGATGTGGCTGCAGGTGGGGCTGGATTGGGAAAAAACCCACTGGGGACCCAGTTTGGCCACTCCAGGTGAGCGTGCAGGACAATTCTGTGCTCCCTCAGCCAGCCCTGAGCCAGGTGAGTGAGCTGGGTGGGTGTGGCAGCAGTGATTGCAGCCAGGGAGACCCTCAGAAAACCCTTCCCAAACTGTGGCAAAACGTCTTGCTCCTGGCCAGTGTTGTCCACAGAATCCCAGAATGGTTTGGGTTGGGAGGGACCTTAAATCCCAGCCCATTCCACCCCCTTCCCACACCTTCCACTAGCCCAGGTTGCTCCAAGCCCTTGTCCAACCTGGCCTTGAGCCCTGTGCTTGTGTCTGGCACCGTCTGACTCCAAGAGTTCCTCTTCTTCCATATTAAAAAAATTAAGGGAAATCAATTAAAAAAAAAATTTAAAGGATTATTAAATTATTAAAATTATTAAAAGCTGAATTATTAAGAACTAAGGAAAAAGCCACCTTCAAGAAAGCACAGTGAGAGTCGTGTCTCAGAGCCTGTCCCTGGGTGGCAGGCCCTGTCACACCCCACGTGGCACTGCCCTGTCACATCTGTCTGGAGGACACAGCCACGTCCTGGCACCTCCAGCCTGGGGAAAGGTGCTGATGTGGCACTGCAGGCTGCTGGAAGGGAGTCACCGGGGACCATTCCCAAAATAAATCCAGGTCTGTGCCATGCCAGCCGGATTGGGAGCCTGGGAACAGGTTTTCCATGAGCACCACCCCCTCAGCCCTTGTCTGTGAGGAACCTCTCTGAGGTGACTTTGCCCCCCCTTTGCTGCTGCCCAGGTGGTACCACGGGCACCTCACGGGCAAGGAGGCGGAGAAGCTGCTGACGGAGAAGGGGAAGCCGGGAAGTTTCCTGGTGAGGGAGAGCCAGAGCAAACCGGGAGACTTCGTCCTGTCGGTGCTGACCAACGAGGACAAGATGGAGAGCGGGGACCGAAAACCACACGTCACCCACGTGATGATCCACTACCAGGTGGGAGAGGGGCTGTCCCTGCTCCCACTGGGTGGGTGGTCCCTCTGGGAGCCAGGACAACGCTCTGAGGGACAGGCTGGGATTGTTGGAAGGCCAGGGGTTGGGCTTGGATGATCCTTGGGGGCCCCTTCCAGCTTCGGGATATTCTCTGATTCTACGAGCCTCCAAAGGAAATAGTGGAAAACTCGGTCTGGGGTCGGTCTCCCCCACCATGTATCACTGATGTGCACCCAAATCTCACTGGATTTGGGGTCCTCTCCTTGCAGCTGGATGGGAAGTACGACGTGGGGGGAGGAGAGAGGTTCGACACGCTCACGGACCTGGTGGAGCACTACAAGAAGAACCCCATGGTGGAGAAGTCTGGGGCTGTGGTTCACCTGAAGCAGGTAAAACCAACGTGTTGCTTGGCTGTGGGCTTGCCCAAACCCCTGGGGGAGAGCAGAAATCTGCCCCCTGCTCTTTGGGAACCCCTGCTCCCCTCTGGAACATCCTGCTCGTCCAGGCTCACACTTGCCAGAGGTCCCTGGTGCCAGGAATAGTCCCAGCTCTTGCCAGTACCCCGGGGATTTGGGAACTGGGGGGGTTTTGTCCTGTTCCTGGGGGTGATTTGTGTCCTGTCTGCGCCTTCCAGCCCTTCAACGCCACGCGCATCAACGCAGCCAACATCGAGAACAGGGTGAAGGAGCTCAACAAGATGGCAGATCACAGTGAGAAGGCCAAGCAGGGATTCTGGGAAGAGTTTGAGGTATGGGATGCTCTCCTGCTCTGTCCTGCTTATACCTGTGGGTGAAGAATATCCCGTTTTTCTGGGAGCATCGTGGTTTTCCAGCACTGACGACCTATTTCTCTTTTCCTTGTTTTCTGTGTTCAACTGAGTTAATTCCTGCTCCTCTTTTAAGCTGCTTTTTCCCATGTCCGAGGCAGTTTCTGTTTCCTTATCCCTGTTGTTCCCTGCAGGGATTTGTGCCTTCTCCCCTCATTAACTCTCTCTATCTATCAAGCTGCTTCTTGGCTGCTTTTCCCTTCCTGCCAGCACTCCCTCTGCTCTTCCCAGCATTAGGAAGTCCAAAGAGCCTTTCCCTTGCCTCTGACTCCCCTTGTGTGCCCAGCACTGCCTGTTCTTTTGGTGTGTCCCCACAGATGCTGCAGCAGCAGGAGTGCAAGCTCCTGTACCCCAGGAAGGAGGGGCAACGACCAGAGAACAAGGCCAAGAATCGCTACAAGAACATCCTTCCCTGTAAGGAGACCCTGGACAGGGGTTTGGGGTTTTCCACCATGGTTCCTGCAGCCTTTTGTGGGGCTGGGGAAGCCTGCAGAGCTTTCTGATCACAGCTGGGTTGGAAGGAGGTGGTCACTGTCCAGGTCGTGGTGGTCTCCATCCCCTTTTTAACCTGGTTCTGCTATTTTGTGTGAAAAACGGGCAAATTGCTCTCCTCTGAACCCAAAGGAGTCATATGGAGCTGTGCCAGGGCAGGGTTCTGGAAAAGGTTCTTCCCCCAGAGGGTGGTTGGGCACTGAACAGGCTCCCCAGGGTTTGATCACAGTCCCGAGGCTGCCAGAGCTCCAGGAGGGTTTGGACAACGCTCTGAGGGACAGGGTGGGACTGTTGGACTATCCTGGGCAAGGCCAGGGGTTGGACTGGATGATCTTTGTGGGTCCCTTCCAGCTTTGGGGTATTCTCTGATTCTATGAGCCTCCAAAGGAAATAGTAGAAAACTTGGTCTGGGGTCGGTCTCCCCCACCACGTATCACTGATGTGCACCCAAACTCCCTCCCTGCTCCTGCCTGGGTGACTCCTGCTCATCCTGGACTCTCCTCCTGCAGTTGACACCACCCGGGTGGCCCTCAGGGACGTGGATGAGAGTGTGCCTGGCTCAGACTACATCAATGCCAACTACATCAAGGTACTTGGGGGACACCCCACGAGGGGCTGCCCTTCAGCCCAGCTCTGCTTCTGTGTGAGTTTAGAGGGAATAACCTCTCAGGATCCATATCTTTCGCTGGATCCAGGCCAAACACTGGATTTTTTTCTACTCTGTGCCAAGGGATCTCATCATTCTACCCTGCCCTCTTTGCCCCTCTCTGGGAGTTTATCTCCATCCCTTCCTTTCCTTAGCTGTTCAGAGGGTCCCAGGGGCCTGACCTTGCCTTTCAGCTATTGAACATTATCTCTGAAGTTGTATCTCTCAGCCAAGAGCTGCTGGAAGCTGCATTTCCAGCAATGCTGCTGTGGCTCTTACACACCATCCTTCGGGGAACCATCGGAGTGGCTTCATTCCAGCCACATCCACCTGAAACTTCAGCAGTTCCTGCTGGGAAGGCTCTGCTGCACGGCAGAAGGAAGGTCCCTGGGGGCTGGCAGAGCATTTTCTGACAGCTCTGGTGAAGCTGATGATGAGAGTGGCTGAAGAACCTGAGGCAAATCAGCTGGTTTGGGAATCCTGCGTGGCTGGATGTGCTGACTTGGCTGCTGAAGCAATTCCCGGTTCCTCACTCCAGCATCCTTGGCTTTTCTCTCCCCCACCCCTTCTCTTTGTTCCTCAGAGCATCCCTGAAGATGGAAGGAGCTCGGAGCACTGCAAGGTCTATATAGCCACCCAGGGCTGCCTGCAGACCACTGTGAACGACTTCTGGGCCATGGTGTACCAGGAGAACACCCACGTCATTGTCATGACCACCAAGGAGGTGGAACGGGGCCGGGTGAGCACTTGGAGGGTCTCTTGGCACTGTCCCCAAGCCTGAAAGATTCCTGCTGCCAGTCCTAGTGGTGTTCAGTTAAGCTGTCTCTGTCCAGCTCTCATTTAATTTAGTTTTTCCTCTGTCTTGTCATGTAGATTTAGCTCCTCTTCATGGAGGAGAAATAACACCTTGCTCTGCACATCCCCAGTCCCACAGATTTGAACAGGGTGACCCTTCCAGGACTTGCTTCAAGGCTCTGGGGAACTGCAGGTGACAGAGATAGAGAGGGAGAGAGAGACAGAAATCACCATGTGTGTCACAGCAAGCTGAGGGTGGAGTGAGGGGTGTTCCAGGCTATGTGAGGGGGAAAAGAAATTATCCACCCATTTGTGTGCCACCTGAATGTGTTTCATCAGGGGAATAGGGGCCAGGGAATACAGTGACATTCCAGGTAGAGCCATGCAGAACTGCCTTCTGCAGACAGGAGCTAATTAGGATTGGCACAGGCAGCTTGGCTGAGGAATGAGGGGGAAGCTGCAAGGAGGAGATAAAGATAGCTCTGCTCACAGCCTGGCAAAGTCACACAGCACAGGGGGGTGGGCTGGAGGACAGGGAGGGACAGGCAGGCTGTGGAGCCCCTTGGGATGGAGGTTTGGCTCAGGAATTAGGCAATGACCAGACCGACAGCTGAGGGGCTGTGTGTCAAGACCATAATTTTGGCAAGGCAGTGCCTTAGCTGAGGCTGGGGCTGCTGGAGGGGGGAGATGGTAGAATCATGGAATGGTTTGGGTTGGAAAGGACCTTACAGATCATCCAGTTCCACCCCCAGGGACACCTTCTGCTATCCCAGTTTGCTCCAACACTTCAGGGATGGAGCAGCCACAGCTTTCTCTGGGCAACCTGTGCCAGGGCCTCCCCACCCTCACAGGGAAGAATTTCTTCCCAACATCCCACCCAATCCTGCCCTCCTTCAGCCTCAGGCTGTTCCCCCTTGTCCTGTCACTCCATGCCCTTGTGAAAAGTCCCTCCAGCTCTCTCGTAAGCCCCCTTTACACACTGGGAGGCTGCTATAAGGTCTCCCCAGAGGATTCCCCCAGGGATCCCATGGGAATGGCCCTTTCCAGTCCCAGGTTAACTCTCTGTGCACAAAGGCTCTCCTTTACACCTCCCCACTGGAGCTGCACCCCCGGCGGATGCAGCATCACCCCCTGGCCCCTTGGGAGGGGGGCTCAGACCCACCTCCCACCCCCCCAGATTTTGGCTAAGGAGCCTCTCTGCCGTCCCTGCAGAACAAATGCTTCCGTTACTGGCCCGACAAGGGCAGCACCAAGGAGTTTGGGGGCATCTGCGTGCGCCACGTGAGCGAGCGCGAGGCCCAGGGCTATCTGCTGCGGGAGCTGGAGATCCTGCGGCCGGACAGGGTGAGTCCTGCAGCTCCCTGCGAGTGGGAACGGGGCTGGAACCTTCCAGGAGGGAGTGCTGGATTTGCCCTTCGCTGGGTTTTCTTGCTCAATGCTCCCACTGCTTTGGGTGGGATGGTTTGGGATGGGTTTCGGGGCTTGTGGTGGTTTAAAGGTAAAAACCGGCGGGGAAAATGAACCCGACTCAAAAGAGAGATGATAAGTCAGAATAACAGTTTGATAAAATAATACAATAAGTACGATTATACAGACAAACAGTTGGTTTGAACCCACAAAACCCAAATGTATAACCCAGCACCCTGGGGCATGAACAGAGTGGTGTTCTTTGGGCCCCCCCTGAGTCCAAAGTAAAAGGAGAGGGAAAAACCAGTTGGTGAGAGTGCTGGTGCAGTCTGGGCAAGAGTGGTGGTCTCAGTCTGGTCGAGAGTGGTGGTCTCAGTCTGGTTGAGAGTGGTGGTCTCAGTCTGGTTGAGAGTGGTGGTCCCAGTCTGGTTGAGAGTGGTGGTCTCAGTCTGGTCGAGAGTGGTGGTCTCTGGTTGAGAGTGGTGGTCTCAGTCCTTCTCTGGATCCCTTGAGTGGTTAAAAAAAGTCCCAAGACCCCAAGATTATCTATCCTCCTGTTCAGGTAGGAATGCCCAGTGCCTCCCTCAGGGTGTGGAGTTCCACACTGGGTGTGAGCACAGGAGCACCCTCCTATCTCCCAGGCCTCTTAACACCCAGTTTACAGCCTGAGGGGTCAGGGCTGCTCTGGGCAGGGGGTGTAAATGGTTCATTGATACCAGTTTCTGGGCAATGGCATGGAAGGCTCTAGAACACCCAGGTTTGGGTTACACCACCCAGTGATGAACTGGGCCCAGCTGCTCTCACTGGGACGGGGCTGCTCTGCTGGGGCAGGTGGAGGGTGCCCAGGTCCCCACGGGGGGTTGTGGTGGTGTCACCCCTGCAGGACGAGCGGCCCAGGCTGGTGAGGCACTACCAGTACTTCAGCTGGCCCGACCACGGCGTGCCCAACGAGCCAGGAGGGGTTCTCAGCTTTCTGGACCAAGTGAATCGGGCACAGCGCAGCATTCCGGGCACCGGGCCCATCGTGGTGCACTGCAGGTATGGGGTGAGGGGGGCAGTGGGGCTGCACCAGGGGCAGCACAGGAGCTGAGGGAGGGCAACTGGGAAATATCAGGTATAAAAGTACATATAATATGTGTGAAATATATATATATTTATATATATATAAAAATATACATAAATATATAAAAATATATATATTTTTATATATAAAAATATATATTATGTAAATATATATAATGTTTAAAATA
Organism: Manacus candei; assembly: GCF_025592945.1. Classification (NCBI taxonomy): domain Eukaryota; kingdom Metazoa; phylum Chordata; class Aves; order Passeriformes; family Pipridae; genus Manacus; species Manacus candei. The sequence continues at coordinate 5,539,150 of NW_026138070.1, forward strand.
TAATAAAATACAATGTGTAAAATATATTAAAATAGGTATGTGTAAAGTATATTAAAATATATCTAATGTGTAAAATATTAAAATAGCTATGTGTAAAATGTATTAAAATATATCTAATGTGTAAAATATATTAAAATAGCTATGTGTAAAATGTATTAAAATATATCTAATGTGTAAAATATATTAAAATAGCTATGTGTAAAATGTATTAAAATATATCTAATGTGTAAAATATATTAAAATAGCTATGTGTAAAATGTATTAAAATATATCTAATGTGTAAAATATATTAAAATAGCTATGTGTAAAATGTATTAAAATATATCTAATGTGTAAAATATATTAAAATAGCTATGTGTAAAATGTATTAAAATATATTATCTATAAACATATAAATATATTAAAAATAAAAATATTTAAAATATATATTAAATGTGTAGTATAAATATATATTAAATGTAGTATTTATAAAATACTACGTAGAATATAGAATATATATTATATATAAAATATATAATTTATTATACTATCTATAAAAATATCTATATAAATATGCTATATAAAATCTATATTAAATATACTATATAAAATCTATATTAAATATATAATATATATGAAAATATATAAGTATATTTATATATGAAATATATAATATATGTAATGTATAATATTCTGTATAAATATACTATATAAATATATATTGACTGTATCACATAGATAAATATATTTATGGAAAAATATATAAAATATATAAAATATAAAAATATATTTAGATATAAAATGTATAATATATGCAATGTATAATATTCTATATAAATATAATATACAAATATATATTGACTGTATAACATATATAAATATATTTATAGAAAAATATATAAAATATATAAATATATTTCTATGTAAAATATATAATGTATGTAGTATATAATATTCTATATCTAGAATGTGGAGCTGGCCTGGCCTGACTCTGGGACTGTTCCCTCCTGCAATGCCTTTTTGTTTTGTGTCCCCAGTGCTGGCATAGGACGCACGGGCACCATCATAGTGATCGATATTCTGGTGGATACCATCCACAGGCAAGGTGGGTGGGCCTGGCACCCCCTCTGGGAAGGGAGGGGTTGGCAGCAACACAGCCCAGGGGAGGCTCTGGTTGGCATCAGTGCCAGCATTTCCAAATAAAGCCCCCAAATTGTTCCCTGTCCGAGGGCTGTCACCCTCCCCTGAACTCTGGTGTGGTTCTGGCACTGCCTGGGGGGTTTGCAGGGCTGTTCCGGGAGCCCTGACACAGCTGGGCCTTCTTTGAATCTGTTCGAGAAACCTTTCAAGGGTGGGAAGTTTGGGTTTGTAGGGAGTTGCTGCAGAATAGATCTAGTTCCCCTCCTCTCCCTTTGCTCCAAGCAAGTCAGCCCTTCCTCAGCCTTTCCTCAGCCTTTCCTCATCCCTTCCTCAGCCCTTCCTCAGCCCTTCCTCAGCCCTTCCTCAGCCCTTCCTCAGCCCTTCCTCAGCCCTTCCTCATCCCGTCCTCATCCCTTCCTCATCCCTTCCTCATCCCTTCCTCATCCCTTCCTCAGCCCTTCCTCAGCCCTTCCTCAGCCTTTTCTCATCCCTTCCTCAGCCCTTCCTCAGCCCTTCCTCAGCCCTTCCTCAGCCCTTCCTCAGCCCTTCCTCAGCCCTTCCTCAGCCCTTCCTCAGCCTTTTCTCAGCCCTTCCTCAGCCTTTCCTCAGCCCTTCCTCAGCCCTTTCCCACCCATTCCTCATCCTTTCCTCATCCTTTCCTCATCCTTTCCTCATCCTTTCCTCATCCTTTCCTCATCCTTTCCTCATCCTTTCCTCATCCTTTCCTCATCCTTTCCTCATCCTTTCCTCATCCTTTCCTCAGCCCTTCCTCAGCCCTTTCCCACCCATTCCTCAGCCCTTTCCCACCCATTCCTCAGCCCTTCCTCAGCCTTTCCCCAGCCTTTCCTCAGGCCTTTCTCATCCTTTCCTCATCCTTTCCTCATCCTTTTCTCATCCCTTCCCCAGCCCTTTCTCATCCTTTTCTCATCCCTTCTTCATCCCTTCCTCATCCTTTCCTCATCCTTTTCTCATCCCTTCTTCATCCCTTCTTCATCCCTTCCTCAGCCCTTCCCCAGCCCTTCCTCAGCCCTTCCCAGCCCATTTTTCTCCTCTGGCAGGGCTAACCCTTCCCTCAGTCCCAGACACACACCAAACCCCTCCACAACACCCTCAACACTCCGGTTCTCCGCGGCGCCGTCGCGCAGCCGGAGACCCCGAGCTTTCAAACTGCCTTAGGGAAACCATTCCTGGCATTCATTTTCCTTCCCTAACCATCATTGTGCTGGCTCTGGAGCAGGCCTGGACTGCGACATCGACATCCCCAAGACGATCCAGATGGTGCGGCGGCAGCGCTCGGGGATGGTGCAGACGGAGGCTCAGTACAAGTTCGTGTACATGGCGGTGCAGCAGTTCATCGAGGCCGAGCAGAAGAGGCTGGAGGAAGAACAGGTGAGGGAATGTCCTCCCCCTTTGGGCTTGGCTGGAGGAGAAACACCGTCCCCCCTTCTCCCTGGAACTCAAATCCGAAGTCGTTGAGGTCGGGAAAGACCTCCGAGGTCGAGTCCAAGCTGGGATCGATCCCTGCCTTGTAAAGGGGATCCTTGGAAAGCTTTTTTCTCCACCTGCCTGAAGTGGGGTTTTACTGAAGAAGAAGAGGTGAGGGAATGTCCCCTTTGGGCTTGGCTGGAGGAGAACACCATCCCCCCTTTTCCCTGGAACTCAAATCCGAAGTCGTTGAGGTCGGGAAAGACCTCCGAGGTCGAGTCAATCCCCACCTTGGAAAAGCTTTTTTTCTCCACCTGCCTGAAGTGGGGTTTTATTGTCTTTGCTTTTCTCTTCCAGAGGAATAAAAGGAAAGAACGAGACTACTTGAACATTGGCTACCCTCCCATGGAAAAGGGCAGAGCCAAAGGGCAGCCCCCCTCCCCACGGACCCCCTCTGGGTAAGCTGAAGGTCTCTCCCGGTGTTTGTCCTTTTCCAGAGTGTCTTTCCCACACCTGAATCCTGAGCAGTTGCTGGATATCGTGTGGGAATGGCCCAAATAAACAGGTGGTCCCACCCCACTGTCAGCAGCAGGGGTAGCACCACCTTGCTGGTGCATCTTGGAAAGGGGAGGAGGAACTAGATCTTTATATATATAAAGATATATATATATATATAAATACTCCTTTAGAGAGTAGTGTCCTGTTCTCCTTGGCTCTGGAGAATGGCTCTGGGCAATCAGCTGGAGAGGGAAACTGTGCCACTGCCACTTTAATCTGAAAGAAGATGAGACAAGAGCAGAGAGAGGTGGATTTGAGTCTGTGTGGAGAGGGAACGTGGGTTAAGGAGCGTGAATTCCTTACATAAGCAGAGATAAATTACCCCAAATTATGATTTTGCCCTTGCCCCAAGTAATGGGACACCTGTGAGTGCTGGAGAGGGATTATGGTTGAAGGTGGGGGGGGGACACGTGTCATTTAGAGGCTCCACTCCCAAGCATTTGAACCAAGGAGGGGTGGCCCAGCCAGAGGGGGAGAAAACAGGGAATGAGAACAGTGGGGAGGGCAAAAGGGAGCTTGGCTGGGCCATTCCCACTGGCCAGCAGCCTCTGGGCAAAGATCCAGAGTGATGAGGCTGTTAATGACAGGGCTCTGCTTCCTGACAGGGTGGATGAGGAGTCAGCTTCCGTCCTCTACGAGAACCTCAACATCAAAAGCCCAAAGGTTTCAGGGATGAGTAATTCAGGGCGATAGAGGAGCTGTGTGGAGGCTCCACAGGTAGGAATGTCCCCCTGGGGTCACCCCAGAGTGTCACCGCGCTGGTTTGTGCCACGGCCGAGCAGCTCCTCTGCAGCTCAGTGTCGTGGTTTGAAACTCCCCCAAAAATCCAATTTTCAGGCCTCCCACAATTTGTTTCCTGGGCACGTCTCAGAGGCTCTGCCTGCAAATGTGGGGTGGAATTTGGGGGAGAATGCGTTTGTGATGTTCCCAGGGAGGGGGGAAATCCCAATATTCTCAGTATTCAATATTATCAATTAATAGCAGCTTTTCAGGCTGTTCTATCAGGGAACTGTGGGACTATCTCAGCTCTGTAACCTTATTTTCTCCCAGCTGTAAACCTGCCACCCTTCCTTCTTCCCTTCTCCTTTTGGAATGCAGGATTTCCAGTGTTTACGTCCACCCTCCCCAAGTTCTGCGACTGAGGACAGTTTTGTTTGCCTGTCTTGCCTTCCCCCAAGCACCTTGGATTTGGAGAGGAGGGGAGAAGCTGCCCGAGAACCTGCACCTAAGAACATGCCTTATCCTAACTTATTCATGAGAAGGATCTCCTCCCACCCTCCCCCTGCATCAGTAGGTTGATATTTATGTGAAAGTGCCTCTGGACATTCATTAGGGCATCAAGGCTCAGCTTCAGGGTTGTTTTGGTTTTTGCCTTTTTTTTTTTTTTTTTTACTATTTTAATTTAAACCTCTTATTTTTTACACGCAAAAGGAACGGAAACAACTCTTTGCTCGAAGCTTTCCCGGGGTCTTTGCCCACTCAGGGCTTCAGTAAAACCTTAGCACTCTCAGGTTTTCCTTGGGTCAACCCATTTCTAAGCTACAAAGTGGTTTGAAGCCCAAATCCTGGAGTAACTTTGCCTGGTGAGGGTGAGAAGTGGAGAGCACTGCCTGGCCCCAGCTGATGCCTCTCCTCACACCTCCTTTTGGCTGTAGCACTTCCCAGATTTCCTATGCAACGCTGCCAGAGCACATGGAATGATCCCTGCTCCGTGTGCAGCCTCCAGACTGCTCTTCCCAGTTCTCCAGCAGAGTCGAGGGGCACAGAGGGGCATCCTGAATGCTGGGCTCAGGGAGGTCCCCCCTGGGTGCTGAGGAGCAGGGACACAGCTCTGGGCACTGGGCTGAGAGCAGCCTGGGGGGATGATCCGAGCTGGAATTCTGGAGCTGGGCCCCCTCTAAGCTCGATGCAGCTCTGCCACGACCTTTTTGCCACCCCCTTCCACGCCTCTGTGACAAGGCAAGTGTTGTTTCTGCTGAGTAGGGCTGTCCTAGGTGTGTTTGTGACCTGAGCAGTGCCAGGAAACGAGTGTTTTGCAGAGTGGAGTGTCCCAGCTCTCTTAAGTCTTAGTGCTTCCCGCAGTTCCAGCCCCAAGCCCTGCCAAAGAAACCCTTCCTGCAGGATCCCTCAGCCTGGAAGTGTGTTCTGGGGGGAGCCTTGGGTCTGAGGGCCAGTGCCTGAACCCCCAGAGCAGTTTTAGGTCTGAAGACAAAGTGCCTGAACCCCCAGAGCAGTTTTGGGGCTGGGGATAAAATGCCTGAACCCCCAGAGCAGTTTTGGGGCTGGGGATAAAATGCCTGAACCCCCAGAGCAGTTTTGGGTCCCAGAACCAGTGCTGGACCCCCAAAGCAGTTTTGGGTCTGAGGGTAAAATGCCTGAACCCCCAGAGCAGTTTTGGGTCTGGGGATAAAATGCCTGAACCCCCGGAGCAGTTTTGGGTCCCAGAGCCAGTGCTGAACCCCCAGAGCAGGCACAGGGCTGATGTCCCAGTCTCCTTCTGCATCCCTGGAATGGGAAGGACTCTGCATGGTTGGGGTGTTAGTGCTGAACCAAAGGGTTGAACAAATGCACAGTGACACACCTTGGCTGTAATTCCTGGCTGGTCTTTCTGCTCCTTTGTCCCAGGGGCAGGAGAACTGTTTATTTTTATTGCACTTCTAATAAATGTTGAATATTCTCCAGGCTTTTTTTTCCTTTCTTTTAAGTAGTTTGATTTTTTTGGGGAAAGAGACTGATGGTGTGAACAGTGGGACACCCTGAATGTCCCCATGGCCAAATGCTGCTGTTCAGGGCCCTGTTTTCCCTTCCTTTGACCATAAGGAGGGAGAGGTTCAGTTGTGTGTTACCTAAACAATTCAGCCTTTATTTCCAAGTCCGTGGTGGGCTGGGGATGTGCAAAGGGACAACCCCCATGAGGGTGCTGGGACAGACCACTGGGAACAGTTGGAACTGTTTTCCACTGTAACAGTAGATTTTATAAGGCTGCAAATGTTATTTCCCTCTACCCTGTCCTTGGGTCTCCTCAGTGGGAGCTGAGTGCTAATGAAGATGTAATGACAAAGCACTTCATCCCTCCCAGTGCCTGTTTGCTGGGCTTAGTCCCAAATGGAAGAGAGAGGAAAAATAGAAGTGCCTTCTCTGCCTGAAGCCTCGGTGAGTTACTTTTTTTCCAGGAACTCACTCAGTTTGGTGCTGTGAAGATATGAAGAGCAGGTAGGATGAGGCAAATGAGAATCCCTGTCAAGCCCAGTGGCTTTGGCAGATTTTCCAGGGCCTGGAGCATTCCTGTGGCTGGCACAGGTAACACCAGCCTGCAGCTGAACCCCAGGGGAGGTGCAGGCACAGCACATGCAGCAGCTTTCCCCAGGAATTCCACACAGCAACAACCCTGAGCTATTTCTGCCCGTTGCTTCGGCCTTTTCTATTCCAAGTGAGATGTTTTTTTTCTGGAAAGGGAAGCTGGAAGCATCTGTCACCAGCTGGGAAGGAGGGAGAGATGAGCAGGCTCTGCAGCTTCTCATTTTCCAGGTCGAATCAGGTGAACACAGAGGGAAGTCTCACCTGGGACAACCCCACCCCAACGGTGGGAGGAGTGAATTTGCAGGATAAACGTGCAGGATGGCACAGCACTGGGATGGAGCAGAGCACAGCCGTGCCACCATGACCCGGGGATGCAGCTGGACTGCTGAGGGAGCACCTCCAACTGCAAGTAAAAAAGGGATAACGGGGGGTAATTGCTACAGACTGACACCTTGCATTGTAGAAAACATAATTTAATACATACACATAATGGCACTCGCATACAATACTGTCTTAGATCCATGTCTGAATAGAAAATATTCATTGTGAGCTGCCTTCAGCATGAAGACTCTTAAATCACTGTCAGATCACTGCTTTAAATAAAAGTAGAGTGTCAGCCACTGGCCTGTGTCTTAATACTGACACATTTGAAGATTAGGAGGGTAAAGCTGTCGAAAGGTGGAACTTTTTGGCCACGGTGAGAGGTTCTGAGTGAAGTTTGCTGATGCAGAAACTGGAGGGTCGGGGTGGTGCTGTGTCTGTGCCTCACAGAGCCCAGCCCTGGGTGCAGAATGGCCTTCCAGGTGGGGATGAGTGATTTTTAAGCATCTTCTTGGGAAAAACGAGTAGAATGGCTGCTTGAAGAGCTCATCAGGGTGGTAACACGGGGAAGAAGAAGGCAGCAGGGATGGATCCGTGTTCTGTCAGCAGGAGGCAGCAGTTACACCTCTCACGCTGCATAACACAGCTGGAAACCTCTGCAGCGTGGGGAGTAAGTGTGTTTTTCACCTGTTTATACAGCCATGTCTTTACCCTCCCAATCCCAGCTCCTCGTAGGAATAATCACGTAGATCCTTCAATTTGCCAAAAAAAAAAGAAAAAACAGCCCTTTATTCCCTCGGGGAGCTCGAGGAACTGCACCCGCTGCCACCGGGTCTCTAGCCAAGGCAGCGACACACAGGAGGGAAACAGTCCTGGAACCCTCCCCGCGGCTTTCCCAGCTCTGGTTTCCATGGAGAGTTTGGCAGCAGGATGCAGAGGCGGCTCCTTGGAGCAGCACTCCGGGTTGGAGCAGCATTCCAGCGGAGAGCCCCCGGAGGCGGGCACAGGAGGGGGACGCAGGGGCTGCCCAGCAATCCAAGGAATGCTGGCAGGGCAGCAGGTCCTGCCGCTCCTCCCCGGTGCGGGCGCAGAGCTCAGCAGAGCCAGGGGCCGCTACTGGAAAAAAGGGGGTTCTGTCGCCGCCGCCGCCGCCGTGGTGGGCTTGGGGGGCAGGTACTCGGGCCTGCTCATGGTGGCCACAGTCCTGGTGAAGCAGCGCATGTTGCCCGTCTTCAGGGCGCACTGCACGGGCCAGAGGATGATGCAGAAGAGGATGATGACGAGGGCGGAGAGGAGGAGGATGCGCTTCCAGTCGTCGCACACCTCGCAGCGGGACAACCTCCCCGCCAGCCCCCTCGGCGGGGCCTCGGGGCTCTCGGGCTTGCTCATGGCCACGTCGATGGAGATGCAGGACTCCGGGTTCTCGGCGTCGTCCGAGGCCCTCCGGCAGCACAGCTTGGTGCCCTCCATCCACAGCACCTTCTCCCGCTGCAGCTCCGGGGGCAGCGTGGCCAGCAGCTCCTTGCTGGTCTCCAGGGCGGGAGCGCCTTCCTGGGGGATGTTGGTGAGCTGCCTGCAGAAGGGGCAGGGCAGCAGGTCCTCGGGCTGGTTGGGGGGCAGCCCCGTGCTCAGGCGGGCCACGCATTCCAGGCAGAAAACGTGGGAGCACTGGAGCAGTTTGGGGGTCTTGAAGGTGTTGTCGTAGGTGTTGAAGCAGATGGAGCACTCCACGGGGGACGTCGGCTTGGGAGAGGTGGGGTTGGGCGAGCCCGGGGAGCTGGTGGGGGATCTGGCCTTCCTCTTGCCATCTCCTGGCGAGGTCACCACGATGGGGCTGATGGGGATGGGGACTTCACCAGGAGAGGCAGGGGTCGGGCTGGTGGGAGAGTCCGGAGTGCTGGAATGCCACAGCTGGGAGAAGCACGACATGACGGAGCCCCGGGAGAGAAACAGAGCCCTGGGAGCCTCTGGAAGAGAGGAAAACCACAAGCCTTCATTTTAAACAAGGTGGAGACACCCCCGTCACCAGCTTTAACCCCTTCAAAGGAACAAAGAGCGAGCTGGTGGCTTCCACTGCGTCCAGAGGCGAGAAGCACACAGGGAGCCTGTGGGAAGCTGCATCCCGAAGGTGAAGTCAAAAATCCTGCACACAGAAGCAAGGAACCCGCAGAGATCCACCAGGAGCCAAAGCCTTTTGCAGCAGGACACCACGGATCCCAGAGGGGAGCAGTCCTTCCCCCTGAGTTCCTCCCTCTGGGCGCCAAGAGACACGACATGGACCTACCCCGGGTGGTGCTCCCCGACACCTGAGCAGGGAGGAGAGCAGAAGACTCCATGAGGGGCCTCGCCCTGGCAATCTATTAGTCTGGGAGGCCCTCAGGGGTTATGGTGGCAGGCAAGAGCAAGGCCTAAGAGACAGATAACACTGTTCAGGCGTGGAGGGAAACGGGGGGGAGCTTCTTTGGGGCGCTTCGTGCCTTGATCTGTGGTCCTGCTGCAGGTGGGTGAGGCACCACCCGAGGTTATCTCCATCCACAGCGGGATCTGAACTCCCCCCCTGTCACGGGAGAAGCCGAGGGAGGGGAGGAAATGGTTTTATGGCACCGTCTGTTCCATCCTCAGCCTCCAGCAGCACCTCTGGCCCTGTCACCGTGACACAGCAAGGCGGGCAAGGCTGGAGGAAATGGCCTTGGGGGCAGAGCAGGGGCAATTCTCTGCTGCTTCCTTGTTGCTCTGCTTTCCCTAAGGACACCCAGCTCAGCCCTAGAGGAGGAGGCTCAGCACCAAAGCCTTGCTGCCCTGTGCTCCCTGGAGGAGCCTGGAGTGGCTGAGGCACCAATTCCAGCAAACTGGTTTCCAAATTACTCCAATTTTTTTCTCCCGCCTCGGCAGCACCTTCAGCTCAGGTTTTTTTTACCCCAAACTCTCAGCTTCACCTACAGCCCCTCTCAGCTTTGCAGCTGCTGAGTGGTTTTACCCGAAAGCAAGTGTTTGGCTGGAGGAAATTCCTGGTGACAGGAACATTTTTTTGGGATGTGTCACCCAACTAGCCGGGCTTGATTCTCCCTTGATGGGAGATTTGCTGATGACAAGCCAGAAATGTCCAGGTTGGTGCTGTAATTACAGCTCTGCAGCCCAGTGTGTGGACCAGAGCCACAAAAAGGGTAATTTAAGGGATCAGAAGGACCAAGTGTTCCTCACGTTGCACTAAAATAAATCTCCATTATTTCAGGATGGAGAGTTCTCCCCTCTCCCCTCCCAACTGGCATTGCCAGAGCTGAAACCAGCCTTCAGAACCTCCCTTCTTTTCCTTCTCTTAATCTAAACGTTAACTTTGGTGAAGCTTCTCCTCAAATCAAGTTTTGTGCACTTTGCAGCGAGTTGGAATGGTTTCTAATGTCATTTTTTTATTTCCTGGCTCCAGATCCCCGTGCATGTTTAACACAACCTGGCAGATGCTGATGAATCACAGATCCAAGCCTAAGTTGGCACAGAGACGAGGAAAAACCCCTGGGTTTCTTTATTTGGTTTTTTTTTTTTGGTTGGTTTTGGTTTTTTTTTTTTAACTAAATTTCTGTTTTGCAGAACTCCCTCCTCTACAATCCAGCTCTCTGCAGTTCCTGAGTGTTTCTCAGAGATTCTGAGCAGTAAAACCAGTGGCAGGAGGTAACCTCAGAAAGAGAGAGCCTGGGCTTGCACAAGCTGCGATTTCACAACCCGTGTTATGAAATTAAAGCTGTTCTCTTGAGGTTTGTTTTTTTTTTTTACTGCTCTGTAACGTGTCAGAGCAACATCCTGATATAGTAAACTTGAAGTTTACTCACAGCAGCTGCTTTTAAACGAGGGGACAAGTCCTTGCCTGCGTTTTAACTTCCCTAAGCAGGGTTGTGACGTTGTGGATGTGCCTTAGTTTTAATAAATTTAGAGGCTGGTTATTTTATACTGGCACCTCGGTGTTATGTTGGCACCTGGCTCAGGTAATTACACAGATAATTGAATTAAACTGGAGAGACACAAAGAGGAGGGAACAGAGCTGAGGCAGGAGACAGGTTGGATTCATGCTCAGCCTCCCCCCTCTGCTTGTGTCTTTTTAACAGAATTTCTTGGGGTTTGGGGGTTTTTGTTTGGTTTTCTGATGGTTTTTTTTTTCATTCAGACCCCCACAGTCTCTCCCAGACCTTTCTGCTATTTATCTCCTATTACCAAATATTTTTACCTGGGCTTTCCAGAAACTTCAGTTTCAGAAACACCAGTAAATAATGAGAAGAAACACATCAACTCAGCAAATAAACAAACCAAAGTAAATAAATACAAGTAAGTAAATAAATAAAACTAACTAAATAAATACGACGAAGTAAATAAATAAAACTAAGTCATTCAGGACTTCTTCCAAGTTCTAGAAAACTTCTTTCTACCCCATAAAACCAAGGAGATCACAAGGGTTCTGCTCCATCAGGCCAGTGGCCAGCACTGTTCTGATGGTCCCTTGATGGGATCTTTAACTCAGAGCAATGAACCCCCAGCAAGGCAAGAGCTGTGGAGCAGATTAAAGTCAATAAATACCTGTTCAGGGTGCTGTTAGAAGGAGGAAAGCATGTTCTGGGCTCTTGATTTCTACCCCTGAAGAGTCTTCTCTCCAGAGGGGCTTTTTTTTGTGTTTATAAAAGTGTCCTCTTGTTGTCCCAGCTCCGGGTGGTTTTTCCTGGCACAGGACAAGTGACCTCCAGGAGCTCCCAGTGCACGAGTGGCCTCAGAGCTGCAACCCAAGGATCTTTTATACCTTCCTGTCTGGAGGTGACTTTACCTGCTCCACCTGCCCTTCCCCAGCCCCACTGAATCATTCCCTGGCTCCGAGCGCTCCCGCTCCGGCCGGTTCCTGTGACAAACAGGGCAGGCTGGAATGCTCCTGATAAGGGACACCTGCCTGGGAGAAATGCTTTGTTATTCCTCTTCCCTGACCCTCTGCTCGCTGGTAAATTCTGGTTTTTAGGGGGGTTTTAATCGCTTCCCATAACCTGTTGTTTTCTGGGTTGTTTCCCGGTTGCGTTTTCGCCTCCCGAAAGAAAATTTCACCCCCAAACTTCACCTCTCTTATCATGCCCCCATAAAACCTAAATAATTTGGAAGTGCCTTATGGCAGAAACCAGATTCTGACAGTCCCATTTCTTATGGCTGGCTGAGGGGAAAACTAAACGGTTGTGATAGAAAATCCAGGATAATTCGAAAGCTGTTTGTAAATTAATTGAACCACTCCACACACCCATCTGCCTGCTTTGAGCCCCTCTGAATGGATTGGCACAGGGAGGGAATTTCATTCTTTGCAGCTTAATATTTCTTAATATTTCTTGTGGAGAAATATTATTCCACCTGCAAAGCTTGTGTGTGGTTCAAAGGACATCAGCCCACGAGCCAGAAAAAGAACCAGCAAATTTACATTTGTGGGCAGATAAGGACACAAAAGAGGGGTGGGGGGGAGAGACAAACATTCAGCATTTATTCCAGCCCTCATTTGATGCAAACACTATTTTTCTTTGTTCGGTTTCTCCACAAAACCAACACTCATAAATAACTGGATTTTTTTTTTTCAGGCCAGTATCAGGAAGTGCCTTCTTTAGAAATGGGTGAAAGACATCCTGGAACTCTCTTGGGACAGAGAACTGTCTAAATCTCACTGATTTTAGGGGCAGTCAGATAGAACTGGCTTTGGATTCAACATTCCTCTATTCCAGGTCACACCGTCCAAGGAGCTAAATAAGAGAAGTGTGTTAAAATCACCAAAGCTTTAGGATTAATTATGTTTTAGGATTAAAATTAAGGTTCCTGGGTCCTTCCACAGCATTGTTCTCCAGTGGATTCTTGCTGAGCTCCATGGGTGGTTCTAGAAGACAAACAGCCAGTGGAGATGCAGGTTTGGACTAAACTTTCCCGGAGCTGCATCCCAGGAGAGCGTGGGAATGACAATCCCTGCAGGAGGCTGAGCTGGCAGCACCTCATGGAGCACTTCCCAGGTATTTATCCCTCACTCAGGGATGAGTGGGGCTGGCAGCAAGCACTGCCTGCAGCTGACACAGCAGGATGTTGGATGAAGGGATGGGAATGAGAGCTTTAGGAGTGTCCCTTAGTCATGGCAGGAGCACACTGGGCTGGAGTTAACACCATTGCAGCACCATGGCAGGCTGTGTTATCTCAGGAAGGATCAAAAAATCTGTGGTTTGGGTCCAGCTGGGTGCCTTTAACCCTTTCCCCACTGGCAGAGTGGGATTGCTGAACAGCCATGTGAGCAGAGAGCTGCCCTGGCAGAGTTTCAGCCCTTCCAAGGCTGGTTTCCCACCAGGAATGGGTTTTATCCAACCCAGGAGCTGAGAGCCTGGGGCAAACTGGGCTCAGAGTTAACACCATTTCAGCACCATGGCAGGCTGTGTTATCTCAGGAACACACTGAGGATCCAAAAATCTGTGGTTTGGGTCCAGCTGTTTCCCCTGGAAGTCAGTGGGACAGCAAGGATTTAATTTTTAAAGCAAGGCACAGGTGCCTTTTAACCCTTTCCCCACTGGCAGCCTGGGATTGCTGAACTGCCACGTGAGTCAGGGCCAGAGTTTCAGCACTTCCAAGGCTGGTTTCCCACCAGGAATCCAACCCAGGAGCTGAGAGCCTGGGGCAAACTGGGCTCCTCCACACTCCTCCCTCTCCAAGGGCTGGAAGATGGGGATGACGAGCAGGGCTTGGCTCCCAAAAGTGAGTGGGAGGTTTGCTGTTATTTTTATCCTCTGCTCGGAGGGAGCAGAGCGAGCACAGTCAGGAGCTGCAGCTGGGCTGGGGTGGATCCCAGGGCACAAGACCTTGGTTTTTTGTCCTAAAAGGAGCAGTGGAGCAAAGCAGGAACAGCTCCTTGGTTATAACACTGTTATTTCCTTGAACTGACTCCACGTGCAGGGCTCAGGTGCTTCTCCAAGGGATTCCCCGGTGCAGGGATGTGCAAAGAGCAGCCTGAAAACACTTGTTCCAAATTGATTTTCCACGCAGGAATGAGGATTCTGTGGCTGGAATGCTGAGATGAGAGGGAGGAGATTCAGATCCCTGCTAGGAGCGCTGGGATCTTGAGCAAAACACTGAATTTTCAGGGATTTCTGGGGCCTGTTTCCTAAATAAACAGATTGGTTTATGTCGTTCAAGAAAAGGAATCGTAAGCCTTGATTTTGGGTCTTGGATTATGGATTTTGATGGAACCTGGGAGGGATGGGTGTTGCACAGGGCTGGTCACAGCAGCTCCAGGCATAGAGATCCTGTAGGATCCCACCTGCAGTGAATAACTGGGATTGAAACATCGACACTCTCAAACCATCAGACCCTTCCCACCATCACCTCTCCTGGTTTTCCCAGCACCAGTGACCACTGCCACCTCATCCAGGAGTGTGGGTGAAGGGATGAGATCTTCTATAGGGTTTGGATTCTTGCCAGGGGGATTTATTTAGGAGGGTTTGTCACGAAAAAGGTTATTTCTAACAGCAGCTGGTTGAGGGCAGGACCACTGAAAACTTGCAAGCCGGTGTGAAGAGAGGCAGAGAAATAAAAACAGATGGCTGATTATATGGTTTTAAGCTGTTTCCTTGGCTTGTCTTTACCTCCACCACTGCCCAAGTGTATAACTCTTTTCATCCTTTGTGTAGTTAGTTTATCTTATCTCAGTTGATAAGTTAAACCACCCAGTAAAATGGGTGGAAAGAAAAGTCAAAATGCACCAAGCACTGAGCAGCAAAGTTCCTCTCTCCCCTTTCTCCCCTCCTCCAAGGCTGGCTGGTTTATTATGTCCCAGCAGCACCTCTTGCTCATGTTTTGGGGGTTGTTTACAGCTCTGATTTGTGGGGGCTCCATCCTAAGGCTGTGCACGAAGCCTGGAGGGGCTTTAGGAGGCTTTTTGTGCTGGGAGAAACCTCAGGGAGCAGTTCCTGGAGCAAAAGAGCCAAACCAAGCCCTGTGGAGCCTGTGCAGGACAAAATTCCAATATATAGTGCTAGTCCTGCCTGCACAAGACACGGGGGTTCAAGTTGCTGCAAACAGGGCAAAAATATCCAGATGTGCTGGTTTGAACTGGGTGAGACTCAGCCTGGCTAAACCCAAGCCCCTGGTGCAACAGGGAGGGAAGTGCCTGAGGGGTTAAACGCAGAGATGATATTTAGATTATATTAGATTTTATTTTCTTAATTCCATTTTCTGTTAGCTCACCCATTCACGTGCTCCAAGCCAGTGAAAGCACACACACACACACACACACACATCAAATCTGTGGGTTTTGAGCCAGGTCCAGCTCAGCAGCTGAGCTCCCCACCTCCCACTTATCAGCTGCTAATCAGATGCAGAAGAAGTGGGGACCTGGTACTGCCTGAGTTCTGCTGATAAACAATTCCTTGGCCCGGAGCTAGCGCTGCTTTTTGATCCTGCAGCTGTTCCTCGGAGTCAGGAGGGCTGATGCTCCGAGCAATTACTGCTCCGGGCTGGTAAACAGCTCCATTAAGTGATGTTTCCCATCACGGCGCTCTTTTCTTTGCCTGAATTCACGTGCGGGCAGCTCCTACCCGGGTGTTGGCTCTGAAGTCTTATCATTGCTGCAGTCGTTTGTGCCCGGGCTAGACTGGGCTATTTAAATTCCAAAGGATGTGTTTGGGTACTGCCAGGAAAGAGCCGTGCTGAGTCATCAGATAAGCTGGCTGGGGAGCTCGCTGGGGGATAGTTTTAAGGTAATTATATTTTACCCTTCTCTAACTGTTTCTATCAGACAATCTGAGGGTACCTGATAGACACGGTGATTTGAGCCTTCCAGTAACTTGTGTTTGTCCAACCATGTTTCCAGCTGGGCACGTTTTACAGCCCAGGCAGTAAAAGAGAAATGCTGCCGTGATTTCTGGGCAAGTGGTGCCCCTTGGCAGGGCAGAGTCACTGCCCAGAGCAGAGGGATGAGGCTTTGAACAGGTGGTGGGGTGGGAAACACCACCAGAGTTGTGATAAATCATGGAAGGGACCTTGGGTTTGGGTTGGAAGGGACCTTCAAAGGTCAGGGAGTGTGGCAGGGACATCTTCCCCTATCCCAGGTTGCTCCAACCTGGCCTTGGGCACTTCCAGGGATGGGGCAGCCACAGCTTCTCTGGGCAACCTGTGCCAGGGCCTGCCCACCCTCCCAGGGAAGGATTTCTTCCTGCCATCTCATCTAAACCTCCTCTCTTTCAGTTTGAAGCCATTCCCCTTTGTCCTGTCACTCCAGTTCCCTCTCTGGCTTCCTTGTAGTCCCCTCAGCTCCTGCAATGTCCACTAAAGCAGATTTAGAGCAAAACTGCTCCTGTTTGAGCCACAGGTGACTCCTGTCCCTTAAGTGATGCCCACCTTCACTGTTCAGGAGCCAAGTGCCTCCATAGTTTAATCCCCCTGGCACTGGACCCCCCTGGAACACTGGACCCCCCTGGCACTGGATCCCCCTGGCACTGGATCCCCCTGGCACCCAGTCTTGGTCTCAATTTCCTGCAGTCACCAGGAAAGCAGCACGATTAGATAACCATTACAAGGGGCAATTTGCCTGGCACTCTGTGGCTCAGGTGACTGTCACACCTCGGGGCTCAGTGATTCAGCCACTCATGGCCAGCTGCTCACATAGCAGGAATAACATCCATTCCCTGGAGATAAGGTCAGCTCCTTTTTTTTTTTATGTTTGTTTGGGGTTTTTTTTTGTCTTCTAAGCCCATCATTTCTGAAGGAGTAAGTGACTTGGACTGAGGGCTGAATTGTGGTTTATAAATCACTGGTGATCCCTGAGACCATGACTAGGAAGGCTTGTTGGCTTTCCAAGTGTGCTGATTCCATAGTGGAAAGCTGGAGATCAACAGTCATAAACAGTGGCTCGAAGGAAGAAGAAATCCCACCAGAATTCAGGTCTGTGGGAGTATCCCAAGGACCTCATTGGGGGGATGTTAAATCATCCCAGGAGCTGCAGCTCCAGCTCCTTTAGGGGCTGTGAGAGCCTCAAGTGCAGCTGATCTGAGATCCAGTGCCCAGGAAGGAAAGGAATTACCCCCCTGAACATCAAGGGGATGCTCTTCCCACGGAGCAGGAAGGGAATTGTTGTTGCCAGCCCTGGAATGAGCGATCCAGAGGCAGCTGCAGCCATGGCATGTTGCTGAGGAGGGAGAGTGTCACGGAATCACAGGATCCTTAAGGTTGGAAAAGAACTCCAAGAGCATCAAATCCAATCACTCCCCCAGCGCTGAGCCCACCACCGAACCACGTCCCCAAGTGCCACATCTACAGGTCTTTTGAAGACCTCCAGGGATGGTGATTCCACCACTTCCAATGCCTCACCACCCTTTCCATGAAGATGTTTTCCCCACTATCCAATCTAAAGCTCCTCTGGTGCAACTTGAGGCCCTTCCCTCGTGTCCTGTGGCTTTGGAGCAGAGCCCGACCCCGACCTGGGTACAACCTCCTCCCAGGGAGTTGTAGAGACCAATAAAATCCCTTTTTTCTTATACCTAAAGCCTCCTTTTGCCCAGGCTGAGCAGCCGCGATGGAGGAGGAGGGCAGAGCTCCCGGGCTCTCACGGACACCTTAATTGGCGCTTAATTGCCCTGGTGATTGTCCCAGCTCGTGTTCCTGCAGAGTTACTCACTTCCCGGTGACATCACGAGCTTGGGGAACGGCCTGTGACATCAGAGCTGAGGAGGGAATGCCTGCAGGGACCTCCTGCTGCTTCTCTCCGGGAACTTTTCCTTCCCTAACAATCCACCTGCCCTCTGCTGGCAAAATTCCCCCTTTCCCTGGAGCGGGATGCACTCCCGCTGGATCCGCACCTTTGCAGCCCAGTGGATTCCTCACCCCCGGAGTGGGTTGTGCTGCCCAGAGACACATCCAGGCAGGAAGGGGGGTGGATGGGATGGTAATTCATCCCTCCAGGGGCGTTTTTTTGGGATGCCAGACCCGAATTCCGGGCGTGTGGATCCCCACGGAAAGGACCTGCTGGTGGTGGTGAGGAGGGAGGGGGGGGTTCCCTGTGGGGTCTGTGGTGTCACACTCTCTACCAGCACTGACCTTTCCAGGTTATAAACAGCACATTCTGAGTGGATGGATCCCTTTGGCTTTGGATGGATCCCTTTTGCTTTCTTCACCCCATGGGAATCCACTGATTTGAGATGGATCTGATGGTGGACAAAACTTTCCCAGCGTCCTCCAGGGACGAGGGTGACCTTAAACTCTTTAATTCTGTCTTGTTGATGGCATTGAGCTGAAGGAGGAGAGGTTTAGATCAGATTTTAGGAAGAAATCCTTCCCTGGGAGGGTGGGGAGGCCCTGGCACAGGTTGCCCAGAGAAGCTGTGGGTGCCCCATCCCTGGAAGTGTCCAAGGCCAGGTTGGATGGGCTTGGAGCAACCTGGGCTAGTGGAAGGTGTCCCTGCCCATGGCAGGGGGTGGAACAAGATGATCTTCAAGGTCCCTTCCAACCCAAACCATTCCATGATTCTATTCCCTAATTCTCCCCTCCCAAGGATGAACCATCAATCTTCCCTTTTTCCCCCCCCAGGTGTAACCCCACAGTCCTTGTGTTTGACCTGAGAAATAAATAAGGACACTTTTCCATTAAACAAGCAGGACAGGGGACTTGGCAACCCCTGGAATTTCCAGCTGCAGGAATGACACCATCACACCTTGGCCTGCACTGAGCTCGGGAGAGGGCTGTGGGATTTGTCCCTCTGCAGATGAAGGGAAGGCAGAATCCTTTCTGTGTGGGTGATAAAACACCGAGGAACAGGGCAATATTTGCATTCCCAGTGCATTTCCCATCTGTTCCTGCAGCACTAACGCTGCTTTACATATCAAATGCAAATGTTTGTGGGTTTGGTTTGGTTTTTTTAACACTCGATTCCTTCAAGCCTAATCCTCTGCTAAACAACAACTCCCTGCTGGGAGTGCAGTGGGAAATGAGGATGTTCCCTCTGGGAACAGCCCCTTGGCTCTGCCCAGCCCAGCCTTGTGCCCTGAGTGAAAAACTACCCAAGGAGGAGAAGGAGTTCTTTGAAAATTGAACTCTAATTGCTGCATATTCTGCACAGAAATCCCCTCTCTGGTTAAACAGGATGAAAGATTAAGGTAGCAAAGCCTCAGAGAGCCGGTGCAGAATTCCTTTTTCAAGGATGGCACAGGGATGTTCTGTGTCTCCAGACACCCCCTGTGCCTCGGAGATCCCTCCCACTGCTGCTCCACCTCCATGGGATACATCAGGGAAGGGGTTTGAACTCTCTGCTTTAGCCCAGGACCTTTCTGGGAGAGGGAAATATGTCCCTGAACAAACTCAGCTGCTGTTGCAGCCTTCCCATCCCTCAGGAATTACCCAGGCAACACCCCCCTGGAACGGGGGGGAAGGTCAACACCTGGCTTTAGTTAGTCCTCAAGTAAATATAGTCCTCACTGATCAGAGCATGAAGTGAGAGATGAGCTCCTCTGGGGAGACTCTGATGTATTTTTAATGTACCTGATGCAGTGGTTTAGCAGTGGATGTGACATTAACAGCTACATTTGGGCACCAATTTGCTTCTCCCAGGTGCAAACTTAAATATTTGGACAACCAGCACAGAATAAATAATTAAGCTCCTCTAATCCTTCTGGCCCCTCTTGCTAATGAGCAATATTATGATATAAAATGTTTTTGGTTTTTTTTTTGAGGAACAAGCTTCTTCTTTCTTTTCCACACCTTGTGCCTCCTGACCTGTGAACAAGCCCAAGTCAGGCTTGACACGGTTTTCACTGGGGAAATAAATCTTGGCTGCTCTGCAGGTGTCAGGAGGGGACAGGTCTCTGTGTTCTGAAAGGGCTTTTGATCCAAACTGACACCAGGGAGACAGAGAGACGAGGAAAAAAAGTAGGAATATCTCAGTGAACTGTGACAGTGGGGACAAAAATGAAGCAGAAAACAAAGCCTGTGTCTCCTGCTCTGCAGATTTGAGAGGTGCACAAGGAATTCATCCAGTCTGATCCGCACACAGGGATGCTCCAAGCGTTTCCTTAGGGAATTCCTGTTGCTACGGAGCACTTTAAACGCAGAGCTTCGGATTCCACCCCCAGGAAACAGAAATCCTGCTCGTTTCAGCCTGGCTTTGGTTTTTAAACGAGGTTTGTAACGAGGTTTTTGTTTACGAGGAGCGGCTGAAACTCCTTCTGCCCTCCGGGTGTCACCTTGAGCGGGGCAGCCTCGGGCAAGTGCCACATCCCGGGATTGGAGGGATGGGATTTAAGGGCCGTGAGTGGGTGTTTGGGAAATTGCTGGTCCTTCTGCTCACGTCCTGTGTGTGCGGGGAGGCACGGGACAGGTTCCCAGTCCTGGATAAACACCCCCTGCCTCCCCTCTCCAGGTTCCCAGTCCTGGATAAACACCCCCTGCCTCCCTTCTCCAGATTCCCAGTCCTGCATAAACACCCCCTGCCTCTCCTCTCCAGGTTCCCAGTCCTGGATAAACACCCCCTGCCTCTCCTGTCCAGATTCCCAGCCCGGGATAACCCCCCTGCCTCCCCTCTCCAGATTCCCAGACCGGGATAGACACCCCCTGCCTCCCCTCTCCAGGGTTCCAGTGCTGGATAAACCCCCCCTGCCTCCCTTCTCCAGGTTCCCAGACAGGGATAAACATCCCCTGCCTCCTTTCTCCAGGTTCCCAGCCCTGGATAAACACCCCCTGCCTCTCCTCTCCAGGTTCCCAGACAGGGATAAACACCCCCTGCCTCCCCTCTCCAGATTCTCAGTCCTGGATAAACACCCCCTGCCTCCCCTCTGCAGGTTCCCAGACAGGGATAACCCCCCTGCCTCCCCTCTCCTGCCCCCAGGGATGGGCAAGGAATACCCTGGTGGGAAAGGAGGAGCGGGAAGGTTTAGGGATCTCACTTCCCAGCCTCCACGATGGATTGAAGCACCATTAGCATGGAAATCCCTGCTGGAAGAAGCTCCACGAGGTGCCAGTGCCCTCCCCCCTTCAGGATCCCCTATGGATCCCCTATGGATCCCCTCTGGAATTACAGCAGAGCTTGGAAGAGCCATCATTAGAACATTCCTGCCCCATCACCCATCCCATCCTCTGGAAAATGCTGAAAATTTGGATGAAAATGTGGCTTCTGAAGGGTTGAACACACCTTGCCATGAGCTGGCAGATGAATTCCTTCATTTTTTTATATTGCATCACATGGATTTGCCATGTTCCTGTTCATGCTTTTCCCCGGGTCCGGTTGTTTACTTTTCCTTGTGGAATCTTTATCAACATTCAGAGACTCAGAGAAGATCTCATTTATTTTATTTTCCTTATTTATTTGTATTTGCTGTGAACAAAGGAGTGTTTAAATACTGGTGGAGTATTTAATATGGAAACGATGTGTTGCTTATGGACCCAGAAAACATGGAATGACAGGTTGAAGAGATGTTAAATAAAAGAGAAGGGGGAGAAAGGGAGAAATAATTTGCATCTTTTAATATAAGGCAAGGAGAGGGCTAAAAAAATTCCAGATGAGAAGTGATTAACAAGCTCCTGCAGGTGTTCCCACTGAGTGGGTGTTAATCTGGGAGGACTGGAGCATAAATAGGAATTCCCAGTGCTGGGAAGGATTTTTTTCATCCTTATTTCGTGTCTTTTTCTTTATGAACTGAAGACAGGATGGTGCTAATCAAGCTCTGGGAGATTCACTTGAAGAAAGTGAGTTGTAATTCTAATTTTGATGTCTGTTGACGTGTTCTGTGACAGGCTGGGAGCTGCAGGATTGGAAGCTGGAGGTGACTTTGGTTTTCTGGAAGTTATGTCACTGGTGGAAAAGAGCACAAAGTTGTCACGACTGATCCTTCAAAGAGAATTTCCTTTCTGCTCTGTGCATTGGGAAGCTAAACTCGGCATCCAGGTTATTTTCTGTAAGCCTCTCTTGCCTCAAAGCTGAACTAATTTCAATCAAACCCTAAGTTTTTAAAGCCAGCAGTGGGTTTCTCCCGGCGTTCCAGACAACAGCTGAAAAGCTGAATTCGTGGCAGGCTGGGAATGCAAAAGTGAGGGTTTGTAGGAGTAGTAATGGCTTTTTCTGGAGAAATCCTGTTCAGCTTCGAGCTGGGAGAATAACCGAGAGAAAATTGCTCTGAGCTTTAACGGAGAGAGGCAGAGATAGGGATCTGAGCCGGGCTCTTCTCAAACGCGGGGGTAATGACTGACTTGCAGAAAAGCAATAAAAAAAAAAAAACCCTCCAGGCTCCTTGTTCCCTCCGCAGCTCCCCGTGCTGCGCGTGCCTTTGGAATTAGGCTGCGAGAATTTCCTGGATGTGAGAAAGAGCTTCACAAAAGCACGAGCCCCCCCCGGGGGACGGTTTGATGAATGGCTCAAAGCTCGGGCGGTCCTGGAAGTTTGAGAGAGAGAGAGAGCCACCAAATTGCCCAAATTCGGGGCTGGCCAGGAGCCTCCGGGCAGGAAATCCTGTTGCGTAAATCTTGTTTCCTTGTGGCTTCCTGTGCTGGAATTTTTTCTTCAGGAACAATCCAGCCCTTAGTGCTGGGAAGGGCTGAGGGAGGTGAGGTGGGCAAGGATTGTCCCCCCCGTGCTGGGGCACCTTCAGGGCTCTGTCCAGCTCTGGGGCTCAGTTCAGGAAGGACATGGAAGGGATGGAGCGTGTCCAAAGGAGCTGGGGAAGGGTCTGGAGTATCCTATGAGGAGCTGGGGGGCTCAGCCTGGAGAAAATGAACCTCAGGAGGGACCTTCTGGCTCTCCACAACTCCCTGACAGGAGGGGGAGCCAGGGGTGGGTCGGGCTCTGCTCCCAGGGAACAAGGGACAGGAGGAGAAGGAACCAAGCTGTGCCAGGAGAAGGTCAGATTGGACATCAGGAGGAATTTCCTCATGGAAAGGGTGGTCAGGCACTGGAATGCTGCTCCAGTGGCCTTTCCAGAGGGGTTCCCCAGGAGGGTGCCAGGAGAGAGAGGGGACGTGTTGGGACTCGCTGGGTTGAGACACCTTTCAAAGGAGAGGTGGTTTGTTCAAGGGTGGAAAAGTCAACCAGGAAATTCAGAGTTGAGGACAAGAGTTGAGTTTTTCCTGGTCTGAACTGGCCCAAAAAATGCCTGGAGAAAAGGAGGCTCAGGGGGGACCTTCTGGCTCTCCACAACTCCCTGACAGGAGGGGGGAGCCAAGGGGGATCGGGCTCTGCTCCCAGGGAACAAGGGATGGGATGAGAGGGAACGGCCTCAAGCTGTGCCAGGGTAGGGTCAGGTTGGACATCAGGAGGAATTTCCTCATGGAAAGGGTGGTCAGGCACTGGAAGGGGCTGCCCAGGGAGGTTTGGAGTGCCCAGCCCTGGAGGTGTCCAAGGAAAGGCTGGATGTGGCACTCAGTGCTCTGGGCTGGGGGACAAGGTGGGGATGGGGCACAGGGGGGACTCTGACACCTTCTCCAACTTTAATCATTCTGTGATTCTGGATTTTTGCTGTGTCTTGGTTTAGTCTTTGCTTGCCTGTCCTCTTGGGTGCTTTCCAG
Source organism: Manacus candei (assembly GCF_025592945.1). Taxonomy (NCBI): domain Eukaryota; kingdom Metazoa; phylum Chordata; class Aves; order Passeriformes; family Pipridae; genus Manacus; species Manacus candei. The sequence goes on from NW_026138070.1 coordinate 5,562,391, forward strand.
AGAGGGTGCTCAGCCATTGGAATGGGCTGCCCAGGGAAGTGGGGGATTCTCCATCCCTGGAGGTTTTTAAGCTGAGACTGGATGTGGCATCAGTGCCATGGGCTGGGAACCACGGCGGGGTTGGATCAAGGGTTGGACTGGATGATCTCAGAGGTCCCTTCCAACCCAGCTGATTCTATGATCTCACCCTCATTCCCATTATTTTTCCAGCCCCTGATCCCTGCCAGCACTTCTTATTTCTGGGACACCTGTGCAATAATGCCCTGAGCTCCTCCAAACTCCTTTGGCTGCCATCGATTTTTTTTGTGCTTATCAAGCCAAATGAAAAAAACTCCCCACCGAAGCAGAAATGCAATTTACTTTTTAATAAACCTTAAGAGGAAGTCAATATATCACCGGGAATTCTCCTTTTTTCAACGGGGTAGTAATTAAAGCTATATATTACTGGAAGCATTAAAGATTTAATACACTTTTAGGTGTGTTTATAAAGCTTATGTTTAATCTTTGGACTCGCAGCAAGAGCCTCAAGAGTGATTTCCCCACCCTTTTTTCTCCCTCCCTCCCCTTCTAAGGTATAGAGAATGTTTGCAAAGCCATGGAAATGGAGCAACATTTAAACCTCATTAGCTGTAATTCGTATAATTAGCATGTTTGATAAATTTGCCTTCAACTAAACACGTAGAAATAAAGGTTTCATTAAGAATGATGAATATTTATGGGGTTTTTTTTCACCTCCTACCTTTGCTTGCTTTACAAATGTTTGCATAGGAAGACACTGGTTTGCTTTACAATAAAGGAGAGGAAAAAGGAATCTAGAATATTAGGTGTATAATGTGCAGAGTACAACTTCTAGTCTAGAAAAATTTAGTTCACAGACATCACAGAAAGCCAGGAATTTTTTCCATGTCCACACAGGAATGGTTTAAGTGGAAAGGGAGATGTTTGAGAGGGAGGGTAAAGGTGAGGAGCAACTCCCAGCATGTCTAGATGAAGCCTCCAAGGTTTCTAATTTGAATGCCACAACCCCTTTGTCAGCCTGCCACTGGCAAAACATCTGATTTAAATGAGGGGTTGACTCAGAAATGCCAAATTTAAATGGAAGTGTGCTCCAAGGTGGGAGGGGGATAACCCTGGAAGGGGGGAGGCTGCTGGTCCTCATAGACATGGAAAACAGCAGCAGGTTAGAGGGGAAAAAGAAACCACATCAAAAGCCAAGTTAAGGGCAGAGCTGGCAGAATAAACTCGTGCCTGTGGTGCAGGTTTGTGGTTTGGATGTGGCTGGGAATTACCTGCAGAGGATTCACCTCTCAGGGTGTCCCTGAGGAAAACAAAGATATTCTGCTCCCGTGCAGGAATTCTTCTTAAAAGACTTCACACCTCCATTAGAGGTGATAAAAAAATAACCACCAAAACCAAGGGAAAGGTTGAAAGCACTGTAGGGAACAAGTTTTCAAGTTACTTTTACACTCCAACAGGAGTAGGAACTCCTGAGTAACTCCTCAGGCCAAGGCTGGGGGTGTTTTACAAGTCTTTTGCTTCCCACAGGTGCCAAGGAAACCACGAGCCCAGCGTGTGGCAGCACTTTTGACAGTAAATACAGCATTTTCTTCCATGTTCTGAACCCAAAGAAGCTTCCCCATCAATATTTTGTGCTTCTGGCCTTCAAGTTTTTTAGGGTTGTGTTTATTTTTTTTGGTGTTTTTCAAACTGGAGCGACTTCTGTTTCAGTGCAATGTTCTTATGGGGTTTCTTGAACTGCTTGTTGTCCTCCTGTGTTTTTAGCTGCAGTCCTTTCCAGCTGAATTTCCCGGGATAAAATTGGAATTCTGCCTGGTTTGTCTCAAACACAAGCTCACAAATGCAAAAGCACTGCTGAGTTTGTGCTGTGAGGTGACCAGGAGGAAGGGAACAGAGGGTGGTTCTAACTCAGGGGGGAAAAAAAAAAAGACTTTAATTCTTCTATGAGAAATTATAGGACATCAGAATAATTTATTGGTGGGTTTTAATGCCTTTTATTCATTATCAGACTCTGTGTAGCCTGTGAATTGCTCATCTCATCCCCTGCTGTAACTCAGGCAGCTCTTAAGCCCATCTGTTGTTTTCTTGTGAACTCTGGAAATATCTCCTTTATGGATCAAGTCTGTGACTCCTTTTCATTCATTTTCTGCTTTTAAACGTTCAGGATTAACCATAAAAAGCAGCTGTGAGTTCGTTTTCCCTTCCTAGAGCGTTGTCTTCAGGGTAAAAAGGAGTTAAAAGCAAACTTGGAAGTAAAATATAAGTGGTAAGTCAAGTGATGGGTGTGTTCATCCTGGCAGTATTAAAAATTTTAGCTTAATAATAATAATAATAATAATAATAATAATAATAATAGCTGGGATCAAACCTTTGGAAGCATCAATATGGAATCAACTGACAATGGGATCCTATGGAATCAGTGAAAAGGAACCTGGATAATTGAGGGGATGTCATTTAGGGTCATTCCAGGTGAAGAGATGGAATTCCAGAGTGGAAAATTAAAAATCCTGGAATGATTTGTGTTGGGAAGGACCTTAAAGATCAATAAATTCCTCTGCAGAGCTTCATATCACACAGATATTCTGGAATTACCCTGCAGAGAAAAAGGATAATATGAGCAAAAATAGGTGTTTTTTTTTTATCTTCCCCACAGCCTGGCATGGAGCTGATAATTAGATCTGTAATTAGTAACACACAATAATAGTTGTTTTGTTTATTTGGAAGTAATTTGTAATTCCCTGTCTACAAAAGGAATGTTAATGAATCCTTTGATGATCTCAGTGGGTCCCTTCCAAATTCAGGATATTCTGTGATTCCCTGATTAATTTTGACACCTTTTGTGCCAACATCCCTTGGAAGAGCTGCCTGGACATGGGAGAGAAAACCTCAATAAACGGACCAGGAAGGAAAAATTCCATCAGGAAGACTGAATTATTATTTTGAAATAACGTAGAGTTGACACATTTTGAAACTGTTTCACTGATTTTATTAATTGTTGTAGTGGATTGAACTTTTTCTCACCATGAAACTTTTTTATCTCTTGTTTTTTCCCCCCCTCCCTCAGCCTGGAAAAAGCTGTTTGAACCACATCTTCCACTGATTTTTCTCTTTTATTCGGGTAAAATCCATGTTTTTAGCAACAACTTCCTTTTGAAGGGCTGCACTTGGGGTTTAGAGCTGCAGTGGCAAAAACTGGGGGAACAGCCAGAAAGATATTTATTATATTTATTATATTTATTCATTTATTTTGCCAGCACTTCCCATTGCTCCCCAGCAGTTTTATCTCACAGCACTGCTGCCTTCTGAATTATAAATATAATAAGTCAGAATAAGAAAATAATAATAATACAATATTTTAATAATAAAATAATTTAATAAGATATAATACAATAATATATAATATATAAAAATTATATATAAAAATTATATATATAATATATAATATATAACATATAATATATAATATGTTAATATATAATATATTAATATATAATATATAATGATATAATAATATATAATAATTTAATAATAATAGAATAACAATAATATAATAGTTCGGAATAATACAATTCTGAATTTTATATACATAAATTCTATAGAAACATAATTCAGAATAATCAAATTATAAATAGAATTTTTATATTGTGAATAGAAAAATTTACAAATATAAAAAATAAAAATAAAACGACTTTAAAAAAACCCAACACCTAAAATATAAAACAACTAAAAAAAATCCTATTTTTGTCTCTCCACGTGCAGGACTTGTTGCCTCCTAAATTAAGATGTTTGTTGACTCTAAATTCAAATCTCACCATTTTTCCCCTTTCTTTCCTCATCCATAAACTTGGAAGTAGCAAATCTTGTCCTGCCCGTGTTGGGGAGGAAGATGTTGAGTTTTACAGTGTAACTGGTTATGGGAAATGTCATAAATTTGTGTGTCAAGCCCTAAACTATCCACAGGATTTAAACCACAAACTCTTCAAGGGGCTGAATCCATCAGGCAAGAAAAATTCCAGTCATGCTGTCACCGTCCTGTTTTGTGGAATGTGGATGGGGTTGGGAAGAGATCCCAAAAATCTTAAGGAGCTGCACAACAAATTTCAAGCGACACATTTATGGAATAAAGCAAAGCACAGCTGAGAAAAGGAGGAGATAAATGTATTTTCCTGGCTCTGAAGTCATCGTAGGATTTTACAGCTCGTGAGCAGAATAAAAGGGAGGAGGTTTAATCCGAGAAGAGATAAGGATGAATTTTGCATTGAGATGAAACAGCGCTTTTTAACTCCAAATACTTTGTCACAGCGTAATTTGTGTGTATGTGTCTTTGCACCCAGCAACTCTCTGAATTCAAAAGGCTTTTCAGAACTGCGTTAAGTGCTCTGTTAATGTGCAAATGCTGCAACTCCCAGCTCCGGGTAACAGCAAATGAACCCAATTATGATAATTCTCCTGCAGCTTCAGCACTTTTTGCTCTGTGTATTTATCATTTTGTGTTCAGTGGGTGCCACAAAGAGCAGAAAGCAAAGTCTGTCCACCCACTTTCATCTCTCTCGAGCAAAGGAGTGAATTGAATTAAAGCATTGAATTATAGCACGAATCCCAAAATCGGGGGAGAAACTCTGTATCCAAACTCCAGGGAAAAGTTATTTCCTGCTGATTTCCTCAGCCTTGAGAATAAACAGCGCTCAGTCTTTCTCTGGGGTTCTTCTCTGAAACATTTCACCTGCTTTGAGAAAGAAGAACCCCAGTAAAACACCTTTTATTTTGCAGTAGAAGATTTGTGAAGAGTTGCATTTCATGCTCATCTGCACAGTTATATAAATGCTCAGCAAAACTGCACAGGAATTATCCTGGTGAGTATTTTTATTCTTATTATTGCAGTTTCTTCCTTCCTGGATAAAATATTTCTATATGTGGTCCAGAAACTTTGAAAGAATTTAAATATGCCAAAATCTTTTTTAAAAGCCCCGTTTTATAGAACAGAGATCTTTCCCCAGCTGATGTCGGGCATTGTCTGTGATATCTTTATTTTAAGCTCGTCACAAGATGTACTGATGCCTCAGACTTGGAACAAATTTTAATTCTCCTCTTCAAGAGGAGGAAGCTTGAGTGAAAGGGAAGATTTTGGGTCAGAAGTGGAACTTTGTTGTTGCCTTTTGTTTCAAGTCTTAGTTTTGCTGAGAGATTTGCAGGAATTTTCCTGCCCTTTCTGCTGGAAAATTCCAGCAGCAGTTGGTAACTGGGAGAGGGGGCTGAGTAAGTGACAGGCAGGGTGATGCTCCTGTCTTTCTCAAGGCTTCCCTTATAAAATCATGGAATGGTTTGGATTGGAAAGGACTTTAAAGACCACTTCATTTCATCCCTCTGTGACAGGCAAGGACACCTTGCACCGGACCAGGTTGCTCCGAGCTCCATCCGACTTGGCCTTGAACACTTTCAGGGATAGGGCATCCACATCTGGGCAGCCTGATCCCTCCTTTCCCGGGATTCCCTGGATTTTCAGGATTTGCGGGCTCACAGGCCCCGCCACCTCCTGCCTTCCGCCGCGTCAGCGTTGCCAAGCAACGCCTAAAATGGCGGCGCCCTCGCAAGGCACGCCGGGAGTTGTAGTCCAGCGCCTCGCCGCCCCCGCGTCCCGCCCGCGGCGCGGGACTCGCTCTCCCATCATGCTCCGCGGCGCCGCGCGAAGGGCCGAGCGAGCGCATTTACCTGCGGGGAGCGGGGTACAGGTGGGGCGAGCCGCGGGGGCTTCTGGGAGTCGTAGTTCAGGACGGAGGGCCCTGAAGGGAAGTGGGGCGACGGGCGGCGGCCGTAGGACTACAACTCCCAGGGGGCAGCGGGAGCGGCGGGCAGGGCGCCGGCGGAGGGCGGGGGGTACGAACGGGAACCTCGGCGGTGCTGCCGCGGTGGGGGCTCAGGTGAGACTGCAGGTGAGGAGGGGGAGGAAGAGGAGGAGGCGGGAGCGGGCACGGGAGGTGACCCCCGGGGCGGGCGGAGAGCCCCGGGCGGTGCCCCATTGTTCGCAGGGTGCCGGGGTGGGATGGGGTTTGCCGAAGGGGGCGAATTCCTGGGGGGAAAAGCCCCCACCCCGATGCTCTGGCTGGGGAGGGCGGAGGTGGTTTGGGATGAGGGTGAAGATGGGGAGAGTCGCCCCTCGCTGGCTCCTGGTGCGTTTGGGAACGAATCCCCTCCTTCTCATCACCCGCTAAAACTCTGGATACTTTATTTCCTAATAAACCAAGTCAGTTTTAACAGGATTTTTTTCTCAACCTGAGATTTTTGGGGTTGTGGGCACTTGGTGTGACTGGTTTTGTTTCTTTGGGGGTTTTTCGTTTTGTTGTTTTTTTTTTTTTTTTTTCCTAAACTTCCACCCAATACACGCCTCAATAACACTGATTTTTGTTGCACCCTTTTGGAGTAAAAAAGCCCCCAAACCCTTAAACAGGCCATACAAACATTGGGGTTGTTCAACTGGGAGAAGAGGAGGCTCTGGGATGACCTAATTGTGGCCTTCCAGTGCCTGCAAAAAACATGGAGAAGGGACTATTGACAGGGGCTGGAGCACCAGCCCAAGGGGGAACGGCTTCACACTGGCAGAGTAGGGTTAGGTGGGATATTAGGAAGGAATTATTTACTCAGAGGGTGGCCCTGGCACAGGTTGCCCAGAGAAGCTGTGGCTGCCCCATCCCTGGGAGTGTCCAAGGCCAGGTAGGAACACCCTGGGATAGTGGAAGCTGTCCCTGCCCGTGGCAGGGGGTGGGACTGAATGACTTTGAAGTTCCCTTCCCACCAAAACCATTCCACCATTCTATGATATGTCCCTTTTTCCAGTCTTTCCCTGTAGCATATTCGTTCCTGCTCTGGGTTTTTTCAGGCTGCAGCAACTGTTGTAACAGCAGTAAACGGTGGTGTTAATGAGTGTTTGCCCAAGGCAGGTGTGCCCTGAAATAAAAACAGCTTTTGCAGCAAAGCCTGGCTTAAGGTAGATCCCCTTGGAGCAGGAGGTGTGTGGGTTTAATTGCTGGTTGCATAATCCTGGGGATGGGGGTTCTTTTCACTGGGGCACGTTCAGGAAGCTGGAAAAACGAGTCCTCCTTGTGCTTTAACTTGATAAAAGATTGTTCTGTTCCCTGACTGATGTTCTGCCACTGCAGGTTTGTTGGGAAACAGTTGCAGTGTCAGGGAGGAATTAGCAGCTAAACCACAAACCTTGGGGGTTTGGGGTTCCCCGAGGAAGATGCAGAGGGACTTCTGTGTACCTGTGAGCTGGTAAGTGAGAGTTTAAACTTTTACAGCCCTCTGAGACTGCATTGTGACCTTTCTTGCTCTCAGGATTAATTCAGGGCTCATCAGAATTAAGAAGGCTTTGAGTGTGGAACAGTTTCAAACTCTGCTGAGCTGAGGGAATTATGAAACCACCCGAAATTCAGGTGAAGTTTCTTTTCGTTGCCACCTTTTCCCAGGTACCTGAAGGAATCCCCTTGCTCAAAATAATAACTAAAAAATCTCCAGCAACACCTGAAGCAAGAAAGATCCTGCTAATACAGCAGAAATCATGGATACACAGAAACTGCAAAAGAGATAAATTAAAGGAGTGGGAGGAAAAAGTCTTCCAGTGCTTGGTGTAGATGAATTGTTTGTGTTCCTTTTTAAAAGCAGCCAGAGGAAGAATTCCCTCAGTTCTGTGTTTCACTGGGGGGTGTGTGTGTTGTGGAGCTGACAGTGATTTGAGGTTTGGTTCAGCTGGGAAACCTGGGGTGTGAAATCCTCGTTTCCATCGAGGCGTCTGCGTTGGCTCCCGACACACAAACACTTCCCATTATCCCTTCTCCCACAATCCAGAGGGAAAGCCCTGCCAAAGAGAAATGTGTTTTATGCTAAAGAGCTCTGCTGTGGGGGTTTGATTCCCGAGAGAATTCACGGATGGTGGAATGGTGGCACGGTTTGGGTCGGGAGGGACCTGAAAGCTCAGCCCATCCCACACTTTTCCAGCCACTTCCAGCCTGGCCTTGGACACTTCCAGGGATGGGGCAGCCACAGTTTCTCTGTGCCAGGTCCTCCCCACCCTCACAATAAGGAATTTTTTCCCAGTTTTTACTCCCAACCTGCTCTCATCCTTCATTTCAAAGCTGAGCCTTCAGCTCCTCTCAGCCACTGTCCCCGTATATTGAATATCTTGGAAGGCTTTAGGGCTTTTTTTGCCTTCTAAATTTAAAATCAGGCTCTAAAATATCGACACTTATGTTGGATTGGGGCTGGAAAGCAGGAAAAGAGTCGTGTTCTTCCCATGGTTCTGAACAGTGAGGCCAATGAACTGCACAAATCCCTGCTGGAAGTTGCTGGCTTGGAATTCTGCCCTCGATTTATTCCCTGACTTGGAGGTCACGAGCTCTTTCCAAGAGCTGTGGTTTTAGGAACTCTCTTATATAATGGTTTTTATGTTGTTGCATTTAAAGAATAGAGATGCTGAAGTCTGATATTTTTCCCTGGGAATTATCCTCAAAAAAAAAAAAAGTAGATATTTAATGTGACATTCATGGCTTGAATTTCTGCCTCATTCAGAGAGAGTTATATATACTATTATTATTAATATTATTTTATATACAATATATATTTATATATTTAATATATAATATGTCAATATATAATATATTAATATATAATATATTAAATATATAATATATTTAATACATTAAACATATCTAATATATAATATTATAAATATATAATATATATTGTATAGCTATATAGTATAAATATTATCTATTTATATACAGTATTATATATTTAATATATTAAATATATATTATAGAAATAATATATAGAAATACATTCATTTTATTATATATTATATATAATAATATAAATAATATATATAAAAAATATATATTATTAATCTAGTTAGGTATTATGAAATATTATTATTCTAGTTTTATATTATAGTAATAAAAATATATATTATTATTAGGCTGCTCATTTTTCCTGGCTGATTGAGAATCCACCAGGATGTGGAACCAGGATGTGAAGAACTAATTCTGGGGCTTGAATATAAATATTATATAAATATATAAAATATAAATATTATATAAATATATCAAATATAAATATTGTATAAATATATCAAATATAAATATATGTAAATATATAAAATATAAATATGTAAATATATAAATATAAATATATCAAATGTAAATATATAAATATATAAATATAAATATATAAATATAAATAAATATAAAAATATAAAATATAAATATTTCAAATATAAATATATAAATATATATAAATATAAATATATCAAATATAAATGTATATAAATGTATATAAATATAAATATATAAAATATAAATGGAGTCAATATAACATTTTTAATCTCAGGTTTAGGAGCTTTCAAACAGTTTATTCAGCTCAGCTTTCCTTTCCCAGCCAAACAAACCCTGTGTGGATCCATATTAAGCTCAGATACTGTGTCTCTCTCTCCTGGAAATAAAAAATATTGGCTGATGATTTGAGGGCAGATTGATCCCGTGACCCATTTGTGCTGGAACAGCTGCAGGGCAGATGTTCTGGGTTGGGTTTGGGAACCAAAGTCTGCCCATCAATGCCCCAACATTTATATTTATATATTTATATATATATTTATATTTTATACATTTATATTTATAGATTTTTTTTATTTTATATATTTATCTTTTATATATTCCTATAAATTTATATAATATTTCTATTCAAGCCCCAGAATTAGTTCTTCACATCCTGGTGGATTCTCGATCAGCCAGGAAAAATGAGCAGCCTAATAATAATATATATTTTTATTACTATAATAGAAAACTAGAATAATAATATATAATAATATCTAACTAGAGGAATAATATATATAATATATATTTTAATATACATTATTTATATTATATATTATTATATATAATATATAATAAAATGAATGTATTTCTATATATTATTTCTATAATATATATTTAATATATTAAATGTATATTATATATAAATATGTAATAGATAATATTATATATTTATAATATATAACTATAAATATATATTATATATTTATAATATTATATATTATATATGAATATAATGTGCTTGGTGTCCTGGGTTATTCCAGGTATGGAAATACAGCCAATACTGAGCTCGTGCTGGGGGGCTGCATCCCCAAAAAGCAGGATTTGGCACTTCAAAGTGGCTCTTTTCACAAATCTTTTATCATTTACCATTCCCCTTGGTCATGGAAATTCTCTTTCTAGGTAAGAAGGGCTTTATTGTTTAAATAAACTTAGTGTTTGCAGCTGTTATAATAATCAGGGGTTGGCAAAAATCTCTGCAAAGCACCCAAATCAATGAAAACCTTGATCAGCAAATACCTTTCCCAACTTCCAGCTGGTTTTTCCCAGGAGGAATTCTTGGCCAGGAGCTCATTTCTGAAGGGAAATTGTAGAAACCTGATGAGAAGACAAACCCTTACTATTAAATAATAACGACCAGAACATAATTAATATTATTTTTGCTTCAGTTGGAAGGCTCAGGACAGTGCAAGGTTTTCCTGCTCTGCCCAAATTTAGGAATTAGTTGGAGCAGCAAGGCTGGAATGTGGTTTTCAGGATTTTCAGCCCTTGATCTTGGAGCTTTCACTGATACCAGGGGATAATAATAAATTTTCCCAACAAGCTGAACTAATCTTATTTTGAAGTTTGAAGCTCTTTGTAAGTGATTTAAGGGAAAAAAAAAAACAACAAAAAACCATCTGGAAATTAATCATAGGAACTGCTGAGTGATTTTTGTTCTTCAGAAAAAAAAAAACCCAACTTGCCAAGGGTCATGATACAGGAATTTCAAACACAACCAGTGGGTTTGTATTGAACAAAAATAGTAACAAATTTCAGTTGGTGAAACGAGTCACTAGAGGAGTTTTCCCTGACAGTTGGAGGCTTTTTTTTTATTCTCACTTTGCTCTGGTTTGAGGTTCTTCTCTGTCCCCAGGTTTGATTTCTAAGGAGGAAGATGATTTTTCCTAAATCCAGGCTGCTGGCTTTTATCTCAAATAAGAAAGACTCTTTTTCCTAAATCCAGGCTGCTGGTTTTTATCTTAAATAAGAAAGACTTTTTCCTAAATCCAGGTTTCTGAGCCCAGCATTGTATGGAGCAGAGGACAGGCAGATTTATGTATTGACACAGGGTGGGGCTCACCCTGCAGATCAAACGTGATGTGGCACCTTTGATTTTCAACCCAACAGTCCTTTATTGATTTATTTGTACTTTACATTTCTTTGTTTACACGTTTATTTATTGTAACCAAACATTTAATGCCAGAAACACGGACCTGGGTGGAGCCACGTGGCAGTTTGAGGAGGAAAAAACCCAAAGCTTGGTGCAGACTGACCAAAATATTCTGTTTAAACTCCAGAAGGTCGTTTCTCAGGCAGCTCAGAAATGCAATTTATTAACTTCATTAACGCTTCAGAGCTCATTAATGTTGCCAGGGGAGAGAAATGAAGTGCAGTGCTGCCTCTCCTGGGTGCCCTGTGCTGCTCCCAGTCCATCCCAGTCCACGTGGAGCCCCTGACTGGGGGTTATCACTGGTGGTGCCAGGCAGGAACTGTTCCTTGCAATCCCATCGATTTTTTTTTTGTTTTTTTGTTTTTTTTTTCAGATCCTGGGTGTGGAATCGTCTCTGCATGGCCCAGTTTGGAACAGGCTGATAAGGCTCCTTGTTTCTTAGCAACCCCAGCTCTGCCACAGCCAGAAACCTGCCCTTCTGCAGCTGGAGGGGAAATTCTGAATGTCTCAAAAGCAAATCCCAAACCCAGGTAAGTCCTTCTTCCTCCCCTCCCAACCTTGTGTTTGATTTAAATTTGCCTCCAATAAAAGGGATGTGCATGGGCAAAAGTTCCTTAACAAGGGCAAAGCATAACTTTTGTGTCTTTAATAAATCATTTTTCCCTGGTTTTATTTAGACCTGTGTCTTTCCTGGGCATGGAGGTGCCATATGTCCTTCTCCTAACACGGCTGGTGGCAGAAGTTGCCAGCAAATCCACCCAAAACTCGGTAGGTGCTTGGTGGGTTTTGTCTTCCCAGGTGCTCTAAAACCAGAAGGATTATTTTCCTCTCCTGCTGCAGTTTCTAGGAAGCTGTTTAATTCAGCAGAAATTACCTGTACTGCTCTAAAATGAGCATTAAGTGACACTTTTCCAGTGGCTCGGTTTGCTCTGGTTGCCTTTTAAAGCAGGGAATTCTCCCTGACTCATGTGCATGTAGGGATGCAACTGCTAAAACCTCCCAAAAAACACCCTGGTGATCAAAAAAAAAAAAGAAACCACTTTTTAAACTGCTTGACACTGCAAATAAATAATAAACCAAACCACGGGTACCCAAAAGTTAACTTTGCAAACGACTGAGGAGCTCTGAAGCTTCAAGTCACAAAAGCATAAAATTCTGCTGGAAGGAGGGTTCAACCAACAAACCTTTTGAAGAAAACTGGTCTTAGGCATTTTATCTATAAATCTGTTTTTTTCCAGTGTGGAATCACCCTGCTAATTTAATTTTTAACTGTTTGATCTGAGAACTTTGATCTCTGTCACCTTCCCACTTGATGGTGTTGGCTGAGAAGCACAATAATATTTGCTGTTGTATATTAGTTATATTTAAGTCACTTTTGTGGCTGAATTTAGGGCAGCTCTCGTTACTTTTGACTTTTTTAAGACTGATTTGGAAGTTTAGTGGCTTTTTGTGCAGGTTCAGAGTGTGGCTAAACCCAAGGCTCTGGGAGATGTTATTAATATCTATCAAAAGAACCACAGTGTTCCTACCAACCATTTCTCTCTGAGCTTTGTGTCCCAGCTTGCTGTAATTTGTAAATAACTTGGAAGCTGGCTTTTATATAAACAAATAAAAATAAGCTCCATGCCTGCAGGGTACGTGCAGTTTTTCTTTTATATTAAATATTGAAGGAAGAAGCTCCTGCAGTTGTGCTGGGTTGCTCTGAGGTGTTGTCACCACTTGGAATATTCAGTGAAAACTGGGCTTTGCCAGTCATTTTGCCAACAGTTTTTCCCTGTTTGTGGAGCTGTGGGAAGCAGAACTCCCCCTCTGAACTCTCCTTCACTGATGATTTTATCAATTATATTTCTAAAGCAGTTTTTGGGGGCTTTTCCCAACGTCACAAGCACAGTGTGCTTTATTTCAGTGTTATTAAGGAGCAGCTTCCAGTGGGTTCTCTCCTTGAAAAACTGCTTCCTGCAGAAAGAAAAACTTAAATTTTAACTGAGTTGCTGCTTGTTCCTCTCTGTCCCCTGGAGATAATGAATTCATTATTGTTGATGAAGCCTTTTAATAAAGGTGGGAAACACCCTGTGATTTCTTTTCTCAGGTGTCAGAACCAGAATGTTGTGTGGATGTGTTGGATTCCAACAGCTCCTGTCCAGCAACCAACCAGTGCAGTCCAGGTATAAGTTGTTGTTGCTTAATAAAATCATGGAATCATGATTTTATTATTTTATTATTTTTATTATTTTATTATTCCCCTGGTTTGAGTGGGAAAAGACCTTAAAACTCATCCAGTCCCACGAGCAGGGACACCTTCCACCATCCCAAGTTGTTCCAACTTGGCCTTGGGCACTTCCAGGGATAAAAAATTCCCAGGTTTTTAATTTTTTTTTTTTTAAATTAACACCAAAGTACCTGATTAATTGGGGAGTAAAAACAAAATAATGAATGCATGCACACATCAAAGTCTTTCTTCCTCTAACACACACGAGCTAATGCTGCTCATGACTCACAAATATTGTCCTTTCATGGCTAAAAGGGAATAAAATATTATTGATGAGGTTATTCTTTATTTCTTTTTATTTATTTAATGTGCACTTGGATTATGTAAGAGCTGCTGGAAATGCTTGAAAGCCCTAAAAGCCCATATAATCAGCATAAAAAGCCAAAAATGCTGTAATGTGTATTTAAGGCAGCCTTAAGAACCATTTCAATGGTTTTGTTGACACAAAAAGCCTCATTCTTCCTCCTGCCCTGTGCCTGAAGTTGTTTTCTCCTAAATGGAGTTAAAATCTTCTTTTGTCAGTGAAAGGTGGTCCTTTTTTAATGCCATTTTATTTCAAATCTGGGAATAAAAGCAGGAAAAATGGCTCCAGAGCCCACAGGGACAAGAGAATTAGTGACTTTAAAATTGGGATCCACCCTGTGATGGTTCTTTGGGTGTTTTAAGCCAAACTTTATTAACTCCTCTAACAGTTGCTTCATTTAATACATTAATTTCTGCTTCTAAATGATCTTAGAAACAGGTGTCATTAGCTATGGTATAAACAATTGCCTCCAAATTGTGGCATTCTCTTAAATCTTCCTGTAATCTGAGAATCTCCCAATACCTTTGGTGTCACATCAAAGTTTTTGCTCCAGAAAGTCTTTGCCTTTCCCTTGTGTTCAGATGAAATATCAGCTGTAATTTATGATTTTTGGGGCATCAAACCTCGAAGGAAAATGGTTTGGAATCAGCACCTTACCAATGGTTTTGCCTTATGGGGATAATTGATACCAATTTTTGGCTCAAGGCTCTTCCAGAACTGGATTTTTAACCAGCAACAGGAATTAAAAAAAACTTTATTAGGGCAGGATTTGGATTTTAACTTCCAGCATTTTCCCCACCCTTTCTGGTTCTTGGCATGTTGTCCCTGCCTATTGTATTTCCAATATTATATATATTAAAAATATCATTAAATTTTGTTTCTGTGACCTCTAAAAAGTAAAATGACTCTTTTTTTTTTAGTATTCTTAAGTGTTACTTATAATTTTTTAGGCATTTCCCATCTTGCTGCAAACTCCACCATGGGAAGCAGGGAATGGAGTGGGGTTGGAATTACCTTTTGGAAGCTGTTTGCTTGTAACTCTCCCTCCTTTTCCCCCCCTTTTTTTCTGGAATAAAGGCTTTGAAATGAAAACAATCCAACAGAAATGAAATTAAATGAATAATGCAAATAATTGTGACAGATTAGGAAGCAGGAGATGCCTGTAACCAGCAGAGAAGAGGGAATTTCTGCCTCTTTTGGGGAAGAAATACCCAAAAAGTGGGAAAAAAATTTGCCTCCAGTGTTGCTTTTGTGGTTTTCATGCCTCTGTACCTGTTGTTCCCCTGCAGGTTGTTACAGGAGATGGAATGAGGATGGAAGCAGCAGCTGCATTAAATGCAAAAATGAAACCCTGCCTGTTTTCTCTGTTTACAACCTGACCGAGTGCAGAACTAGTGAGTCATTTATCAGCCCTTCATTCTGGTTTTTTTTAGCCCTGACATCTCTTCTTTGGCCCAGCAAAGACTCTCCAAGAGTCAAATCCTGCAGATTTTTATTCCCCTCCCTTTATCCAACTTTCCCAAAGTGACTTTGAGCTTTTGAACACGCCACAAAACCTGTAGGAACTTGGAAATTCAGCGTAAAGAAGCTGCAGAGTGATGTGGAATCGTTCTATGAGGGGGGCAAAAAAACCTTCCAAATCTTGCTGTGCAAAAGCAAATGTGGCATGAAATAAAAATGATGAAATGAAACAGTCCTGAACAGTGAAATGATTAAACTCTCTAAGCAGGATCAGTGGCAGACACCCAGTGAATGTTGAATTTGGGGGCAACTTTCATCTACACTACAAGAAAAAGGCATTTGCTGGGGGTGTTTGCCAGCATTTCTCTCCAGAGCACAAAACAACTCAGACTGTGCTTGAGTTCTTTGAAAAAAAAAATCTATATTAAGGAGCCTGGATTTCATTTTGTGTCTGAGCTTTGTTGGAGAGGTGAGAACCATCCAATTCCTTGTCAATAAGTTTAATGAAAGGAGCTCAGAAACTTGGTTTGAGTTCTTGGGAAATGCAGCAGTGAATTCTTTTCTTTTTTATTATTTGACAGATTTTGATGATGTTTGTTTACTTTTTTTCCAAAAAGAATTCAGAAGTGATATATACAAAGTGAAATTCAATCAGGATTCCTGTACAACCTCAAATTGTATTTCCAATATTATACATATATAACCTCAAATAATTCCTGAGCAGTTAATAGTCTTTTACTAAGGTTTTCAGCACATCTGTAGTTTTTGTGTTTGCCTTTAAAAACATTCTTTTTTAATTGCAGCTGGGAGCAGAGGGATGAATTTCCAAATGAACATAAGCACTGTAACTCCTTTCCTACAGAGCGTAGGTGAGTAAATGATTTTGTGATTATTCCCCATGTACCAGTAAGTTGTAAAAACAGGTTTTATTTCATTATTAGCTTTTATTCCTTGAACAAGGTTTATTCTAAGTGGAGTAGAATTTTTTTAACCTTTCCTGCCTTATTCTCAACAAGAATCTTTTCTAAAGATTCTGATAAATCTGAGTTGAATTTTAAGGTAATTCTTTTGCTGAATGATTCTTTCACCTTGGGGTCTACAAGGGATTTTCTGGTGCAGCTTGAGCTGGTTTATGAAACCAAAAAACTGAGTTTTGAACGTTTATGCTGCAAGATTTTGGGTTTTTAGGGGTGAGGCAACATGTGACACCTCCTACAT
This sequence comes from Manacus candei, assembly GCF_025592945.1. Lineage (NCBI taxonomy): Eukaryota > Metazoa > Chordata > Aves > Passeriformes > Pipridae > Manacus > Manacus candei. The sequence continues at coordinate 5,578,953 of NW_026138070.1, forward strand.
CTCGCTGAGCCTTTCTCTTGGTTGGTTTTATCACAGTTTAAGCTCCTAAAAACACTTGGACACTGGTAAGAAGGACACAAATTGAGAATATTTCAGCAGCAAGAGACTGGATAAAGTGATTTAAGTGTTAGAATTGGTTCAGTATTTCCCAGAAGGCAAAGCTCAACAGCCCTGGTGAACAGGGGAGCTGCTGATCCCTTCCTAATTCATCTTTTCGTGTCTATATTCTCAATTTGAGGCATTTATTGCCCTTCAGAACGTGGACTTCTCAAGCAGTGAATGAGTATCAGGAAGTTAGTCTTTTATCTGTTGTTTAACCCTTTTATTAGAAGGGATTTCTGATGAATAACGGTGTTTTCTCTATAATGTGGGTTTTTTTGCACAGGGGGCCCAGAAGTGGCAGCTTCCCTCATCTTAGGGACATTTTTCATCAGTTTGTTCCTGATTCTCTCTGTTGCTTCTTTCTTCTACCTCAAACGTGCCAATAAACTTCCCAACATTTTCTACAGAAGGAACAAAGGTAAGATTGTCCATTGTCTATTAAATCCCTAAATGAACTTTGCTTGATTGAATGTGCTATCATTTGATATCAAATTTCACTCCAGTGGCTCTCTGAGTCTGAACTGATCAAGAACCCAGAATATCCTTGAAGGATTGAGATCTCTTGAGTTGCTTTTTCAAGGAAATTTAGTCAGCACCAGGTTCTCCTTCAGTTTTTAGGGGCTCAGGAGCTGGTTTATGACATTTCTAAGCTGGCAGGACACCAGACCTCTGATGCTGCAGTGCCTGTGGTCTGACTTCCCTCTTTTGGGCTGATAATTCCCCCTGATCCAGCAGGATAAAGCCTTAATGTCCTTCTTTGAGGGGGGGAAAACCTTAACAAACATTCCCCTGGCTGATTCTCAGCTTCCCTTCTGTCTGGAGGATGATTATCACCCCTCTGGCTAAAGGGGTTCACATTTTTATTTGTCCTTTTATTTTTTCCTGGCTCCAAGTGACATTTTTTCCCTGTCAAAGAAGCTGCTGAGGTTTCTTCCTCTGAAAGCAAAATAAGTCCCTCTTGAAGACTTTACAACCCTTTATCTCAAATCTTGAAGAGAGTCCTACACCCAATGTGTTCCCCTAATGGATTTTCTGACTGTCCTGCTCTGCTTTGTGACAAAACTCTGTTTTTTTTTTTAGCCATAAAACTATTCCATGCATGAGTGTATTTTTGGAAAAACAACAGTTCCAGCCTTTTAGATTAATGAGGGTTAATCTCTCTCTTTCTCTCTCTTTTAGCATCTGTTCTCCAGCCTAGTGAAACAGTAAGTAAATTCTCTTCTTCCAACAGGAACAAGCAAATAAAGCATCAACCACACAATAATTTAAATTTTAACAGCTCGTTAACGAGCTCCTTAATCTGATGGGCGAGACTGAAATAAATAGAAAAGATGTTTTGGGGGTTATTTGTCCAAACTGAGGTGAAAATGAATACAAACCATCTGGATTTCTGGCTTCTACTGAGTGATTTTTTTTTCCCCAAGAAAAACCCTACCCAGTAAATACTATTGAAACCCTGAAATGTTGCTGTGGGGTTTTTTTGGGGTTTTTTTTTGAATGAAAGACTGTGAAAAGGTGCTTTGTTTGACATGATGATTCTGTTCTCTGCAGGCATCCATGATACCTCCCCCAGCTTCTTCAGGTGAGGAACTGCTGCCTGGGATGCTAAAAAGCAGGGAAACTTCTCTCCTCCGAGTGGGAATGCTGAGAATACCCACAATATATCAAAATAACCATTGATAAAGCTGCTTTACAACTGGTGGAATCTGTGCTGGGGACAGAAATCCAATGAGATCTGTCCAGTGAGGCCTTTTTGGATGGGATTGATTGCTTTAATTAACTCAGGCACCAGGAGTGATGGAGCACTTGATGTGAAAATAGATCTGTGACAGCTCCTAAAATAGATCTTCCACTCCTCTGTCCTCACAGAGAGGAGTCTTACAAGGAAATGCAGTATTTTTTCATAAGTAAATTATTCAGTCTGGGGTTTATTTTCAGGATTAGATTCCTCCTGACAATGCCAGGTTGGCTCATTTTCAGCCTTGCTGGTTTGAAAATTTCTCAGCTTCTTGAAAAACAGCTTTACACAGACTGCTTGGAACACTCTATTTTGGGGTTTTTTTTGGTATTTTGGGCTCTTTTGGGCAAGGTGTGATGTTTAATACCTGCAGAAATTAATTTCTCAGGGAAGATATCCTCTAATCAAGATGGTATGATTAAAATTGAATTTTTTTTTAATGTAGTTCTTTAACTTTTAGATGTTTTGAGATGTGTTCCAGGCTCGGGCTGGTTGTTAAACTGACAGTGCTGCTTCTGGAAAGTCTTGGCTTCTTTGCCTTTAATTTATCCATCTGAGGAAGTCCAGTTGTCAGGGAGTTTTAGGGCTGAAAATGGAGAGCTCCATGTACTGTAAACACTTAAAATAATAGGAATAATAAAATAATAGGAGTGCCAGTTTATCCTGAGCATCTGGTTTTCTGGGCCACTGGGAGCTCATTTAAAAAGTTGATTTGTGGGCTTTTGCTGTGACAACTCTGTGTAGGGGTTTTTTTGTGGTCTGGTTTTGTTGGGGGTTTTTTGAAGTCCAGAATTACTTTGATCACTGAGGAATTAGGAATTCACAGGATCACTGAGGCTGGAAAAGAGCTCCAAGATCAGAGCCCACCCTGTGCCCGATGCCCACCTTGTCCCCCAGCCCGGAGCACTGAGTGCCACATCCAGTCCTTCCTGGGGCACCTCCAGGGATTGGGACTCCAAACCTCCCTGGGCAGCCCCTTCCAGTGCCTGACCACCCTTTCCATGAGGAAATTAGGGATAAAGGCACGTTCCTGAGCAGGTGCTGACGATGTTTCTGTGCCTTTCAGTTCGGAAGCCGCGATACGTCCGCCGGGAACGGTCCCTGGTCACCTCCACGTCTGCTGCCATCATCTCCTCCTCTGAAACCAGGGTCAGCAATGTCTAACCTTCCCTCCTGACAGAGGACCTTAACCATTTGTGGTGTCAAAGAACCTTTTTCTGAACCCACTGAAGTGCCAGGAAAACGTTGCAAGCAGCTGACCCCGAGCAGAAACCAAATTCCCGTGTCCGAGGGTTTGTGCCAAACGTCCTCCCGGGGATGAGCTGCTGGAGGTGACACCCAGTTCCAGGAACTCCTTTGCAATGCACTATTCCAGCTCTGTGGGCTCCTTTCTCTCCTGCAGGTGCTGTGTTTGAAACCTTTAAAGACTCTGCCTTTCTTTGGAACACTCTCTCTGTTCTGGCAAGTTCTTCTCCCTGTGTTGTGACGTGTCCCTGTGTCCCCAGGGCTGGCTGGCTCAGTGCTGCAGGCCAACCCAAAATCCTGGGATTACTCAAGGCTGTGGATTTGAGGAAGGGAGCCACTTGTAGATGGGAACACTTAAGTGCCACTCCTTTAACAATATAACAATAATTAACATGCAGAATCCTTTGGAAGCAAAAAAAATGGTGCCTGTGGAGCATCTTCTGCCACAGCTGAGCCTGAGTTTAACTGTGACTGTGGAGCCACCCTCCTGATCCTGCTGCTCCTGGTGCCTTGGAAGGCCATGGTCAATATGGGCCCAATCCCAAGGGTGGGAATTTTGGGGGGGGGAAGTTTTCTCAGCTGATTTCAGCTCAGTGCTGTTTGCTGGGGGTTTGTAAACGAGAGGCTGCAAAGTCTGTCCCTGCTGGGACAACCTGGGAGCCCAAAATTCCTGCAGGACAGTTGTCAGTGAGGGTTGGGATGAGCTGGAGAGGTTAGGGGAACTTCTGCCAATGCAATAAAGGGGTTTCTTTGGTCGAGCCCTTCACTAACACACCTGAAATGTTCAGGCCAGCACCTTAGGACAGAGCTCAGTGGGGATTTCCTTGTTCCAACACCAGCCTAAACACCCCCTTTCCCACTCTGGATTTGTTCCTGCCCTCTCCATGTGCCTGAGGAGTCGCTCCTGCAGGGAATTAAAGGAGCTGTAAAATCACTTTTTTTCCCTGCCTGGCTTCTCCTTCCCAAGTTCTTTTCCTGGCAGGGGTGACTGTTACCATGTGAACACATCCTGGGCATACTGGGACGGGCAGGAGAGTGGGTGACTGGGAAATGAGGGGGATAAAAAGAGGTTGCTGAAGTGGTGGAAGTGTCACTGTCACCTTCTGTGAGTTCTATCTATGCAGCCTGTGCCTCCCCACCTACCTGTGTTGCTGTTGCCTCTTTTGGTGGAGCTGCCACTCCATTCTGGCTCTGTGCTCCTAAAATAAATCCTTTGGAAGCTCTTCCTCAGCATCCCCTGGCAGGAATGGGAACTGGAACAGTTGGTTCTCTTTTTTTGGGAAAAGGAGAACAAAATTGCCTTGATCTGACGTGTCACCCATATGGAGAGCCCAGAACTTGTGATCCACGTTCCCTCTTCTCTGGGGTTTAAAACCTTCTTCCAAGAGGAGAACTGAGGTGGGAGCAGATAAATTTATCTTATGGAATAGACCCATTTTCTGGAAGTTTCAGTGCTTTTGTATCTTCCCCTCACAGGTAAGGAGATCCTTGTAAAATCTACAGGGATTAAAAAAAAAAAAAAAAAATCATTAAGAGGTTCCTGTGCCAAAAACAAACAAAAAAAGCCTGAAACTTCACATTGTCTTTTGATGATGATGATGATAAATAAAATTATTGGCCTACTGGACAGGTAATGGCATTTTGAGAGCCGTCAGCTTTCCATGGGAAAGGTGCTTTATACATTTTTATTTGGGATGCTCCCAAGTTCCAGAGGTTCAGGAGGTGGCACTTTTGTCTCTGTCATTTCAATGTCTTTTTGTCTTCGTGCTGCTGAGATTTTCCCACAGGCAGAAATCATGTCTTAGAGGTCACAGAGCTTTTCCCTGAACTTAGTTGCTGAATTTTTTCCTAATTGCTTGGGAAAAGGAGTAACTATGCAAATAATGCCAAGAAATGCACCTTTGGAAGCAGGGAATTTGTGCTTGTGAACCTGTCCGTGGCAGTGCTTTCTTGTGTTGCTTGGTTGCTGATATATTCTTTTTACCCAGAAATTATTGAAGGATCAGGTCACTGGAGTGTCTGAACCCTCTTTCTCCTCGAGTGCACGTTGTAACTTGGTTTCATGTCGAGTGTCTAAAGCTCTCATTCTGTTTTTCTCAGTGACAACACCTCTCTTACCCCAGGACTTTTAACTCCAGCAGAGATTTGTACAGTTTTCTGTGTTTCAGGAACTGTTCAGCTGTTGTTGTTGCTGCCTAACCCAGTGAATTCCTGCTCCAAACAGTTTGTTTGCACTGTCAAATTAAATATATAACGTGGTGGTTTGGTTCCCCATCTCCCTGGAAAATAATAATGCACACCCAGATGTGTTTTAAAACATTGGCTTTAATGATCCCTGATATTTAATGTATTTGTATATTTTTAACTGTGTGCCAAAATAAACATATTTGAGCTTTTTTTTTTTTTAAATATTATTTTAATGGCTGTGGAGCTCATTCATGTGTTTCCTTTTTAAGCACAGAATGAAGGGAGCAACATTAGCACCCAAAGCAGATTGTGGTTGCAGCTCATCTGGCTTGTTACTTCCACCAGAACTGAAGCTAAAATAAACAAGGAAACAGTTTGGTGACTGTTCCTGCCCAGTTTTACAGAGGGATGGTCAGGCTGTGTTTGGAGAAATTGTCTTTTCACACCTTAAAACCCTCAAAAAGCCACCTGTGATGGCCTTACCTGTAGGAACTCAACTTTACCTTTGGTAAATGACAGTTTTCACGTGAGTATGGGTTTTCCTCAGTCTCCTTCAGAGAGCAGAAGGAGCAAGAAAACTCTAAAAGAAGCCCTTAACAGGGACAAAGATGCCAGGAATTGGGATAATCAGGACTAACAGGGACAAAGGTGCCAGGAATTGGGATAATCAGGACAATTTCTTAGCAATTGAAACTAAGATTATGGCCTGGGGTCTGGGAAGGTTTATGAGTTCATCTGATTTATGAATTGTTTTTAAAAGTGATTTTTTTATTTTTGTTTTCCCCCCTTTCCCTTCCCTCCCTCCTTGGGAATTTGGGACTCCTGTTGGACTTCCTGAGTTGCCAAAATAATCCAGGCAGCGAGGGCAGAACGCAGGGAAATGAGGAGTGATGCTCTGAAACACCAGTGGTTAAACTCAGCAGTGCTCTTTTCCCTCCCAGACTGCCCAGAATGGGCTGATTTCTGAGGAAAATCCTGCCTGGAATGGGCTGATTTCTGAGGAAAATCCTGCCTGGAATGGGCTGATTTCTGAGGAAAATCCTGCCTGGAATGGGCTGATTTCTGAGGAAAATCCTGCCTGGAATGGGCTGATTTCTGAGGAAAATCCTGCCTGGAATGGGCTGATTTCTGAGGAAAATCCTGCCTGGAATGGGCTGATTTCTGAGGAAAATTCTGGCTGGAATGGGGTGATTTTTGAGGAAAATCCTGCCTGGAATGGGCTGATTTGGAGGAAAATCCTGCCTGGAATGGGCTGATTTCTGAGGAAAATCCTACTCCCAAAATTTCCCTTCTTCCCTTGGACTTTCTTTTGGGGTTCAACCTCTCTGGTTGGGTGTTGTCTTTGTGTCCTTCTGGCTTTACAAAACACGGTTATTCCTGCCCTAAAACAGCCCTGGGGCTTTCCCAGTCCTAACAAAGCACATCCTGCTGACTGGAAACCTTTTAAAACTTATTTATTTTGGCAATCCTCGGCCTGAAAGGGCTGGGATTTTTTTTTTTTTTTGCAGTCAGGCTTTATGTTTCACAGAAGTAGGAAGACGGGTTTTTGAGCACAATAAAAATGGGGGTGATGTTTTCTTAAGAACCTCCCTGGGAAGTTCAGTCAAGCCCAGGGCTGATCAGGGTGTCCTGGTGGAAAATGAGGGTTTCCTGGTGGAAAATAAAGGGTTTCCTGGTGGAAAATAAGGGTTTCCTGGTGGAAATCTAAAGTCTGGCTTAGTGAAAATAATGCTCTAACTCCTTGACCAGGCTCAACAGTCTTGACTTGGAAGATGAAAAGTGAAAAAGTGGTTAAAAAGAGGAAAAATGCTTAAAGGAGGGGTAATTCCTGCTGCAAAATTACGACTGCAGGAGAGTTTACTTTTGTTTTTTTCTCATTTTGGGGAGGCAGAAATAGCTGAACTCCCCAGTTCCAGGGGCTGTATCAGTGTATCCTTCAGATATCAACGTTTGAGGTGAAGGGGAGGTGGCCAGTTAAATATAATTAATGTGAAATGTAAAAGAAAGGGGGGGAAAAAATCCCTAGCACCTGCTCTGGATGTCCTGACGAAGCTGGAAGGCTGGTTTATGATCTTTTCTTGGATGAAACCCTTTCCTTGCCTTTCCCCTTCCCTGGAGCTGTGCTGAAGGCTCTGCCATTCTTCCCAGCCTGTCAATCAAGCAGCTTTTTAGCTGCTGCAAATGAGCATCCTTTTGTTAATTACTTTTGCCCCAATTTCCGAGGAGGATGGCAAAGATTCCACCTCAGTTAATTGCCTGATAGAGTCGGGTGTGCTCTGAATCACACACTGCTAAAAACCCTTTTTTTTTTTCCCCTTTTATTTAAGAATAATTAAAAAAAAATAATTCCACTGCAGTACAATTTAACAGAAGCCCTGTTAAAAAAAAATTTAAAAAAAAATGAACTACCTGGAGAACCCAAGGAATTCCAAATTGAATTGCTCCAGCCTGAGTGCTCCTATTGTAGCTCTGCTCTCATCATGTGGGAGACATTATAATTGTTATCTCTGGAGAGGCATCAGCTTTAAGTTGCTCTCCACAATAATCTTCCTTTTTTTTTTGTGTGTGTGTTGTATCAGTTCAGTTTTATCATTTTAACAGGGAGAGAGCTTGGGCTGAGCAGGTTCAACCTTCAACAATTCACTGGAGAACAAAAGGGCAGCTTTGTTTCACTGAGGGCTTGGGAGGGGGATTTTCCTGGGGAGTTGGAGTTCCTGGAGAAGTGCTGAAGTCTGGGACAGAGATTCCTGATGGGAGGAAGGATTCTGGGGCTGATCTCCCACGGGCAGGAGAGCTGGAGAGGGAGAGGTGTGATTCCTGGATCAGACTCCCAGGACCTGTGGGGTTTAGGTTCAATCCTAACTGCTCTGTGTGTGTGTGGGATGTGGGATCTGCACTTTCTGATTATGGGATGTCAGGAAGTGCAATGGAAATAGGGAATTCAGGCACCACTGGAAGCTCAGGGAGTGAGGAGTCAATGGGATGAGCTGCAGGCTGAGTGTCCCCTGCCTGGGAGCTCCTGCACCTGGGACATTTCATGGAATCATGGAATGGTTCAGGTGGGAAGGGACCTTAAAGATCATCCCATTCCACCCCCTGCCACGGGCAGGAACACCTCCCACTAGCCCAGGTTTGCTCCAACCTGGCCTTGGGCACTTCCAGGGATGGGGCAGCCACAGCTTCTCTGGGCAACCTGTGCCAGGGCCTGCCCACCCTCCCAGGTAAGGATTCCTTCCCAATATCCATCTAAACCTCCTCTCTGTCACTTTGAAGCCATTCCCCCTTGTCCTGCCACTCCAGGCCCTTGGAAACAGTCTCTCTCCATCTTTCCTGTCGCTCCTTCAGGCCCTGGAAAGCCACAATCAGGTCCCCCCAAAAAAGCTTCTCTTCTCCAGGCTGAACAATCCCAGCTCTCCCAGCCTTTCCTCCATCCCCCTGATCATCCTGATGCCTCCCCTGGACTGGCTCCAACAGCTCCATGTCCTTCTGGAACACCAGAGCAGGAGGCAGAGTCTGAGTCCTGTTTGACCTGTCTGGGAATGCTGGAGTCCTGCTGGAGAAAGAGCCTGAGCAACAGGGATTTATCCTGGATTTATCCCTAAAGGAGAGAGGTGAGTGGGAGAGGAAAACAACAGGAGCAGTAGTTCCCCCCAGGGAGCCAGGTCACCCAGGGAACACCTCAGAGGTGGAGCTGGAGTTCCTGGAGAAGTGCTGAAGTCTGGGACAGAGATTCCTGGTGGGAGGAAGGACTCTGGGGCTGATCTCCCACGGGCAGGAGAGCTGGAGAGGGTGAGATGTGACTCCTGGATCAGCCTCCCAGCACCTGTGGGGTTTAGGTTCAAACCTGGTTTAACATTTAACTCTTCTGAGACCCAAAGCAGGTTTTACTCTCCATCTTCTGAAGGGCAGAGAGCCCCTTGTTTGGGAGATGCTGCAGCCCAAATCCCCACTGGAATTCCCACATCAGCTCTGATGAGGCCACTTGGTGTGACTTAGAAGGGATGTGACGTGCCAGTTTTATTATTGTACCCCTCCAACTCCCTGGGGGCCTTCAAAACCAGAGTGACTGTTGAAGCTTCTCTAAAATATTTATAATATTGCTCTTTGTAGCTCAGTCTTTGTAGCACTTGAGGCATTGCTGCCTTCCCCTGGCTTGTTCCAAGTCAGAACAAAGCTGTTGTGCTGCTCTTGGTGTTTAAAATGTCCATTATTATAAATTAAGTGCAGCCATATCAGCACCACTTTGAATTTTCTCCCTTATATCACAGCAAACAAGTGCTAATTAGTTTTTAAGGCTGCTGAACAGCATCTCCAGCCTCACCAGGAGGGACCCAACTTCAAGGATGAGGGGGATTAGGAGCAGCCTCAAGCTTAGGACAGGATTATTTTTATTGCCCACCTGCAACCTGGGAGTCTTGGGTGCACATCCCTGGGATAAATGAGCTCAGAGGATGGTGCCAATAATGCCAAGGTTGTGGGTTCAACCCCTGGGAGAAGGGCTGTTCCCTTTAAAGTTGGACTCGGTGCTCCTTGTGGGTCCCTTCCTGCTCAGAATATCCTGGGATTCTGAAATGTGGAGGAGGAAAAGATCATTCCAGTGCTGGAGCCCCCAAAGCACTGTGAGAGCAGGGTCTTCCTCTCCTGAAAATGGGAGATTTTAGGGGGGCCTTTTCCCGTGGGAGCCTGGCTTCAAACTGACAGAGGGGAGGTTTCAATTAGAAATTAGGTTTAGATTAAAAATTAAGTTTAGAGTAGAAATTAGGTTTAGATTAAAAACTAAGTTTAGATTAGAAATTAAGTTTAGATTAAAAATTAAGTTTAGATTAGAAATTAAGTTTAGATTAAAAATTAGGTTTAGATTAGAAACTAGGTTTAGATTAGAAATTAGGTTTAGATTAGATATTAGGGAGGAATTCATTGCTCTGAGGGTGCTTTCCTGCACAAAGCAGTTCCTGCTGTCCCAGACACTGCCTGATTATTCTGATTATTCCTGCTTTATTCTGATTATTCCTGCTTTTACCAGCATGCCAGTAAATATTGTCTGCAGATATGATTTTACAGCTCTTTATTGCTGGGTGACACAAAGTCCAGGGCCGTGACCTTTGGAAAGCTCTCACTCTTCCCTAAAGGAATTCCAGGAGCAAATCCCTGGCTTTTTCTTGCTGATTATTGCAGGGAACAAGTCCCACCTGCCTGATATTTTTTGGCCCAGCTTTCCAGCCAGTTTTCGTTGTCTCATGGTTGTTGTCACTTGATCTGGGTGTCCCCAAAAGTTTGCTTCTATTTAAACTCTTGCTGCTGGAGGCTCCCATTTCCTTCAAAACCAGCTTGGAGCAATTGTTTTAAGGTTTGTTTTAAGGAAAATCATTATTCCTGTCAGCCACAGGATCCCCTTTAAGCCTTTCATCCTCTCCCTGTGATCTCCGTGCTCTGCTAAAAAAAAAATGTGCTTTTTAAAGACAAGGAGGTGAAGGTTTTGCTCCTCCAGAACAGAACTTACAGGAGTAAATTGAAAAAAAAAAAACCCCAGAACAAAAAAATGGAACTGGATGCTTCCTGCAGGGGAGGTTTCTGTTTTTTTGGGGAGGTCAGACCCTGCTGTGGGGTGATAAAATCAAAGCAGATATTGCAAATGCCCTCACTCAGGGCTCGTTTCTAAGCAGCTCCTCTTGTTAAAGGAGCCCAATCAGCCCCCAAAAAACAAGTTTTACAGCAAAGTGGCCGGAGATCTTGTTCTTGTTGACATTCTGAACAATTTTTTGAACTGCCCTGGTTCCTGAATGAATTTTTCTTTCACAATGATGGCTCGGGGAGATAAGTCCTTATTTATTTTTTTTTGGTTTATAACCCTTAAGCAAGCAAACAAGCAGCTGGTTACGACCAGCACGGGAACAGGCCCTGTCCTGGTGCAGGAAAATCCCGTTCCAGCCGGATCTGCAGCTCTTGGGCTCTGGGAATGATTTTCCTGAGGGGCAAAGGGGGGGGGTTGTGTCCATTTGGGAGGAAGGAGGGCTCTAAAAGGACAGGAGCTGCGTGGAAAAGCTGAGATAACGTGCAAGAAACGGGAGTCTAGAGGTGGTTATTTACACCTCTGAGTGTTTTTATTTGCATGTAGAGGTTTTGTGCCCCTTTGTTTTTCAAGTGCAAGCTGCAGGCTGATGCTGAGAGCAGATTTTGGGATTTATTGCAGCAGGACCCTGCCTTGCTGATGGCCAAGCAGGGGGGCAGGAGGTGAGGATTTCCTGCAGTGTGGTTGTTTTTTTTTTTCCCTTAGGCTCCTGGTGCCCTCCAGCAGGCCACGGAAAAGAGCTAATTCCCGGTTTTTTGCAGAGCAGGAGGTGTTTTATCCGTGCAGGCTCATCCTCATCCTCATCCTGACTGGATTTCCAGCGCCTGCTCCGCGGAGGATGAATCGCGGGCTGAAGGGCTTTGCTGGGGAGGGGTCACTCCTGCCTGGCGTTCTTTGGGAATCAGGAGGAATCCAGAGGGTTTTCCAGCCTCTCCCGAGGCGGCGTTTCCCCCCCCCGGGAGCTGGTGCCTCTGGGATGCGCGCAGGGAAGGGGCTGTTCCCTCTGGGATGCTCCCTCTGCTCCACCCTTCTCCCAGACGGAACAGAGCCGCTTTCTGCTTCCCAGCGCCGCATCCCAGGGCTCTGCTTTTCCCGGGAAGTGCGGGGAGGGCTGTGCTTGTGGTTTGGTGTGCGGGAAGAAAGGCCGGGCTGTTCCCCCGGACAAAGCTGCCTTTGTGCTCCCGCTCCAGCGCTGCTCCAAAGCCGCGGGCGCTGCTGCTCCCAGCAGGAATTTTGCCTCCAGGGAAAGGAGGAGGCAGCCCCTGATGGGGGTTTGGTGCCCTCTGCTCCTGCTGGAGTTGGTGCCCGGTGTCCCTAAAGAGCTGGAACACCGTGGAGGGAGGAGGGGGGGGTGTGTGACAGGAGGGATTCTCCAGGAATGCTGTCCCTGCTCCCAGCTGGACAAAGCCAGGCAGGGGGTTGGAAGGCAATTCATCCATGCTGGAAGAGATTTTTCTCCATTTCCCGGAGCTTTCTGCCTGGGTGATCGCCCAAACCATCCCGATTTAAAATAGCTCCTTGGGAAACTTGTGGGGATGCAGGAACTGCCTGGAAATGGGTGTTCGGGAGTGCCAGGATAAGGGAGAGCAGCTTCCCACTGCCAAATAGGATATTGGGAAGGAATTCCTCCCTGGGAGGGTGGACAGGCCCTGGCACAGGTTACCCAGAGAAGCTGTGGCTGCCCCTGGATCCCGGGAAGTGTCCAAGGCCAGCTTGGAGCAACCTGGGATAGTGGGAGGTGTCCCTGCCCATGGCAGGGGGTGGGACTGGATGAGCTTTAAGGTCCCTTCCAAACCATTCCATGATTCTACATTTTATCCAAGTGTTTTTCTCTCAAAGAACAGCCAAGTAGCTTCACTAGTTTTCATCCATTAGTGCAAACTTTATATATATATATATATATATATATATATATATATATATATATATATACCTCTCTCTATATATTTATCCTCATCTGCAGGAACAAATCCGATGCTCCTGGAGGCTCTGGGAAAGGAACCAAAGGTATCCAGCACTTCCCTGGCATCCTTAGTTGGGCTTCTTTGCCTCAGTAACACTTGTTGGGCATGCAGAACTCTCGTAGAAGCTTTTCCAGCTTTCCATGTTCCACGTTCCCACGAGGTTGGTTTTCCTCCTTCCAACCCTCAGTAACGCTGCAAACATTCCATGTTGTTTTAAGAGGGGGTTTGGTGGGGTTTTGATGGAGTTTGGGGCCCCAGGTAAGGAAGCACAGATCCCATATCAGGTCCCAAACCCCCCTTCCTTAAAACCCTGCTCCCTGTGGGAACCGTGCCCTGCTCGGAGCGCGATTTCCAGGGCTCTCGGTGGCGGGTGGGTGACACCTTGTGGTACCCGGAATTGTCTCAGGAATTAGATTTTTCCACGCTGGACCAGCCCGGGCTCTTCTGTGCTGCCCTGGCTTTGCCACCCAAATTTCACTGCCCGGTTGTCACAGCGGGACTTTTACCCCTGTTAAAAAACCAGAGGAAATCCCGTTTTTTTGGACGTGCCAAGTGAACTCCAGAGTTGGTTCTTTGCCCCTCCCAAAGGCAGGACACAAAGTCCAAGCAGCCCTCTCCAGATTGCATTTTAAATCAGGAATCATCCATTCAGCAGAAAGAGCTGACCTTTTAATTGGCTGGCTCGTGAATAATTTGGAAGAAGCAGACCCCAGATATGAAATAACAGATAACAGTGGTCGCTTTACTTTTCATCCCAGATTATCCCCTCGTTCTCCAGCACGATTTCAGGCTGCAAATTTATTTCTGATGAAGAGACAGTGGTAAATAGAATCTCATTATCTGTCACTAGGAGAGGAGAAGGGCTTTGTGTTGAACCAGGGAAGGAAAAAGCCCTAATGTTGCATTTCATTTTCTTCTGCAGCCTTGTCAAAAAAAAAAAAAAAAAATCCTCTGCCTCATGAGAAATCCTCAATTGGAAAATATAACAAAGGGGACACGTGGGGGAGATAATATTGGAAAATCTAATTCAAAGCATGTGCTGCCCTCAGATAACGCAGCAAGAGCCAATCTGGGGCTGCAGGTAAATATTCCTGCAGGAGGGGCTGAGCTGAGCAGTGATTAAGATGAACAGAGCGTGTAATTCTGTGAATTATCCACATTCCCACTCCAGCTTCCACAGGGAGAGAGCCCTTTATCTAATTCCAGAAAGGAGACAAGTGTCTCAACAGCTCCCAAAGGAACCTTCCTTATCTCCAGATCGGGTTTTATTAAAGTCGGTTTTTATTATTGATCCCAATAACTGAGGGGGTTTGGAGGCTTCTGAATTTTGGGAGAGCCCTGAAAGTCTGGCTGGGGGTGGGAGAATCTCCTCTGGATCTTTTCCCTGGTGGTGAATCCATGCTGATGGTTTTCCACCTCACAGGTGGGAATTTTGGGGGATAGCAAACAGTTAATAAATGTGGGCTCTCACAATTCATAATCCAAATTATTAAGGACACCCCTCCACTGCCTGGGCATTTGTGGAGAGCAGAAAAAAGGTATTTATTGCTCTGCCTCAAAGCCAAGACCAAGAAATTCTGGTCTTGGCCTGAATTTGACAGTTCATTTGTCTTTGTTAGAGGGTGAAAGGAGCTGCATCTTGGAAGCCAAAGCACGACACAGATAAGAAAGTCTTTGACCTCCAGACTCATCCACAGTTACCAGGATTGAGGCTTGGGAATGGTTTAGCAGAGCCTGGTTATTTAACACTTGGTGGATTCAATAATATGGAAAACACACACACATATATATAAATATATTGTATTTAGGATGGGATGTCAGCACTTAGTGGGCAGGGAAGCCTTAATTAATTCATTATTTATAAAGAATATTATTCTTTATTTATAAAGAGTATTACTCCTTTGAATTCTCTTTCCACTTCCAGGAAGCAGCAAAACTGATTCTGGAAGAAATGGAGTTCCCTGAACTAGCTGGGGGACTTTCTCTCCTGAAGTATTTCTCATTTTAGTGCCATACACTGGATAAAACTGCTCAGGAAAAGGAAACCACAGCCCTGCTCCCTTCAAAGCTGCAAACTCCCCTTCCCTGCTGTCCCCTGAACCCCACGGCCAGCATTCCCTAAGGAATTCCCACCCTGAACAGTCGGATAAAAGTGGAAAAGCTGATGTGGAAGGAGGGGACCTCTAAAAGTCCCAGCGATGGGTTTTGAGCCCTCTCCCGGGTGAGCTCCGGGAGCTGGAATTCCGCGGGATGTGGCGTTGGGAGAGCGGCTCAACGAGGCAGCAAACAACGCAATTAACCGCCTGCAATTAGGGCCAGCGCCTTAATTACCGTGTTCACGTTCTGCTCGGCTCGGGCAAAGCCTTCCCGGCGCAGAAAGCCGGCCTTTATTTTGCTTTTTCCCTCCCGTTTCCCTCCCAGCTGCCGATTTAAAGATCCGGGGGCGGATTTTGGCACATCATCATCATCATCATCATCATCATCATCATCATCATCATCATCATCATCATCATCTCGCTCAAACGACATCACCTAAAGCAGGAAAGTTTGGACAGTTGTTTTTTGGCTGCCTTTTTTCTCTCCCCTAATGGATATACGGATGTTTGCCGATGGCTCCACGTTCACAACTCTTCCTTCTGGGCATAAAATGTTCTTTAAAGCCCCTTAAAAGCCGATTTGTCTGGAGTTGTTTTATTTTCTAAGCACCGGGAGGGGGGAAAGAGCTGAGTGGATCCATCATTCCAAATTGGTGGTGATTCTCCCCTTTATTCTATTTTGGTGCCAATCCTGTGTTTCTCCCACCAAGACCTTCCCAGGAGCTGGATTTGATCCTCATGGATCCCTCCCAGCTCAGGATATCCCAGAACAGACTTTTCCTTCCACCAGCTTTTCCCTCTGCCTTAAACCCTTGGATTTTAAACACTTGGGAGACTCTGACAAGTCTCCCTCCTCCTCCTCCTCCTTTTTTTCCCCCCCCTTATTTTCCTTTCCTAGTTTCTCCTCCCTCTCCAGCATCCCGGTTCTGGAAATCCCGGGATTCCTGGTGCTGCGGCCACTTGAGGGGGGTAGAAGGCAAGGCACAAAAAAAGGCGATCTGAGAGTTTTGATGCATGTTTGGAGACGCTGAGATATTTATATATATTGATATTTATATTATATATATATATATAAATTATATATTTATATTTATACACACTGAGATATTTGTACGTGAATGACCCCGGAGCTCCCTGTCTTGTAAATTAAATTATTACCACGAGGAAATAATAAATAGTAATTTAGATTATTTATGTAATAATTAATAACTAAAATAAATTATTGCCACTGGGAAATAATAAATAATATTTTATGTTATTTATATAATAATTAATGAAGAAATTAAATTATTAACACTGGGAAATAATAAATAATAATTTATATTATTTATATAATAATTAATGAATAAATTACATTATTGCCACTAGGAAATAATAAATAATAATTTATGTTATTTATAGAATAATTAATGAATAAATTAAATTATTGCCACTAGGAAATAATAAATAATAATTTATATTATTTATAGAATAATTAATGAATAAATTAAATGTTTGAAGGCCTTTTTCTGCTGGAATATCTCCGGGCCACAGAACCAGGGGACTCTTTGGAGGGACAATCCCCATCCGCAGGTAAATCCTCCCCTCCCAACTCCCCCCTGCCCCTCCGAGCCGCTCAGTTTTTGTGCCTCTCCCTCTTCGTTAATGAGCTTTAATGTGAAAAGCAGAGTTCGTTAACGCCCGGCCTTTAATGAGCCCTTGCCCAATGCCTCCTATCTTATCTGGCAGCTCGATAAAGCACCAAACGTTCCCGTGGCTGCCGTAAATCACATTTTATTGATGCATCCCCCCCATTTTATTGATGCATCCCCAGCTGAAGTTCGGCGCTGTCTGTTTGCTCTGCGTTGTGCAAACACGGCCCCGAGGTTTTCCTGGGGAAAGATCCTTTCTTTCTTTCTTTTATTTTTTTTTTTTTTTTGAGGTGCTAAAAGTGCTTTTGGGAGGACTTAAAAAAGGGGGACGTCACCAATTGTCTTCTACTCAACCAGTCGTTGAACTGTGCGAGGTTATTTTTCATTCTGAGCATTAATTTAAACTGAAATTAAGATTTTTATCTTCTTTTTTCCCCCCTTTTCCTTCCTCTCTGCATTACAACTGGCTTGGCTTTGCTTTACCCAGCAGGTTTGTTTGCCTGTGATTCCAACCCTGAGCTGATGGTCGAGTCTGGTCCTTCCATCCTGTTTTATTGGGTTGGAAGAGACTTTAAGAATCATCTCCATCACCTTCTAAACCCCACAATCATCTCCATCACCTTCTAAACCCCACAATCATCTCCATCACCTTCTAAACCCCACAATCATCTCCATCACCTTCTAAACCTCACAATCATCTCCACCACCTTCTAAAACTCAAAAATTTGAATTTTAGAGGTTTCTTTGAAGAGCCAGTTGAAGGCAATGATCTCATTCCACCTTCCAGGTTGTTCCAACCTGGCCTTGAACACTTGGCAGGGGTGGGACAAGACCCAGGGGGGGTCATTGAGGAGCCAAAGGCAATAAAATTCCCTGGGGAAAAACTGGGAATGTGAACTCTGCCCAACGTGAGGATGGACAAACTCAACCCCTTCTGGGCCTGGGGGGGGTTAAACCAGGTAGAAAATACCTTTTGTAGCCCCAGGCTCTGGGTCTTGCCTCTGAGGAAATGAATCATTATTTTTAGCAATTCTGGTCAACTTGATTGTTATTTTTATCCAGTTTGATCACTTGATTGTTGTTTTATCCATTGGGATAATTTCGTTTTTCCTGGATATTTGGGAATTTCAAACCGTGCTTCCAAGGTGATGAAATTGCTAAAAATCATAATGAAGGGGATCAAATTGCTAAAAATAACAATGAGGGTGATCCAATTGCTAAAAATAACAATGAGGGTGATCACAGTGGCTAAAATAACAATAAAGTTGATAAAAATTGCTAAAAGTAACAATAAAGTTGATCAGAATTGCTAGAAATAAAAATTAAGGTGATCAAATTGCTAAAAATAACAATGAAGTGATCAGAATGGGTAAAAATAATGATAAAGTTGATCAGAATTGCTAAAAATAATGATGGAGGTGATCAGAATGGATAAAATAACATTCAAGTGATCAGAATGGATAAAAATAACAATAAAGTTGATCAAAATTGCTAAAAATAACAATAAAGGTGATCAGAAATGAAGAAATGAAGGGAAGGAATGAAGGGAAGGAATGAAGGGAAGAAATGAAGGGAAGAAATGAAGGGAAGAAATGAAGGGAAGAAATGAAGAAATGAAGGGAAGAAATGAAGAAATGGAGGGAAGAAATGAAGGAAAGAAATGAAGAAATGGAGGGAAGAAATGAAGGAAAGAAATGAAGAAATGAAGGAGAGAAATCAAAAAATGAAGGAAATAAATGAAGAAATGAAGGAAATAAAGCAATAAATCAACAGCCAGTGTGTGTGTGTGTGTGTGTGTGAGAGAGAGAGTCCCTGGTTTTTCCTCCCCAGGAGCTGAAGTTAAAAATTATTCAATGTGAAAAATTCCTGGCCTGTGAAACAAGAGGCTCTGGATTGTACCAGGCAAAGATTTTCACCAGCATTCCCTGGCTTAGCCAAGGCTGAGATAACAGCCCTGAGCAGCACTTGGAGGAATAAATCTCCACTTCCCAGATTCCATCGGAGGCTTCTTCTTCCCACCTCGTTTTCCTGTCGCTTCCTGAGGCTTCAAAATTGATTATTTGGCTGTTCTGGATGACAAGAAAGACGGGAGAGAACAAGTAAGTGGTTGGACTTTCTCCTCTCCTCAGACAGGATTTTCCAGAGGGGCAGTTGGAGGGTTTTGATGCACTTTTGTAAGTGGTTCAGGAGCAAAAAGGGGGAAATATATTGAATTTTGAGACCCTCCAGCTGAATTACGGCAGCTCTGTGACTTCTTGAGGTGCTGATTAGTGACTGAGCTGTTCCTGCTGCCCCGTGCCCTAAAAAAGGGACCTGCAAGTTGCTTTCTGGTGCTTCCTGAAAATCCTCAGCCATGGAGATGATTCCTTGAGAGGCAGGAGGGGAATTACCCTTGGAGGAAAAAAAACCAAACCCAAAACAAACCACTTACTTTCTAATTTATTTATTTATTTTTCTAATTTATTTATTTATTTTTCTAATTTATTTATTTATTTTTCTAATTTATTCATTTATTTTTCTAATTTATTTATTTATTTTTCTAATTTATTCATTTACTTTTCTACTTTATTTATTTTTCTACTTTATTTATTTTTCTACTTTATTTATTTTTCTACTTTATTTATTTTTCTACTTTATTTATTTTTCGAATTTATTTATTTTTCGAATTTATTTATTTTCTAATTTAGTTATTTATTTTTAATTTATTTATTTTTCGAATTTATTTATCTATTTTTCAAATTTATTTATTTTTTAAATTTATTTAGTTATTGTCTAATTTATTTATTTTCTAATTTATTTATTTTTCTAATTTATTTTCCAATTTATTTATTTTTCTAATTTATTTATTTTCCTAATTTATTTATGTATTTCATAATTTATTTATTTTCTAATTTATTTATTTTCTAATTTATTTATTTTTCTAATTTATTTATTTTTCTAATTTATTTATTTTTCTAATTTATTTATTTTTCCTAATTTATTTATTTATTTTTCTAATTTATTTAACTTTTCCAATGTATTTATTTTTCTAATTTACTTATTTTTCCGATTGATTGATTGATTGATTTTGAACCCCAGTGACTGATTGGGTGATGAAAACACCCCACAGGCTTCTTGCAAGGTCTGGTGGTGTTGAAGAGCCCCCCCCAAAAATTGATTTGCCCCCTCTCAGCCTGCCCTGAATCAGAAAGGCTCGTTCTGCACATCACTGAGGAGCATAAATTGAAGAAAACAAGACACTTGGAGCACTTTATTGATTCCCTGCAGGCCGTGGTGGAGGTTTGGATTCTCTCATCAGCACACAGAGAAGGCAGGCTTGGCTCAGGGCTCTGGGGAGAGCAGGGAAATTTTCATTTTTAGAGCTGAAAAGAGGGGAAAAAAAAAAAAAGAAAGCAAGCATTTTCCATTTCTTCCTTGCCCCCAGTTAGTCCATCCATGGGGAGAAGTTCTACAGGCCTTGGGGGAAGAATTTGGGGTATTGTGGGCTTTGATCAGCTTGGGAAAAGAGTTGCCCCAGAGATCATTTTAGAACTTTTTGTTCTCTTTCTCCAGTGTTTTTTTTTTTATCCCAACTTCAATTTTCTGTGGATTTTAACCCCAAATCCATTAATCTAAAGCAAAAGAGGCTTTGGCTCTTGAGCAAATGGCCCTGAAAGCTGCTGGAGGTGCTGAACATCTGCTGGATTGAGCAACAGGATAAAGGATGTGCTGCAAAACTCCCAGGGAGAAAACAGGGAAGTGCTGGTGGGAATTCTGAATGAAACCAGTTCTTTCAGGGAGCTGAGGGACCCCAGATTATCTCAGCTCTGAAGTGGGGTGCTCATGCTAAAAACAGAGCTCAGGGTGTGATGTCTCTGCCAGGGAGGTGTGGGCAGGGATAGAAACAGGTCCAGGGGGGATTTTTCTTCAGGCTTTCAGGAATCCTTGGCTAAAAATTTCCTGGAATGAGAACAGAAGGCACCAAATCTTCTCCCAGTCCCTCCCAGTTCAATGATTTTTCATGGGATTTAAAGTTTCCCCCCAATTGCCCATGGAAAGCAGGGAAGTGAAGGCAGCTTTCACACCATTCCTGATCTTTTCCCACACACTTGGAATCTTCCCCTCTTTGGACTTTCAGGCAATTCTCACTTTTCTGTCTAAAGGCAGCACAGTGTTTAACCTTCTTGCCCTGATTAGGGTGGAATGCTAATTAATATTTATTCCCTCCTTAATGTCAAGTGCTGCTGCCTGTGCAAAAGAGCAACAGGAACACGGTTCCAACCTGATGATAATGAGGTTCTTCAGATGGAACCTTTGATTTCAACCCCCCCCCCCCCCTTACAATTCCCTGGATTTCTGTTAATATTCCAACTCATTAGGTGCACCTTTGATTTTTTCCACGCTTTGAATGTTTGTGCTAATGATCTTTTTAGTGGGTTAAGCTCTCAGATGAGTTAATCAGGGTGGATTTATTCACTCCTTGGCCTCCTGCTGCAGCTTTCGAGGTGCTGTGGGTGCAAAGGATGCTGGAGCCAGTCCTTGGTGTCTCTCCCCTCAGTTGGGAATGTAGGTTTGGAACTGCAGTGTAAAAAACGAGGAAATGAATCCCCAAAAATCACAGGGAAAAGGTCAAACCTTTGGCAATATTGATTTGGGAAAGGCAGTGAGGCTTTTGGGTGGGGAAGCTCCAAGGAAAGGAACCCAGGACAGGCAGGGAATAATTCCTTCCGTGGCCATTCACGGATCCTTTTCCTGCTGGAAAAGGATTTCCCTGAGTGGAAACAGTTCCTGCAGCTGGAGTGGTGGGATCAGCAGCCCTGGAAGTGCTGAGGAACACGTGGATGTGGCCCCTGGGGATGTGATTTTTGTGGTGAACACCGAGCTGGGTCAGTGGTTGGACCCGATGATCTGAGAGGGCCTTTCCAACCTTGATAATTGATGATGTGATTGATAAGATTATTGATAAGATAATTCTGGGAGGGGAGATGTCGGTGAGAAAGCTTCCCAGGATCACCCAAAGCTGAGTTTAGATCCCATCCTGGCCCTTGGTTCCTTGTCATTCATCCAGTAAAACCCCCTCCACACCACGAGGACAACAAATCCAGCCAGAGGAGTCACGACCAGTGGATTGAATTGATAATTCCAGGGTGATAATTTAATTGATAAGTCCAGGGTGATGCCTCAATCAGGGTGAATCAGCAAAGTGAGGGGTTAATGTGCTGGAGGTCAATTTTTTCCCCCAGCTCAACCCAAACTGCCAGTGGATCCGGTTCCAAAGCTCCCTCAAGTTCCTGCACAAGCCCTGATTAAACAGGAAAAACCTGTGAATTGTTGGCTTTGAATTGCTGGCTGAGGACAGGCTGCACTCAGGGTTTCATTTAAATTTCTAAAGCTTCAGTGGAAAAGAGGGGGGGAAAAAAAATTTGAGGTCTTTCAATAAGAGGGGGGGAGATGTGATGTGTTTACACCCTGCATTCCTCACGTTCCTTCCAGAGTCTGCTGCTATAAAAACCCTCAGTCCCACCTCCAGCACCAGCTTTGTGGAGCTGCAGAAAACCCAAATCTTGCTGTAGAGGCAGATGTGACATAATGGGTCTCATTCAGACACCAGCCCATCTAAATTAGGATTATTCAGCGCTGGGAGCACATCCTGGTTTTTCCTTCAGAGGATGAGACAGGCAGGGAGGGGCCCACCTTAATTCAAAAATGCTCCTTTCCCTGCTAAGAAAAGTGTGCTGGGATGGGAATGCCCTTTTTGGAATATGCAGCACATCGAGGGGGGGGTTGTTGTTGGTTGGATTGTTTTGTTTTTTTTTTAATTTCTGTTTGAACGTGATGACTCAAACCTGGGGCAAATCCAAGGCAAATAAAAGGTGCAGGAGCCTTCCTGCTTAACTCCCGAGCTGCTGGGAAAACAGGGATCAAGGAGGAGACCACAACTGCTTCCCATGCTGGGGGCTCCAACCTCTTCCCAGCTTTTTTTGGGTCCACTCACTCTCTGGACACTGAAGGACTAATGGGAGTTGGAGCTTTTTAATTTAATCTTCTGCTGCTTTGGTTGTTAAATCATCCCCTGAGTGCAGTTTGTTTAACAGCACCTGCTTCCTCAGGTTTGCTTCCCTGGGGGTGCTTTTTTTGGGGATGGAGGCAGATATTTGGGTGGTTTTGTTCAGGTCAGTCCACTGGAATCAGTCAGCAGTGGAATCAATCCCAGCAGAACTTGGATCAGGAGACAGGGAGTGATTGATTATTCCTGCCAGAGTGATTATTCCTGACGTGTTCACCCACTGAGGGACTTTTAAAGGTTGGAACAGAAGATCTGGAGATGGTTTTGGTGTGTGGGGAAGGGGCAGCTCAACCTACAGCTTGTCTAGAGGCAGCCTGAGCACAGATCCAAATGTTTGGATCAGCCCCCAAGCCTTTGGGAAAGGGGAAAATAGATTTATTTTTAATAGATTTTTTTTTTTTAAAGATTGGGATCCACATGGCCAATGAAATTTTAAAATATATGATCTCCATTTCCAAGGAATTTTGCTCCATTTGAGGGACAACTGAAAGATCAAAAACCCCAATCAACCCAAACCTCTGAAATCCCTGTCACCTTAACTTCTTGCCTTAAAAGTCCAGGGTGTGTTTTGTCTATTTTAAAACTCCCAGGGGCAAAGAAAGGACATAAATCACATGTTTTCCTTGCCTTCCTGTGGATATTTTAACTTTGCTTTGGGAAGTCATTGAAGAAACCAGTGGCTCTCCTAATTTCCATTGGAAATCAAGGTGCCCTTTGCATAATTAAACACTAATATCCTGTCAGGTGTCTCTGACACACCCCCAGCGTGTCTGAGCTCAGGGATCAGCATTTCCCACCCCAAACCTGATTTCAATAGTGGAGCTTTGAATCACAGCTTCCTCCTGTGCCTCTGATTTCGTTTGCAAACGAAGGGCACGAGCTCTGCAATGTTTGTTTTAATAATCAAATGCCAGTCTGAATATAATGGAGCAAATCCTCAAGGTGCTTAAAAAAAGACCCAAAAAACCAAACCCATGTATTTATATAAATATATAAATATATATATATATATATCTCAATCATCTTGGATCAGTCATGGCTCATGCTCATTTCTTCCTGTTACCTGTCTTTGCCTTTCCCTGTTCCTTCACTGCTCCCTTACAAATGGAAAAGGGATCTCACAGTCTTGCATAAATCCTCCCTGGAATTCCAGTCAGCTCCCAGTGTTGATTCCAGTCCCACCAGGGCAAGGAAAGGACCACTGAGCTGTGACCTGTTCCAACAGCTCTTCTCCTTCAGAGAGGAGCAGAGCATGTTCTGAGCTATTAATTAAGCTGAATAATCATTCTCTGCCTTTGTGTTGTTTCCCTCTCGAGTGTCAGAACTGGAAAGAAAACCTGGTTGTTTTAAAAGCTTCCCAGATCTCCATGAGTGTGGAATTCCCAGATTTCCATCCCTGGGAATGCCCAGGGCCAGGCTGGACAGGGCTTGGAGCAACCTGGGCTAGCGGGAAACGTCCCTGTGGTGGAGCGAGATGATCTTGGAGGTCCCTTCCAACCCAACCCATCCTGGGAGGTGGCAGTGGATTCCCAGCAGCGAATTCCTGCCTGGCTGGGAGGCAGACTGGGTTGTCCACGCTCCACATCCCCACTCCAAGCTTTGGGTTTCCCCTTTGCCTGCCCATTTGTGCTGCAGCACTCACGGAGCGAGGCGGGAGACGCCGGAGCTGTTCAAGGGTCACCAGGCAGGGGAGGAAGGAAGGAAGGTGCCAGCTGAGGTGGTAAAACAGGCTCCCCAAGGCTGCCAGGGCTCAAGGAGTGTTTGGACAACGCTCTCAGGGACAGGGTGGGGTGGTTGGAGTGTCCTGGAGATGGGCTGAAGATGCCTCTGGGTCCCTTGCAGCTCAGGACAGTCGGTGACTCTGGGGGGGTGGCAGAGCCCCGAGGAGGGGCTGGTGGGTGTCACCCAGCCCTGGCACAGCCCAGGACCAGTTTCCCCAGTGCAGCCGTGCCTGGCACACCCTGCTCAGCCCAGGGAGCGCTGGGGAGAACACCCAGCCTGGCATCAGGGGCACGGAGAGGGTGCAGAGATAAGCTGAGAGTTAATGAGTTACTGAGGCACCCAGAGGTGACATAACCAGCTCAGGCTGAACAAATCCTCACTACAGAAACTCCTTTACTAGTCAGGCTGAGCAGAGATGCCTCTCAGAGCTCCCCAAACACCCTGCAAGGTGGTTTTTTGGATTTTTTTTTTCTTTTTTTTTGAGGCTGTGACCCAGGTTTTTTGCAGATATTGTCACCTGATACTTCCTGCAAAGGGCCCATCCCACCTTCCAGTCTGAGATCTGGGCCTTTCCTACCCTGGGGAGGGGGTTTGGGTGAAAGGATTGGCTGGAAACAATAAAGGTCTGTATTCAAAAAAGGTCTGGAATCAAAAAAAAAAAAAGGTCTGGATGACAATAAATTACGGGAGGTTTTCCTCAGTTGTGATGCCTCCGGGACAAGTGGATTTTGGGGATTTACAAAACTGTTTTAACATTCCCCACAAAACAATCCCAGTGTTTTAAAGGGAGAGAAAAATCCTCTGTTTGTGAGCTGACAGTGGGATTTTCTGCTTTGCCAAACCCATTTCTAAACACTGCATCTCTGTGTAAGGACTGATGCTGTTATAAAGGATTCAGGAATATATATGGACTAAAGTTTTCATGGAAGATATGGAATATATAAGGACTGATGCTGTTATAGAGGATTCAGGAATATCTATGGACTAAAGTTTTAATGGAAGATATGGAATATACAAGGATTAATGCTATTATAGGGGATTCAGGAATATATATGGACTAAAGTTTTAATGGAAGATATGGAATATATAAGGATTGATGCTGTTATAGGGGATTCAGGAATATCTATGGACTAAAGTTTTAATGGAAGATATATAAGGATTGATGCTGTTATAGAAGATTCAGGACTAAATTGAGCTGTCAGCCCTCTCCAGGCACAGGGGACTGTGACACAGAATTTCCCAGCACAGAATTTGGTGCCTCATGGGCAGGGCAAAGGATCCTGAACCTGCTCCTGTGTGGAAATGGGGCAGGAAAAAGGACTCTCCATCAGCAGCAAAACGAGACTCCCCTATGCCAGGGAATTTTTTACATCCATGATGTAAAAAAGGGGGGAAAAAGAGAATTATTTCTGCCCTGAGCACTTGGATGGGCTCATCTAAAGGCTTGTTCTGCACAGAGAGCTGGGGAATGCACAGCCCAAACCTCCAGCCCTCACAACCCTGCAACTTTTTTCACAACATTCTCCTGGTTTCATCATTTGCATCCCTGGGCTTCCATTTGTCATTTGTTTTTGCTGCTCCTGTTTCCCCCCCGAGGTACCTCATCTCAAAGGAATGAGCTGTTTGCAGCCAACGCCTGGAGGCCCCCGTGGTTAATTTGCTTTATGGTCCTTTTTTTTTTTTCCTCCCCTGAGCTCATCCCTCCTGTTTGCCACGAGCAGAAAAAAAAGCAAAAATTCCTTTTTCTTGTTTTATTTTGGTTTTTTTTTTTTTTCATCTCTGTTTTGAAGCAGCCACTGGAAAACAGCCCCATCCATCAAGTTCACGGTCGGTTCTTAATTTTCAGGAGCCCCCAGTGATTTAGTGAGTCCCATTTGCAGCAGTGATCAAAGCCCAGCTGGCAGATTTGAAGGCTTTTCAGGGTTTTACATCCCTTGCTTCCAGTTCCTAAACACATGCCAGGGTATTTTCCTGCCTCAGGGCTGACATTTCCAAGGTATGGAGCTCCTGAAGTTGTGGATGCTGTGAGAAAAAACAACAAAAAAAAGAATTTGGAGTTCCAAAGTTCATTTTTTTTTTTGATGGTAGGGGCTGAATTCAGCCAGTGAGACTTTTTTTTGTCATTTTGAAAAGCTGAAGTTCTGGGGTTAAAACACATAAATGACAGCACAGACAACAATGTCACATCTTTTCTGTGCCTTCTTCCTCTTCCACCTCCCTGCCAGAACTTCCCTTGTGTGGGAAGGATTCACGTCTTGGGAAGGGAGAAGGAGAAATATTTTCCCCAAAAATCTCGTGTCAGGTTTAATTGGAATGGACCCCAACAACCCATGGCCTCAAATACATCAAAAAATGTATAAATTAAAAAAAAAAGGAGCATAAAATGGTTACATTTGCCCAGAAGCTCCTTAGAAAAGAACATTATGTGACTTTTTGGTGGTAATTTCTGGGCTGCAGTGCTTGTACTTATTTCCAGGTTGGTTTGGGCTCCTCTCAGGGAATGCTGTGTCCTTTTGCCTCCTCTTCCAAGAAGATTGGGGTTGACTCAGCTGACAATCCCAGCCTTTGTTTTGAACAAACCTCACCCACTTTGCTGCTTCTCCAGCACGGGTTTAATTGGAATGGACCCCAACAACCCAAATACATCCTCAAATACATCCAAAAATAAATTAATTTAAAACAAAAGGAGCATAAAATGGTTCCGTTTGCCCAGGAGCTCCTTAGAAAAGAACATTATGTGACTTTTTGGTGGTAATTTCTGGGCTGCAGTGCTTGTAGTTATTCCCAGGTTGGTTTGGGCTCAGCCTACCTTTGTTTTGAACAGACATCACCCACTTTTGCTGCTCCTCCAGCAAAGGAACAGCATCACCTGTGGACAGACACACCAAAAACCTGCTGATCTGGGGGTTTGGTAACACTCCTATCGAGTTTGGGTATTTGATCCATTAATAAATAAATAAATATATATATATATAGTGAATTCAGCCCTAGTTGTGCTCTAAATGATTAACAGAACAAAACTCTCTCCTGCAGCTCCAAACTGCAGGGCAGCTCCTCTGCCACTTCCAAGGGTGATTTTATTCTCATCAATGACCTACAGGTTAGAAAGAGGGAGTTTTGGCCTCTTCCAGCTGATATAAATCCTGGTTTTTAGCCCTTTCAGCAGCACAGGGCACAGAGTTCTGCGAGCAGAGGGCAGAACCTCTTCACCTGTTGATGGTATTTATTTCTAAATCTGGTAGCAGGAGTGTTTGTAATGCTTTGTAAGCACAGGAAATGCTTACAAACAGCGCTGAAAATCACCCAACAATTGGAGTGAAACTGCCAGAAACCGATTTTGTCCGTCTGGGTGGCAAATATTTGCTTTTCCTCGTTCTTTATTCGCAGTTATTTTCATTCTGATGATCCACCGGCTCTTTATATGCAACGAGGCATCTCTTGGATTTCAATCTCAATGAGCAGCTCGATAATTCCTGCCACCAGCAGAGAGGTTTTTTTTTTTCTCCAAGAGGATCGATGTGGGAGGAGCAGCAGCAGGTTTGGGGCTGGCCTGGGGGAGCTGAGCCGGGGCCGTGCCAGGTCATCGAGGTAGGGTTGTGTTCCACAGTGACTCATCCAAGGAGCTTCCTGGCTCGGCCAACACCCTTTCCTACCAATGCCCTGGTGGGAAGGATGACTCAGGGCGTGCTCAGAGGCAGCTGCTGGGCTGGGAATGCTGCTCCAGTGGCCTTTCCAGAGGGGCTCCTCTGGAGGGTGCCAGGAGGGAGAGGGGACGTGTCGGGACTCGCTGGGTTTGAGGCGCCTTTCGAAGGAGAGGTTGTTTGTTCAAGGGTGGAAAAGTCAAACAGGAAATTCAGAGTTGAGTTTTTCCTGCTCTGAACCGCCCCAAAAAATGCCTGGAGAAAGGGAGGCTCAGGAAGGACTTTGGTGCTCTCCACAACTCCCTGACAAGAGGGGAGACCCGGGGGGGGTCAGGCTCTGCTCCCAGCAAAGGAGGAGAGGGAATGGCCTCCAGCTGTGCCAGGGGAGGGGCAGGTTGGACATCAGGAGGAATTTCCTCATGGAAAGGGTTGTTAAACATTGCTAGGGGCTGCCCAGGGAGGTTTGGAGTGCCCAGCCCTGGAGGTGTCCAAGGAAAGGCTGGACGGGGCACTCAGTGCTCTGGGCTGGGGGACAAGGTGGGGATGGGGCACAGGGGGGATCCATGGGCTGGGAAGGCTTTTCCAACCTCAGGGATTCTGTGAATATCTGCTGGATCACCCCAAAACATCAGCAGGTTCAGTGAATTCCTCTCTCCTCACTGGCCATGAGCAGCTGCACAGCCCTCACCCGTCCAGAGCAAGGAAAAGGAGGTATTTTCCTTCCCTGATATTTTTTCTGTTCAGTCTTTTCCAAGATTTCTCTGGGTTTGACCCCCCCAAATCCCCACCAGAACCCTGCAGAGTTTGCTGTAAGCATAATTCCATGGGATTTGCTTGTACCATCTGCTTCATTAACTTGGGAAATTAATGAAAAATCAGATGAAAAACAGGCTCTGTCTCTTAGCTTGGCCCACATATAATAAACTGTTTGGTGCTACTTTACATCCCTGTTTTCCCAACTAGGGAATTTCTAGAGTTGCAGAACTGTTGCAGTGTTAACAGTGATTAGTTTTGGAACTAATTGTTATCCTTGTTTATCTGCCTGCTCCAATCTAATTAAGGCAGAGGGGAAAATGCCCTCAGAAGACACCCTGGTAGTCTGGGAAATATGATAATTCTTATAAGCAATGACCAAAACCATTAACTTTAAATCTGGAGAGCAGATCCTTCATTATGTGGAGATGGAAAAAGTTGCCCTGACTGGGGAGAGCAGTGGAATATTTGGTTTAATTGATCCTTTCGTGGGCTGAACTCTGAGCAGAGTTAAAAGCTGTGCCACCCAACTTCACCCCGAGATTGGTGTTTGCTCGTGTTCCTTCCCTGGCAGGGGTTTGGGTGTGATGTGTGAAAGGGTTGTCTGGAAACAATAAAGGTCTGGAATCAAAAAAAAAGGTCTGGAATCAAAAAAAAAAAGTCTGGAATCAAAAAAATAAAGGTCTGGAATCAATTCCCTTTGCAAGCAAGGGCAGGAGTGAGCAGAAAGGTTTGGGAGCAGTTTGGGGTGAGTGGTTCACAAGGAAGAGAATGTTGGGGAGATCAAATCCCTTCCCCTTTTTTTCTTCCTTCAGGAAAGAGAATCAGAGAATCCCAGAATGGTTTGGGTTGGAAGGGACCTTAAAATCAGCTGGTTTGGGGGTAATCCAGATATTCTTGTTTAGAGGGTTTTGCATCTCTGTGTTCCAAACTGGCTGATGTTATTGGATGATGTCAGAGGATATTAAATGATTTAGAGGCCCCACTCAGTGCCTGCTGCAGCACCTGCCAAGGAAATCAGGTGCTACAGGGATGATCCAACTTCTCCAAGTGATTCTCCTGAGAAAAACCTCCCTCTGAGCAGGCAAATCCCAGCTGGAATAGCAGCAGCACGTGGGATGTTGTTTAGACCTCAAAACAAGGTGATGGGGAAGTGGAGATTATTATTATTATTATATTTATTATAATATAACATTTTATTTTTAATATGTAATATATTATATTTATTAATATATATTCTAATTATTACATTTATTATATATTTATTATTATTATTATTATTATAAGTGAAAAAAAATGGTGTTTTGGACTGACTGGTTCAGTTCTACCATTGAGCTGGGGGGGTGATGTCCAACATAAAGGGGTTTATTTCCCCAAATCCCAGAATATTTGGGGTTGGAAGGGACCTTAAAATCATCTCGTTTGGGGTATTCCAGATATTCTTGTTTAGAGGGTTTTGCATCTCTCTGTTCCAAACTGCTCCCTGTGAAACATCCAAAATCACGAGGTGCTGCAGAGGTTTCACCACCTTAATTTCTTCTTCATATAAATTTCTCTTAATATAAAACCTTTCCAGGCCACTAAAAAACAAGTTAAGACAACTTGTCTGGCTTCTTCTCAGGGTTTGAATGTTTGATGGGGCACTGGAGCTTCCCCCACACCCCAAAGAGCAGAGCTGACCTGGGCTGAGTCTCATGTGCATCATGTCCCATTATATTATATTTTATTATATTATATTATAATGTTATATTATATTATAATATTATATTGTATTATATTATAATATGGAAGTGGAGACTATTTGATAAGTGAAAAAAAATGGTCAAAAAAATTGTTTGACTGACTGGTTCAGTTCTGCCATGGAGCTGTGGGGGTGATGTCCAACATAAAGGGGTTTATTTCCCCAAATCCCAGAATATTTGGGGTTGGAAGGGACCTTAAAATGATCTTGTCTGAGGGTATTCCAGACATTCCTGTTCAGAGGGTTTGGCATCTCTCTGTTCCAAACTGCTCCCTGTGAAACATCTGAAACCATGAGATGGTGGAGAGGTTTCACCACCTTAATTTTTTCTACCCTCTGACTTTGGTTCCTGGTTTTTTTTCCCCCCCAGACCAATTTTACCACCCAACACCCAAGTGAGACTGTGGGGAAGGGTCACTGCTGAGTGAACCCCTCAGGATTTGGGATATTTTCCCTTTGCAGTGCCCTGGAACCCCCCTGGCTGAGTTGATTCCTTGTGTTTTCCTTGCTGTGCCCTTTGGAATTCAAACACCTGCAGTCAGTGCAGCACTCCTGGCTTCCCTCATTTGAATTATCCATGCAAAGCTGATCTGCTTTGGAAATGTCCTTTCCCTGCCTGGCTTCTTGGCTCTTTGGGGAGCAGAAGACATGCCAGAGCTGCAGTTTTGGTGCTGGAGTTGTAACATATATATATATTATATATATAAAATACCACATGTCATTGATATCACCCACAATTTACTGGGGACGAAGCAGGAGTTGGTCCCAAAATCTCACATAGTTTTTTTTTAAGGAGCTGGAAAACTGGCTGTATTCTTGCACATTTATAGCTGTGATTTGGGTCTTCTTTTTATTTCTGTGTCCTTTTTTTTTTCTTTTGCTGCTCCCTGAGGATGAGACCTGATACTCCTTGGCCTGGTGGTGCCCTCAACTTAAAACTGGGTGCAGCAGATACAGAGACACCAGATCAGGTGGTGTTTTATTCCCATTTTACAGCTGCCTTGCTGACACAACTCAGAGGCTGCAGTCAGGCCTCTGTCCAAGAGGAATTTTCAGGATGATTGACCAGCCATTCAAAATTTTGGGGAGTTTTTCCACATCTGAGTTTTGCTATTTGATTATTAGTTTGGATTATCATAGAGACATAGAAAGGGTTTGGGTTGGAAGGGATATAAAATAAACTCCTGTGTGCAAAGCAGGTCTGGGAATGGGAAATAAATAAACTCCAGTGTCCAAAGCAGGTCTGGAAATGGGGGATAAATAAACTCCTGTGTAAAAAATCAGGTCTGGAAAAGGGGAATAAATTCCTGTGTAGAAAACCAGGTCAGGAAAGGGGAAGTAAATAAACTCTTGTGTACAAAGCAGGTCTGGAAAGGGGAAATAAAGAAACTCCAGTGTAAAAAAAACAGGTCTGCAAAGGGGAAATAAAGAAACTCCAGTGTGCAAAGCAGGTCTGGAAAGGGGAAATAATAAACTCCAGTGTGTAGAGCAGGTCTGGAAAGGGAGAATAAACTCCTGTGTAAAAAATCAGGTCTGGAAAGGGGGAATAAATAAACTCTTGTGTGTAAAGCAGGTCTGGAAAAGGGGAATAAATTCCTGTGTAGAAAACCAGGTCTGGAAAGGGGGAATAAACACCAGTGTGCAAAGGAGGTCAGGAAAGGGGAAATAAATAAACTCCAGTGTGCAAAGCAGGTCTGGGAAGGGGAAATAAATAAACTCCTATGTAAAAAAACAGGTCTGGAAAAGGGGGAAAATATGTAGTTAGGGTGCAGCATTTGCTGGCATCACCTCACATGCTGAGATCTCCTGTCTTTTTTTAATGTATATTTTATACTTTGTGTGGCTTTGGCACCTCCTGTCCCTGCCATTCCCCACGTGGGATTTGCGTGAGTAATTCCCGACTTTTGTTTCCCGAGCAGGTGGCCCCGCCACGCCCCGATCCCAAATCCAAACCCGGGGGAAAACACGGGGAAAAGGGGAGGGAGGACCCGAGCGTGACCTCCCCTCCGTCCGCCAGGTGAGGCACTGCAGGGACCGGCTCACGTTGCAGCACAGGTGGGATTCCTGGAATTGGAGAGGATGGCTCTGGAAAAGGAGGAGTTCTCCCTCCCCCCCGTCTTTGTTTTCACCTGAAAGACAAGTTCAGGTCAAAGTCACACCAGTCTTGATACTGATATTCCACTGATTATTTTTATATTGATATTCCATCGATTTTTTAATTGGTATTGGTATTCCATCGATTTTTTATTGATATTGGTATTCCATCGATTTTTTTATTGATATTAGTATTCCATCGATTTTTTATTGATATTGATATTCCATCAATTTTTATTGCTATTAGTATTCCATTGATTTTTTGTTGATATTGATATTCCATCAATTTTTTATTGATATTGGTATTCCATTGATTTTTTTAATGATATTGATAATCCATCAATTTTTAATTGATATTGATATCTCATCGATTTTTTATTGATATTGATATTCCACTGATTTTTTATTGATATTGATCTTCCATTGATTTTTTTATTGATATTGATATTCCATTGATTTTTTTATTGATATTGATATTCCATTGATTTTTATTGATATTGATATCTCATCGATTTTTTATTGATATTGATATTCAATCGATTTTTTAATTGATATTGATATTCCACTGATTTTTTATTGATATTTATATTCAATCGATTTTTTATTGATATTGATATTCCACTGATTTTTTATTGATATTAGTATTCCATCAATTTTTTATTGATATTGATATCCCATCAATTTTTTTGCTGATATTGATATTCCATTTGGGCTGGAAGGGACCTTAAGAGCTCCTTTCATTCCATGGCAGGGACAACCTTCCACTAGTCCAGGTTGCTCCAAGTGATGGAACAGGGTTAATTTGGAATATCAGTGGGCTAGAATATGGGAATATTCCACATATGGGTGGAATTGGAAATGAGAGGAAGTGGGAAAGGCTGAAATCAGGTGTTTGTTCCTCCAAAGGGTATTTTGCCCAATAAAAAGAGCTTTAAAAGCTTTAAAGGCTCCAGGTGCAAAATTCAGGAGAACAATGGAACACAAGCACCAGACATTGGGATACAACGAGCACCTTTAGAATTTGAGGAGAGGGAATTGCTGTGTGTGTGGTCCCAGGTGTGCAGGGAGAGGAAGGCTCAGCAAAGCTTTGAACCTCCCAGAAAGGATGGAAAAGGCCTTGGGAAGTGTTGAGCAACGGCCTTAAATTCGATTTACTGGGGAAGGAAGTGGCCAGGGGGGAATTGTGCCAGAGCTGGGCAACTCTGGGTGGCTGAACACGCCTTTCCTGAGAGGGCAGGGACAAAATCCCTGCTGTCCTCAGCACGGACAGGGTTGGCTTCAGCAGCAAACACCACCTGAAGTGAGGGAACTTCCAGAAGGGTGGATTTTATCGCCCGCTGACCCAAAGCCTGCCTCTTTTATAGAATCAGAGAATCCCAGAATCAGCTGGGTTGGAAGGGACCTCAGAGATCATCCAGTCCAACCCTTGATCCAACCCCGCTGTGGTTCCCAGCCCATGGCACTGATGCCACATCCAGTCTCTTCTTAAAAACCTCCAGGGATGGAGAATCCCCCACTTCCCTGGGCAGCCCATTCCAATGGCTGAGCACCCTCTCTGCAAAGAAATTCTTCCCAATATCCAGCCTAAACCTCCCCTGGCACAGCTGAAGACCCAGCCCTCTTGTCTTGCTGATGGTTGCCTGGGAAAAGAGACCAACCCCACCTGGCTCTCCCCTCCTGTCAGGGAGTTGCAGAGAGTGAGGAGGTCTCCCCTGAGCCTCCTCTTCTCCAGGCTGAGCCCCCCCAGCTCCCTCAGCCTCTCCTCACAGCACTTGTGCTCCAGTCCCTTCCCCAGCCTTGTTGCTCTTCTCTGGACCTGCTCCAGCCCCTCCATGTCCTTCCTGAGCTGAGGGCCCAGAACTGGACACAGCACTCCAGGGGTGGCCTCACCAGCGCTGAGTCCAGGGGCAGAATCACCTCCCTGGCCCTGTTGGCCACAACAATGGTCTATTCCGGCTGTTGGAGCCTTTTGTGACCCGTTCTGGGTCCTCTGGGTGGTGTAACCCCGCTCTGGGTGTAATCTGCAGTCTGCACAGCTCTTAGGAGTGAAAATTGCCCCCATTGTTCCCGGGGTTTGTGGGTGTTTACGCTGCAATTCACTGACTTGATCTGCAGCAAACCTGTTTTTAAGTGCAGCCCTAATGTGGGAGATTGTTCAAAAGGGAAGGTGTGTCTGGCTGATTAGCAGAGTTGAAGTCACCCGACCCTGAGCAAATAGTTCCTGACCTGAATTTGATGTGAGTTTATTGACTTAATATAGAAACCTTCGAATTGGGCTGGGAGGAGCTGGGTTTAACCATTGCCTCTCTTGGGTGATTGCAGGTTTACAGAGGGGATAATTTAAGGGGTGTTGGTGGGTTTGGTGACTTTGCTGTGAGGTCCTTTCCTCTCTGTGGACTTCCCCCCTTCCTGGTGCAGGGTTTAGGGAAGCAGCTCCATGCAAAGCTGTTCCAACAGGCGGTGGGAGGGGTGGGAGGAGGAAGAAGGTGCTCACTGAGGTGTTACCTGGGCAGGTGACTCAGAGGAGGCCACGCCACGGGCTCTGCTCTCTGCAGAACCAGAGTGCTGACTCTCCTTTTCCTGCTCCCTCCTGGCACCAGGCCCTGGGGGAGTCAGGGCTGGATCTGCTCTGTCACGCGATGGGAGCTGCAGATCTGCTCCACTGAGCCAGCCCGGGGCTGTCCAGCTCACAATCCAGGAAGGAATCCTTTCCTAGCACAGGTTGCCCAGAGAAGCTGTGGCTGCCCCATCCCTGGAATTGTCCAAGGCCAGGCTGGAGCAACCTGGGGTAGTGGAAAGTGCCCCTGCCCGTGGACTCCCTGACCTTCAAATGCCAACCCAAACCATTCCATGATTCTGTTAGGATTGAAACCCTCTGAGTGTGTGGGCAGAGGTGTTCTCAGTGCAATCCTGTTGCCCAAGAGGTTCTTGATTACATATTAAGCAGGTCTGGGGGGAAAGGGATCACTCTTTGTCCCAATAAAACAATATAATTTGTGGGCGGGGAGAAGAAAAGGAGATTAATGGTCAGAGGTTCTTTGGGCTGTGACAGCAGGAAAAGCTCTGCTGCTGGTAACTCTTGAGAGGCAAAGAACATGTAAACCATTCCTCTCTCTCTCCTGGTCACAATTAACTGGCTTTTCTCTCAGTTTCCCAGAATTGCTCAGGTTAGAATTAACCCAGCACTGCCCAGTGTAACATTCTGTAGTGGTGGGAAAAGCCACTAAAACCCCATCTCAGCTCTTGCCTTTATTTAGATCATGGTGCTGTGGGTCTGTCCATGCAGCTCTTGGCAGGTTCAGGAGAGCACTAACTCAGTGTGTAACCTGGCCAGTCTGTGGTCTGATCCCAGCCTAACTAACCCAGCTTCCCCACAGCTCTGTTCAACTCGTGTTCCAGCAGCTCTGAGCACAAGGAAGGAGCTGGTGTAAATCACCAAACATTTAAACCCAGCCTGATTCAGGGCTGCCCAACTTTGAAGGACAGAGTTTCTGCCCAAAGCTGAAGGGTTTTGTGTTTGCAGTTGTGATTAGAGGGGATTAAATTCGATTAGATCTTTGGGGTGGTCTGGCTCTAAAGCAGAATCTTGGGGCTGGTGGCATTTGCAAATGTGTGCTGCTAAAACAGGTACAGTGTCCTTTTGTGGGCTGTGTGTTCTGGGGGTGCTGCTGGGCTGCAACAAGAGCACTGCCATGGACTTCACTGGGGTGGCATTCAGGACCCTGACACATCCCATGGATGGATCAGCTCCCAGAGCTTCCCAAAGCAGCCCAAAAGAACCTCCCTTCCCTTTAGGAATCACCATCTGAAGAACACAGGTCTGTGTGAGGATAAATTGTGAAGAAGAAAACAACGGCAACCAAAGTTGCCTGGCAGAGGACAAGTGTTTAAACAGGATGGAGCCACTGCCACCCTGTCCTTCCACTGCCACCCAGTCCTGGCTCCATTTCCACGTCTGGGCCACAGGGAGCAGTTGCTGGGCCTGTCTGACTGTGCTGGAGATTAGCAGGGCAGGGAAACACCTGCTTCCACTTAACTGATCCAAGAGGAAACAAAGGGCAGGGAAGGCACGGCCTGAACAACCCAGGATTGGGTGAAAACTAATCCCTACCTTCAGCCTGGCAGTTGGCAGCCAGAACCCTCAATTTAAAGCATCTCAGAGCCCCAACTCTTTAGATCTAAAATCTTGCTGCTATCAGGATGAAAGGCTTTGTTCCCCACACCACCACACCTCCTCTTTTTTTTTATTTTTTTCCCCTCCCTTTTTTCTTTTTGCTCACCTGTGTCCAAGTGGGAAGCAGGCAGATGGGAATTCAGCAATCCCAGATGCTGCTCTGTGGCACAGGCAGGGAGGAGGGACAGAAGGAAAGGGCAGAAACTTTCTGATCGTTGCTTAGGAGCTTAAAAACCCCCCTCTGGTTTTACCCCAGAGGAGGATGGAGGGAGGATGGATGGGACTCACTGATGACCCACAGCAAAGGCTTCATTCAGTTCAGATGTGGGACTGTGAAATTCTTGGAAAGGAGGGAATGTGGTGCTTTCAGTGAGGGCTGGGGCTCAGCATCTCTGCAAGCAAGGTCTCCAGGGAGGGGGGTTTAAAGTTGGATGCTCAAAATCCTGTGCTGTGTCTAAGATCATTTAAAAAGTGAGTCAAATTTCATTCAGAAATTTGGGTGGTGTCCCTGCCTGTGGCAGAGATTTCGTTCAGAAATTTGACTTACACCAGTTTAAGGACGCTGACATTGGGCTCTTTTTCCCCCCCTCTGTTTGCTTTGGTTGGAACAGGAACAGTTCTTGCAGCTGAAAACAGAGATACATAACACTGCCAGCCTCCAGAGATGGGCAGAAATGGGATGCTGAGGGCTCTCCTGGGGCTTCTCAGTGCTGTGTTTGTGTGTGTTTGTTGTGTGTGATCTCACCTTTCACTTGTGCTCCGTGGCAACACCCCTGAGGTCTGGCAGATTGGGTGGGTCCGTTTGCAGAGAGAAAGGCTGAAGGTTATTAAACATTAAGATTGATTTTTGAAGGTTCTCTGAGATGCTAAAACTTCCTTTTCTGCCATCAGATAAACCCGGAGCAGCTGGTTGTACCTGCCCACCGCTCGTGTCACCCTCCGAGCGGCGAAACGGCCTCGTGACCTCGTGGCAACTCTGGTAAAAAGTGTGGTTTTTTAGCCACAGAGAGTCACCCCTCCAGGTTATCACACCTTCCTGGGCAGGGAAACACCCTCCTCCTCTGCTTGCTTCACTCAGGGCACAGGAGGTTCCTCCAGCTCTGCCTCCCATCCCTCACCTGCCAGGTGGTGCCTTGGGCTGAACTTTGCTCCCACAAACACGGTTGGGTTTCGTGTGTCGGCCACTCCTCGAGAGGACTCGCCCCACCTGCACGGAATTTGGTCATTCTGGCAGCCTGGATAGAGCAGGGTTTGCCACCCAAACCAGGATTCCAGGGGGTTAATCCCAGGCCTTTCGCTCCGAGGAGTTGCCAAGAGCACGGGTGGGAGGATGGAAGAGATTTGAGGACAGGTGGGAGGATGGAAGAGGTTCCAGGTGATGCAGGAGGTGATGCCAAAGGGGATGTAACCCTGGGATGAGAGGAATAAACACCTGGATGGGTCTGCACTGCTCTGAGCCCTTCTTAGGAACAAAGGATTGGGATATTGGATCAGACACCCAGCGGGGTTTGAGGCCTGTTTGGAGGAGCTGCTCAGTGGGAGAAAAAAAAAGGTGAATGAGCTTCTGGGAATGGCTCAGAAAGGAATTGTTGGTAGGAAATGGAATCATTAAGGTTGGAAAAGATTTCCAAGATCATCAAGTCCAAAGTTGTGTGGCAGGGAGTGTTGGATCCTCTGTCTCTATCCAGCCCAAAGCCATGGACACTCTCCTGCAGCCATCAGTGTTTTCCTTGGATCATTTGTCTCCTGACAAACTTTTGGTGTCAGTGATGTCCTGTGGTGTAGCTACACCTGAACTGGCTCTGCATGTGGTCTTTTCATTTTCCTTTCTCCTTCTCCACAGCTCATCATCCCAGTCCATGGCCAATCCACGATTTTTGCAGGATGACATTGGAATTTTCACTGCTGGCTCACTGAGTGCCCCAGGACACAGCATTTAACAATTCTGGTTCTTCTAACCCCAAATCTGACGAATATTTGGATTTCTCCACTTAAACCCTGCAGTTTTCACCCAACTGCCACTTGAATTCTGGTTCCCTTTTAACTCATCATTTACCCAAGGAAGGATTATTAAGGTGAGAGTTTGTTGACAATCCAGATACAGCTGAATTGGTTCAACAACCACAAAAATGAACATTTTGGTAGGAAGTGCAATAAGTCACACATTAACCTTTGCAAAGATGAAAAATACATAATCAGGTCTTCTCTACTGGACTTCATGGGGCTTTTTAAAGGGCAGAACCTGCACTTTCAGCACAAATACATCAGTGCCAGGCCTGGAATCTCGAGGTTGATGCTCCAAGATCATAAAGCCCTCGAGAATTCTCATCTCTGCAAACACCAGAGAAAGATTTGGTTTCCTATTTCTTAATTAAAAGAGAAAACTCAACTGACCAGCTGCTGATAAGGCACAAGTAGGACTTGGATGGCTTAGTCATCTGCTGGGTTATGCACCCCACGAAATGCTGCTGCTGCTTAATGTTCTTGCTCTGTAAATCATTTATTGAAAACCTGGGCACTCCTGAGATCAGCCAGGGTATTATTTGTAATCTAAATATGTGACTTCAAGCAGATCACTCCAGCTCTCTTCATCTCCCCATTCAACCCCTCAGATATAAAACAATTTATTTCTTCTTTGTTTCCAGGCTGCGTCCCAACCTCTGGAAGGCACATGGACTGAAAAACATCCAGGCACTGAGACTTTTCCCAAGGAAGGATGAGAGGGCAGCCACATAAACCAAGCATGAAGTTTTAAGTGGGAGCTTTAGAGACATCAAAGAGCTTTGCAGACAAAATTATTCTAATTCTCTCATACAGACCCCAGGTAAGTCTTTGACCTGCACCTAAAAATGTGCAAAAGATGGGCTTGGAACAAGGTCCAGCAGCCACACAGAGATGGGGTTGATGGGGAGAGAAGGGTTTGGGACTGTCATCAGCCAGGGATTTCCTATGGAAATCTCCTGCCTGTGCAACCAAATGGCTCCAGGAATTAACCCAGCACAGGCACACAAATGCAAATCCACTCATTTCTCCTCCAAAATACTGGGGGTTGGGCTTGTCCCAGGCAAAAATTGTTGTGTCCTGGAGCTCCAGCTGCAGGAAAATCGAGCTGGGATGGAAGAGGCAGCTGCTCAGAAGCACGGCTGGTCCTAGAACTGACCTCCAAAAAACTGGGATACCCTGGCAGGAGAAGTCAGTCTGACACAACTCAAGGTTTCCAAGGCCTCCCTTGAGTTAGTTCTGAGGACAAGTTGTGTTTCAGGGGAATTCTTCTGCCAGTTGGGCTAATTAGGAGGATAATTTGTTGTTTCATGAGCTACATCTTTCATGGGAAATACGAGTGTGTTTCCTTCATAACAAGGAGAAAACATTTCACTTGTTTTTCTACTTTCGTGACACTGATGAGGATGTTCTGAAAACTCCCTTGAAAGGGGATGACTCTAAATATCCAACAACATTTAGGAAGCCAGGGTTTTAATTATTTTTAAATTCTTTTGTTCAAAATGTTCTGTCACTGAACACAGGTGGAACTGTGCATCACTTCTGTCTGACCCCCTTTTCAATATTTCAAAATCAAGTCATGTCTTCGCCTGGGTCCACATCAAAAATGGAATTTCTGGCAGCAAATGCCCCAAAGATCTGGGCTGAGGGATCTGCAATCACTGGAACCTCACTTGTGGTGCCCACCTCGGATGTCCCTGCGAGGGATGGATGACCTTGGAGAGTCCCACTCAAATAATCTGATCTCTGATTCTCTGAGTCACATTCTGGTTGACTGAGCAACCAGTTGGCTTTTAATGGATCAGTTCAGCAAATTGGTCTGAAAACAGGAAAGTGGAATTTAGTTTGCAGCAGGAGAGTGTGTGGGGGTGGATTTTAAAGGGGATGTGAAGAACACCCAGTCAGCCTGAACTCTTGGTTGCCCGTAGGCCTCTGCCCTTGGGCAAATGTCAAGGGTGTGGAGCTGGGTGTGGACAAGAAAAGGCTCTGGGGAGACCTTGGAACCACTTTGAGTGCCTAAAGAAGGCTGGAGAGGGCCTTTTCCCAAGGACAAGGGGAATGGCTTTAAGCTGAGAGTAGATTTAGACCAGATGTTGTGAACAAATCCTTCCCTGGGAGGCTGGGCAGGCCCTGGCACAGGTTTACCCAGAGAAGCTGTGGCTGCCCCTGAATCCCTGGAAGTGTCCAAGGCCAGGCTGGAGCAACCTGGGCTAGTGGAAGGTGTCCCTGCCTGTGGCAGGGGGTTGGAATGAGATGAACTTGGTCATGCTCTGGGTGCAGGGAGTTTGCATTTGGGACCACAAAATCAGCAGCAATGATGGAGCCAAGGGCAGCATCTTCTGATCCAACAGGACAATCCATGGGGCAGAAATGATCCCTGGTACAGCCACTACCTGCTGTTGTTTTTGGAAAGCCAGGGAGCAATGGGAGAGACCTGAGATGATTTCAAACACGGTGGGGACTGTGATTTAAAACACTGGCACAGGTGGTGCTGTGGCTGCTCCATCCCTGGAAGTGTCCAAGGCCAGGCTGGAGCAACTCGGTGTAGTGGCAGGTGTCCCTTCCTGCGGCAGGGGGTGGAATTAAATGTCCTTTAAGGTCCCTTCCAACCCAAACCATTCCATGACACCCAGTTAGAGCTCAGTCCCACACCTGAGCCCACTCTCAGTGCCTAACCCAGCCTTTGTTAAGCCGGGGCCGGAGGCCGAGCCCGGCTCAGCGAAGCCGCGGCACAAGGCGGTTTCTCCGGAGCCGCTCCCCAAGGCCAGGACACACCTGTTGGGAGCCAGGAGGGCCCCGGGATTGGCTGGGGCAGGAATGCACCTGCGCAGGGAGGGGTGAAGGGCTCCATGTAAGACGAGCCTTAGACACTCGCCCCGTCTCTTCTCAATTCCAGCTTAAACAAGCACCACCGGCGCTGCCTGCGAAGGGAACCGCGCTCGGCCGAGCCCTTCCTTCGCTTTGCTTCTATTTTTTTTTTAATCAATTAATTTATCTATTTATTTATTTTACTTCTCAAACCCAGCTTTGTCTCAGCCATTAGCACCGTGGGGCAGTGTGTTGTTTTTCCAGGTACAGTTCTATTTTTTCGCTCTCCGTTCGCTCGCCGTGACTCTCACGGCCAAAGCCTTTCGCCGCCGGGCTCGTCTCTCTCTCTCTTCCAGAAGATGAAAAGTCTTGTGTTGCCGCTCGTTCCGTCCTTTTTTTTCTTACCCCACTGGGTTTGGGAGAAGGTGGTTGTGCTTCCAGCACTGAAGTTGCTTGGTGGGTGTGTGTTCTTGGTCCTGGTAAGCCACAGTGTCCAGGTACTGCGGGGGGGAAAAAGGGATTTAAGAATGACTTCTTTAATGCCTTTCCTAACTGTCCATCGATCTCCTCCTCTCCACTCAACTTTCTGCAGGGCTCTGTCCTCTTTTCTCTTCCTCCCTCTTTCTCCCCAGGTGGATTAAAGAGGGTTTTGTTCGACATATCAGGTTTTGTCTGCTCAGTTAGGGGGGAGGGGAGGCTCAGCACATGAATTCAAACTGTTCATTTTACAACTGGCCAAACCAGTCAGGGCAGGTAAAAGCAGAACCAAGGAGCTGAATAGGAGGGAGTCGTGGGGGGGGAAAGCTGGTTTCACCCAGATGTCATGGAGAGCTTGGAGGAAAAAAAAAAAGGGGGGGGGAGAGTCTTTGGTAAAAGCTCCCCTAAATTCAAAGAAAACGAATGTAAAATGAGCGTCGAATTTAAGAGGCCTCTCTCCAAAGGGAATATTTGTATTTAAAAGAGGGTTTACCAGCTTTGGTGCTGCCAGTGAGGATTGTAAATGCAAGTTTGCTGTGGGCTCCTTTTCAGGCTCTGAGTAACGATTGCCCTGCTTCAATTAGTTTTTTAATTAACCAGCATTTCGACGTCTTTTATTCCAACTGCAAAACACCCAACGCTCTGCTTTCATTTTTTTTTTTCCCCTGCTGCTTTGGAGGCCAAATTGGTGGCTCAGATGAGGGTGCTGCCAGTGAAGGAGACAGATTTGGAACTTGGGGAGGTGAAGGGAAGCTCTCGCCCCGCCGGAGCCGTCGCTTCGCGCTCGCGGCAGGAGGAGCCATTTTGGGTTGGTTTTGTTTATTCTTTTCTCACCTGAGGCTTTTGCTTTTTCCCTTTTCTTTTTTTTTTTTTTTTTGGGGGCATGACCAAACGAGCCTAATTAAGCCTTGCCTTCACCCCAGTGCTGGAGCCTAATTAAGCCTTGCCTTTACTTCGGTGCTGGTTCCACTCCCGGCCCCAACCGGCCTTTACTTGCGCCGGCGAGTTGGGCACCGAGGCCGGAGGAGAGGAGACAAAACCAAGAGGTTTTGCTTCATTTTTCCACGTTGGAACTTCTGATGGTGGGTTAGAGGCCGAGCTGCTGCTGGCCTGGAGGATGAGGCACCTAAAAAAGTCCCTAAAAAAGCCCCTAAAAAAGCCCCTTTGCCCGTTTTCTAATTCCTTCGGCGACGCCGGCGGGTTAATTCGGGTGTTTCTTAAGCGAGGAGGTTCCTTGGAGAATTCCTCCTGCCCGGATCCA
The DNA here is from genome assembly GCF_025592945.1 of Manacus candei. Classification (NCBI taxonomy): domain Eukaryota; kingdom Metazoa; phylum Chordata; class Aves; order Passeriformes; family Pipridae; genus Manacus; species Manacus candei. Next base: position 5,622,203 of record NW_026138070.1, read on the forward strand.
GGAAGAGGAATCGGGCTTTGTGGACACTGAGGGAGTCAGCAGAAAATGTTTGCTCGCTCCTTCCCTCCACCCCTCGAGTAAAACAACCTTCCAGAAAGTTCTTTGCGAGGCGCAAAGAGCGAAATTATTCCGCGTTTGGGCCCAGAAGAGTTTCAGGGGATTCCAACTTTTCGGAGGCAAAGCTCGTCCCAGTCCAAAGGCTCTTTGATTTATTTAGTTCTAAGGCTTTTAATAACTCTCTTCTGAAGAATTTTGCCAGGAATCCATGAAATAACACCATTCATTCCCCCCTTTGTGAGCTTAATTCCTGATTTAGTTTTTTTTTTTCTGATGTTTTTCCTTGTAATTGCAAGTCTTTAAATTCAGCTGACTTCGCTTTTCTTTGATGCAAAAATGGGATTTAAATATTATTTGGCTTTCTCCTCCACTCCTCTGTAACAAAAAGATCAGTCTCACTCTTGATTCAAGCAGCATTAATATAAGGAAATCACGGGCTGCTGTCCGCAAAACCCAAAATAATAAAAGGTTTTATCAGCGGGACTAAACGCTGAGTTTGAAATTTGAAAATTCAGGAATGAGTTTGAAAATTCAGAAAAATCTTTAGTTGGTTTGATAACTTTAATTTGAGCTCATTTCAGCTTGCAAAGGGGCTGAAGTGCCTTCCCAGAGCTCGAGGTGTTACGTGACGAGACTTTTGGAAGCAGCTTTGCTTTGTGGGTGCCTAAATCCCTCTCAAAATTCACCAGTTGAAATGTATTATTGGCTGTTGTTAAAGATATTATTAGCTGTTATTAACTCTAAGTATTTTAGATTATTACTGATATATTCTAGATTATTACTGAAGAAGAATTTGGGCTGTTAAGACGCTCTCGGGTAAACGGGCAACTAAATTCAGGCCACCAAAATGTTCCAGAATTATAGAAAATTAGAGAAATATATAGAAATATAGAAATATATAGAAATGTAGAAAAATCAGGGTTTTGGAAAAGATTAATTAAACCTAGAGTTCTGTCTCCTCCTCCCATTCCACACAGGTACTTCTCCCAGGAATTACCTTGCAGTGGTAACTGTGAGCACGACTTGGTTTAAAACACTCCAGGAAAGCTAAAATTCCCAAACTTATAAATGGGAATTCCCTGAGGGCTGGAGGTGATTTTAATTCTGGATGGATGCAGGGATGGAGCCAGGGGCTGAATTCTTATACTGGTTATACTGGGCAGTGCTGGGCCCTGTTGAACATGAATATTAAATATTGGGTTGTGCAGTGAATGAGTTTGAGGAGCCTGAACTGACCTGGTGACACATTTATTGAGAGAATCCGAGATTTATTAAGGTTGGAAAAGTCCTCCAAGATCATCAGGCCCAACCTTTGAATATAATAATAAACAAAAAAAAAAAAAAATTAAAAAAATATATTGCTGTAAAAAATTGAGCAGTGTTTAATGCAGAAAAATAAGAAACAGCGCTTTTAATTCAAGCTGAATCAATGCACATGAAAATATTCAAATGATACCAATTAATGGTAGATTTTAAAAATCATTTCAATGTGATAGTCATAAAATTTTGAATGTTCTCCTCAGGCTTCCCCTTTGTGATGGTTTATTTAGGCAGGAAATAGAGTTTTCTTCGTGCCCTTGGTCTAAAAAAAAAAAAAAACAGGGAGAAAGGCTGAAAGTGATAATTCTCTACATTTTTAATAAGAAGGGGAAAATCTAAAAGAGGTTCAGAATTGCAAAAAAAATGCAAACTGGGCATAAAATATACATGTGATCAGCTGTTCCTTTGTGGGAGCTTTTGTTTGCAAAACAACTTAATTAGAACATTTTTACCGTTTTTTTTAGGAAAAGTGATCCCAGGCAATTTTCACTTTAATTTGGGGGTTGGGTGGGGTTTTTTTAACATCTCTGCCTAAAAATAAAGCGAAATAAATGAGTTTTAGGGGCTTATCTCAGGTCGGGGTGGAACAATCACGGCTCAACCAGGGGGGGTTGAGCTTTTAAAACCAGAACTTAGACACTTTTAAAGCTTTTATTTTTGTTCCTTTTCAAAACTCCAGGTCGAGCTTTTTTATCTGATGGAGCTCCGAGGTCTTTAAAGGCTTAAATTTCACCTGCTTTGTTCCTTTTCCTGCCCGTGACTCTTGATTAAGGCTCAGCCCTCCAGGTTTAATTAAATAAGTTATTTTTTTTTCCCCCCTTTCCTCCTTTTTGGAGCTGAATTCTTTAGGGAAAATCTCACCAGACATTCCCACTTTTCCTGAGATCCCAAACTGGAATTTTAGGGTCCAACAGGCAGGTGAGGAAGGAGAAGAGGGGAGGGGGAAAGAAAACTAATCCGGGTCTAAAGTTAATTAGTGTGCTGTTAAAAATCCAGGGGGGTGGGGTGGGGCTGATTGAAGTTCCTTGTTTTCCAACCCCTCTCCAGGAGTTTTTTCCCTTCTCCCAAGGCCTGGCCACCGGGAATGGTGGTGATGATTAACCAGGTGGTAACCTGGAGACCACGGGGCTGGCTTTATATCTCCCGGGTACCCAAGAGCCCCAGGGAAACCTCACCCAGGGCCCTGGGAACCAGGTGGGAAATTGGGAGACTTTTGGTGGCTTTTCCATATTTTTTCGAATTTTTCATATTTTTCTTTTTCCCCCATATTTTCCATATTTTCATAATTTTAATAATTTTCTTAATTTTCTTTTTTCATATTTTTCTTAATTTTCTTTCCCCATATTTTTCTTAATTTTCTTTTTCCAAATTTTTCTTAATTTTCTTTTTTCATATTTTCATAATTTTCATTATTTTCTTAATTTTCTTTTTTCCATACTTTCCAAATTTCCATAATTTTCTAAATTTTCTTTCCCCCATATCTTCATAATTTCCATAATTTCCCTTATTTTCATTTTTCCTATTTTCCCGTATTTTTTCTTTTTCTTTTTTTTCCCATATTTTCCGTATTTTTCTCTTCTTTTTTCCCATATTTTTTGGTGCTTTTTCACTTCTCATTTGGTGCCTGGATGTCTCCCCACGGTAAGGGCATAACCACCCTCTCCTCTGCTTCTCTTCTCCTCCTCTTCCCTCTCCTCTTTTTCAAACCCTGACTAAAACTAAAGCACATTTTCCCCTTTTTTACCCCTAAAACACCATCTCAGGGAGTAGAAAGGAGGTGGAAGGGAGGATTTATTCATCAAACCTACTCATTAATTGCCTTGGAAATCTGATTTAATTTTTTTTATGATGTCCAATTTTTTCTTCTTTTCTTTCTGGTAAATACTAATAATTCCTCTGTTTGCTAAGAATTAAACAAGTCTCCCTGAAAAAAAAAAAAAAAAGACTATAAATGAGCTGAAATGGTTTATTATTCCAGTGAGAGATTATATTTCTGAGGTTATATTTCTGGACTGAACGAGATAGAACCAATCATATTGGATTGAGCATTAAAAAAGCAAAATATTTGGAATTACTGTTGGGATTGAAATGAGGATTTGCCTGAGGAATGTGTGGATTAAAAGTGAGGGGTTCCATCTGATTTGTCTTCCCTCTGACAGGATCCATAATTTATTTGTAAGGTGTGAAATAAGGGGTTTTTTGGGGTGTTCTTTCCTTATAATTTGTAATTTCCAGCCCCTCCTTCGCTGGCAGGTGGTTCTGGGATGTGCATTCCGGGGGATTGGCTTCGTTTTTCCTCACTTTGGGAAATCCTGGCAGCAAAGAAACAGATCTGTGGAAGTTCCTTCTTCCTTAAAGCAGGAAAATCAAAAGGCATTTTAAATAACATATCCCATAAAATTACCCTCAGCCCTTTAAGCTGCTTTTTTATTGAGTTGTTTTCCTACCTGGCTGTTGAATTTTTTAAAGCAGCAGCTGCTCCACGTCCTAAACCCTTGATAAAACTCATTAATTTACTGGTTTCAGTTCCAGGATGATAAAAGCTCCATAAACTCTTTATTTGCTGGGGTATATTTAAAACATATTTATAATATAAAAAGTATCTCCTATGGTGCTAAGAAAAAAAATGATGATCCAGTAACTTTCTCTTGTCTGGGATCTATTATTTGACAGCATTTGGGCAAACCAAACATATTATTATTCCTATTTTAATACATTAATTAATTATTGCTATTTTAATACGTTAATTAATTATTGCTATTTTAATACATTAATTATTTGAAAACCCTGCAGAGGATTTTAATTCTTCTTTGTAGCAGGGAAAAAAAAAGGCTGGGAAGTGGTTTCCATGTTAGATTTTTATTCCAACTTTTATTCTAATTTTTATTCTAGCATTTATTATTTTATTTATTATTTTTAGACTTTTATTCCATTTTTTTTTTTTAAAAAGCCTCATTTTCCTCACCTGACAATGGGCTGTAAGTGATATAGTTTTTTGGGAATAAAAGCAAATTCCCCAGGCATTGTGAGGCTCAGTAATGATTAACCTGGCGCTGGGGCACAGGGATTGTTTGGTAAAAAGTGCATTACACAGCTCAGAAATATGTGCCTGGGTCATTATTGTGGCACGTTCCCATTCCCAGACTTGGATAGGGCATGGGGGGGGGTTGGATTTTGGGTAAAAAAACAGCAAAAAAGCTGGTTTTGGGGGGTTTGGAGGGTTTTGCTTAGTTTTTTTTATTGTTGTTGGGGTTTGGGGGGGTTTTGATAGGTTTTTTTGTTGTTGTTGGGGTTTTGGGGTGGTTTTAGGAGGGTTTTAACCCCAAATACAGCTTGGAGGGTTGACTTAATCTGAATTTGGCTCTTGTGGAAGTCAAGCCAGGCCAAGGATCAGCAGCTGGCACAGCACTGGGACACTGATGGTTTGAACTGGTGTTTTGAACTGGTTTGGGTGATTCATGGGGTGCTGACAACACTCTTTCACACCCTGCAGTGGTACAAAGATCCCACATTTTCCCTGGAAATGGATTTGGGGGACGTTGCAAAGATGCCAGGCCAAGGATCAGCGGCTGGCCCAGCACTGGGATGCACTGCTGGGACACTAATGGTTTAAACTGGTGCTTTGAACTGGTTTAGGTGATTTGTGGGGGTGCTGACAACACTCTTTCACACCCTGTAGTGGTGTAAAGATCCCACATTTTCCCTGGAAATGGATTTGGGGGACGTTGCAAAGATGCCAGGCCAAGGATCAGCGGCTGGCCCAGCACTGGGATGCACTGCTGGGACACTAATGGTTTAAACTGGTGCTTTGAACTGGTTTAGGTGATTTGTGGGGGTGCTGACAACACTCTTTCACACCCTGTAGTGGTGTAAAGATCCCACATTTTCCCTGGAAATGGATTTGGGGGACGTTGCAAAGATGCCAGGCCAAGGATCAGCGGCTGGCCCAGCACTGGGATGCACTGCTGGGACACTAATGGTTTAAACTGGTGCTTTGAACTGGTTTAGGTGATTTGTGGGGTGCTGACAACACTCTTTCCTACTCTGTAGTGGTGCAAAGATCCCACATTTTCCCTGGAAAGGGGTTTGGAGGCCGTTGCAAACAGCGGATTTGGAGGACGGTTGACGCGAGGCCCCGACGCACAGGAATTTTTGGGAGCTGGAGGAAGGCCTGGCTGGCTGAGCTGAGCAGCTCTGGTCGTTTGGTTGTGTAACATTCCCAGGATTGTCTTTCCAGAGCGATTCCTGCCCCGGGAGTCAATCCCTGCTCTGGGCAGACCCCCCTGGCCTGGCCTGGACTGGCATTTTCTGGGCAGAGGGGGCACAAAGGAACTGGGCCCAGCTCCTCAGCCACTTGTGCCACGGCAGGAGGAGATGGAGGGAGGAACCTTTTGCCATGAGGGTGGCCCAGGTTGGCCAGAGAAGCCCCTGGAGCCCTGGAAGTGTCCCAGGCCAGCTTGGACACTCGGTCTAGTGGAAGGTGTGGGTGGAATTAAACATCCTTTAAGGTCCCTTCCCACCCAAACCATCCCGTAATTCTCTCTGTAGAAAATCAAAGAACAGATTGAAGTGAGTTTAACCCAGGCTGGTATTTTTTTGGTGTCTTCCTCTGTGTCTGAAGGGAATTGATTGATCCCAATGCAATTCCTTTTGGAGCAGGTGCATTTTCCAGCCCCCTCTCCTCCCCCTCTCCTTTTGTTTGCAGTTGCCCACGGTAAAACACCATCTCAGGGAGCAGAAAGGAGGTGGAAGGAAGGATTTATTCATCAAAACTACACATTAATTGGCTTGGAAACCTGATTTAATTTTTTTCCTTGATGTCTCCAAACTTGTCCTGCTCCAGCCACAAGAACTTGGGGTTATTTTCTCCAGACAGAGCCTTTAATTGCTTTTAATTGTGTGTTATTGCCACACTCGAGTGTACCAAAAGCAGGTGCTCTGTCCTACAGAGCCAGAAATTCAAATTTCTCAGGCCTCTGGTGGGCAAGAATATTTCACTGGTGGTGGAAATGTTACTTTTATATAAAGGAGCTTTATTTTAAGATGGAAAAAATATGTTTGTCTCCAGGGTGTTGGAAAAGTGCCTGAACTCCCAAGCTGAGGGTCAGGGGCTGATGGAAAAAGGGCCACTGGCCCTTCCTGTGGGGTTTTCCAATGATCCCATCTCATCTCCTCCCTTTCATGGAAGAGATTTTGGCCTTCCAAGCAGCTTTAGTAGAAGGAAGGGAACTAATGTGACCTCCTGGGATTTTCTCTATCACAAAACCCGTCAAAAGTCAGGAGGGTGAAAAGAGTTTTTTTGAAAGGAAAATGCCCTAAACAGTTCCTAATTTTCTCTCCCTTACAAATTCCCCTCAGGCAGAAAGAACCTGTTGAAATGTGGCTTTTTATTTTAGGTGTTCTCCACCTCTGGTGAGCAGGAGGTGGTTCCAGCACTGCTCTGTAAATTCTGGACACACAAAGAGATGTCCTGATGAATCACTTGGCACAATTTGACTTTTGTACCTTTTAAGTGTTGCTTTGTGGCATTTATATACATGGTTTTTTTGCCTTGAACATGTGACTGGGTGAGTGCAGCAGCTCTGAAAGTGTTGAAAGGTTCCAATAATCATTTTAATAATTAAAAAAAAAACAGTTTAGGGAAAGATTCAGTGAGAACCAGGAGGGGCAGGATTGCTCTTGGAGGCCTTAGGGCAGAGGTTTGATAGTTTAGATTGCATTTTATTGCCCACAAAAGCAGGAGATGTCACCTTCCAGCTGGGCCACAGTTGGAAATCCTTTGGATTAGGCTGGAATATGGAATCAGGATCATTCCAATGCCTTCTCCTGGTGTTAAAACAGCAGGAATTAAGTTGGGGATTGCCTTGAATTGCCCTTGTGGCATCTCTGAGATGTCACCAGAGACACTAAATCACCCAGGTTGGGTTGGGTTGGGCTGATAAAGGTCATCAGGGGGATCTGAAGGGAGCTCAGGAAATCCTTCCAGCTGGATTTGGAAAAGCAGGTTGTACAAGGTCTCATCTCCCAGCAGGTCTGACAGTCTGGGACCCCCCGGGAATGTCCTGGGAAGGAGGGGCAGGAAAGGGGCTAAAGGGAAATATTTCAGTATTTTAAAGTGAAGAAGTGGCTTCCTGGCAGCTTCCCCAGGTTGCTCTTGCATTAAATGTTAATTAAAATCAGGTAAAAGAGGGACAACCTACAGAACCCCCTCTCTGTCCTCTGTAATTGTGACATCTTGGGTATTTTCTGCCTCAGGGGGGAAACATTCCCTTGTCCACCTCAACACTGGCTGCTGTGTCCACCCCAATTGCTGCAAAAATGGGATTACACACTTTTGAAGGCAGAATTCCACTGATAAATTCAAATATCTGATCCCACATTTCACCCTGAAGTGATGGGATATCTCGTAGTGCATAGTAATTCCATGACTTCAGTCAGAATCTTGGTTTATTCCCTGAATTGTTACAGTCAGTGGGTTGATATTTCCTGACTTATTAACAACTGAAGGATTTTGCTCTAATTACAGTTGGACATCACGGGGGGTTTGTGAACTGCAGTCATTCCAGCACATTATTCTTCTTCTCTATATTAATTAGATAACAGGTTGCTCTGATTAAAACTGAGTTTAGCTCAGCCTGGGGTTTTAGTGTTTAGAAAGTCTCTGCTCTACCTATTTTATTTCAGCTACAGTTGTCACATCTAAGGGTACTTCAGACAAAGAGCTATTGTCTAATTCTCCTTCTTTTTGGCTTTATTCCACGTTGTTGCTGCAGGAAAGACACTTCCTGGTGTAACTCTGGAGTGGGTCTGTGTGTTCACTCCTCTAGTGGGACTGATGAGCTTCAATGTTGTCATAAAAAGACCAAAAAAAACCCCCAAAAATGCAAAAAGAACCCACCTGCAGGGTTTTGGGGGTGGTTTTTTTGCAGTAGCCTTGCAGAATGTCAGTGAAACGGAGCGGGGGGGACTCAAAAATCAAAAGTATTTGTGTCCCAGTGCTGTGGGAAGGGCAGGACGTGCATTAAAGGACATTAAAACACAGCATAACACACATGAAAAGGTGGCTGTGGTGGCCTCAGGGAAGAGCTCTTGTCATGGAACTTCTTCACATCAGGATTTGGTTGGAATTTCCCTAAATTGGATCTCGAGGAGTTCATCAAATGATTGGGAATCACAGAATCCTCGAGGTGGGAAAAGAGTTCTGTGATCCAAGTCCATCACCTTAAACTGGGGGGGGGGGGGGATTTTCACCACTTCACCACTTTTTTTTGTAGCTATTTTCACTTAATTTGAACCATTTTCACCACATTTTACCTCTTTTTGGGCTGAACTCAGTCCTGTTCCAACGTTTCTGAGCTTTTTGCAGGTTTGGTGCAAGCAGGGAGGGGGTTTTTACTCCTCTCCTTATCCAAATCCGACCACTGAGCTCCCATTATTCAGGAATTCAGCCCCTCTGACCCGGAGCTCCCTAAAACCAAAGGCAAAAATCTCTCCTCCTCTACTTTTAACTGCCCCTTTTTCGTCCCTGGGTGTTGTCAGAGATGGATTTCTTGGTGTATTTATCACTGATCAATCCTCTGGCAGCAAAAAGAGCAGAGGATGACAAACCCCACCCTGAGGCCACTGGGCTGGGGAAGTTTATTTTGGCAGCAGTGTCTGGAAAACAGGGATTTCCAGGGGGTTTTGGGATGCCCTGGAAGGTGTTTGGCAGGTCACAAATCTTATTTTTTCAAGGGTATGAAATGTCACCATTGATTTTCTTTGGGGTGAGAACATTGCAGTCGTTTCTTTAGTTGCTCCAGAGTTGTTCAGAAGTATTTGGTTTTTTTTTTTATGTATCTGAGGCAAAAATCAGTCATAAATTCACAGGATGGGAGGGACCCACAAGGCCCATCGAGTCCAACTCCTGGTTTTGTGAAATCTTGAGTGAAGCCTGAGAGGCTCCAAAGCTTCTTAGAGTTTAAATCCTCGTGATTTCTTGTGCTCTGCAAGATCTTGGGGCTCCCCAACCAGAAATCTGCTTAAATCATGACTGAAAAAAATCAGCAAATTGCTTTCTTGAAACCTAGATAAGGTTGAAATGTTTGGAGGTGCTGGAAGGTGTAAGTATAAATAGCATTTCTTGGGAAGTGCTGAAGTGGGGAGGTGGTGGGGAAGGAGCAGGACTATTTCTATATCCAAATATTTCTGGGATGACTTTTCAGGACGTTGTTGCTTCTGCCTGTCCCAAAATGACCAGCATCTGAAAGCCCAAAAATGCTGAATTTCTCCCCCCAAAAATGCTGAAATCCCTCCCCCAAAAAATGCCCAAATCCCAAATATCCCCCAGGTGATATTTCCCTTTTCCATCCCTCTTTTTATTTCTCCTCCAAGCAATCAGGTTTTTGTAGCTGGACTTTTTGAGATTCCATCACCATCTTACTGGGCAGCATTGGATGTTTTCTGCTTTTCTAATACTGCCTGGTAATGATGATGATGGTGTCTCGTGCACAACGTGGGAAAATCCGACAGCAAATTTGGGGAAGCCAAAAAAAAAAACCAAAAAAAAAAAAAAAAGCCAATTTCTTTGGCCACCAAAGAAAAAATCCCTGCTGGGCCTCACAAATCTTCCCCCAAGCAGGAATAAATTGAAAATGAAGTGCTAAATAAAGGGTAGATCTCACCTAACAGCAATTATGGAGTGATAAAATGATGTCAGAGCGAGCCTGGGAATAGGAAAGCGTGGAAAAAAAAGCCTGAGAAATGCTCAAATAAATGAAATATTTCCATGTTTGATGTTGTAGCAGCAAAATAATCGCAGGGATTCTGCTCCAAACATGGTTTTTGATTTCTTTTTAAACACTTTAGATGTTTAAAAATGTTTGCAAATGTTTTATGGAGTGAATTTTTCTCATTCATTGTTTTTTCTCCAGGAATCCAAATGTTCTTTTCCACCTCAACCACCCAAAAGCTGCCAAAACTGAAAGTGGAGTTTTCCTTTTTTCAGCCCTCCAGGGCTGCTCGTCCCCGGGCCAATATTTTGAAAGCAAAGCCATTTATTTAAAAAAAAAAATTAAATTTTTTAAAAAAATTTAAGACTTTTCTGTCGCCTCCCTGGTTTTTTTTTTTAATACAGATTTTCACATTTTATATTTTTTATACGGATTTAATTTCACTTTTTATACGGATTTAATTTCACATTTTGTATTTTTATAGGGATTTAATTTCACATTTTATATTTTTATACGGATTTAATTTCACATTTTATATTTTTATACGGATTTAATTTCACATTTTATATTTTTATACGGATTTAATTCCACATCCATTTGTCACTTGGTGTCGGGGAAGAGAGAATGAGACTGAGCTCCCCTTCCTTTGATTCTTTCATTCCTTCAGTGGATTAATATTCTATATTTTAAAATATGATTCTTATTCTGTGAGGGGTTTTTTTCCTTAATTTTAGGAGTTAAAGGCACTTTGAAAGAACTACTCAGCCCCCAGGGATTTAGAGAACGTTGTTTTAAATGGGGGCTTTTTTGTTCTTTATTGAGGATTAAAACAACCCAGGAATTGATCTTTGAATCAGATGGTAAAGGATCAATAAATAATAATTTCCAACGAGCAGGAAAAGGGGGTTGTTGCTGTTTATTGGGGTTTTTATCTGACACCCAGGGCAGGTGTTCCAGGGGACCTGCAGGTGTTGAGCACCAACAGGGGTGTTTGTGTGCAGAGTTGTATTTGATAGTTTTTTATTTTAATATTTCTCTCTATTTGTACATAGATATAATTAAATATAATCTAGAATTCATTATATATAATCATATATAGTTATTTATATATGTATATAAAGATTAATAATTTTTATACAGGTTGGTTTGAGCTGTATAAACCCAAATGTGTGTGTCTGTGTGCATAGTTATATTTTATATTTTATATTTTATATTTTATATTTTATATTTTATATTTTATTATTTGAGTATTTTTCTTTATTTATACATATATATAATTAATTATAATCTAGAATTCATTATATATATAATTATATATAGTTATTTATATATATATATATAAAAATTAATACAAATACCTTTGGTTTTTATACAGGTTAGTTTGACCTGTATAAACCCAAATTTGGGTGTCTGTGTGCATATTTATATTTTATATTTTATTATTGGAGTATTTCTCTCTATTTGTACATGAATATAATTATATATAATGGATTCTAGATTATATTTATAATTATATATAGTTATATATATATATATATATATATACAGGTTGGTTTGACCTGTATAAAACCCTGTATAAACCCAAATGTAAAACCAAATGTCTTTTTATTTATAGATTTAAAAATATGATATTATTTTTATTTTATATTTTATTATTTTAATATTTCTCCCTATACTTTATATTTATATATGTATAGATATATAGGTGGTTTGACCTGTATAAAAACACGTATAAAACCAAATATATTTTTATTTATAGATCTAAAAATACGTTATTATTTTTATTTTATATTTTATTATTTTAACATTTCTCCCTATCCTTTATATTTTATATATATATATGCTTTGACCTGTATAAAAACATGTATAAACCCAAATGTATATTTTATATATATACATATAAATATATATGTATATTTTATATATATATACATATAAATATATATGTATATTTTATATATATATACATATAAATATATATGTATATTTTATATATATAAATATATATTTTTATTTTATATATATATGTATATATAATATGAAATACTACATCCTTATGGGTGTAATAAATACACCCAGTGAGAGGCCTTTCCTAATCCAGGAGATCAGACAAATAATAATAATAATAATAATAATAATAATAAGGGATGAGGAGAGGGAGACAAACCAAACCACCCTGGGCAAGCAGAGCCCTGGGCTAACACAATTCTGAATTTTTTCCCTTCTCTGCTGCTTTTAAACTTCCCCTTCTCCTAAAAAACCCCCCAAAGCAGCTGTGCCTTATCACCTTTATCATTAATTAACATTAATTAACATTCACTCTGCTCGATCATTGCCTACCTGTGCACCTCAGTCTCTAATTTCAAACTCAGTCCCTTTAATTTAAACCCCCAATTTGTCTCTTAAACCTGACCCCATAAAGTGCTTGTTGTAAAAACAACTCCCTGGGTTAAATCCAGGCCACCTTTGTCACCTTTTTTTGTGCCCTTCCCAGCACTATTTTCTTCATAAACCACTTTTCAGCGTGTCTTTTGACCAAGAAGACTTGAATTTTTGTGAAGCAAGAGGGAGGAGGGAGCGAAGAAACCCAGAAATAAACCCCAAGAAAAAAATCTTAACTGCTGAAATCGAGCTTGACCTCACATTTCTATTTTAGCTCTGCCATTAAATCAACTTTTTGTCCCCTCCTGGTCTCTTGAAATGCACCATAATTCCCAAAAACCATCCTTTAATATCCAATATCTTCCTTCTGCCGTTGTTTGTGCTCCCAGTGGCCTTTGTGGAGCCCGTCCCGTGGTTTTTCTGGAATTCTGACCCCCCGAAGAGAGCGGATTCCTGGACAGCCCGTGGTCCTCTGTGGGCATCTTACTAGACAGTGCTGGATTTTTGGGCTCGACTCTAACACTGTCTGGTAACGATGTTTAAAGGGTGAACCAAACACCACCACGCCTCGGGAGGACACCCTGTGCCACCAGCCAGGCCCAGGTGGAGCGTTGGCAAAGAGGGTAAGGATGCCCAGGGTGTTAACAGGGATTTTTAGATATTAAAAATGGCTATAAATGTAAATAATGATGAAGGAGTCGCTGGAAATCGCCCTGCAGGTGCTGCTTTAATGGACAAAAATCCACGTTTTTAGGGGTCGTGCTTCCTTCTCCCTGAACTGTGGGATTGGATTTGGGATTTGCCCTGGGATTTGCAGGGCATGGGATGCCAGGATTTCCCTGGGGCACTGCCATGCCTGGCTGGCAGAGGTGGGGCAGGGTTGGAAAGGTCACTCTCCCCACTCCCAGCTCAATTATCCCTCCACGGCTGAACGGCCCCTGAACTCCCAACCTTCCAACCCTCATCCAGTCGCTCCTTAGGGAACACAGGGATTTATCCCAGGCAAGGAGCAGCTCCTGGGGGCTCACCCTGCTCTCCCCAACCAGCTGGAGGGACCTTGAGAGCTGCTGCCTCCAAGGATCCCTTCCAGATTCCAGCTGAGCAGGACACGGGGGGTGGGGATGGATAAAGCTGGGATTAGAAGCTGGAAGTCCCTAAATAAATAAGTTCCTCTCTCCAGTGGCGTGAAGGTCCAATTAAATAAGTTGCCTAAATAAATAAGTTCCTCTCTCCAGTGGTTTGGGGTCCAATTAAATTGCCTGGGGTGACAGAGGACGCCTCTGCTTACTTTTATCACCTATTTCATGGAATCACAGAATATTCCAAGCTGGAAGAGACCCACAAGGATCATGGAGCCCAACTCCTGGCCCTGCTCAGGCCCATCCCAAAGAGTCACACCCTGTGTTGTCCCAACCCTTCTTGGACTGTGTCAGGCTCCATTCCATCCTGTTGGATCCAGGCAGTCCAGCTCCATGGGATTTAATAAAGCACTGCTGGAGGGAACATTCCTGGTGCATCAAAGCTCTGATTCTGGGAGCAGCTTCTGGGGTAAAACAAGGCCTATTTCCTGGCCAAATCTGGGGACTAAATAAGGTGCAAGACTAAATAATCTCTCCTCTAGACAGATTTAATTGCCTGGAGATGTTCAGGATCCTGGCCCTTGTCACCCTCATCCAAACCAGTGCTTTGCAGACAGCTGGATTTATTATTCCCATCCTGTGGAGGGTGGGAATCCGTGGCAGAACTCATCAGATTCCACCTCACACGTGGACTCCCAGAATCATTTTGGTTGGAAAAGACCTCCAGGATTATTGATTCCAAGCTTTGCCCCATCCTTCCTTGGACACCTCCAGGGATGGGAGTAAACTGGGTGCAGAATTCCTTGCCAAAACTAGTGGGTAATACAGAAACAGCAGGAAAAAAAAAATGAACTAACTGGCATCTAATTTAAACTTTAATTTTGATTACAAGGTGAGGAACTTGGGAGGATGTGACTGTGCCTGCTCAAAATCCACTTTCTGAGTCCCTGGGCCAGGCTGAGCTCTGTGTTTACCCTTGCAGGTTGTAAATTCTCAGGCAAACAGGAGAGAGGGAAGAAGCAGAGGAGAGTTCTTTGGTGATTAGTTACTGTGTTAATGAGTAACTGGCTCGGGAGGGATTGAGGAAATGGTGTGAAATTCGAGTGACTCTGCAAATTGGCTTTTAACAAGCGTTTAAATGAGAGGAATTGGAGCACACAGCTCCCTCCCTCCCCCCCTCCATCTCTTCTTTAAACAAGGCATGGGGGGCCTAACCTTGCATGGAGTTGAGTAAATAAATAGTAAATTGTAAATTGAGGGGGGGAGAAAGTAAATAGTAATTAAAAAAAATGTAAAAAAAAAAATAAGAAAGGGAAGGGAAAAAAAAGAAAGAAAAAAGAAAGGAAAGAAAAAAAGAAAGGAAAGAAAAAAAGAAAGGAAAGAAAAAAAAGAAAGGAAAAATAAAGGTGGTAATTCGAATCATCCATGGCAGGCATGGGAATGTGACCCTACAAAAAATGAAGTGGGAAATCAGGGAAATCCCCACCACCACCACCACCCTCCCCTCTGTGATGTGTGCTTGGGAAAACATCCATCCCACCTTGTCTCAGAGACACAGAGTTTAGTCATGAGGGCCAGGGGGCAACCCAAAAAAATTCCCTCCTGCCTCAGGATCTTATTTTATCTGATTTTTATCTTCTTCCAGCCCATTTCACAGCAGGGCCATTCCAGGGGCAGTGCTGGTCCTTGGGGTGGTTTGGGAGCTGTCTGAGGGCTGGGCTGGGTCAGGCTTAATTCTAAAAAAGTTGCCTCACAGAGGGGAGTTTTAATATGGATGAAGGAGAGTCTTTAATGTGCGTCCAGGAATTGTGGGAGCAGCGTCCAAGGGAGAGGAGGGGACGCCATGGATGGAGCTGGAGGTGAGTCCTTCCCAATATTTTAAAATTCATATCCCAGTGAGCTGGCAACAGTGGTGTTCTCATCCCTGAACTGCCTCGGAACCAGCAAGGAGGGCGAGTTAAATATTCACTGCTCATTGCTGGGGCTCAGGGAGAGGCCCCCGGAGCCTTTCCCTGCCCTTTTTCCACCCTGGATCGGGAGAAAGTCCTTTTCCCGTGGCCTGCTGATTGCTGTCTTACCAGGCAAAGTTAGATCTGGCTATTTGTGTCTAATACTGTCTGGTAATGCCGTCAATCCCAGGGCAAACCCGACGGAAACGGAGCCAAATCCGCCCTTATCCCGAAAATTCCCGGGGGGCTGAGCCCTTTGGGATGCTGCTGGAAGCTCCAGGTGTGCTGGGGGGTGGGGGAGTGGGTTGTGAACACCCAAAGATATTCCAGAATTCCGGAAGAAGTAGAAAGAGAGATGAGAAGAGCCAGGGGAGGATGAGCTGGGGTGTCCAGCTGGTGTTGGGGGGTCAGGAGGGGTTTCCTGCTCTTGCTTCCCTGAGGAATGAGGCTCCTGGGATGCAGCCCGGGAACTCTGGGGTCCTGTTGGCACACTTGCCTGGAATTTGGGGGGTGCAGAGATCAAAACCCAGGAGCTTTGAGGAAAACATCCTAAATCTGAATCTGTTGAGCAGTCCATCCTAAATCTGAGCAGTCCATCCTAAATCTGAATCCATTGAGCAATTCATCCTAAACCTGAATCAGTCCATCCTAAATCTGAATCAGTCCATCCTAAATCTGAATCAGTCCATCCTAAATGTGAATCAGTCCATCCTAAATCTGAATCAGTCCATCCTAAATCTGAATCAGTCCATCCTAAATCTGAATCAGCTGAGCAGTCCATCCTAAATCTGAATCAATTCATCCTAAATCTGAGCAGTCCATCCTAAATCTGAATCAATTCATCCTAAATCTGAATCAGTCCATCCTAAATCTGAATCAGTCCATCCTAAATCTGAATCAGTCCATCCTAAATGTGAATCAGTCCATCCTAAATCTGAGCAGTCCATCCTAAATCTGAATCAATTCATCCTAAATCTGATTCAGTCCATCCTAAATCTGAATCAGTCCATCCTAAATCTGAGCAGTTAATCCTAAATCTGAGCAGTCCATCCCAAACCTGACCCAGTTTGGAGCAGTTCATCCTAAACCTTGTTGGACCTTCCCTTGGTGGAGCTTTGCTATTTATATTTCTGCCCCCACACAACATCCAAGGGGATTTTTTGGGGGAGTTCTGCTGTTCCCTGAAACGAAACAAACGTGACCTTTCAGCACCTCTTTGCTGATGATCTTTAAAAGAAGTGAAAACAGGAACTAGAAATGCCTTTTATTAAAATATTTTAATAAATATTTTATTAAATCCCCCCCCCCCGAGATGCCCTGTACAGCCAATTTTCAGGGTGAATTTTGCCTCAAACACCCTCAAAGGAGGCAAAGGGCTGAAGAAGTTGCTCCAACCACTGATGCTCCCTTCTCACCTCCCTGGAATTATTGGCAGGAATATTCTGCTGTTGCTGGTTTTTATCCCTGGAATCCACCTGTGAGGAAAAACAGGGCCACAAAGATGGTTTTCTCTGCAGAATTTTAGGAAGAAAAGCTTCAGTAGCTGCCACTGCACAGATATATTTTCATATTTTACAGCCATTTCATGTGCTGTTTCGCTGTGTTAATTTGAGGCATTTTAGTTTATTTTTAATAAAAGAGTTGAAACTTGTCCTGTCTCTGAGTCGAATTTATTTTGAAGCAACACACATTTTGTAAGCGAAATTTTAAAAGAAAATAATTTTATTTATTTCTATTTCATTTTGACCCACTTCCCTTTTATCTTAGACCCGATTTGACGACACAAACCTCAAAAAATAGCAACAAATATTGTGTTTAAAGTTTTCAAAAGGAATTTTTTTCTGTCTTTATTTGTTCCTCATCAACCCCAACCCCCTTATTTCGACCTATTTAATGTTTAATGTTTAATATTTAATTCTGTGAAGCCATTTGGGGCCTGCCCAGCTCATTATTCCCTGTCCCAACCCATCCTCGGAATCAGAGGGAGAGAGGAATTTTGGAGCCCCAGGGGGATAAAGGGAAGCCCTAAAAACCAGCCAGGATGGGTTCACAACCTCAACTCTTTCACCTTTGGCCTTTTTCTCCCTAAAAAAAAAAAAAATCAGGGCCATTTTAGAGCTGTTTGGGAACAGGGGAGCTGCTTATAAATGTATTTAAAATGATAACAAGCAGTTTAGGAAGGGTTGGTTGGAGGGTGAGGACTTAGACACAGCCTGAATTTAACTCTTTTTTTTTGTTTCTTTCTCTCTCTTTTTTTTAATTTTAATTAAATTAGATTTTAAATTAGAAGTTTCAGGCATACATTGTGGCGACATCTCATCTTTCCTGCATGCCATAAACCAGATAAATCCGAGATAAATTCATTTAATATCGAGCTCTGAGGTTCTGGAGCAGGCAGCTGATGGAAACAGTCCCTAAAAAGCCACCAGGCTGCTGAATGCTGCTTAAAAATCAAATTTATGGGCTACACCTGCACGTGGCTCAAACTGGTTTTTACATCCACTTCTAGTCCAGGCTGATGGTGCCAAAATCCCAGTGACCTTTTGTTGGTATTTAGGGATGGGGGGAAGTTGGGGTTGTAAGGAACTGGAAGTTGGAGATGATAACTCCATAATAAATAAATAAAATATATTATAAATAGAATATAAAATAAAATAAATAAATAAATATATTATAAATATAATATAAAATAAAAATATAAAATAAATAAATAAATAAAATGTCTTATAAATATAATATAAAATAAAAATATAAGATAAATAAATAAATAAATAAATAAATAAATAAATAAATAAATAAAACTGAGTTCTGGAGCCACTCCCAAGGGAGTTCCCAAAACAGCTCCTGAATTCCTGGCTCTGACAAATAAAGGGTTAAAAAAAAAATCACAATAGCTCTGGGCCCTGCAGGACGTGATTGGCAACAGGCAGGAAAATTTGGCCCCCTCTGATGCTGGGAAACAACAGGTTCACTGCCAGGAACTCCCAAGGGACAAAGAAATGAGTGGGAAAACCACTTTTTTTTTTTATTTTTATTTTTTTTAAAATAAATTTTCTGAAGCTTAATATTTCAATTTTGCCTATTTTTCTGCTTTTATTTGTATTTTTTTTTTTAAATAAATTTCCTTCTGTTTAATATTTGAATTTTGCCTATTTTTCTGTTTTTATTTTTATTTTTTTTTAAATAAATTTTCTTCTGTTTAATATTTGAATTTTGCCTATTTTTCTGGTTTTATTTTTATTTTTTTTAAATAAATGTTCTGCTGTTTAATATTGGAATTTTGCCTATTTTTCTGTTTTTATTTTTCTTTTTCTTTTTTTAAATAAATTTTCTGCTGTTTAATATTTGAATTTTGCCTATTTTTCTGGTTTTATTTTTATTTTTATTATTTTTTTACTAAATTTTCTGCTGTTTAATATTTGAATTTTGCCTGTTTTTCTGGTTTTATTTTTTTTTAAATAAATTTTCTGCTGTTTAATATTTGAATTTTGTCTATTTTTCTGTTTTTATTTTTATTTTTCTATTTTGAAATAAATTTTCTGCAGTTTAATATTTGAATTTTGCCCATTTTTCTGTCTTACACAGCTCAGATTTCAAGAGAACACCAAGCAAGACTTATAACCTTATATCTTCTAGAGTGGAAGAACACACATATATTTATTTATTTATATATTTATTTCTTGCTCTGTTTTAGTCAAGGGACAGGTTTGGTCCCCTTGTATTTCCCGTGGATCCCACGAGTCCCAAAAAATATGGAGCAGAAATGGGCCTTTCCCATCCAAACTTCCCAACTTTCTCCCCTTCAACAAGAGATTGTCCCCAAAATGACTCAAATCTTGCTTGTGGAGCAAATGCAGCCCCAGGAACTCTGGGACAGAAAAACCACCCCAGGTGAAGTCTCTGTGGTGGCAGCACAGGATCATTCCTGTTTCTTTTTCCAGGATTTTTTTGTCTTTGGGTTTTCCAAGATAATAATAAATAATATTAAAATAAATAAATAAATAAATAAATAAATAAATAAATAAATAAATAATCTAATAATAAATACAATGTAATAAATAATAAGTATAATAAATAATATGATAGATAAATAATACAAATAAATAAATAATCTAATAATAAATAATAAAATAATAAAATAATAATACAATAATAATAAAAATAATAAATTAAAAATAATAAATAATAATAAATAATATAAAGAATAAATAAAAAGAATATAAATAATAATAAAATAAATAAATAATCTAATAATAAATACAATATAATAAATAATAAGTATAATAAATAATATGATAAATAAATAATATAAATAAATATTAAATATAATGTAATATATAATATAGTAAATAATAAAGAAATATAACATAATAAATAGGAAATATAATAAATAATATAATAAATAAACAAATAATAATAAAAATTAATTAATAAATATAATGTAATAAGTAATCTAATAAAGAAATAATAAAAATAGATAAATAATTTAATAACAAATATAATAAAGAAATAAAAATAAATAATGAATATAATGTAATAAATAATCTAATAAAGAAATAATTAATATAATATAATAGATATAAAATATAATAAATAATCTAATAAATAATAATAGATAAATAATTTAATAACAAATATAATAAAGAAATAAAAATAAAGACAATATAAGTAATAAATATAATAAATAATATAAATAAATAAATAATATAAATTATTAGATAAATAATTTAATAATTAATATAATAGAGAATAAAAAGAAATAATCTACAAAATAAGTAATAAAATAGATAAATAAGGTAATAATAATAATAAAGACATAAAAATAAATAAACAATAAATAAACAATAAATATAATGTAATAAATGATCGAATAAATAAATAATAAATACAATATAATAAATAATAAAGATAATAAATAATCTAATACATCAATAATAAAATAGATAAATAATTTCATAATAAATATAATGAAGAAATAAAAATAAATAAAAAATAAATAATAAATATAATGTAATAAATAATCTAATAAATAAATAATAAATATAATATAATAAATAATAAAGATAATAAATAATCTAATAAATAAATAATTAAAATATATAAATTATTTGATAATAAATATAATAGACAGAAAAATAAATAAATAAAAAATAATAAATAGAATGTAATAAATAATCTAATAATAAATCTAATAATAAATATAATAAGGAAATAAAATTAAAAATAATAAATAAATAATAAATAATCTAATAAATAAATAACAAATGTAATATTATTTCTTATTTATTATTATTTATTTATTTTATTTATTATCTTTATTATTTATTATATTACATATAATTATAATGAATAATAAAATAATAAATAACTATCTAAATAAATACTGAACAGTCACTTTGTAATTTCTTGCTTTAAACAATTTTAAGCTGGAGTTTTAAAGCCTCCCAGGTTCGTGCAGGTTTTGTGTGAAGGGGCAGCTGAGGGGAGAAGAGGAAGAGCTGGTGATGCTCCTTCCCCCTCCCTGTCTCCCCCCAGCCAAAAGAAACCTCCAGAGTCACTGAATTACAAATTTAAAACAGCAAAAAGTGGGAAAACAGATGCCCGAAGTGCCTTTAAAATGGGATCTGAGCTCGCACAATCAACACAAAATCCAATTTTCTCTATTAATTCCCCGCGGAATTTCTCATTTCCCTCCACACGGAGGAAAACAAGCAGCGGGGGAACGTCTCGGGTGACTGAAATGCCTTTTTAATGCCCTGCTCCAACAATTGGGCAACGTTTCCTCGAGGGTGGAACTGCAGGAATTGGCGGTGCCAGGGGGTTGCGACACTCCCGGTGTGCCCGGGGAGGGCAGGGAGGGCGGGCAGGTGGAAGGTGAGCCAAGGCCAAGGCTCCTGGGAGAATCTGGGAATGCTGGAGCCCAGCAGAGCCATTGGTGGGCAGCGGGGAAAGCACTGGGAATGTTCCTGGAGGTCACAGGGGGTTCACTCCAGAGGGGGAATGGCAGCCAAATTCCACCTCCCGGGGACTTCTCTCATCCCTTTGGGTCGGGGGGAGTGGGGGAGTCACCCCGTGGGAAAGCAGGTTTGCTGCTGGGTTTTCAACCTCCCTGCCTGGGGGCTCAGGAACAGGGTGGCCAACAGGGCCAGGGCAGTGATTCTGCCCCTGGACTCAGCCCTGGTGAGGCCACCCCTGGAGTGCTGTGTCCAGTTCTGGGCCCTCAGCTCAGGAAGGACATGGAGGGGCTGGAGCAGGGCCAGAGAAGAGCAACAAGGCTGGGGAAGGGACTGGAGCACAAGTGCTGTGAGGAGAGGCTGAGGGAGCTGGGGGGGCTCAGCCTGGAGAAGAGGAGGCTCAGGGGAGACCTCCTCACTCTCTGCAACTCCCTGCCAGGAGGGGGGAGCCAGGGGGGGTTGGTCTCTTCTCCCATCAGCAAGACAAGAGGGCTGGGTCTGAAGCTGTGCCAGGGGAGGTTTAGGTTGGATATTAGGAAGAATTTCTTTGCAGAGAGGGTGCTCAGCCATTGGAATGGGCTGCCCAGGGAAGTGGGGGATTCTCCATCCCTGGAGGTTTTTAAGGTGAGACTGGATGTGGCATCAGTGCCATGGGCTGGGAACCACAGCGGGGTTGGATCAAGGGTTGGACTGGATGATCTCAGAGGTCCCTTCCAACCCAGCTGATCCTATGATTCTCTGACTCTCTGATTCTCCATATTCCCAGGAAGGAGCTCCCTCCTCCCCCAGCAGGTCTCAGCATCCCTGGAAGTGTCCAAGGCCGGTTGTCCAACCTTGAGCAACCTGGAAGGATCTCCACTCCCCTCTTCATTCCAAACCTCTTAAAGCCCTACAGGCATTTCCAGGACTCTGAGAATGCTGGGATAAGCATGGAAAAGCAACAAGGCTGTGTTTGGAGGCTTCTTCAACCCTGAGTTCTATCCCCTGCCAGTTTTTGGCTCAATGAACCATTTGATGCTGATGACAGATCCCTGTTTCTACAGGAGCCTTCCCTCCCTCACATTTTTGTTTTTATCAGCCCATTCATTTTGTGAGTGCAGTGAAAAGGGGTTGAAACAATGGGAGCCTGGTTTTGGTTTGGTTTGGTTTTTTATTTTTTTTTTTCAGGCAGCTGCTGTTTTGTTACCAAACTGGGCGTGTTAAAGGATTGTGATACTTGTGGAGCCTCAGGCAAAAATGTGAAGGTAAAAAGGCTGATTTGTGTGACCTTAAATTCTTACATGTAGATGTTTTTCTATCCTGCAGATTCAGGAGCAAGAATGGATTGGTTTAGATTGGCAAAATCAGTCATTATTTAGACCAAAAGGTGGGTTTTGCCACGGACAAGCAGCAGTGCCAGGGAAGAAGTGGTTGGACCCTGCCTTGGATCTCACCTGGATTCCCATTAGTGAGGAATGACCCGTGCTCTGAGGCTCCTTATTCCTCTGAAAACTGCTGTTGGCATCGATTGCTTTAACAGCATATCCTTGTTGGCTGTGCAGACATCCAGCTTTGATGATAAAGGGAAACAATTCCCAGGTTACATCACCCTGGCAATAAAAGCAGCGCTGCTGCATGAAGGGCTCTTTGTGTTCTGACATAAACTTCGTATATTCCCCGGTAAATATTAGTAAATCTTTAATTACCTCCCGCTCCCCGGATCACACGGATCCTATTCCTCTGGAAAGGAGCTGCTGTGGTTTTTCCAGCCTCTCCCACGAGCTCCCTCTGCTGCCAGAGAGTGTTGGGAACACCTGAAGAAGGGTTGGAAAAGGGACAAAGAGCTTTTAGGTGTGGGATGAGCTGGTTGGGAGCTTTGACTCTCCATCTGATGGGTCAGGAAAACTCCCAGTCCAGAAGAAGGGGAGGGTGTGGTTGGCAGAGGTGGGAGCAAGAAAGACTTTGGAGAGGCCAAAAAAGAAATAATTTCATAATAAATATAATAAAGAAATAAAAAGAAATAAATAATAAATAAATAATAAATGTAATGTAATAAATAATCTAATAAATAAATAATAAAAATAGATCAAAACTTGAGCTTTCCTTGCTCAGCTCTCCCTGAGATTTACTCCCAATAAGGCTCTCCCTTAGTTGGAACTGTCCCTGATGAAAGGGAATTGAAAGAACCAGAAGGAAGGACCAGTTTGCTTTTCAAACCCTTCTCTCCTCCCAGTGCCACCCTCTGCTCCGAGCACTGGCAAAACACACCCTGGAATATCAATCTATATATCAGACAATCCTGTTCAGTTGGAGTTTTACAGGGCCTGTGGAAGTGCAGGTTGTGGTTGGGATTATCAGGGTGCCTCTGGTTTCCCTGGAATAGTTTGTTTGCTCAGGGGGAGAGCTTTCCACCCGGGAATTCAGGATCCCCTGGCACCGGTGCTGTTAAACAAAGGGCAGGTGTTTATTAGCAGAGCAGTTCCTGCTGGGAGGGGGGAAACAACCTGATCCTGGGGTTCTTCCCGATTCCAGCTGCCTGGATGAAGCCAGGGGGGTGGGATGTGTGCCATGCCAGCTGCTTCCCAGTTATCCTTCCCTGCCAGAAACCAGATTCTCCCCGTGCTCTGTTCCCCAGAACTCCCTGCCTGGGGAAAGATGAGACAGGTTGGAGGGTGGAAACTTCACCAGCCACGTTAATGAGGGGTTCAGGAACACCAAAGGCTCCCCAAAGGCTGGGTTTCACCGTGTTTACTGCTCTGGGCCTAATTAGGGAGGCAGGGATAGGGAGAAAACCCTTCAGCTCCCTGAATTCCCCAAGGAAAAACACCCCCAGCGAGCAGGGAGGGATTGGTGGCCCTGTGGCAACCCTTTACCTGCAGGTGCCTCCCCCAGGAGGGAAGAGACAGGGTTTAATTCTAACAAAACAGACAAACAGCTGAGGGAAGGAGTGGGGACATCAATGCTGGTGATAAAAATGCAATTATGGGCTTCACAGTCCCAGCCCAAGGCTCTGCTCCTGCATTAAAAAACAAAATCCATGTTAGGGAGCTCTGGGAAGGGACCCCACTGCCAGTGAGCCCTTTCCTGTCTAATTGGTCTCATTGTCCACTTTCTGCCTGATTTTGCCATGTGCAAATCGTGGCAGGGCTTTAGATCTTCTCCTGTCAGGGAGGAGACAAAAGACTCGACCCCTTTGATTCCTCCCCGTCTTCCTCAAGAAGCAAAGTGGAGGAATTACCTGAATCCCTGAGGCTTCATTCCCTCAGCCTGAGCCCAAAGATGCATCAGTTCTCTCCACGACTCACTGGGGTGAGAATGGTGGGGGCAGAGGGCACAGCTCCCTCGGGGGGGAATTTTGGGAATGCTGAGCTTTGGAGCTGAACACAAAAGAAATCGTGAAGACATGCTTTGTTTTAGAGAAAGCTCAGAACCTGGTTGAGTTCTCCGGGTTTCTCAGAGGATGAGAAACTTTCCAGCCAACTTTTTGGCCTCTCTTTCCGTGCATTTCCACTCCAAACTGAGGGAAACAGCAGCACCTGCTGCGAGTTGCTGGAATTTGCCAAAACTCTCACAGCGGAGAATTTTTGCCTGATATCCAATCCAAACCTGCCCTCTGGCACTGGGAAGCCATTCCCTGTGTCCTGTCCCTCCATCCCTTGTCCCAAAGTCCCTCTCCAGCTCTCCTGGAGCCCCTTTAGGCCCTGGAAAGGGGCTCTAAGGTGGCCCTGGAGCTTCTCTTCTCCAGGTGAACCCCCCCAGCTCTCCCAGCCTGGCTCCAGAGCAGAGGGGCTCCAGCCCTGATCCACATCCCAGATGATCCCTGGCTTTAAACCAGTGTGTGAAGCCTCTGACACCACAGGGAATACACTGATTTCCACTACTTAAATATCCATCCACGGCAAGGAAGAACTTGCCTTCACCACCCTGAGTTATCAATAATTATCCACCAAGTGTCAGAAGAAGCATCTCCAGGTTGACCATTTAGCAGCAGCTCCTCCCACAGAGCCTCAAAAACCTGCTCAAATTACACCTCGAGCTTGCAAAGGGTGAATCGACCCCGGGCAAGGGGTTACCCGAGGAAAGGGAAGCGTTAAATGCAGCGATTGAGGCGCTGCGAGAGCAGCCCAGCCCTTCCCAAAAAACCACCCGGCAGATTCTGGTGGTGAAAAGGAGCTCAAACACATCCCGGCAAAGGGCAGCGGGAAGAGCCAAGCCCGTGAAAGGGTGGAATTAGTGCAGCAGGAGCGGGCAGGGCACCCAACAATGGGTCCCTTTGTGCGGGAGGGCACCGGGGGAGAGTCGGTGGCACAGCCACGGGAGCTGGGGCTGCTCAGGTTTCACTGGGAATTGTCCCTTCGGGAGCTGGGGCTGCTCAGGTTTCACTGGGAATTGTCCTTCGGGGGCGGGGACTGCTCAGGTTTCACCGGGAATTGTCCTTCCCAACCTTGGCTTGCAAAAGCCCTGCCTGGGGAAACTTTTAAGTGGAAGAGAAGTTCCAGTGTCACCCCGTTGTGGAAACTCCTGCTTGGCTGGTTAAAAACCTCAACCATTCCAGCCACCTGCATTTCCCATATGGAGACCCCAAATTCCCATAAGCAGCCCCCAAATCTTCTTTTTGACAGGGATGGGGAGGCTCTCCAGGCACTTGGCAGTCACAGAGCCATTTGGAAGCTGGAATGTCCACATTCCCACATTCCCAGTCAGTCTTGGCTTTTTTAAAACCTCAGCCCTTCCAGCCCCCTGAGTTTTCCATATGGAGACCCCAAATTCCACAAGCAGACCCCAAATCTGCTTTTTGACAGGAGGGTCTCCAGACACTTGGTGGTCACAGAGCCATTTGGAACCTGGAATGTCCACATTCCCACATTCCCAGTCAGCCTTGGCTCTGTGGAACTATAAAGTTGACAATGTGGTCGTGACCTTACACTTCTGACAATGTCTCCCAGTGACTGGAAGGAAGTCTAAAACACAGTGTTTTAGACTAAACACTGTTTTAGTCTAAAAGACTTAACTAGTTTTAGGCACTGTGTTTTAGATCAGGAAGTCTAAAACACAGTGTTGGTGAAATTTGGAGGTAACACAGACCAGGCACAGATATTTGTGCACAGAATTTGTGCACAGACTCAAGATATCATCATGGGAACCATTAAAGAACTGGGAACCATGAATTTCCATGAAAGACAGAGATCTAAATGCATTTAATTTACCACCACCAAAAAAAAAAAGAAAAAAACACAGAACCAAAACAACCAAAGAAGCCAAAAACAAACTCCCCAAAAATCCTCGTCAACTTGTAAAAGTGTGGAAGCTAATCAACAGCCTAGGAGACAAAAAAAAAAAGAGTATATTTATAGTGGAAATGTGAAGCTGCACAAAATGAGACTACAGTAAACTGGAAAAGGTGCACACTTACCTGGATTGTAGAAAACTGGCCACTGGAACACAGGAAACATTTGGGCTGCAGAGTTTAAGAAAAAGTTGGGCCATTTTTTTCTAACTATTACACAGTAACTTGAATGGGATTTAATTCAAGTTACTTTTAATACAAGTTACTTTTAATTCAAGTTACTCCTTCCCTGTGACCCCAGTGGGATGTTTAGTTCCCCCCTCCGTGAGCTCCAGCAAAGACTCACCCAATTCAATGAACTAAAAGACAATTAAATGAACTAAAGGTGGGTCGTTTCTCTTTTTTTTTCCCTTTCCCCTCAGCAGCAGAACAAAGCCCTGGCTCAGTCCTGCATTTCCTGCACACGGAAGGTTCGGGGGCGAGCTTTGAAGAGGAAAAAAAGAACATTTTAGGGAGAAGAAGGAGCTCGCCGAGAAAAAACGTGTGGAACTTCGGTGCCCTCTGTTGGCGCCTGCAAAGCGGGTTTTTCCTCTCCCGGGTCTCCGAGAGGAAAAAAAAGGGGAAAAAAAAACGATGTGTTGGACACGGGGGGCTTCCAAAAACACCTGGATGTGGCACTGGGGTGGTGAGATTGATGGTTGGACTCGATCTTGGAGGGCTTTTCCAGCCTCAGGGATCCTCCAGATCACGTTTTAACTCTTTAAAACGTCAAACTCTTTAACTCTTTAAAACGTTAAACAGTTGTTTGAACAATTAAGTTGAATGAAACGTCGAATTTCTTAATTCTCTCCGTTTCTAACTTTTGCTTCGCCTCTAAAACCTTCGGGGTGTTTTTCAGGGAGATTTTGTTTTCTCCTTTGAAAAGAGATTTGAGAAAACCAAAAGCTTTTGAGTATTTCACCGAATGCCAACAATTTGAAAGAGAACCCTTTTTATTTTGCCCTCCAGCCCAGATCGACCTGCAGTTTAAACCAGGACTTTACAACTTGTCTTGGTTTGAAATTGCCCCCCCTGGGAGCCGGAGGGCCTAGAGGTGAGATGATTTGGGGAATAATTGAAATATAATTCCCTTCCCCCCCATATTGAGTCTTGTGCTGTGCCTGGAAAACCCCTCTCCCGCTGGGGTGAGTTGTGGGAGGGGGGCTTGGACTTGGAAATCGGATTTTTGGGGCTCTCCAACTGCCACAAAACCCCCTAAACTCTGCGATTTGAGCTGAAAATTCAGCACCACCTGAGTCAAACATCAGGGTAACGGCACAATAAATATTGTTCTTTCTGAGGGAAACTGAAACACTCTCAGTTCTGAGCCAGGAGCTTTCCTTTGGTGCAACGAGCTTTCCTTTCCTTTGGGGCAACGAGCAGCAAGCAGAAAGTGGAACTGCTCTTCCAGGTGGGGCGGGAAAAATCTGAATTTCCATGGAATAATCAGGCCCAGCTCAGCCTGTTTCAGTGTTCACTGACCCCTCAACGCCCCCAAAAAGCCTCGTGAACCTCAGCCAGGCTTCCCCTGGGCACTCAGAATTTATTCCTCACGCCCTTGGAGGGTTTCTTAACCCAAAATTTGCTGTTTCTCTGCAGGAAACACTTTGGCAGCCGCGGTTTCATGGCAGGAGCTGAAAAGCCAGGGGAGGGAACGGGCAGGAAATGAGAGAGGGGGAGGCAGGAAGGGAAAGAAGTGCAAGTGCTGAGAGGGCTGGGGTGAAAATTCGGTGACAAAAGAATTCAGTGGCAAAAGAATTCGGTTGCAAATTCGATAAAAAAAAGATTCAGTGTCAAATTCAGTGGCAAAAGAATTCGGTTGCAAATTCAGTAAAAAACCAATTTGGTTGCAAATTCAGTGACAAAAGGATTGGGTTGAAAATTCAATAAAAAAAGGAATTGGGTTGAAAAGTCAATGGCAAAAGAACTTGGAATTGTCAGGAATAAAATAAAATAAAATTTGTCAGGAGTAAAATAAAATGAAATTTGACAGGAATAAAATAAAATAAAATTTGACAGGAATAAAATAAAATAAAGTAAAATTTGTCAGGAATAAAATAAAATGAAAGTTATCAGGAATAAAATAAAATGAAATTTGTCAAGAATAAAATAAAATAAAATTTGTCAGGAATAAAATAAAATAAAATAAAATTTGTCAGGAATAAAATAAAATAAAATTTATCAGGAATAAAATAAAATGAAATTTTACTTATGAAATATTCCAGCAATGGAATATTCAGCAATAAGGGAATATTCAGCAATGGAATATTCAGCAATAAGGGAATATTCAGCAACAAAACCATGCCCATGAGGGATAAAATGAATCTTTTATTCAGGATTTCCAAGCCCTCCTCGGGGGAAGGGTCAGGAAAGGCCAGCTGAGAGTGTCTGGAAAGGAGCTGGGAGGCAGGATGAGATTCCTAAAGAATTCCAGGAGATGTGGCAGTGCAGGAATGTTGGAGAGCCGGGAATTCCTCAGGATCGTGATGGACAAGCTGAATTTTAACTAATTAGCTCTTCCTCTCTGCCATAAATGAGTTGTGGACTGGATTCCCTGAGTCACCTCAGTGGAATGAGATGATTTTTCAGGTCCCTTCCAGCCCAAACTGGTCCATAATTCCCTGGATCCAAGAGTGATCCAGTCCCTCTGAGCTGGCTGGGATAACAACCTGGCCCAGGTTTTAGGATTCTCTGCCTGTCATTCCTACCTGGAATAATCCCCTCTGGGGTGATTAACACCAACTCCTTTATCTGGCAGGGTTTAATTTAGGATTAAATCCTGTTTCTGGGATCTCTAAGGAGGGAGCTGATGCTGGGGCTGTGCTGGGAAGGATTTATACCCCCCCGTGGAGGCTGAAAAGTTATTTTGGCAAGTGAAAAGTCACTTCTGAAACTCAAAAGAGTCGTTTTTGCCTCGAGCTGATTCTGTCAGTAGTGTCCAACCCCAAGCAGCTTCCACCAGAAGGCAAAAAGGGCTTTGAATGCAGTCACGCAGCACAAAAAATAATTGTATTTAAAAAAGACTCAACTATTTGAAGCCAAAGGGTAGAGCCTTGTTTGAAATCAGTGTCAGAAAGCAGCCAGCTCCAGCTGCCCCTCGAAATTCGGGTAGAATAATTCATTTCCAGCTCCAGGAAACTGGAGGAGCACTAAGGTAAGATTAAAAAAAAAAGCTTTTGTTCTTTTTCTTCAGGGGCAGGGGGGAAAAAAACCCATCAATGTTGGGCTTTTTCCTGTTTTCCACTGTCTTTTTCCTGCTCTATAAACTCATTCAAGCCAATGTCTTCCTCTAGGCAGGTTGATCCTCCTTTGAGGTGTTGGGAAGTGTCCCTTTTGGGAGCCAATATTCCAGGCACAGGGATTGCTGAGGGACGGGACAACAAGAATTACTCCCTTTTTTTTTTTAATCCCTGGTTTCCCTGCAAATTCTGTGGCTTCCCAAGGGAACCTCTGTGCCCTGAGAACTGGGCCTGAGCAGCACCTTCTTCTGGGATGGCAGAGGAGAGGATGGAATGGGGGCAGAGGGTTTGGCAGGAGGGAAAAGCAGCTCGGGGATAAATGAGGGAATAAGAATATTCCTTCTCCCTGTGCCCTGTTCCCTTACCGTGGGCATCACTCTGGACAAGGGAAAAGCTGGGAGAGCACCCTCAGGAATGAATGCCAGCCTGAATCAGTAGGATTTTCATTTCCCAAAGCCAGGTTTGTTGAGAGCAAAGCCCCAAAATGCCCCAAAAAGCCGCTCCTCGTCCTCCTCCTCCTCCTCCTCCTCCTCGCCGCGGGTCTCCTGATGCTTCACAGCCCATCCCCTTCCTCCTGTTCCTTGGGGAAAGCTCAGCTCCCCGTTCCCACGGCGCCCCAGAGCAGTTTATCTGGTGGAGAGCTCGTTGGAGACCCTGAGGGACAGCATGGAAAGCTTCTCCTCGGCCGTCTTTCCTCCGTGCTCTTCCTCGGGGAACTGGATGCTGGAGGTCTCCGGGAGCTGCCGAGCCGCCGGCGGCCTAGGGAAGTGATGGTCCACGTCTGCAGTGACAACAAGGACAGCAACTGCACCCACGAGGCTCCTCACACACCTCGGGGGGCCCCAAAGACCTTCCCAAAAAGAGGGAGGGATGGAAGTGGTGGAATCGTGGTACAGGTTGGGTTGGAAGGGATGTTAGACCCGCCCCGCGCCTTCCCTTAGAGCAGGTCCAAGAGCAAGTGTTCAAGCTGGCCTTGGACACTTCCAGGGATGGGGAATCCATTCCAGGACATCACCACGCTCCCAGGGAAGGATTTTTTCCCCGGTATCCCATCTCACCCTGCCCTCTGTCAGTGGGGTTGGAAGGGATTTTAAACCCACTCTGTGCCTTCCCTTAGAGCAGGTTGCTCCAAGCTGATCTTGGACACTTCCAGGGATAGGGAATCCATTCCAGAGCCTCACCACCCTCCCAGGGAAGGATTTATTTCCTGATATCCCATCTCACCCTGCCCTCTGTCAGTGGGGTTGGACGGGATGATCCCCTTCCCACCCTGTGGTGTGACTTGAGTCACACTCAGCAACCCACCCCCAAACCCGTTCAGTATTTAATTTAATTAACTGAATATTAACCATATTAATTAAGAATTAATTTAAATTATTAATTTAATATTATCAATGTTAAGTTGATGTTTAAATAATAATTAATATTAATTACTATATAATGTTATATAGTAATGATTATTACTATTATTATTCTAATGCCTATTTTCAAAGCAGGGAAATGTCAATAAATCCAAACTCAGTCTCCACACACCTCGGGGGTCCCAAAGACCTTCCCAAAAAGAGGGAGGGATGGAAGTGGTGGAATCGTGGCACGGGTTGGGTTGGAAGGGATGTTAGACCCGCCCCGCGCCTTCCCTTAGAGCAGGTCCAAGAGCAAGTGTTCAAGCTGGCCTTGGACACTTCCAGGGATGGGGAATCCATTCCAGGGCCTCACCACCCTCCCAGGGAAGGATTTTTTCCCCAAAATCCCATCTCACCCTGCCCTTTGTCAATGGGGTTGGAAGGGATTTTAAACCCACTCTGTGCTTTCTGTTAGAGCAGGTTGCTCCAAGCTGGCCTTGGACACTTCCAGGGATGGGGAATCCTCTGGGCAATCCATTCCAGGGCTTCATCACCCTCCCAGGGAAGGATTCTTGTCCCAGTATCCCATCTCACCCTGCCTTCTGTCAGTGGGGTTGGAAGGGATTTTAAACCAGCCCCACGCCTTCCCTTAGAGCAGGTTGCTCCAAGCTGGCCTTGGACACTTCCAGGGATAGGGAATCCTTCCAGGGCCTCACCACCCTCCCAGGGAAGGATTTTTTCCCCAATATCCCATCTCACCCTGCCCTCTGTCATTGGGGTTGGAAGGGATGATCCCCTTCCCACCCCAGCTATCCTGTGGCGTGACCTGCCCCAAACCACTCGGTAAATCCACATAAATTCTATTTATTCCAGCTTCATTTATCCCACTGGGCCTCCTGGAGAGCCCCCGAGGGTGTCCTTACCCTCAGCTGCGAAATATTTGTCCTTCAGGGTCCAGATGCAGAAGTGCAGGAGGAAGGTGAGCAGGATGAGCACGAACACGGCCACGGCCGTCAGGATGGCCAGGATGGTGGTGGACAGGGAGCTGGAGGGCAGGAGAGCTGTAATTAAAGAGATTTAATCACAATTAAAGAATTATGTGCCCAGGCTGTTGTTAAAGGAGAGATATTTTAAGGAAGTTTAGGTGTTAATTTAGTTTTTCGGGGGGAAATGAGTTCCTGAGGAAAGAGGGTGAGTTCCAAGTCAAGGGTGTAGTGGAGTTGTGGGGTAATAAAGGAAGGGAGAAAGGGAGGAATAAAAGGGGGAAAAGGAAAAGGGAAAGAAATCAGGAAAGGGAGTGAAAAAAGAAAAGGAAGTAAAAAAAAGGGGAAGGGGAAGGGGAAGGGGAAGGGGAAGGGGAAGGGAGAGGGAGAGGGAAATAGATAACGAAATGGAAATAGAAATGGAAATAGAAATAGAAATATAAACAGAAATAGAAACAGAAATAGAAATAGAAACAGAAATAAAAACAGAAATAGAAATAGAAATAGAAACAGAAACAAAAATAGAAACAGAAATTAGAAATAAGAAATAGAAATTAGAAATAGAAGGCAGAATATGCTGAGTTGGGAGGGACCCCCAGGGATCACTGCCTGTGAGAACCATTCCTGCAAACCCCCCCTTCCCATCTCTTCCTTGTTCAAGGTCTCTCCCACTTGTTCTGTCTCCTCTGTTTTTTTGGAAGGATTGGGGTTCAATGTCTCCTGCCCAGCTCCTCAACAAGCCAGATTTTCAGCCCTGTATTTGCCTCCCAGGAGCTGAAAGCAGCACCTTTTTTGCAGTTTGTCCCAACAGGACTGGGAACATTTTTGGATAACGGGCCTGGATCTGAGAGGCAGCAATTCTCTGGAGGGCCAAGGGGGTGGGAAAGGGCAGGAGCAGAGGAGCTTGGGGGCTGGGAGGGCCTCAGGACCCCCCAACCCTGTCATTTGATCCATGGAATTCCAGGGCTGGGTGCCCTGGGCTCAGCCAAGACTTGTTAGGGAACCAAGCCATTGTTTTCCCGAGAAACCCCGGCAAAACAGCCGGAGCATTCCAGTGGAAAACTCAAATAAATGTGCTCTGTTCAAGGATAACTGGACTCTCCTCTACCTGGGGCACTGGCAGAGCTTTGGATCTTTGCCCAGGTCAACAATTCCACAATTAAAGCTGGAATTCCCGAAGCCAGCTTCCATGGCAGCAAGCTCTGGGGCAGAAAGAGCCCCAGGGGAATTCCCAAAGGAGCAGATCTTTGGGAGCAGGTACCTTGCCCCACGTCTTTGGGAGAAGGAAGGACGCCACACTTGGAGTTGTGGGTGCTGTTGCCTCGGCTGAGCGTCACAAACCCCGAGCTCTCACAGCTGGAAGGAGAACAAGAGGCACAGTTGGAATATCCCTGTTTTCCCTGATCCCTGTTTTCCCTGATCCCTCTTTTCCCTTCCTTCCTCTCTTGGCTCCCCCTTTTCCTTCCCCTCCCTCCTCCCACAGCTTGTTTCCTTTAATCCCCTTTTACAGCAGTGCAGGTAAAGTTGTTGCTGTTCCCCCACGTCACAACTGCTTTATATTCCCATTTTCTTTACTCTCTTTGTTTCCAGTTTGGAATAATGTCCCTGTCTGGAATAATTTTTCCATCAGTCTGAGCTTGACTTGGAAGCAAGTTGAAAACCCAGCAGTTTGTCTTAAGTTCTGCTTTGAGACTAACTAAAAAATCTAAAGAGACACATCTGGATTAATTTAAAAAGCTCATCAATTAATCTCATTGGTGATCTTGTCTTTGATTGGGTTTTGTTTTGTAACGCCAGCATTAAATATTTTAATTGCTCTTTAAATGTTAATTAATAATTAATAATAATTATAAATATTTTTGAGTATTTAAATGTTAATTAATATGAATTTAAATATATTAATAATATTAATATCATTTAAATATTATTTAATGTTACTTTTAATATATTAATAATACTATTATTATTTAGATATTAATTAAATTGATATTTTAATATTATTTTAAATAATTAGATAATTATTAAAACATTAATGTATAGCCATTGATAACAATTAGCATTCTTAAGTAATAATAACTATTTCAGATTATTAATTTAATATTAATAATATTAAGATGATATTTAAATAATAATAAAATATAATAATATAATAATAATCTAAATAATAATTAATATTAAATTACGATATAATATTATATATTATATAGTAATATATATTATATATATATGAGATATATAATATTATATAGTAATATATATTATATATTATATAATATTATATATATTATATAATGTTATATATATTATATATTATATATTATATTATATATATAATATTATATAGTAATTTAATATTAATACTATTAAGATGATATTTAAAGAATAAGATAATATTAATAATATAATAATAATCTAAATAATAATTAATATTAATATTAATTACTATATAATATTATCTAGTAATGATGATTACTATTGTTATTCTAATGCCTATTTTCCAAGCAGGGCAATGTCAATAAATCCATACTCAGTCCAGTTCCTGCACCAGCCATTCTTCACACTGGAATACGTTCCCGTCTCGCAGGGTTTACACTGGAATGTGAAATCCGTGTCTCCTGCAGGAAGA
Source organism: Manacus candei (assembly GCF_025592945.1). Lineage (NCBI taxonomy): Eukaryota > Metazoa > Chordata > Aves > Passeriformes > Pipridae > Manacus > Manacus candei. The sequence continues at coordinate 5,657,151 of NW_026138070.1, forward strand.
GAGAAGGGGAAGGGTCGGTGCTCAGATCCCGCATGGAAAGTGGGATTAGAGCAGCGGGAATTCCCTGCAGGGATGGAGCAGCCCTGGGGAGGCTCAGAGGGGCAGGGGCTGCTCTGCCAGCACAGGAGGGCACTTGGGAGCCCACAGGGACTGAAACGGGCTCCAATGGGCTGGTCCAGGAGGGAAATACCCCTGGAAGTGTGAGCACAGCAGGGAAAGGCTCCCAGTCAGGAAGGGGAAGGTTGGGTACAAAACAGGGAAGGGAGGGGGTTTGGCACAGAGGCCACATTTCTCCCTGAGCCTCCCCAAAAGCAGGGGAGCTTAACAAGCATATTAAGGAATACTATCTAGATATAAATATGTATTATATTTTATTTATGATATATTATATTATATTCTTATATATCTATAAAAATTGTTTATAACTATATATTATGTATGATATTATATATAATATTATATACTGTATAATATATATAAAAATGTATTATATATTATATTTTATATCAATTTATATTTTATTTTGATAATATACATATTTTACAATATGTATAATATACATTTTATTATATATTGTATTTTATATATTATATTATAATATATATTTATATATTATATTATAATATATAAATATATAAATAAATATATGTAAATAAATCTATAATAAAATTTATAATCTATTTTTATATATTTTATATATTTATATATTTTTCTATATATTATATATTTTTACATATATATTTATATACAGAATATTATATATTATATATTATTTTATATATAATAAATATATATTATAAATTATATATTTATAATATATATTTTTATATAATATATATATTTGTATAATATATATATTTGTATATTATATATAATATTTATTATATATTATATTAATTATATTAAAAGCATACCAAGGCATATAATATAGATATTCTAGCATATATATATTCTAGCATATTATTTATATATTATATATTATATCTAATATTATATATTAAATATTATTTTATATATAATATATATTATATATTATATATTATATATATTTATTATATATTTTATATAATATATACTTTATATATTATATATAATATTTATTATATTTAATATATTATATTAATTATATTAATTATATTAAAAACATAACAAGGCCTAATATATATATATATTCTAGCATATTATATATATATTCTAGCACATTATCTATATATTCTACATAAGGAAGTGGGCAGGGCAGTGACATTGCAAGGCTTGGGCAGACTCTTGGAGTGAGTTTGGTGTTGGTTTAGTTACCAATCCTGGTGAGCTCCTGGCCCTCAGCACACTCTGGCAGCTTCCTGCAGTACAGGCAGGTGTTATCCCCACAGCTGTGGCCCTGGGGGCATTTGCACTCGTGGTCCTCGATGCCCTGGCACAGGTTGTTGCCTCCTGCCAGAAAGAAAGAGTTTAGATTTGCCTCTCCACAGAGCCCACAAATTCCCATCGCTGGGAATAATCCCTTCCTGGAAGAGCTGGATGCCGGAAGATGTCAGTCCCAACACGCTGGGGAAGGTTTGGAGTTTCCAAAAGCAGCACCACTCACATTTTTATGCCTGTTGGCAAAGCTGAGTCTAAACCCAAGCCATTAAACCAGCACCTTTCCCACCCTCCATCCCTCTGTTTCCAGAGGAGTTTTGTCACGAACTTTGCTTGCCCTGAGAAAATATCCCCTCTAGTTCTGAGGGTTCTTGAGAGCAAAGGATTCCTCATGTCTCCTGAGCCCATCAGTGAACAGCACCAAGCCCTTGAGGCAGCAGGGAAAAGATTAAGAAGAAAAGGTTAAGAAGGAAAGGTTAGGAAGGAAAGATCTGCTCAATCCTGAAGCTGAGTAATTGTTAAAGGAAAAAAAACCTGCATGGAAATGCTGGCTGGGTCAGTGGTGTGATTAAAAACCCACAGAGAGCGGCAAAGATCATCTCCTGAGATTGGTGGTGGAATGTACAGGATCACCAGGGGAATGCCCACACCCTCCTGTGCCAGCTGCCCTCCTCTCCCTGACCTTCAGAGCTCCAGGAGGTGTGGAGGGAGTGCCAACAGCCTGGGGAGGCTTCTGGCTGAAAATCCCCCCCTGCTCAGCTCTGGCTGCACTAAAGAACAGAATGGTTGGTCCTGGGACCATGGAAGGGACCACGAGAATCCTCTGCTCTGTCCTGCAGCCTCCCAGACACAGGCTGTGCCCTGGGCAATCCTGCAGCTGCCCCCTCCCACCTCTGCTACCTCAATTTGACTTAAAAAGACAGGGGAGTTACAATCATGGACCACACAATGGGTTGGGTCAGGTGGGATTGTAAAAATCATCTTGTTCCACCCCCTGCCACAGGCAGGGACACCTTCCACTGTGCCAGGTTGCTCCAACCTGGCCTTGGACACTCCCAGGGATGGGGCAGCCACAGCTTCTCTGGGCAAACCTGTGCCAGGGCCTGCCTACCCTCCCAGGGAAGGGTTTCTTCTTAATATCCAATCTAAATCCAGCCCCACCTCACCACCACCCTGAGATCAGGCAGGAACACAGGCTAGAACTGGTGATCACCTTGTGTGCATTCTGGGATGGGCACAGGTGAGTGCCCACTGCCCTGGGCAGCCTGGTCAGTGCCAACCACCCTCTGGGGGAAGAACCTTTTCCTGAGATCCAACCTAAACCTCCCCTGGCCCAGCTCCAGCTGTTCCCTGAGTCCTGTCTCTGGTCAGCAGAGCTGCCCCTCCACTTCCCCTTGGAGGATCCAAGGCACCTCCTGAATTTAGGGCTCAGAGGAAACTCTTCCCACCTCTCTCTGCACCTCCAGCTCCTCGAGACACACTCAGCCAAACAAACCTCCCCTGGCAGACACAAGGATTCCCTTACCTTCCATCAGGATGCATTTGGGGCAGCATTTCTCTGCATCTTTGCTGGTGATTTTCCTCTCCCCAGGCTGGCACTGCAGTGCCAGGCTTTGCTGTGCCCAGAGCTCCAGGCACAGCAGCAGCAGAGCCCGAGCCCTGAGGGGCCCAGGCTTGAGGGTCATGTCTGGAGCAGACAACCCAAAAGCAGGGCAGGGTGGGCTGTGGCAGGGCTGTTCCTGCCCCAGGGCTCCTTCCCCTGGCTCTGGGGCAGGTGCTGGGCTTTTTGTGGCCTCGCTCTTCCTGCTTTTGGAGGGGCGGGGAAGTGATTTCGGGCACGTCACCAAATCTGACAGCAGTGACTCTGAGGAGAGAACAGCAGGGTGAGGGTGAGGAGCAGCCCGATCCTCCAAGGGGTTTGCAGGTGGATGGACAACTGGGAATTAAAGTAAACTAAGTGGTTGGGTGGATTCAGCGCAGCCAGGTTGTTTGATTCATGGAATCATGGAATATTTGGGTGGGAAGGGACCTTAAAGCTCATCCAGTCCCACCCCCTGCCAAGGGCAGGGACACCTTCCACCAGACCAGGTTACTCCAAGTCCCATCCAACCTGGACTTGGACACTTCCAGGTGTGGGGCAGCCACAGCTTCTCTGGGAATTCCCTGCCAGCCCCTCACCGCCCTCACAGCCAAGCATTTCTTCCTGATATCCAATCTAAACCTCCTCTGTGTCAGTTTGAAGCCATTCCACCTTGTTCCTGCCACTCCAGGCCCTTGGAAACAGTCTCTCTCTCCTGTCAGCTCCCTTCAGGCACTGGAGGGCCACAGTCAGGTCCCCCCAAAAAGCTTCTCTTCTCCAGGCTGAACAATCCCAGCTCTCCCAGCCTTTCTTTCTATCCACAGTATTTTTTCTCTCTCTGCCTGGAGTTTTATCAAGCATATCTGTTTAAAATGAAGGGATTTAATTTTAAATTAAAAGAGACAGAAGAGACCAGGGCAGGGTGATCTAAACCCCCTCTCTGTCAGTGTGAAGCCATTCCCCCTTGTCCTGCCACTCCAAGCCCTTGGAAATAGTCTCTCTCCATCTTTCCTGTCACTCCTTCAGGCCCTGCAAGGCAACAATCAGGTCACCCCAAAGCTTCTCTTCTCCAGGCTGAACAATCCCAGCTCTCCCAGCCTTTCCTCCATCCCTCGGATCATCTTGGTGCCTCCTCTGGACTCTCTCCAACAGAACAAGCTTCAACTTGGGAGTTCCTAACAAATTTAGAAACCTTCAAGGGTTTACCCATCAGATTTCAATGTCCAGGAAATTCATCCATCCACTCAGACCTTCTCATTCTGTTCACTGTTCTTCCCTTTGGATCAGGAGACTCCAGTTATTTTCCAGGGCTGATGTGGATCCACGTGGATGCCACGAAACCAAGGGAACGAATCCTGCAAGCTCAGCCCTGGCACCCAGGCTGGAAAGAGCTGCCCTGGGCTCTTCAGAGACCATTTATCCCCCTGGGATTGGGGTGCAAAAGGCACTTGTTCAGCAGAATTGTACTCAGGCACAGCCTTGTTGCCTGGGAGCATCACCTGCTGCTGGGTTTCGGTTCCCAAATGTCTGGTCTGACACAAACACACACACAGACTTCCATCTCTGCTGGAACTGGGCCCAGTTTGCTTCCCCCCATCCCCTCCTACCTCCCCTGTTCCCCAGGTTTGCTTTAATCCTGTGGCTTGGGGCTGCTTTTACATGTGCACAGTGAAGGCTATTTAAAATCCAGCCCCATTCCCAACTGAGCAGAGGGATTCTGGTGCAGAATCACCTTGTAATGGATTCAAGGCTCTGGAGAGTCAGAGCTGGGAGAAGCAGCTCTAGAAAATGCCAGGTCTGTAGTTTCTGACACTTGTCCTGCTAATTCCTGAGTTAAACAGACACCCAGTGAAGCCTGAATTAACTTCCCACAAGGCACCACTGCCCTTCCTTCAGAGTGCTCTGCACTTTCTGCCTGAAGAGTCACTCCTGGATCTCAAAGAATAAACCAGCCAAAGAATAAATCAGCCAAAGAATAAACCAATCAAAGAATAAATCAGTCAAAGAACAAACCAGCCAAAGAATAAATCAGCCAAAGAATAAACCAGTCAAAGAATAAGTCAGTCAAAGAATAAGTCACTCAACACACCCCTCTCTTGGTCTTTGGCCCATCCAGGGATCCACCCGGATGGTGGTGGATCCCTGAATGGCTTCCTGGTGTTCCTGCCGTGGGCTGCAAACCCTCAGGTCGATTTGACATGCAAACACCCCCTCCCAGCTTTAAAACTGCTGCTGCAGAGCTGCCTGTGCCCTTTGATGTGCTGAGAGAAACCTTCCCATCCAAGGCTGGCGGGGGACACGGGGCTCTGCCCTCACATTTTCCCACACGATGCCCTGAGAAGGACAACTCCCATGTTTCAGAAACCAAAAGCCTCCTACCTGGTGCTTCTGCCACCCAGGAGATCCCCTGCTCTTCCCACACAGCCCTGCTGCTGGCTGGGCACAGCCTGTCCCGTGCCAGGGAACAGGGACACGATGCCACCGGTGCCCGGCTGGGAAACCCCACGTCGTGGGTCAGCCCCCTAAATCAGGATCCCTCTTCCCAAACAGCATAACCACCCTGCTTGGCAGCCAGGGGAAGGTCTAGAGGTGCCCTGTGCAGCAGCACACTTTGGAATAACCATTGCTCCCGTGGGATGGGGGATTTTATGGGGGAAAGTGGGAGTAGCAGAAGGTCAAGTCTCTCCCCACCTTTTCTCTTGATGCCTCACCACCTTCATCTTCATCAGTAGAGCACAGAGACACAGCATGGTTTGGGTTGGAAGGGACCTTAAAGCTCATCCAGTCCCACCCCCTGCCATGGGCAGGGACACCTTTCACTAGACCAGGTTGCTCCAACCTGGCCTTGGACACTTCCAGGGATGGGGCAGCCACAGCTTCTCTGGGAATTCCCTGCCAGCCCCTCCCCGCCCTCACAGCCAAGAATTTCTTCCTGATATCCAATCTATGATTCTAAACCTCCTCTGTGTCAGTTTGAAGCCATTCCACCTTGTCTTGCCACTCCAGGTCCTTGGAAACAGTCTGTCTGTCCTGTCAGCTCCCTTCAGGTCCTGGAAGGCCACAGTCAGGTCATCCCAAAGCTCCTCTTCTCCAGGCTGAACAATCCCAGCTCTCCCAGCCTTTCTTTCTATCCACAGTATTTTTTCTCTCTCTACCTGGAGTTTTATCAAGCATATCTGTTTAAAATGAAGGGATTTGATTTTAAATTAAAAGAGACAGAAGAGACAAGGGCAGGGTGGTGGTGCCAGGGCTCATTCCCTTGGAGCTCAGCACCAAACAACAACCACCAGCACAGCCTAAACAGCCAATTAATTGGAATTTTTTAGCTCAGTGTCACACAGAGAACAGAGAAGGGACCTCTGAGGGCCCCACTGAGCCCACAGGTGGTACCCAAGGGGGTGCAGGCAGTTGGCCCAGCTGGTACCTGCCACCTGGTGTTTATCAGATCATTTATTTATTTTTCTCTCTCTTCTGGACCGTTGGGTGGGTTTGGGGTTTTTTTTACGTTCTTTTTTTCCCCCAAAAATTGCCCTGTACGTGTTTTTCATTCTTGTTCAAGCATTGCAGTCGTAATGGCACTGTGAGATGGTGGAACATTTCCAGTCAGATCACAGACAACAGTTGTTCAAGCCAAGTTTAAAGCTCTAGAGTCAGCAGTGACCTTTCAGAGGTAACTTGACTATCTGGCTTTAAAATCTTTGGGGTTTTTCAGCCTTACCTGTCTCTGCTGGAAGGTGACATTTCAGCTGTCAGCCCCTTCCTCGCTCAGACCCCAAAATCAGGGCTCCACTCCCTACCCCGACCTCCCCAGGGGAAAGGTCTCTGTTCCAGCCCCTCCTGTCCATCCCATGCCTTCCTCAGGGAAAACTGAGGCTCAAACATCGATGCACCTTGTGATGGAACAGGGAAAATGCCCTTCCAGACCCCCTCATCCCTTCTCCCTGCTGACCTGCACCCAGAACACAACAAGGAGTGCTCAGGGATGAGACCTGAATGAAGAACCAGGTTCCTTTTTTGACCACTGCTGACCTGCCCAAATGACTAATCTTCTTTTTTTGGGGAAAAAACAAAACCAACCAAAATAAAACCAAAATAAAAAATAGCCCGAACCACCCCTCAACCCCCAAATTAGTTCTTGGCACTCCAGCAGCTTTACTGCTTGGCCCTCACGTCAGCAGTGAGGGAACTTTGTCACCAGAGAGAATATTTGGTTTCCTGACACTGAGTTTTTGCTGATTACCCATAAGGGGTGACCAAAGAAAGCCTCCAGTTCTCCTGTAAGAGGCTGTTCACGTGAAAGCTGCGTAATTGCTGAATGACTAAGGAGCTTTGCTGGGCCCAAATTTGCCTTGTAAGCTCCAGCTCATCAATTATTTTCGTGCCACCGTGGAAAAACTCCACGAGAACCTGCAGGATTCACGTCCTGTTGAGAGGGGGGAACTGGTTTGTGCTCCTGGGGAACAATTGTCTGTCAGGGTTTGAGGAAAAAGCCCTTTGCTGGGACAGCACCAAGAGATGTCACTCAGGAGATGAAGGGGTTTGGCACAGGGAGTTTAAAGCAGTGGAATTGGGGAAGAGGCTGGAAAATGAGTCCTGGGAGGAGCAGTTGAGGGAGCTGAGGGGGCTCAGCCTGGAGAAAAGGAGGCTCAGGAAGGATCTTGTTGCTCTCCACAACTCCCTGACAGGAGGGATGAGCTGGAGGGGTCGGGCTCTGCTCCCAGGGAACAAGGGACAGGAGGAGAGGGAATGGCCTTCAGCTGTGCCAGGAGAGGGTCAGGTTGGACACCAGGAGGAATTTCCTCATGGAAAGGGTTGTTAAACATTGCCAGGGGCTGCCCAGGGAGGTTTGGAGTGCCCGCCCCTGGAGGTGTCCAAGAAAGGGTTGGAGGTGGCACTCAGTGCTCTGGGCTGGGGGACAAGGTGGGGATGGGTCAAAGTTTGGAATCAACAATCCTGGAGGTGCTTTCCCACCTCAGGGAATGAATTCTGTGAGCCTGGGCTGCAGAGAGCCTGGAGGGACACGGGCAGAGCCCGGAGTGCAGCTCAGCCCTGCAGTGGGGGCATGGTGAGGGTGGCACAGGGACAGCAGGACACCCCCAGGACACCCCCCAGCAGTGACAGCTCACCCAGTGCTGCCCAAAGACTGGGGTGGAAAAAAAGCTGGAGGGCAAATAATTTATCTGCTGCCTGAAGCCAGGAGATAAAATTGCTGTGTTCCTTCAAATTGCTGTGTTCCTTCCTTTTTTTTGTTTTCCCTTTTTCCTAGAAGTTCTGCTTTTTTGCCAACCTGGAGCATTTGCAGTGACAGGACTGGGGCTGCCAGACCTCGAGGTCTTGCAGTGCCTAATTCCTGCTCCCTTTGTCTCTCAGAGAGGATCTCACCTGGCCCAGGAGAGACAAACAACGTGGCAGAACTCATAAAATGAGCTAAACCCTCACCCCAAACCCTCAGGGCTTTACAAGGACCTCCAGATCCTTCCCAAAGAAGGTCACTTGTGCAAGGAGTCACCTCTATGGGCTTCAAAAGTGAGCCCAGGGAGTAAAAAAACTGAACTCCCAGAGGGAAACCAACCCAGACAGAGGCAAAACCCCCCAACCAGGCTTTGTGTTCCCTTCCCATCTTCAGCAACTGCCTGAGTGTCTGTCCCTGACCTTTCTGATGGCAAACCTGAGTCACTGCAAGGCTCCTCCGAAGCAGGGGAGGATGTGAAGAGACAAAAAGCAGGAGATAAAGGATCTGGGGTAGCCACAGCAACAGAAACTCGTCACAGGCTGGGGAGAAACCCACGAAGAAGAAAAAAGGCAAAGGAGGAAGTGAACATGAAAAGCATAAAGGGACAGATCGGGGGGGGGGGGGGAGTTTTGGGTCTTGTTAAAAATAATTATGATCGCTCCTGTAACACGAAATACGTCTGGAACAGCCAGGTCTGAGAGGAGGGTTCACAGACAGCAAAACCCAGCTCATTTTTTCCAGTGTGGCTCTCAAATACTGTCTGTTCTTGCCCCAATCCTTCCCCAAAACTGAATGACTGCTGTTTCTGTTCTTGCCCCAATCCTCCTCCAAAACCGAAGGCAGCACAGCAATAATGAAAAAAAAAAAAAAGGAAAATCCCTGAATTTTAAACAAATATGCTTGATAAAACTCCAGGCAGAGAGAAAAAAATACTGTGGATAGAAAGACAAGAGGACTTGGGGTTTTGTTTGGTTTTCCTCCTGGGTTTTGGGAGCAACCCAAACCTCTGCAGCTCCTCACGAACAATGGAAGGGGCTGTAACTCATGGCCAGTGCAACTGAAAGGAAGTGGAGTTATCCATGGAAAAAAAGGCATTATTCTCCCCCAGAAATACAGTTATTAGTCATTTTTACAGTTGGTTCTTAAAACAATCCCGAGGGGCCAGATTTAAGTGACAACAGTCAGACACAAAGCAGCCCAGCCTCACGTTACCTGCTCACACTGGGGGTGAAAAATAAAAGCTGAAGTGTCTCTCAAGTGCCTGAAAAAGAGGGGAAATCTGAAAGGTTGAAAAACAGGAACTCGCTTGGTGACAAGGCCTGCACCTCTGAGAAGGGAAAGTTTCATTTCTGGCAGTAGGAAGACGAGCGTGGGCAGAGGCAGCACCAAATCATTCACCACTCTCAGCCTGTGTTCAGCTACTTCCTGGCATTTTAGGGAGGACTGGACCAAAAAAAAAAAAATTCCAAGCAAGTTTTTCACAGAAAAGTGACAAAGGCTATTAAAAATAAAAAATTGCTATTCCTTCATTTCCGAGAGAGTTTTTCACAGAAGAGTGACAAAGGCAATTAAAAATAAAAAATTGCTATTCCTTCATTTCCAGGGAAATATCTGTGCTGGTTTATTTAAACTGGCAACTCGCCAACCAACACCCAAATCCTCAGCAAATCCAATCACAAATCACAAACTGCTTTGGGTTGGAAGGGACCTTAAAGAAAAGCTCATTCCAACCTCCTGTCATGGGCAGGATTCCCAGTAAATGCCTTCAATCCTATCAAATATTGAGTTTTTTGATGGGATTATCCAGCACAGGGATGGCATCACTCAGTACAGGGATGGGATCACCCAGTACAGGGATGGGATCACCCAGCACAGGGATGGGATCACCCAGCACAGGAATGGGATCACCCAGCACAGGGATGGGATCACCCAGCACAGGGATGGGATCACCCAGCACAGGGATGGGATCACCCAGCACAGGGATGGGATCACCCAGCACAGGAATGGGATCATCCAGCACAGGGATGGGATCACCCAGCACAGGGATGGGATCACCCAGCACAGGGATGGGATCCAAATCTAGGGCAGGATTGAGCAAATGCCACTTGTCCTCAGCTCCCCCAGCAGGGCCAGGAGATGTTCCTTCTCCAGCCCTGTTTTTTGAGGAAATCTCCAGCTGGGGAAGCTGCAGGAAGGCACAAGAACACTCTGCATTGGGTTCATTCCTGTTCAGCTGAGGCAGGAAACGAGGGAGATTCCTGGAAGCAGCTGACGAGCCCACGGGACAGAGGGGCTGAGACTTGTGACACGCCACCAGCTCATCTGTTCCTGTGGGCTGCCCTTATCACAACCCACAGCAGCCTCACAGGGCCCAGGAGTTCTCAGCACCTCTCTCACTTACAGGGAAATGTGGTTCCTGCCCCGTGGCCCCTGAGCTGCTGCTGCCCACGGGCTGATGCTGCTCCTCTTCCGAGAACCTGCCGGGTGTTCCCTGGAATCCCTGCTCGGAGTCATCCGCCCACCCCCCAGGAGGAGTGAACCTTGAGGTTCAAAGAGTTCTTCTGGAGGGGCTGAGCCTTATCATGTGCCAGGTCCTGCACTTTGGCCACAACAACCCCCGGCAGTGCTACAGGCTGGGACAGAGTGGCTGGAGAGCAGCCAGGCAGGGAGGGAGCTGGGATTTGGATGGACAGGAAGCTGAACAGGAGCCAGAGTGTGCCCAGGTGGCCAAGAAGGCCAATGGATCCTGGCCTGGATCAGGAACAGGGTGGCCAACAGGGCCAGGGAAGTGATTCTGCCCCTGGACTCAGCGCTGGTGGGGCCACCCCTGGAGTGCTGTGTCCAGCTCTGGGCCCTCAGCTCAGGAAGGACATGGAGGGGCTGGAGCAGGGCCAGAGAAGGGCAACAAGGCTGGGGAAGGGACTGGAGCACAAGTGCTGTGAGGAGAGGCTGAGGGAGCTGGGGGGGCTCAGCCTGGAGAGGAGGAGGCTCAGGGGAGACCTCCTCACTCTCTGCAACTCCCTGACAGGAGGGGGGAGCCAGGGGGGGGTTGGTCTCTTTTCCCATCAGCAAGACAAGAGGGCTGGGTCTTCAGCTGTGCCAGGGGAGGTTTAGGTTGGATATTGGGAAGAATTTCTTTGCAGAGAGGGTGCTCAGCCACTGGAATGGGCTGCCCAGGGAAGTGGGGGATTCTCCATCCCTGGAGGTGTTTAAGGACAGACTGGATGTGGCATCAGTGCCATGGGCTGGGAACCACGGCGGGGTTGGATCAAGGGTTGGACTGGATGATCTCGGAGGTCCCTTCCAACCCAGCTGATTCTGTGATTCTGTGATTCTATGGCCTCTGTGGTCAGAGCTGCTCCAGGCTGGGTCTGCAGAGCAGAAGCTGCACCCACAGTTCTCAGGTCCCACAGGAAGCCGAGGGCAAGGCAGGGGCGGAACTCAAAGCCACGACTGATCATTTGGTGAGCACAGAACATCCTGAGCTAGAAAGGACCCACAGGGATCATCCAGTCCAACTCCTGGCCCTGCACAGACACCCCAACAATCCCACCCTGTCCCTCAGAGCGTTGTCCAAACCCTCCTGGAGCTCTGGCAGCCTTGGGGCTGTGCCCAAACCCTGGGGAGCCTGGGCAGTGCCCAAAAACCCTCTGGGAGAAGAACCTTTTCCTGAGATCCAACCTAAACCTGCTCTGGCACGACTTCAGGGCATTCCCTCGGGTCCTGTCGCTGCTCACACTGCCTTCTACCTTTAAAACAACTTTTAAGAACCAAGCATAGTTTATCTTACCAAATTATTCACAGTTCAAAATGAAATGATTTAACCAAACCATTAGATCCCTCCCACAGTAGCTGTCACACAAGCAGTTAAATAATCAGCTGCTGCATAATGTTACTTTTTATGTAAAGAAGCTGATTATTACTTGTTATCCCTATAAACTAAATTGAATTTAAGCAACAACAATAACTAAAAAAAACCCTAAAATTAATTCACAAGACAAGCCAGAAAAGTCCTGAGACTTGCAGCACTATGAGGTCAATTAAAAGCCTTTCAGCAATCATTGCAAAATTGTATTTGCTAGACTCACGGGGCAGAGTTCAGTGCCTGCCCCTCCCCTTCTCCTCCTCTGAGTTAATCCTGCTTTCTGCAGGAATTTCACACTCCAGAATTTTTGCTCCCAATCCCGCACACCACACACACACACACACGGGCAGAGCTGCGACCACACCTTTATTTGCAGAAGTCCCTCTCAGCCCTTTGTATACAATACAAATGTTTCCATCCAACACAAATGTTTCTATACATCGTATATGCACCTGGAAAACAGGAAAAATCCTGGCTAAGTCCCCCGTATGTATAACATATAAGGAAACTTATCTTTAAAAACATGGGTTTAGACACCCCTTTGTATTCTTGAATACATTTTTAGCTGCATATTTTCATCATATGCTTCGGTGCTGTGGGATCCAAAGTGTCATTTCTGAGGGGTTACCTACAGGGGAGATACATTTGAAGTGGAAACCACTTCTGAATTGTGTCACTCTCAAGTCTGCTGCCTCTTGAACTGAGGCATTTCAAACACATCAAAAGCTGCCCACGACAACACTTCAGGTTCCTCCCAGATTTTCGAACTTACTGTCTTAAAAAAAATAATAAAAAAAAAAAAATCAGAATGCTTTTCAAAACACTCCAGGCTGCTGAACTTGTGGGAAAAATCAGACAAGTTATCACACACAGTGTGGGGGGGTTCTGGGTGGGGGTTCCACTCCCAGTGTGCTCGAGGGGATCAGAGTTTAGGGCAGAGCAGAGTTCAGGCAGTAAAATCTCTGCCCAAATCCTGCCCCAAAGGGCCAGATATTCAGCCCTGGGTTAATAAATCAGCTCGTGCCTTTTCCCAGGGAGCAGCCAGGGAATGGATGTCTTTTCTAAGTCATGTTTTTTGCAACAATCAGCCCTTCCAGCTCCCTGAACATTCCCTGCCATCCCAGGAATGCAGGGAGCACTGCCAGCCCAGCCCGGGATGCTGAGCACGGGATGTGCCTGGGAGGGAGAACCACAAAATTCCAACGGGAACAGCTGCTCCCTAAGGCCAAAGGGGCACTGAGGAGCCCCAGAGGGACCCAAGGAAACAGCTCCACAGTCAAACAGCTCCACAGTCAAACAAACAGCTCCACAGTCAAACAAACAGCTCCACAGTCAAACAAACAGCTCCACAGTCAAACAAACAGCTCCACAGTCAAACAAACAGCTCCACAGTCAAACAAACAGCTCCACAGTCAAACAAACAGCTCCACAGTCAAACAAACAGCTCCACAGTCAAACAAACAGCTCCACAGTCAAACAGCTCCACAATCAAACAGCTCCACAATCAAACAGCTCCACAGTCAAACAGTTCCACAGTCAAACAGCTCCACAGTCAAACAGCTCCACAGTCAAACAAACAGCTCCACAATCAAACAAACAGTTCCACAATCAAACAGCTCCACAATCAAACAAACAAACAGTTCCACAATTAAACAAACAGCTCCACAATCAAACAGTTCCACAATTAAACAAACAAATAGTTCCACAATTAAACAAACAGTTCCACAGTTAAACAGCTCCACAATCAAACAGTTCCACACAGTCCCAGAACAGGCACATCCCTTGGAACAACCCCCAGGCTCAGAAATGCAGGAGACAGCAAAGAATGGGAAGTCAGTTCTTGATGAGGCTGGAATTGGAGTCCACCTGTTCCTCCTGGATGGGAATTCGACAGCTCCCATCCTCTGAAAGAGAGAATTATAAAAGTAAATACTCAATAAAAATACCAAATAAAAATACCAAATAAAAGTAAAAACTGAATAAAAATAAATACTAAATAAATATAAATATTAAATTAAAAAATTAAACAATAAATAAATAAAAACTAGATAAAAGTAAATACTAAATAAAAATAAAAATTAGATAAAAATAAAAACTAATTTAAAAATAAATACTAAATAAAAATAAAAACTAAATAAAAATAAATAAAAATAAATAAAAACGAAATAAAAATAAAAACGAAATAAAAATAAAAACGAAATAAAAATAAAAACGAAATAAAAATAAAAACGAAATAAAAATAAAAACGAAATAAAAATAAAAACGAAATAAAAATAAAAACGAAATAAAAATAAAAACGAAATAAAAATAAAAACGAAATAAAAATAAAAACGAAATAAAAATAAAAACGAAGTAAAAATAAAAACGAAGTAAAAATAAAAACGAAGTAAAAATAAAAACGAAGTAAAAATAAAAACGAAGTAAAAATAAAAACGAAGTAAAAATAAAAACGAAGTAAAAATAAAAACGAAGTAAAAATAAAAACGAAGTAAAAATAAAAACGAAATAAAAACAAAAATGAAATAAAAATAAAAATGAAAATAAAAATTAAATATTAAAAATAAATATTAAAAAATAAATACTAAATAAAACAAATACTAAATAAATAAACCTCAAATAAAAATAAACCCCAAATAAAAATAAACCCCAAATAAAAATAAACCCCAAATAAAAATAAACCCCAAATAAATAAAAATAAACCCCAAATAAATAAAAATAAACCCCAAATAAATAAAAATAAACCCCAAATAAATAAAAATAAACCCCAAATAAATAAAAATAAACCCCAAATAAAAATAAACACTGGGCTTTAAAACTGGGACCTCCAGCCAGCAGGACTAAACCTGGGCTAAACCTCTGGAACTGCAGCTTTCATTAGGATTAATTATCAATTTTCCAGCAGGAGAGCCCTGATTGTTCTTTTTTCCCCTATGTTTTATCCCATAAAAAGAAGCTCACTCTGGTTGTTGCTTCCACGAGGCCTCCCCTTGGTCTCTTTTCTGGTTGCTTGGATGATGAGCAGCAGGATGGACATTCCACTCACCATGAGCAGGATCAGACACAGCAGGAGGAGGGAGAGAGAGCCTGGGAAAAAAAATACAGGAAGAGATATTAAAAAAAAAAAGATTCAAAAAATTCAAAGATTAAAAAAAAAAAGCTCCAGGTGGAGCTTTCCAGCTTCAAAAGGAGGGATCTGGAAGTACCCCTGAACCACAAAGCCTAAAAATCCCAAATCTGGGATCTTGTGTCTCACTGGAAAGATGTGTAAAATAAAGATATGGTTCTGAGAGAGAGTGGGATTTTCCCTCCCAGGAAAATCAAGTTTGATTTCCCCTCCCAGAAAAAATCAGTTTGATTTTATCCCCCAGAAAAAATCAGTGGGATTTCTCCTCCCAGGAAAATCAGTTTGATTTCAGCCCCCCAGGAAAATCTTCACCCCCCAGGAAAATCAGCTTGATTTCCCCTCCCAGAAAAATCAAGTTTGATTTCCCCTCCCAGAAAAATCAAGTTTGATTTCCCCTCCCAGAAAAATCAAGTTTGATTTCCCCTCCCAGAAAAATCAAGTTTGATTTCCCCTCCCAGAAAAATCAAGTTTGATTTCCCCTCCCAGAAAAATATCAGTTTGATTTCCCCTTCTAGAAAAAAATCAGTTTGATTTCTCCTTCTAGAAAAAATCAGTTTGATTTCCCCTTCTAGAAAAAATCAGTTTGATTTCCCCTTCTAGAAAAAATCAGTTTGATTTCCCCTCCCAGAAAAAATCAGTTTGATTTCCCCTCTTGGAAAAATCAGTTTGATTTCCCCTCTTGGAAAAATCAGTTTGATTTCCCCTCTTGGAAAAATCAGTTTGCTTTTACCTCCCAGAAAAATCAGTGGGATTTCCCCTCCCAGAAATCCAGTCTGAGGGTGAAAATCCCTGCCCAGCTCTTGCAAGCCAAGCCCAGCCTTGGCCAGTGCCCTCCTTACCCCAGTTGGTGTCTGTGGGGTCGGTGGGATCGGGGCAGATGGAAGGACCTTCCCCAGGTCTGGGTGGGGAGGAGATCCCAGCAGTGGAGCTGTTATCCCTGGGGGAAGTGCTCAGGATGCTCCAGGCAGGGGTTGGAGTCCCAGGGACCTCTGGCAGGGGGACAGGGCTGCTGCAAACAGCATCCTGGGCCTCTGTCCCTGCTCTCAGGATGCTCTTCCCAAGGCTGCTGCAGCTGGGAAAAAGAAATACTCAATAAAAACAGCAAATTAAAACAGCAAATTAAAACAGCAAATAAAAATGGCAAATAAAAATAGCAAATAAAAATAGCAAATAAAAATAGCAAATAAAAATAGCAAATAAAAATAGCAAATAAAAATACCAAATAAAAATACCAAATAAAAATACCAAATAAAAATACCAAATAAAAATACCAAAAATCAGTGGGAATTTTCAAGCATTTGCTGCAATGGCTTTCTGAGTTATATCCACCACAATCCTTGTCTGAGCAGCACAAACTCAGAGTTTCTCTCTCACAGAGATGTAAAGAACAACTAAGATGTTTAAGAACAACTAAATCAAAGTTATTAGTGGAAAAACAATCCTGCTGGGATTTTCTGACAGGTAACAGCCCCGAGGCACAGCTGGGAATAAATCAGTGGGAATTTTCCAGCACTTGCTGCAATGGCTTTCTGAATTATATCCACCACAATCCTTGTCTGAGCAGCACAAACTCAGGGTTCAGCTCTTCTAGAGTGCACAGAGATGTGGAGAACAACTGAGATGTTTAAGAACAACTAAATCAAAGTTATTACTGGAAAAACAATCCTACTGGGATTTTCTGACAGGTAACAGCCCTGCATTTGGCCAAGGAACCTTCTGGATAGAAACAAAGCATCCTGGGCCTCTGTCCCTGCTCAAAGGGTGCTTTTCCCAAGGCTGCTGCAGCTGGGAATAAATCAGGGGAATTTTTCAAGCACTTGCTGCAATGGCTTTCTGAATTATATCCACCACAATCCTTGTCTGAGCAGCACAAACTCAAGGGTTATTTTTCCTGGAGTGCACAGAGATGTGGAGAACAACTGAGGCAATCAAAGTTATTAGTGGAAAAACAATCCTACTGGGATTTTCTGACAGGTAACAGCCCTGAGGCACAGCTGCACCTTTAATACAGAAACAAAAACTACAAATCTTTACAAAAAAGGCTGAGAATTCTGTTGTTGGAGGTGAGGAGAGAAAGGGTCAAAGGCTTCAAATGAGCACAGGCTGCTCGAGGCTCCTGAGAGCCACAAGGAACACAATTTTCACTGCCCCTACTGCAGGTTTATTCTGCACATCCTGATTTTTTTGGGCATCAACTGCTCAAGATGTAAAGATGGACACCTCTGGATCAGTGACACCTACTTGGTCCAAGGCTGACAGTTCTCGTTCCTCCCTGGGGAGAAAGTCCCCTCAGGACACGGTGAACACACTGGAAAAAAGGGAATAAAGCAGGCAGGGTGTGAGCCCAGGGAGCAACACAACTGTGTGACAGCTACACAAAAATGAAATAATAACTTAGAATGGTCTGGCTTGTAGAACAGACCCAACAAAAGCCTCTAAAAACCCGAGATATCGGGGCAGAAGTAACACAGCACACCCAGTGGTTGGTTTTAATCTGCAAGTGGCAGGATTCCCTGCTTTGGCCACTGGTAAATGATGGATATTACCAAGGAGAACGTTCCTGTTTCTGACAGGAACCACAGAGCAACAAGTTTGAACAACTCCCCTCGTGGGGAGATGTCCAAGAGAGAAATGCCAGCAGCTTTTACACTGGAAATAAGAGGAGACAAATGACAATAGCTTTTTTTTTTTTACACTGGAAATGACCACCTCAGTCTGGTGTGGAGGCAAGGGCTGGGAGAGCCTGGCACATCCAGGCAGGGAGGGAGCTGGGAGTTTGGATGGACAGGAAGCTGAACAGGAGCCAGAGTGTGCCCAGGGGGACAAGAAGGCCAATGGATCCTGGCCTGGCTCAGGAACAGGGTGGCCAACAGGGCCAGGGAAGTGATTCTGCCCCTGGACTCAGCACTGCTGAGGCCACCCCTGGAGTGCTGTGTCCAGTTCTGGGCCCTCAGCTCAGGAAGGACATGGAGGGGCTGGAGCAGGGCCAGGGAAGAGCAACAAGGCTGGGGAAGGGACTGGAGCACAAGTGCTGTGAGGAGAGGCTGAGGGAGCTGGGGGGGCTCAGCCTGGAGAAGAGGAGGCTCAGGGGAGACCTCCTCACTCTCTGCAACTCCCTGCCAGGAGGGGGGAGCCAGGGGGGGTTGGTCTCTTTTCCCAGGCAACCATCAGCAAGACAAGAGGGCTGGGTCTTCAGCTGTGCCAGGGGAGGTTTAGGTTGGGTATTGGGAAGAATTTCTTTGCAGAGAGGGTGCTCAGCCATTGGAATGGGCTGCCCAGGGAGGGGGTGGATTCTCCATCCCTGGAGGTTTTTAAGGTGAGACTGGATGTGGCATCAGTGCCATGGGCTGGGAACCACAGCGGGGTTGGATCAAGGGTTGGACTTGATGATCTCAGAGGTCCCTTCCAACCCAGCTGATTCTGTGATTCTGTGATTCTCTAATCCCTGACTCACCACTTCCCAGGGGCAGCCCAGCTGGCATGAACCCTGCCCGGCACACGCACACCCTGTCCGAGGTCTTCTCACACTTCTTCACCTCCACGCTCCCTCTCTCTAAAAAAAAAAAAAAAAAAAAGGATTAAAAAGCAAGTGAGATACAAGAGATAACACTGAGAGAGAACACAAATTAATTCCCCTCCCTGTGTGGAAACACCTGCAGGGAACAGAGAAGAACCCTGCAGTGTTTTCAGGCCCCACCACGGGCAGGGGCAGGAGAGACCAGACATTGGCACAACCCAGACTCTGGGTGGGAGGTGAGAAAGCAAACAGAGACTGATTCTTCCTGACTTTGTGGGAGGAAATGCCCCCCTGCCAGTGCCTTACTGGTGTTGCAGACTGTGCAGCTGTTGCAGAAGCTGTGGTGGTGCTCACTGCTGAAATATTCATCCTGGCAGGGGATACACTCCGTGTCCGCCGTGGCCGTGCAGCGGTTCCTCATCCTCTCCCCTAAAGCAGGGATCACAGAGCACACACACTGCTTGGGATCACCACAAAATCCTCTTTCCCCCCCCCCATTTCCCCCCCTGAATTAGGATTTTCATTTTCACAGGGTAATGCATTTTCACCCATTAGGACAAAACAACACCCTGAGTGTGTCGGTCCCACCTCCAGCTCTGCCTGAGAACGTTTGGCAGGTTTAGACATCCCAGCATCCCAAAAAACTCTGACCCACAGCACTGGGAATGAGTAGCTAAACTGGGATAAAAAGGGCCTGAGAGCTGAGGCAATGATTCTCCCAGCAGATCCCAAATATCCCTTCTCCAGACCACCTTTCCACAGGGTTTGGGCATCTCAGTTTGCAGCCAGTGCCCGGAAAAAAAGGCTGAGGCTTTGTGCCCCAAATAATTCTCCCAACAGATCCCAAATATTCTTTCTCCAAACCACCTTTCCACAGGGTTTGGACATCTCAGTTTGCAGCCAGTAGCAGGAAAAAAGGCTGAGGCTTCATTCCCCAAATAGTTCTTCCAGCAGATTCCAAATATCCCTTCCCCACACCACTTTTCCATAGGATTTGGGCATCTCAGTTTGCAGGTAGTGGCAGGAAAAAAAAGCAGGTTTTTAGCCCAGCAATAAGTCTGACTTCCAGTGTAGTACAATGGCTTTGTGACAGAACCTGCCTTCCTTCAGGAGTTAAATATATATATTTATACATAAATGATGCAATTCAGCCCAAATAATCCCAAACAGGGACAAAAATGGTTGTTCCCTTCATTTTGCTTCTCCATTTTCCCATCTGCAGGTAGATGAGCATCAAGCCTCTTGCTCACTCTAATTCTGTTTTATTGAGGGCTGAGTGGCAAAATTAGGATTATTAGGGAGCATAATATGCGCAATAAATGCCATTTTTACCATCTGCACGAGGAAGAGACTGTGAAAAAACGTTTCCCCAACAGCAGCACATTTTCTAACAATGCAAAAACCTGATAAGAGGGTTTTTTTCAGTTTAAGGGGGAAGAAAATGTGAGAGATAAAGTGTTATTTATCTGTCTCTGCCCACAAACGTACCTTGAGTTCACAAACACTCAGATTCTAAAGAATTTTGAGAATAACACCACAAACTGCCTCAAAACTTAAGATTAAAGGCTGATTTTAACCCAATTAGCATCCTGGAGGATGAAACTCCTGCATCCATCTTGGGGATAGATTTAATGATGAAAATAAGAATTAAGGAGGGAAAACCAAGCTGGTTTTTCCTGACAAAAGGCTGAAATCCCTCCTGGAGACTCGTGGATTGGGGAAAAAAAATTTGTTCAATCTCTACAAGAAGAAAGGAGGAAACAAATACAGTCCCTATCAAGTAACTTTGCTCATCTTCATCTAGGAATAAAGTATTTTTGTTTAAAAAAAAAAAACCACCTTGTTACACTTTGCTGATCTCTATGATCCAAAAACACTGATATTTTTTCCCTTAAAAAAACCCACCAGTAACAGGAGTAATATAAACTCTGCCACAAAGGAAAAAAGCTTCAAAAAACACCTTTAGCAACAGAATTAATAATTTTTGTTGTTATCTGAGACTTCTGAGGTTCTTTATGTGATAAAAGACAATAACAGAAATGCCACCACTTTTTTTTTTAACAGACAACACTCCCAAAGTGAAAATGCCCTTGACTGACACATCAGACACACAGAAATTAAAGAATAAAAGGAAGATCCCTAAATTTTGTATGTTATAGAAAGAAAAAAAAAAATCTGAAAGATCTTTTATGTCATAGAAAGATTTATCTGATTTTATGTTATAGAAAGAAAAAAAGCTCCTCACCAAATTTTCTCTACGTTATCCTTCCTCCAGCCTTAAATATATCCTTGTATATATTTAAATATATCCTGAAATATTCCTAGAAGGCTGTTTTATACATTTATATATTTTATATAATAAATAAGATTTCCCACCGAACCCGACTTACCCGGGGCACAGTCGCTGCAGCATTTATCCCGGTACGGATATTGGTGTTCCCTGCATTCCAACCCCCGGGAATCGGGAACAGCAACCAGCAGGAGGAAGAAAACAGCGGGAAAATTCCCCCCTGGCCGTGCCATCCCCGTCCCAGCCCGCTTTGGGTGCTCGGGGAGCAGCGATTTCGCAGCCCCGGGGCCACCAGAACAAACTGATATTTCGGGCGCCGGGAAATTCCCGGCGAGTTTTCCACGCCCCCTTCCTTCTTCCCACCCCCCCCTTTCCTTCTTCCCACACCACCCCGAGCCCCGGGGAGGGTTTTTTTTTTTTTGTTAAGTTCATCACTGAAAGATTCGCAGGCAGGAAGGTAAGATGCTGAATTGCATTTTGAGGAGGTTTCTATTCTTAGCTCTCCGCGCGGCGACTCCAAAAGAGCGGCAAAGGCCAGGCTGGGAATGCCAGGAAAAGCAGGAAAAGCAGGGATGGAAGAGGCTGAGCAGCTCCCTGGCATCGCAGCTGTGCCCCTACCTGACACCAACAGGCAGAAAAAGCAGGGAACATGTTAAGAATTATTAAATTTAATTGTTTGGTCTCTCAGAATTTGACTCGATTGGGCAAGGAATGAAATTTTTGGTCTTCCCGAGATTGGAGCAAAGACGTCCCACAGGGAGCAAATCTCTGATTTAGATTTAATTTAGATTAAAAACCACAGTCAGGCTTCCCAAGTCACATCCAGAGGGGCAAAGGAGACTTGCTTGGAACACCAGGAACTCTGGAATTGCAGGTTTCCTGCAGGGTTTGGGAAGGTTGGACGGCGACATCCCGGTGGGATTTATCCGGAGCTGCCGCTTCTCTCTACTCTCCTAAATTTCTGGGAGAGGCAAAACAGCAACTGTTTTACTACTTCTCCTGTTTTCCAAGGATTTGGGAAGACAATCCCTATGGAAAAGAAGTTATAGCCTGAAATCTTTCCTTCCAAAATGTGACTCGTCTGGGCAAGGAGTGAAATCCTTCGCTCGGGCTTTTCGCTCCAGTCTCGGGAAGGCTGAAAATTTCATTCCTTGCCCAAACGAGTCAAATTCTGAGAGACCAAACAATTAAATTTAATAATTCTTAATGTGTTCCCTGCTTTTTCTGCCTGTTGGTGTCAGGTGGGGGCACGGCTGAGATGCCAGGGAGCTGCTCAGCCTCTTCCATCCCTGCTTTTCCTGCTGGAATGAAATTTTCGGTCTTCCCGAGATTGGAGCAAAGACACCCCACAGGGAGCAAATCTCTGATTTAGATTTAATTTAGATTAAAAACCACAGCCAGGCTTCCCAAGTCACAGCCAGAGGAGTAAAGGAGACTTGCTTGGAACACCAGGAATCCTGGAATTGCAGTTTTCCTGCAGGGTTTGGGAAGGCTGGATGGCGACATCCCGGTGGGATTTATCCAGAGCTGCCACTTCTCTCTTCTCTCCTAAATTTCTGGGAGAGGCAAAACAGCAACTGTTTTACTACTTCTCCTGTTCTCCAAGGATTTGGGAAGACAATCCCTATGGAAAAGTAGCTATAGCTTGAAATCTTTCTTTCCCAAAGTCCCCTTTCCCTGCTCACTGCAGGCAGGGAGCAGCCAAACCTCTGCCCATTTCGGGATCATCCCGAGCCCAACAGAAATTATTAATATCAAATACAAAATATAAAAACACATATAAAATACCTGAATTCTTAAAAAGAAGTTTCCTGACAAACTTGGAATAGTTTGAACCTAACATTCCAAGCCAGAAATAACCTGGTGGATCCCTTTTCCAAGGGGTTCCCTGCTCATGTTGTCAGGTTAATTAAGGTGGTTTAAGCATCATCTAATTCCCAAATTTTAATGATCTTGGCATATATTAACAGCCAAAGTTCAGGACACACATTTATCAACTGATATTACTAAAATTTCTGTCTTTAAGCTCGTTTTAATGAGAGGTTATCAATGGAATTTATCCCTCTCTTCCATTTTTAAAATTGTATTTTAATTTCTCTCATTTTTCCCCACAAACCTGAACCCAGCACTGTTTCCAAAGGGAGAAAAATATTTGATGGGGAAAAAAAAAAAAAAGAGAAAAAAGAGAAATATGGATATAAAAAGACTCTTATACAAGCCATTTAATAAAACAAACAAAAAAAAATAAAGACTAAAGAGAAGGAAGAGTGAAACAGAACCGGCAACACTTATATTTACATTATATTAAGAGAATAAATTTAATCAAATATAACATCTCACTTGCAGGAACCCTTCAGAAAGAGGGGTTTTCTTTTTTTTACAGTAAAGATGGAACCAGAGTAAAAATAACTGTTCTGTTTTTGCAGGAGTGGATGTGAGCCAAGATGCTCTCCGAGATTTACCCAGAGCCAGGCTGACCCAAGGGCTTCCCAAGTATGCACAGTTCCAAAGCAAATCCTGGAATTCCACCCCTTCAGCACCTCCAATTCAGCTCCAGTTTGCACAGGGACAACTGATTTTACCAGTCTGAGCAAGGAGTTCTCTGACCAAGACAGAAACTTTCCCCTCTTGGTTTCATTTTAGAGCAAAAATCTGATTTTTTTTTCAGCCATAATTTGAATTCTCCCCCATCTCCCCCCAGCACAAAGCCTGGTATGCTACAACCAGGTTTATTTTCAGGTAGATGCAAAAAAGCTTCTGTGGAACCTTTAAAATGAATTCCTCCCCACGGTCCTGAAGGATAACTGAGTGATGGGGGGAAAACGTGGATTAAATTCCCAACTAGGCTGAGAAAACACTGGGAGATCAGTGGAATATCCCGTGGGTATTCCCAGGAGGTCAGAACATGCCTTGGAACTGCCACTCCCTTCCCAAAAACCCCCCATCCCCCTGTTATCTGGGATTCCCAGGGATCAGCAGCTACGAGGGCCACGAGTGAAATATTTCAGAAGCCTCCCCCAAACACGATCTGCCCAACTTCAGCTGGAATTCCTGCCCAATCCAGGGGGGAACTGAGGTATTCCAGGACCTTTCCCACTCTTCCTGGCCTGGTTTCCCCTCACCCCAAAGGCAGCAAGATCCCGTGGACGGACGGAAGGTTGGAAGTCTGGGACAACACACCGGAGGCAAAGGACACAGATTAGCAGCAAAGGAACTTTCTGTCTGGTTTTGGGGCTTTTTTTTTTCCCCCTCTCTCTTTTTTTTTTTGAAAGCCAGAAAGTGCTTGAGGGCTCTGGAGGAGCGAGCAGGGTCAGAATTCCTCGTGGACGTTGCGGGCGTAGTCCATGAGTTTGCTGCCGGTGAAATATTCGCTGTATTTCAGGATCTCCTCCAGCTCCAGGTGGTGGTTTTGATTCTCATCTGCCACTGCAATCATCTGCTTGGCCTCGTTGAGGGCGTTGTACTCGTTCATGGGATCCATGTATTCCTGAAAAACAGGGAGGAGGAGCTTTGGAATTCGCTTTCCCACACGGCGGAACGAGGAATTTTGGTTCTGTGTGGACTTCACCCACACCACCCTTCCCAAATCCTGGGAGAAGCTCCTGGCACTGATCTCCAGGAGCCAAGAACGTTGTCCCAGCTCTTTTTCCTCTCAGCTTATGCCAATAGAAATATTTTTGACATTTTGGCTTCAAACCAAATGAGCAACTTCAAATTCAGAATTCACCCCAATTCAAAATTCTAAATTCTCCTGTTTCTGGAGACAATGTTTTTTTGAGGATATGTTTAATTTGGGCCATTTTAAACCACACTGCAGAGGTCAGAAAGCTCAGAATGAAAGCATTTTGCCCCTTCACCTGAGGTAAAATAAATTCAAAGGTCTCAGGTGGGGCACTTAATTAAAAGTTAGAAGAGTCAAGATTCATTTCTCCCCAGAATATGTGACAGATGTGTAAGTACATAAAGACTTCACAGGTAGAAGAGTTATTTTTAGAAGAAAATTCTCAGTAAAAAGGTCATAAAATTGTCCATATATCCATAAAATACCATAAAACTGTCCATATAACAATTTATCCACACTACCAAGTATCTATATCCAAATATTTGCACACTGAGAAGGTGAGGGACTTTAACATTCATCCAACATCCATCTCAACTTTAACAGCCTTGGGGAGAGAAAAAAGTAATAGAGTAGTTCTTCTTGCAGTAAAAAAAAAAAAAAGAAAAGGCCCCAAACTAGAATCCACACTTGAAAATAACAACTTTTAAAAAAGAAAAACAGCCTAAAAGACAAGAGCTCTCTGCTCTTTTCAAAGCTGTGTTTGTTCCACTCTTGAAAATCATTTGGGTTTTTAAAGAAGAAAAACACCCCCCTCTTTCCAAGGGCCCCAGTGTTTGTTGGGCACTGGGGTTTTTTTTTTTTGCTTTCTTTTATTTTGCTGGGGTTTTCCCCCCCCCCCCCAAAGAATCTCTAGGTTGGCAGTTACTCCTTTTGCAACTGAAAGTCTGAGTCACAGTGACTCTGTGCCCAGCTCACCTGAGGAAATCCAGGGCTGCTTTCAGGCACCCCAAAAAAACACTCACCAGTGTGTTGTGTGTGACAAAAAAACCCTCAAAGCAAAGCCCTGAATAACAGTTTGGTTAAGAAAACTCCCCCTCCTCTTGAACTAAAATCATAACAGCACCTGCAAGCCCCACAGAGCACTATAACCCAGGGGGTTGTGCTATTAATTGGAATATTTTGGGATTTTGGGATCTCTCCAGCTGTTTCAACGGTGTGTTTTGAAACTGTTGGGGTTTAATGATCAGGAAACTCACCTCCAGCTCTTCCATGGTGACAATCCCATCGTGGTTGGCATCAATGACCTCCTCAAACTCCTTCCTCCTGTCCTTGACCCAGTCATCATCAATGTCCTGAGCCTGCTGGTTCTCCACGGTGCCAACAGGTAAGGAGATGAACTCGGAGAGGGTGAGCTTCTTATCTCCATCCTGATCTACAAAAGAACCACCAAAGAACTCAGAAGTATTGGCTTAATGCCCATTAAAAATGATAAAACCTCCCTGGGACAGGCTGCCTGCTCTGAGCAGTCCTCACTGCACTCAGGTACCAACACTTCTGAATTAAAAAACACAATTTCTTGGAAAACTCAACCATTTATTTCCACTTTTCTGAGTGGAAGTCCCGATTGTGACAGGGCTGCTGGACTAGGGGAGTGCAGAGCAGTCAATGCCCTCCTCATGAAACCTTCATATCAAGGTGTTTTATAATATTTAACATTTCATATCAATGTGGTTTATAGTATTTAATGCTCAGCAAACCTTTTCTACTATTGCTCCAATGACCCTGCAGCAGCAGAGCTTTGTGTGAAGCAGTGAAGAAGCAGAAGCTGAAGGAGTAGAAGCTGTTTTGCTTTGTATGAAGTACTCAGAGCACCTTTAATGTTCCTACTCAGAGCACCTTTAATGTTCCTACTCAGAGCACCTTTAATGTTCCTACTCAGAGCACCTTTAATGTTCCTACTCAGAGTATCTTTCTAATGTTCTGGTTTTTAACAACCAGAGACCCAACTTAGCCTTGAGACAACTGCAGGATTTGTGTTAACAGCTTGTTTTTTTTTTTTACTTATCACATCAGAAGATGAGCAAACCAGACATGCCAGAATCCCAGCCTGACCCCTGGCACTGCAATAACCACCCAAAATTCCATCTGTGATGAGCTGTGGTTTCCTCCCTGTGAAAAATTTCCTCAGAGACATAATGTGAGTGAACTTGAGCAGAGTGTGAGTTAATTGACAGGGAAATGAACTGGTGTGCAGGGAAGCAGCTCCCAGGAAGGCCCTGGAGAATTCCATACCCAGATCCCGGATGATTTCTTTCACCATGAACTTCAGCATCCCCCTGCTGTGCTCGGGGTGCAGGAAGGACAGGAATTCCTCCTCGTTCAACAGCAGGTCAGGAGGGGGGTTGTCAGCCTGGTACCACCGATCCTTCAGGTTGTCTAAAACTTCCTGGGCTGCAAATTTAACCACATTTCAAGTTGCTGTCACGTTCAATCTCATTTAAAATCCACCTTGCCCTGACACTCGGTGGATGCTCCACGAGCCAAAACCCTCCCTGTGTCTCAGTAATTTAACACAAAGGAAACATTTTTGCTGCAAAGAGCAAATGCAAGTCGAAGTTCCTGTGAACCAACAGAGAAATCAGCAGCAAAAAATCCTTTTACTTCTCTCTCCTTTCATTTCATTTCATTTGACAATCCCACTCCTTTCATCTCTCCCCGTGCACACAACCACTGCAGTGAAGTTTTTTCCTGACTCGACTGAGAATCAGAATTTACCCCCCGGGGTTTCTGCTAAAACCACACATCTGAGCTGAAATCAAACCCACACAGCATGAATTTGGGCCTGAGCAGAGCCACAGGAAAAGAAATACCTGCCCAGAGTATTCTTTGTCTCGGGTAGGCATTTTCTAAATGACACACTGGAAAAAACTCTGCCTGTAGCACTCCCTGCTACCTGCAAACACCCTGAAACACAAGTCTGAAGTCTTTGCTTTCAGTAAGTTTTCAACACTCTGAGTGTTATTCATCACTCAGATATTTTTTAATTTTTTTATTTAATAAATATTTTATTCAATATTTTTATTCAATATATATTTTTATTCAATATATATTTTAATTCAATATATATTTTTATTTAACAAATATTTTTATTTAATAAATATTTTTAATTTAATAAATATTTTTAATTTAATAAATATTTTTAATTTAATAAATATTTTTAATTTAATAAATATTTTTATTTAACAAATATTTTTTATTTAATAAAATAAATTTTTAAATTTCACTTAATAATTTTTTTTATTTCATTTAATAGTCTTAAATAACTCCTGAACGCTTTAACAATTTAAAACTTTGTGAGTTCAAAACTTTAAAAACCTTCTGAAAACCTTCAGATTATCATTTTTTAATTTAATTTAACAAACTGGCTTTAATAACTCCTGAAGGCTTTTGGTTGCTGAGTTACAAGAGGAAAAACCACCCCAACATCTGCATTTGTTGAGCTGAGAGTTGGAATTTAGAGTGAAGTTTTCAGTGAATATTCCTGTGAAGAGTAAAGAAATCCTTCAGTCTTAATATGAAGATATTTAATAATCTTGGGCAGGTTTGTAACTGGCAAGTTTTAGTTATATCAAGGACACAGTTAACTCAGAATAATTTATGGTTTTCCAAGGTAGTCAATCCCAAATGTGAGAAGTCCTAAATCAACTCCCTTTGCCTTAGTCTTAAATGAAATTAAAACTAAATTAAAACTGTCAATCACCAGCTAAAATTGATGTTATCTGCATCAATTAATTCAAGTGGTGCCCTTAATTTTGGCCTGGCATCCAAACTGTCCCGTGCTCCTGCTCAAGGCTCAGAACAGGCCTTAAGCTCTGAACATCCTGGTGTTTTTTTTTTAACAGACCCCCCAAAAAAGCACTTTTATGCTGCTTTAGAGCCCAAGCCTCAGCTTTGCCTCTCAGCCCAGGCAGCTGCAGATCAGTAATTTGATTTTCCCAAATAAGGCTGGGTAGCACAGGTAGAGAAGTGCTGCTGCAGACACTTGCCTGACTCAGCAGCTGTGTTATCTGATGAGCATTCCTGTAAACTGCACCCCAACCACACTGCCCAGGTGTTTTCCCTGCTCCCATTTGCATCTCAGTTGCTTTTTGATCAGTGGAAAGTGTCACATAAACTCGATTTTCAGTGACTAATTCCTGCAGGGAAAGGCAAAAGCTTCGTGTTTTAATCAATGGTAAATTTAAACCCTTCCTGAGTCAGGGAGCAGGGAGATTCCTGCTAAAATTTGCCATTTTTATGGCATGTTCCAGCTGGAAAGAACGTAGGATTTCTGTTTTATGACTCCCACATCCTATATTTGTGTACAAGCAGAACAACCAAAGCATTCCTCTCCTATTAGGAACAGTTTTGACATTCAGGTTTTAAGAACAGAACAGAAAAACCAACACCCCCCAGTCTGCACTTACTTTCTTCATCTATTTTCAGCTCTTCGTTGTTTTTGATCTTCTCAGCAATTTCTTTTTCATTGAAGCCTTTACTTGCCAGGAATTTAACTTTATATTCATCCCAGGACACGTGGCCTGTAAGGAGGAGACAGATGTCAGGCATGACACAAGAGGGTTAAAAATGATCAACTTGTGACTAAAAAACCAACTCGTCCCAAAGCTTTTGGTCCAGCCCGAGCAGCAGACTGAGATTTATGAATGGCAAGGTGAAAACTCTCACCTGATTTCACTTTTCTTGTTGTCTGGGCTCTGTGGAAACAATCAGTGATGTCACTGTTGTCACCCCATCCCCACAGAGCCTCTTGTTCCAGTGCCCTCTGCCCACAAGTGACACGACAGAGCAGTGAGCTCAGAGCCACGGGCTGGGGCACAGGAATGAAAAACTTGGGATTGTGGGCAGCCCAAAGGGATTTGGGATGTTGGCACAGCACCTCTGAGTAGTTCTGGACACCAGGAGGTGGCAGGAATGGCTCCTCTTACCGTCCCCATCGGGGTCCACAGCTCTGAAGTGCATTTTGTTCTCTTCCACGGCCTCCTGGAAGTGTTCATCCGTCTTTTCCATGATCCAGCGCTGCATCTCCTTGGCTCCAATCTTTTTATCATTATTGATATCCACCCTGGAGAAAGGACAAAGCCTCTGTTACACCTCCAACTCTGGGAACATGTTACAGCTGAGAGTTTTTAATCCTGAACACATCTAAAGGCTCTGCACATCCACTTTTTCTCCACGAGCTTTCCAAGCTGTCTGGCTCTACTTTGTCCAAGATTTAAGGACCGAGGAGGGAAAGGTGCAATCTATTTTTAGATTCTAAATTAATTGCTTTATTCAGCAGGCTGAGAACATTTACAACCCCCTCTGAGAAGCTGCACATTGTTGGAACTCCAGAGTAACAAGCAGGAAGTGAGCAATTTATTGCCTAATTAAAGGAACTGCAACATTTGGTTACCCCTCAGTGAAACCCATTCAGCCACCCTTCACTTCCCTGTAAATTAACTCATGTTTCGGTCAAGTTAACTCACATTCTGCTCAAGTCAACTCCCATTTATGTTTCTGAGGCAATTTTTCACAGGGAGGAAACCACAGCTCATCACAAATGGAATATTGGCTCATTTCCTTTGGTGCAGAGCTGTCAGCTGCCAGCAGCTTCAGGCTTTCACTAATTGCAAACACTTCTCCAAAGTTCTCTCAGCCAAGAATTCCCTCTCCATTTGTCTTTCCAAGCCCTTTTTCCCTTTAATATTCCAAGCTCTCTGAGGTTTATTGCTGAGCTGCCTCCCTGTATCTGCCCAGATCAACTCTGTGTTCACCCCAAACAATGAAAATACATGAATAAACTTGAATAAACGTGAATAAACATGAATAAACTTGTACTTTAAAAATACTACAAACTATAAAATAGTTTAAGTGGAATTAACCCTACTAAAGCAAGTTTCCTCTGTTACACCTCCAGCTCTGGGAACATGTTACAGCTGAGAGTTTTTAATTCTGAACACATTTAACACTTGTTCTCCACGAGGTTTCCAAGTTGTCTGGCTCTGCTTTGTCCAAGGATGTGCTTTTTTTCTGACTAAAATTAACCAGGAAAAATCCAACCTGACAATCCTGTTTTCCTCAATGTGCCACCAGTAACTGCTTTCCAATTCCATTAATGCTGATTTCATTCAGAATATAAAAACTATGGATGAAGAGCAAACACAAAGTCACTAATTTGCCACTTTGGAGGGTTTTTTTTTTTTTTGAGCACACCTTTAAATATTTATTCAAAACAGTTACAACTGAAAAGCCACCACTAACATTTGAGAGGCAAGGATCTATTTAAGGCACACCAAAACCACTCTGGTTCAATTGAAAAAAACAAACCCCAAACATAATAAAAAGCCCCAGCTCGACTCTTGTTTTGTTATCTCTCTATCACTGAAGTGTCATCACTGAAACCCAAGTGATTTGCCTTTAAATGTCAACTAAATGTTAAAAGCTTGAGCCAAAGAACAAGCCCAGTCTTATAAAACACAATAAAACTGTTATGAGAGGGGTTTAAATATCATGTCAGGGCTATATTTAAATATATAAATATCAGTGTTGGTGACAAGAGCAAGAAGATGGTGATTTTGCACCCACCAGGTACAATAAAAATGAGACTAAACCAGAGCATTTCCCCCCCCTCAACGTTTAACATTTGGTTTCCTTAGATCAAAGCTATCAAACTTTCTACTTCCAAGCTGTACTTTCCACCTAAATCACCCCATAACTGCAGAGGGAGGGAACAAACATCCCATTTATTGCTCATTTAGGTCCTGAAAGCACACAGGTGGCACCTCTGAGTAAGAAACAAGTGGGCACTTTGTAGGATAACTGACTTTTTCCTACAGTGAGGGTTATATTACATATGGATAAAAGAAAAATAAGCCACTTGTAGCCCAGTTTCTCAACCACAAGCCATGAAAAAAAAATCAGATTTTTGTGGCCACCTTCCAGAAGGTCCATTATCAAGAACCCACTTCCAGGTCTCACCCAGAGCCCCAAAAATGCCAATTTTTTTTTTTTCAAGCCCATAAATCACTTCAGAGCTGGTTTGTGTTTCATCCAAAGGATGATTTCAGGGAGGACACCAGGAAGCAAAACACAATTACCAACTGCTTCAGTCACATGGAACTTGCCTGGAAAAATCACAGGTTGGGAAGCAATTCTTTCATGTCCCAACTTTATTTTCACTACTCCTATTAGACAATAATTTATGCTTTGAATTGACTATTTTACCCTATTTAGCCCCTGAGGAATCTCATTGTCTTTGTGCCTTCCAACAGCAATTCCAGAAGATCTGGAAGCCCAGGATTTTGGATTTTCACACAAGTTTCCCAGGATTTCTCTTTTAGCCTTTAGGAGGATGTTTAGAAAGCAATCAGAGCCCCCAAAATGCTTCCCTACATTTTTAAGCTGATCATCTGAGGGAATGTAATTTTAAGGATCTGAATGGAATTGATCTTAAATCCAATTAATTTAAGCTTCCTAAGAAACCTCTTTCATAACAAACAGGCAGAAATTAAAGAGTTAGTAAACTGTCCTTCCCAAATTACTAACAATGTTTCCAATAGATGTAAAACAGCAAAGAAATCTTAATATTTTTAAATATCCTACCAGTGAAGTGAGTGAATAACAGACATAATAAAGGATTCCACCCTAAATTAAAATAAAACTCGTGGAATCAGCAGCATTAAGGGCACCAATGTAACTTGAGCTGCTCTAAGGAAATTAATCCTTCATTCAAAAATACAAATAAAGCCAATTGTGCCACCTTGTGTCTAAAAACACACCCTGGGTTTGATCTCCAGCACAATAACTGACCTCCAAACATCTGACCCAGACCAAAAAGTGCTTTAGGAAAGGTCTTAAAGTAAATATTTTTATACCAAGTAAAGAAATAGATGAACTTTTTTAAAAAGCTCTAAAAGAAAACTTTAATCTTTTCACCCTCTCTTTTTCTGAATTGTGAGGAACTGCCTTTGTTAACACCTCATTTCATTTGGATTGCTGAATTCCTGGGTCTTTAACCCCTTCAAAACACAAACACAGCACTTAAAGGGTGAGGTTTTCCCCCCTTCATCATTGTAATTTTTCAATATTACAGGAAACCCCTCCAATTTTCACTCTTTCCCTGCTCTTGGCACCACCCGACTCACTTTGAAAAAATGACCATCAGCTTCTTCCTGTTTCTTCTGGGCTCTGAATCCTCCTCAAACTCCTCCATCTCTTTTCCCAGGAAAACCTCCTGATGGAATTCTTTGTTCAGGTGCCCGTCCATCTCCATTTTGACCCCGTTCAGGTGGTCTGGGGGCAGGATCTCGTTCTCATCCTTCCCCTCAGCCGCTTTCTCCTTGAGCACAGAATTATTTGCAGGCCTGGCATAAACATCCATGAGGAGGAAGATGAACAGGAGGGACAAATACAGAGAGCCCAAACTGCACAGGAAGGCTTGTCTCGACATCATTTTGTCCTTTTTTTAATTTAAAATACTGGCTGACGAAATTACTGGGGGTTAAATGATCTAAAAACAAAAAGGAGAAAACATATCAGTTAAACTCTGGAACGTGAGGACACGAATAATAAGAAATAATAAACAACTAAAATTCAGAAGAACCTACACACAACTATAAATATATAAAAGTATAAAAAGTATAAAAAACTACACACAGGTATATAAGTATAAAAAACTACACACAGGTATATAAGTATAAAAAACTACACAGAACATAAATATATGACTATAAAAAATTACACAGAACATAAATATATGACTATAAAAAAATTACACAGAATACAAATATATGAGTATAAAAAAATTACACAGAATACAAATATATGAGTATAAAAAAATTACACAGAATACAAAGATATAAGTATAAAAAACTACACAGAATACAAAGATGTAAGTATAAAAAACTACACAGAATATAAATATATAAGTATAAAAAAACTACACAGAGGCATGAATATACTACATCATAATACATGTACACTATAAAAATATATGTAATATATATACATTAAATAAATATATATAATATGTATAATATGTATACTATGTGTAGTAAAAACTACACGGAAGTATAAATTAGGAAGGACCTACACAGAAATACACAAGTATTTGCTGTGAGAGAGTAAAAAAGAGCCCTTTAAGTAACAAATAAATGGAATTAAGGTGCTGGTTTTCAGCCGGCAGAGGACTTTGGAAGGGAACACCCTTCAAGAAATAGCCACGGCAGCACAGCAATATCCCAGAGATCCCAACACGACAGCTGTTTAGAAAGGGATTAAAGGTCTTTTTGGAGAGGGATGAGTGGTGGAAAAGCGATTTGATACCAAGAGAAAGCGGAGCTGGAAACACGCAGGAAACAGCGGCAGGAAGCGCAACCCCGCGGCGGACCTGTCACAGAACCACAGAAATCACAGAATATCCTGCGATATGTGGGACAATCCAGGGAAAACGCCCCAAATCCAACAGCGCGACCGCGGGAGAGCCGGAACCCCCCCCCAGCCACAACCTCCCCACACGCCCCAAGCCCCGCGGGGCTGCGGGAGGGGCCGCCCGCACTCACCGGGGGAGCGCTCGGGAGGGAGGAGGACGCGGCCCCGAGCGCCGTGAGAGGCGCGGGGAGGCTCCGGGCGGGCCCGGCCGCCCCTCAGCCCCTCGCGGCCCCTCACGGACCCCCGGGCGCTCTGCGGGAAGAGGAGAAGGGGGAGGAAGAGGAGGAGGAAGGAAGATGGCGGAACGACGTCACCGCGCAGCGCGAGGCCACGGTGGCCATGTTGGATGAGGGCGGCCGCCTTGTTGGGTGAGGGCAGGAGCCACCTCCCCCTCAGAGGGGGCGGCACCCCCTAAAAGCGGCTCTTGAAAGAAACCTCTCCTAAGGCTCAGTTGGTGGGAAAGGGCGGAAAGCGAGGAGCAGCCGTGAATCCCCCTGTGCGGGGCGCAGCGCGGTGAGCATCCCGCGAGGAATCTTGTCCCCTCGCGGCGGCCGTACGGCCCCCTCCGCATACACACCCCCCCGTTCCCGCCTAAACCGCGTGGGCGTGGCCGCGCTCCGTGAGGGGGCCGCGGCGGCCATGAAGGCGCTGCGGCGGCTGGGCCGGCACCGCACGGCGCTGGGGCTCGGCGGGCTGTCCCTGTGCGCCGCCGTGCTGCTCTACCTCGCCAAGTGCACCTCCGAGGGGCTGCGCCCGCTGCCCGCGCCCCCCGCCGCCCTGCCCCACAGCCAGCCGGGCCGCGGCGGCGCCCCGCCCGCCGCCCCCCGCGCCGAGGGCAGCGCCCTGGTGGCCGTGGTGGTGATGAGCGGCCCCAAGTACAGCGAGCGGCGCAGCATCATCCGCAGCACCTGGATGGCGGCGGGAGGGCGCTCCCAGCGCGGCCGCGTGTGGAGCCGCTTCGTGGTGGGCACGGCCGGGCTCGGGCAGGAGGAGCTGCGGAGCCTGGAGCTGGAGCAGAGCCGGCACCGCGACCTGCTGCTGCTGCCGGAGCTGCGCGACTCCTACGAGAACCTGACGGCCAAGGTGCTGGCCACCTACGTGTGGCTCGACCTGCACCTGGACTTCCAGTTCGCCCTCAAGGCTGACGACGACACCTTCGTGCGCCTGGACGTGCTGGTGGAGGAGCTGAAAGCCAAGGAGCCGCGGCGGCTCTACTGGGGCTTCTTCTCGGGCCGGGGCCGGGTGAAGTCGGGGGGGAAGTGGAAGGAGAGCGCCTGGGTGCTGTGTGACTATTACCTGCCCTACGCGCTGGGCGGCGGGTATGTCATCTCCGCCGACCTGGTGCGCTACCTGCGGCTCAGCAGCGACTACCTGAACATGTGGCAGAGCGAGGACGTGTCCCTGGGGGTCTGGCTGGCGCCCATCGACGTGAAGAGGGTGCACGACCCCCGCTTCGACACCGAGTACAAGTCGCGGGGCTGCAACAATAAGTACATAGTGACTCACAAGCAGAGCATCGAGGACATGCTGGAGAAGCACCAGACCCTGGCTAAGGAAGGGAAGCTCTGTAAGGAGGAGGTTAAGCTCCGGCTTTCCTACATGTACGACTGGGGGGTGCCCCCCTCGCAGTGCTGCCAGAGGAAGGATGGCATCCCGTGAAGAGCCTGAGGGAAGGAAGGGTGCTGATGGACTCGCAGCTTGGTTACTGTTACCTGGGGAGAATCCCAGTAACCAGGGGGCACAAATTACTCTTAAAAAAAAAAAAAAAAAGAGATTTTGCACGGCTCGTTATGTCAATGAAACCCTGAAACTCCCCCAGAGCTGCTGACGTGGCAGGAGGGAGAGGTGTTTAAAAGAAAACACAGGAATAGGTGGCAGAAAGCATGGAAAGGCTCCTGTGACAGGATTGAAGGCGAAATATGGATAGGAGAGAAAAGTTGCTGGGAGATTTTTCCCAGGATTTATTTGCTAAAGATCACGACAGGCCTTTGTGCTGTTGTAAGGTTGTGAAAACAGAGCCTGCTGCTGTTTCCTGGCCAGGAAGAAGTGTCAGCTTGGGAAGAGTAAAAGAGCTGCAAGTCAGCTGCTGTTGCAGAGGGAACAGGGCTGGTTGTTGGCATGGGCAGGAAAAGGGACCAGTTTGGGTGTCCCTCCTGGGATACCTGTGCTGGGGGAAGGGAGAGTGTTCCTGGCAAGGAATGGAGTTCTTAGACCTTCTGTGTAACTTGTCTCTAAGCTTTCTGCTGTTTTTAAAGTCAACATGTACATAAATTATTCTAAATTAAATCTGGCAGCTCCAGAGCTTTTAGAAAGGTGGGTGAGTTTGGTATGGGGCAGGTAGAGAATATATTCTCTTTTTTTTGAGGGGCAGACAGTTCTGCAAAGCCTTCAGGGGTTGGTTCTCACACTGTGTGTGAGGAAACATTTCCCTTCCAGCAGTAAATATCTCACACTGCTGCAAGGCATTGTAGAATTCAGATTTTATATTGCTCTGGATTAGTTCTCATCTAGATTAGCAGTGGAAGTCCAAAAAGAAATAAACTATGTACTCAAGAGAAATAGGTTCCTCCACTCTGCAAATCCCTGTTTGAGAACCTTCTCTCTCTTTTCAGTGTAAAAAGTCACATTTAGATGCCCAAAGCTGGCCTGGGTGAATTCCCTCCTCCTCTCCAACAAGCACCTTGTGAAGGAACTCAAAATAATTGTACAGGAGGTCTGAATTAACTGCTCAGGTGCCACATCCATCAATGTGATTGTGGCCCTGAGCTGTGGCTGCACTGAAATAATTCTTGGGCCTGGCCCAGCATCAACTGCAGATTTTACCAGTCAGTGCTGGCAGACAAACAATTCCACCACATCATTCCTCTCCAGACCTTTAGTTGAGCCTGGAATTCAAACATATATAATATATATATATAATATATAACACCCACAGGGATTTTTTTCCAACTCCCAGTGAGCTCTGTCAGCTGCAGCAGAGTTTTGTTGCTTTTCTGTGTAAAAATGTTACATTTCTTTCTCTTTGAAGTGTCCTTTTTTTTTTTTTTCCTGAGGGACACCCTCAAGGACCAATTTTACTGTTTGTTGCACTCTGCACTTTCACACCGTTTCTGTTCTGCAGGAAGAGACAAAACACAAAGAAAAAACCAAACAAAAAGGGTGCCAATATCTTTATTTTCACCACAAAATTAGCAATTCATACCAAAGGACTCAAGTATTGGGGTTTTTTTTGTTTGTTTTCTTTTTATTCTCATTTTGATCAAATTATTGAGGATTAAGAGAAGTGAAAATTCTGAAAAACAAAGTGAAATTAAGGAAAAATTTCATTTATTTTAGCATGTGGCCCTCCTAATGCATGCTTAGGTACTGCCAGGCAATGTGCTTTTCCCAAGGGATCCTCTTCCAAACCAGGAATTTAACGAGATTAGAGGAAATTTCCCTGGATTTTAACTTTTATTTCTATTTTTAAGTGTCTGTTTGCCACAGTATTGTCTGTATATATGTGCTTAAATGCCTGTAATGTGAGTTATTTATTTATAATTCCTGCCAAATGTGTTCTGTACAGGAAAAATAAGCTACTTAAATGACATTTGAAACTTCAGATGGTACTGTAACAGCTTGAGAGATTCTCACCTCTTGGTCCTGGTTGAACTTTTCCTACTAAAAATCCTCTTGTTGGAGATGCAGCACTTGGATTTCAATCCCCAAAAGTTCCACAAATGAAAGAAAAAAAAATAAAGATTATATTTGGTACTGGTGTAACTTTTCTTGCTAAACATCCTTTTCTTGCAGATGCAGCCCTTGGATTTCAATCCCAAAAATTCCACAAATGAAAGAAAAAAAATAAAGATTTTTTATATATATATAAATATGTCTGTCTATCTATCTATCTATCTATTTGGTCCTGGTTGAACTTTTCCTACTAAAAATCCTCTTATTGCAGATGCAGCACTTGGATTTCAATCCCCAAAAGTTCCACAAATGAAAGAAAAAAAAATAAAGATTTTTATATATATATATATATATATATATGTGTGTGTATATATATGTGTGTATATATATATATATATATATATATATATATATATATTTGGTACTGGTTTAACTTTCCAATAAATTATTAGTTTCAATAAATTATTAATTCAAATGAATTATTATTTTCAATAAATTAATCGTTAATTATCGATTTATGGAATTAATTTCAATGAGTTATTAGTTATTAATTTCAATAAATTATTGTCGCTGGCACATAATGAATGGAATGAATAATGAATAAATAAAATAAATTGAAGAAATAAAAGAAATAGAATAAATTTAAAAAATAGAGTAAAATAAAAGAAATAGAATGAATAGAATAAAATAAAATAATAGAATAAAATTAAATAAATTGAGTAAAATAAATGGAAGAAATAAAAGAAATTGAGTAAAATAAATGGAATGAATAGAATGAATAAATAAAATAAATGGAAGAAATAAAAGAAATAGAATAAATTAAAAAATAGAATAAAAGAAATAGAATAAATAGAATAAAAGAAATAAAATAAAATAATAAAGTAAATAGAATAAAATAAAAGAAATTGAGTAAAATAAATGGAATAAGTAAAATAAATTGACTAAAATAAATGGAATAAATGGAATTAATAAATAAAAAAAATTGTAGAAATTAAAAAATAGAGTAAAATAAAAGAAATGGAATAAATAGAATAAAATAAAATAAATTGAGTAAAATAAAATAAATTGAGTAAAATAAATGGAATAAGTAAAATAAATCGACTAAAATAAATGGAATAAATAGAATGAATAAATTAAATGAAGAAATAAAATAAATAGAATAAATTTAAAAAATGGAATAAAAGAAAAGAAATAGAATAAAATAATAGAATAAATAGAATAAAAATGAATGAAATTGAATAAATAAATTGACTAAAATAAATGGAATAAATAAAATGAAGAAATAAAATAAATTGAGGAAATAAATAGAATAAATTTAAAAAATAGAATAAATAAGAGAAATAAATAGAATAAAATAAGAGAATAAATAGAATAAAAGAAAAAGAATAAAATAATAGAATAAATAGAATAAAATAAAATTTTCCTGTTGCCTTGCCCTCTAAAATTCCGTCACTAGATGTCACTGCCCGCCTTTTATAGCACGGAAAGGCCCCCAAAGTGTCCAAAATCAGCTGTTTGTGCCTCAAATCTGCCTTTGTTCTCTAACAAAAATCTACTTTTTTAACACAGAGGGACTGGGGAGAAAAGGAAAATTCCCAAATGGAATTAGGAAGGAGTTATTAAGATATTGCTGCGTGGAATTAATGATTGAAAACCAAACAACCCCAACCCCCCCCCATCCCTTTAATCGAGATTTTTTGGGGGTTTCCATCAGCTGAAAATACAATTCGAGTGATTTGAGGGGAGAAATTTCCTTTTCTGAAGGGAAACCTCCTGAAATCTCCAAAAAGTTCAGAATTCCAAGAAAAAAAAATCTCTGTGTCCGACTCCTGCTTGAACTTGGGGGTGGATTAAAAAACATGGAGAAATGAAACCTAGTCATTTATATTAAAACAGGAAATATTTATATTAAAATGGGAATATTTATATTAAAATATGGAATATTTATATTAAAATATGGATTATTTATATTAAAATATGGATTATTTATATTAAAATGTGGATTATTTATATTAGAATGTGGAATATTTATATTAAAATATGGAGTATTCATATTAAAATATGGAATATTTCTGTTAAAATATAAAATTATTCACACTCCAGGAGGGAGGGACTCCCTTTTTT
Organism: Manacus candei; assembly: GCF_025592945.1. Lineage (NCBI taxonomy): Eukaryota > Metazoa > Chordata > Aves > Passeriformes > Pipridae > Manacus > Manacus candei. The sequence continues at coordinate 5,696,944 of NW_026138070.1, forward strand.
CCTGGTGTAGGGAATTGGTTACTCCTCATCTTTAATGACAAGATTCACCTGAAATGCTGGAATTTGGGGAGTGTTAAAGAATTTTGGGAAAAAAAACAGGGTTAGGGGATGAGTCACCAATAATTATGGGGAATAAATATTTGGTTTAAATTAAATTTCGCAATCTTTACTGTTCATTTATTTATTTATTTATTTATTTATTTATTTATTTATTTATTTATTATCAGTAAAACAGATCCCATGTGGGTGCAGCTTCCAGGGGGGAATAAAAAGCACCTCCAAGGCCTGGAATTCTGGAGCACCAGGAGAAGAAGAGCCCACAGCAGTGGGACAATGTGGATCAGGGGCCCACCAGCATCACCCAGGGGTTGTGTCCGTGCAGGAATTCCTGTTTATTCCAGAGTGGGATGGAGTGGGACAGCCCCGGCTTCGTCACAACCTCCCCATTCCATCCCCAAATCCAGCCTTCATCCCTTCTTTCCTCACCCTCCCCTCTTCCTCTTCTTTTTTTTTTATTATCATTTTCAATAAAAACGTGGAAAAAACGTGGAAAAATCCAGACACTGATCCAGTGCTGGACTTCAGCAAAGCCTTTGACACTGTCTCCCAAATATATTCCCTAAACGTGCTGTGCATCCATTATTCCCACAGAACCGAGTGGAAACAGCCCTGAAAATGAAATAATAACCCCTCCACACCTCAGCCTCTCCCTCAGTGCAGCGATAACAACACCAGCACCACCAAGCCAAGCTCTCAAAGGCTTTGGGATCCGTGGCTGGATTTAGGGAATAAATTTGTAAAAAAGTCCAATCGGGCTCCTGAAAAGCTCCATCGAAGCCCAAGCCCGGAGCTGGAAGGTTTCTGAGGACAGGGAGAAGGGTAAGAAAACAAAAAGCAAGATCTAATTTCTTGGGAGTAGCAGGGAGGAGATAATTGAGGGCTCCAGGGGCTGCAGATAACATCAGGCTCAGTTCCTATTTTCAGCCAGGCTGGAGTCACTGAAATAAATCCCCAAACCTGAGACAAACGGAACTCAGGGAGCTGCAGGGTCCCAAAGATTTCCTGCTGCATCAATATTCCAGCTGGCTGGAATGGGCCAGCAGGGAGGAGGTTCCCAGCCCTGTTGTCCTGAGCATTGAGGTCACTAAAGAGGAGAGAGGAAGGGCTGAGATGAAAATGAGGGACAGGGAAGGGTAAAATGACCTTGTTTTTAATTCCAGCTGTGCCAAGAGGAGCTTTCTCCTCGGCAGAGTGTCCCAGCAGCAGCTCTCTGCTCCATTTCCTTTGGGAAAAGGGGCAGGGCCCCACCAGAGCCAGGGGAAGCCCAGGGAGTGCTGTGGGAGCCTCTGGAAGTGGGAAATGCCTGGGGGAATTCAGTGGTTCCAAACCTCAAACCTGGGTGAAACCAGATAAGCCTGGATAAGAAATTTGGGGGGGGATTAATACAGAGCTGGGAGAAGTTGGGAAGGACCCAGAGCCAGGCTCTCCATGGCAGAGGACAAGGGGCAATGGGCTCATTGACATGAGAGGGGTTGGAACTGGATTAAAAGGCAATTTTTTCCCCATGGGAACAGTCCAACAGTGGTTGGATCACCTTGACTGGAGAGGTTGTGCAGTCCCCAGCCCTGGAGGTTTCCCAACCCTGAGGAACCTGCTGTGCTCCCACTGGGAGCAGGAGGTTGGACCAGGCACCTCCAGAGGTCTCTTCCAAGGTTAATTATCCCGGGATTGACAGTAGGGATCAGCCCCAGCCCGGGCACAGGTTCCATCAGCAGGCAGGGGAATGTTTGGGAATCATCCCATCCCACCCAATCCATGTGGATCTGCTCACTCCCTACCTCTGACAGCTTGTTTATCCAAAAACATTTGGCTCTCTGATGCCTTCCAGATGAGAAGAGAGATCAAAGGCCCTCATTTCCTTTCCTCCCACTGCATTCCCAGTCCACGTCCTCGCTGAGCAGGGATCGCTCCGTGGGATTTGAAGGACCCCAAGCAGAAGGACAGGCACAGGCCCAGGAGCAGGTTGGAAGTGGCTGCAGATTCCTGGGTTGGGAATGGCCAGAGGCTGAGTCTGCAGCAGCTGGGAGGAGGATTCTGCAGATCCAAGGAAAATGCAGCCTCAGCAACATCACTGAGCAGGTACAAAGTGCTCGGAAGGGTCTGTCCCTGCAGGGTGGGAAGGGCCAGGATGGTTCTTCCACCAACTCTGGGAGCTGCTCCTGCTTGGTTCAGACACTGAATGGGGCTCCCATCCCCAGAGAACTCACCCTCCACTCCCAGGATCTCTGCTCAGGAGGTTTGTGGATATTGGGATATTGTGGAGCTGCCAGAGCTCCAGGAGTGTTTGGACAACGCTCTGAGGGACAGGGTGGGATTGTTGGGATGCCCTGGGCAATCCCTGTGGTTCCAACTCAGGATATTCCATGCTTTTAAGCATCTCAACGTCCTCATTCCTTGAATCATCCCAAATGTGTTCTCCCTTTCTTCCCCTGCCCCAAAACAACGTGGGATCCCCTGATTTCTCCCCCAGCCCCTGCCGTGCAATCAGGGTGTTTATTCCAGCACTTCCCTTCCCATTGAGCTTCCCATTTCATCCCAGACAGCAAACACTGATTTCCCTTGGCTTTTGTCAGTGAAATGGGCTGGAACAGCCCCTCATAAACAACTGGATCAGGAACATTGAGCTTTAGTTAAAAGACTGTTATGATATTTATTTCTTTTTTACTGTTGTTTTTTAACTCTTTAAATCCAACACCTTTCCACAGCTGGGCTGTCCCCCTCCATGGCAAGAAACCAGACGTAAAGAAGACAAAAAAAATAAAGACAGAAGTGGGATTAAATCATCATTTGGTAACCATTGAACCTTGGGAGTCACCCTGCATGGCACTGGCAGTGGGAGCTTGGAGGATCCTGCCCAGGGGAGAGGGAAGGAAATGGGAGGAATTTTTTTTACTCTCCCCCTGTTTGTTTTTTTTCTGGGCAAATCTAGAACAATCTGTGGGTAAAAAACTGGTTTAGGGGTGGAGCTGGCAGTGCCCAGGTGGTTCCTGGCTGGACTTGGTGACCTTAGAGAGCTTTTCTAACCTTAATTATCCCGTGGTGGCACAGCTTTGGCAGGGACTGGAGCCCACAAACACATCCCATTTATTAGCAAATTATTTCTTATACTCCCTTATTAGCAAATTATTTCTTATATCCCCTTTATTAATGAATTATTTCTTATGTCCCCTTTCTTAGCAAATTATTTTTATATCCCCTTTGTTAGCAAATTATTTCTTATATCCCCTTTTTTAACGAATTATTTCTTATACTCCCTTTTTAGCAAATGATTTCTTATATTACCTTTGTTAGTAAATTATTTGTTGTATCCCCTTTATTAGCAAATTATTTCTTATATCCCCTTTCTTAGCAAACTATTTCTTATATTACCTTTATTAGCAAACTACTTCTGATGTCCCCTTTCTTAGCAAACTATTTGTTATATCCCCTTTATTAGCAAACTATTTCTTATATGACCTTTCTTAGCAAATTATTTCTTATATCCCCTTTACCAGCAAATTATTTCTTACATTACCTTTGTTAGCAAATTATTTCTTACACCCCCTTTCTTAGCAAAGTATTTCTTGTATTTCCTTTCTTAGCAAATTACTTCTTATCCCCCCTTTCTTAGCACATCATTTCTCATCAAAGCTCCCTGCCAGCCTTGCCAAATCCAGTTTTTTGCCCAGCAAAACACAGAGGGAGCAAAAGGGCTCTTCAGGAGATGCTGCAGGGTTTATAATCTGGATTTCCAGAGGTGCCGTGAGGTAAACCAGACTTCTGGAAATGCAGATAATCAACCCTGCAGCATCTCCTGCCTCTTCCTTTGCATCCACCTGGGGTGGTTTCTTGTCCCTGGGGAATGTTGGCAGGCAAAGAGCGTTGTCAAGAGCTGGGACTTGCACTAATTGGGATATTTAATCCCCGGGGGTGATTGCCCTGGTGCTGAAACCATCGTGCCCTGGCTACAAAAGGCCCCAGTGTGAAGGAGCACAGTGGGGTTTTTCATGCCAGCTGCTGCTCGGGGTCGTGGCTCCAGCCTGGCTGAAAACTCTGATTAGAAAATTAAACCAACAAAAGGCTCCAGCCCAACCCAACCCACCGAGGGAGGGCTGGGATGTTCTTCAGGGAGCAGGGAATCACATCCCGGGAGTGGGAGGTGCCAAAGGCCGCTGGAAATGTGGGAAATCTCCCAAGCAGGAGGAAAAGAAGAACAGTTTGCTCCCTCCATGGGCTGGGCAAAAACTGGATTTGGCAAGGCTGGCAGTGCCCAGCCCAGGGGGGGCTGTGATGGGAAATGATGGGCTAAGAAAGGGGGGGTAAGAAGTAATTTGCTAAGAAAGGGGGTGTAAGAAATAATTTGCTAATAAGGGGATATAAGGAAAAGTTTGATAATAAGGGAGCATAAGAAATAATTTGCTAATAAAGGGGATATAAGAAATAATTTGCTAATAAGGGGATATAAGGAAAAGTTTGCTGATAAGGGAGTATAAGAAATAATTTCCTAATAAGGGAGTATAAGAAATAATTTGCCAAGAAAGGGAATGTATATAAGGTAATATAAGAAATCATATATATAAGGTAATCATGTATATAAGGTAATATAAGAAATCATTTGCTGATAAGGGAGGTATAAGAAATAGTTTCCCAATAAAGGGGATACAAGAAATAATTTGCTAATAAGGGGATATAAGGAAAAGTTTGATAATAAGGGAGTATAAGAAATAATTTGTTAATAAGGGAGTATAAGAAATAATTTGCTAAGAAAGGGGATATAAGAAATAATTTACTAACAAAGGTAATATAAGAAATCATTTGCCAATAAAGGGGGTATAAGAAATAGTTTGCCAATAAAAAGTATATAAGAAATAATTTGCTAATAAAGGGGATATAAGGAAAAGTTTGATGATAAGGGAGTATAAGAAATAATTTGCTAAGAAAGGGGGCGTAAGAAATAATTTGCCAATAAAGGGGATATAAGAAATAATTTGCTAATAAAGGGGATATAAGAAATAATTTGCTAAGAAAGGGGGCGTAAGAAATAATTTGCTAATAAAGGGAATATAAGGAAAAGTTTGCTAATAAAGGAGGTATAAGAAATAGTTTGCCAATAAAGGGGATATAAGAAATAATTTGCTAATAAAGGGGATATAAGAAATCATTTGCTAATAAAGGGGATATAAGAAATAATTTGCTAACAAAGTGGGGATAGGAAATAATTTGCTAATAAAGGGAATATAAGGAAAAGTTTGATAATAAGGGAGTATAAGAAATAATTTGTTAATAAGGGAGTATAAGAAATAATTTGCTAAGAAAGGGGATATAAGAAATAGTTTACCAGCAAAGGGGTTACAAGAAGTAATTTGCTAATATAAGAACTAATTTGCTAAGAGAGGGGGATCCAGACACCCCAGAGGAGAATTTAGGGGGCTGGATTACCCTCTAGATTATCCAGTGTCCCCCCTAGATTAATCCCCACCTCTCCTGGAATAAATCTCTTCACCTTGGGTGATGTCACAGCCTCCCACGGGACCTTTGAGCAGCAAATTCCTCCCAAATATTGCTGTAACTCCTCCCAGCACGGATCTCCCAGGTTTCCTGGACAGTTTTCCACCCTTTTTTTTCTGCCATCTGGTGGCCAGAGCCCAAAAGCAGATGTTCCCACTGATCAGAGCCCTCCAGATGGTCACCAGCCTCAGGATGTTTGTCTTACCCAACTCCAAGAGCCAAAAATCCAAGGATGTCACCGAGGGAAATCCCAGCTGTGTGCTCTCCCAGGGATTGAGACCTAACTCAGCTGGAAAGGGCCCTGCTGGGCATTTGGGAAGCTTCTTGTCCTCTCCAAGATCTCCAAGTGCTTTGAGAACATTAATCAAGGCTCACGGGCACATCTGGGAGGCCAGGGAGGGTTTCTCCTGCCTCAGCTACAGGAGGAAACACCGAGGCTTTGGAAAGGGAATTGAGCCTTGAATGGCCTGATATATTATGAATGCAATAATTAAAATATTGGGGTCTCATGGCCTGATTTTTGAAAGGTCCCAAGCCTTGATTTTTGGAAAGTCCCAAGCCTTGATTTTTAAAAAGTCCCAAACCTTGATTTTTGGAAGGTCCCAAGCCTTGATTTTTGGAAAGTCCCAAGCCTTGATTTTTAAAAAGTCCCAAACCTTGATTTTTGGAAGGTCCCAAGCCTTGATTTTTAAAAAGTCCCAAACCTTGATTTTTGGAAGGTCCCAAACCTTGATTTTTGGAAGGTCCCAAACCTTGATTTTTGGAAGGTCTCAAGCCTTGATTTTTAAGAAGTCCCAAGACTTGATTTTTGGAAGGTCCCAAACCTTGATTTTTGAAAAATCCCAAGCCTTGATTTTTGGAAGATCCCAAGCCTTGATTTTTGAAGGGTTGTAGGAACGAGACAAGTCCATTGTGAGGCCAGGAAAGCACATGAGGAACCCAAGCTTGGATTTTTCCCTTTAAAGCAAATTCTAATCTCATTATAAAGACTCCCAAGAAGCATTTTCCTGTGGAGCAGCCTCACATCCCCACTGTTCCATGGCTCTGACCCATTTTCCAGCCAAGGAAGAGCTGTTTGCAGACAGAAGGAGAAAGGAAGTGAAAGCTTGACCTGCATTCCCAAAGAACTATCCCAGGGAAATCCCTGGTGCACAATCCAACCCCAGTTTCTCCCAGAGATGATGAAGTTGCAGTGGGACCACTAAGCGTGTCCTGCCAGGAGGTGAAGGCCCCAAACTCCTGGGAGAGGTTGTTGCTTTTTTTTTTAATTTATTTTATTTCATTTTATTTTTATTTTATTTTAATTTTTTTATTTTTTTATTTTATTATTTTATTTTATTTTTTATTTTTTATTTTATTTTTATTTTATTTTTTTATTTTATTATTTTTTATTTTTTATTTTATTTTTATTTTATTTTTTTATTTTATTATTTTTTATTTTTTATTTTATTTTTATTTTATTTTTATTTTTATCATTTTTATTTTATTTTATTTATTTTATTTTATTATTATTTTATTTATTTTATTTATTTTATTTTATTTTATTTTATTTTATTTTATTTTATTTTATTTTTTTTAAATTTGACTCAGCTTCATCCATCTTTGTTATTCTCATTGTAACCCAGATGATCTAAAAATTACCCAGGCCTCCAAGTGTTTACTTTGGAAACAATAGGGAAGGACTGGCCCTCAGTCACATGCAGCCCAAGACTTTCTTCTTCAGCATAATTAGAGTTCCTTCCATGGCTAATTAAATTCTCCAGTGAATGAAAACAAATTTCCTGGAATGAAGATCATCTTGATTCACTTTGGGCCGAGCCAGGCTGATGTGCTTCTCCCACTCTGCTCTCTGAGGGGGTTGGCTCCATTTCTAAAATCTTCTTATCCACACATGACAACCCAGGGAAACGGTCTGTGCTGGGCTCTGCACAGGAATTGGGTCCATTTTATTCCTCTTCTCTGCTTTAGATGATTTTATAGCCTTTTCATGTCTCCATTCATTTATTTTTTCCCAAGCAGAACACTCACAGTCTAACCCATATAGTTCTATATTCTGATTATACCTCTTAGTCTTTGCTGGACCTCTTTCTGCTCCATGCTTTTAAGCAGGAATTCCTTGTTGCCTACCAGAGTTTTGTGGGTAAATTAGGATATTTCTATAGAAATATGATCCTTTTGTTTTATTCCCAGCATGCCAGGTCCCACTGCATGGCTTTCCCCCCTTATCCATTTTTTTTCTGTGTCCCCATCAGGGACAAATCCGTGGGAATAAGCACTGGGGGGAAAAAAGAAGTCGGAAATATTGTTGTGGCAGCTCTGAATTCCCAAAATCTCCCCGTTCTGCCTCATTTCCCTCCCAAGGAATGTCCCCAGGTAGCATCAGAAGTGCTCCCAGCAGCTCTGAGGGCACAGCAGTTGCTTTTTTACTGCTGCTCCAGCCACGTGTGTGTGGGAAAAATTCCCAGAACTTGGACATCCCTCACAGTGGGTGAATAAATTACCTCGAGAGCCCCAATTCCCCCTAAAGACAGCACGAGAAAACAGCATTTTTTTAACCTTTAAATGTGGTTTTAATTCCCATTGATGGGGGGAATGAACACCAAGAGAAGGACAGGCTTTTACTCCCATCACACTGTGGGTTTTGGTTGCTGGTTTTTTTCCCCTCAGGGTTGCTTTCTTGGTTTTTTGCCCTCCTTTTTTTTCTCTGCTTTTCCCTCTTTTTGGTGCAAGAATAAATCATAACTTTTGCCATACCTATTTCATTTAGACCACGCTGCTATAGGATGGGAGAGCCTGTTGGTGTCCTCATTGTGTGATCATTGGGGTTTCAAGCTCAATTTGCTCATAACTTGCTGGAAGCCACCACCAGGTTTCAACCCACTTGGGATTGAATTTGGGGGAGATTCTTCCCAGGGCAGACACAGATCCAGCTCCTCTGCTGGGCTTGTCACATCCCTGATCCCTGAATCCCACCCCGAGCATTCCCTGGGGCAAGGCAGGCCTGGACTCTGCCCCTGGCACCAGCTGAGGTTCAGCTGAGCCCAAGGGAGTCAATAAATCATGGTTAGGCTGGGAGCAAAGTGGCTTTGGAGGCAAATTCCTTCCCTCTCTGACGCTTGCTTTCCTGTTTATCCCTTCCAAAGCCTCCCTGGATGGGGCTCAGTTCTCCATCATTTTTTGGGCTCTGTGTCCAACTGGCCTCCCACCATCTCCTGGTGGTCAAACCCCACCACACTCCCTCCTGGGCTGCAAAACCTCGTGCTCCAGACAAACTTGCTTCTCATTTTATCCCCCTAATTCCCAAATTTCTGCCTCCTCTGACGTCTTTATGGCCACCAACTAGCACACAGCAAGCTCCACCTCAGCACTTCTCCCTGCCTGTTGGTGGCTGCAATCCTATGGAATCCTGAATATTATGGGATCATTCCTCTTCTGACCCATGGTGGATGTTCTGCTCTGAAGATAAAACTGTTCCTTGGCCTCCAGCACGACTTTAATTCGTTGTGGACGATTCTGACTGTGCTGCACAGGTTTTTTTGGGTTTCATTTTTAGGACCAAACCCCTTGTCTTAGTTTTTGAAAACATTTAACTCGCAAACTGAGGGCTGATTATTCCCAAGTCTTTGCTAAAATGGCACTAAACAGGTGGGCTGGTTTGCCCTCTGTGTCAGGCCAGTGCAGAACAGAAATTCTGTGTTAGAAACGGGCTGGACATGAGCTCATTTTGCACTGCCTGAATTAATTCCTGCTGTTTGCTCAGCGACGTGGGAGCTGTTACGTGTGAAACTGCAGGGCCACAGTGTCAATTAACCTCATTATGCCATGAAATATTGGGGAATTTGTCAGTGAAAGGCTGATTTCATAGTGGCCTGGTGCTGCCAAGGGCTCAGGTTGTGTGTCTGCTCCAGGCAGGGTCAGACAGGCTGGAAAGGGGGAGGAAAGAGCAGCTCCAACCTGCAGCACCTCATCTGAGCAGCTTCACAGGTGCTGCAGTGCCAGCTCCAGGCCCCTTCTTGCAGCTCAAACACCAGATTTGAGTCTCAGGTGTTGTTTCAGTTGCATCTTCCACACAAAATTTGTCAGCTGAGATGCTCAGGAGCCCCAGAGCAGCACAACCCCGCTGGAGCAGGGAGGTGGCAGCAGATGACCCCACTGGGGGCCCTTCCACCCGTCCCATGTCCCTTCTGATCCCTCACTCCACCACCCCACACACAGCTGGGCTGCTCTAAACCTCAGCAAACCCTTCTGGGGGCCAAGTTTCCCGAGGCAGGGCCGCTGTGAGGCTTCATTTTCCCCGGGTCACCCTCTCTCCTCTCTTTTCCTGCCACCCTGCACGGCCTCCCTGCCTCCCAGACAGAACAGCCCAGTGTGTGTTGATCTTTCTGAGCTCCCTCAGAGAGCTGGTTCTGGAGGACCTGCAGGCTGCCAAGAATAATGTGAGGGACAGGAAAGCACAGTCTGCCGGGGCTGGACGTGCCACCCATGGCGTGGGGAGAGGAGCCAGGGGGAGGTGGGGACAGGGGAGAGCTGGAGGCTCTGCAGGGACTCAGAGCAGCTCAGGATTGCCCTGGGAATGTGTCCTTGGCCTCTTCCATTTACCAAGACGACCTGTTTCCAGCTCTGTCTCCTTGGGCTGTGACCACAGCAGGCTCAGCAACCTGCTCACCTCCTGGGACAGGTCAGCAGGGTGTTATCCCACCACAAAACATCATTCCATGCCTTGGGTGCACTCCTCGTGCTGGACAGGGATTGAGTACAAGGGCTGAATGGAATTAGTCTCTCTGGGGGCCAAAATTCCCGTTCCAAGAGGGTGCAGAGCCTTTGAAAGCAATGGGTTCAGCCCAGCTGAGCCCTCTGTCATCCAGCACAGGAGCAGCAAGACGACCTTGGAGCTCATCCCTTCCCTGCAGCTCCCCATCCATGTGGATGCAGTGAGGTGGGAAACTCTTCTCCTGGGTTTGTGTACCAAGAGTCACTTGCCAGAATCGTGGAATGGTTTGGGTTGGAAGGGACACTGAAGATCATCCAGTTCCACCCCCTGCCATGGGCAGGGACACCTTCTGCTATCCCAGGTTGTTCCAGCCTGGCCTTGGACACTCCCAGGGATGGGGCAGCCACAGCTTCTCTGGGCAACCTGTGCCAGGGCCTCCCCACCCTCCCAGGGAAGAATTTCCTCTGGATTTCTACCCTAAATTTCCCCTTCTACTTCCCAGGGTTTGCTGTAAGACCTTCCCACCAGAAGCTCTGGAAATGTCCTTTCCTAAGGGATTTAACAGATGGAATGAAAGGAGAAATATTAGCTATGTTGCAGGAAGCCTTTTAGCTTTCTGGTTTAGTTTTGCAGACACAGCCCAGGTCAAGGAGTCTCCAGATTTTGGGGGAGTTGCTTCAAACTCCAAGTTCTGAACAATTCACAATCTTCTTGGGGTGTCCTGTGCAGGGCCAGGAGTTGGATTTGATGATCCTTGTGGGTCTCCCTTCCAGCTCGGGGTGTCCTGGGATTCCTCTGCCTGGGATTTGTTTGTCTGCAAATGTCTGGAAAAATAAATAAGAAAATAAAAATAAAAATAAAATAAAATAAAATAAAAAAGTAAAATAAAAATAATTAAAAAAAGAAAAATAAAAAGAAAAAAAGAAAAAAAGAAAAATAAAAAATAAAAGAAATAAAAAATTAAAAAAAGAAAAATAAAAAATAAAAAAAGAAAAAGAAAAAAGAAAAAAGAAAAAGAAAAAAGAAAAAAGAAAAATAAAAAAAAGAAAAAAGAAAAAATAAAAATAAAAATGAAAAAAGAAAAAAGAAAAATAAAAAAGAAAAAAGAAAAAAGAAAATTAAAAAATAAAAGAAAGAAAAATAATAAAAAAAAGAAAAATAAAAAAAGAAAAATTAAAAAAAGAAAAATAAAAGAAATTAAAAATATAAAAAAGAAAAAAAATAAATTAAAAAAAAAAAAAAGAAAAAAACCCCCTGCCCTTCTCTCGAGCTCAGATTAATTTTTTTGGGAAGTATCAATCACCTGGAAGTGAATGCCAGGGAGTAGATCCAAGAGTGATAAAAGCACATAGATCTGGGCCTCAAAGGCTTTTCTTTATAGAAGAGCCAGTGCTGGCCCAGGCAGCTCCTTTCTGGCAATGCCCAGATCTTCCCAAAGGATTTAATTCCCTTTTCCACAGCCAGACAGGCTTTGGACAGGTGCTTAAGAGCTGGGCAGGAATCATTCAAACCTCCCTTGCAAAAGAGCTGCTTTTTAATTAAAGTGCTGGCTTTTATAAATAAAGTTATATAAATAAAGTTATATAAATAAAGTTATATAAATAAAGTTACATAAATAAAGTTTTACTCATAAATATGTGTTTTACATATATAAATATATGCTTAGATAAATAAATAGAAATTCTATTTATAACTATATAAAGTTATATTTATGAAAAATCACGTTTTATAAATAAAGCTGGGCTTGATCTGAAGGGTCTTTTCCAAGCTGTCCCTCTGGAGCTCAGGGATGAATCCTCCCAGTACCAAGCTGGGGAAACTGGTTTAATACTGGGAAAAGACGACTTGGCAGGAGGCAGAGGAGGAGCTTTGATGCCTTTGAGCTTGGCTTCATTCCCTGGGGTGAAGCTGGAGAGATCCCCCCCCTGGTTTGCAGGGATGGGGAGGCACGTGCAGCAGCCAAGCTGCTTCAAAAAGCCCCAATTAATTGCCAGAGCTGAGCTGGCAGGGACCCAAAAACCGGGGGGGGAGAGGTGAGGTGCTGGCACAGACTCTGTTTGCTTCCCAAATGTCCCGGTGGGATGAGGGAGGTGACGGTGGAGAGAGGGAGAAGTGATTGAGGGCAGACAGCCCCTGCCCTCGTCACTCACCCAACGTGTCACTCACCTCCCAGGGCCTCTCTCTCCGCCGAGAGATTGATGGGGAAGAGATTTTGGAACAGACTCTCAGTCCCCAAGGCCTCACCTGAGGGCACTCGTGGAAAAGCCAAACCCAAAAGGAGCAGGGCTGGGCTTTTTTTTCCCCCCGGAGAGTGACCCTCAGAGAAGCTGAGCCAGAACCATCAGCCAGGCTGGACATCCCTGCCCTCAGCTGCAGGAGGAATTCTTGGCTGGGAGGGTGGTGAGACCCTGGCACAGGTTGTGCTGTGGCTGCCCCATCCCTGGGAGTGTCCAAGGCCAGTTTGGAGCAACCTAGGATAGGGGAAGGTGTCCCTGCCCAAGGGACAGGGTTGGACTCCCTGGCTTTGAAGGTCCCTTCCAACCCAAACCATTCCACCATTCTGATTCCCAAAGCCAGTTTGGAGCAACCTGGGATAGGGGAAGGTGTCCTTGCCCATCCAGAGGGTTGGACTCCCTGACTTTGAAGGTCCCTTCCAACCCAAACCATTCCACCACTCCGTGATTCCCAAGGCAGAGCTTCTTTTGATTCCCAAGGCAGAGCTTCTTTTGCACACTTACCCCAAGGATTTCTCCCAAAATTCCCAACAGGAGGGAAACCTGAGCAGAGTGATGGAGCAGGTTGTGTTTGCTCCTGCAGGGAGGCACTGCCAGACCACACAGCTCTGCTCTGCAGGTTCTTATAAAACAGAGACAATTTAGGGTTTGTTTCTCTGCTCCATAAATACAGCACATGTGTGGTCTGGGCAGGAACAGCCCAGCCTGGGCTTCCCTATCCCAAACCCCTTCCCAAGGATTTTAAGGCAATGCCATCAGTGTGTTCGTGTGGGCAGGGCACACTTGATTTTTCATAAATATAACTTTAGAGTTATAAATTCCATGGGGAATGGCAGCAGGGCCTCTCTCACAAAGGGAACAGTGCCCAGCCTCTCTCCCCTGGCACTGCCAGCCTGGGTTTGGTGCCAGGGGGCAGCTGAACTGGCAGAGCTGGCTTGGGGATGTGGTGGTGCCAACCCCTTGTCCTGGTAGCTTATCCTGCCTGCTGGGTGGTGGGAATGATTAAACACAATTTGGGATTCATTCCAGGATATTGGTTGGATTGCCTTGGGACAGACCTGCTGTCCCAGCCACCAGCCAGCTCCAGGAGGTCCATGTGAAGATCCAAGGTGCCAAAGGGATGCCAGGCACTGAATCCCAAGGAATTCCCCTGCAGTTCCCACTGATTTCAGCCCCAAAAGAGACTCAGGACCCCTGCAGAGGTGGCACAGGTGGTGCCATGCAGGGCTGTGTCCGAGGAGCTGGGACTGGCACACCCCATGGCAGCACCAGGGGACATTTAGGATAAAGCAGGTCCCACCTGGCAGGTTCAACCACCTGAGTGGTGATTTTGGAGGTGTGCAGGGCCAGGAATTGGTCCCTTCCAGCTCAGGATATCCTGTGATTCCAGGCCTTGTTATCACCACCCTTCCCAAAAGCTGGTTTGCTGACCTCAGGGTCCATGCCCTGCATTTTATAATGTGCTCAAATCTCCCCCTGGACCCACTCCCAGCACACCCAGGATGCTGTTTTTTCCAGGCAGGAATGCTGCCCTCTATCCCATGCCCACATTTCCCCTCTGCCTGCCCAGGAGCTCGACCCCTTCCCACATTTCTACAGAGAATGAAACCACAAAGGCACTCAAATCCCAAATCCCCACTGGCCTCAGTGGGATTTAGAGCCCCAAATACCTTTGGGAAGCTCCGAGGGGACAAAATGCCAGGAAAGGGAGATGCCTAAAAATCAGAGAAGGGGGGGATGGATGAGCCCAAACTCCCAAAATAAACGAACCCGGCGCCTTCCCAGCTTTCCAACTGGGAGCAGGGGAGAATAATCACCTGTAGCCAGCCCTACACCCAGTTCCTCCTCCCTATCCCCCCCCAAAAAATCTCTTCTTTATGGCACTAAAAGCACACAGAGCCCACTTTAACATTTTCCAACCAGGGTGGGCAAACAAACGTCCCGGCAGCGCCAAGTATGGCCCAGCTTTGGCTCCAGAGGGAAATTTCCAGCCACTATGGAGCCAGACACATTTACATTCCTCTATTTGAAGTAAAAAACCCTAATCCTCTGGAAGATTTGCAGTCTGAGCAGGAGCTGTGCTTTCTCCCCCCCCACCCTTGCCTCGAAGGTTCCTCGCAGCAGCAGATTCCCGAAGGAAGAAGGGGCTGTGAGAGAAAAGGGAGTTTGGGGAGGGGAGTTTTGGGAATTTTAGCCAGTTTATCTCCAAGATTTCACCTCTAGGAAAAAAATAAAGCTTTTTTTTTTTTCTTTTTCCCCTTCCTTGTTTAACCAGCAGGTAAACAAATGAATGTAGAAGGAAAATGTCTTGTCTGATGCCACCCAAAAATTAACAGTTTCGTGGCAGAGCCAGCCTTGGGAACTCCAAAAACTTGGCTCCAGCGAGGCCACTAATAAACATCAACTTAATACACATCTTTGTGTATTAATACACAATAATTAATATTTAACACACAATTCTGATCACCTGAAAGACTCGTCTGCAGCCTTGGCTTTCCCTGCTGGTCGTTGCCCAAAATTGGCACTTTCTTCCCCATCAGAGGATCTTTTACTGAGCTCACCGTGTTTTGCTCCTCACCCTCCACCTATTGGCAATAAGTGGAATTCTTCTGGGAACTGGGACATGCTGGGAAGTCAGAGGGAAGGTGTTTCCAGCCCAGGAAGCTCATGTCCTAAAGCCAAAACTCTTCGGGGGTGACACCTCCTGTCCCTGCACTTCACCAGCACGGGGGGGGGGTGTCACACAGGTGACATCCAGCCTCCAGCAGGGATAAGAGGAGCAGGAAATGGGAATTTCCTCATAGGAAATCTCCAGTTCCTGCCAAAGATAAGAGGAAGCCAGAGAGGGACTTTTCCTCAGGAACAGGACGAGGGGCAATGGCTTAGATGGGATGTCAGGAAGACGTGGTTGTGGTTTGGATCCCAGCCTTGGCCCCCAGGAGAGATCCCTGGAGAAGGGCTCTCACTTCCTTCCTGCTCAGGCCCAAGGACCAGCAGCAGTCCAAGGACCAGTAAATGCCTTTTCCCTCCTGGAATTCCAGACACATTACCCAGCAAACCAGAAACTCTGCATTTCCAGTCAGGGGCTTGGACTTGCTGACCTGGTTCTCTCGTTCCTGTCAGCACAGATGTTGTGAAATTCTGATTTTCCTGGGTTTTCTCTCCTTAAAAAAAAACAAACAAACAAACAAAAAAAAACCAAAAAACCAAGACAAAACACAAAAAAACCCTCCACTAAAAAATCTTAAAAAAATCTTAAATGGCCCTTGAAGGTTCCCTTGCTGGCCACCCTTCCACACCAGCTCTCCAGGCAGTTGTTCCCACAGTGGTTTCTCCTTTCACATGTCAGGCCCAAACACTCCTGGTTGGTTTTGTGCCTGCAGACAGATCATCTGCTCTTCTCCCAGGACCACCAGGGAGCTTTTAGTGTGGGGACCAAGGGTTAAAAGTGGAGGAGAACACTCTCATGCCATGCCAAGGCATTATCCTTCCCACACTTGACTGGGATCCCCTCACCACTGAAAGTAGGTTTAGATGGGATATTAGGAAGATATTCCTAATTTTTTGAGGGTGGGGAGGTTCTGGTTGCCCAGAGCAGCTGTGGCTGTCCCATCCCTGGAAGTGTCCAAGGCCAGGTTGGAGCAACCTGGGACAGTGGAAGGTGCCCCTGCCCGTGGCAGGGGGTGGAATGAGATGAGCTTTAAGGTCCCTTCCCACCCAAACCAGCCTGGGATTCTGTGTGAATCCATCACAATTTAGGGTCTCTATTTCCCCCTCCTGAGAACATTTTAGTGAAAGGCTCAAACTAAAAGCTACATATGGAAAAGTCCACTCCATGGGCAGTGCTGAGCACTCCTGTTGGATATCCTGACTGTAAACTTCCCTTGCTGGCCTGGGCACAGGGCAAAAACATCATCCCCATTTTTCTCCCTGCTCTTCATATCATTTTATGGCATTTTCCAGAAGCCTGAAACGGGATTCGAGTGACAAACCTCTGAATTCCTGTCAAACTCCTCTGTATTCCACGGCAAATTAGGAATTTGCTGTCCAAACCACACAGACTGAACTGGCCCTGATCCTGCTGCTCTGACAGTCTGATGTGTTTTCCTTTCCCCTCCATTTCATTCCCTTTGGCCAATTCCAGTTGTTCCCCAGCCATGAATCACGACTGCCTGGCCCTCCGGGGTGACCCACAATAGGGGAATTATTTGCAGGATAATCAGCCTCTTCTGCCAGACAAAAATCTGGGAAACGTCAGACTTTGTCTCCCAGAGTCATGTCTGTCCCTTCCTACACGGAGAAGTGGGAGATTCCTGAATTTCCTGAGGGGTTTGAGTTGGAAGGGACCTTAAATATCTGGTTTCATCCGGATGACACCTTCCACTGTGCCAGGTTGCTCCAAACTGGCCTTGGACACTCCCAGGGATGGGGCAGCCACAGTTTCTCTGGGCACCTGTGCCAGGGTCTCCCACCCTCCCAGGGAGGGATTCCTTCCCAACATCCCAACATTCAATCTATCCCTCCACTCTGGCAGTCTGAACCCATTCCCCCTCGTCCTGTCACTCCAGGCCCTTGTCCCAAGTTCCTCTCCATCCTCCTTGTGAGCCCCTTCCAAAACAGATGAGCTGATTCCTGGTATTGACCATTTCAAATTAAGCCTTTTATCCACTCTTCAGTCAGGAACATTTCCAGCTTAGGATGCTCCAGACCCCCTGAAAACCCTCAAAACCCTCACTCAGACTCTTCCCAGAGAATATTTCCAGATTAAGCTGCTCCAGACCCCCCGACACCCCTTAAAATCCTCGCTCTCAGACTCTTCCCAGCTCTGCCACTTCAAACTACCCCTCTTAGTTCTGTGGAAACCATCTGAGACTGCAAAATAACTTGGCTAATATTAGGTAAACCAGCCCCAAACTGGGTGCTGACTGTTCACAGCCTCCAGAGAAGCTTCTTGCAGTGGATCCCTTCCCACTTCCCTCACTCCCAGCTCTACCACTCTGAACTAAACCCTGTTGTGGAAACCACCTATGATTGCAAAATAACTTTGCTCCATTAGGTGAAACAGCCCCAAAACTGGGTGCTGAGTTTTCACAACCCTCAAAGAAGCATCTTGCAGTGGATCACTTCCCACATACGTGAGCCCAAGGGATTTGTTCCTCCCTGGCTTAGACTGGGACTTGCTGGCCCCGAGCCAGGCTGAGCTGAGGGGTGTTAAAAGTCAAGTCTTGACTCTTCAGTCAAGAACATTTCAAGATTAGGCTGCTCCAGACCCCCTGACACCCCTCAATACCCTGACTCCCAGGCTCTTCCCCTTCAAACTAAACCCTTCTGTGGAAACCATCTAAGACTGCAAAATAACTTGGCTACATTGGGTGAAACAGCCCCAAAACTGGGTGCTGAGCACTCACAGCCCCCAAAGAAGCTTCTTGCAGCCCATCACTTCCCACTGCCTACACATGTAGGGACCGAGGCTGAGCCTGAGACTTTCTGGACTCAAGCCAGGCTGAGGTGAGGGGTGTTAAAAATCAAGTCTTGACTCTTCAGTCAAGAACATTTCTAGATAAAGCTGCTTCAGACCCCCTGACACCTCTCAAATCCCTCACTCCCAGGCTCTTCCCAGCCATCTAAAACTGCAAAATAACTTTGCTACATTAGGCAAAATAGCCCCAAAATTGGGTGCTGAGTGTTCACAACCCTCAAAGAAGCTTCTTGCAGCTCATCACTCCCCACACATGTGAGCCCAAGGGATTTGTTCCTCCCTGGCTTAGGCTGGGACTTGCTGGCCCCGAGCCAGGGGTGTCCCAAGCCCCCGAGTGTCCCCTCTGCCCCCCGGCACGCTCGGGTGCCCCGGAGCCCAGCCAGCCCCTGGCAGTGCAATTCCCCCCAGAAAAGGGGCTCTGAGCATCCCCTGGATTGGCAGGCCGGGTCCAGCCCCCTCAGGGGAGCAGAAAGGAGCCCCCAGGCCGGGCTGACCCGGGTCACTGATGGGGCGCCCGCGGGGCGTTGGAGCCGCTGGGAGGGATTTGCAGGATTTCTCCCCGGGAAAATTGTTCTCCTGGTTTTAATCCGGGGTATGTCCTGGCTCCCCGCCCACGGCCAGGTCTGGAAGGGCCCTGGCACGGAAAAATGAAGAGTATTTCCAAAGCCTCTCCGTTGCAAAACTTCCTGGCTCACGTGGTTCACCCTCATCCTGTGGGGCAGCACCAGGAGAAAGGGTCAATTCCTATTTTTTTTTTGGACTGGTAAACTCTAAGAAAGGGGTAGCCTTCATCCTTTGGGTTACCAATGGATATTTTTATACATTTTTATCTGATTTTTATATTGTTATGGTTTTATTTTATATATTTATATATTTTTATTTAATATATTTTATATATTTACATATTTTTATTTTATATAGTTTATATCTCATATTTTTATATATTTTTATTTTATATATTTTATGTATTTTATATATTATATATTTTATATTTTATAATATATATTTATTTTACACATTTTATATACTTATATATTTTTATTTTATACATTTTATATATTTATATATTTTTATTTTATATATTATATATTTATATATTTTTATTTTATATATTTTATTTATTTTATATATGATAGATTTTATAGATTTTATATGTTTTATATCTTATTTTTTTATATATTTTATATTTTATATATTTATATATTTTTATTTTATATATTTTATATATTTATATATTATATATTTAATATATTTATATATTTATATATTATATATTTAATATATTTATATATTTATATTTTATACATTTTATACATTATCTATTTTACATATATTATATATCTATATAATTATAAACTATAATTCTACAATCAAAATTTATTTCTATTAACTTATAATATATATAATTACAAATTATATAATTTAAATTATAGGTATGATATAATATTTTAATAATACTTCACAAAACAATAGTATTTGCCTCTGCTTCTCTTTTCATTATTCACTTTTCCTTTCTCCTTTTTTTTTTTCTCTTTTTTTTTTTCCCCTCCAGGATTGTTTTGTGGGGAGAAATCCAATATTCCGTGACCAGCTTGTCCCCAGCACCTCCCACCCTCTCCTGGCTCTTTGATCCCAAAGATCAAAGGGAGAAAAATAGCCCAAGCTGGTGACAGTGAGAAAACCAACACAGGCTGGAGAAACGGAAAACACCTCCTGAGAAAGATAAATATTCTTCTCAGAAAGAGAAATATCCTCCTCAGAAAGAGAACTATTCAATATCTATTCCTGCACTTGCAGCTCTGGTCCCTGGTTCCCTGACAAATACACCCCTGAGTGACCAAGGCACAGTTTTTGGGGTCATCTGGGAAGTTTCTGTGATGGAAAGGGTGGTTTTTGCCAGGAAAACGGCTCAGGCCTTTATTATTTTTTCCTCTTTTTTGGGGAGGGGAGAGAATTGCCTAAATTACCAAAAAAAAAGGAGAAAATAAATGCATGAGAATCACAGAATATCCCAAAGCTGGAAGGGGCACACAAGGATCATCCAGCCCAACCCCTGGCCCTGAACAGACACCCCAACAATGCCACCCTGTCCCTCAGAGCGTTGTCCAAACCCTCCTGGAGCTCTGGCAGCCTTGGGGCCGTGCCCACTGCCCTGGGGAGCCTGGGCAGTGCCCAAAATCTTCTGGATGAGAAGCACAAGGAGACCTGGAGCAGCCCCTGGGGTGTCTTTGGGGTGGTTCTATCCCATATCCCTGTTCCAGCAGTCCCCTGGGATGATTCTATTCCATATCCCTGTTCCAGAAGCCCCTCAGGGTGTCCCTGGGATGATTCTATTCCATATCCCTGTTCCAGCAGTCCCCTGGGATGATTCTATTCCATATCCCTGTTCCAGAAGCCCCTCAGGGTGTCCCTGGGATGGTTCTATCCCATATCCCTGTTCCAGCAGTCCCCTGGGATGATTCTATTCCATATCCCTGTTCCAGCAGCCCCCTGGAGTGTCTTTGGGGTGGTTCTATCCCACATCCCTGTTCCAGCAGTCCCAAGGGTGTCCCTTGGGTGGTTCTATCCCATATCCCTGTCCCAGCACCCCCCAGGGTGTTTCTGGGGTACTTTTATCCTGTATCCCTGTTCCAGCAGCCCCCCCGGGGTGGTTCTATCCCATATCCCTGTTCCAGCAGTCCCCTGGGATGGTTCTATCCCATATCCCTATTCCAGCAGTCCCCTGGGATGGTTCTATCCCATATCCCTGTTCCAGCAGTCCCCTGGGATGGTTCTATCCCATATCCCTGTTCCAGCAGTCCCCTGGGATGGTTCTATCCCATATCCCTGTTCCAGCAGTCCCCTGGGATGGTTCTATCCCATATCCCTGTTCCAGCAGTCCCCTGGGATGGTTCTATCCCATATCCCTGTTCCAGCAGTCCCCTGGGATGGTTCTATCCCATATCCCTGTTCCAGCAGTCCCCTGGGATGGTTCTATCCCATATCCCTGTTCCAGCAGCCCCCCAGGGGTATCCTTGGGGGACTTTTATCCTGTCTCCCTGTCCCAGCAACAAGCCATAACAGAGCAGCCTCCCCGGGCGTCTCTGCACGGGGCAAAGGCATCGTGTCATCACAATCCTGAGGCTCTCCAAGCTGCCCATTCCACTTGCCAGGACTCCAGAGGATTTTCTGCCTCTTCCCAGAAGGAACACAGCAGTTCCAGAATCAATCACAGACTCAATCGAGTTGGAACTCCGAGATCATCCAGTCCAGCCCTTGATGCAACCCCGCTGTGGTTCCCAGCCCATGGCACTGATGCCACATCCAGTCTCTTCTTAAAAACCTCCAGGGGTGGAGAATCCACCCCCTCCCTGGGCAGCCCATTCCAATGGCTGAGCACCCTCTCTGCAAAGAAATTCTTCCCAATATCCAACCTAAACCTCCCCTGGCACAGCTGAAGACCCAGCCCCCTTGTCCTACTGCTGGTTCCTGGGAGCAGAGCCCGATCCCCCCCGGCTCCCCCCTCCTGCCAGGGAGTTGCAGAGAGTGAGGAGGTCTCCCCTGAGCCTCCTTTTCTCCAGGCTGAGCCCCCCCAGCTCCCTCGGGAGCTCCTCACAGCCCTTGTGCCCCAGTTCTGCTGCGGGCACTGAGCGCTTCTG
Source organism: Manacus candei (assembly GCF_025592945.1). NCBI lineage: Eukaryota > Metazoa > Chordata > Aves > Passeriformes > Pipridae > Manacus > Manacus candei. Next base: position 5,718,553 of record NW_026138070.1, read on the forward strand.
AGCAGCGGGCACCTCGTTGGCAACCCGCTGCCCAAAACGCGTGCGGTGTTTGTACCCCCGCAGAGCCCGGTCGTGCCCCCTGGCAGCAGCCCAGCGCTGTCACTCGGCACAAGGCACACATTCCCTGTCATCCCGCCCTCCAGCTGTCAGCCCTGGCGCCCGGGCAGCCGGGGGAGGATCCTGACAGGGATAATTTGTCTGGCTGGGAAGGGAGGACGAGCCAGGGGACGTGTGGCAGGATGTGCCCTGGAAAAGAGCTGAGCACTTGGTGGGGGGAAAAAGGGAGGGATGCAGACAGAGAGAGGCAGAAGTTAAGCAACAAATAGTCTCCCCTTCCCTAATCCTCTCCCTGTCTTCTCGGGAATGCTGCAGGTTAAACACAGAGCCCTCTGTCTCCTTAATTAATCCCTGCAACTCCCGGCTTTGCACCTTCCATAAACATCTTCCCCGAGCTTGGCTAAAGGCATTTATACCTAAAACATGATAACTGAGATATTTAAAGCGAGGCATTTCTATTCTGCTCCCCACCAGCAGCACGGGGATCATCACTGCCACTCTGCTTCCCTGCCCCTCTGCTTCCCTGCCCCTCTGCTTCCCTGCAAATTCCTGCAGCCAAACGTTATCCCAGTGCAAAAATTCACCTGTCTCCTTGTCAATCCCTCGGTTCCAACCCTGCCATCCTCCCACTTTCTTGCCAAGTTCCTGCTTTTTAATATCAGGGGCTAATTCTCCTGATCTCCTGCCCCACACCACAGGAAAGGCTCCCCCCTGGGGCTGTGGCTGGTGAAAAAAAAAACAGGGAGAAGGGAAAAGTGCTCCCAGCTGAAAGGAACATTCCTTCGGTGTGATCTCACCAGCCCTTCCATCACCTCTCCCAGCACAGTTCCAAGGTTGGACCTGTAGGAAGAAGGTAGGATAATCCTGATTTCCCAGGAATTCAGATGGTGGGGAAGGGGGAAGGGATTTCCACTGGGATTGGGATGGGAAGGATGAGTTCAGGTGGAAATGCAGCAGCTTTCCCTTGCTGGCCCAACTCTCCAAATCCTCAAATGAGGATGGAAACCTCACCCAGCTCCACTTCACCCCGGTCAGGAAAGCACCACAATTCCCAGGATAAATCCCACAGTCAGGCTGTTCAGGCAGGATTTAGGGAATGGAACAGAGCTGCTTCTGTCAAGAATCAAACCAAAGTCAGTGCTGTTGGGATTTGTTAACCTGGAGCAAGAAAGGGCCAGAGCCTGTTATCCCACAAATGGGGGATAATACAGATTTGGGGATGAAAGAGGGAAGCAAACTGGGCAGGGCTTCACTCTGCAGAGTGCTGAGGGTGGAAAAAGGTGCCTTAAACGAGATATCTTTAAACAAAATGCCTTAAACAAGAATCTCTTTAAATAAGGGGCCTTAACCATGACACCTCTTGTTTAAACTGCCTTCTCTCCACTCCATTCCCACAGGGATGGGAGAGGACACCTCCTTTATGGCCAGATCAGCTCCTGACACCTGGAATTATTCAAACAGTCTCCTGGCAGCAGGAATCAGCCCAGAGAGCCTGGAATCACCCTCATGATCTGCCTCTTCAATTCCCAGAAGGCTGTTTCTTCCTGCAAGGAATTCTTCTGCAACCTTTCCATGGGAGTTTGGTCCCAAGTGCAAGCCGGGAAGTGTGGGAGGAATGGAGGAGCCTCATCCCATCATGGAAACAATTCCATCTGCTCCCTCAAACACAACAAAAGATAGGGTAGGAACACCTCCTGTTAAGGAAGACGATTTTCACCTTCAAAGGGGAGTTTCACCCATCAAGGAGGAACTTTTCACCTCGAAACCTCTGGGGGGAGCTGGGAATTCTCCGGGATTTCGGTGAGGTGCCCCGGAAGAGAGGGATGTGCTTCTCCCAAAAGGGGCAGAGCTGCATCCCAGACTCCTCTGAGCATTCCCGTTGTTCCTCCTCGCCTGCCTCGGGGTCGTCCCGGGAAGCACCTGCCGTGGAGGTGCCAGACAGAGATGATATCAGGGGAAACTTTGGCACCCGAGAGCGACACACTCCTGAAAAGCCAATTTACATTCCTTGCTCTGGGCTCCTGGAGCCAAAAAAATAAAAACAACCCAAAATTAAAAAGAAGAAAAAAAAAAAGTGACTTTGGAGCCGCTTCCCTCCCACTGTTTCCCTGCTCCAACACCAAAATGAGGTTCTGGCTCCTGTGCTGTGTGCTAGAAGAGTCCCCAGTGGGTATTGCAGAGGGAACAAGACAGCAATTATGAGATTGTGATGAAAAAATGCTCCATTTGTTGCCTTGCCCAGCCCTGTTCCCATCTCTGTCCTCAAGGGTTTCTCTGCAGACGCTGATTTGCTTTTATGCTTAATGATGTTGGGTTGGAAAAGAGCCTCCTTTTTTTTTTTTTTGACACAAAATCCTTGTGATCCCCCTTCCCTCCCTCCTCCATCTCGTCCCTGGAGCCCTCAGGATGCTCAGGGAGGGAGATCAGCACCTTCCCAGCCCCAGGGATGGAGGGGCACCAACCAACACTTGCAGGTTTATTGGTCCCAACCCAGCCCTCTTGGTGCTCCCAGGGAACAGAGAGGTGGGAAATGGGCACTTTCTGCTCCTGAATTTCCCTCCCATTATACTGTGAGTTGTTGCTGGGACCTTTACAGAGCTGGTTTGAGAAGCCACTTTGAAGAAGGGCTTAAGTAACTCATTCCATGTGCCCTGTCCCCTATAAATGCAGTGGGTACAGCCTGGCTTTGGCTTGAGCTTTCACATTCAATCTCAGGCAAGTCATGGGCCTGAGCATCCCAAATCCACTCTTTTCTTCCACCCATAGCCCAGTGCCCCACCAGCTCCACTGTGGAGCATGAATTAATGACCCAGCATTAGGTTGTGATGCAATAAAAGATAATAACATTAATATCACTGCCTTTATTTCAGATGCTCCTGCAGTTTCTCTGCTCCTTCTGACCACTTTTCCTCCTTGTCTCCCCATCCTTCTGCACCTGAACCCCCTGGACACAGCTCAGCTCTACCCTGTCTTACAGAAACCCTAAAATTTGACTCGATGCAGCCCCAGGGACCTGATTTTCCAAAGGAACTTTGTGCCTTCCCCCTTCCCTGCTGAACCAAGAGCAGGTCTTGCTCTTCCAGCTCCACAGAGCTCTCAGGCAGCCCCATAACCTCACAGCACCAACCTGGGATGCTCTTTGAGGAGCACAACCCTTTTAAAAAGGTGCTTAAAGCAACCAGACTCCTGTTTTCCTTGGAGCCCATGGAAGCCACAAGTGGCCGGAATTATAGGAACTGCAGTTTTCCAAACACTCCCCGTTGGCCCCTCTGCAGTTCCCACCCAAAGCAAACATGCCCAGGCTCTGAGGCCTGGCTGAAATTTTAGGGAATACTCATTTAGAGGGGAAAGGCTTCACCTTTACGAGGGCAGCGACACAAAAATCCCACTGAACCGATTATTTAAAGCAACACATTTTATGGAGTTTTTACAGGCTCTCCTCTCCAAGGAGCTGATTTTGGCAAATGCCAGATTGTCCAGGTGTGGAATTGCAGCCCCTGAGCAGTGCCAGGCAGCTCCTGATTTGCAGGAATGGAGGCCCCTTTGTGCCAGCTGAAGAATGGGACATAAATCTGCAAACCTGTCAACAAAAGGCAGCTCCTTTCCCTGAATTATTATTCCACCCTATTGAATAATATGAGCCCACTAACAAAGATTATTCCAGCTTTGTTATGGGTTTGTCTTAAGCAGCTCCCAACTAAAAAAGCAGCAGTAAATGGGGTCAGGAGGTTTTCTGGTGTTTTCCCACTCAGGTACAAATGCTCCTGGGGGAAATGTTCCTTTCAAGCCTTTTTTTGGCTCTAGGGAGGGCTGACTTTGGATGGCACCTCGTTCTCACCGGGCCACGGGCAGGACTCCTGAACTCTTCCTGTTTTCCCCCCCAAGCAATAAAAGGTGATGTTAACAACAGACATCGATGGACTGAGCATCATTAAAGACAGCTTGGAAAATGAGCTTGGAAAACGGGAGGACTGGAGTCTCTGGACAGGCAGAGAGGATCTAGTGGGGCTGTTCCATCCTCTCCTACACCCCACATCACCTGCAGCAGCTCCCTGGGGAGAGCTTTCCCTTTCCCTTCCCAAACCTTCCCTTCCCTTCCCCGGGCTGTGCAGCGTTCCCTGGCACTGCTGCCAACGCTCTTCCTCTCCCCCGCACCCTCCTGGCTGTTATCAGATCCTTTTTGGAGTTTTAAGCTAATGGCTTCCCCGCTCTAACCCCGGCATTATCCCTGGAGATCCCTATCGCTCCCTAATATCCCCCGAGGCTCCAGCTCCTGTTTGTTTAAGCCGAGGGGGGAAAGGCAGAAGAATGTGGCCCATTGAGCCCGGCGAGGGGCAGCGGCTGCAGATCCGCCACTCAGATGTCTCGCACGGGGCCGTCTGACATTCCCTTCCCTCTTTTTCCTCCTGAGACGAACGCCAGGGAAAGAGTAAATATGTTGAGCGCGGGGCAATTGCGCAGATTCCAGGTCGGCAGGAGCCGGGCTGGCTGCAGCTCCCTCCCCTGGCCCTCCCTCCCCTGCCCCTCGCTCTTACCATCAGCGAATTTGCAGATGACACCGAGCTGGGGGGGAGTGTGGATCAGCTGGAGGGCAGGAGGGCTCTGCAGAGGGACCTGGATGGGTTGGATCCATGGGCTGATTCCAAGGGGATGAGGTTCAACCAGGCCAAGGGCCGGGTCCTGCACTTTGGCCACAACAACCCCCGGCAGCTCCATCCTGGGCCAGAGGGGCTGGAGAGCAGCCAGGCAGGAAGGGAGCTGGGATTTGGGATGGGCAGGGAGCTGAACAGGAGCCAGAGTGTGCCCAGGGGGACAAGAAGGCCAATGGATCCTGGCCTGGCTCAGGAACAAGGGTGAGATCAAAGAGGGAGAAGTCTGAAATTCCAGCCCCAGATTCCCTGCAGGGAAAGGTAAGGACAAGGTTAGGAACCACAACAAGTGATCCCTGAGTGTTTGGAGGGACCAGAACTCCTGTTTGGCCCCCGGATTTTGCCAGTGTAGCCCATCCACTTCCCCAGATTCATCCAATCCACAGAAAACTGCGTAGCAAGACCACAACCTTCAAAGGGATGGTATTTCCAGTGGCTCCTGCCTGTGGTTGAAACTGGAAATATCATCTTCTGAGGTCAGCATTTCCTCCCTGCCCTGCAGAACACCTCTGGCAGTGCAACAGAGGGAGGGTAGGGGGTGTCAGCCAAAAAGCCTTCAGAGAAGATGCTCCCCCCCCTCTCCCAGGGTGATTTCCATTTCATTTTCATCAGGAGGTTTCAGGAAGGCTGATGACTCTTTCCCTGTGATGACTCTTTCCCTGAGGGGAAGGGAGATGATCCCTCAGTGCCAGCACCCTCTGCAGATGCCCTGAATTCATTTAATGCCTTTTCCTCCTCCTCCTCAGCAGGAGGAGGGAATTATTGCTCCCCCAGTCATGGGAGTTACTGGAAAGCCTGGAGAGCACTGGTGCTCTTCACAAGGACAATGTCCTTGCTGCTCAGCAGGGACACCAGGAGACACCTCAGCTCATGGGATCATGGAATGGCCTGAGCTGGAAGGAGACCCACAAGGATCATCTTGATGGGAAGTGAAGGTGGAAGGGAAGGGAAGGGAAGGGAAGGGAAGGGAAGGGAAGGGAAGGGAAGGGAAGGGAAGGGAAGGGAAGGGAAGGGAAGGGAAGGGAAGGGAAGGGAAGGGAAGGGAAGGGAAGGGAAGGGAAGGGAAGGGAAGGGAAGGGAAGGGAAGGGAAGGGAAGGCTCCTTGACCAACTCCTGGTCAACTTAAAGCAAGTTCTAGAACCTCATTAACCCTGTGGGAGCTGCTGGAACCCACCCAAGCCCCTTCCCTGAAGAGCTGGGTGAGACACAGGAGGAATGAGGGAACTTGCCCTCGTTGGAAATAGAGCCCTGCTTTTCCATTCTCTTACTCTGAGACATATTTGCTCCCCAGGGTCAGGTTGTGCCCCCCTCCACGACACACCAGCCACCCCAAACAGCTCCAAGTGTCACCCAGGCTCACCCCTGAGGGCAAGGACACACAGCTGCCCTGTGCCTCTCTGCCCAGCCTCCTGCAAAAACATCCCTGGAATCTCTGTCACTTCATAAAACTCTCAGTCCAAAACCTGCCTGGAGATATTTTATACTGTTTGAGGTCATTTCCCCCCCCCAGCCTGACTGTCACTCCTGCTTTAGAGATTACTGGCAACCCCCAGCACTCTTTGCTGGGAAAAAATAAAAAAAAAAAAAAAGAAAAAGAGGATTTGATAACTCCAACAGCCCTTGAGAGCTGGGCTTTAAACAAAAACAAACCAGGCAACCCCAATTTCATCATCTGGGGAAAGGATTCCAAGTGTGACACTGTCAAAGGGGACACCTGAGGCAGCTCTGGGGACAGTTTTCAGGCAGTTTAAATGAGCTCAGCTCTGTTTGCTCTCCCAGCCCTGCAGAGTGTTCTCCACCAGCTGACACTTGGTTTCCTGGCCACGCAAACAGCTCCTTAACTGCAGCTCATGGAACCAGGGAAAGGTTTGTGTTGGAAGGGACCTCGAAGGTCATCCAGCTCCAACCCCCTGCAGTGGCATCACCACCCCTGGGAGTGCTCAAAACCCACCTGGGACAGGGGTTAGTGGTGAAAACACTGCTGGGTTAATGGTTGGGCTTGAGGACCTCGAAGGGTTTCTCCAACCTCGGTGATTCTGTGATCCCAGCTCAGACATCCCCACGTTTTGCCTCAGGAAAGGACTAGGAAAGGCTGGCAGGGATTTTGGGAGACAACAGGAACCCCCAGATTGCTCATCTCCCACTCTGGGTTCTGAGCACTTGGGTTTTCTGCCCCCCCCCCCCCCATGAACCTTCTCTCCACCCTCAGGAAAATAAGCCCTCAAAAAACAAAAAAAAACAAACAGTGAAGAGGAGAATTCCCTAAAGAGAGAGCAGGGCAAACTCATTTCCAGTCTCCTCCTCCCAACTGGAGCTCCAAGAGTGTTCATGTCTCCAGCCCATCAACCAGAGGACACTTGGACCAGAAAGCACTGCCATGAGCCCTGAAAAATCTGCTCTTCCAGAGCTCTGCAGCTGAGCCCCAGCTCAAGGAGGGCAAACAGCAGCAGAAAAAAAAAAGAGAAATTAACGGTGAAACCAGTGAAGAAACAAACAGTGAAACAAGTGAAGAAACAGTGAAACCAGTGAAAAAACAAACAGTGAAACCAGTGAAGAAATAAACTGTGAAACAAGTGAAGAAACAGTGAAACCAGTGAAAAAACAAACAGTGAAACCAGTGAAGAAACAAACAGTGAAACAAGTGAAGAAACAGTGAAACAAGTGAAGAAACAAACAGTGAAACCAGTGAAAAAAACAAACAGTGAAACCAGTGAAGAAACAAACAGTGAAACCAGTGAAAAAACAAACACACGAGCCTCGTTGACACCGAACAAGCTGCAAACACAAACTTCCTTTGCTGCAGCTTGTTTGGTTTGGTTTTTTTTAAGCAAAGGCCCGAAGTGCAGAGAGGCTCTGACAAAGCACAAGTGCTTCAAAAGTGGGATTTAAGATCCCAACTTGAAAAGCCACAGAAGGCCAGAGGATGATTTTTATGGGAATGCTGCTCTCCAAGCAATGCTGGGTTTCTCTCTCGGGCTTCAGCTTTAAATATTGATCAAAACTGCTTGTCATGGAGGAAATAAAAATAGTTTATCCTGTATGAGCCTGGAATAGAGGTCATGGAGTAACAATAAAAAGGTTTTCCCCCACCAAACATCAAAAAAAACCCCAGAGGAATTACCTGAATAACCAGCAACCAACAAAGATCCAATTTCTCATCAATACTATTGCTATAAACACATATTGATCCCTTCCCCTCTGCTTATTTATTAGGGGAATACTGATTTCTAGAAGCTCTGCAGGAAATTGGCTGCACTTCAGGAACTTTGGGACACCTAATCCATGGAATTCCAGCTTCACCTGACCATTCCATGGAGTTGCTGAGGGAGATCAGCTCTGGAATCCGTGAGAGTTTAATACTTTCTTGACATAATTATGAGCCAGGACACAAAGCAATGAAGATCTGAGCTTGTCTCGCTGCTCAGATCTATTTTCACAGGATCAGCAGCTCCCTGATTTTCCACGGAACCTCAACAGATTCCCCCCCTTTGGAATCTGCTCTTGCCAAAGCACGTGGTGTTAAACCCCAAATATCACAGGGCATTAATGCCTTTGCAGGGCTCGTTTTGCTCTGCTTTTTTCCACCACAGTCACCAATTCCCAAGAGTTTTTAAATCACCCCTGAGGTTTCCTGGTGGACTGAGCACTTCCCTGACATTCTGCTGCTCCCTTGAAACCTTCTCCCGGAGAAGAGGCTTGGAAAGGGTCTCTGTTTGAGTCCATCGTTGGCCTCGGGGCTGATTTATAACCTGTGGCTATTTATAACAGGGGTTTTATATGACAAACTAATCATTTTTTCTGGATGGTTCCTAGCCTGCCATTCCAGGGCAGTTTACACGAGCTGGGCTCTCTCCCATGGAGCGAGGGAAGGCAGGGAATCTGCTGCTAATCCAACATAAATACCCCTGGAGTCAGTCTGGAGTGTGGCACTGGAATCATTTGCAAAACATGAAACCCGAAGAGAGCTTTAAAACCTCATAACCTGGCAGCTCCCAGCCAGGGAAAATATCCCCCTGAGTGCCTGGGACTGGGATCCCAGCGCTGGGATTTGGATTTGTCCAAGGCCTGGGCCATGGAGGCAGCTCTGCTGTGCTCCTGAGTCACACAGAGCCCATCCAAGGGTGAGGGGAATAAAGAATTCCCTGCAGATTCCAGGGCTGATCCAGCCAGAAAAACATGGGAGCAGGGAAGAACAGCAGGAGCAGGAACAATCCAGGGATCTTGGGACAACAGAGCTCCCAGGGCAAAAATGAGAGTGGCCATTTGAGCATAAACACACCTGAAAGGTGACTCTGAATCCTGACAATCAGTCCAGGAGTTAAGCCCTGGCCTGGACCAAACACCTGCACTCTGGGATGAATCACTGGGATTTTTGGCCGGATTTTCCACCAGTCTCAGTGGATTCTCCACCAGGCTCATAAACCACAGCCTTCAGCAGGTTTTGTGAGGGCATCCAGCACTGAAAGAGCTAAAAAACCTGCTGGTGGCACTGCTTGGACCTCAGAGACAAGGGCAGAACACCTTCCAGGAGCCTCAGGAGATGAATCCACCACCTCACCAAGCCACCCTTAGCTTGAAGCTGGAAACTCAGAGCTGGGCTCTGTTTAGAATGAGGAATTAAGAGTGAAGATAATCACTTTTACAGACTTTCACCCTCACAAACCCACTCTGATCTGCATCAGTTTGGTCTCAATACGAGCAGCCAAAGGCCTGGTGGGGATTGATGCAAAGATTGAGTGAGACCTTTGCAGAGGAAGAGGAGGAAGAGGAGGGAGCAAGGGCAGGGTGAAGACAGCAAAGTTTTACTGATTAGCAACCGATTCATCTCACAATAAACTTTCTGAAGGTGTTCTTGATTTAATATTTAGGACCTGGGCAGAGTTCTGACTCAACTTATTAAGGTTTGAAGGTGATTTTCTGCCAAACCTTTCTGTGAAGAACTCGAGGGTAAGAAAAAAACTTCTCCCAGTAGGAAATGTACTTTTCCTCACCTCCACTTCCCCCCAAACCTTGAATTTATTAGAAATTTTAAAGGAAAAAAAAAAAAAGCTGCAGCAGCTGTTTGTGAGCCCAAGAGTGAGGTGTCCCCATCACATCCCCCTCAGCTCATATGGAGAGCACTTAAATACCCAGGAATAGGGAGAGCTTGTCTTAAACACCCAGGAAAAACCCCAACCACTTGATCTGTGGCTTTTTTTAGCCTTCTCCCCTTGCTCTCCACAACCAGCCACTGGGTGGGATTAACACACTTGGCCACTGCAGCACAGGCTCAAGCACGTGGGGGTTATTTTGGTATAAACAACTCCTTCATCCCGAAGACTCCCGAGTTCTTAAACCCTCTTGGCCCGTGAAGTTTATGACAACAGAAGAGCTCTGAAGCTTTGCTTTGTACACCATTAATCTCCCCCCTCTCCAAACAGCTCAGGAGCCTCACAGAGGGTTTGTCTGAGCCCCAGCCCAGCCTCGTGTCCATATTAGTCAGGAGTTTTGTGCAGCCACAGCAAGAGCATCTCGAGGGTTTCTTGGCTGCTCCAACCCATTTCACTGCTGGATGGGCAAGTTCATCCAGAGCTAAAGGACTCTTCTAAAAAAAAAATCACATTACAACAAACTTTCCTTTCCAGCAGATCCTTCCACAGCTCCTCAAACACAACATCTCTGCCTCCCTCCAACCTCACCAGCAGCATCACCTGGAGCTTCCAGAAATGTCATGTATTGAGCAACCTGAGCAGCCCCAGCAAGGGATGACATTTCCCACCCCTTCTGCTGCCCCAGCAACCTTTGTTTTCATTGCACAAATTTATTGTAGGTGAGCAAAACCTGCAGCAGCAGAGAAGGGATCTCTCCCATTCCCTGCAAACATCCTGGACTCATTTTGGGGCCTTCTTTCCACCTATTTCTGACACTGTTCCACAATTTCCTCAGCTCAGCTGAATCACAGGAGTCTGTTGGAAGGGAAAAGCTGCATTAAATGAGGGGGGTGTCTTCTTTGGGATTAAGAACATCCCAGGATGTTGCCTCCCCTTGGGTCACACCTTGACCCACAGAATGTCACCACCCTTTCACTGTATCAAGCTGAGTTTGTCTGAAAAGCTGCTGGGAGGGGGCTCAATCTGACATTTGCACCAGATTTGTCTGGAAAACATTCCCTGGATGGTCTTTGCCAGCACTTCCAGGCTCTGAGCAGAACTCAGCCCTGTGACCCTGGAGAGCTGGTGGGAGTGAGCCTTGCCCTGGGCTGTCTTTCATTCCAAGAGGTGCTGCACCTGATCCAAGGTTTCCAGCCTCACTCCAAAGCTTTGCCAGGCTTTGGATAACCAGTCTGATGCCCCCTGGGAGCTGCTGGCTTTGTGGTGCAGCCCAAAGCACGGGTGTCTCTTATTAAAACATAAGAACACGGGGAGGGAGCTCAAAGTGGTGCCCTGGGGTTTTTTACCTCTTCCAAACAGCCCCAAAGCACTGGCAGGGAGTTATTCAGCTTCAGTAACATCAGGGAAATACTCTGATATCAAGAATTAAAGAGTTCAGATTGGATTCCCCTCCAATTTAACACACTCCTTGTTGATATATCCAGTTCCCACGAGAGAGACAACTTAAAATCGCATGGAAAAGGCAGTTTTTCCAGCAAACCCTTGTCTCCTTCCTCCACCACCCACAGAATGAAGTCACTATGTCATTCCCCCCTCTCAATCCTTCATTTACAAAGTCGAGCAGCCCCCAATGGACCCCAAAAGTTCATGCTGGTTACAAGTGCTACTGTGAAATAAAGGTACAACACGACAAACCCCCCCCCCCGAGTCTCAGGTGAGCACCTGGTGAAGCACAAATTAAATATCAAAGAGTCTGTGTCAGAGGGACAAAAGCACGTTTTAGGTAACAAATGACCCAGTGTGGACCTGGAGAAGCAGCAGCCTCTGAAAGCAAAGCCGAGGGGGGCTGTGAATGGGAAAGGGCTCTTGGCTTGTTTGAAAGGATGCCACAGTCCCAGGGAGCAGTTTTTGAGGTCAGAGCAGGGTTTTCCTCAGTCCAATCTACACTGCAGGGGTGTGGTTCCCATCCTTCCCTTCCCAGGGATGTGGTTCCCATCCTTCCCTTCCCTGCTACGCTCCCATCAACATTCCCATGAAGTCGGATCCGTTCTGGATGGTGACGGGAGCTCCGGCGCTGTTGTCCACGAAGATGGAGGTGTATTGCCCAGCCTGCAGGAGAAAGGGAAATATCTGACACATTCCAGCATAAAAAGGGGAAAAAAGAACCCATTTTACCTCCATCAGCTAAGCCCAGCAGCCTCCTGCCCTTCCCTGGGGGAACAGGATCTGCCCCAACATCAGCCTTGACTGGGAGGGAAGAGATTTTCTGCAGGGAAACTCTTATAGGTTTATTTTAACTCAGTCCTTTCTGCACTGGCATCTTTTGGGGTGACCTGTGCTTCAGCTTCCCTCTTGTGAGATGGGAAATCCAATTGTCACTTTGGCAGTGCCAGGGGAGAGTGGAGAAGGAAAAATATTGGCTATCATTTCGTAGAGGGGAGGTTATTTCTGGACCTGAAGATCAGGATGTGAAATGTGGATCTGCCCCAGGTTCTCTCCAGTCCCCCCCAGCTGAGGCATTTCAGTTCATTCACATCAGGAAAAGGGGCATAAAACCTTCCCCCTCTGCTGCTGAGAATTCAGCCTGGCCAGGAAATAATTCCAAAGCCTTCCAAGAGAAGCAGGGCAGTGATTCCCAGGGTGCAAGGACTCACCTGCAGCTGCAGTAACCCATGGACGTAGATAGTGAAGATCTTGCTGTTGCTTTCCAGCCCAGCAATGACTTCCAAAGACCTAAAAAGAGAAATAAACGGGTTAAAACCCCTTAGGCAACCACAGCAGTTGCATTTGGAATGACAACTGGCTCACAACCCCCCTGGAAGTGAGACCAAGGGTACTCAAGAGGTGACCTGCTGGCATTTGGAAGTGTCCAAGGCCAGGTTGGAGCAATTTGGGATAGTGGAAGGTGTCCCTGCCATGGGATGGAACAAGATGAGCTTTAAGGTCCCTTCCAACCCAAACCATTCCATGATTCCAGCAGGAATCAGCTGCCTTAAAACAGAACCTTGTCCTCGCTGTCTGATGGAAACCCTACAGGGGACTCACACAGGGCTGGGAATTCAACACCCAGCTGGGGGCAGGACTGGGAGCCCTCTTTTCTCTCACCTTCTCAAGGTCCTGTAGTCTCTATCCCCACCCTAAATGCCCTTTAGATTGATCTACACATCAATTATCCCGTTTTTCTGACCCCCACAACAGTTTATACTTGTTGTTCTGCAAAGAGCTACAGGCACTCTGCCAACAACAGCTCGTTTATTTGCAGGGTGTGAAAGGCCTGTTTCACCTTAAGGACACAGGCAGTCAGTCTGGGTGAGAAAAACATCCCCTGCAGCTGTTTTGGGAGGACATTTGGATCGGGGGGCACATGGAAGCAAAAAAACCCAATCATTGAATAGTTGTGCTTCAGCTCCAACTGGAGCAGAGCTGCTCTTTTCTAACATCGTGCTCTAAGAGCCATCCTGTTCCTTGGGAGATGCAGGACAGCTGCTCCTCTGTTCACAGAATTCCAACCTGGTTCCCCTGGGCAGGATCCAGGGTGGGAGGAGGTTCCTGAGACACCAGCATGGCCTGTGTGAGCTCAGCCCCAAAGCACCTTCCAGAACGGAGCCGACTTCATGGGAATGGTGGTGGGAGCGTAGCAGGGAAGGGAAGGATGGGAACCACATCCCTGGGAAGGGAAGGATGGGAACCACACCCCTGCAGTGTAGATTGGACTGAGGAAAACCCTGCTCTGACCTCAAAAACTGCTCCCTGGGACTGTGGCATCCTTTCAAACAAGCCAAGAGCCCTTTTTCCCTTCACAGCCCCCCCTCGGCTTTGCTTTCAGAGGCTGCTGCTTCTCCAGGTCCACACTGGGTCATTTGTCATCCAAATGCTTCTTCCCTGCCTCCCCAGGGCTGGCTGAGCTGGTTGTTTTCCCAAGAAAACCAACCCCTTTCCTCCCTTTTTTTTTCCATGGAGGGGGTTGCTGATGAAACCTTGCAAGTGCAAACGTGCTGCCTGCCAGGGGATGATGTGAAAGGCAACTGGGGGCAATTTGGCCCAGGGAGAAGGAGCCACTTGGCACCAGCTTGGCTGAGGAGCTCAGGCTGTGTGTCATATCCTGCCAAAAGCCCAACTGGGGTGGGGACTTCCCATCATTAATCTCTTCCACTCCAACTGTCTCCTTCGCCTCCCGAGTTTCCATCCTGAGCCCAAAGCCCCAGGGGCTCTCCCAGTTCCCTCCCAGAGTGACTGAGTGTGCTGACATCCCAGGAAATGTGGCTCTGTGTGCTCACATCCCAGGAAATGTGGCTCTGTGTGCTCACATCCCAGGAAATTCCACAAGCACGGTGTCCAGGCAGGTTCCCATCCCTCCAGCCAGCTCCTTCCATGCCACAGGCCAGTCCCACTCCCACCCACCCCACAAGAAAAGAGAATTCTGCTGGTTCTGCTTCACTGCCCAACCAACCCAGAGCCTTGTAGGATCATAAATTGTGACCCTGGACAGCTGAGGAAAACTCCAAGCCAGACATCAGAGGGTTTTATCTCAATGATTAACATCTGGGTCAGCTCTGTCTAAGAAAAAGAAGGGTTTGCTGTCCCAGTTCTTTGGAGAAGGCAGCTATAAATTCTTAGATGGCAAGTTAATCTCCAAAGATCCCAATAAACCTGTCTGGGCTGGATGGGACAGAGAGGTTCCCACACCCCAGCTAGAACCAGAACAGCTTTCTAGGAGCTTTCAGCTGAAAAGATCTGCAATGAAGAAGGCACAGGGAAGTTTCCTATTCAGATAATTCTTGTGCTTGCATTTCCCAGAATGAGGAAGCAGGACTAGAGTTGTGCTGGGAGCAGAGTTTTTAGTAATAACCTAAAAGGACAGCAAAGGAGAGAAAGGCACAGAGAGCAGGGCTTGGAGACAGAAGTGAGTCCTCCAAAAGGAAATACTTCCTCACATCCCAACAGGGAACATCTTTCCACGTTCCCAAAGCGTGTGGAAAATGATTTTGTGGAACTTGCTCATAGGAAATCCAAGGTCTGGGAATCCAAGTTTATCCCGTTCTGGATAAACTTGCTAAGAAAAGAGGAGGCTGTTGTAGGTGAAAAGGAAAAAGCACCGAAATTGGAGAGAGAAAAAGCTGCTGAGTTGAGTGTGCTCTTTGCAGGGGGAAGGGCAGCAGTGGGATCTGCACCCTGCAAAGGCATTTGGGCAGAGCTACTCCTAAAAAATAAGATTCTGCCCTACTCATACCTCACCAACCCATGGGATTAAAGGCCTGGGCTGTCCCAAAAATCACTCATTGTCAACACACCCCCCCGATTTCAAGATCCAGCTGAACTCCACTCATGGCATGACCTGAAGGGATTCTCACAAGCACTAGAAATTAAATGTCTCCCAAATTTTGCAGCTGACTGGGATATAAGGGGGAAAAAACCCAACAAAACCCTTCCTTCTTCTGCTGAGAGCAGCCAGTCTGACAGTGCCTCACCAAGGGCTGCAATCCTAAAAACTCTTCCCAAGAGCCTCCAAGGCCCAGGAGGTGCCAGTTGCTCCAGTTCCCTCCTTGACTTTCCCTCTTACCCCAGTCACTGAGGGGTGCTCAATACCAACCAAATCTTTCCCACAGCCCAATGAAACCTGGGAGAGGTTTATCATCCCAAATTTCATGTCCAATTCCCCTGCCAATAAATGCCTGTGGAGAGGGGCCAGCCCTATTTGCAGCTCTCTGACTCCCTGGAGGGCTGAACCAGCCAGTCCAGCAGCACATTGATGGGCTTTGGAGGTTTGAACTTGCACCTGTGGGGTGGTTTTAGGGATAAATGGACATATTTCAGTGGTGCTGTTGCTGCTGGCAGAGCTGCAGGCAGGGCAGAACAGCCCTGGACAGGTATTTTTGCTCTGGTGACAAGGGCAGAGCCACAGGCTGTGGCCACTCTGTGCAAGCAGCATTGCCCTCTGCTGGGGGCTTTTTGGCCCAGGACAGGGGCTCCCCAAGCCCCTTTGTCCCAGCAAAGCTTTCCCAAATCCCCCTGGGCTCACTGGCCTTCCCTGGCACTCAGGGAACCTCAGGACTGCAGCTCAAAGGGTGACAGGAGCACAGAAAATGAGGAGCCAACACACATTTCCATAGCCCTGGGGCACAAGGAGCAACCCCCAAGGGTGCCATGGCCTAAAAAAGCTGTTTCTTGAGCAGAGTTTTGCCCCCAGCAGAGAAAAATTCAGCAGTATTATCTAAGCAAGCTCCCCAGGTCAGCTGAGGCCACAAGAAGGTGTCAAAAATCTCTGTACAAGCCCTGCACTTTCTGCTTCAGGACCCATTCCCTTCTATTTTCCACTTGTTCATTCTCCTCATCACTCCAACATCACGAGTGAGATGCTGGGATCCATGCAGGAGGAGGTTGAAATCCTAAAAATTGAGCTCTGGCCCCAAAATTGAAGTGTTTCTGTGGCTCTGTGTGTTAATGATGGTAGCTGAGCACTCAGCACCTGGAGCTGAGTTCCAGCTGAGTTCACTCACAATTCTCTCAATATATGCATTTTAGGCATATTATTTTATATTTAGGTAAGAGTAGTAATATTTAGGTAATTAACTAAATTAGTTATTTAACTAATTAACTAAATCAGTAACTGAACTGAAAGGTTAAAAAACCAGAATTAAAGAAACACATAAAAACCCAAGGGCCGGATGGAATCTCTCCCTGCAGAAAAGCTCCACGAGCATTTATCACTTAAAACCCACTGCTGGTGAACCTGATTTCTCCCCCAGTTGGTTGAAACATTGACCTGGGTGAGAAAAAGAATTGCCAAGGCCACCCTGGGAGTGACTCACGTGTATCTGTGGCACAGGGACTCGATGCAGATCAACACCCGGACGTTGTCCCTGGCTCGGAGCTGCACTTTGCTCTTCAGCTCACTGTGGTCTGGGGGGAAAACAGAAGCATTTTCAGAACAGAACAGGCCACCAGGTGGTAGTTTTGGGCTTCAGAGAGGCACCAGTAGCCTCGTGGTTTCTGCACTGGGTTTGGGGGTGGGGGTTACCGGGTGGGTTCTGGGAGAAGCTGCCAGAAAGTTCCCCCCTGTGTGATGGAGCCAGTGCCAACCAGCTCCAGGGGGGATCCCCCACTGGATCAAGTCTGAGCCCATCAGTGATGGTGGTAGAACCTCTGGGATAACATTTAAGGGGTGAAAAAGTGCAATTGGAAGCAAAGAGAGGATGGAGAAGAGATGCTCCGGGTGCTCCAGAGGAGCAGTGACAAAACCCAGTCCAACCTGCCCTCGTGGAGTTCTACATCATCATCATCATCATCATCATCATCTTCATCTCTCCCAAAGTCTTTTGTGGGAGCCACAATTCCTGCACATATTTGGTCCCTGAGCTGGTGCTCCCTAAGGAATGTTGGTTGGTGTGGTGTGCAGGGAGCAGCCCTGCTGTGGTACCAGCACCCAGCCCAAGGCATGGCACCAAAGGACATGGCACCAAAGGACATGGCACCAAAGGGACATGGCACCAAAGGGACATGGCACCAAAGGACATGGCACCAAGGGACATGGCACCAAAGGGACATGGCACCAAAGGGACATGGCACCAAAGGGACATGGCCAGGCTTCTCCCTGCATGCAGGGGGCTCTCCAGGACTCCTCCCTGCGTGGCAGAGGTTCCTGTGGACAGCACTCACCCACGTGGATGTTGGCTGAGAACTGGTAGATGCCCGAGACGGGCGCCGTGAACCGTCCCGTGGCCAAGTTCAGCCCCGTCCCTCGCAGGAAAGCTCCTTTGGCCAGAGGCTGCAAGGGGAGAAAAGCAGAGCCTGAATGAGCCCCCAGAACCCTCAGCAAAGAACCAGCCAACCTGCAGGAGAAAAAACTTGGAAAAATTTGCTCGATTCCCCCCGAAAACACATTCCAGAAGGGCTCTCTCTCAGCCTCTGGTGCCCACAAAAGGCAAAATTATCAGTGTAAGACACAGAGATGCCCCTTTTCCCACTGCTGAATTCTTCCAACTCAGCTTGACTAGACTGCTTGTTGTATTCCTGTGCTGGTCCTTACTGCATCCCTGTTCTGGTCCTTATTCCATCCCTGTTCTGGTCCTTATTCCATCCCTGTTCTTGTCTTTATCCATCCCTGTTCTTGTCCTTATTCCATCCCTGTTCTTGTCCATATTCCATCCCTGTTCTGGTCCTTATTCCATCCCTGTTCTGGTCCTTATTCCATCCCTGTTCTTGTCCTTATTCCATCCCTGTTCTGATCCTTATTCCATCCCTGTTCTTGTCCTTATCCATCCCTGTTCTTGTCCTTATTCCATCCCTGTGCTGGTCCTTATTCCATCCCTGTGCTGGTCCTTATTCCATCCCTGTGCTAGTCCTTATTCCATCCCTGTGCTAGTCCTTATTCCATCCCTGTTCTGGTCCTAGTGGCCTCCACTGATGTTCTGACACACAAAACCTCCCATTATTGGAGTCAAGAGGTCCCTCTTAGTCCCCAGAACTTCCCAGATGAGGCCAAGCCCTGTCCCCAGGCTTAACCTGGAATCTCCCCCCCATTTTTCTGGTACCAAGGACAGACAAAACACTCCTGTGGGTCTCCAAAGGTTTTCTGCCCACTTTAGGTCAAAATCAGATGGCTTTGAGACCATTGAAGAGCAACTCTTGGATTCTCAGAGATTCCATTTTAGTTTCATTTTGTTCCAGGCTTGGCTTCTCCAGAACAGGCAACATGCAGCTTCTCCTCGTGGCAAGGAGGAGGCCTGGAGTCAAACTCACAGCAGATTATCTGACTCAGACTAAAATAAACCCTGCAAGAAATGTTGATTGTTTGGTTTGGCCTCGTGTGAGCTTGGCTGGGGCTGGGGAGAGGCTGCAGTGGGCCAAGAAAAAGCACATTAGTCAGCCTCTGCTTCCACCACAAGGGCACTCTGGGCACTGGGAACGTGTCCCCCGAGCCCTGAGTGGGGAGATTTGTCCCAGATTGGTTTTCTGGGACAGAGGAGCTGCTCAGGTCTGGCTCTGGGAAGGCTCACCCACACTGCTAAATCCCCAAACCAGCCCCAAACACACGGCTGAGTGACCTCAACAGCCAAATCTGACTGTGCCTTCCAACAGGAGATGGCAAAAAGGGGCCTGAGACACGGGGAACACATGAACAGCAGTGCTGCTACACCAAAAAAAAAAGGAGTGGAACAGCTTTTTTGCCTCCCTTTTCTTGTTCATCCCAGCCAGAAAACCCCAGCTCTGCCAGGGCAGGAGGAATAATTGATGTAGTTTTCTCTTTCAGTGCTCTGGTCTGGTCGACAAGGTGCTGATCAAAGGTTGGATTCAACGACCTTGGAGGTCTTTTCCAGCCTAAATGTGATTTAAAATTCTGAATCTTTGGGCCTGGTGGTGTTTGGTTGGTTACTCAGTGGTAAAGGAGTAGAATGACCAACCTGCCTTTATTCAGCCAACCCCAAAGCAAGGCTCACAAAAGAGTTAATTCCTAGGTTTTACCTCTAAGAGCTAAGATTTAGCTCCAGTCTTAAATTTCACAGAACTAGAAATGTTTTCTGTGAAAATACATCCATTGCTCACGTGTGTGTATAATGGGAAAACAATAATAATGAACTGCAGGGCAATTGCATGTCATGCAATGATCTCTAAGTCTCTGTATTCATCACTGGACACTGACTTGTGCCTTTGTGCACATCCTGACACACAAAACCAGCTCTATTTCCTATTTTCTTTTTAGAATTTGGAATTTTTGAATCATTTTAGAAATTAGATTATTCGGCTGATTTTGTGTTTTCTTCTGTGCACACACACACACAATCAGTATAACAGCTGAGCTAACAACAAAGAGCCTGGATTGTGTTCTTATGCCATCACTACACCATAATTTTGATAATTCTATTTTTGATTTACCCCACTGAAAGCAGGTCCAAGCCCTGTATGTGCAGAACTGCACAGTTAATTCATTCCTTTCTCGTTCCAGTTATTAGCAGGATCAGCAACATAATTCCAAAACCACTGGCTGAGCATGGAAGGCAATTTTAGGCACCAGCAAATTATAACTGATAAAACATTCCTGTTTCTTCATGCCCTCTGTGGCTTGTTATTCTTTTGCTCACAGAAGCAGACAATGCAGGGTGAGGTTCTCTGGGCAAAATATTCCATTAAACCCTGTGGCAGAGTTCCTGCTGCATTTGCTGCCTCCCAGAGCACACTCATCCAAGCTGCTCCAGGGATTTGTTCCTGAGAAACTCCCTCTTGCACAGAGTTCTTCCAGAAAGCACAATATTTCAGTATTTCAGACTCTGCACAAAACCAGCTTCTCTTCCTCAGTCATCTCCCATCCCCACATCCCCAGACAACTGCCAGGAGGGAAACAGGAGCCAAGCTCCAAGAACTGGGATGGGAAGTGCCAGCTTTGCTTTTCAGTGGGAAGAAAGGTATGGAATTATCTGCTGTTAAAGAACAGGGATGCCCCAACCTCCTGATCCAACACTAGAATTCACCTGCCCAAGGCAGGATCTTCAGCTCCACCTCCAGGCACTGGAGACCATGAAAAGCCTCTGGGGCCACTTTAAATGATCTAATTCCAGTAAAATCCCCGGATAAATCCCCCTTCCCATGGCCTGTCAGAGGCTGCACTGCTTCAATTCTTGCTGTGAAGAGCTACTGCAAGAGGCAAAGGTGAGAAAAGCTCAGGTGGGAGATCCAGGAGGAGAAGGTGGAAGGGAAAGGAGTGTCCCGTGTTTCATCCCACACAGCAAGGAAATTGGGAGACCCAGAGGGAGGGAATGTTCTTAGAGGGAATTCAGCACTGAAGGATGAGATGCTCAAGGTCACAGTGACTCAGACTGGAATCAGAGGATACAGGGAGAGGCTGCTCTGAGCACCAGCTCTTCCCACTACCTCCAAATGCTTTGGGGAAGCTCCAAATCCAGGAATTAGAGGCAATCCCTGTTATCTCACTGAGAAGCATCAAACCTTTGGCTTCCTCACACTGAACTGAGAGAATGGTGGGAGTGGAATTATCTCCCTCTCCTCCTTGGACTGTTTCAAGACAATGTTTTCATCCTTGCAGGAGCAGCCACTGCCTCCCTCCCTCCCTCCCTCCCTGCTGAATTCCCCTGGCTCAGAGCACAAGCCAAAACCAGACACTTCTTGTCCCAAGCTGCAGTGAAAGGTTGGCATCCAGAGCCCTGCCAGCCTCCCACACCAGAGCAATTAGAAGGGAGCTGGGCACAGGATCCCAAAGCTTGGGAAGGAGCAGCCCACGCGCCCATGGCTGAGATGTCTTTATTCACATTTTCCCCTCCTAATTAATGAGGCAGCAGATCTCTCTGGCCCTGCCCACACCTCGAGTGCAATCCTGCCCCGGTGCCAGCACCCACAGCGCTGTCAAACCAAGCTTCCACAAGTGTGGTTGGGAAAGAGCCAGGAAAGCACCCTGTTTGGAGCACAACCACTGCCTCCAGTCCTGCAGCTGGGGGAAGTCCAGCAGAAAACTGCTCCAGAAGGGACAGGATTCTCCAGAAACGGGACTCAGAGCAGCTGGGAAGAAAGTCAGCACCTCACTGCACAGGCAGGGTTAGCAAACCCTGCTGATGGTCCCTGTCCATCAAACTCTGCTTCTCACCTCCCAAAAGCAACCACGTCTCTGAAGGCCTCGTGCTCTCAGACAGATTCTAGAATGTCTCCTCAATTATCAAATAACTATTTGTTTTCAGCTCTTACTTTGCCTAACACTGACACTGCAAATTCAGGTCCTATCTGCAACTGTCAGTACAAGTTTTAATCTTAAATTCAACAGCTGGCTTGTAACCATGGCCACGAGGGTGTGCTTGTCATTGTAACCTGATTGTAATTCAATTATATGGGTAATATCTGTGAGTCTTCTAATAAAATGTTATGGAAAAAATTTGAGCATCAAGATTGGCCCAGCTAACAAAATTCTGACTTTTATTTGGGTTCTAAAAACTAAAACCAACGGCTTCTGTCTGCCTCTAACACTTTTCCACCTTTGAATGTTACTCTGGAATTAAACGGGGTGGGCACTGAAAAAAAGAGCAGATCATGGAATCATGGAATATGAGTTGGAAGGGATCCACAAGGACCATCAGTCCTGCACAGACACCCCAACAATCCCCCCATGTGCTGAGGTGGTGCTATATCCATGTAATCCAAGCCTGAGAGGGGTTTCTGGGATGAGCCTTTCCCCACAGAGCCAGCCCTGGAGCTGCTCCACACCCAGAGTGGGGCTCTGGTTCAGCCTCTGATCCCTCCTCACCGACTGGAAGTTCTGAAGCTCCACCAGGGTCTTCTTATCCACGGTGACCTGTCCCTTCAGCTTGCAGTGGAAAGCCTCCTCCACACGCCTGTGGGATGAAACCTCCTCCAGGGAGAGCAGGAGTGGAGGCAGCTGGCTGGGATGGGCTGACACAGCCAGGGCTGCTCGACGTTCGATGGCTTCTGAGGGTGAAAGAGAAGAAAAAGAACAGGAAAGCAAAGAATCATAGAATCATAGAATCAACCAGGTTGGAAAAGACCTCCGAGATCATCCAGTCCAACCCCTGATCCAACCCCGCCGTGGTTCCCAGCCCATGGCACTGATGCCACATCCAGTCTCAGCTTAAAAACCTCCAGGGATGGAGAATCCCCCACTTCCCTGGGCAGCCCATTCCAATGGCTGAGCACCCTCTCTGCAAAGAAATTCTTCCTAATCTCCAACCCAAACCTCCCCTGGCACAGCTGCAGACCCAGCCCTCTTGTCTTGCTGATGGGAAAAGAGACTAACCCCCCCTGGCTCCCCCCTCCTGTCAGGGAGTTGTAGGTTTGGTTTCAAGGCCTGGCCTTTGAAGCCACCAGCGAACGTTTGCAGAGCCAGCTGTGGATTTGCCCAAAAGCAGCAGCTCCCAAAAAGCTCTCAGAGTCTTTACCTTTTAAGATCTCCTTAAACTCCTGCAGAAGGACTTCCCGGGTCACTTCAGCTCCAGGGGCTCCCGGAGGTCCCTGAGGCCCAGGAGGTCCCGGGGGCCCAACGAGGCCACGCTGAGGGAGCAACCCAAGCAAAACATGGGAATTAGAACCAGGGAATCACAGGGACAGAGCAAAAATTCTCTCAGCCACGAGGCCCCCTCCAACACCAGTTCAAACACAGATCCTAAACTCCCTTTCCATCCAGCTGAGAATCCCAGCATTTGGAATTTACTCATGTGCTTCACATGGGAGGAGAAACCTTGCTCAGGTGAACACTGGTTGGTTCTTCAGGCACAAGGCTGAGTTTGCTGCCTCTGTGTCTTCTCAAACCACCAAAGCATCCTACAAGGCCTTTCAGCTTCTTATCTGAACTGGAATATCCCTCTTGCCATACCTGACATTATTAATTGCTCAGACATAACGATCACTCCCGGGGGGTTTGCTGGGACAGCAGAGCTCTCAGAATAAAATCCAACAGTTCAAACCCCTGTAAAGCACAGCTACAAACACCTCAGAGCTTTAAACTAACAGAACAAATGTGCAGAGTTCATCAAGGCTATTCCTGAGGCACGTTGTTCCTGTTTCCTCAGGAGCCTGCATGGAAGAACTCCTGCCTATCAGCTCCCTGAGAAATAAAAGGAAAGCATCCAAAATTGTCTTAGCAGTGGATTAAAAGTGCTCACGTGACTAAGAGTCACTCAGCAGATTTGAAATCAACTCCTTGTCCACACCTTGATTAATATATATCCTTTGAGATGCTTGAGCTGGTGGAAGGAAAAAAAAAATAAATGGCAGAGGACAATTTTTATTTCTGCTGAGCAGAAAAATAAGCAAAAAAAGGCTCAGTCCAAGAACAGCTGCTCAAAACAAAAGCGAGTGCTGCAGTGGAATTCCCACACCTTATCTCACGAGGCACTTGTTGGCTCAGACTTCTCCAAAACACTTGGAGGAATTAAACACAAACAAACTGGAAAGTCAGCACACCCCGGGGTGGGAAGGCAAAGCTGGAGCACCCAAAACCCCCTGAGGAGGAGCAGCAGGAAGGGAAGGCACAGTGCAGGGCAGCAACAACCCACCAGTTTCTTGTCCTTCCCTTTGCATCTCCTCTTGGAGGTGTTCCCGTCGTCCGGGCGGTGCACGAAGGAGATCCAGGTGCGCCGGGGGTCTGTGATCCGGGGGTCTGCAGACTCCAGGACCTGAAAACAAACAACAGCAAAGCCTGGAACCACTGTCTGGCCATTCCACGGGGTCAGAGAACATGAGCCAGAGTGTGCCCAGGGGGACAAGAGGGCCAATGGATCCTGGCCTGGATCAGGAACAGGGTGGCCAACAGGGCCAGGGAAGTGATTCTGCCCCTGGACTCAGCGCTGGGGAGGCCACCCCTGGAGTGCTGTGTCCAGTTCTGGGCCCTCAGCTCAGGAAGGACATGGAGGGGCTGGAGCAGGTCCAGAGGAGAGCAACAAGGCTGGGGAAGGGACTGGAGCACAAGTGCTGTGAGGAGAGGCTGAGGGAGCTGGGGGGGCTCAGCCTGGAGAAGAGGAGGCTCAGGGGAGACCTCCTCACTCTCTGCAACTCCCTGACAGGAGGGGGGAGCCAGGGGGGGGTTGGTCTCTTTTCCCAGGCAACCATCAGCAAGACAAGAGGGCTGGGTCTTCAGCTGTGCCAGGGGAGGTTGAGGTTGGGTTTTGGGAAGAATTTCTTTGCAGAGAGGGTGCTCAGCCATTGGAATGGGCTGCCCAGGGAAGTGGGGGATTCTCCATCCCTGGAGGTTTTTAAAGTGAGACTGGATGTGGCATCAGTGCCATGGGCTGGGAACCACAGCGGGGTTGGATCAAGGGTTGGACTGGATGATCTCAGAGGTCCCTTCCAACCCAGCTGATTCTATGATTCTGTGACCAGACTGCTGCCTGCTGCCTAAAGCACATCCCCAGCACAAACGTGCACAGAGAGGGTGCTTGAGAAACCAGTACGAGCCAAGAGCTCTGAGTGTCCCTCAGAGACCTTTCTCAAGCTGCTGGGACTCTCAAACCACTCTCATACCACAGCAAACCTGCCCAGATGCCAGAGATTGTTCCCCACTGGCATCAGTTGGCTCAAAGGAGCAATAAAGGGGATTAAAAACGTCCAGAGAGCCTCGAAATGCTGCCTGACTCTCAAATCACAGGCTGCAGAGTGACAAACATGCATAGAGGAGGAAACACAACTCCCAGTGAAACCCAGAGTCCCTGTCTGACCACAGGCCAAATTTAACTCTCTACATCCCATAAGTGGACAGAGAAGTTCTGCAGAGGAGCTTTGGCACTGCAGTGCCTGGTTTTGGATCCCTGCTGAACCAACTTGGGGCACAAGGGATGTTATTGAGGGGATGAAGCTCCTGCAGGTCTGACAGCAGGTCTGCCACAGCTCAGACACCAAAACTCTGCCCTCAGTGCCCTGAGTGACCTTGCAAGGTGCTCCCAGTGCATGTTTGCTCAGCACCTGTCCCATTTTTGCTCCCTAAATGCAACTTCTCAGAGAACCAGCTTGACTTTTAATCACATTTCTAGTCCCACTTATAAGAACAGACTCACTTCCACCACATAGCAGGAAAAAAAAGCACCCTTTAGAATGTTAGAATGCAGGTCAGGTCCCAAAAACAGCCACACACCCCCCTGAGAGCAGCAGGGATTGGACAGAGGGTTGCAAATTTTAACTGGGAATAACAGGGCAAGCCCATTTTGAGGGGGAAAAGACCAGAGTCTCCGTGGGATCTGCTGTGAAAAACCAGCAGCTCCCCCGAAATCAGGTGTGAGATGAGCAAGAGCAGTTGTTAAACATCTCAAATTCTGTTAAACAACTCCCTCAATTCCATAAAATCAAGGACACCCTGAGACATTTCCCCATCTTCATTCTGGTTGAATTAATCAGGGTCATGGTTATCCACACTCCCCACAAATTTAGTCTGTATCAAAACCAAGAGCAAGACAGTTTAGTTCATTATTTCTCTCCCAAAATCAGGCTTGAACGGACTTTTTACTACTATAACCACATTTCTAGTCAGCCACAAACTGTGTTCAGCCAAGGGCTTCTGGTGGGTTGTTGTAGCTAATTTATTTTTTGCCCCTTTTAATTACTTGAAGCTTCAATAGCTTTCTGAAATTCCATCACTGGGAAGTGCTGTACATGGAGCAGCCCAGAAATCCCAGGGATTGGGGGATCAGACACCTCACTAAAACAATTTCATCTGCCCACAGGTTGCTTGAGTGGAGATTTTTGGGAAGCAGGAGAAAAGAGTCAAAGACACTCCAAAGAGAGTCCTTTGGTGCAAGTTTATCCACTGAAATATGTAAACATCAAAGCCAGAGGCAAATGTCCCCAAAGTTTACAAAAGTCCTTGGAACATCCAGATGGCACATCCCAGAAAAAAATAAATAAAAAAAACCCCTGAAGTATATATATAAAAAGAAAAAAAACAGTTAAAAAATTAAAATAAAATCCCATCCTTCTGCAGTGGGTTGGTTAAATCCCAAATCCCTCCACAAGACACTCGTGGTACATCCCAGAAAAATAAATAAATAAATTAAAAAAAACCCCTGAGGTATATATAAAAAAATAAAAAAAACAGTAAAAAAAACCCTAAATCCCATCCCTTTGCAGTGGGTTGGTTAAATCACAAATCCCTCCACAAGACACTGGTGGCACTCCCCAGTTTCTCCAGCCCAGGGCTGATTGACAGTTAAAATGAACGTTCCATGCTCGTGGTATTATTATTTAATTACTATGGCATGCAGGAGCAATCCCAGCAATAAGCAGGCAAGCCTCTGTTTTTTTTGGCAGAGGGAGCCTCCAGCAGCCAAGAGAGACCTCACAGCCAACTCAGGTATCCGAGGGGATGGGGAACAGCCCCGGAATCCCAGAGGGGATTTGTCCCTCCTTGGAGGGGTGTTTGCAGGGCAAAGACACCCTGCAGGGATGGGGAACAGCCCCACAATCCCAGAGGGGATTTGTCCCTCCTTGGAGGGTGTTTGCAGGGCAAAGACACCCTGCAGGGATGGGGAACAGCCCCACAATCCCAGAGGGGATTTGTCCCTCCTTGGAGGGTGTTTGCAGGGCAAAGACACCCTGCAGGGATGGGGAACAGCCCTGGAATCCCAGAGGGGATTTGTCCCTCCTTGGGATGGTGTTTGCAGGGCAAAGACACCCTGCAGGGATGGGGAACAGCCCCACAATCCCAGAGGGGATTTGTCCCTCCTTGAGGGGGTGTTTGCAGGGCAAAGACACCCTGCAGGAGTCAGGAGGAATCCTCGGGGTAAATCCAGGGAAATCTCCTTAAAACAGCACCTCCAAACCCCACAGGAGCCTTGCCAGGGGTTGTTAAGGAGCTTTCAATCAGGTCTTTAAGCAGGACTTTAAGTCTGAACACAATGGCACCTTTCACTCCATTCCAGAGGGTGACACTGGAATTAGCCCAGGCTCTCCCTGATTTCCTTCCCAATGAGACACTTTGGGCTGGAATTTGGGTGCTGGATCTCTCTGGCTCCAGCCCCTCAGGGCCATTCAAGGTTCAGCCACAGGGAAGAAACCACTGGTCCAAATCCACACTCAAAAAGCAGAGTTTGGATCCTGAGAGGTTCCTGAACTGCATCTGGACTTCCCTGACGTTCCAGATGTCGGGATCCAGCCCAAAAAAGACAACTGGAAACGGGCAAAAGTCCTTCCAGGGTCTGGGTGGAGAGAAGAACAAAGTCACCACCACCTGTGAGCACAGTTTTACACCTAAAACCTGTGTTCTCAGAGTGGGTCAGGAAGGAAAGAAAGCACGAGAACTTATAATTTTGTGAGAGGAAAGCATCCTTTCCACCTGTAATTAGTGTATCCAAGAACAGACTCCAGACCATTCCAGTCCACAGCCCGTGCCTGAAGTGATTACCCTGCAATTCTGCTCACTTATCTGGGAATTTGTCCCTCTGGAAGGAAATTGTATTTAAGAATCCTTTGTTTCGGTTTAATTTAATTTCCAGGCACAAAATGGACTTGAGTGAGCATTTCCATTTTCTCAATCCATGCATTTCTATGTTGTTCCCTCTGATTTACACCAGCCAGGGTATTTGCCTGCTTCATTATGAAAATGAAGAATGAATAATTTCTTTCAGTAGTGTGTTTTACTTGGACCAGGACACAGAGTGACAGAGCACTCTTATTTTAGCCTGAAAACCCCCTGTGTCAGCTGCTAATAACTTACAGCTCTGCACACTCCTGCTTATTAATGAGATGTAAACCCAAGGTCCTGACCACTTGTGGTTTTTCAAAGCTCCCTCAAGAATTCTCCCCCAGAGCAGAAGCGTTAGGTTTGCTATCTCAGCCAAATCCAAGAGGGAATTCCTACTGAAATTCCCACTGTGTTCTGTGATTAAAAAATTACACTTCAACCACAAACAGGCTGCAGTGGTCACACCCTTAATGAGTTTAACGACTCTCCTGGAGCAGGGTCATTCTGGGTGAGAAAACATCATGTTTCTCATTATTTATTATCATTATTTGCACGTGGGCCATGAGGAATTGTTGTGATTCTGTGCGTTCTTTGTTCAGAAAATTCCCAAAACTTCTCTCGTAATATTCCAGAGTAAGACACGAATGTCAGACAGAAAACCAAAGAGAGCAACACCTGTTACAGGGAGGTCACAGCCCAGTTTCTCCCCTGGTTTTAGCACTTGTCAGGCCCCAAAATGCTTTTCTCTCTGTTCCACCTGCAGTCACACCCTGCAGGCTCAGCCTGAAATCTCTGTACAGAGGAGAAATTGGTCCAGGTAATGTCACGGAACCAGCTCCTGCTTTCAACTGGGAGCAAAAGACCCCCCAAGAAATAACTCAGGGAGATTTAAGTAGTAAAGCAGGTAGAGCAAAGCCCTGGTGTCTGCCAGAGCCAGGATTCCAGCTGGAAGGGACATCCAGGGGTTGTCTAGTTCATATCCATACAAATATCTCCAAGGAGGGTCAAGAGGATGGTGCCAAACTCCGCTCAGAGACAGGACGAGGAGCAAAGGCCAGAAACTGGAACACAACAAGTTCCACCTCAACAGGAGGCAGAACTGCTTTCCATGAGGGTGGCAGAGCCTGGAACAGCTCTGGAACAGCCTGGAACAGCTTTGGAACAGCCCTGGAACAGCCAGGGAGGGCTTGGAGTCTCCCTATCTGGGGACATTCCAAACCCACCTGAACAGGTTGCTGTGTGTCCCCTGCTCCAGGTGACCCTGCCTGGGTTGGACTGGATGAGCTCCAGAGGTCCCTTCCAAGCCAAACCACTCTGGGATTCTGGGATCCAACCCCCCCTCCCTGCTCTAAAGCCCCATGTGCAGGCAGGGCGAGGCAAGTCTGGCAAGTGGCAGCTGCTGGTGCTCCACCAAACCCAGTCCCAGGGAGAAGATCCAGGAGATCCAAACCTCTGCATCCATCCCTCATGTTCTACTCTCTCTCTTTTTCTTTTAGTCCATCTGTGTCAGAGAAGAAAACTCTCATGTGCTTGGCAAGCACATCACACTGTCAGCAGCTCAAAGATAAGACTGCAGAAAACCTATTTAAAAAAAAAAAAAACAAAACCCAAAATAAAAATAAAACCCCAACAGACTCACTATTTCCACGGAAATATTGGGTTTATCAGATTTGAGGCTTCTGCTTCCCTGTTTTAGTAGAGGTTTCACCACATGACTCATGGACTGTGAATGTTAAAGGGGAGCTTTCTCCACTCCTGTTTTAAAAGAATTCCCAAGAGAGTTTTGTCCCAAACTGTTTGGCTTAATTAGAAGGAAAACACATCTACCTTTTCAACAGTAGGAATAAAAATCACTGCTCCCAGCTCATAATTCATTCCCTGCTCTGATAAACCCACCAGTTGGCCACAGAGTGCTCCAAGGTAAACACAGCCTTAATTTTTACTGCTCAAGGCCACAAAAATTCCATCTTTCCTGTTATGTGCTGCAGAGGATTAAATGGGACACTGCTGCTGCTTCATTTTCCTGTGCAGGGCATCCCCTCATGAAACAAAACTGCTCTCAGAGGCTTCAAGGCTCTGAAAGGTCTGTTTTCATAGAGAACAACCTCACATCAGGTAAGGACACCTTAACTATTATTTTACTTCTTCCCTTAGTGAATATAAATGGTGATGGTGTGGTGTAAAAAGCGACTTTTCCCCCAGAAATGGTGGCAATTCTTAAGCATTTACAGCCTGTGTAAAACCCTCCCAGAGCCTGGGCAGGTGCTACACAAACATAAAATACAAAAATACACCGTTTAAAAAGCGACACTTCACCATCCTGGGCTTCAGCTCAAAACAGATTCCAAGGAGAAAAGTTCAAACCCTCTGTAAAAATCTGGGGAGTGATTGACATCAAAGGTTTGGTTTGTCCCATCCTTCCTG
The DNA here is from genome assembly GCF_025592945.1 of Manacus candei. Classification (NCBI taxonomy): domain Eukaryota; kingdom Metazoa; phylum Chordata; class Aves; order Passeriformes; family Pipridae; genus Manacus; species Manacus candei. Next base: position 5,748,675 of record NW_026138070.1, read on the forward strand.
AGCAGAACCTGCCCGAGCTGAACTCGCCAGCTCGTCCTGCAGCCAAACCTTTGCCATGGATATTTTAAAGCAAAGCATTTCGACACACAAACTTGCAGCTTCCAAACAATGTCTGCTTTAATGAATGCCCACGAGCCTCTGTGGTTTTTTTTTTCCCCAGCCCCAGTGGATGTGTGACTGCATCAGAATTAACCAGGACCGGTTCCTGCTTGTTTTTTTGCAATCAGGATGGATCCTGCTCGTGGTCCAATCCACTTCACATCAAGGCAAATTAACTCCAGAATAAACAGTGGCACCAGATCTGTCCGTGGCCCCTCTGCAAGGGCAGAGAGTGAAGCAGTTGTGGGGAGAGCCAGAAGTGATGGATTAAAAGCACCTCGAGAATTCAGCCTGTGCACAACCTGTGCCGGCAGAGCCCCGCCACACACATGCACAAAGAGGAGCTGCAGGAAGGCAGCTCACGGCCCCCCAGGACAATTCTGAGGGCACAGCCAGCTTTTAGATGCAGGACTAGTCCCCAGACCTGCCCAACCTTAACCAATTACTCTCACAACAGCCCGGAGTGGGATATTTGGGATGTCAGCCCAATTGTTCCCCCTCGGCCATGCCCCAGTTGCTGGCAGGTCTGTTCCCCCATTGCTATAGTGACTGCCAGCCCTAATGCTGCTGATCAAAGTCGTGCTGGAGAGGTCACTCTGTCCTGACAAGGGACATTTTTGTGTGAGCAGGGGAGGGGGAGAGAGCCTGTGGCATAGGGGAGACTCCCTTCCTGCTCCCTCTTCCAGTCTCCCTTCACTTCATCCTGCCCCTGCTCCTAAAACCTGCTCTTCCTTCTCTGCTATTCCCAAGCATTCTTCCCGAGCATTCTATGCAAATATTCATCCTAAAGGATTCTGGGGGCTCTGAGCAACCGAGTGGAAGTTTTCTGGGTGATTCTCCCAAACATTTAACATTTAACCCTGCCAAATTCACTCACCAGCTACAGCCACAGAGGTACCACACACACACACACACACACAGAGGCTTCACTTCCCATTTACACACAACTAAAAACCATCCTGAACCCTTTCCTAGAGCCACAACCACCCTAAACACATCACCTGACCACACCCAAAACCTTCTCAGCTCTGATTTTCGGCCACATTCTCCTGCACACAGAAAGCTCTGGCATTCTGAGATGTTTATAACGTTGTATTTGCTAAAGAAGGGTTTGAAATAACATTTTCAGAGAGTTAAGACTTTGCCTGCAAGAGGCACATTAAAATCCCAGCATCATTCCTGTGATAGCCCACTTGCTTTAATTTTAAGTTGTTGCTGATGCTGTTCATACATCAGAACTTTAAAACATCTTTACCCTCAATCAGCTACAAGGGGACTGGAACTTCAGTCCTGGGTGTTCCAAAACAACCATAAATTGGAGTATTCCAGTGTTTGCTCCAGCAAAGCCAGAAAATCAGTCATGCAAAGGCAAAAGAGGGAACATTTCTCTCCTTAAAAATCAAGCAGCATTTTAGCAAGATTGCCTGAAATCATTGGAAAAAGGAAGCAGCACCACTCTGTTGGCAGGACTGAGCTCTGCCAAGACACAAACACCCACCTTGGGATGCCCATGCAGCTCCTCACTGTTGGACAGGGTGGTGTTGAAGGGCTCTGTGTACTGATTAGGTTCTTTCTTCACCTTCCTCTCTCTCTTTGCTGCTGAAACCCTGAAGAGGCAAAACTGCTGACACAGTAAAGTTGCCACAAACACCCAGGTGCACCCCTTCATTTTGGAAAGGGAGGGAGGGGCCAAGTCCAAGCACAAAAAAAAAAAAAACCTTCACCACCAATAAAGGAAGAGAGTCCTCTCTCCAAAAATAAAAAGTAGCAGGGTCGGAAGTGCTAAAGAAGATCCTCTGGGCTGTGCAATGTCAGATGGGCAGCGAGATGAATGTGCTGGTTGCTGAGAGGTCTCTGCTCAAGCAGGACACATGGAAATGGTCCAGATCAACTTGTTTAAAATCTGGATTCACTCGGAGAAGGAGGTAAGTCCATTCAGCCTCTGGGAGCTTTACATAAATACAAGAGGCCCTGAAAAGTCCTGCCACCCACCTTGAAGGGTTGCTCTCCCTTCTACCCCCCTCAAATAAGTCTTCAGACTTGTTTTAAATGCACTCAGCTATGAGAAGTCAAACTGCTCTGGGCAAGAGTTGCTCAGGCCAGAGCTGACAACACGAACTCATCAGGGGGGCTCTGGTTGTTCCTCTTCACCAGGAGGGTTCACTTGCTGTCATTTGAAGCCTCGTGTTGGGTTCAGAGCAGGTTTGGATGCGTTCCATCCGTTCCCTCTGGGCTGATCCTTCCCCCTTCCTCAGTGACAAGTCCTCATCCTTCCCTTCCAGGATGCTGGGGGACTGTAATCCAAGGTTGCTACAGCCAGTGCTCCTCTGGAGGGGCTGGAAGCATCACAGCCTTGTCGGGGGGGAAGAGAGACTTCTCACACCATTAAACTTAAAACGAGGAGAAACAAAGAATCCGAGGGCGTCCCCAGCTCCACCGGGAACAGGGAGAGTTTCCCCAAGTGTGGGTTGTCTCCCTCTCTAGCTGAGGGAGCTTTCCCTTTTCTCTGAGGATGAGCAGCAGCTGTCAGGGTGCAGAACCTCGTGGCTTTTGCATCCTCATCTCCCCTCACACCGGGCAGGATTTCAGGGACCTCGGAGGGTCTGGTTTTTCCTGCTGCTCCTTTCCCCAGCTGCACGTTGGCAAACCCCTCCTCAGCTCCTGCCTTACCTCGGCAGAGAAGTCCTTCTTTCCCGAAGGAGTTTCCATCAACTTCAAGAAAAGCAAAAGAAAAAAGAAAAGAAAAGAAAAGGGAAGAGAAAAAAAAAAAAAAAAGAGGAGGGATCACATTCTAATGAGCTGTCAAGCCTATTCTCTTCACATTCCTATTAGACTCCCTGATAAGTGGAGCTGGCCCGTGTGCCAGGCAGATTTAAATCAGTGCCCATTCCCTGCTCCCTCCCCTCAGCCCTGCTCTGTCCCTCCCCTTCATTATCTCGGAGAAATCACCATTTTTCTGGGAAGTTTGTAAAGCTGCACGGGGGAACAGGGGGTAGAGCTAAAAAATATGTGGCTTGGAATAAGCACTCGGCATCACACACGAGGATAATCAGAATGCTGCCTGATTTCCCAGGCTCTTCCCTGTTTTCCCTCAGCTCCCATCAGAGGGTGGCTCCAGGGGGGGCTGATTTCTTTACAGGGTGGGCTGTTTGTTAAAAATCCCAGAAACCCAGAGGTTCTCTGTGTCCTACCAGCACTTCAGGAGGGGATCTTGATGTACTTGGACACTGCAAATCTCTACCAGTTCCCCACCACCCAGAACAAATATTCCTGTTCTTCCCTCAAAGATTTTCCAGCTGCAAAGATTTCCCTGAGGCTGCGCCGTGAGAAAGTCCAGGAATGATAAAAGGTTGAAGATCACATCATTTGAAGTCCTTTCTGCAGCCAGCAAGGGAGAGATTTGCTTTATTTTGGCAATTCCTTCACCAGAACTTCTGTAATCCAACTGTCAGCACAGATCTTCCTTGGATTTTGCAGCCAGGGTGGATCAGGAGCAAAGCTCAGGGAAACTGAGGCACAAACACATTTTTTTTGAGCTGCTTTATTTTGGCAATTCCTTCACCAGAACTTCTGTAATCCAACTGTCAGCACAGATCTTCCTTGGGTGGATCAGGAGCAGAGCTCAGGGAAACTGAGGCACAAACAACCTGAGCAGCAAAAAAAAAAAAAAATCGAGAGGTGGAATAAAAATTGGTGGGTCAGAAGCAAAGTTCTGTTAATGTGGTTTGTGGAAACTGAGGCACAAACAACCTGAGCTGCAAAAATCGACAAGCAGAGCACGGATTTTTAATTTTTTTACAGCATCTTTGGGGAGAAATGGAGTTTAAGAAAGAGAACAGAGTAAGAAGGGCACTTACCCAGCAGCTCAAGAGTTAACAGCACATCACCCCTCCCCCAGCCAGCTCACATTCCATCAAAACTACGTGGCAGACTTTATTTGTTAATAATATTTAACTTTCTTTGGCGCCTTCTCATACTTAAGCCTCGTTTTTTTTTTTCAGGTTAGTTGTAGACAAGCCATGAATTTGTAAAAGTGCACTTGATGACACATTAATAGGACAATCTGTCACAGCCCAGCTAAACAGCCTGACAGCTCCACACACCACAGCAGGCAGGGACAGCCAGGGCTGGGCTGGGCTTGGCTGGGCTGGGCTTGGCTGGGCTCTGCCTAAAGCCCCTTCCCCAGCCTGGCAGCAGCTCCTGGGACTGGGGGAAAACCAATCCCAGCTAATCCAAGGCGAAGGCGTTGCTGGTTTGGGCTGTAAATTTGGGACAGTGGTGGGACAGTGACAGGGTGGCACACACAGGGGTGGCTCTGGGCAGCCAGGAGGCTCTGAGGGTCTTGGGGACATCGTGGTGACACCCACAGGGAGTCCTGGGGGACCTACACAGAGCTCTGAGAAGGTGGTGACACGGGGACAGTGACATGGTGGCACCTGGAGAGGTGTCTCTGGGCAGCCAGGAGGTTCTGAGGGTCTTAGGGACATTGGTGACATCGTGGTGACACCCACAGGGAGCCCTGGGGGACCCACACAGAGCTCTGAGAAGGTGGTGACACTGGGACAGTGATGTGACAGGGACATGGTGGCACCTCCAGGGGTAGCCAGGAGGCTCTGGGGGCCTTGGGGACTGTGTTAAAAACTCCCCAAAAGATCCTTTTCCCACCTTTGGGTTCAAACAAGTGCTGGCACAGCTGGTGCCTCCCCTGCAATCCCGAATTTCCAACTGCCCACCTTGGAGTTCCCGTCCCAGCTGCAGCAGTTCCCAGGTCTCGCCGCTGCATCCGCAACGTCCAACCCCTATTTGCAGGAAAAAAAGAAATAAAGTAAAATTAGGGATATAAAGTCTCAGGTGGCACTTTCACAGCACAGCAGCTCAAAGATCTGGGAATAATGGGAAGGAACTCTCCAACTCCCTGACAGGAGGTTGTAGCCAGATGGGATCAGGCTCTTCTCCCAGGTGACAAGTGATGGGATGAGAGGAAATGGCCTCAGGGGAGGTTTAGATGGATATCAGGGAATTTTTTTTCATGGAAAAGGGTTGTCAAGCTTTGGAACGGGAATCACCATGCCTGGAAATGTTCAAGAACCTTGTGGATGTGGCCTGTGGGGATGTGGATTAGTGGTGACCACGGTGGTGCTGCGCTGACAGCTGGGCTTGATGGTCTTTAAAGGTCTTTTCCAACCTTAATGATTCCATGGAAGGCAAACAGTTTCTCCCTGGAGCTCAGCACCACCGAGGCACTGCCAGGGATGGTTGAGAACAGAACAGCAACAATCCTGCACGAGGGAAGTTTGGAAGCAGGGAAAATGTTGTAAGAAGCCACGTTAAGGATTCCAAACTGTGCAAGAACCCAAAGAGAGTGTTTGCAAATCCCATAAGTGTGAACAGAGCCAGGGAGGGAACCCAAGAGTCGGGCAAGGAACTTGTGATCCCACCTTTCAATCTCCACTTCTGCGGTTTTACTCCAGATAGGCCTCACCTGACTGTGCCAGGAATAATATCCAAAGGGCAAGAGGGCAAAAGCTGGGATTCCCCCACTTCTCTGTTGTAGATATAGGGAACAGAGATGGGGATTTTTGAAGCCAGTACAGTGGCTGACACCCCTCCCCATTCCTGCTTCATCCCAGCTAAAGGGCTGGAGCATGGAAGGAATCCTGCCCTGGGAGGGTGGGGAGGCCCTGGCACAGGTTGCCCAGAGAAGCTGTGGCTGCCCCTGGATCCCTGGAAGTGTCCAAGGCCAGGTTGGAGAATCTGGGATAGCGGAAGGTGTCCCTGGGTGGAACTGGATGATCTTTAAGGTCCTTCCCACCCAAACCATTCTGGGATTCTGTGCCAATCCAACATAAGCTCAGGCTGTTGGTTGATGTACACAGGCTCCAAGGCTGCCAGAGCTCCAGGAGGGTTTGGACAAGGCCCTCAGGGACAGGGGGGGATTGTTGGGGTGTCCTGGGCAGGGCTGATGATCCTCGTGGGTCCCTTCCAGCTCGGGATATTCCACGATTCCTGGAGCTGTTGGAACAAACCTGAACACACCAACGAACAAAAGAGCAGCTTTGGGAAGACTCACCCGGGGTTTAGGGTCGCTCCGGTCGGAGCTGCAGTGCCCGCATCCCACATTCCAGAGCCTCTCCGTGCCCGCATTCCCGACCCGGGATCGCTTCGCCATCTGCTGGCAAATCCATGGAAACGCCGACACACCTGGGAAAACGGCAAAAAATCCCCTCTCTGCTCCTCCAAAGGTTTCTCTCGGAGTGACCAGGTGGGAAATAAACCCGTTGAGGCAAAGCTTTTCCCGCCGATAAAAGTTCCCAATAAGCCCCTTTCCTTGCCCAGAAAACCTTTTCAATGACATGCTTTGAGTTCCTTCTCCACAGATTCCCTTTTGTACAATCTTTCCACTGAAAATACGATTTTCCTGCTTTCCTTTTGCAAAGGAAGGATCAGCTTGTTCACTGTTTGCCTCCCCGAGTTACAAAATAAGCCACTGATACCCAAAATTATTCAGAGACAGTCAAAAAACACCTTGAGAAGCACAAGGCTTAAGGGAATAATTGTAATTTGTAATTACAAATTTCGCCATAGTTGTTGTTTTCTCATCCATATTTACCCATTCCAGTTTCCTCCCAGTGATTCCTTTCCCAAAAAGAGTCCCACAGAAAGCCTCTGTTTTCTCATGAATGTTTATTATGAACAAACATTACAATGCAGTCATTCCCACTCCTCAGCACATGCTCGTAGCAAGGGAACACTTCCATGACCTTGAAATCTCGGGGGGGAGGAAGGTGATGACTACACAAAACTCCAGAATTTAAAAAAAAAATAAAATAAAATAAAATAAAAGAGATCTTTCAAGGCAACCACAAGATGTTGTGTAATTCCAGCTGCAAAAGCTCCTTCCCACCAATTCCTAACAGTTTGACAGAATAAATCCAGGGAATTGCAGTGTGAAAGTTGAGGGCCAGACATTTTTTCCAAGATCATATCATGAAGGAGAGTTTTTAATTTGATTCCAGCAAGTAATGAACTGCTCAGGGCATGGGAATATTTCTGCCTGGGCTCCTCCATCCAGTGATTTGGGTAATAAAAAGATCAGACACTGCATTGTTAGAAATTCTTAAAAAAACCCACAAATCAGTAAAACCTACACAAAGGGGGATAAATCTTGTGGTACCAAAGGCAAGGAGACATAAAAATGTTCCAAGGGGTTTAAGGATTGCTCCCAGCTTCCAACAACTGGCACCTGGAATGGCTGGCAAGTCTTCCTCCAAATCCAGGGTACTCAAGGGAAAAACTGTAATTGTGGAAGTTTTGGGTTTTTAAACACAACCAATCCTCAGGGGGGGGGAAAAAATGCAGCATGTCCAGGGTTTGACCAAAGGGGGTTTTGTTTCTGCAAACAAGAGACCCACCTTCAGATGCTCAGGTGCAGCTCAAGGCCAACTTCTTGCCATGGAATAAAAAGCCTTTTCTTCACCACCTCTGGCTGTTTTTCTCTGAGCTTGGAGAGGCCACAGAAGGTGCAAACACACCCCACCCGAGGTCTCCTTGCCTTTGTCTTGGGTTTTGTGGAGAAAGAACTCCCAGAAGAGAAGATAAACATGGATAACCAACAGAAGGTGCTGTCTGGCAATGGCAGGAAAAGGCATGGCAAGGACACAAAGAGGTTTGAGAGGTGCAACCTCCTTCTGTGCCTGGAGAAAAAAAACCATGAGCCATCCCAAAAATCCCAGCCCTGCAGGAAAGCCATGGCACTCTCCTCCTTCCCAGCACACCCCCAGACCCACATGACTTGCTTCTAGGATTAAGCACATAAGAGAGGTAAATGAAAAAATAGTTATAAATAAGATTTGGTAAAACCATAAAATAATAATAATAATAATAAAAAAACATAATCAAAGATTTTATAAATACACTTAAAATCCAGCCTTTTCCAAATCCCATCCTCACACCCCCTGACTCCTTCCCTTCCTCACATCAGGAAGAACTGCTTTAAGATTTCTTTAGCAAAGAGCTGTTCTGCTGATTTTGGTAATTCCTACCTATTGCAGAGAATTGGTCACATTTATTGGTGCTCTGAGCTGTTGGCTCATGGGTTGACAGGACATTTTTGCTTATAATTCAAGATACCAAGAAGCTGAGAGAGACAGAGAGTGAAAATCTGAAAGGGGAAATAAGACAGTTTCAAAACATTCTTAGACACATGAGGTAATTATTTATTTGGGCTCTTCAGAATAATTAAAATAAGACTATACAGTAAGTGCAGAGCTTTTATCCCTGCTACCACCTTGGACAGTTGTAGCATTGACAGTGTGTCAATTCTGAAAGGCACAGCAAGTTTGCCTCTGCTGAAACAAAGCTTTTGGGTAAAATGGTAAAATTCAAGCAGGAGGGAGAAAAATCAAGCAAACTCAATTTAAAAAAAAAACAACAGGTAATTTCAGACAGACTTTTGAACTTCAGTGTTTACCCACAGTGCTGGAAGCCTGTGAACAAACAGCAATATTTCATTTATCAGTCACCTGAAGGGGAACAGTGATGAACTCACAGCTAAAAGCTTCCACAATCCCAGGTGAATTTTGGGGTTGGCTTTTGGTGGTGGTGGTTTGTTTGTTTTATTTTAAATAGTGAACAGTGGAACTAATTTGAAGGGTTAATTCAGGCAGTGACACTTGAGATGGATTATCAGCTGGCTCTGAGGAAGCTGGTTTATCACTGAGGCTCCTTTGCCTTTTTCCCTTCCCAAGGGCTGGGGTTGCCTCAATCCCCACAGCCTGAGGAATGCAGAGATTTTGGAACACACACTCAACTCTCTCCATTGGTGGGTGCAGTTTTATTATCATTTCACCAGTGGCCCCTTGTGATCAGAAGGAACTATTACAACTTTCCAAAAGAACATCTCCCAGAATGAAAATCTGTAAGTGAACAAATCCCAAACAACCCTGGAGATGGGTATTCCCTCCAGAGGCTGATTCCAAGGCTTTTTTTTCTTGCTAAGGGCCAACAACTGCACTTCTTGTAGCCCAAATAAAACCTTCAATGACACTGTGACAATTTAGACAACACATTTAACACACTGTGGTGTTATGTTCCCACTCATCTAATCACTACTGACTAGATATGCAATGATGGTCATTCTAGTTGGAAAAAAAAAGAAACCAGCAGTTTTCTGTAGCATCAAATGTTCACATTAACCAAACCCTTCCCAAGTCCACGTGGAACCCCTACTTGGATCACTGAACACCTGAACAGACTCTTCCCTACCGAAAATAAAATGATATGCAGAGAATGGCAGAGTTTTAAAAATTGTACAGTGAAGTAAAAAGCCTTATTTGCTCGAGATTTTCAAATTTCCAACGACAGATGGAGGACTGCTATAAAAAAAACATCAAAGCACTAGAAATGTAGTGTCTCATCAATAATGCTTTGACTTGTGAGAAACTACCAGAAGAGCAGCAAGAGTTTCTGCCTAACTCCAACTCCAACTCCCCACGAGATTTCTCCCAGCTGCCCCAAAGAAAACAAAGAGTCCCACCACTCGCTCTGCGAAACTACCACTAGAATTTTGGTCTTGGGGGTTTTTTTATTTTGCTCTCCTCCTCCTCCTCCTCCTCCTCCTCACTCCTGGGCTATGCTCCTCAGGACATACTTGACTGTGTAGGCAAAGGCTGCGAAGCCCACGATGACAAACAAGTTCGCCAGGGCTCCGCCCAGCAGTCCGTGGTTGCGGTGGGGCTGCTGCAGCCCGGGGGGGTTGGCAGGGCCCAGGGCCACGTGCCCGTTGAGGAGGGGCAGCCCGTTCTGACCGTAGTGAGCGTCCCCGTCGGGCACCACGTCGGGCAGGGGCAGGGAGGGAGGTCTGTTGGTGAGCTCTTCTTGTGCTTTCTGTTTTTGTTTGATCTCCTGGAGAGGGAGAAAGAGAAAAAAAAAAAAAAAAAAAACAAAAAGAGAGAGAGCTGAGGGGTTGGAAGCGAAAGTTGGTAGAGTTTTGGGTGCTTTGAAAGGGTTGCGAGTGGAATTTGTGGAGCTTTGGGTGTTCTGAAAGGATTTTAAGTGAGAAGCTTTGGGTGTTCTGAAAGGATTGTAGGTGAGAAGCTTTGGGTGTTCTGAAAGGATTTCAAGTGAGAAGCTTTGGGTGTTCTGAAAGGATTTTAAGTCAAAGTCGTGAAGCTTTGGGTGTTCTGAAAGCCATGAAGCCTCAAGTGTTCTGAAAGGATTGCAAGTGAGAAGCTTTGGGTGCTCTGAAAGGATTGCAAGTGGAAGTCATGGAGCTTTGGGTGTTCTGAAAGGATTGCAAGTGAGAAGCTTTGGGTGTTCTGAAAGGATTGCAGGTGAGAAGCTCTGGATGCTCTGAAAGGATTGCAAGTGAAAGTCATGGAGCTCTGGGTGTTCTGAAAGGATTTCAAGTCAAAGTGATAAAGCTTTGGGTGTTCTGAAAGGATTTCAAGTGAAAGTTGTGAAGCTCTGGGTGTTCTGAAAGCCATGAAGCCTTGAGTGTTCTGAAAGGATTGCAAGTGAGAAGCTCTGAGTGTTCTGAAAAGATTGCAAGTGAGAAGCTTTGGGTGCTCTGAAAGGATTGCAAGTGAAAGTCATAAAGCTTTGGGTGTCCTGAAAGGATTTCAAGTCAAAGTTATGAAGTTTGGGGTGTCTTGAAAGGATTTCAAGTGAAAGTCATAAAGCTTTGGGTGTCCTGAAAGGATTGCAAGTGAAAGTCATGAAGCTTTGGGTGTTCCAAAATGATTTCCAGTCAAAGTCATGAAGCTTTGGGTGTCCTGAAATTCATGGAGCTTTGGGTGTTCTGAAAGGATTGCAAGTGAGAAGCTCTGAGTGTTCTGAAAGGATTGCAAGTCAAAGTGATGAAGTTTTGGGTGTCCTGAAAGGATTTCAAGTGAGAAGCTCTTGTCTATCTTTTCCCCACTCTCCTGTGTGCAATAATTAAGACCTTTTAAAAGGCTTCCAAGATTGACAGAGCCTGGGAAAAATCCTGAACAATTAGTTTTTTGCATAGAGAAGTTTGAACAACTCCAGAAAACCGAAATATTGTAGGGCTGAATTCCCTTACCTCCACCACTTCAGGGAAGAGCTCACAGAAGACTTTATCTTTTAAATTAAATGCTAAGCTTTGTGCAGCGAGTTGTCTCTTCTGTGGAGAAAAGAAAAAAACATCAGCAGCAGCTGCAGAGAAATTCATTTGCTCCAATCCAACACCTGATGTCCCCCAAGAAAGCTGCAAACCACCAGCCAACTTCCTATCATTTACAGCACCACACTTGTGAACATTATTCACTACAGACATAAATGATGTTCTCAATCCTTCAGCCTGTGGGGTTAGGGGGTTGTGTCAGTGTGACTGCTTGGTTGGCACATCCAGAGGAAGGAAAGAGGGACAAAATCCCAACCACACTGTTTATTTCTGAGATATCAGACATATCTGCTGGTTTGCCACTGCCAAAGCTGCCCCAAGGTCCTTCACCCCCTCTGAACTCACTGTGAACTCAGATGTCTCTATGCTGCCCAGTGTGGGGCCTTTTTCCACCATAAAACTAAGGAGGCCCGTCAGGATTGTGGAGACTGACCACGCTGGATTCCACGTGTCCGGGTGGAAATCGGTGATGGAGAGACACAACCTTCAAAAAACACAGCCAAGAGGGTTGGGTTGGCCATTAAAATCATCACACAATTAGGCACAGTGCTGAAAGGGTGTTAATTGCTTAAGTGGTAGAGAAAGGTCCTTACCTTGTGTTACACTTAAACCTTCCATTAGGTGTAATCATATAAATACTAGGAGGTTTAAAAGGGAATTCTCGGGGGAATATTAGTTTCCCATGATAATAGCCACCTGCATTACACAGAGAGAGGAATTACTTGTTTTGCATGAAGATTAAATCCTACACTGCTACTCACAATGGCTTGTCTCCTTCTCCCCCTCTCACTGAGATCAAATTTTTCATCTTGTGCCTCTAAAACTAGGGAGTAATAACCCAAACCTGCACCAGGTTTAGTCTGGAGGCAATTCTCTCACATTCTCTTTTACAAACAGTATTTGCTGCTGTCAAGTCTGGAATACATTGAAGGAAAACCAGCCAAACTGTATTTAATACAATCAAATGGGTTATTTTTCCCAGAAACTGAGTGCAAACACAACCCTCTGAAGAATCCCAAGCAAAAAAGCATTTCTGAGAGGCTCCACAAGACACTGTGACTACAACAAATTAACCAGGCTTTTACATTTCAAGCTTTCTCCAGAGAAATTCATAAAGGGAATTTTTACATCTCAGTTCACTGAGAACATTTCTGTGCTAAGAAAACGTGACTTTCTGAAATTATCTTTTGTCACATGCTCTCTAAAGTGAGCTATCTGCTCCAAAATCTTTAAGAGGAAGATCTCTGTCTTCATCTTCACCTCAATTTTATTTTATTAAACCCCTTGATAACAGAAACATTCCTGACAGCAGTATCACCATCTCTTTTCAACCAGCTTTCCCACTGACAGATCCTGGAGCTATTTTTAGCTGCATTTTGCCCATTCAAACCACCATTTAATCACTAAATGTTGCAAACACAACATGGCTTTTACCTTCATAGGGCGTCATTTCAGGTCCCCTCACAACATAGTGCCTGGGAAAAGAAGGGAATGGGAAAACACTGTGGATCCAGCACACAATCAGCCCCCAAAATCCCTAAAAAAATGAGGATCTTATCATCCAGCCCAAGCTTCCCGTGCTGAGGAGTGAGGGAGTCGGACTTGATGACCTGGAAAATCTTGTTCTCTCTCCAGTGATTCCAACTCTCATTCCCACTCTTACCATTCCAGGATATTGGATGGGAGGGGCTCTGCACAGATGTAAGGCACTGGATCTTTCTTAATTCTCAGGTAGTCTTGTTTAAGCCTCTGGGTTGCTGTGGTTGGTGCTCTCTTATTACTGTTGTTGCTCATCTAATTAAAAAAAATATATAAATACGGTATTAGCAGACACAGAGCTACCCTCACTCCAGGGACACTGCTCCAGGTTTTTGCAAAATCCACTTTATATTTAAAATGTAAATTGAATAACCTTCACTTTTTTAAGTGGCAAGATCTTAACTAACACAGTCCCCAGAGACATCTGTACTGGATGATCCTTCCAGCTTGGGATATTCTATCCTAAAGGTCTTTTTGAGTAACTGATTTCCCTGTTCAGCTTTGAGATCTGTTCTGTAACTTTACATGTTTTAAATTCATCTGCTGTTTCTACACATCCAGTTATCTAAAAAAACCCAACAACAAACCACAATAATCTCGTTGCTGACTTGGAGATGAAGGACTTGGAATTAAATCTGCTGCCTGCTAAGGACTGAATTTCCAGAAGGGAACTCCTGAGCCAGATTATTCTCTTCCAGAGAAATAAAACCCCATCCAAAGGGAGACAAGGCAGTGTGAGGGGAGGAAATTCCCTGCTGTTTACAAGACAAAGAGAGAATTAGCCCTTATAATGCACCTACAGAACACACTAATTAACAACTGCTGTTTGACTCACTTTCCCCTAAGAACTTTAGGGAATTACTTGGCTTTAAACATGGAATAAAAAAGGAAGATTTTACAAACACAGATAAGGCAATGCCCACAATACTACACGAAATACATGTTAAAATTCCTACAACCCTTTCTATTCCTTCTCTGCAAACAAGCAGCCGAGGAAAATTTATTAAAGAAACAACATTTAAACCACGAGCAACAGTTGTATTTGGTCAAATATTCCACCTCTACTCAGAATAAACCCTTTAACCTGCTTTTTGTCAGAACTGCTGCAAATCACTGCTTGAAACATCAGAGCATTTTTTTTGAAGCCATAACCTCCCGAAATCATAAAATTCAGAATCTTTCCCCAAAGAAGCCAGTTCTGACTTTAAAATATGAATTAAATAATACCTTTTTACTTCGACACGATTATTTGTTCTGATGTTTTTCAGTAATAAATCAAAGTAGTAGTAGTAGCAGTAATAATAATAATAATAATTCGAAATAAGCCCTCAGTATCTGATAATAATATTAATAATTTGAAATGAGCCCGCAGTACGTGATAACAATATTATTATTATTAATATATTATTATTATTAATAATAATAATTTGAAATAAGCTCTCGGTACGTGCTGCGAAAACACACCGAAACATTTTAACGCTTTAAGTGAGGTTACTGGCATTTTAACGCGCCTCAAAGCCTTACCTGGAAGAACACTTGTATCTTAAACACGGAAAATAAATGGCTACGACCGCAAAGGTAATTTCTCACCTGGGCAATACAATGGGACGAGGAGAAGTGAAGGAGGAAAGAAGACAAGGGGGGAAGGCAGGGACGGAGGGACACAGGGAAGGAGGAGAGAGGGAGGGAGGGATTGAGGGACGGAAGGACTGAGGGTGGGAGGGAGAAGGAGAGAGAGGGACTGAGGGACAGACAGAGGGAGGGGGGAAGAGGCAGCCAGCCGGTCCCCCCGGGGGCAGCCCCCGCTCACCTCTCCGTGCCCGCCAGGCCCCGGGCGGCCCCTCCTGCCGGCGGGCGGAGGGAGGGACGCGGGCAGCGGGCGGTCGGGCCGCGATGGCGGCGGCGCGGGCGGGGCGGGCAGGGCCGGCCGGGGTCCCCTCACGGCTCCGAGCCAAGATGGCGGCGCGGGCGGCACTTCCGGGAAGGAGCCGCGGCGCGTCCGGGGCGCGCGGCCACTTCCGCTTCCGGGGCCGCCATGGCGGGCGCGGGGCCGTGAGGGGGGCCCGGGGCCGGGCCGGCCCGAACCCCGCTGCGAACGCGGCGGCGTCGCACAAAGCCACACGATCACAGAATATGCTGAGTTAGAAGGGACCCACAAGGCTCACAAGTCCAAGCCCTGGCCCTGCACGGGGCCCCCCAACAGTCCCACCACCCAACAGTCCCACCACCCAGCAATCCCGCCCTGAGCCCTGAGGGCATTGCCCGGACGCCCCCTGAGCTCTGGCAGCCCAGGAGCCGCGACAAAGCCCATTATGATTAAATAAATACCGATAAAACATTCCCTGTTGGCTTAGACGTGGCTGTTCTGTTACAACTTTATAGAATCAGGGGATACCCCGAGTGGGGAGGGAAGGAACGCCCGAGGAGCATCGAGGGCCAGCTCGATGTTGTGCTTTGGAGGGATCACGGCGTTGTCTGGTCTTTTTTTTTTTCCCTGAGGAATTGGCCATATATGGGGTTTTTTTTGCTAGAAATATGAATATTTTCCTCGAATTCCCAGTGTGTGTAAAGTGACAGATGGAGAGGGACTGTTCACAAGAGCACGTAGTGCCAGGACAAGGCAGAATGGCCTCAAACTAACAGAGAACGGGGTTAAATGGAATATTGGGAAGAAATTCCTCCCTGAGAGGGTGGGGAGGCCCTGGCACAGGTTGCCCAGAAAAGTTGTGGCTGCTCCATCCCTGGAAGTGTCCAAGGCCAAGTTGGATGGAGCTTGGAGCAACCTGGGCTAGTGGAAGGTGTCCCTGCCCATGGCAGGGGGTGGAATGGGATGGTCTTTATGGTCTCTTCCAACCCAAACCATTCTGTGATTCTGTTTCCTCACTGAATTTACCCCAAATAAAGGCAGAATTTTTCTTACTGCTCCAGAAAAAATCAGGCATTTTCCATGTGAGTAATTCCTGCAGCGCCCACGGTGCTCGAGTGCTCCCCAGTACCCAACAGAGGGCACTGGTAGCCCACGTAATTTTAAAGTTCTTGGTTAATAAAACTGGCTTCAGTCTCCGAATCTGTTGTCTATATTTGCTCTCCTGCCATGGGGTTGGGGAAGGTTAAATCAACAACAAGAAGAAGAAATAAATAAATGGCTGTGATGTCATTACCTGTAAGTGAAAATCGAAACTGAAACCATGCATACGTGTTGAGTTTCGGTTTCTTTCTACAATGAGGACTGGAAAATATTGTGTCCTCAGACATCTCGCTCAAGCATGCCTGTTTAATTGTAGTGGGATAATATATTTGGTTAATTTGGTTGATAATTCCAAGGTCAGGTTGGACGGAGCTCGGAGCAACCTGGTCTAGTGGAAGGTGGTAGGATTGGAATGAAATGATCTTAAAGGTCCCTTCCGACTCAAATCATGCTGTGATTCTATGATTTTAGGATTTTCAGCTTGCTGAGGGCTGTAAACATTTTAATTTCATGGTAGTTTCATTTTGAATGTGTCCTATTTTCCGTGATTCCCTCAGACTTCAGTCACAATAATGGGATATTTCATACACAGCGTTCACAAGTCCCACCTGTGGCCACATCAGATCTCTGATTTAGCAAAGTTTATCAAACCAAATCCTTTTCTTTGAGCTGTTTTGACTTTGAAGCCGTGAAATGTTTCAAGGAAAAACGTTTTGCTTCAAAACCAGAAGCAACAGTTGATTTGTTTTGTTTTAATCTCTTACACTGATTCATCCTCCTGTCTAATCTTATATGAGCTCACAGTTTACAAATATTTTGCAGAAGAGGAGGAAGTCTTTATTTTAAATTATTATTATTATTATTATTATACTTCAAGATTTCAAGCACTGTATAAAACAAGGTATTGTTGGAATGCTCTATTAGCCTACATTTATTTTAGCTAATAAATTCCCCAGGGCAGCTCATGCAGGATAACACTAATTTTATACCCTTTGACCTGAGGACCTGTTTTTAACTCAGCTACACCATTTTGTCTATTTTGTGTCTGTGTGTGTCTTTACACTGGAATTCCTACTAAGTCTGGAAATATGAGAAACGTGAACCTGGAGACTGAAGCAAAGGATGCTGAAGGGATTCCAGAGCTCCCACTTAACACCTCTGGCATTGTCCCTGATGTTCCCCAAGCCCAGAGCATTTCATGCACAAGTGTGTTGTCATTAACATTCCATTAATCCCTCTGGTATGTTCTTCTCCACACTAATGACAGCGTGGAATGAGACTTTGCTCTCACAGTAGTTTCTTTCTTGCCAGTTGTTTTCCAACATGCAAATGAATCACACACTTCAGAACTTCCTCTCTGTGAAGTGTCTTTGGGGGGACTGTTGTCGTGTCTTGAAGGCATATTTAAAACCTGGCCTTGGGAAGTCACTAGAAGTTCCTGACTGAACCTTTGCAGAGCCACAGGGAAGGAAAGAATGAATCTTTAGGATGTTGTTAAGGAAGAACAATCACCTGGAAGAATTTATGCCGTGAGTAAGAGGTGATTTAGCTGAGACATCTTCTCTCGTTGGGCAAGGGAGCAGCATTTATGAGCCTTGCTGTTGGCAGTGTTTCCACAGCTGCAAGTTGCTCACTGGTGCTGGAGAAGCAATTTTTTATTTATTCCACATAAAAACGTGTGCCAGACACTGTTCTCTGAGAGGCCTTGGTTAGGATTTGGGGTTGTGCTGTGTTTAAGCATTAATAAATATTGCTGGAGTGTATTAACTTTTTAAAGAGTTATATCTTCATTTTGGGAGGTGCAAATCTTTCACAGGTTCAAGGTTTTTTTTCTTTTTTTGGGAGGGGCTCTCAACACAAGAAAGTTGGAATTGTGAACCTTATTAAAGGCAGAAGGATATTTGCTGTTCAGTCTTCTCTGGAAGGAATTCTTGGCTCTGAGGGTGGGGAGGCCCTGGCACAGGTTGCCCAGAGAAGCTGTGGCTGCCCCAGCCCTGGAAGTGCCCAAGGCCAGGCTGGAGCAACCTGGGCTAGTGGAAGGTGTCCCTGCCCATGGCAGGGGATGGAACAGGATGAGCTTTAAGCTCCTTTAAGGTCCTTCCAACCCAACCCATTCCATGATTCCATAATGACTCTCCATCCCTGGTACCTGAAGGTGCTGCAGTTGTCCCCACCTGTGTGCAGGTGAGAGCAGAGGAACAAAACCACTGTCCCAAGGTCATGTTGGCTCTGACTGAGCCCACATTTTCCACTCTCTGAGCTGCCCTTCAACCCAAGACACGTCCTCAACCAATAAACCCTCCGAGACCTTTCTGTGAGAGTTCAGAACACGAATACAAATGTCTTGGCCAGATTTAGTTCAAGTAATTATATCCTGCCTCCCTCAACTCCCTTCCAGTTTCAGGTGCATGTGGGATGCATCACTTCCAGGTCTAAACTATGAGCAATGGCATTTGCATTAAAATATCTTGCTCCTTTCCCATCCCAAAGCAGTGCCATTTCCTTGATGGATTTTTTTGGTGTTGATTTTCTCATAAAGTGCTGCTAAGTTGGCTGTCTTTAAAACTTTGCCCCAAAAGGCAATTTAGAGGTGTTTTCTCTTTATTTCTCTTCCTTGTTTTTGGCTCTTTTATCCTCCTGAGGGGTTTTATTGCTTTACCATGCTGAGTAATTTTCCTGCAGTGATCCTTTTGGCACATTTGTTTCATAGTGTTACAGAAATACAGTGTATTATTTTCTAGTAGAACTGTAGTAATTTCTAGAATTCCCCAAACCCTTTGATTCCGTGGGAAGCTGATCCTCCTTATTTTTCTTAATGGGAACTGCTAAGTTGCTCATAAATTGCTTCACGTGGGTGATCACCTTGAGCTTCAGAGAAGGGCTGTGATGGTTCCTGAGTCTCACTGATTCATCCCTGATCACGAGGAAATTATTCAATTGTTTTGAAGCTCCATTTTTCCCCCTGTCTAAAGAAGGGATAATGTGATTTATCTGGCTTTACTGGGAGCGTTCACACTTAATCATTTGGTGTCACCAAGTTGGAGCTCTCTGGGCTAAAGGTTCCACATCAGCAAGTGTCAAACGTGAATCACAACCTTTGTTTTCCATCATCACTGCTGTGATGATAACAATCAGTGTTTATAGGACAAATTATTATTTCCAGACATCGCATCATTGTGATTTAGTTCATTTTCTCTGGGTGGGGGAAGGCAGCAGGCCTGAGGTGACCCAAGTAAAATGCCAGGTAATTTAACCCTAAATGCTGCTAAATCCTTGGGAAACTTGCTGAAAGCAGAGCATTTTTCCCTTTGATTTCCTCTCCTGGCTGAGGTGGGGCGTGACCTGCTCTGGGATGATTGACAAGGAGGTGGGATGACATGGGACATAACCCTGACCTGGCCCTGAGTCAGCAAGAGGAAAGGTCAGTCCTCTTCCTTATTTATTCCACCTACCCCAGGTAAGGAGCTCCATCCCCAGGCTCCATCCCCAGATCCTGCCTTTCCCAGAGGATAATTGGAGCACAGCCCTCAGTGGCCTTGCAGTGACATCACCCTGAGGAGCAAGGACAGCTGGGGTGACATACCTTTGTCCTCACTGCTCCTCACTTTCCCCTGGAGCCTTTCCCTGCTCCCACGTGCTCTCCCATGGGATTTGCCATCCGTGTGATTACACTGCTCCTCACATCCCAAAAGCCTGGCATTAGGACCTTATTAAACCATTACCTGGCCGATGGATGGATCCCTTCAAAAGCCATCCTAATGGCTGTGGTTTCTTTATTGCCAAACTTCCTTTAACCAGGGAAAATCCATGCCCAGATCTCTCTCCAGATAAACATTCTTCCCAGACATCCCAGCTGCAAAATCCATAGCAGGTTTTTGTGACGAAATAGATTTTCCTACTCGTTTAAAGCAGAATTAAGATTAGAATTGAAGAGGAAGAATTTAATCCTGTGGCTGAGCTGAGCAGTGGTTTGTTTCCCTCACAAAATGAGCCTCTTTGAATGCTCTGTTTGCTACATTTCTGTGACAAATGTGCCCCTGCCTTGACCTAAAGGAATCATTTCCAGTGCTGACAGGAGAAATCGAGCTTCAGAGATAAAATATTGCCTTTATAGAGCTTACTAAGCAACATAGAGCAGCTGCTAAACTCAGCCTGAGCTGTGAATCCTCCTCCTGGTCTGGTTTTTTCCTCCTTTCTGGCCACTGAATGCCACAAGAATTCTTGGATCAGAGTCCAGAAGCACATCCAGCCTTTTTTCCAGCTGGGCTGTGATAGTCCAGGTGTAGATAAACAGAGTTCCCTCTGATGCAAGGTTTTGGAGAGGCTGCAGCCTTGCAGGAAGACACAGTTTTGGAGAAGAAGAGAGCAGGTTTTGGAGCTATTTTTGGAACTGTTGGTACAAATGATGCTTAGAATTTGCCAGCACAGTCTCTGGGCAATTTACTAATAAATACATATCAGAAATAATATCAGGAATAAGAGCAAGGCAACCTGATTTTCTGTGGCACACAGAACAACAGGATGATGTCCCATCTCACAGTTTACATGGAATATTCATGGCAGTGTATCCCAGGGGGTTTTCTCCTGAGGGACGCTCAGGGCATGTTCTGAACTCTGTGACACTTCAAAGAGAATCTCTTTTGTTCATCCCAACAGCTGCTGACCCCTCAAGTCAAAGTCAACATTTTTAGTGGGATAGAACAGGAAGCTGGTGTTTGCTGCCAAAAGCTGCTGGAAGACTCCTGACAAAAATGCCAGGGATAAGGAGGAAAAGCAGAGTATTTGATGTTAAGACCCTTTGCAAAATTAATACAAAATGCATCACTTGCATTGTAGGCCTGTCAGTGAGGAGTGAATGAATTCTCTCCAAGAGAAGACAGAAAAACTCTCAGCTCTCTCATTCACTTCTGGAGGCAAATTCAGTGGCTTGCATGGAAAACACAAATTACACTTGTTCCTGATCCATAGATCTCGGACAAAGAGGCCTAGAAGTGAAAATAATCTCAAGATCTGCTGAGGAAGTGAGAAGAAAGTCTGTGACATGAAGCAATGGGCATTGCAAGGAGCTCATTGATAAGCTAAAGGCCAAAATATTTGGCATCTGATCCACCAGCACCCCTTACACGCGTTGGGGTTTATCTGCAGGGCTGTTAAAGGCACCAAGAATTCCATCCCTGACACAGGAGCAGGTGCTGATCACCTCCAAGTGTGAGATGAGATCTAGGAATATCTCATAAAAACATATTTTTAAGTGCTGCAGGATGACTCCAAGCTGCCCCTGGTGCAATTAAGGAGCAGTATCACAGCACGACTCATCGTGGTGCTTACAGGGCAGTGACATCACCAGGGCTTTATACAAACACCAATTAACCCTCTGGACAATGTGTCATTAGGGCTGTTTCACAGATGAAGCAACAGAGAGACAGCAAGAAAGATTTGTCCAAAGTTGCACAGCAAGGGAAGAGAAAAGTTCAAGAGTTTAAGGCTTCCAAGTTGGGGGTTTTTTTGTCCATGTTAGGCCAGACTCTCCTCCTGTGTCCCCCTGGAGTTTTGAATTTATTACCGTTGGTTTTGTGGTTCTGGTGGAAAGGGAAAATTAAATATCTTCTTCTGCATTTGGTTTCCATTTTGGTTGGGAAATTTTTTTGGTCCTTTTTTTTCTTTGAATGTGCTGGAGACTGGTCAAAATCTCCTCGGCAGAACGGAGACCCTCCAACAAACGAGATGTGGGTTTAAAGAGCTGTGAAGAACTTGGAGACTTCTGCTCTTATTTGGGGTAAATTCAGTGAGAAAACAGAATCATAGAATGGTTTGGGTTGGAAGGGACATTAAAGACCATCTCATTCCACCCCTTGCCATGGGCAGGGACACCTTGGGCAGGTTGCTCCAAGCTCCGTCCAACCTGGCCTTGGACACTTCCAGGGATGGGGCAGCCACAGCTCCTCTGGGCAACCTGTACCAGGGCCTCCCCACCCTCAGAGCCAAGAATTACTTCTGTACATCTACCCTAAATTTCCCTTCTTTCAGTCTGAACCCCTTCCCCTTTGTCCTGTCCCTCAAATTCCTGATGAAGAGTCCCTGGGGACATCCCTAAGCCAACGTGGTTCCTTCTGCTTCCAAACCATTCCCGTTCCATAACTCCCAGGGGTTCTTTGGGGACTCCTTTGGAGGGTTCCTGTTAGTGCTGAGCAGACAGGTCAGCCCAGGAATATTTGTGCTGTGAGGAATGGGTTCTGGAAGTCACCTGGCAGCGTTTCTGTGCTTTGACTGACCCGTAAAGATTTTTAGGGGCGTGAAAAAAAAAAAATGAAACCCGAGTGATTAATAGCAAATCTTAGAGTTTACAGGTTGAGTGTGGTGCTTTCTGTGTAAATAAACACACTCCAAACATCAGGGCCAACCCAGCCCCAGAGCACAGGGACATTTGTGGGTCCCCCAAATAATTTTCTGCAAGTTTGAATGAATCCAAAATAAATCACCTCTGCCGTCCTTACATCGGCTCACCTTTGGCGTCGTTTACAGGCTACAAAATGGTCTCTTTTTTTAAAGCCAGGTCTTCTCTTCGGTCACAACACTCCCCTAAGGGTTCACCTGCAGTTCAGGGCATTATCACTGTGCCCTTTTGAGTTTTTAAGTTGGTTTTTTTGGGGGGATAGAACCTTTCGTTCGCAATTCCCGACTCCGGGCACCGACAGAGCCGTTCTGCGAGAAGGCGAAGAAATCCTTCCGAGGTTTGCTGATGGAAAAATCCAGGATTGGAGGTGAATTTAGCCCCAAAAAAGCATCCATTTGGAGAGGCCTGGCAGCTGACACAGCCACTTATGTAATAGGCAGTTTCAATTACTGATTCGCTAATGACTGTTTTGCCCTTGCGCAGTTTGGTCCCGGTTTCTTCATTCCCTCCTTCCTCGCTGCCACGCTGTGCTGCCTCTTCCTCTTGTTGACATCTGTTCCAGTTCCCAGTAGGAAAAGCTGAAGTTACTGGATTGATTATCCCCAGGGAATCGCTGCCCAGCACTGGGAGCCAGGAGGAGCCCTGCTTTCCCCGTTGCCAGAGGACAGGAGCCACAAGAACTGGCTGCCTCCTTTCCCAGGAGCTTGGAAAACTGCTTGGGGAAGATTTTGGCCTCGTTTGTGACGGAGTGATGGTATCTGTGAGTCCAGGATGGTTGCATCTTGCATGTCCACAGAGCAAGAAGGCTTTGCTGGCGTTCTCCAACCTCTGCCAGTCCTAATTGCCTCAGCGTTCCTACAGATCCTGCATCTGAGCTGGAGGAGGATCAAAAAAACCAGCCAGCAGGGTCTCAGCAGCCTGAGAGCCTCTGAGGGGTGACAGGTCTGAAGTGGGGGCACGGCATCCATGAAGACCCGTGACTAAAGAAAGGAGCCCAGAGGACAGGAAGAGAAAGAGAGAAGCAGGGGTGTTATCCCAGAGGGATGACAGGAGCAGCCCCAGCCATCTTACTCAGGAAGGTGAGTGAGTGGAAATGAATGCTTGGTCATCCCAGGAGCCAGCAGGGCTTTGCTGCTGAGCCTGGATTTTAACCCTCTGCTGGAGGCTGGACCAAGGGCAGGGCTGACGTGGGGCCTCTGCAGAGCAGGGCTGTAATTAAGGAATATTCCAGTGGCTGGTGAGTAGCAGAACGTGCATGTGCTCATTGCTGGGACTGCTGGGCTTCCTAGGCATGTGTTGGAGAGCTTCAGTCTTCCTAACTCAGGCACTGCTGGGGCTAAAACCATGGCACGGGGAGCCCAGCACAGGTTAAGGAGTGTTTACCTACTGCCTGGAGCAGGTTTGGCAGCATTTGGAGCTGCTTTGGCAAAGGGTCATGGAGATGACACCAGTGCTGTCCTGTTTCTGCAGGCACAGCTCGGTGGAGTTTCCAGACAGAGAGCCCTCAGCCACGGCTCAAAGCATCACACAGGCAAAGCAATTAATGCCAGGATTCCTAGCAGGAATTTTGGTGAGCAGAGCTCCACACAGCTCCCAGGAGATGAGTAAAGCACCTGAAAACCAGAGTCAGTTGGGGAGCATTTAGGGCAGGATCAGAAGGAGACATGAAGCAACGTTTGGAAGCTCTCCAGGGCAGGGACTGCCTTTGTTCTGCCTCTTGAATAGACTTGAATTCTGGTTTGGGAAAGATGACAAAGTGGTTTTGGATAGTAAGAACTGGGGGGGAAATGGAAGAGGCAGAGCCTGCTGCCTGCCAGTTCAAGCCCATGCACAGCAGAGCCAACCAGCAAATGCAAAGAGGGATCACTGGGAGGCTCCTTTTTCCCTCGTTGCCCACAGAGGTTTGTCTGCCTTGGAGTGGGAGGAGGAGCAGACTGGCTTGTCCAGTGGCCGTGAAGAAAGGGCTGTGAGGGAGGTCCCACAAAACCAGAGCCAGGCAGCGCTGATTTCAGAGAGATTTCAGAGAGGAAAACCGGGTTGCTGCCCTGTGGGATGAGAGAAAATGGGGGAGGAAGGTTTTGAGGGAGTAACCTGGAGCATTCCAGGAGGATAAAGGCCATTCATGCAGGAAACAAGCAAGATTTGCTAAAAATCGAGATGAAACCATAGATCTGCAGAGCCACTGAAGGCAGGAGGGTGCAGGACCTGCTCCATGTCCCTTCCTCTGCTGGAGGAAGTGGGGGCCAAGGGCTGCTTTTCTCAGCTCACAGCCTGAAGAACCACCCAGAGGAAAAAAGGGAATCTCTGGAAGAACAGAGGTGAGCTGAGGGATAAGAGGAAGTAATGAAACACTTGAGTGTGAGAGAGCACGAGAACATGGAACAAATGCACCCAGGGAGAAAGTTAATCCCAAGGACACTCGGGGTGGTTTGTGGACAGCAAATTACAGGGAGCCTGCAGTGTGGTGTGGCCCAGGGAAAGCTGCTGGGAGGGGGGATTTCATGGCTCACTTCAGCTGGCTCCTTTGCTTTGGGCCTCTCAGTGCAATCAATATTCAGCCAGCTGGGGAAGTCTGCAGGAAGGAGAAGCTGAAGGGAGCTCTGGTGGGATTTGCATCCCCCTCTCCACCTCCCTGCAATCCCGAGGTCTCACAGGCCCACGGACACTGAGGCGCCTCATTTTGGACATTTACAACGATCAAATATTAAAATTCGGACAAAATCTGAATATTTGAGCTCTAGAGCTCCAGGCACAGCAAGGAGGACGCTGGAGATCATCACTGACCTTCTCCAGTTTAATCTCTGACTCTTTCCCTCAAGCCCCTCCAGGGAGCAAAATGTTTGTCACGTGCACCAGCTGTGAGGAACTATCCAAGGATAAAACAACTGACCATTAGATTTCCCTCATTGCCTGAGTCCATTCCCCCAAGGAACATTAGTTCAATGAGTAATTTTTGCCTCCTCTCTGCCTGCAGGACACTCTGGGCCTCTCCTCTTGCTCTGGGCTGTGCTGGTGTGAGACAGGCACAGATTCAAGAGCATCTTTGTACACTCTGATATTCATTTGTGTTTTAGCAGTCTGTCAAATAGGTGGAAATCATATTATCATCCATCTAAGCCTATATAATATATATATAATAATAAGGGCTAGTAGAGAGGCAGGGGCCAAGGGTGGATTTTGGACAGTCCTTACAACGTGTGAAAGCCACGGACAAGCTCACAAGCAAAATGACAGAAATTCCTTATTTTCTTTGCCTTTGTGAATTAAATGGGGATGATTCCATTAATACCAACAGGAGCATCAATATTCCATTAATAATATCCAACCTTCAATTAACTGGAATAGCAATATGCCATGAATACCAATATCCCATTAATACCAATATGCCATTATAACCAATATTCCATTAATATCAATATCCCATCAATATCCACAATTAAATTAATACCAACCATTAAAAAACCCCCAGTGTGGGAAGCATCTTTCTGTGTGTAACATGTCCAGAGGGTGTTTGCAACCAGTGACATTTTGCTGCTGCTGCACAGGACATACAATGAACTTACTCCTTCCCTTCCCTCCCTCCACTACTCCAAGCAGTAATGAACATCTTCTGCCTTACTCAGAATAATTAGAGCCCAGCCTTTGTGCAAGCCCAAAGGACTTTCTCAGGGCTGTTATCTCCATAATCTGTATTTTGAAAGAAACGCCGAGTTTTTAAGCAGAGAAAGACTTTCCCCCCCCTTTCTCCTCCCAGTTGGGGCTCCAGGATGGCAGAGGAGCAGGTGCCAGCAGAGCTGGTGTCTTGCTGGAGGGAAAATGTCCTCTGCTCATCCAGTTCTTCCCTGTTTCCTGCAGGAAAAAGCCCTGGCTGGCTCAGAAAGGGGTTGTTGTGATGTGTTGCCAGAGAATCTCTGCACCAGGGCCTGCAGCCATAATGAGGCAACAGAAGTTGTCTTGTGTCTGTTGGTTGTGCAAGAATCTCATTGTCAAGGATTTATTGTTGCCATTTTCTATTGCACAAGAGAAAATGAGGAGAGAAGGAAGGGTGGGGGACGAAGGCATGGACGTGGCAGAATTAGGTTTGCAGTGTCCTGAGTTTTTTTTTTTAATGAGAATTTAAATAATTACTTCATCAGCCAGTGACAAGTGACTGTAGCTGTTCATTCAGGAGCCAACTGCCTTTCTTTTTCAATCAAAAGTGTCATTTTTCCACTTCAAAATAACTGGCTTTTTCTAAAATCTAAACCATGTTCCATATATGCTTCGTGGCATTTCCTGTTAATACCAAAGATAAAGGGAGTAGAACCCAGGAAAAACAGCTGGTTAAGAGGATTCACATCTTTCAGAATAATCATTTCAAAATTTGAGATGAACATTCTACGTGCTTTGGTTTTCTAAAACAACACCATCCTTGTCCCTTTTGCTGATTTGGGATATTTTTTGTGACTGATGGTCTCTGGCATCTTTCTGGATCTTTAATTTAAGCTCCTGAGTGAATCTACGTTGTCCAAAGTGTGAATAGGATTGAAATCAGCCCAAATCAGAAGAGTGTTTCCCTTCATCTTTGTCCTCTCTCTCTCCCTTCTCTTTGAATCCAATTTCACAAGGAATTCCAGTCGCATTTCACAACTTCCAGCGTGAGGGAAAATCCAGTTCTAGACAGATTTGGACAGCAGGCAGGAGCTCTGCTGGGCTGTTTTGGGGCTCTAAACATTCCTTTTATCCAGAGCATTAATATTTTCTTATCACAAGCTTCTCACAAACCCCTTGCAGAGCTGTTTTCCTTGTAGGCAGGTGTTGGGATTAATCATGCAAACAATCCAAGGCTCTTGTGTTTGAGCTCTCCCAGAGTCCTGAATCCACTTCTGCGAGTCTTAGCTGAGCAGTGTTCCCAAACCAGGCTGCTCTGACTGAAATTCTCGTGGTGGATTTAGCCTGTTCCCACGGAATAAACGGAATTTCCGAGCGGGGATGGGAGAGCCCCCGAGGGCTGAGCAGGAGAAGCAGGAAGGAATCCATGGCCACGTGTGCCTTGGGCTGAGTGGGTGATCACTTCGATTACACTCAGGTATGTGATTCCTCAAGCACACCTGTGGAAACCTTTAATGGCTCCCAATTACCCCTTGGCATCGGGCAAGGCTCCGGAAACCATGGAGAGAAGGCAGAAAGCTACTTCCTTGCTGGGAAAGTCCAGAGTGGAAAGAACCTGGTGGTTATTTCCCCTGGATATTTGTAGGAATTAAGGCCACAAAGCCATTCTAATAATTGGGGAAGGGGGGGGGAATAAAAACAAGATGAACACACCACCACCACTCCAACCAACCTTAACTGGAGCGTAACCTTCGTGTTAACTCGTTTGTCCAGTTCATTCACTTCCTATTATTCCCTGGATCATGCTTTGAATAATTTCCATGATCTGTTTCTTAAGTCCTGCCCCTTTTGATGTCATCAATTTGATCCATATAGGCTGGACAGCTCCCAATGTGTCTTCACTTAGAAATCGGGGAGCTTTGGACCAGGACTCGTCTTCTTCTGCTCAGGAAAAAGCCCAGGGCTGAGTTTAGTGGCTTCTCTAAACACTCAAAGATAGAATTTCTGCCAAGGTACAGTGGGGGGGTTGTGATTTGCTTGTTTTCCTGTGTATTTCTGTGTATCTGTGCTGGATCTGTGGCTGTGGATACCTCTGCACGTGGTTAATTATTTGCCTCCACGACATTAATTATTCTGTGTTTGCTGTGTCGACCATTGAGTTGCTGTGAGGATCCAGGAGCATATTTTTGTTTGCCACTGATTTCTTAGAACCTGCAGCCTTTTCCAGGCACTTCCCCCAGGCAGCTGGTTTTGTTAAATCCCAATTGTTGTGTTTAATGAATTAGTGGTGGGCTAATTTAGTGGTGGAGAGAATTGTGCTGCTGCCCGTACACACGTGTGTGCTGAAAGATTCCCTCTGGGTTCTTTTGCATTATCATATGGGGTTTTTTTTCATTCCAGTTATTTTAAGAATGCAGATTTGATTGGGCTGAACTAGCCATGGCTTTAAAAGCCCAGGCAGAAGGTCTGAAAGTCGGGGTTTGACTCTTCAGAGCTGGATTTTTTTTAGATTCAAAATTATACATCAAAACCCATGTTTGATAGATTCTTTTAGCATTCACTTTGGGTAGCTATGGCCTTTTATTCTGCTTTTTTCTCATGAGAGCAAGGCTGAGTAGTGAGATGGACAAGGAGTCTGAGCTTTCATCTCATCCCAACAATTCTCCAGTTATTTGTGCCCTCCTTGTCTTCAGACTCTCTTCCTGTGTTTTTAAGGTTTTTATTTGGAGCTAAGGTTGGAGCAAAGTGTTGTCCTCAGTAAACTTCTGTTAATAGCATAATAGGCAGGTGATTCACAGAGTGCTGTAATGTTGGGAACTCACACCTTACAGGACCTGGTGTCATGTTCAGCCAGTGGAAGTCTGTCACCAGTGTCCCCAACTGGCACTAGAACCCATGGAGGTGCCCTCAGACTAAAACTTGGGAGCAGAAATAATGTTCAACACAAAGGCTGAAATTCTCTGCAGTGGCACAGGAGATGTTTTACTTACTGGGACAAAGGAAAGGTGGATTTGGATCTCTAGTTCTGCCACTCTTCTGGGTGATTTTCCATTTCTGTGCTTCCTTTTCCCTCCTGTAAAATAGAGAGAAGATTTTTAGATGCCTGGAAGAAGCTACTTATGAAAGAGATAAGTGGCAAAGAAGCTGTTAATAGCACTAATTAATATTTTGGTGGTCTTCAGAAACAACCCCAGAGCATTTTATTTTAAATAGCATCTGCCATGCTTTGCCCACATCCTGATTTGGTTCATCCCCTCTGTGGTTTCAGCTGAGGTGGTGTTTTTCTCCACTTTCTTTCCTAAGTACCAGAGTCTGAGCTCTGAACTACTCTGGTTCATCTTGGAAGAGATTTCAGGGGTGGCAGAAATGAATCCTGATTATTCTGCAGGATGAGTGAGGGCAAAAAACGAGAACCAGATTCTAATCTGCCCCTTTTGCTCACTTGAAAAGTGGGTTTATCCCAATTCCTTGGCACGAGGATGAAGGCACGTGGCTGGTTCTGAGCCAGGCCCACAATATTCCACTCATGGCAATGAACTGCAGATCTGTGTGAACACACAGTGGGATGACACTTCAGAATTAAATATTGGTTCTTAGAAAGAAGAAAACAAGCCACCCCTTTGGCTGCAGACTCCTGAGCAGGGTGTGCATTAGTCACCTTGGCTTTGCATGTCCACACTGACAGAGAAGTCATTTGTCAGTGTGGTCAAACACCTCCATTTCTTCACCAGCAGCACACAGAGGGCTTGACCTCTTTGCTAATTCCTGGTGTCTCTGCCCACACTTACTGCTGGATTTTTCCAAAAACAAACTCCCCAGGGCCTGTTTGGAAAAATCCACAGATGGATGGGGAAGAATCCACAGATGGATGGGGAAGAATCCACAGGTGGATGGGGAAGAATCCACAGGTGGATGGGGAAGAATCCACAGGTGGATGGGGAAGAATCCACAGGTGGATGGGGAAGAATCCACAGGTGGATGGGGAAGAATCCACAGGTGGATGGGGAAGAATCCACAGGTGGATGGGGAAGAATCCACAGGTGGATGGGGAAGAATCCACAGGTGGATGGGGAAGAATCCACAGATGGGTTATGGTCATTCTCTAACAAGATTTTTTGGGTTTTTTTGGGGGTCTCCTTTCACAGAAAGACACGTAGAGGATGGAGCAGGGAGCGGCGAGGGAAGAAGGCAGGGAGGAAGGTTTGATCGAGTTCTATGACTCCTTCAAGGACATGTTTGAGTTCTTCTGCAAGAACACGACCATCCACGGCACCATCCGCCTCGTGTGCTCCGGCAGCAACAGGATGAAAACGGCCTTCTGGACCCTGCTGCTCCTGGCCAGCTTTGGGATGCTCTACTGGCAGTTTGCCCTCATGTTCAGCCAGTACTGGGCCTACCCCGTGGTCCTGACCATGTCCATGCACTCGGAGCCCAAGATGTTCCCAGCAATCACCATCTGCAACCTGGATCCCTACAGGTATCCTGGGCTTTCCTCGGGGCGGTCAGGAAGGGTCAGGGCCCCCCAAACTGCATCCCAGGGGGGAGAGGGAGATCTCTACCTCGCTCAGGGGAGGTGGAAAGGGATTGTTGTTGTTTCCAAACTGGTTTCCAGATAAGATCTTGTCGGGAATTGGGCAAGAGCCGGATAAGATCTTGTTGGGAATGGTGTAGCAGTTAATTCCATCCGCTGACTCAGGATAGAGGGAACTCTGCCTGGCTGGGAGCTGCTGGCTGATGTTGTGCTCTGATAAAAACAGCCTTTCCCTGAAAAACTGTGGCTGCTGTGCCTGTTCCTTCCTAACTAAACTCCTGATGTCTGGAATAACATGTGTCAAAAGCTGAGTCTCCTTATTTTTCACTCCACAGAAATGGAAAGAATGGAGTAAATAAGGCAAAAGTACAATTTGTGTGGAAGTCTCTGTGGCTCTGCTTGTCAGGCTCACACAGCAGTGGCCAAGTTATCAAGAAGTTTCACATTACATAGTGAAGGAATTATGTAATTTCCTTGGAATAATTAGCTAGGTGGCTGACAGGAAGGCCAGTTTGTGCAGCTCAAGTTCTGAGCTTTGCAGTGGAGGATCCAACAACTGGAAATTCAGCTCCTGGAGCTCCTGATAAATTAATTTATTGGTGTTCTAAGCAAAGGCACCATAACTGCTGGATATTCTCACACACATCAAGCTCTGCAGGGACCAGAACAGCCCTTCCAGAGGTGCTGAGAGCACACAAAATACAGTGCTTTTGTCTAAGGGAAATGTGAATATTCACAAAGAGCTGCTAACTGTTCTCCTGGCAGGTTTGAGCTGGTCAGTGAGCACTTGGTGCAGCTGGATCGCATGGCAGAGGAATCCATCACCTTCCTGTATGGCATCAACACCTCAGCCAGGTTATTCCACATGAATGAGGGGAATATCCGTGTCAAGGACTTGTCCAGCATGGGGAACCTCAGCAGGTCGAGCTTCAAGCTGAGCCAAAACTTCTCCCTCCTGAGAACGACTGACCTGAGGTCAGGGAAGAAACATTCCAGTGTGGGCTTCAGGCTGGTGAGTGTGTCCTCCTCGAGGCTAAACCTGGCTCCAGACACAGACAGCAAGGACCTGCTGCTCCCCCAGGGACAGGGGGAGAGGGGGGAAGTCCTCCAGCAGGGCAGGATGGGGGCCCACCCCAAAAAAAGTGAGGAAAAACAAGCAGGGAAAACTCACAGGGGGTGTCCAGGTCCAACCAAGAGTCCAGCTCAGCAGGGAAGTTCCTGGTGGTGAGGCAGGTTTAAACTCAGGATGTGAAATTAGGCATCAACAGGGTCCATGGTGGGGCAGGAGCCCAGCAAAGCCCTGCACCACAGCCTAAGAGAGGTTGAACTCTGCCTCAAGCCAGGCTTAAATAGACCCAGGGGCAGAGGGAGTGGGTGGAAGCCCCAGGTGAGGCTTTTCAGGGCCATTAAAGGTCTCACAAGGCACATTCAAAAATAAAAAAGAGTGAAAAAAATCATTTCAGACAGATTGGAGGATGGGGGTTTTTTTCCCCTGCCTCAGTCCATCCCTGTGCATCAATTTATGCTGATTGTGAGGGTTGTTGTGAAGTGAAAAAACAGCAACATCAGTGAATTGACCCAGCCCAGCTTGACAAGTTCCTCAGGGAATGGCAGGAACAGGCTGTGGGAATCACTGCACCCCTTTCTAAAAGTACACAAAAGTACAGACTTGCAAAAATAGAGGTTTAGCAGGTGATCCTAGAAATAACAGAGCAGGATCCCTCAGTTCTCAGTGCTGTGCTACTGGAAATGCTGCAGATAAAACAAAATACAGCAGTAACAAATCCAGAGGGTGGATACAATAAATGTGTGTCTGTGGCCTTGGGAGAAAACACAGATACTTCAGATTCTTCCTATCCAAACCTGGGTTAATGTAGATCCAGGAATAGAAGCTTGGATTGGTGTGGCTGGAAAGACCAGCAGTTTTTGCCTGGTTATTCTCATCCTGCCCTGTGCTGTAGTCCTGCACCAGGCAGACTTTCCCCAGAACCTGTGGGTGTTCCCCTGGCTGAGGCCTGAGTAAGACCAGAGAAAGTGTCCCAGGGCTCTGTTCATGATTCATGGGCTGTACAGAATTCCCAGCAGCCCTGTCATTCCTTCTCCCAAGGTTCTGGAGTTCATTTCTCTGCTCCCTCCTCCTGCCTCTTGCCCTGAGCTCACCTGATGCAGCTCCAGGGAGAGAAGCTGCTCACACAACACAAGATGCTTCCAGAGGTTCCTTCCAACCTCAGCCATTCTGGGAGAACTCAAATCATCACAAACTTCACTCTCTGGAAAAAACCCAGAAGTTTCCCTTATCCCTGTATCCAGTATTGCCTCTTCCCTGTGATCTCTGTCACCCTTAAGGTGTCATGTGCTGGCTGTGCTGAATATTTCCTTCCTTTCCCTTCTCCCAGTGCAATGCCACGGGTGGGAATTGCTTCTACAAGACCTATTCCTCGGGGATGGATGCGATCCTTGAGTGGTACAGGTTCCACTACATGAATATCATGTCCCAGCTGCCAGTTATAATCAACATTTCTGACCACGAGGAGCAAATAGAAGACATGGTCTACTCCTGCCAGTACGATGGGGAGCCCTGCAGACCCAGGTGGGGCATAACTGGGATTTCCCTTCCCATATTCCCTCCTGTCCCTGCACACACACCAACAAAACACATCCTACACATCCTATTTATTGTTAAATGATTCATTAAACCCCCTCAACACCTCTCTTCGTTCCAGTGACTATGTCCACTTTCACCACCCTGTCTTTGGGAGCTGCTACACTTTTAACAGCAAGGGGACAGACCCTTTTTGGACAGCTACAAAGCCAGGAATTCCTTATGGTATGTTATTTGGGTGGGGGAAAAGAGCTAAAGTTAATATAATTTGGCCATGGATTAATAAGTCTTCTATTCTGATGTATTCAGCCCTCTCTTCTGGTCCGGTGGCACAAATTCTTTGCTTGTGATAAGTCATATCAACCCTAACTTACAGCAAGCAGAATGTTATCTTTGTTTTCAAACAGAGTGTTATTACAGTCATTGTTGCAGTATGTTATATTATTTTGCAGCATATGATGGTATTATTGCAGTATTTTATGGTATTAGGGCAGTTTTGGAACAGGCTGGTGCAATTCTACCTGACCCCCGTCCAGGTCTCTCAGGACAAAGAATGGCTCTTCTGCCAGCTAAACCAGCAATTTAATCAGTGCTGCCAGTTCCAGATGTGCTGGTGGTGCTCTCTGGGCCCAGAGCAGGCTGTGATGTGCTCCCTTCCCCTTGGCTTGCAGGCCTTTCCCTGATCCTGAGGGCGGAGCAGAAGGATCACATCCCGCTGCTGTCCACGGTGGCGGGAGTGAAGGTGATGATCCACAACCACAACCAGACCCCCTTCCTTGAGCACGAAGGCTTTGACATCAGACCAGGCATTGCCACCACCATTGGCATCCAGCAGGTTGGCCACTGGCTCCAGAGCTTTGTTCCTCCTTCTTTTTGTGGAGCTGGGAAGAGCTGGCACCCCCTGACCCACACAACATGTCCCCTCCTTGCCTCCTTTATTTACACAAACCCCTTTTCTCTCTTTGCTGTGCTCAGGCTCCCACAGGTAAACCAAAAATTATTCCAAATGTGGCCTTTTTTTGTCCTCAAACTGGGGCCTGGTGTGGTTTATACACCAAGACTTTTGCACCTTTTCAATCCCATTCCAGCTCTGCACCTGGTGCAATATTGGGATGAGAACTTCTGGAAGTGATTTGGTTGTTTTGGACAGGAGGAGTTGCTGCCTGTCAGCTGAACCACAATGGCTAAATACTAAATCAGGGGAGATTTGGATTGGGTATCAGTGAAAGGTTCTTCCCCCAGAGGGTGGTTGGCACTGACCAGGCTCCCCAGGGCAGTGGGCACAGCCCCGAGGCTGCCAGAGCTCCAGGAGGGTTTGGACAACGCTCTGAGGGACAGGGTGGGATTGTTGGGGTGTCTGTGCAGGGCCAGGGGTTGGACTGAATGACCTTTGTGTGTCCAGCTCAGGATATTCTGTGATTCTATGACTGACCACCTGAACTCTCCCACCTCTGCCCTGATACTTTATATTTATCAGCAAAGTGTAGCTTTGCTGCTCTTACACCTCCCTGGACATCCTGTGCTGTCCTGCTCCCTGCAGTGAGGTTTGGGAGGTGATGGCTGTGCCCAATTAACACTGCTAATCACTCTTTTGTGTGTCCACAGGATGAGGTGAATCGCCTGGGTGGCAATTATGGGAAGTGCACAACTAATGGGGATGATGTGGATGTGAAGCTGCTGTACAACAACTCCTACACCCTGCAGGTACTGTGGGAATGCTGGCTGAGCCCCAGCTGAGCACACACAGCTCATCCCTCCCTCTCCAGAGAGCTCCTCTGAGTCAGCAGCTTCACTGCTGCAGAGAACAGGGGTTCCTGCCCCTCCAAAAGGAGCTCCCGACCAGGGTGTTATCACTTGGAATGTGTTTGACTGAGGGGCGGAATAATCAGTGCCAAACACTGGGGCTGTTCCCTCTTTCTGACCTGAGGGAGATCAGGCCAGTCAAGGCTGTCCTGCTGCTCTGGTGGGATGTTCTTGGGCCATCAGGTCTTTATTTGTGTCAGTAGTTGCTCCTGGCTCGAGTTTTTTCTGGCTGTTTAACTCAGATGTTTCTGGGCATAATGAACAAGAGAGCTGGGAAGATTCTGTCTCCCAGAACATAAAATCAAGGAATGAGAAGTGAAACCCTTCACATCATCGTGGCTGGGTGTCTTTTTGCAGTGACAAAACCTGGACCTTGTCTCCTGAGAGCTGCATCCTCCACGCTGGAGATTTGGGCACCTGAGAATTCCTGTCTTATCCGACCTCTTTTTGCCTTCTTTATTTTCCAGGCTTGTTTGCATTCCTGCTTCCAGCACATCATGGTTCAGAAGTGTGGCTGTGGCTATTACTACTACCCCCTGCCCCCTGGGGCTGAGTACTGTGACTACAACAAGCAGCCTGCCTGGGGTAAGAGCCAGGGACTGCTGGCTTGTCCCCCTTGGAGAAGGGAACTCCCTCCTGCAGCACTCCCTGGTTTGGGGACTCCTTGGATCACTCCTGCTTAGATGGACTCATGGAATCACAGAGGGGACCCACAAGGATCATCCAGCCCAGCTCCTGGCCCTGCACAGCACATCCCAACACTCCCCCCACGTGCCTGAGAGCGTTGTCCAAATGCTCCCTGAATCCCTGAATCCAGTGGGTGACAGGCACCTGGCTGGGTTATTCATGGATATCGAGCTGGTGATAAAAACTCCTTTATTAAGGACTTTCATAGAGGGTCAAACCCTCTCATCTTCTCAGCACTGGTGGCTGTGCTGGTGTGAGAAATACGTGGATGAAACTCTTCCCTGGGAGGGTGGGGAGGCTCTGGCACAGCTGTGGCTGCCCCAAATCCCTGGGAGTGTCCAAAGCCAGGTTGGAGCAACCTGGGATAGTGGAAGGTGTCCCTTCCAACCCAAACCTTTTGTGATTCCATGATTCTGAGACAAAGCTTTGAATGAACCCTCCTGGTTTCCTGGTGGCCCCCCCTCAGCAGACCCTCACCTGCACTTCCAGGGGGTGAACCTCCTCTGGAACCATTCCAAAGGGAGAGGAAGCATCTGAGAGTGTGTTCCTTCCATTCCTTTCCCCAGGGCACTGCTTTTACCAGCTCTACAACAGGCTCAGAAATCACCACCTGAACTGCTTCGACCAGTGCCCCAAACCCTGCAGGTGGGTCCCAAAAACAGAGCTCAGAAATGCCAGCTTGGAGGGGGAACTGAGTGGAAAATTTCTGCATCAACTGGCTTTTTCTGAGCCACAGAGGTTTCAGTGTGATGTTTGAACCCCAGTGCTGGGAAAGGGAAAAGATGGCATTAGACAAATTAAATAAGAACTTTGTATGTCCCTGACAGCAAGGAGGGGAAGAAATAGTTTTAATCACACTACAGTGTTTTATTAAAGCCCAAACCAAGCTATTTTGTGTAATTTCTCAACCTTTATCACTTTATTTTTACCTTTTTTATTTGGGGTCAGTTTCAAAATGGAAAGACGTGTTTTAAAGCTAAATATTTTCATTTTGAACGTATCAAAGAAAAGCTACCACCCTTTTGAAACCATTCTAGTTTTCCTCCTGATCTGAACAGTTTTTCAGGCAGCCTCTGGTTTTATTTTCTAAGCTGACTTAGGGGGCTTTTTCCAAGGACCTCGAGAGCTTTCCCAGTAACTTCTGCTTTGGGCACTAGTTGGGATTGTTAAACTCTTTCGTGGCAGGAGTCATTGTGATCATAATCTCCTCTTTTATCTCCCCAGGGAATCCCTGTACAAGGTGTCTGCTGGGACAGCAAAGTGGCCATCAGCAAAATCTCAGGTACTGAGTACATCAGCGTGTATTTCCTTGATATTCTGGCAAATGTGGCTGGTGCTTGATAGCTATCACTGTGTGTTATAAATCAGCCAATTACATCATTTTTTAGTATTTTTCATAGCCATTTGATTGCTAAAAATCTACATAGAAAACACAGAAAAGCTCCATAGGCAGGACTGCCACTAACACCCATCTTTGCTGCAGGACTGGGTCCGCCAGGCTCTGAGGCACCAGAATGGATACAACTCCACCAGCAACAGGTTAGTCCCTGTTAAAAACTCTGGATTAACTCTTCATCCTCCCAGAATTTGTAGATGGTAAGGCTGGAAAGGGAGGACCAGAGAAAAAAAATGTGCAGGGCCATCCAATTAACTTCCACCTCTCCTCACAACGCTGTGAGATGTTGACTCCCGGGAGCTTTCTCCGTGTTGAACTCTCTCAGGAGGAAGGTTTGTGGGTGTGGGGACACCTCTCTTGCCTGGGAATCAGCAAGTCAAACCAGCAGGTGAATGCCAGGTGATGTCCCACCGTCCCTGACTGCTCCCTCTCTCCCATCCAGGAGGGACATTGCCAAGGTGACCATCTTCTACCAGCAGCTCAACTACCAGTCTGTGAACGAGTCTCCTCTGCTCTCAGTAGGTTCCACCCCGTCAGCTCCAAACCCTGTGCCCTGTCATTAGTTTTGGGGTGTCAGGATGGCTGGAGGGAGGGTTATTTACAGCTGCCAGCATGGGAATATTCTCCTTAGGGAAGAGACTGGGAGTTTTTTCCCATTTTACACCTCATTCCCTCCCCGGATGGCAGCACCGAGCTGACCTGCTGGCAACGGGCAAAGATTTCCTCTTCCCAGGTTGATAAACACAACCCTCTGACTCTTCCCACAGGAGAACCTGCTGCTGTCCAGCATGGGGAGCCAGTGGAGCCTCTGGTTTGGCTCCTCAGTGCTGTCTGTGGTTGAGATGTTCGAGCTGCTCATCGACACCCTGGTCCTGTCTCTCCTCTTCTGCTACCAAAGGCTCAGGTCCAAGAAGACCCTGAGAGTGGCTCACACTGCCACTGTCCCCAGCGTGAGCCTGGCCCTGGAGAACTACAGAGTTGTGCAGGAAGAGGCTGGGAAAGGGGAGGATTCTGCTCAGGGTCCCCCCTCTGGGGTGGCTGTTGCCAGGGCCAGCAGTGGGGACCTGCACCTTCACCCTCCCCCCAGCAAGGTGGGAATGGCTGAGAGCTGCCCTGAGGTGGTGCTGGGGGGGTTTAGGGCCACACAGGACAGCAGTTTGGGAGGGGAACTGAAGAGCTGAGGGGGTGTCTGTGTGCCTGGAGAAGTGGGAGACTGGGAACTCCTCTGCTGCTGCCAGGAAGGTGCCAAACAGAGACATCCTGGATCCACGGCCTGGGAGAGCCTCCACACCTCCCTGAGCCTGGAAATCCTCCTCCAGCTGCTGCAGGTTCCCTGCTAACCCATCCACGTGTCCTGGAGCCAGGGTTAGTGGATCCTGAGGAGCCTCTGGGGAGGGCAGAGCTGCACTTCTGCTCTTGGGACAGTCCTTGAGTTCCCTCACAAAAGCCTGTTCACAACTCCTCATTTATGAACCCCTGTGAGGAAACCAGCCTGTGGCTTCAGGCAGGCCCATCTACATTTCACAGACGTGCTCCAGCCTGGCTGTTCATGGAAAGAATTCCAGTGGAGGCCAAGGATTGCCTGGTCCAGTGGAAGGTGCCCCTGCCCATGGCAGGGGGTTGGAAGGAAATGAGCTTTGAGGTCCCTTCCAACCCAAACCATTCCATGATTCCATGATTCACATCCAGGGGTGTCACGAGGACGACAGAGCTTGTAACAGGCTCTGATTCCAGCTTGGCTTCCAAGACACCCCTTGTCCTGAGCCTGTTCCTGTTGCATTTTGAGGCCAAGGCACAGGATGCTGCTGCTGAGATGCTTTTAGACTCACCCCAGACAATTTCAAACAAGACTGGCTCTCCCTCAGAGGGCAAAGGAAGAGAAGAAATGGGGTTGATACCTTTGTCAGGTGAAAAAGCATCTGATTTCTGTAGAAGGTTAAACAGTGCTGCGTTTTTGTTGCAGTCCATTTATAAACAGAGATGGTTTCATGTTAATATTTGACAGTAACTTATATGTACATAACATAACACGTTTATTTTTGATGCTGACGTTTGCACAGGAGCATTTTACTCTGTTATAACCTTGTTTGTGACTTTCTGCAGAAAATGAGAGTTAACAAGAAATCCACGAGCTTTGTTTTGTAACTTTTTTTAAAGAATAAAATGCTCTGACTACAGACTGTGACTGAGGGTTTAGTTTGACTTTGTTTTGCCTTCAATTGATATTTGGGGTCCTTGTTGCCTAATTGTTATTTCTGGAAACATCTTCTTCAAAAGGTCCAGAAGCTTAAATTTATAAGGGCCAAATCATGGGAAGAGTTTTGCTTCCAGACAGGGAGGTGGAATCCTCCCAGCCAAGTACCAACATGGTTTTGAAAGCCTCAGTTTTGCTTGATTTGCTTAATACTGGTCTCAGTGTGCTAGAAAAATCACTGCATCTTGTAACATAATTTCCAGAAGGAGCCAAGTCTGGGAGAAAGGATCAAATCCTCTGTCCAAAGGTCCCAGCAGGACCAGAGATCAAGTGGTGACGTCTCGTGGTCAGATTTGGCACAGGAGGGATGTGCCAACACAGAAGACAGGGATGGGGAAAAATCTGCTTCCCACCTGCTGGTGCCACCTTTAGTAGGATCAAATGGTTTCTGTGGGAGCCCAGGAACAGGGATCAGGTGTGGAGGGAGCTCAGCTCACTCTCTGCTGAGGGTGGGGATCAATTTTCAGCTTAGCAGGTTCCTCTTTATTACAGAACATCCCTCAGCCCTGCTGCAGTTGGGAAATCACCTCCCAAATTCTGCATTGGGGTCATTCTCTGTGCCTGTGATGTCAGTGCTGAAATATGTGAAGCTCTCACACCTGAGCTGGGCTTTGCCAAAAAATCAAGGCCCAAAAGGGGGGTCAGTTGTGCTCAGAATCACACGAGCACATTTTATTCATATGACATATTCAAATCACATATTTATTCACATGACTGTGAGTAAATCCAGCTCCCTGCTCCAGTGCCAGGCTGGGCTCTGCTGGCCCCCAGAGCTTGTTGCTGGAGCAGAACAAGCTGCTGAAGGGCACCAGCAGATAATAACAGCCCTCTGGGACAGCAGAGCCACAGAGTTCAGGTGTCCCAGCAACGATTCCACGACGAATCTCCCCGTGCAGGAATGGTTCTTATGCTGCAATTCTGGGGGTAATTAGGCACCAGCATCCCAGCAGTGACATCTTTGCTTCCCCAGCTGCTGCTTGACCCTTCTGAGGCAATTTTGGAGCTGCTGAGCTCATTTTTACCTGGGGGTGAACCCACGTAGCCACGGGGGGAGAGATAAGTGAAGGATCCCAGGTATTCAGTGAAGACCTTTAGTCTTTCAGGCAGAGCTCCTGTGGCCCTTGTTTGACACAGGCAAGCAGTGTCACTGTCACCCACAGGCAGCAGGACAGAGAGCTGCTGTCAGGAGCTGATCATGTTGATAAAATCATGAAAATATCCCTTGTGAGGTCACCAGTAGAACATTTGTCCTGGCACCACTGAGCTAAAACCCCAGTGACAAGAACCCTCCTGCTGTGGCAAAGTCCTCAGTCCCAGACTTTGCAAGATATTTGAGCATTTAATCCTCATTAACTAAAGGAAAAGAGTCTTTTGGAGAGCTGGGCTTCTGCAGTCACATTTCAGTCTTGAGTGTGTTTATCCTTGGGAAGTTGTGTGAGGTTTTTTTAGCCAGGAAATAGTCAGGGAGGGGCAGTGGGAGTCAGTGAGAGGGTGGGAGCAAGCCAAGTGTCTCCCAAACCCTGTGCTTATAAATTTACTGGAATATCACACAGCTCTCCTTCCATAAATGCCTTAAAAATTACTGTAATGCTCCTATTTAATTCCTATTTAACTCCTCCACTGAGTTAATGACTCTACCTGGATTCATTAATTGGGATCTATTTGTCCCTCCAGAGGAAAACAGAATTTATCCCACAGTTTCCCTTTCTCCATTTGTTTTCCACACTGGGCAGGACAGAAATCACAAGGCCAGGCCAGTCTTGTCTTTTTTATTTTATTTGTCCTTCTTATTTTATTTTTTTCTGCCACAGACACACGGGATGGGAGAGCCCAAGGAGGGGGGAAAGGGTGGTCCATGTGCAGAAGGGACATTTCCATGGAGTGCAAGGATCAAGGATTAACTGATTCAGGAATTCAGGAAGCACCAGTGGGTGGGTTGGGGCAGGGGGGTGACCTGAGCCCTGCCAACCTTTACCCCAAAGCAGCCTGAAATCCCATCCTCACAAGACAAGAGTCACAGAAACCCAAACCAGAAATGCAGAGTATTCGTGTGGCATTCCAGGCTACTCAGCTGCCACACAGCTCAGCCCGTGGGCTGCAGAGGGAAAGGGAAACAGGTTAAAAGGGGGTTTTCCAGCTCCAGTTAATACAGGCAGCAAGGCAAGAAACCCTACATCAATAAATCGAGCAAAGGAGGAGGAGGAGGGAAGGAGTTTATCTAGATTTTTATTGACAGTGCTTCAAGAGACCATAGAAGAGAAGGGAAAGGAGGAAGGGGGGGAAAAAAGGCAGACACCACAGCAACAGGTTTAAAATTGTACAAAGATAATAACATAGAGAATATCTGGTTCCATGGTTACAGTTCAGTACAGGCTGTGTAGGGAAAGGGAGGGGGGATTAAAAAACCTGTTACAAAGTCGTACCGAAAGCAGGCAAGTGAAGGGAGGAGGTTAATAAGGTTACAGCTTTATTTACAGCAAGTGGCACAGCCCCGGGGCCACCAACCACTCTGAGCAGCTCTGGCCTGGCTACAGGACTCCTTTGTCCCTCCAGGACTCCTTTGTCCCTGTGCTGTTGGGAGAGGAAGGTTTGGGAGCCCCGGGAAGGGGTTGCCAGGAGGGCGACCCTGCGGAAGGAAAGGCTGGAGCAATTCCCGGGATCCAGCACCCCCAGGGCGGGGAATCCACACCAACACTGCGTGCTGTGGGAGGGGTGGAAGTCAACTGAGAGGGCCACAGGGCCATGGGCAACCTGAGGGATGCCACGGGTCACTCCCAGGGGTCACCTATGGGAGCAGGAGGACACGGAACCCAAACGTGCTCTGTCCTGGCCCCCGCGGGGAGGAAGGTGCTCAGTGCTGGGTTTGTGGAGAAAATGCTCCTTCTCCAGAAATCCTCTCTGCCCATCCCAACTGCTGCACTGGGAGCACTCGTGGTCCTCCTCGTGCCTTGGGAACTCCCCTGGCTCCAACCCTTTGGCTCCTCGTTCCCTCCCCACAACCCTTCTCTGCCCTGTCTTCCCTCCAGCACAGCTCAGGACGGGTGTGACCCCAGCCCAAATTCCCAGCAGGGTGTGACCCCAGCCCAAATTCCCAGCAGGCAGACTGCTGTGAGCCCTGTTCCTATGGAAACAGCACTGCTATATCTTGGAATCTCAAAAAAACCAACCAAACAAACAAACAAACCCACCCCAAAAACGTGTTTGTCCAGAACTCCCCCTCTCCCCTCTGCTGCTCAGTCCCTCCTTCCCACGCCCCCCTCTCCATGTGACAGCACCACACTCACCCACACTCCACAGGGGTGTTTGTCACCAGCTAAGCCACGGTTGAATGTCACCTTTCAGCCTGTTTTGTCTTTGGTTGAAAGCAAGAATGCTCGGGCAGTGAGGGGACACGTGGGCTGGGGGCAGCCCAGGGGCCTGGCAGGGACCAGCCACGTCGTGGCCACTGGACAGGGAGTTCATCAGTGCATTTCTTTAGGAGGTCCTGGGGGTTTTTGTCTTGCATAAATAACGGCCAGTTTTGCTGCTCTGAGATGTGACTGATCCAGTTCTTCAAAAAATCATCTGTTCAACTCTCTCTTCAAACCTGCAGGATCATCCACTCCATGACCTCAGAGGTCTCTTCCAACCTCAGTGATTTTATTTTACACTCATCACAGCCTCAGCTTCTCCTATTTTTAATTTTTTTTTTTTGTTAAAGACATTCTTTAAATGCCTTTAAATTCTTCCAATTCCAGTTTTTCCTCCCTCACTCCCCACTGCAGGGACCATCTCAGAGTCAGCAATATTAAAATAACCTGAGGCTTCCCTGGATGAGAAGGGAACACAAGAGGGGATCGTTTCAACTTGCCAGCACACCCCTGAACTCATCCCACCTGGAATCAGGGACGGGTGTGGCAAGACCCCAAAGATTCAAACCTACCTGTCCAGGCACTTGGTTAAAGGGTTGGGTCAAATAAAAGCGAGGACAGGTAGAGAAATATTCACCCAGATGGTCAAAAAACTCAAAGGATGAAGGATCCATGTGATGGTTTGGGCAATGCCTGGCACGTTGCTTTCTAGACAAAGGCAAATCTCCTCGTGTTTATCTGTGGTTGCACCCAAGTCACCGTCAGAGAGAGAAAACAAACCTGCCCTCTTTGAAAAGAAACAAGAGTGGGGGGAAAAAAGAGCAATTCTGGCATTGAAATGTCTCAAAACAACAGAAATCCAGCTGGTTTGGAAGCAGGGAAACAAGAAAATACTGGATTTCTGGTTTCCCTGGAGCCTGGTGAGCCGTTTCCTTCGCTGAAAGCAAAATTTTCTGTCCAGCTTCCCCACTCTCCCCTGCAAACTTTGAAAGGCACACACACACACACACACACACACACCCACACCCCAAGCCAAAAAATAAAAAAAAACCAAACCAAAGAAACACAGAAAACATCGAGAAGTGCCTCCTTAACGTGTTTTTTTTTACCTGGAGAACTTAATTTTGTTTTGGAAACTGCGGGATGTACTCGAGTGTTGGGTTTATATTTCGAATTTGAAGCATTTAATGCCTCATGATCTGTATAATGAAAACAGAAGAGAAAGGGGAGGAAGGGGAAGGGGAAAAGAAAGGAGAATTGTGGGGGGGAGGAGGGGAAAAAAGGCAGGTTTTGAAAAATATTCCCTAACAATGCTACAAAAAAAAATCCTGACATTAAATACAGACCAACTGTATTGAATAAAAATTGCACTAGTCCTCTGGGCACATCAATAATAAATTAAATACTTAACAATTTCACTGATTAAAAAAGACAGCACAAAACCCATAACAAAAGAACATAAAACCCCCCAATACTGTAATGTAGGAAAAGTGCACAAAGTTGCTTTATACATTGAATCTAAATAAAGTACCAATACATGTTAAATAGATAAATTGTCTTGCAGGACACTGCTTTTTGCATCAGTATTTACATTTTGCTTTAACTTCATGTACTTCAGCAGTGAGTCTGAGCTTCAAAGGACCGAACTGTACATGATTTTTTGGATGTTCCCATGAAATAAAAACGACCCAAAGTGGAAGCCACAGTTCTCCTGGGCTTACAGAAAGGATCAGTTTTGTATTTCTATAACTTCTCCTAAAAAGCTGGGGAAAAACCCCGATTGGGGTGTTTTAAGTCGCTGTGCATGTAAAAAAAAAAACAACTCATTGCTGGAACAAAGATCCATGAACAGAGCAAGGACCATGGCAGTGGTGGAACAGTTATTTCACTCTGGAGATCTTTGAGGTACCCTGAAGGATGCCAGCTCGGATTCAGCGTGGGAAGGGCACGACTTGAGGGCACATCAGCACCAAAAAACAAAGTCTGGATCGATGCAGGTCAGTATAAAACAGGATAGAGCTGGAGAGAGGATTCACTGCAGGGAATCTCTCAGCTCCTACCCCAGCAGCAGAGCGAACTCGTGGCTGGGTGAGGGTTGTGGAGAGCACTCCAAGTGCTCAGGGGGATGGCAGGATGTCACCCTGAGCGTGGCACAGCCCTGAAGGGCACTGCTGGGTTGGGGACAGGCTCAGCACCACTGGCCACCGGCAGCCAAGCCCAGCCCAGGACAGGGAGGGCTGCAGGGCTTTGCTCCCCCGTGATTTCCAGCCTGCAGGTTTGCTCCTGGCCACACTCAGACTGAACTGCAGCACCTCCAGCAGCTGCAGAGCAAAGGGGTGCAGCTGCCAGGGAAGGGAGGGACACACGAGTGAAGGCACCACCCTGCTCAGGGAGGGGAAATAATTGGAACTTGAGGAGGTTTGGATCAGAAGGAAGCCAAATCCCAATGCAAATGAGTGAAAGATGAAGCTCCTCGAGCATGGAAAGTGGTAACCTCTGGATCCTGCACGAGAAACACAGAGG
Source organism: Manacus candei (assembly GCF_025592945.1). Taxonomy (NCBI): domain Eukaryota; kingdom Metazoa; phylum Chordata; class Aves; order Passeriformes; family Pipridae; genus Manacus; species Manacus candei. Next base: position 5,793,555 of record NW_026138070.1, read on the forward strand.
GAAGAGATGCTACACCTTCCCACGGGGGGCAGGAGGATGTTTAACCCAGGGCATGGGCAGTGCCAGCTGAGGGGGACCAAGAAGTGGCACTGCCACACACGGGGCATGTCTGCCTGCCTTTGGCATCACTCCCCCAGCTCCTGCCTGCAGTGAGCCCTCTCCATCCAGGGGTGACTCCAGAGTCAAGTCCCTGCTCCCAGCTGTCCCCTGAACCGGGGATTTACACATCCCAGCTCCTCTGAAGTGCAGCAAGGATGGCATTTTGTGCCACGCTGCTCTATCCCACACGTGGTCCTGAGTCACTCCTGAGGGTGCCAGAGCTGGGCAGAGGATGAACAGACCAAGGGATCTGCCCTCTGCCAGCTGCAGGGCCTGTCCTACAGCTTTCACTCAGGGAAAAGTTCAGAGGGAGCACTGCCTGCTCCAAGACCACAGGATAGTTTCAGACCAGGCACTGAGCAGCTAAGAAGGGAGAATTTTCATTTTCCAAGACTGCTGGAAGGAGATTGTTCCTTATTTCGGGAAGCATGAAAGGCCCTGGGGGCAGATTTTGCACTGCAGAGCCCCCAGGACCGTTCCAGATTCAGACACTGGGATCAGAACTGAGCCCTTGGGACTCATCCCAAAGCTCCAACAGGAATGAGAAAGCAACAGGACAAAGATATGGACCTCCAGATCCAGACTGCACAGCCAGGAAACTGCTCTGGCTGCAGGAAAACTTGGGACAGCACTTTCCTAAGGAAGCAGGGACTGTCCCTTGAACTGAGAGGACCCTACAAGAGACTGAGTGGAGTTTATTGATCCACTTGCAGCTCTGTGGGTGGACACTGAGTGCTGCTGGTTCAGTCTCTGAGGGCACATTTAGAGCAACAGCAACAAAACCTACAAAGGTTTCCCCCCCAGCAAGGGGTTTGAGCCACTGAGGGGTGAGCAGAGCAGCAGCCAGGCTGCAAAAACTGTGAAGTCAAACGTGCAGTGGATGAGAAATAAGATGATTTTGTATCACTGCTGATGGAATGCAGGAGGACGGGGAAGTCTGCCTGGGATTCTTGCTTTTCTCGCAAGCTCCTGATCCCCTCAAAATCCCAGGACAATCCATAAGGCACTATGGCCTGACCCCAGAGCCAGCAGCCTCGGTGCCCAGGCAGGGGACTGTCACCCACAAGTCCTGACAAACTCTGATGCCAATTGTGGTTGGGGGACGTTGGGAAGAGGCTCTTCCAGCAGCACAGCTCAGCTCCCAGCCAGAGGACACCAGTGGTACCTGTGCTCTGCCAGCCCTCCCAAGACAGGATGACAGAGCTCCCGCAGCTCTGCAGAGACACAGACCATCAACACAGCAACAAAGTGCTCTGAGCAGATCCACATTCCCTCACTCCAGCCAAGAATAACACGAGGAAAAGGAAAGGAACACTGAGAAGATTCTGCTGGTCACCAGAACCGGGGAACTCCAGAGCCCCTGGGCCAGCTGCTGAGACGCTCCGGCATGCAGGGGGTGAGCACAGAGGGAACACATGCAAGTGGAATTCTCCTTCCCAGGGGTGCTGTCAGAAAATCTGAGGTGACCAGGACACAAACTGAGCTGAAGTCCAACTGCAGGCGTGGCCGTGGCGGGGGCTGGACGTGGCTTCTCTTCCCTGACACAAAGCCCATCGCCGGCGACAAGCTTCTCCCGGCCTCCAAAAAATCAGCACTGCTGCTTCCACAACACTGTGCACTTTGCATCTTGGCCCAGGAAGCAGGGAGCTATGGCTTTGACCAGCTAAACCACCGAGGGCAAAAAAAAACCAATAAGGGGAGGGTGGCTGGTTTAGTCCTGAGAGCAATGAAGGTGAGGAGCCGTCACTCTCAGCCCTACCCCCTCTGTGCCTTCTGGAGCAAAACGTCTCTGCCCCACAGAGCAGCCTGTTCCTGACTCAGAGGTCATCTCTGAAGTTTTCTAAACTGCTGGTCACGCTGCCAGGACCCAGAGCTCCACGCCAGGATCCCTCCCAAGCCAACTCTTCAGACAAGAACTCAGCGCCCTGAGGCAGAGACGGCTTCGTCTGATCGTGTTCTTGGTGGGTTTCTCCTGATGAGAGAAGGTTTCCTTTTCCTTTTCTCTTTTCTTCTCTTTTTTTTTTTTTTTTTGTTTTTGGTTTTTTTTTTTCCTCTTTTTTTTTTTTTTTGTCTCCTTTTATTTTTAATGCTAAACTCTCCTCCCACACTTCTCACACACTTAAGTCCACGTGCCACGGTCTGTAGTCATGCCCTGGGAGTCTCCTACACAAAAAACCAACCATCCAGTAGTCAAGCATGAGAACTTAATGCTTAACAGGAAAAGACCCCCTTGTCCTTCCTGTGTGCAGCTCAACCTATATGTGCAGGCATCAAAAACAGACCAATCTGCAAGGAACACCAATATACCAAGGATGGGGCTTCTCAGGGCTTCTGGAAAACTTCAGCCCAACTTCAAGACAGCAGAGGGGACACGGGGGAGTTGTCACTAACACTCGTCTATATTAAGGCTGATGAACTCCTGTATGCACTTCCTGTACTGCAGCTCAGTGGGGCTGTTGCTGGGATATTGCCCTGGTTGTCCAAAGGGACCCTCTGCTTCCCGCATTTCCTCGTTCATCCGAGCCAGACGCAGCCTGGAGTGGGACAGAGAGAGCACAAGCAGAGAGAGGTTTGGTTATTCCTTCCCTGGTGGCACTGTTCCTGATCCCAGCTCAGCCATGACCTCTTTTCAAGGTGAATATGAAATAATTTAAAGCAGGGAACTAAAATATCACATTTTTTCGAAGGCCCAGTGCCGTGTCCTTTGCACACCCTATTGGGAGTAAACAAGATAATTTAACTGAGGAGATGCACTGAAGCAAAAAAGCTTAACACATCCAGTAGTTTCAGTTTCCAAAAAATGCCAAAATTCACACAGATTCACTGGTGGTATTTTCAGGGGGTATGATTAATTCTAGTGTATTCCTCTTAAGAAAGATTATGCTATATTTTCCAGCATATTCTTTCTGATTGTGCATTGAAATGTGTCCCAGTGACCCTCAGGTTTCTGACAGACCCATTTCTCTCACAGCCAGAGGTCAAAATTTATTGAGAGCTCAGGAGAGTGCAGTGCTGTGTACTGGGAGAACCAGCAAACAGAACCAGAAGCAGTTCTGAGGCCACTCTAAAGCTTCAGCTGACAGTGAAAAGGCCCTGGAACACCAGAGTTATCTCAATCTGTGGGTCCCACTCCAGAGGGGCCGCGGAGGAGCGACACAAGGCTGTGAAAGCGGCACAGTTTGCCCTCTGAACTCGCTGTACAGCATCCTAAAGACTCCAAAGGAAAAACCAGGGATGAGCCAACAGTGGGTTGGTGTTTTGAGTGCCAGGCTGGTTGGCTCTGTGGGCAGTGGCAGCCCTGGCAGCACTCACAGGGTGACGATGTCTGCGTTGGCCGCCTGCACCGCGATGCTCAGCGGGTCCTGCCCGTCGCCGTCCACCGCGTGCTGGTTGGCCCCTCTCTTCAGGAACAGGCACACCTGGCTGCAGGAGGGACAGGAAGGGACCATCAGAGCAGAAATTCCAGCTCCCCCACCCCTCAAAGGTGCGGGCAGAGCACGCTGTCCTTCCACAGGCAGGCACAGCTTCGCTTGGGCTGGTTTGAATCAGGAAACGCCGCCGTGGCACGGAGAGAGGAGTGGGTGTGCAGGGACACAGCTACCCCCTGTCCATCATCAGGGAGGCAATTATCCATTGGATAATCCTGGGGCAGCCACAGCTTCTCTGGGCAACCTGTGCCAGGGCCTGCCCACCCTCACAGGGAACAGTTTCTTCCTGATATCTCATCTAACCCTCCCCTCTGTCAGGGTTCCCGTTGCTGATATGATATAAAAGGCACGCTTTGCAAACCACCAATTCCCCAAAAACCAGCTCCTGCGCCCACCTCACCCCTGGCTCTTGGTGTTAACGCTGGCTCCTGATCCCAAGGGGATGGAGAACGTCCCAGAAAGGTGCAGAGCACTCACCCAGTGTGCCCCAGGTACGTGGCGTGGTGCAGGGGGGCCCGGCCTCGGCTGTCTCTTTGGTTCACGTCTGCCCCGTTCTGCAGCAGGAATTCACAGGCTATCAAGGAGCCCTGGCAAGGAAAAGAGGAATTTTTGCATATATCCCAGCCAGGAGCACTGGGAGGATGCACAAGGACATACCAGGCCGTGGTCAGTGCACTCCAAACTAGAGCCAGGACCTCACAACGTACCCCCTTCACAGCTTGAATCAGAGGAGTTTTGTTCTCATCCTCGTCGTTCACCCAGTTGATCTCAGCACCGTGGGCGAGTGCTTCTGCCATGAGGGGCAGATTTCGGGCTTGTGCTGCCTTGTAGATCAACAAGCCAGGGTGCAGCTCCCTCAGGTCCTCCAAGTCAGATGCCTCCTGTTCAATCTCTGCCTCCCCGCTGGACTCCTCGGACACCTCGCACTCTGAGAGGCAGGAAAGGATGGAGAGAGATGAGCCAAAAAGCTTCACACTTCCAATTTCTCATGTTCCCTGTTGTTCCTGACACCAGACAGCCCCGACATCCATCCTGCCTTAGCTGCCACCCCAGTTCCCTCTGTGACACCTGATGCCTAAAAGCAGAAAAATAATTACCTGGACTATTTTTGACAATTAAAAGGCAAATTAGAGAATTAGCTGCAACACCAAAGGGCACACAAAAATATTTTGCCCACACTGATTGCACAGAAGACATGCTTTTACAGTTTTATACCATCATCTGATTACAATATTCAGAATCTGATTATAATGTTTGGACTTCACCTCAACTGTTACACCCACTTCCAAAACCGTCCCTCCCATAGCACCAACCTCACCCCACCTCTCAAATTTGAGCCGCTGGTCCCAAAAGGACCATCTCTTCACCTTCTTTGTCTTCCTCCTCTTCTCCTCTGGCCCTTCTGGAATGGTTTAAAAGGTCTGACTACTTGTCTCAAGGGTTCTGTCCCTCACACCCACCTTCCTCTGTCACGCTGTCCACCACGGAGCCGAACACCAGGATGTCGGTGCTGCCGTCGGTGCTCCCGCCCAGCCCGCTGTCACTGCTCAGACCTGCAGGGCCAACAGAACACAAACCAAGCCCATTTTAATACCCAGGGCCCTCCAGAACCCGGCCCAGCCGAGACCACGGCGAGGGGACGGGGCTGTGCAGGCCGTCACACGCACGAGGGACGGGGCACTGCTCTCCCACTCAGCCCCCCGAGGAAAAACTGCAAAGCCTTATGGTGTCCGTGTGTCCCCTTCATGCAGGGATGCTCCAGCACTGCCCTGGCACTTTGGGCTGCTGAGGGCTGCAATCCATGAGGGACGCCGTGACGGAGGCTGGAGCGGAGCAGCAGCAGAGACAGCTTTGCTTTGCAGCAGGTTTTGGGGGGTGTCACCAGCAAACAAAGACACCCCTGTGCTTTCACCACTGGGCAGCTCGGTGTCACCACTGGGCAGCTCGGTGTCCACTCTATCCCTGCTCTCCCCAGAGCTTTGCACTTGTCACTGGGGCACTTCCTTTGATTGGCCATGGCTGGGCCAAACTGCATCAGCCGTGGGATGTGTATCCTGGGCAAACTCTTAAAGCATCTTCCACCTTCCCTTTGCCCACAGTGCTTCCCAAATTCCCTGCTTAGCCAGTGAATGTTACAAGAATAGCTGACTGCATCCCAGAAATGGAGTCGGGAATTGTTGAATCGTGGAATGGTTTGGGGTTGGAAGGGACCTTAAAGCTCATCAGTCCCACCCCCTTCCACTAGCCCAGGTTGCTCCAAGCCCCATCCAGCCTGGCCTTGGACAATCCCAGGGATGGAAGTGAAGAGATGAAGCAACTTGGCCAAGGACACACAATGTGTCAGTGGCAGAGAAACTTTCTCCCTTTCCCAGCTCACACCCAAAAGCAGCCAAGAAAACAACAGGAAGGAAGGAAGAAGCACATCCAAGAATTGCTCCTGCAGGAAAAGGGATGGCACATCACCTTTGTCCTGAGGGATGCCTGGCCAACTTTGGGAATTCTGCCTGGATTCACCTTCTTGCTGCTTTTAACTTCCTGGACTGGGAGTGTCTGTCCTCCAAAAACTCCAGAGGTTAAATTCCCACGATCTACCCCAAGACCTACCACTGTGATTTAGGAAGGAAAACAAGGCAGGATTGTGGCTGACAAAGTGTTTCTAAAACAGCTGAGTGGTCTGTGCAAAGAGTAAGAGCAGGGAAGGCTGCAAGAACTACAGATCTGAGCCTTGAAAACCACGGCAGAACAAGGCACCTGAACCTTAAAGGCTCCTGAACTCCCCAGAGCAGCTACAGCAAAGTCCCAGATAAAGAAAGCGGTCCTGAAATCGTGGATCACGAGGAATCCTTCAGCTCTGTCCAAGTGCCAAAGGAGATAAGGAAGCCACAACAGGAAGGGTTTAAAATGGCACATATCACACGTTATCTTTTTTTGGATTTGCTGTCAGAGAAGTGACTGCAGTTTTTAGCAGGAAAAGCAAACACTGCCTGGTGAGAGCATGCTCTCACCCTGGCACTGCGAGGGAAGTGTGGCTCCAGCAGGGCCACGTGGCTCCAGATTTGCAGCAAGGCAAGAAAGGAGGATCTGGCTCATCTCCCATGGATATTAATACATCAAATTCCCAGTTCTGTTCCCACTGAATCGGTGATAAAATTGCTATTTTTTTCTACGAGAGCAAGATAAGGCTGTTGAGCCTTAACTCTGGAGTTAACTCCAGGACTTAACTCTGGAGTCCTGCATCTCCCAAGTACTGTTTCTGTTGACTAAGAACACTAAATTCCTTGAAACAGGAATAGCCCAAGCCCTGATTCAGGCAAGCACTAAAACACTTTATTCTCTGATTTCAAGAGAGAAGGACTTGGAGGAAAAGCCTGTGAGGTTCTGCTGTGCTGACTCAGGACTGCAAATATTGATTTTAAATTCCCACAACAACAAGCAAACGAGCCAGGAAGTTCTAATAAGTCCCCACTCCTGAGCTAAGCACAAAGGACCACATGGCCAGTCTGAGACAGGTGGGGAACACTCAATTAGTGCTTCCCAGAGTCAAACAGGTTGGAAAAGATCTGGAAAAGATCCCAACACCACTCGGTGCCACATCCAGTCTTTCCTTAAACACCTCCAGGGATGTTGATTCCACCTCCCTGGGCAGCCCCTTCCAATGCCCAGTCACTCCTTCTGTGCAGAACTTCTTCCCAATGTCCAGCCTAAACCTCCCCTGGCACAGCTTAAAACCGTGCCCATCTGAGATCCCATCTGTGCAGGGACAGTCATTCCTTTAAGGAAATAACTTAGGAATCCTTTTGCCTTTTGGCAAGCCTGCCCCCAGGTAAGAGGAGGAACTCCAGTCACTTGGCTGAAGGAAAAAAATCCTTTGGAATGTCGGTGTGGAAAGCAGTGAAATTTTGGGGGTGTGTCTTTTGCTGGCTCTTGGTGTGGAAAGCAGTGAAATTTGGGAGTCTCTTTTGCTGCTGGCTGCCAGAGCGTCACCTTACCTCCGTCCAGGAGGAACGGAGAACCGCTCCCACCGGGACCAATGCCACTGCCACTGCCACTCCAGGGGCCACCTGCGAGCGGGTGCTGCTCAGGGATGTGGCTGGCACCTAGAGGAAGGTGGACGGAACGTGAGGGGAGGTCATCGGCACCAACACAAAAAAAAATAAGAAATAAAAATAAAGGAAAAAAATAAGGAAAAAGTTGAGTGTGGTAAGAGTTGCTGGAAGAAAAAAAAAGAAGAGGAAAAATGGGAAAAAATGAGGGGACGAATGGGGAAAAATGGGGAAAAATGGAAAACATGGAAAAAATGAGGGAATGGAAGAAAAATGGAAAAAATGGGGGGAAATGGAAAAAATGGGGGGAATGGAAAAAATGGGGGGAATGGAAAAAATGGGGGGAAAGGAAAAAATGGGGGGAAAGGAAAAAATGGGGGGAAAGGAAAAAATGGGGGGAAAGGAAAAAATAGGGGGAAATGGAAAAAGTGGGGGGAAGTGGGGGGAAGTGGGGGGAAGTGGGGGGAAGTGGGGGGAAGTGGGGGGAAGTGGGGGGAAGTGGGGGGAAGTGGGGGGAAGTGGGGGGAAGTGGGGCAAAAATGGCAAAAATGGCAAAAATGGCAAATAAAAAAATGGAAAAAATGGAAAAGGAAGAGGATGGAGAGGAAGGAGAGGAAAGAAAGAAAAAAATGAAAAAAAAATGAAAAAAAATTTAAAATTGTAAAAAAATTAAAAATTTAAAAAAAAAAAATGAAAAAAATGAAGAAAAAATGGGGGGAAAAAAAAAGAAAAAATGAAAACCAGAAAAATAAAAGCCAATGGAATGCACAGCCTGGGAGTAAAAGATGTTGGGAACAAAAAAAAAAAAAATCCCATCCACCAGAATGCAAACAGCGGGGACTGACTGGAGAGTGGATTAAAATCGGTGCAATTAAAGAGCAACGGGTCGGAGTTTGTGCAAGTAACTCCTCATCACTGCCAAAATATTCACCCTCTGCTCTGAGGGCAAGGCCTGGCCTGGGCTGTGGGCAGTGCCCAGGCCCTGGAAGAGTTGCCAGAGGGACACTTGGTGGGCACTTACTGCGAGGGCCGGAGCCGGCGCCGGTGTCGAAGTAGGAGAAGAGGGAATCCAGCTCGTCGGGGCAGAACAGGGAATCCCGGCGGAACTTCCTCTCCAGGGTGGCTGCTGTTCCACACAGAGACATTTGGGCATTTCCAGTTAACAGCATGCAAATGAGAGCCAGTTCTACAGCTGTGTTTGCACGGGCTGAGCACACCCAGGTGTGGCCAGTGCCAGCATCGTGCCCCCCTGCACCAAAATATCACACACTGCTGACCAAATGTGGGGATCCACTGCAAACCAACCATCCAGGGGGCTGATCTGCTGCAAACCAACCATCCCAGGGGGCTGATCTGCTGCAAACCAACCATCCCTGGGGGATCCACTGCAAACCAACCATCCCAGGGGGCTGATCTGCTGCAAACCAACCATCCAGGGGGCTGATCTGCTGCAAACCAACCATCCCTGGGGGCTGATCCACTGCAAACCAACCATCCCAGAGGCTGATCCACTGCAAACCAACCATCCCAGGGGGCTGATCCACTGCAAACCTACTCATCCAGGGGGCTGATCCACTGCAAACCTACTCATCCAGGGGGCTGATCCACTGCAAACCTACTCATCCAGGGGGCTGATCTGCTGCAAACCTACTCATCCCAGAGCACCCTGAGCAGCCAGAACCCTTCCTAAGCATGGCCCCTCTTACAGACCAGGCAGCTAAAAATAAAAGGATTCGAGACTTATTAAAAAGAAAACGCAGAAAGTGGAACAACCTTTAGCCACGAGAAGCTCCTTAAACCGACGGAAAACGTCAGGAAATGGGTTTACAAACCCGTGTCAACACGTGCAAAAGCATTTTGGGTTATACCCAGGGCAGGTTTGCAGCGAGCTTGGGGCCACAGGCTGGTACTGGGAGGGCACAGGGGTGTTCCCACCTGAGGACAGCAGGGCTGGGGAGGCATTCCCTGCCTCGTGCCGGTACTTCCTCCGAGCTGCGGGTGCTTTCGTGGCGCTGTTGTGCCTCTGGCACTTCTTGACGCACCAGCGGCGAGGCTTCCGCTCGTTCTCCGCCAGAGCCTCCCCGCTCGGCAGCTTCTTCAGGAACTTCTTCTCCACGTACTTCACCTTGATCCAGGCCTCCTTGTCCTGCCTAAGGGAAGGCACAGAGCCGGGCACAGAGTCACGATTTGCCCGCAGCAGTCACGAGGAGACGGAGCTGCTCCGGGGAATTTTGTCAGCCCGGCTTCGAGACCTAAAAATTCAGGTTTCTCAAAGCTAAAAACATCTGCTCTGTCAAGGCACAGCTACCAATCCATTATATGAATGACTTCACCAATCCATTATATGAATGACTTCACCAATCCATTATATGAATGACTTCACCAATCCATTATATGAATGACTTCACCAGAAAACAGTTTAGGATGTTCAAGTTATGAGCTCCTGAACCTGATGCTTCTTGGCATTCAGATAAGTTTTAACCTTGCCATTATTTTTTTCTTATTTCTTTTTTGTTGAAAGAAATAAGCTGAATATTTTGCTGCTACTTTGTTTTGTCAAATAGAGCTTATGAGTAGTGTTGCCTACAGCAGTGATCTTTTTTCCTCAGAAGGCTTGTATCATTTAATGTCATTTAGGAACTGCTGAAGTCCAGGTGGTTATTTAGAAAATTTCAAATATTTTGTTATGACTCTATCTTTACCCTAATAAAAGGGGGTGGCTTTGTCTCTTGAATGCATTTGCCTTTATAAAATTTTTGTGATTTTTGAAAAACAAGGGTGCAGCTGAGAGTGGTGTGTGAGATGTTCAGCCCCAGGCACCACCACATGCTTCAGGTCTCAGAGCAGATGTAACCCAGGGATAAACCCAGCCAGTCCTGGTTTCCAGCACGTTCAGCAGGGCTGGGAATGCCCCCCTGACCTTTGGGAGGGTCAAGCTCAGGTGAGCTCCAGAGGGACTGAGCTGGGGTAGGTGTACCTGTGGTGTTTGGAGCTCTCTTGGTCTGACTTCTGGGGAGTTTGGGGTACTGGGTTTGCAGTGTGGATGGATGGATGGATGGATGGATGGCTTCCCACAGGACAGTGTGTGCCCCCAGACTCACCTGGAGCTCCCTGCTGTTGGTTTCTTGAGTCCCAGCTCTTCACACTGTGCCTCATAAATCTGATTCATGGTGCTGTTCCCCAGCTCACACATCAGCTGCAATTCAACAGGGAATGAATTAAATCCCCAGGTGAGGAGTTACCTTCCTTCTAGTCTATCCTGCCACCAAACAACCCTCCCTCCACACCCACCATTCATCCATCTCTTGCTGTATAATTCCAACACTCACCTTCAGTAACTCTGGCTCCCAGGAATCCAGTGTGAGGGATCTGACCTTGGAGCAGTGAACACCCAGGCTCCTGTTCAGCCAAGGGGAAGAAAACCAAAGTGGTTACACACCTCAAAACAGAACTTCTCATGCATGTTCAGATGAGCAAGATTGGTGCAGTTCTTATTTATCTTCTACACAGATGCAGAGTGTTGTGCATATGCCAACACAGATGTACCTGCACACACAGGCACCTCAGCAAGCAATTATTTTTGAATTTATCTGCACAAGCATTTTTAATCAGTGGTAATTCCAGCTCCACCTTTTCCCCAGGAGCCTGCAATCCCTGCCTGGCTCACCCAGAGCACACACACACACACACACACAGTACCTGTGGATCCCTGAGCACTCGATGCACAGCAGAATGCCCAGGTTGATACTGGCCCAGCGAGGGTCTGGCTGCCCACAGTCACAGCACTGGTCGTTGCCAGGGATGCTCTGCACTCTCTGCAGGATGGTCTCCCCTTTCCCACTGCGCTCCCGGGAGTCGGTGGCAGAGTCGATGCTGCTCGTGGAGGGGGAGGCAGTTCTGTCCAGTCTCTGCAGGGAAAAAGGGGTAGAATCAAGAATCAGAGAATCAGCTGGGTTGGAAGGGACCTCTGAGATCATCCAGTCCAACCCTTGATCCAACCCCGCTGTGGTTCCCAGCCCATGGCACTGATGCCACGTCCAGTCTCACTTTAAAAACCTCCAGGGATGGAGAATCCCCCACGTCCCTGGGCAGCCCATTCCAATGGCTGAGCACCCTCTCTGCAAAGAAATTCTTCCCAATATCCAACCTAAACCTCCCCTGGCACAGCTGAAGACCCAGCCCTCTTGTCTTGCTGATGGTTGCCTGGGAGAAGAGACCAACCCCCCCTGGCTCCCCCCTCCTGTCAGGGAGTTGCAGAGAGTGAGGAGGTCTCCCCTGAGCCTCCTCTTCTCCAGGCTGAGCCCCCCCAGCTCCCTCAGCCTCTCCTCACAGCACTTGTGCTCCAGTCCCTTCCCCAGCCTTGTTGCTCTCCTCTGGCCCTGCTCCAGCCCCTCCATGTCCTTCCTGAGCTGAGGGCCCAGAACTGGACACAGCACTCCAGGGTTGGCCTCACCAGTGCCCAGCACAGGGGCAGAATCACTTCCCTGGACCTGTTGGCCACCCTGTTCCTGAGCCAGGCCAGGATCCATTGGCCTTCTTGTCCCCCTGGGCACACTCTGGCTCCTGTTCAGCTTCCTGTCCATCCAAATCCCAGCTCCCTCCCTGCCTGGCTGCTCTCCAGCCCCTCTGTCCCCAGCCTGTAGCGCTGCAGGGGGTTCAAGGACTCTGCAGAGCTCTGTGGAATGAACCAGGCTTTGCCCAGCAGAGGCACTGACAGGAGAAGAACAAACTGGTGCTAATTCAAGAAGGAAAGGGGGAAATGAGGGATGTTTCCTCCCTCACCTCGATGTAGTAGCTGTCTGGACTCTCCCGGTAGGCAGAGGCAATGCTGGCCTGCACTGCCTGGATCCAGGCCTGGCGCAGCTTCTCCGAGTCAGCCTGCAGCATGCAGCTCCTGGAAAGGCAGGGGAGCAGTTGGGAAGAGCAAAAGGACATTTTGGTCAAGACTGTTCCCCTTCTTCCTCAGCCTGGACATCCCAGCGCGGGCAGCGAAGGGGCAAAAATTAATCCTGCAAGTTTGCACTGTCAGGGCTGTTCCCTCTTCAAACACTGACAGGTGCACTACCTAGATGTATATTAGGTATAATATATAATATATAACATATAATTTGGCTTGTGTAACGTATCAGCTGGAATCCATAAGCTAGATTCAGTTATGCTGGTGTCTGACAAACTTCCCAGGGACCCTGGAGCACAGGCAACGGCATCTCCCAGCCACAATTTAACAGCCCAGGGCAGCATCTGCTCCAATCCCATCTCTTGCAGCTCCATGCACAGCCCAGCTCCCACGAGGATGGCCTGGGGAAGCCACCAAACTCACTTGGTAGGTGAGACCACCTCGAAGCAGAACCTCCTCTCTATGTCTTCACAGGGCTTGACGGTGCAGAGCCGCAGGTCCTCCACCACCACCGTGAGCACATCCTGCAAGGGGGAGAACAGGGGCCTTGAGGGCTCCTGAATCCGTGTCACAGCCCAGAAAACTCCTTCCCAAACCCTGCTGTTGGCACAGAGTGCAGAGAGGGCAGAGTCAGCCCAGCCCAACTCTCCAGGGCTGTGGGAAGGGGTTATATGGAATTAAAAGCACAGGGCAACACGTACATGGCAGGTTTGCTGGGGACCCCACCAACTTCCTCAGCTGAACAGGAAAGTTTAATCTAAATAAACATTTATTTAACAAACCCCATCTGCTGACACTTCACTCTCAGCACAGTCTAACCTTGGCCACAGTAATGGGCTTGCTGTCCCTCTGATCCTTCCACCCCTCTCCCCACCACGGAGCAGGAGTCCCCAGCAAAGCAGGACACCAGAGCAGTTGGCTTATCCTCTGGGGTCATCTGGGGCAGCCTCACTGACCTTTAGCTTTTTCTGGTACACCAGCTGGCTGTTCTGTATGGAGAACCACCTCCTGAGGGAAGACAGACAGACAGACATCAGGACAGGCAAACTGCAGAGCTACAGAGAGGCAGCTTGTGGCAGAGCAGGATGTTTCCCTTTATATCTCCTTTTAAAAGGAGGATAATTTATTTAGCAACCTGATCACCTTCGTGGAGGGCAAAGGAAGCCACGACCACCACGAAGTTTTCAGGAAGAAGGTTCTGGAACACCTGAACAGAAGGAGTCTGAGGGTTGCAGCAGGGGGTTACTGAGAGCATGTATGACATAATCAGCTGGAAAAAGAATGAGGGGAAAATGAGATGAGACAGGATTCCCTTTCTCTTGTCACGGCTGAAATATTAAACTGATAAAAGAGAACAAAAGGACTTGATGTGTCTGTGGAGAAATGGGAAAATACAGGTGACTGGAGGCCATCCCATCCATCTGGGAGCACTCTGTGACAGCTGCAGGCTCTGCTCAGCTCCTCAGAATGATCCTTGTGGGTCCATTCCAGCTCAGGATATTCTGGGATTCCACGAGGATTTTGCTGCTCCCGTGAGGGGGAGGCTCTGCCAGAGGGGCTGAGCTCAGCGAGGAGGTGATGAGTGGGCTCCAGGAGCTGGGAATAGCTGAGCTGTGGGCAGAACTGGCTGAGGGTGGGTGGGATTGAAGAGATGGATATAGCTGGGGGGAGGCTGCTGCCTCTGTGTGACTGGGGTGTAGGAGGATAACTGGGATTTGAGGGCACGGAAAACTCAGAGCCCTTGACGCCGACGTTACTTCAGATATCAGGAAAAACAAAGTCCCAGAGGGGCATTTTCCCTCCAGGGTGAGTGCCCTTTGGAGTGACCCATGAATGCACAGCCAGGGGAGCTGCAAGGAGAAGGGAGTTGCCTGGAATTGTTCCTCTCCATCCCAAAAGCCAAGCACAGGTCTCGGCATTAACCTGCCAGGCTTTGGAAGGACATTCTGCTACACAGAAACACGGGGGGGCAGGGACAGCAGCCACACTGTGGACCAAGGCTGGACTCTGCTCAAGGGACACCAAGCAGGGAATCCTAAAAAGGTGATAAAAATTCAGCTAAGGTACCTTCCCAGAGCACTGAGCTCAAACACTGCTGCACTGGTTCCTCCAAGTGCAAACTTAGTCCTTGACTGTCAGGGGATCAGAGAGCCTGAGGGCTGAGAAATTACCCTAAATTTGTCTGGAATCTCCTCAGCACTCAGGGAAGCTTCAAAGAGAAGGAGCTGCTTATCTGGCCAATTCAGAAATCTTTAATAATTCCAAGTCTTTTTTTCCATGCAAATACAGGCAGTTTCTGTGCATACCACAAACTGTTCACTGAAGCATTTAGTGCTTATTTATTCCAAAGCCTAACAGCAGCACATTCCAGTATCCTCTGCATGCATCCCACAGCCAAGTAAAAGATCTTTTAATATTCTATCATTTCCCTGTTATGTGAGAGGAGGAAATGTAGGTCAAACCAGCATTGATCTCATGCATTAGAAACCCACTGGAAGGGTTTGAATCCTTTTGTACCACCGTCTGTGAAACCCACTGACTGTCTCAAGGGAAAACTAAACATAGAAATATCGACCAGGGGGAGAACATGAAACCTTTTCTTCCACTTTCCAAGGTCTCTGGCAGCTGCAGAGGCTCCTGGCTGGTGCAGGAGGCAGATGAGCCAGGCATTCCCAGGGAGCTATCAGATGAAATATGGATAAATTATTAAGAGCAGGGTCAGGGCACTGAAAGCCATTTCTCAGCTCCTGGCAGCACACTTGATATTTCCACTCTCACATATGTCCCTGTCCCAAAACAGGCAGGTTTGACACTCCTGGCACGTCCTGCTGGGTTCTGGTGTCTCTCTTAATTGTTATAAATGGGCAGCTTTCCCAGGGCAAGCCTTGAGCTGCACTGTGCCCTCTCCTCCCTGAAAAGAACCTGCTCCTTCTCCCATCATGGAAGGCACTAAAACTGCAGAAACTCTCAAACCAACCTCACTTTTAGCTATTTTAACTACTCAGCTTTTAACTACTTGGCTCAGAATCCTTCCAGTGATGGTAACAGTCAGTAAGAGCTCACTAAAGGGAGGTGTGTTCCTGTGCAGAGCCTCAGCCCAAATATCAAATGGAATATGGGTTCTTGCTCACCTATTCCATGTTTTGAAAGCATTGCTGGCTCTCTTGAAGAGGTAACCTTCCATCACCACTCCATTTGGGGCGTCCACATTGAACTCCACCTTCGAGTCATCGTAGGAGAAGTCCTGGAAAACAGAGAGAGCCTGAGCCTCTGGCATGGCTGCATTCCTGGGGCCATCTGGATCATCTCTAGGTGGAGATGAGTCTGATCAAACCATCAGGAAGAGAAAAACATCTGTCAGAACCCCGAGGTTCAGGCAGAGCTGCCTGTCACAGCACATCCTCTGCCTTCGTGGGCTGCAGCCATGGAGAGCAGTCAGGAATTACCCCCATTCCAGTGAGTTTATCCATCCCTGCTCTTTGCAGGAAGGCACTGGACACGCTGCATTTTCCTCCTCTGGTAGCTGGTAAGGAGAAAGGCAGGTGAGGGCTAAAAACTCCCAATATTTGGGTCAGCCTGCAGTGGGAAATAAAGCACGAGGTGCTTTTTTTCACTGGCCAAGTGAGGTAGCAAAGCTGCTGCCACCCCTCTGTGCTGCAAGGGGCCAGGAGGAGAGCAAACCCCAGCCTTTCCACACAAGGAAAACGTGCTGATTTCTGGAGGGGCAGAGTTATCAGTGCCATGCTCATGAGCTATCCTCAGATGCCATCTCCAGCCTGCACCCTCTCCCTGCTCCGTGCTGTGCCACCAGTCAGAGCTGATTTGTCAGCTCGGCACCGACTCACCAGGGAGAGCTCATGGCTTCTGACAGCTGACACAGAGCAGAGGGAATAGCAGCTGCTCTCCAGAACGTGGGATCTGCCTCCCTGGGCCATGGGCTGCCTCCTTCCCAGGAGAAACTGGGTCATGGAACAGCGACAACTTCCCCTCCAAGCTGAGGAACTGAGGCACGTTGCTCACTGACTGCACCCTAATCATCCACCCCACCCACACCTCCCTCTCTCCAGAGCAAATATTTCCCCCTGTGCACCTCGGTTCAAAGGCACAGCAGTGCAAACAGCCCCATCAGCTGCCTCCCCTGGCTCAGCAGACCCCGGTGATGCCGTGTTGCCAGGCAACATGCACTTGGCTCTCATTATTTCCACGCTCAAGAGAGATGCAAACGTGCCTGGGAGGTGTCAGGACAGGAATAACAGTGATCCAGAAGGAGGAGATCCAATGGGACAGGCCACAGTGACTCCTTGGAAAGGCAGCATGATGCCCAATTAGCCACTGGAAAGTGCTGCAAGGCACCCAATTAAGAGGGCTCTGCTCAGCTCCAAATTTCCTTGCCCTAAGAGGGTGAATCCCACAGGGCTCCTCTTCTGCAGATGTCTATCATGTCCATGTTGCAAACAAAGGCTGGAGGGAATTTTCCTCCAAATCAGCGTGTGATTTTTTGCAGAGCTGCTCCAAAGTGACAATTCTGTGTATTTGATGAGAATCTGCACTGATTTATGATAAATAATTCAAACAGCTGAAAACCTGGACCTTGATGAAGAGTTGGGGGGCGAAATGCTTCCAAAAAACATCTTAAAAATGACCATTTAGCTGTGCCTCACTCACCTTGTGGAATTGGGGAAAAAAATCAGGGGGAGGGTCTAGTTCTAATCTCCTGACTTCTTCAGCTGCCCTTATCAAGCAGAGTGGTGGTAAGGAGGATCTGCTGCTGGGGAGTGCAGGAGGAACAGATGGGCCACCTACGTCAGTGGGTAAATCCACTGAAAAGCAGTGGAGTCAAGCCAGGTGTGAATTTAACCTCATTTAAGCTGGATTGGAGCACACCTCTACCAATTAAATGGCTGGAGCTGCACAGCTGAAGGCACATGGAGCTGTTCCCTGCCTTGGAAGGAACTCTGCCCCACACCAAGGCCAGTTTGAGAAGGTTACACCCCAACCCACCAAGGGTACACACAGCTGGGATGACTCAGCCGAGGTCCCCGGGCCAAATTCTGCTCATATTTCTGCTGCTGGGAGTCCTGAGCAACCCCAGTGCTACCCACAGGACTCCTGGAGGGCAGCTGAGGGCAGAACAGTCACCAGGGCTGGAGGTTGGATTTGTAAAGCGAGTCCAAATCAAGGGAGAGATCTGAGGGAGAAGGACCAGCCTGCCCAGCACCCCCAGGCACGAGGCCTCAGGGCCACTTTGTTCCATTGCACTGCACTGGGCTTAAAAGAACTCGAAGTCTTTGCTGCAAAGTCATTGGGAGTGTTGAAAGCCAAAGGGAGGGAAAGCAGAGGGTGAGGAAAATCCAGAATTTACGCCCATGATCGATATGATTTCTCCTTTCTCAGCCAGGCAAAGGGCAGAGATGGCTCAGAAAGGCAAAGCCAAGGCAAGTGCAGTTGTGAAACCTCCAGCACCCCAGAGTGAGCCTGAAGGATGGCCTGACCCATGGATTCCTACACACAGCTTCTGCTCCAGCCCATCCAAGGAACCTTCTTACCACAGCCATTGGAAGAGAGGACAAATCCCTGGAAAAGGGAGTTACAGGAACATCTGTTGAATGTGATTCCAAGTCAGAGCCAGCTCAGACTCTGCCTGACGAGATCATGCTGGTGATGGGACCCCATGGTGGGTGTGCCCACTGCTGGAGGCACAGATGTGTGACAGGCAATCCCTGCCCCTAATGTGCCCCTGTATCTGTTCCATTCCTTAGCACAAAGGGATTTTGATCCTTTTTTAGTTCTGGGGAATCAGTGGAAGGGCCTTGGCTGAGACACTGCCCCTGCCCAGCACAGCATCAGCTCTGCCTCCAGTCTCTGTGACTCTCCCAGGGATGCAGTGGAGAGCACATCTCATGCCTCCTCCTTCTCCTAGAGATTTTAATGCATGATTTTAACCAACAACCTTCTGCTGAATTCACCCTCTCACTGCAACAGGACACACAGAGCAGGCAAGTCTGTCCTAAGTGAGCCTGGACTGATTTATTAAGCCTGCATTTAGCACCTCGTTGTCTCTGCAAGGAGAACAAATGCTTGACACAGGAAAAGGCTTCCCAGGACAGGGATCTGAATGGCTTTGGCTCCAGCAGCATGTGCAGGCAGGATCAGAACAGCAGTGACATGTTGGATCACACCCTGCTACGAGAAATCGGACGCCTTCCAAAATAAGACACCAGGACTCTGCCATCATCTGCTTCCCTTTCCCTCCCTGACTGCCAGTAAATCACAGCAACCCCGCTCACTGTCCCCTCCTGTCACTCCCAGTTCACCCACCAGGCTGCCTGGGAACTGATATTCTTTTGGAAAGGCCACCACGATGGTTTCCATGGGAGCTGCTGGAGCAACAGCAAAGTCACACAACACATTCCGAGAGACACGTCCAGAGAGGAGGGGGGGGAGAAAGGACATTAATGTGGATGCTTCCAAACCAGCAAATGGAAATTAAAAACCCCAGCACAGGGCATGGACAGACCCAGGAAAGGATAAAAAAAGAAAAGGGGAGGGGGGAAAAAAAGAAAGGGAAATCCTAATTTGAAGGTGGCCTCGTGGCCCACCCAGAACTCCCCAGTCCAGCAAGAGGCCAGCCAAGCTCCTCCAATTCCTCCTCAGAAATGAGCATTTCATGCAGAGAAAACGGCTGATTAAATTAAATAGCCCTCCAGCATCAGTGAGCAGATGGAATATGAAGAGTGAAGCTGCCCCTCAACAGCCTGGAATCTTTGGGGGAGAGAATCTTCCAGGGAAGGAGCCCCCCTGCCTAAGAGCATTCCCACTGAAGGAGGAAGGTCTCACCAATAGGTTCATTCCTATCCCAAAAAGCACAACCCCTGGCTGAAAACAGGTAGGACCTTTCTTCTAAAATACCAAGACTTCCTTAAAAGTCTTTAAAAGAAATACAATCACTAGGGCAATGGCTCTGCCTGGAAAAGTCACAGCATTATTCCCTCAGTTATCAATTCAGCACGGAAATAACATCACTCTCCTTTTTTCTACAATATTTTGGTTTTCACTGATAGAAAACACTGTCAAACCTAAGCAAGCACGAGCAGGGACTCATTTCAGTTCTTAGATACTCAAAGAAATGTCTCTTACTACCAAACCTCTTTTCCATCAATACCATTTAGGATAAGCACCAACACATGCTTTCCCTCTTAGGAGACAAAGGCTTTCATCCAAAAGTGCCTTCTTGGGCATCCAGTGATGCTCAGTATTCACAATAACATCAGGCACATTAACAACATCCATGCATTGAACACAACTCCTGGAGGCCAGTTGGAAATTGTGCCTGGTTTGGCTGTTTGATTGCCAAGAAAACCCAATTCCAAGGAGTATTCCCATTCCCTAAGGATGCACACACCCCCCTCCACACACACCCCAGTGCCTGCACTTGGTCTTCTCTCCTGGTGCCTGTTTGGATCTCAGGCTTTGCTCTCTCTGGCTCTTTTCCCCTCTCTGCCTGTGCCGTGTCCAACCCCAGCCCCTCGGAGCAGATGGAATTTGGAGGAGGGCTTCTCCACCTCCGATCCCGCTCTGCTCAGACAGCTTCCACCCATCCTGGCCAAATCCCAGTGGCAGATCTTTTGTTTCTCGACTTTCCTAATGCCAAACGCTCTCCCTGGCAGGAGATGATGCCCAGAGCCCCGTGCCCTGCCCCAGAGCCCTCCCAGCCCACAGACAGGACCCGAAAATTCGCAGCAGCACAACGCGGTTTGTTTGGGGTCCCACCAGCGAGCAAGGCGCAATTCCCAAGGGAAAAGGGAACCCTAAACCTGCTCCCCCGAGCCCAGGCATCCCTGCAGGAGTGTCCTTACCAGGAGGTACTCGAGCCTGCCGAAAATCTTCATGCTGCAGCTGCGAGGGAGGCTCTGCTGCTCCCGCCCTGCAGAGCTGAGCTCTCCTTCTCTAGAGCAGCATCTCTGCTCAGCACCGGGGGCTGGCGAGGAAGGAGGGATTTCTTTCACAGCCCCTTCTCCTTTACCCCTCCTCCTTTTCTTTTTTTTTATTTTTGGGAAGCTCCAAGCTCTGCCTTCAGCCCCTGGCAGAGCGAGGGGGCTCCGGGAGGCTGCTGGTCCCTGGGGACCACCCGCTGGCCCCCTCCCCGAGCCTCCTATTCAGGGGCAATCAGCTTAGAGCAGGGGCTAATTACCATACAGCTGGCAGGAGAAGCCAGGCAGCACAGAGCTGAGCTGACAGCAGGATGCTCACCCGGTGCCTCCCTGACCTTAACAGAGCCAGGCTTGTCTGCTTTTCCCTGGGATCTGCTTCCCCAGCTCCTGGAGCAGGGCCACCCTCGGGCCAGTCATTCCAGCCACGGGATTCAGAAGGGTTGAGGTGCCATCTGGCCCCTGGTTTGTTATCCACCAGCTGGGCTAAATGAGGCAGAGAGCTCTGCCTTGGCACCCCACATGGGCAACAGAGAGGCACGACTGCTTCCCAAACTGCTCCGGGCTGGGAAAGGTGTGAGGCTGGAAAGGAGCTTCTATATAGCCCTTGGAATCACATACAGTGATTATATAGCCCTTGGAATCACATACAGTGATTATATAGCCCTTGGAATCACATATAGTGATTATATAGCCCTTGGAATCACATATAGTGATTATATAGCCCTTGGAATCACATATAGTGATTATATAGCCCTTGGAATCACATATAGTGATTATATAGCCCTTGGAATCACATATAGTGATTATATAGCCCTTGGAATCAATCACATATAGTGATTATATAGCCCTTGGAATCACATATAGTGATTATATAGCCCTTGGAATCACAAGATCAATGAAGTTGGAAAAGTCCTTTAACACCACCAAGCCCAACTCTTAGCCCAGCACAGTGTTCACCCCCAAACCACGTCCCCAAGTGCCACATCCCCACGGTTCTGAGCACTCCCAGTGATCCCACCCCTGTTCCCATGCCCAGCCACCTTTCAGTGGAGAAATTTTCCCTCATATCCAATCCAACATCTCCCACTTTTAGAGCCAGGACTCTCAGTTTTGGTGCAGTGGAAGGATTCGGGAGGAAGGACTGGTTTAAACATCATCATCCTTTCTCTACCCTTTTGTCACTATGAAAAATTCCCAGGTTTGCCTTTTCCAGATTACCTGAATTACAGCAGCAAACAAAACAGTCAAGATTTGTGATGAGCTTTTCCTTCCCACCAGATTCATTTAAATTAAATCAATAATGAAACAAAATGCCACAGACCATTTCCTTACAAACTGGGCTCTCAGGAGGCTTCCCCCACACCTCACAAAGCTGTCCAAGGACAATTCCCTGCCTTCAGCATCTGCACAGCTCCCACCCCTCCAAAAACACTTCAAAATGTATTATTTAACCCGGATTTCCTGGGTTAAAGGAAGTCTGTTTGGGAAGACACTAGTGAGGAAAAGATTATATTTATGCCACCACTCTAATTAAGCACAACTAAATCTCCACATTTTTCAAGGGACCAGAGGGTTTTGTGGGCTCAGCAGGAAGATATATATTCAATTAAATGCTGTGGGGAATTAGGGGAATTGGGGACCCTGCTCCATCACAAAGGGAAGAGCAGCACAGACTCAGAGCAGCTGAAAAGCAGCTCATAAAAGAGTCCCAGGCAGGAAGCTCGAAATCCTAAATTGCAGTGAGGATGTTCAGCTCTCTCAGCCCCAGGAAGGGACTGGAGTGAAAGGCCCTGCCCTGGAGAGCTTTTCCACGTCCCCTTGGATGAAGTCATCACTCCAGCAGAGTCCCAGGGGACCTGAGGGCTCACAAATGGACTCTCCCCCTCCCTCAGAACACTTCAGCAGAGGCAGCACATGCCCAGGCCATTCCCAGGGCACAGCACTCAGCAGCTTTCAAAGCTGGTTCTGTCCCCATCTCGAGGGTTATGACATTTTTTGGAGAGAGAGAGCATTAGAGAGGAAACAACAGCCACTTCAAATTCCTTCTGTGCAGAAGTATTGATCCACACAAGTGCCTGCCAGACACACACTCCTCCCACCAGAGCCAGCAAAGGCTCCAGGCACCAAAAACACACCAGGAACTGCTGCCACTGCAACACTGAGTCACAGCTGAGCATCACACAGAGTACAGGCAGCCAAAACCTTCTTTTAGCACAGGGCTGAAAACCAATTTGATGAGGGTGAAACCCAATTTACTTAAAACTGGGCTTTAAAAATGACGTTTCCAGCTCGGGTGACACCACTGATGCCACACCAAGGCTTCTTGGTGTTGCTTTCAAAGGCAGCACAATAAATATTGTAAATATCTGGTAAATATCGTAAATATCTGGTAAATATTGTAAATATCTGGTAAATATCGTAAATATCTGGTAAATATAGTAAATATCTGGTAAATATTGTAAATATCTGGTAAATATTGTAAATATCTGGTAAATATCCAGAGCAAGTTCTGAGAAATAAAGATGCCAGAAGAAGGAAATACATGTGGGTACTCACCTGTAGGAGGGTCTGCAGGGCCAGGCCAGCAGTCCAGGAGGAAGAGAAGGAAAAGAAAAAATAAGTAATTAGTTGATATTTCTGCAAGCCTCAGACTGACACCCCTGCAGTGAAGTGTGAGCTCCCTGGGCCTGAAGGAAAGGCAAGTCCTGCCTGTGGGTGCCACAGGGGCATCCCCTCGTCCATCTGCTGGATGATTTCACAGGGACTCTGCCCATCTGGGTGGGTTGGGCACCCGGGAGTGCTGCCAGGCTGCTGCCTCACCATGGGCAAGGCAGGGAGAGGTGGCAGGGACACCCCAGTGCTGGCTGGAGATCACACAGCTGGTGGGCTAAAAGCTGGCTTGCCCAGCCAGGGCAAGGATGTGAGGCTGGGGGAGAGGAGAGGGAAAGGAAGGGTGGGATAAAAGGCTCTGATCTCTCCCCAAAAAGCAGCTCTGCTCTGCAGCCCTTTCCACAGGCGATTCCAAACCACTGCATCCACTCCTCCACCTCAGAGACATCCACAGAGCAACATTTAAAGAACGATCCCCGTGCCCTCGGCAGCAAAGAGGGAGACAAAGTGAGCAGGAAGGTTTGCTCAGAGGCACAGCAGGTCAGTGGCAGAGCTGGGAAACCCCCCCTGGTGCCCTGGCAAGGGGGGTCCTGCCTGTGCCCATCTCCCTTCCATGAGTCAGTGGCTAAACATCCTGCCTTTGATCCCAGCACCCCCGGGGTTATCCCTCATCTCCAGGCTGGGAAGGCCTGACCCAGCAAGGCCCCTCCCCAGCTGGCAGCTCCCACCGGGATCCAGGTGGACACAAGTGCTGCTGGCACCAGGCTGCAGCCCCAGGACTCACCCTTTGCTGGATCAGGGCGTGTTTGTGCTCCATCTCCCTCTTCTCCACAGCAGAATCGATCACCAGCTGGTCCAGCTAAAGGCAGGGAGAAGGACAAACAGGCAGAAGAGTCAGGAAGGAGGTCTGTGAGCCATTGTCCTGCTCTGGGGTCACACCAGCCCTTCCTAACATCCCCACCAGAAGGGAACAGGCTGTGTCTGGGTGTGCACTGAGCGACCACAGCCCTTGGCTGTCACCCCACAAGTGTCACCCCAGCCAGCCTCCACCAGGCTCGATGCTCCAACCACTCCCTGATGTGTGGGAACAGGAAAAAGGGACGTGCTTTCCCCCTCCCAGACATTCCCTGTGCCCTCACCTCCGTGGCCAGCTTCTTCATGTAGGGATCCAGCTCGTGGAGCAGAGTGTAGCCCTGCTGGAAGAAGGTGTACTGGGCATGCATGAAGGACAGCATCTGGGGAGGGAACAACAGCAGGGTCACAACAGGTTCTGGGACAAAATGAGGTGTGAAAAGCCCTAATCCCTTTTTACCCACAAAACTAGGTCTAACTTTCCCTTCCCAAAGCAATCTCTCCATTAGATGCCTCTCCCTCTTCTCCTTTCTTCCTCTCACAATTCCTTCCGCCTGCTGTGAGCACAAAGCAGAAAAGGAGTGTCCTGCACCCCTGAAAATTCCCCCCCTGGGGAGGATCCTGCTGGCCCTCCAGCTCCCCTCTGTTGCCATACCTGCAGCCCCCAGAGCAGTGCCAACAGTATCTCCAGGGCAGGCAGCCGGTATGTGGAGCCCTGCAACCTGAAATGGAGAGGGGCTGCCTTGCATGGGCTCACTGAGAGCAGCCCCAGGAAACACAGGGAGCCCTTACCGCGTCCAGGATCTCAAACTTCTTCTTGGCCTGCAGCACGTTGATCTGGGGAGGAACCAGGACACAAATCTCAGCACCAGCCTGGCTTGGAGAGCCATGAGCAGCCTGCTGGGACAGCCCTCTGGGCTGTGATACCCCCAGCAGCACCCACAGAGCATCCCCTGCACAATTCCAGAGTAAAGTTCCCCAGTAAAGGCAGTTCTGAGGAGTTCCAGGTGGGATAAAAATGCCTTTTCTGACCTGGGCTGCTCCAAGGTCACTGGGGGTGGATGTCTGCACACAGGCTGGAACAAACAGTGACCCCAGGGTGCCCTTTGGTGCCAAGTGAAGGAAATGTTCAATTTATCAGGTCACTGATAAATTGATAAATCAGGTCACTGAAAATTTCTTCGAGCGGGTACCACATTACGGATATAAAAGAATAAAATAACTCTCCTCATTAAACCCTTAATTAAACACCAAAGGATACCTGGGCAAGTTCATGGCTGCACATTTCAAAACTGAAGGGGACCAACAGAGAAACCTCCCCAGCAATGCATCAGCACAATCAAGGAATTCTCCCTCTTCGTCAGTGGGAGAAATGGAGGGAGCTTATTATGGAGTGACCTCACCAGGAAATAAAGATGTAAAAAAATGGCAGTGCTAGAGCACCAACAACATGCATGATTTATACTTTGAGGGGAAAGCATTGCCCAGAGGATGGGACACCAGAGACTGTCTCCTGGTCAGGCAGAACTGTCAGCAGATGGTCTGAGCTGATGCTGCAGCAGTGACAGCTCGTGGGGACACACAGGCAGCAGTGGTAACACTGAATTTCTCTGCTTAACCCACCCACTGCCTGAGAGCACAGACCTGCCAGGAAAGCTATGAAGGATTCAAAGTCAAACCCCTGACCATTGTGTGGGAGCAGGGAGTGAGTGTTCCTGGAGGAAATCCCTGCTGGGAATGGAAATTCAGTCTGAGCCACTTTATTTCTCTTACTGAAAAAAAAAAAAAAAGATTTTTCTTCTCAGGAATGAAAACACATCCTAAGGACTCCCTGCCTCAGGGGGCAGAGGGCAAAAGGGATCAGCAATCCCTGTTGAACTGAAGCAGGAAGACCCCTACTTGTCCCTTTGTCCCTTGTTCTGCACTGGGAGGCCCAGTGGGAACTGGGAGGGGGGCACTGCCACCAACCTGCAACACGTAGTCCAGGGCCAGGTGCCTGAAACACTTCCTGGTGATGGTCAAGGTGCCCGTGGCCTCCTCCACCTCGTGGGGTTTGTGCCGGGGGGCCTGGGCGTTCTTCACCAGCGAGATCTCCATGTCCTCCCGCACCTTGTCGAACTGCTTCTTGGTCTCCTTGAACTTCCTGACGTCACTGGAACCCAGAGGGGGACAGAAATCACTGTCACAGAGCAGCCAGAACATCCCTGACACCAGGGCATGGAGAGGTGCAACGAGCCACACTGGGGTCACTCCCAGATCCTGCTGAGGATGCCACTGGGATTCTAAACCACCCCTCCAAGCACCAGATTAAACCAAGTCTTTCTTCAGAGGCAACTGGTAATCAAACTCAATGACCTCAGAGGTCTTTTCCAACCTAGTTGATTCTGTGATTCTGTGAAAGACACTGCTCTTTCCACACTGCCTTCAAAGCCTTCAGGAAATTCTCCCCAGATGGCATCCAGAGAGCCAGGCCAGGTGGCCCCCAGCCCCAAACACAGGCCACAGTTACTCCTCAGAACAACTGAGGAGCAGCACATTTGAGAACCCACCTGCACAAACACGTGTTTCATGTTTCACCCCGTGAAAAGAGTAAAATCAGCTATTTTCAAACTCAGTTCAGGGCATTGAGGGCAGCCAGGCCATCCATGTGAGTCTCAAGCTGATTCTGTCTTGCCTGACTGTGAAATCCAGGTATTTTTTGGCTATTCTTTTCCCCTTGCACAACAGGCACATTTATTAACATTTGCATTCAGAAATACATGACCCTTTCAAGGTTTTAGTTATGCCCAGAGACTTCATAAAGGATCAGGGTCTGCTTTGCAGAGGGGGCTGTAAAGACACAGTGACAGGCAGATTTTTTTTTAGTTTTGTTGATTATTTTTTTTAAATCAGCAGGTACTACTCGGGCAGGACTTGATTTGAGCTGCATGACCCTGAAGATCAGCTCTTAAAAGCAGCCCTGGTTCCTCAGGAGTTGAAGTAGCAATGCTGATTTACAGCAGCTCTACCACAAACACTTCTTTTCTGTCCAGGGGAGCTCAGTTTATCTCATTTATAAACTGTTATAAAGTAGTTACAAGCTGTTAGCAAACAGCAGCACCCACTTATTCTTTACCCTGGGGGGGAGATGAAGAGCCTTGGCTGAGCAGGACAAACACTAAATGCTGAACTCTGCCCTAGGGCAAACTGTTGGGAATTGCAAATCCCTATGTATGGATGAGCCTCTGGCCAGGAGAATCTGCCCTGGCCAGGTACAGGAGGGATAAATGAACACAGAGGGGACTGGATTAGTGTTCAGGTGGTTGTTACTCGTCCACATCACCCTCAGTGCTCAGAGCTGCTGAGTTATAGGGAAAAAGAAAAAAGGGCACTTTTTGCAGTTTGGGGTCATTTGCAGCAAAGGGTTGTGGGGATTTTATATCATTTTATATCAATTTATATCATTTGGGATCCAGCTTTGGAGGGAATGGCTTCTTCCTCTGGGCATGTCCCCATGGAGAGGAGCAGGGATAAGGGATCCTGCTGGAAAGGCTCAGCTCCAACAGCAGCACCACCACAGCCTCGAGATTGAGCTCACAAACCCCTCCTGCTCAGCAAGGTCTGTGGTTTGGGAAGGTGCTAAAAGAGCATTTGGCTGCTGACACCAGGCCAGGGCAAGCTGACCCTCCTGTGTGACCCCATAAATAAACCAGGCAAGGAGCAGCAAGGCTTGGGGACAGGCAGGGCAGGCAGAGGGCAAGCACTGCCTGGATCACCACACAGGGCACAGTTCCCGTTGCTGCTTTGTTCCCAGCATCAGCCAGGAAGCTGCAGATTGCTCCTAAAAATGGTCCCAAGCCTGGAGTTTATGTTCCAACCCAGGGCAGGAGCACTGCAAATGTCAAAGCTGCAGGGCCTGCGAGTGCAGAGGTTGAGCAGCACAAAAGAAGGAGTTGGGAAGATGGTGAAAGGACCACAGAGCCAAACCCAAGGTGGAAATTCCCCTTTCCCAGCACGAGCCTTAAACAGATTAAATCTGAGCTCGTCAGAGAAATGATTATGAAGATAGTGGGGGTAGGGGGAGTGCAGGGCAAGAAGATGGGGCTGAGGAATTGGGGGGGGGTCAGCCAGGGACCCCCTCCCTCCATCAGAGCACCCAGCTGCTGAGGGATTCAGCCCGTTCCCATGGCAACCAGCTCCTGCTTAGTGAAGACCTCAGTTGCCTCTCTGACCTATATTTGCTGCTGTGGGATCCCTGCACCAGGGACCTGCCCTGGGGAAAAGAGGCACTCAGGAAATGTGGGAATGCAGCAGGGACAGCCTGGATCCCAGGGACACACTGTCCCCATCCGATTAACTGGCTGGGCCCGGTCCTGCAGCACCCCAGGGAGTTAACAGCCTTAATGGGACACGTTCTGCTCACCCCAGGGCACTGCAAACCTGCTTCCCATTAGCAAATGGCTCTGAAGGGGTGGTCAAGCTCCAGGCTGAGGGCACAGGGCTGGTCAGCTGCTCCCTGCACACAGAGAAGGGCTCCCACATCTGTCACCTCCCACAGAGATGCTCAGGTTACTCCAGAAGAGCAGGGATGCTCTGATTTCGTGAGGCTTTGTGGGCAGCAAAACCACAACGATTCTGCTGCACCCCAAAGCCAGCTGGCAGCACAGTCCCTTCCTTCTGCACTGGTTCAAACCACTGCATGGAGTCTGAGACAACACAAGATGCAGAGCAGGCAGGGATCTGAGCTCTGGGATGGGTTTGACCTGGAGGATCAGCTCTCAGATGGACTTTGGGATAAAAGTCCAGCTTTAACTCCAGAGCTGGGAACAGGATGGAGAAATCTGGTTGCCAACAGAGCGACCAAGTGACAGTGCACCAAAATCACACAAACCAGACCCTTCCCTCTGCCCTCCAGTGTCATCCTGCTCCAAATTCAGCCGCTGGGCAGAGGTGGTGGTTCTGTTCCCAGCACACACAGGACACGTGCAATGGAAGCTGAAGAAGCTGAAGACTAAACAGACAAGACAAGCACTCACTCTTTCACAAAGTTGTGCAGCTGCTGCCGGACTGACCTCTGAGCCTGGTCAAACAGGATCTGAAAGAGAGGAGGGGGAAGAAATTCAAACGTTTTGCAACACGGAAACTTCGAGGAGACAGAAAGTTCATAACCACTCTTGAGGAGCTTCGGTGGGAGGGACTCAGCATCACTCCAGGGCTTGGGGGTGTCCATTTCTTGCTGCCTGTCACAATAGATAATACCTTTTCCCACAGCTGCAGCATTCCCTTATCCCTGCAGAATTCCACAGGCTGTGCCAGGGGTGGGAATCTCACAGAGACACCTATGCCCCCGACATACTTCCATAAGAAGAGATGGTGCTCTTCCATGGAGCAGTTGCCTTTATATCCCTGTTTTGAACAGTCCCGAGTCTCGAATTCCTCATTTTGCCAGAGGAGGGCACTGGTACCTCAACTCTACATCCAGGGAAGGACAGAACAACCGGGAACATCCCAACAGCCACACGCTGGGGAGAGGTCCAAGTACATGGCAAAAAGAGAGACTCGGTTCTTAAAAACCTTTTAAATTTTACTCTCCTTTACAAGATAAATTATCCCTACACCCTCACTCCCCCTCCTGAGCCAGGCAGGGGAGAAAGTAAGATGGAAAAGCTCACAGAGTGAGACAAGTACAGGGAGATCACCCACCAGCTGCCATCACGGGCCAAAGAGACTTGACTGGGGGAAAGACTGATTAAAATGATTGCCAAATAAAAACAGACAGTGAGATACACGACCAAAACTAAACCCACGACCCCCAGCCTGAGCAGTTCTCTGTCCTCACACAGAAGAGATCTTGGCAGAACGTGCCAGGACTGGCTGAGCATAAACAGCCTCTAAATATGAACAGATGCAAAGCAAGGGGGGAAAGAAAGAAAGAAAAACCCCAAGACCACCCAGCTTTGTGTTTTTTTACCCACGTAAATTATTTACTGCTCTTGGCACCCGCTCCCTCCCTCCAGCAGCACTCCAAGAGGCACTGGCCTGGCCTGCAGCTTTTCCAATGTGGAGCTGCTTCCCTGAGTGATTTTGGGCATTGGGAGTGCTTCCCTCCACTCAGGACACCATCCAGGGATGGCAAAGCAACAAGAAACCATCTGGTTCCCACCTGCACCTCCACCTGGAGAGCTTCCAGCATTGGCTTCTGCCAGGGTGACACGTTTGCTTCGGATCAGGGAAAGGAAGGGACACGATGATGGGACTGCAGACAAGTGCCCTGGGATATTCCAGGGAATAAAAGTCAAATGAGAGGAACAGGGCTTTCCTCAGCTTGAGAAACAGCAAATCCAGGCTACACAAACTCTGCTGTGGCAGGACCAGTGTGACTGAAGCCACAGAAACCCAGGCTATTCTCTCTTATTGATGCCACACTGGGCAGTGCCACACCCACCTTGCCATTCCTGCCTGGAAAAACGAGCTCCAAGCTGGTGCCTGGAAAGGACACACGCTTGGAACAGCCCAGTAAAGCATTTGCAGGAGGACAGAATTTCCCTCCAACGATCCCAGCAGGATGCTCCAGGTCTGTGTGCAATGCTCTCCTCCTGCCACAGCAAGGGCTTGTTCTCCTGCTGCCTGGGAAGGAGAATTCACTGAGGGTTCAGTCCAAGGCTCAAAATCAGAGCTCAGAAAGCTGCTCCTTCCTGAAGCTGTTTGACTGAGAGGGAGCTGAACTCGTGGTGATCACATAAGCAGCACTGCCAAGGCACAGGGACATTGCTGTGGGGATTTTTAATTTAAATATCTCAGTATCAGGGCAGGAAAACTGCACAGAAAAGGAAGTCAGACCATATATATATATATAAAATACATATAAAAAATATATTATATATATTTTTATATATTTATATATATATTATATATATATATTTATATATCCATCTCCTGCTCTGTCAATACTCTGCTCCTGAGCCCCACAGCCCTGTGATGGGATTCATCCAGTGAGAGCCTGGAGCAGGGATTGCCAAGTGGTTTCTGAGGGAATCCCAGGTGATGAACGTGCCTTTCCTGCCAGCAGCATCTCTGCTGACAAGCAGCCTGATATCTGTATTACTTTGATTGCTCCAGCATTAATTTTGGCAGGCAGGATCATCACCAGGGGAACATTGTCAAGTGGGTCCTCCATTCAATTTTCAGCACAGAATAAAGAGAGTTGTAAGAGCTGGAGTTTCAAATGTATTAAAACAAAAAAAAAAAAAAAAGAAAAAAAGAAAGAAAAAAAAAAAGAAAAAAAAAAAGAAAAATCAACCCTTGGCTTTTTCTCCTTTCCCAGACATACTTGGAACAAATCATTTGTTTTAAGATTTTCCAGACCAAACATCACCCCACCCTCTCTGCCTTTGCTTGCACCAAGGCAGGAGAGGTCCAGCCCATGACTCACACACATCTGTGAGGAGGGTCAGTGTGTGGAACAGGGAATGAACATCCCTCTCACCCAGCAGCAGCGAGATCCTACATTTCACTTTCCCACCACGGGTTTCTGAGGCAACAGGAGAAACCCAAACCTGTGCTTTAGGAATTTCAGGCACCCCAGAAACAAAAGCAAGCCCAGCAGCTCAGCGTGTTATTCTTGGAGCTGAAGGCTATAATCAGGAGAGAAGACATCAGAGATCCAAAGGGATGCCATTCCTACAGCTCCCTGTGGAGCTTGCAGGAGGAGGGGAGATCCCAGCAGGCTCCAAAGCAAAGCAGGAGCCTAAAAAAAGTGGGATTGCCTGGCTGTGAACTGCTTCCCTCAGCACTGACTGGAAAAGAGCTCAGAAATAGGACATCCCAGCTGCACTTGGGAACGGTGCCTGAGGAGAGACTGGTGGCAACAAAACCCCATTTGTGGTGGGAATTTTTCAGGGAGCAGCAGAGGCCACAGGAGCTGAGGGATAACAGGGAGGGCAGGGGTCTCACCAGCCCAGGATCACAGGACTCTCAAGCTGGGGGGATGGCACAGGTCTGAAGCTGAGCTGGGAAAAGCTGCTCCATGGGTCACAGGGAGCTCCAGGCAGATCCAGGGTGACCAAGCAGAGCCAGCACCAAGCTGGAAAAATCAGTCCTTGAAGCTTAAATAGGTGTGGGTGAGGTGGGGCGTGGGGGCAGCCCCAGGTAAAGCTGGGCAGGGCCATCACAGCCTGTTGGTGCCCTGAGAGCCCCAGTCTGGGATGAGTTTGGGATCATGAAGGGAATCAGCCCTTCTCCTGCCCCAGCTGAGGAGAGGGAGGGTGTGGAGCTTCCTCTGCAGCTGTGGGACACATGGATGAGGGAGGCTCTCCCCTCCCCACAGTGGCCATGAGTCACACCCCAGCTCTGATCTCCCTCATGGCCAGTCTGGAGACCTCATTCCCCCCAAAACTGTCTGGGATCTGGTTTGTGCTGCATTGCAATGAGAACTGGCTGCCTGGTGGCCTGGGAATGGGAGCCTGACCCTTTTATCTGGAAAACAAGCCCAAACACCACTTCTGTTCTCCATGTTGGGTGTCTGCACAGTCTAACTTCTGACCCAAGGTGAAGTTGAGTCTCTCACAAAAGGTTCAAGAGCTCCGGTTTGTGCTTAGGTTTGTGCTTTTCCTACCCCTTCCCTATTACTGCAGCTGATTCTTTCCCCTAATTAGAAAGCAGACAACCCCAGAAATTCTAGAAACCACCACAAACCGAGTCTTTCTGAACTGCAGAGCTCAGCACTGAGCTGGGCCTGACTGCACACACTGGCCCCAAACTCCAAGGGCAGCAGCTCACTGACGTTTTTTGGACCAGGGTAAAATCCCTGCAGCAGGGGCACAGTGGCAGAACCTGGGAAGGCAGGGGGTGACAGAAGCATCCCCCCTGTCAGATGGCAGCTCTGCCTCCACAAATGCTTCCCCCTTCCCCGGTGCACCTGGACCCTTCCCAAGCGCTGTCGGGAAATGCAGGTGGTCCTCCCAGCCCTGTGGAGAACGGGCAGCTTGGAAGCACTTCCCACTTTCCCTTCCTTCTCCTTCCCCCCTGAACTGCAGCAGGACCCAGGGCCATCTGCCATCTGCCTCCCTCTGACTCATCATCACGGCTTGGGTGGCTTTTCTTCTTGTCAGCAGGAAACGCTTCCCAGCTCGCTCAGCCGAGCTAAACCTTCCCTGCAAGCTGCTCCTGCTCCTGCTGGAGGATCCCTGGGACACAGCCCCAGTGATTTATGGTAGAGGGGAAGGCTCAGGACTTAATGAAGCTCAACACAGCACTGGGGAGGGCAGTGCTCGTGTCACATCTGGGGTGGAAAGTACCTGGTGCTGCTGAAGGGGGACTGAATCCCACCACAGCAGCACTTTCACTGGCATCCTTTCCCCTTTTCTTCTCTTTCTGATCACACAGAGAAAGGAACTGCGAGGGAAAGAGAGCTGGTGTGTAAATGGGACAGGCTGGTGCTGCAGATCCTGGGATTTCCTTCCAAGGCATGTGCAGGGCTGGTGGGAAAACTGCCTTGCCAGGGGTTACTGCAGCCCCACATTCACTGCCTCTGGTCCTTGGGTAAACTGGAGCCTTCCCTTCCCTAGTTCCTGGGAAGTGGATGCTGACAGCTTTGGACAGTGTCAGTGCCAAGGGGCTGGCACAGAGCAGAGCCAGTTCTGTTTGCTTCTTACCAGGTATTTTCCTCCTGCACAAACTGAAATTTTGGGTCTAGAATGCCTGAGACTGGGGATCTTTATCCCTTAAATATCTAATGCCCAGTTGAGGATCAGACACCAGATCCCTGTTGGAAAAGTTGAGTACAGCACAGGAGAGGGAAGGGACAGCCCCCTGGAGCAAAATGCTGCCTCCACAGTACAGCCACCAAAAGAAATACGTGCTCTGCATCCTGCCTGGAATGTGGCTGGAGGTGACAGGGCCTGGAATGTCACTGGGGGTGACAGGGCTGCCAGCAGGACCTTTGGCTTTTCTGCTCCCAGCATCTGCAGTGCAGGGAGGCCTCAAGAGGTCAGCATTGGATCAGCAGGAAACTCTTTTTCCCAGACACTGCTCTGAACAGAACATCCTTGGAAGTCAATTGTCCAAGACCTTCTAAGGCTGTTTTCCCTGGAGCAGCAAGGAAAATCAGCCTCCCA
This sequence comes from Manacus candei, assembly GCF_025592945.1. Lineage (NCBI taxonomy): Eukaryota > Metazoa > Chordata > Aves > Passeriformes > Pipridae > Manacus > Manacus candei. The sequence continues at coordinate 5,827,509 of NW_026138070.1, forward strand.
GCTGCAGAGCTGGGATGTTACAGCAGCACATCCTCAGGGGCTCCAGGGCAGTGCCACTCCCCAACCCACTGTCAAATCCCACACAGCCAGCTGGGGAAATCCATTCCTTGACCTCTTACTCATCATCACCATCCACCTCAGTCTGTCTGAGCCTTCCCTGTCTCCCCCTGCAAAGCCATTCCCAGGAAAAACAGGGTCAGGCAGGTTTAACACAACCAGGAGCCCAAACTTCTGAAATCCCTCACGGGGAGAGGCAGCCACTTCCAGAGGACAGCTCAGGAACTCCTGGAGCACAACTTCCAGGACCTTCTCAGCCTGCACTGCAGGCAGGAGTTCACTGGGTTGGTTTGCTTTGCTTTGGAAATGGCTTTAACTGGCCCAAAATCCAGCTGGTGCAGGCACAGAGCAGTGCCCTCTGCAATCCTGGGAGCCAGCACGAGGGAGGGATGACCAGGGCGCTGGTAAAAGTTAAAAATGGAAAGAGGGCACGTGGCTGAGAGGACACAAAAAGGCAGAGGACACTGGCTCCAGCTCTAAATCAGCTCTTGTCATCTTTCCCCTAAGGTTGCTTTGACGTTTACTCCTCCCTGTGCATTAAAAGGTGGGAATTCTCCAGAGCTCAGTGTGTTCATCTTCCACACCCAAAGCAGTTTTAAGCCTGGATTTTACTGAGCCTGAATCAGGACGAGTCCAGGCCCCGTGCTATGGCAATAAAAGTACAGAACAACTGATTTTCTTGAGGGGGGGGGGGATACTTTCCCTTCTTTTTAACTTGTTCCAGTTGTACAGACTGTCCTGGCCACGTTCCTGGAGTAAGCACTGACAACTGTTTCCGAGCTGAGATCCTCAGGCGTGGATGAGCCAAGACACACAGACACACACACACACACAGAGCACTAAAAATAACCCAGCTAATTGAACCCCTGTCGGAAAGGGCTGAGGATGCAGCAGTCATTCCAAAGCCATTTCCTGGACAGGCACTCACTCTGCTGCACATCAAGGGAGGAGGATGCTCTCCTGAGGCTGGGGAGGAGGGAAGGTTGAAGCACAATTCCCTGGGCACGCAGCTGGGGGTAGGGAAATGCTGGTTTGGAGAGCCCCTGAGTCACCAGGGAAGGGTGATCCCACATCTGACAGCTCTGGGAAGGGTCCTTCTGCTGCTGGGCTGGCTGAGGGAAGAGCAGTCCCTGCAAGGAGCAGGGGACCAGGGGAAGCTGCACAGCTGGTGCAGCAGAGCCTGCAGACACAGCTCTGCATCCCGAGCTTTCTGGCTGGGACTGCTCCCTCAGGGCTGGGCTGCACCACTCACCCAGCTGTGGGGCTGCACCACTCACCCAGCTGGGATGTGTGAGACAGAGACTTCAAATTTCAGGTTTGGGCACCTTCCTCTTCTGGGAGGTTTTGGATGTTTGGGATGGAGGAAGGGCAGAATTTAACTCCTCGTGTTGTGATCCCTGGAATCAAGGGGGGAGCTTCTCAGGGCTTCACATGCTCCTTGGCACAAAGGTTTTAACATCAACTTCGAGCAGCATCAGAGAATCAGGGTTTGGCTGTCTCTGCTTTGACACAAGCACAGCTTCCCTCTGATGCTCCCACTGATTTATTCCTTCTCTCCTCACCAACAGCACTGCTGCACAGCTGTTTGCTCCCAAATATTCACAGTCCCGGGAGACCTGAATGTGCAGTACCTTTTCCCTGTCATTGTTTCACTAGGAAGCAGCCCTTCCACCTGCTTCATGAAATAATTAAATGGACTTGCTGCAGCTTCTCCCCCAGCTGCACGTGGTTATCTTGCATCCCAAAAGCAAGAACTGTGCTTAATGTGCTCTGACAGGGGCACCGTGGAGGAAAGTGGGTCAGTCCAGTGCTGACACCCTGAAGCTCCTTCACTTTAAAGCACTTGTGCTTGGAGCTCTTACAGGCTTAGAGACTTCAAATTGCAGGTTTGGCAAGGAGCCACCCATTGGGCACCTTCCTCTTTGGATGTCTGGGATGGAGGAAGGGCAGAATTTAACTCCTTGGGCTCTCTTAGTGGGATTCAGCTGGCTCAGGAGAGCCACATCTGGGCACTGCCCTCCTTTGGGCTCAGTGGAGCAATGATGTGTCCTGTGTGTTAAAATCCTCCCCCCCAGAGCTGCACAGAGCTGGTGCTGCTCCCAGGACAGTGCAATGCTCTCGGACTGACCCATTCACAGCCTCACTGGTGTCCCAATGCCACAAATTTGAGCCCCAGGCTTCAGAGTCTGTTCCAAATCTGCAGTAACAAGGTTAAACATGCAGGCTGTTCACAGCCAGAGCCCAATGTGTCCTCACTACAGAATTCTCTGCCACCCAAAAAGAAGAACAAAGCATCTGGAGTGGAACATTTGTGAGTTCTCCCTCCGAGGAAAGGGTTTCTAACCTCACCCTTCTTTGTGCAGTGTCACATAAACCAAACACAGGAGACCATCAGTCAGTGCCTCGAGGAAGACGGTGCCAGGAGCACCCAAAGGGACAAGAGGAAGCAGCACCTTACCATGTGGTAGTTGATCATTTCCTGCAGGCTGTCTCCGAATTTGTCGAGGCACTCCTGCAAAAAAAACAAGGTGAAGAGAACTGGCAGTGAATTGGAGTAGCTGCTCTGCATTCCCAGGGGTGCAGGGGCTGAGGGGGGGCTCTCATGAAGCCTCTGAAGAGCCACTCTGAGTTTGGCAAGGAGGCATTTCACCATGCTGGAGCCATAGGCTGCCTGTCCTTTGCAGTTCAGTGCTGGAATCAACGTGTCTGTTGTCTCTTGCTGGGCTGGTTCCCCACGTTTCCTGCACCACTGATGCTCACTGACCTAGATTCCAACAACCTTGCCAGCACTGTGCTTCTTAAAAGTCTAGATCTGCCTGCAAACAACGAACCTCACTCTGACCTTTCAGCTCTGCCTGATCAGACAGTCTCCACACCCCTCCAAAAATAAAACCTCACTCTGAATGGCTGCTCAAACAGCAGAGGGGTCTTGGAGGTGTGATCCATTCACAGCAGCAGGAAGCTGGACACTCCCCAGCCCTCCCTGTGTGCCATGCTCCCTCCCAGGGGTGGGATGCTCCCTCCCAGGGGGGGATGACTTACCGAAATCATCTCATCCTTCTTGCACTGCTGCGACAGGTCCCGGACGCCGCTGACAAAGTGCTTGTTGGTGGTGATGTAGACTTTGCCTGCTTCAATCATCCCACTGCAGAGCTTCACCAGCTGCACAGGGACATTCCACCACATGGAATTACAACCAGCTCGGGTTTAAGGACCCAGCCCACAACCCCAGAACCCTCACACTCCTGCACTGACAGCCCCTCACTGCCCGTGGCTCAAACAGGGCTGCAAATCCCCCCTCGTGCTGCCCAAATCCCCCCTGTCACTCAGGGACAGCAATTCCAGGCTCTCTCCTGAGGACAGCCTGCTTTTTCCAGTGGGTTTCTCCTGCTCATTCTATCCTGAGGCATCAGGGGTGCAGTGAAAGGAACCTGATCCCACAGGCTGGTCGGGCAGGATCAAGGACTGACTCCTCAGTGCTCAGTGAATGTGATAAACTGTGGAAAATGCAGGGAGCATGCTGTTCTTTGGGATTGCTGAGCCTCAGAGCCCAGCTGACTGTTCTGGGTACTGGTGTGTACTGGTGGAGACTTGTTTTTCCCCTGGAATGAGGGGAAGCCAAAATCCAGCAGCTGAGCAGCCAGGGAAGATCTGTGTTCCCTCACATGCAGGTGAAACCATCAAGGCTGTGGGCAACTCTGAATTATTCCCACAATTCTGCAGCCCTGGAAAGCTTTGCCCTGGGAAGGATTACAGGTTATAACTCTGGACCAACTGTGACTTGGTCCAGACTTTCTGATGGGCCTTGGAAAGGGCCTTGTCACAGTGACATTACCAGTGAAGTTACCTGGAACTGGCAGCAAAACAGGGTGTCTTCCCACTCTGGAATTTGCTGCAGCACAAGGACACGTCTCCAGACAGCCTTTCTTAACTTTTGATAGTTTAACAGCTGCAGGAAACATTCCCAGACTTCCCAAGCCACAGCAAAGTGCCTTAGCACGCCTGGAACTGGCTCTAAGCTTTAGTTTAGCCAGAATTCCTGGCCATTAGCCTATCTCCTGTCAGCCAAAGCTCCTTGTAAGAGGCTGTGTTAAACAACTTAAGATAAATCCATAAACCAAAGGCCCAAGAGGTTTGCAGCAGTAAGGGCTGGGCCACTGAGCAAAAACCTTGAAATCTTTTTGGTTTGCTCGATTTTTGCTTGTTTTACCTCATCACCCTTCTGGGCTTCTAAACTGAGTGAAAAAGTGATGAGGAGCAACACTTGGAAAGCAAGTTTTCCAGTCTCAAAATCCAGCAGCTTTTCAGGGATAATAATTCTACTAAATGAAAGAATGGCTTTAGGAATCTTTGCCTGTCAACCAGCCTCAGGTACAGGCTGGGAATGAGGAGCTGTCAAGCCTGGTTTGATGCCAAAGCCCCGTGTGCTGTTTTGGGGCTTGGGGCTTGTTCTGCTTATGCAGCCCCAGGGCTCTGGGGTCTGTTCTAGATGTGGAATTGCAGAATTGCCTGGGCAGTTCTGTAAAAATACAGCTGAGTACATCAATGTACAGATATATCTGCAGCCACCTGTGGTGTATCTGTGCACACATCACATTTTCAGCCCTCACTCTCACACCCTCCCCTGCCCCTGCACTTTGGCTGTGAGCAGATTTGCACATCCCATCCAAACCCAGGGAAGGAAAGCAAACAGATGCAGTCCCTGTCCCATCTGGAGCCCAGACGTGCACCGGGGGTTTGGACGGATCCCATGGAAAGGAAATCCTCGGATTCACTGAGCCCAGAGATCCCTGGAGAAGTTAAATACCTCTGAGACCCTGCACCTCTGCCCTGCTCTTGGTAAACTTGGTTAGAAAAAGAAGTAAAACCCTGTGCTTTTAAAGGGACTGGAGGGAAGAGCTGATGCTTTCAAATTTGCAGCCCAACTGGCACCTCCAGGAGGCACCAGGGAATGATGGAGCCTTTTTCTTTTGGAACACAGGGAGGAGTCACAGTCATTTCTCACCAGGTGTTTTCCTCCTGCACAAACTGAAATTTTGGGTCTAGAATGCCTGAGACTGGGGATCCTTATCCCTTAAATATCTAATGCCCAATTGAGGATCAGACACCAGATCCCTGTTGGAAAAACTGAGTACAGCACAGGAGAGGGAAGGGACAGCCCCCATGGAGCAAAATGCTGCCTCCACAGTACAGCCACCAAAAGAAATACGTGCTCAGCATCCTGCCTGGAATGTGGCTGGAGTGGGGCTGCAGTTCCTGTCCCATCTGGAGCCCAGACGTGCACGGGGGGTTTGGACGGATCCCGAGGAAAGGAAATCCAGCCCCTCCTGCAACGTGGCGCTTTCCAGCCTGACCTCTGAGCAAACAGCCCCGGCCAAGGCTGTGTCACCAGGAGCTGAGGGCCAAGGCAGCACAACCTCAGCCCCAAGGGGAGCAGTGGACATGGAGCACGGCAGAAAATTAAGGGAATCTCTCTGTGACAGCCGCCGAGCCCGGATCTCTGGGTGAATCACTTACACTGCCTTTCACTCCCACTTAAGCAGGTGTTAAAAGGCTAATAATTTATAAACTAAGCACTCAGGGGCACAGCAAGAGGCAGAGGAACAGTCAGGCCTTGGCAGTTTGCTGCTCTGTAAGAACCAGCCCTGCCAACTGTTTGGGTACCACTGCCCAAGGTGCCCACCAAGCCCTGGAAAGGCTGCCCTGGGCAGAGGAGAGGAGCTGGGCCATCCAAGGGTGATTTGTTGGGAGAGGGGGTGATTGAATCTGGTTTAAATTTACCCTCAAAGATCTAGTTAAAAGTCCAGTGGCTCTTGAGATGCAAACTCCAGCAGCCCCTGCCCTGGAGCCAAGCCTGATAAACCCATTGCTGACAGTGACCGAGCTCTTGCACTTCCACCCTCATCCTCCTCCCTCCAGGGCTGTTCCTGGCACACCCAGTCATTTACCTGGCATCAACAGGGCCAGAACCAGAGTAGTTTTCACCTTTTTCTTCAGGGCCTCAGCTTGGAGGGGAACAGACAACCCAAACCCCTGTGCAGCTCTCCCCAGTGACACCAGTCAGCTCATGCACACAACCACTTTAAGCAGCTCGATCAGTAAATAGGTTTTGTAGGACACAGCTTTGCCTAGGGCTTGTGGCTTCAACAAAGCCCATTTCTCCATCAGATGCAGGAGTTTTATCCCTTGTGAGCTCTGAGGGGGGATCTCACAGATAAAAAGCAAACAGCTCTTCTGGCTCGTCTTCGTCATTGCTCTCTGTTCTCCTTCAGAAGCAACTCGGCTGATGTCTCTGGCAGCAGGAGGAGTGGGGGTGGAAAAGCCACCTCCCACCACAAACTTAGATCCAAACTACCAGCTGGAGGTAAAGAATCCCCAGCACCAGTGCAAAATGGCCAAACTGGTCCCCGAGAGGGGATTTCCAGCGTCAGATTCCAGCTGCAGTCTGAAGGTGGCCCTTGGTGACCTGCAATGTCTCCTCACTGTCCCCACAGCTGGCACAGTGCTGTGAGGGCACCAAACACCTCCTGCCCCACTGATATCACAGGTAAGAAGGTGGAGAGGGGAGCAAACAGCACTGACAGACCTTGCCACAGCAGTGTCAGTCCCCTGGGATCCAGGAGCAGAACAAGAAGCCCCACATTCCCCATCAGGAGCCTTCTGCTCCTCCTCCCATCCCTCTGGCAGTCACAGAGAGGCCCTGCCAGGTACCTGTCAGCAGAGGGAGACCTGGTCCTGGTGACAAGCCCAGTGGATTCAACATTAGTTCCCTGGCAGCTGGAGATGGGCTCAGGTTTTAGAGGAGGCTCAGGGACTCCTCAGCCCCTCCTCAGACACTGCCCTGAGCTGCCCCACCTCACCTTGTCAAGCTTTGCCTCGATCTCCACCACATCTGTCTCCACCTCATCGATGGTTGCCCTGCAATCAAACAGCAAAAAGGGATAATTAGTTAACTGATGGCTTGTGGTGATTGGGAAAGGAAGTAGTAGGTGGGTCAGGATCAGAGGGGCTGAGCTGGGAGTGCTGGAGGGGACAGGGGGAGGGATTGCTGTCCCCACTCTGGAGTTTCCTGCTGCTACACACACTCAGGACTGAATTCCTCAGGAGAAGGAGGATCACACCTCAGGAATGAATTCCACAGGGCTGAGGAAAGAGATGGGGATTATTTTATCTCCTGCCAGTGCCGTGGAGAAATTCAGGTGGGCTGTGGCAGCCACCCCCAGCAAAGTCATTCAGTGTTCTGACTCTGCAGGCAGTGCTGCTAATTGGTAGCAATGCTAATTAACACAGAAACAACCACTGTTCCACCTCACCATCCATTCCCACCAGGCACAAATTCCTTGTCCCAGCACCACCAACCCCCATTTCCAGGCTGTAACTGTGCCTGAAGTGCAGCCACGTGGCAAATTATGCCCTTTGAACCTCAGGAACCACCACTCCAGCAGAGCAGAGACACATCTTGGCCCTTTAGTCACCCAACAAACACCACAAGACTCTTTCACACACGTGGGGCTTTCCTTGGATAGGGAGGAATCTGCTCCACGATTGCTGGGACTGTTCTCTCTCCACGTCACTGGACAGATGTGACAGCAAGAGGCCATTGGAATCCAGCTGCAGAGGTCACCAGGCCTCCCCCACCGAGTGAAATATTAACATGACATCAGGCATTTGCAAGAGGCATTCCCAGACTCAGGCATGTGCTGTGGAATGACTTTTTGGAGGCACTGCAAACCTGGGAGTGTTCCCCGGCAGAGCTGCTCCGCTGGGATGGTTGTTCCTGTAACCACACACCTGGAAATGTGGTCAAACCTCACCCAGGGCATTCAGTCCCAAATCTCACCCTGCAAGGAGCTTCTGAACTTGGTGGGCTTGCAATTTTAAAAGGCTGGTTCCTGAAATGTCACGCTTGGGTTTTAAAAAAATAAAATCCAGCCCTGAACAGGAATGACAGAGGAGAGAATCCATCCTGCTCCCAGCAAAAGGACAGGACACCCCCAGAGCAAAGGGAACAGCAAAACTGTGCCCCTGGGGCTCTTGCTGTCTTCACTGACAGCCCAGGGATATTCTCCAGCAGACTGAAAAAGCACTTCAACACTTATCCCACCCTCTTCCCTCTCCAGAATCCAACCTCCCCCCCCTCAGCCTTCCATCATCCAGCCTGGAAATGAAATCCTGGTGCCTCCCAACGGGAGCAGAGCCTGCCTCGTGCCCGGGGCTCTGGCCACGATCGATCTGCTACCAGCTCTTTGAAAAGCCAGCCAAAAAAAGAAGCCTCTCTCTCTCTCTCTCTCTCTCTCTCTCTCTCTCTCTCTCAAATAATGCTGCTCTCTCCAGCCTTCCTGCCTCCCATATGGCTGCCCCACACAAATGGCAGCCTGGATGTGCCCTGGGGGGGGGCAAAGCTTTGGAGAGAAAAGGAATAATTAAAGAGCTTCTTTCAGGCAATTTTTTATTTATTTTTTTTCCCTGTCTGTCTCTCTCTCTCTCTCTCTCTCAATCTCTCTCTCTCTCTTGCAGCTATTTTTGTTCTCTGGGTTTGGGAGTCGTGTGCCTTCATGCATCTCCCTCTTACTTGCCAGATTCAATTTTTCCACTTGGTTTTCTCCGTGCTTCTGATAGCTGGACACAAAAAACCAGCTTAAAAAAAAAATATATATATATATATTAAAAAAAAAAAAAAAAGAGAGAGAGCTGGGATTTCTGGGGATGCTTTTCTTTTCAGGAAAGCAGGAGCAGCCATTGTTTAATCTGCAGAGGCGAGTCTGGCAGCATATTTCCTGCCAGAAGGTGGAGAGAGTATAATTTACTCCCCATTTTTATCATAACACATGGAAAGGAGTCGATATATTTGGACTTTGTGGAGGAGGAAGACATTTTGGGTCTGGTATCTGCTAAGGGATGAATACAACTGCCTATGGCTGGGAGAGCACGAAATCTGAACTTTATATTTGCTGTGTGGACTCAATGTGAAAGGTTCCAAGTGTTTGATTTCAAGGATGGTGATCTGAGGGACTTACTCGGCTCCAGGACTGGGATGGAGTTCCAGCTTCCTCACGGGGAGCAAAACTGAACTTTTATCCCTCCTTTCCAGATCCATGGGGCTTTTATATCCCAGTGAAGACCCTGGGGAGGTGAACTATGAGGCTGAGATGTTGCTGGGGGTGGTGCAGCCAGACATTCATTTTGGATAAGCTGGAAGTGGAAGACAAAAGGACCCCAGTCCTCCATCCTAACTCCTCCCATGTGTCTTTTCCCACACTCCTGGTCTTGTTGGCCCGAGATTTTTCTTCCTGCATCCTGACCCTTTGCATCCCAGGGCCTGATCAACACCTGATTTCCCATCCTTCAAGGGTACAACATGCCTAAGTTCCATGGAGTCCAAAATGTCCTTATCCTGCTCCCTGATGGCAGTTCCAGAGCCCACTGATCCTGCTTCCCTAGAAAAATAACAGCTTTCAGTGCAACTCCCCGCAGAACACAAGCACCGGGCTAAAGCCTCTGCCAACCCCAAATTCCCAAATTTAAATCCTCCCACTCTTCCACCAGCGTGTCACAGCTACAAGGCAAAGCCCTCTCAGTTACACAACGGGCTGGGAACCTGGAATGACTCCCTGGGGATGAGTAAATGCCAGCTCAGCAGCGCTGAGCTCCCAGCGCTCCATCCCGAGGGAATCCAGCAGGGAGACGAGCAGGGATGGGAAGTGGCCCAGATGATCCCCAGCCAGCCCACACGCCACGTCCACAGCACTTGTGCCTTCTGACACAGGCAGGGGAGCCCAGGCAGGGGAGGCAGCTGCCCTGGGATGCTCAGCACACGCTCTCCCAGCTGCAGGAATCCCGCTGGGAAACCGAGGGATTCTCCCAAGAGGGAACTGAATCCCTTGGCCAGCAAAAAAAAAAAGTAAAATAAAATAAAAAATAATAAATAAATAAAGCCAAGTGCCAGTGGCTGGGCAGCTCAGAGCAGTCGTAGTCATGGCCTGGCTGGGTGCCCTCTGTGTTTCCTGGTGCTCTTCCTGCTCATGCCCTGCCAGCCCTTGGGCCGTTTCCGTCAGGAGGGGAGAGAAAACAATCCCCGGCCTCATCTGCTCGAGTGGAGCCCTTCCAGCTGAAGAGATGAGGCTTGGGTTTCCTCACCCAGAGAAAGCAGCAATTCCCCACAGTCCAGAGGGCTCTGCACTGTGCCTTTTTTCTTTTGTCCTTCAAAGGATCCCACTCAGAAGCGGGATTTTTACGGGACTAAAATCTCACTGGAAGTGTTTTTACACCCCACAGGGGCAGGAATGATGAGCTGTGCTGCTGTCAGAGCATCACATCTGCCTGCACCTCCCTCTGCCTTGTCCTACCCACAGTCCCAGCCAAAGAAACACCAGCAAAAGAAACACTTGCCTCCAAAAAAAGTGATTAATGCGAAGTCCGCCGGAAAACTGTTGTGGAAATCAAGTCATTGGCACCACAAGCTGAGTGGGAGAAATGTGGGAGCCTAAGACTGGAGTTTATATAAGCTATATAAGTCTATATAAGTTTATATGTGCTTGGAGTGCAGCTGGGAGGACAGGGCTGGCAGAGGAGGATGGGCAAAACCAGAGGGAAATGCCACCCTGACTGAGGGCACTGGCTGGGATGGGTCCCTTTTTAGCTGGATTATCATTAATTATCATTAATCACCGTTTGCTCCTGTAACAAGAGAGATGGATGAGGACTGGAGCAACGAGCAGCCCAACACAGAAATCATCCCTGAGCCTCAACTTCCCCATTGCTGAACTGCTAAACACTGGCTTCCCAGGGAGACTGTGAGTATCCAGGGATGAATCCACGCCTGGCAAGTGCTGGGGATGCTCAGGTGACACGAGCTGACTACAGCAAAGCCCAGTCATGTCTTCAATTAACGAACCTCAGCATTAAATAATCTCATGTTACCACAGCTGAGGCGTGGAGTGATCACCAGGCATTGCTCAGAGAGGCCTGGCTGCATTTTTCCCATTGCTTTTTCTCCCTGCTGGAACAGTGGTCGGGGCTTTTTTCGTCATTTCTTTGTGAGCTGAGGGGCTCTGACACCAACACACACGTGCGCTACGTGAAGGCAGAAACCCAACACCGAGCTGGGTATTAAAAAGTAATAAAATGACCTAAAATTGCTCGGTTACCTCTGGCAACCACATGAAGAAGAGAAGCAAAGGCACACAAAGCGTAATTCTGAACTGTTGGCTGCTATAATAGTGACTTGCTTATCCCTGCAGCTGTCAAAGCAGCTCACAAAGCTGCCTTAATTAACCATGCCCTTCTTTTTCCTTGGGAAGTGCATTTGGCTTTCCTCCCTTTTCTGGCAGGGAAACTGAGGCACAATAATACAAAGACTAAAGGGTTGGGGTTTTTTTTCAGTGTTGATGTTCAGAAAAATTCTGTACTCAGCCCCCAGGTTGTCAAACTGGTCCAGTAAGGGCTCCTTTGTCCCTAAGGCACATTTAGACACAAAACCTCTCCCTCCACCACACGCACAAACCAGCTGCAACTTTTTACAGTCCAGCACACCTAAAAAGCACCTTGGCTTTCCCAAGTGCCACCCAAAGCAGTGCTACAGGCTGGGGACAGAGTGGCTGGAGAGCAGCCAGGCAGGAAGGGAGCTGGGAGTTTGGATTGACAGGAAGCTGAACAGGAGCCAGAGTGTGCCCAGGTGGCCAAGAGGGCCAATGGATCCTGGCCTGGCTCAGGAACAGGGTGGCCAACAGGGCCAGGGAAGTGATTCTGCCCCTGGACTCAGCGCTGGTGAGGCCACCCCTGGAGTGCTGTGTCCAGTTCTGGGCCCTCAGCTCAGGAAGGACATGGAGGGGCTGGAGCAGGGCCAGAGGAGAGCAACGAGGCTGGGGAAGGGACTGGAGCACAAGTGCTTGAGGAGAGGCTGAGGGAGCTGGGGGGGCTCAGCCTGGAGAAGAGGAGGCTCAGGGGAGACCTCCTCACTCTCTGCAACTCCCTGACAGGAGGGGGGAGCCGGGGGGGTTGGTCTCTTCTCCCAGGCAACCATCAGCAAGACAAGAGGGCTCAGTCTTGAACTGTGCCAGGGGAGGTTTAGGTTGGATATTAGGAAGAATTTCTTTGCAGAGAGGGTGCTCAGCCACTGGAATGGGCTGCCCAGGGAAGTGGGGAATTCTCCATCCCTGGAGGTGTTTAAGGACAAACTGGATGTGGCATCAGTGCCATGGGCTGGGAACCACAGCGGGGTTGGATCAAGGGTTGGACTGGATGATCTCAGAGGTCCCTTCCAACCCAGCTGATCCTATGATTCTATGATCTTGGGGCTGATCCCGCTGGGAGCGACATCAGCAGGACACGTGGGATCCAGGCCAGCTCCCATCACAGTCAGTGGGAAGATATCCCTGCAGCAGGAGCTCCTGGAGATCCTGCTTCCCTCCCTCTCCCTCCACTGGTGCCAGCTCCAGCTCGGGCTGATTTGTGTCTCTCACACGTGTGATGTAGCTACTACATCGTGTTCCCACTCCCTTACAAGCCTCCCTATTTCTGGCCATAAAAGCCTCCCCCCTCAAGGGGAGGGGAGGGAATTTGGAGCCCTTGAGCTCCCACCTGGGAGCCAGCTGTTCCCAGCTGCTGCTCTGGGCACTCCCAGGCTCCCTGAGATCCAAACCTCGGATGAATCCCACCCAAACCGGGAGCACCCCGTGCTCAGAGCAGTGCTTTTATACCTTTAGGGCAAGTCCTAAAAACCCCACTTTGCCCTCAGGAAGGCCTGCAAGGACACAGGCATAAACCCACTTTGCTCCCAGCAACGGTAATGACTGTCAAATCCAGGGAAAAGGGCTAATCCATGGCTGGCAGTGACACCTCCTCCACGGGAACATCTTCTACAGGCAGGGAAAGGGCTGCTGTGTGAGCCTGATGTGTTTGGAAGTGAGCCCCGGGCACATCCAGGGCAGAGACAACGTTCTCCAGGCACCCAGAGCATCCAAGATCCTTGTTTGATCCAAACCAGGCTGCTGCAGGCCCTACACTACCTGTCACTGCAGGGATGTTCAGGCTCTCCCTCAGTTAATGCCATGGCACAGGGTGAAAGCTGGCATTTCCAGAGCTCAGGACAGGAAAGAGGAACTCCTGGATCCTGGAGCTGGTGGCCACAGCATCCACAGGAGCCTTTATCAGTCTCTGTGCCTCGTTATTGCTCTTAAAAGACAGAGGAAAATAATTCCTTCCCACTCTCACAGGAGTGTTTGGAGGGTTTCATAAATAATAGCAGTGGCAAAATGCTCAGAGAATCAGGAGCTGTAGGTGTGCAAAGCAGAGTAGTCATTATTACTATTATTATTATTATTATTATTGTTATTGTTATTATTATTAAATCTGACTGAGTTCTATTAGAAATGGAGTGGAACCAGCATTTGCCTTGGTGAGGTGAGCTAAACAGGGATATTTGGCCCAGACACAAGTCATTTCTCATTTAGCTCCTTCTTCCAGAACCATCAGCAGCCAGCCAAGGTCACTGACAGCTGGCAACCCCACCAGCTTTCTCCAGGAATTAAAATAAACGTGTTCCTTTAAGGAGTTTGGGGATTTTAAGTTCCACATCCTCACTATCTGCAAGATCCTGTATTTCTGGAGGTTTTAACTGAGCCAAGCACTGACTGTCAGTGGTCACTCTTTAGATTTTTCAGATAGTTCTGAGTGATTCATTTTTTCTTAGTTACTAACCTCCCTAAATATCGATCTGAAAGCCTCTGTGCCCTGCAGCATCCGCTGTTCTTCCTCCTTTCTTCCAGAGAATAAGTACACTTTGCATGGCTGTCAATGGGAGCAGACAGCACCATGGCAACAGCTCCATGGTGACAATATCCATGACAACCAGATCCTGTGCTTGCCTGGCTCCCCATTCCCAGGGATTTGCAGGGCTTTTTGCATTTGCTCATGGAAATGGCACGGGACTGGTTTAGGAGACAGCTCAGTGCAGCCAAAGGTCTCCAAGGGTGAGGAGCAGAGGATTCAGGATAGTGCTGGAGATGGGAATTCTAAGGAGTAATGGAACTGGACATGAAATTCCAGCTCAGCATCCCACCTCAGCTGGAAAGAGGATTTGAGAAGGGACAGAGGAGCTGCCCTGGATGAGAATTCCTTCCATTAATGCCAGGCATTCCTGAAACAAATCTCTCTAAAACATGGATGGAGCCTGGATGCTCCCGTTTCACACACATCCCACAGCTTAGGGGGGAATTTAAGGCACAAAACTGGGACTCATCTTGGGGAACTTCAAAAAGCAAATAAGCACAAAAGTCCCCTGAGCTCTGGGCTGGACTCCTGCTGGAAGAGTCAACCCAGAACTGGGAAGAGGGATGGTGAGGAGTAAAACCAACCAGAAGTCAGGAAGAACATGTGGAAAAAAGACTCCATTGACAGGAAACCTTTCCATCTCCAGCCCTGATGCTCTGTCAGCAGAGTGGCTCAGACCCAGCACTAATCCCTGCCATGCACACCAGTTACACCCAGAGCTAAAGAGTGTTAATTTAGGATTAAGTCACACCTGAGGCTTTAGGAGCTCCCTGGATGATGGTCAGGATGCTCCTGCCATCTGTTTCTCCTTTGCTTCTTCCCTATTCCCTCTCCCAACCAGCCCTTCACCCCAAGCACCCACACGTGGTCCAGGCACAGCCCTGTCACCTGCTCACCTAAAAACCAGGAACCACCTCTTTCAAACTCAACCAGACTCTCCCATCACATTCCCACCAACCCCAGTCCTTAACCCTTGCTCTTCCCTGCCTTCATTCACCCTCTTCAGAACCTGGCTCTCCCCCTGGCTGGGGGAGCACAAAAAAACCCCCCTAAGGAACAGCCTGGATAGCTGAAAACTCTGCACACGACTGAGGAAAGTCAGATCCAATGTATTCCTGCTGGTGCCTGGGTTTAAGTTGGCTGAAGGGAGCTGCTTTCATGGCCTTGAGCCTGATGTGCACAAATTACTGACAGCACATGAACATCACTGTCCTCACTTGTCTCTCACTGTCCCTCTTTCCTTCCAGAGATGAAGCAGTTCAGCTGGTGTTGACTCCCCTGGGCCTCAGGGACTTGTTCCTTCATCAACAGCAGGATCAGGATAAACTGGATTAAAACCCAGTTGGGTTTTAAAGACCAGTAACTTCAGTGATGCTGAAATCCCATTTCAGAGCAGCAAGTTCACAGAATTACCAAATATCCCGAGTTGGAAGGAACCCACAAGGATCACCGAGTTCTCACAGTGGAAGCTCCATTTCTCTTTCTGTGGATCAGTGGGAAAACCCTGCATTTAACACCAGGAGGGTGAAGTCCTGTCTTTCTTGGAAGGGCTCCTGGTTTTACTGACAGCACTCTGGATCAGGAGACACCACAGAAAAATCCCCTTCATCAGCTCCTGTTGCTACCTGCTCTCACCTCGCCTCCTGAAGGTTCATTCGCTCCCTTCAGATTCTTGGGAGAGGCAGCCTGTTCCCATGTCCCCTCGTTATTTATCCCCTTTTATCCCTCCCTGTGCTCCCAGTCTGGCTGCAGTGGGGGAGGGAGCTCCCGCAGTCCCCGCTGGCTGCAGCGCTCTCACAAAGGAAAAGTCAGTGTTTATCTGCTCCTTTGGGATGTGCATCGCTGCCCTGCTCCCAGCTCGGCCCACAAGTCTCCCTGCAGCTGGAATGAACGCCCTGGAATACCGTATTCCAAGGGTGGGGCTGAGCAGGCTGGTGGCCGGGAGCGGGAGTCCCGGAGCCAGGGGCTGCATCCTCACCTCTGGCAACGCCTGAGCCGTGTCAGCAAAACCAACCCGTCATTCCCTGCCTGGGCTTTCCCTGCCCGGGAAACGCAGCCGCTTTTCCACGGAGCTGCGCTGTGACAGCTGGGACACCCTCGGAGCCCTTCAGGCGGGAGACGCCGCGAGGAGATTTACTCCCAATATTGCCAGAGATTTATTAACACACCCCCGGTGCTGACAAGCCAACAGCACAAACGCTGCGCTCCGTGCAAACGCTGACCTAGATTTTGAGGAGTTCTGCCGGAATCTGGCACATGGGATGCTCTTGCTCGCCGGCTTTTGAGTCAGCAGCATCCACGTCAGCAGGGAGTGCACGGCTACCTCCGGAGCTGGCCCTTTGCTGCTGCCACTCAGCGTTTCACAGAGCAGAAAAAAAGATTATTTTTGCTTTTTCCACCCCACCAAAACTGAAGGCAGAACGTCTGCCAGGGGCAGAACGAGGTTTGGAACAAGCCCTTGGCACTTCAGCTTCATTAGCAGTGGGACAGGGCAGCGCTGCCTGTAAATGCCTGTGGTACAGGGTGAGCACAGGGTGGCACAGAGCAGCCTTGGATGCCAACAGAGACCTGGCTGAGAGGGAAAGAACTTCCCACAACACACCAGTTGAGTTTCCAGTGGAGAGGAGGAGGACAGAGCTCCTTCCGAGCCCTGCAGGGAGTGGGTGTCACCTCACTTGTTGTACCCTGGGTGAGTGCAGGGACACTCGCACATGACTAATCATCTTGCTTCATCAGGTTAAGGAGGGAGGTCCAGTTTTACTAGAAAACACTGGTTTTCTTCCTGATTTCTCTCTGTGTGAGGGATTGGCTCCTGGTGCTGGACTCTCATGGTGCTGGTTCTCACAGAGCTGCTCCTCTGCCCGTCCTGCCTGCAGGGCTCCCTTGGAGCATCCAGGCTTGTCCCAGTCCTTGCCTGGCTCTGGCAGGGCCACAACCACAAGGATCCTTGGCTGGGAGCCCTGACAGCACCCACAGCACCAGGAAACCTGTAGGAGAGACTTTTTGAGGAGAAGGTTTGCTCAGAGGCTCGAGGTCTCTTGGCAGGTCAGCAAAGGGCCAACAGCCTCCTGCTCCACATGGGAAGCCCAAGGCAGGGAGGATGAACTGTCCCACGTGCTCACACTGCAAGGGCTGAGAGCAGCTGCTGCCAGGGCACTGCTTGGTGCTCTGAAAGCAAAACCCAGGGAGAAATCACCAAAGGGGTGTTACCACCACAGTCCCCACCAGCAAAGCCTCAGGGGGACAGTCCTGGAGCCAGCCCTGCCTTGCAGGGCGTGAGACACCAAATCCTCCAGCAGATACTGCCCTGAAAACCTTCCCCTCATCCCAAATCCGATGGGATCTCACACATGTGCCCAGTGCTGGGCACGTGCTTCACCCAGCTCACCAAGCTGGGACAGGAACCAGAGTGAGGAAAGAAATGTCTTTGCAGAACCAGTTGCACGGGTACAGCCAGCAAATGAACCAGATCCAGAGATGTGCCCAGTCAGGAATAAACTCAGGAGTTAATGGCACACACTGCTGCCCTTAAACCCCTGGGTGCCCAGGCTGAGCTGGCACACACAGATGCCTCTTGCTAAACTGGGTATCAGAAGCAATCCTGGTTTGCTGTGGCCTCGCTCCACCTGCATCACTTGGCATTCAAGAGCTCACTAACAACCTGGAGTCCCACAGAAATGCCACCCACAAAGCCACAGTGTTTTCACATGGTGGCTGAGCATCCCAGGCCAGCCTAAACAAACTGAGGAAAAGAGCTGTCACCCCCAGGCCCCTGCGGGTCAAACTGCAGGTTGTTAAATTTCTCTAAGTAAATAAAAATATTTTCGCTGCACTGTTATGGAAATGAAAGAAGGGTAAAGCCAGGCACGAGAGGGAGGAGGAGGTATTTTGGAGGTCTGCATGAGCATTGTCCAGATATCCTTGCCCATGGAACACTGTGACTCCAGCAGACACTTCCAAACACAGGACATATCTAAAAAATAAGAAGTATGAAATCTTTCTTATTTGCCCGTGGGCTTTTCTCTGGCACCATTAATTCTTTGATTCCTCCGTGCCCCACGTGATCACTTGTCAGTAGAAGCTGCAACTTGAAAAAAAAAATCAAATATCACAAATTAATTATCAACTCCTAATTTGGCCAAGTAAGTGAAAGCAGACAGGCTGGATGTGCTGGCACGGGGCACTGAGCACACATCCCCCACTCCTGCCACAAATATCATCCTGAACACTGAGCCAGAAGGGCAGGACAGATGCAGAATCAGGGTGTAGTGGCTGTAGGTGGGTGATGAATTGCAGAATTAACTGTTAAATGTCTACATATTAAATGGAGGCATTAAATCACACCCTAAACCTGCACAAGTGAGGAATTAGACCCTCCAGCTGAAGGCTGCAGACCTTGCCGCCGATCTACATCAAATTAGAGGACATCAGGAGGGATGAAATAGGTTTTTAATTCGAAAACAAATCTGTTTCATGCAAAATGCTGCAACCTCGCACCTTGCCAGTAACAGTGTGGGGTGGCAGGTAAAGTCAGGGCCTACAGCTCACGAGAATTCCACAGAAAAGTAGTTTTGGAAAGAAAAAAAAAGCCCCACTGGCAGATGTTGTGTGGAGCAAAGGCTCCTGCCTCGAACCAGAAAGAGCTGGACTGCGGCTCTTGTTTAGTCTATGATGGTTATTGCTGTGGAGAGAGCTTTGTTTTACTCCTAAATACTCCTTCTCCCACACACAGGCAGGACCACAGTGCACACGCAGAGTTTGGCAGCAGTGTTTGAAACCTCGGGCTGGAATGCAGAAGGGATTTCAGGGATCGATGGGAGCCAGGGAACAGGCAGGGGAAAGACACGTCGGCAAGAACAGGAGATGCTGCAAACCCAGAGGGGGCCAGGGAAACCAGGCAGAGAGGGGGGGTGAGCAAAGGCAAGGGGAGAGAAGCGAGGGGAAAGTGCTTCTCTGTCTCTCCAGGGTCTGAGCTCACACAGAGCCCATGGGAAGCTGCTGGTTGGCACCAGCTGGGAATGCAGCCCCCGGCTCCGGTTCCGCAGCCTCGCAGCCCAGAGAGCTGTGCCACAAAGCTCTGCCAGGCCAGGCTTTGCTTCCTGTGCCACTCAGTGTTCCAGAACCCCCCATGCACCTGGGCTGGCTCTGGACCCTCCTCTGAGGAGCCAAAGGGGAGAGAGAATGGTGAGAAAGCCCCCATTCAGCGAGGCAGGGCAGGGAAAACGCTCCCGCTGCCAGTGGCAGGTGTCCCTGTGGCACAGATAAATGTCCCCCTGGCTGGGAACACACATCCCACTCCCCCCCACACACACACTCCAGCTCTTGTTCCAATTCTTCCCATTAGCTGCAGAACAGGAGCCCATTCTGGGGGCAGGGGATCATCTTGCACTGATTGCTGCTTGTCCCCTGCCTGGCCGGGGCGTCGGGAGCTCCCGAGCCGCCGCTGGCCCCGCGCGTGGAGCGCTGGCACACCCGGGCACAGGGACAATGCCTTGCCCTGTGGCCACAGCCACAGGAACTCCATTGTGCTCCCCAACACTGGGGCTGTGTTCCCCTCAGCCGGTTCTCCCGGCCCCGTGAGGATTCCCGACCCTCTGCCAAGGCTGGGCCTCGCCGGCCTTTTCACGCCGGGGTTTGGCTTCCCCGTTTCCCAGCACGGCGCTGGGGCCCGTCCAGCTCCGCTGGCAGGGGCCACATTCCCAGCTCCCCATCCTGCTGGAAGCCCTGACCCTACAGAACCCCCGGATTTCTCCCCTGTGACCCCCAAAAGGAGTTAGGTTTGCATGAGGAACGTGGCGTTTGGCACTGCTTCCCACGGCCTTTGGGAAGTGTTCTCCCGCTCACCGTGCAGGGTCATTGGGAAAATCCACTTCCCAGAGGGTTTTTTTTTTTAATTGCTCAAACCCCTCCCCTAAGTGGAGAAGTGCTGTGATGCAGGTAAAGCAGGGGAATCCTAGGAATGCTGCTGGGATAAACATAATCACCCAAATCAGTGCCAAAATGCCACGGGAACTCATGGATTTGCAGTCTGGAAGCAGCAGGGACGGTCAGGACTGTCCAGTCATGCCTGCATCACCCAGAAACATCCCACTGGTCACTCCAAGACCTGACTCTACTTTGCCAATATCTGTTTCCAGACAGAAGGAATTCTTTTACCCCGGAGAGCAGCGACATCTAGAACTAAACTCCCTGGGAAGAGACACTGATGTCCCTTCCATGTGCACCCTGCCCTGCCTCACCCTTCAACAGCATCTCTTCCTAACATGGAACCTAAACCTCCCCTGACACAGGGATCTCTCTCCCAGCCACAGAAGGAGCTGTGTCCCATTATCTAAGGCAGAGAGAGCATCTACCACTTTCCCTGGATAATCCCTTAATTAGTGTGGCCTCCAAAATAATCCTATTGAACGGGGTTTACACGAAGCCCAGTTTAAAACAAGCCACAGATCCCAGGGAAATGGCCAGTCTGGCACTCCTGGGTGTCATTGTATTAGCTGATTAGTTCCCTTTTCTATCTGTTGTGCCCAACCCTCCCAATCTTTCCACAGCACTAATGGACCTTTGATTAATAAATCACAGCTTGCTGGGCTTAAAGGCCAGAAGATATTTCCCAGATCCATTCCAAGCTGGCACCCAGGAACAGCTTGCAGGCAGCACCCTTTGCAAGGAAAATCATTCCCATGCCAGCAGCTCCATCCTCCCCGTGGAGGCTGAAGGAACAGGATGGGGATTAAGACATCATTAGCTTGGCCTCTTGTAGGAGAGTGGGAAGAAATGTTGTTACTGATTCATGAAGACAGATAAGGAAACAATTGCTCTGCTTATCCGACTGTGGTTGGGAGTCAGGGATCTGTGTGTGCCCTAAAGCACTGGGAAATGAGCTCTCACCACATCCTGCATCCACACAGGAATCAGGGGTGCTGCAGGAATTACACCAGGGGGTCTGGTGCTTCAGGCAGTTAAAGAAAGCCCTGAGGAGCAAGAAAAGTGCTGCCTGAAATCAAACCCCTGGGGCTGCCAAAAAAAAATAAAAAATTAAACCAACCTGTCCTTTGGGACACAATAACAGTTATTCTTTCTCCTTTCTCTCTCTCAGTGCATGAACATAAATATGTGCACTGCCCTTTTAACTGCAAATACTGAGCAGCTCTGGGAGGACAATGTCTGGAAAGGTTTCCTCCCATTGCCAGAAGAAACAAATGTCTTGTGTGAGAGATGCTGGCTGGGGGGAGAGAGGGGGCTGGGTTTGGATTGGGCTCTGAATGTTTTTTCTCTCCCCTCTTCCCACTCCCTGTTTCCCCTCTGATTCACAAGGAAACCACAAAGCAAACTCAGGGCTGAATGAGACTTGGTTTTGTGAATGTTCTGGCTTTTTTTTTCCCCTTTGGACATTCACTTCCTCCCCCTGCAGCCCAAATCTCCTCTTTTTTTCCAAGCAGCCCAACACAAACTCTGCAAACTTCCCCCAGTGTAAACACCACCAAAACCTGGCCTCGTATTTCATTTCCTCTGCAGAAGCCACTGGGACTTTACAGGGATGGACAAAGGCAAATTTTAGTGCTCTCCTTTGGTCCAATCCTATTTAATTTCAACTCTTCCAACACCTTCATGTGAGGACAGACTTGGAGGAGCAAAAGCCCAGAGTTACTCAGTGCTTTGAGCTGTGCAGTCCAGGAGCTGAATCCCTCTGTCTCTGCAGGGACCTTCTCTGAGAGGCACCTCCCAAGGTGACCCTCCACCCTCAGCATCTCACCCTCACCACGTCACCAGGAGGCCCTGCCCTGCTCCACTGCAAAATCCAGCAGAACCAACTTAAATTACCTTTTATAACACATTTTATATACTTCAGCCTGTGTCTACTCCATAATGGGATTTAAGGGATTTTTTTTTTTAAATTTCACAAGCCACCCACGTTATTTCCACAGGCCTTTAAAAATTCCAGCCTTGGATCATCAGCTCTAAAGGGAGATTAATCCCCTGCCTCACAAAGAACTGAGGGAAGAACTCTGTTAATGCTTATTTGCAAGGTCTGGATGATACAAGGATGGACTAATTTGAGTGGAAAGGCTGAAAAAAATCCCCTGCAAAGCACTGGCTGGAATTGGTGTGTTTTAACCAAGGCTTCCTTTTCCTGGGAAACAGGTTCTCCTGCTCAGGGCTGAGTAGGAGGGATCACACATCAAAGGCTTTGCTTATGCAACCATGGGGGCCAAGAGCAACTTCAGCCTGGGATGGCACAGAATCCCTGGGGTGTCACATCCCTGGGGTGTCACATTCCCCCTGGGAATTTTCTGGAGGGGGGAAAAAGGTATTTTCTGGAGGAAAAAAAAAGCATTTTCTGCAAGAATTCTTTGGCAGCACTGGTTTATCAGAGTGAAACCTTTCATGAGACAGGGGTGAGATGGGGAATATTCCGTTCTGGAAGGAGAAGGTGGACCAAGATGTTGTGTTTCCATCACTCTGGGGCTGAGCTCTTTGAATTCTAAGTTTCACAGTAAGATCTGAGCCCAGCTGGAAATGGAACGACAGTTTTCAAGTGAAAAATTACTTTGGAATTTCAGGGAATCACAGAATCATTAAAATTGGAAAAGACCTTTGGAGATCATCAAGTCCAACACTAAACCATGTCCTCAAGTGCCACATCCACACGATTTCTGAACACTTCCAGGGATGGTGACTCCACCTGGGCAACCTATTCCAATGCTTTTACAACCCTCTCCATGAAAAAAAAACACAAAACACTTCCCAATATCTAATCTAAACCTCTCCTGGCACAACTTGAGGCTGTTTCCTCCCCTTGTTTTCACATCCCAGGAGTTTCTTGGACCGATTTTTAAAGGCCAGACCACTTCTGAAATAAAAATTGGGGGGGAAAAAACCCAAAAAAACCCACAGAAATTCCTGCAAAGCTGCACTCCCAGCTCGGAGAAAGCCCTGGGAATGCTGTGCAGAGGAACCTGTCACACCAAGGGGCTAATGAGGGATCTGTGTAACAGGAGCTGGCAAGCATAAGGAAGATTTCACACCCTTCCTGCCATGAATGGGAAGAACCATTCACTCAGGAGTCCTCAATCATCCCCTTTGTGTCCAGGGCTATTAATATCTTTACATGACTAGTCGAGCCACGGGCTAAGCTTTTGTGTCTTGGCTACTAATTAATGGTTGCAAAACACACACAGAGGTCACACCCATCAGGAAAGAAAGGGGTGGTGTGGGGTTACTCACAGGAGCAACTGCAGATTCTCCAGCTGGACTGAAAACATGTGTTTGACATACAGAATGTCACAGAAAGACTGTCACACCTCCAGGGAGTTTAAGGAGATAAGGCAGCTAAAGAGTGAGAGAAACAGAGCCACGGGAGAGGGAATGTTACCCAAGGAAATCAGAAGGAGAATAGAATTTATCCACCTGATCCCTCAGCCTGTGCTTAAAATCATAGGATCACAGAAGGTTTGGGTTGGAAAGGATCTTAAGATCGTCTCATTCCATGGGCAGGGACACCTTCCACTAGCCCAGTTTGCTCCAAGCCCCATCCAGCCTGGCCTTGGACACTTCCAGGGATGGGAAGTCACACTTCATGCCATTTCAGTGAACATCTATCCACTGGAATGGAGATCCAGCTCCCTGTGATTTAATCAAGGAAGGCCTTGGGAAGCAGGAGCACTGCCCACTGGAGTGCTTTGTTCCAAAGGGCCCTTTCTTCCCCACATCTCTGTCCTGATGATCCCAGAAGATCAACACTGGGAATATTTCACCTTGTGCCAAGAGGTAACTGTGCCCTGAGTTAAACAAACCCATGCCAGTGTTCAGCTGGCACGAGCTGCTGGCAAGATGTTCCTACAAGCTGGATAATCCACCTGCAGTGCCACTGTTCTGGCCATCCAACAGGGATCCGTGGGATAACCACGTGCCAGGCCAAGGATGGTGGCCAGGCACAGCCACCTGCCACACTTTTGGGCTCAGTTACTGAGAAGTGGTGGCAAGAGAAGAGTTTGTGGCTCCAACAGAAGTCAGGGTGTGTTTAGAGACCCCAAGCCATGGACTGCTCATGGAGGAGTCTCTGAACATCCCTGTTTTCCTGCCTCCTGCACAGCCAACATCCTCTCCCTGCACAGGGGGGAGGAGAAGGCAGAGCCCTGAATGAGATGTCCTGGAAAGAAACGGGCCAAGGAGACAAGAGTTCATGTGGGGAGGAGTTGCCTGGGTTTGATTTGAGGCTGAGTCAAGGCCAAGCCACGGCCCTGGATTCTCCATCACTGAGATCACACTAGACTTGGGAAAACAACTGACCAAAACTCCTCAACTGGTGACTGTGACACACCAAACAACCCCAGAGGCACCAAACTCAGCCTTCCCCCACCCAGCACCGAGGGGGTTTTGACCTGTTTGCAGCCAGAACCACCTCAGGGGCTGACAAAGGAATGATCCAACAGCACTCCAGGACCTGGATGTGCAGGGAAAACACCCTCTGTGTTATCTCCACATTTCCAAGGCTCCCTGTGCAGGGACAAGTTCATCCCTCAGAGCTGCCAAATCTCACCCTTTGCTCGTTTTGGGGAGGATTTCTACACTTTCAGGTGATGTGAAGTAAAGATCACCTGGAATAAGAAATAGGTGGATGCTCCTTGTGTGTGACAGCACCCAAATTTATGCCACAGCTGAACAGGAATAGTGGCTGTGGTGGTTTCTGGAGCTCAGTGTGCCCTCAGCACTCCACCAGGCAGG
Source organism: Manacus candei (assembly GCF_025592945.1). Lineage (NCBI taxonomy): Eukaryota > Metazoa > Chordata > Aves > Passeriformes > Pipridae > Manacus > Manacus candei. Next base: position 5,852,061 of record NW_026138070.1, read on the forward strand.
CAGATCCTTCAGCTCTGACCCTTCCCAAAGCTGTGCTATCAGCCTGAAAACATCCCCAAAACCCCAGACCTGCTGCTGATCTCTGTTTCCCTTTTCTGCTCAGAAGTGACAAAGCAGAAAGCAGCTCCTGCCTCACATTCCTCCGAGCCCACAGGAAACCATAAATCAGGGGGAAAACACAACTTGCAAAAGGCCAAACACCAGGATGGGCCCAGGGGCTGGGGAAAGGGAAACAGGGAACCAGCAAAACCAGCCACAAAGTGGGCACCAAACCCACACCTCCACCTCGGCTGGGACAGGTCCTGCTCCCAAAAATACAGGAGAACTGAGGGGGAGGGCAACTAAAAATCTTCCTCTCTTTCAAGGGAGTACATATAGATCTATATTCTGCATTTCCTTCCACCACCCCATTGTCTATTCTGTAATTTAATAATAATAATAATAATAATAATAATAATAATAATAATAATAATAATAATAATAATACTTTAAAACCTTTTAGGAGGAGAGGGTTGAGCCTCCCCCAAATGCCACCTGGGCAGAGGGCTGAGCTGGCTTTCAGGGGCACCAAGTGACCCTACCAGGGGACAGGCCACAGGGGACAGGAAGAGCTGAGATGAATTTGTGTTTGGAGGGGAGGGAGTGAGTCTGTGACCTGCTTGCTTTGGGTCTTGAAGGCTTTTGGAGTGTCCCAAAGGGATCCTGCCAGGCCACGGGAGCACATCGACCTCTGAGGAACCAAACTTGTTTCCTGGCACTCCTGGGAGCTTGGAGGACACAGGGAAGGGAGGTTTTGGCTCAGATTTTCTTTGCAGAGCCTCTCAGAGCTCAGAACCCTCAGTGTGACCATCCATGGGAGTGAATCCCCTGGCACATCCCTGTTTTTGGGACAGGACCTGCTCCATGTGCCCCCACCAACCCCGAGGGAGATGCTTGAGGCTGAAGCTCTTTGTGTCTGAATGCAGCAAAGGACCTGCTTGTTTAGAGGTGACTTGTTCTGGTCAAAATGGTTGAGATTTGCTCTGGCCCAGATAAATCTATTTATAGCAAGTGTTATGCTAATTCCACACAGGGATCTGATCCTGCCTGCAGCATTAATTCCTCCTGCTACCTGTCCTTTTTAACCCCTTCTGGGCACCAGCAGCCTTTCCATCCTCAGATCACCAGTTCCAACAACAAGCTAGATGGTTTTTTTCCCCCCTCTCTTCCATTTCCAGAAAACCCCACAGGGCTCCCTTTCCTGCATCTCCTCCCTGTGGAATTTGCTGCTTCAATCTGTGTTTGGAACAAGTGGAAGAAACCTCAGTAAAAACAGGTCATAGAAGCAATTTTAAAGCCACTCACTTTAAAGTCACTTAAAAAAAAATAAAATAATTGAATTGCTTTTATTACCTTACCTGAGGTTCATGTCAGGTTTTGTAAAGACTAATTCACTTGTGAACTAAGGAGTGTTGAGGGGATTGAACTCATCACTGAAATGAGTCTTTGGGATAAACTGGACCAATTGCTTAATGGAGAAATGGTAATAGAAGAGCTGTTTTTAGTGGCTGGAGTCTCCTGGTTTTGCTCCAGGATAATGGAATAAGCTCTATTTCTAATCTTGACTAAAATCTCTCTACAGATGGCTGCAAGCATGATGCAGATGTGGAAGGCTGTGCCAGTGCTTTTTTTGATCCTGGGAGTTTTCTGCAGGAGAAAAATGAGGTAGAGCAGCAGAAGCTTGGACCATGTAAGTGACACTGAAATCATCTCCCTCCTCTTCACTGTTTTATTCTCATTTGTGTTTGGGGTTTTTTTTCCCAAAGGCTCAGTGAAAAATCATTTCTCCCTTTTCAGTGATTGCTCAAAAACTTGAACTTGTCATCAAATCCATCAGCTCCAGCTCCTTCCCTGCTACAGAACAAGTAGCCACCAGACTCAACTCCTCACTCTTTATATAAAAACTCCCACTGGGCAGCAGTTGGGGATTCCTGGCCTGTCCTGCTGCAAGGAGGGGTTTTTGGGTCACCAGTTTGCCAAGAGCACAACAAACAATTCAAACAGGAAAGTGCATCAAGACTTGAAAAAGTGACTGCCCAAATCTCTTTTACACTGGGCCACAAATACAGATGTTTCCTGCTCTTTGGTGTTTTATTTTTCCCCCATTTTTCGTGGGGGCTGCAACCCCTAAAGCCACGATGTTTTCTCAGAGGTGAAGACACCCTGTGCCTAAACTCAGCTCTGCCTTTGGTGACAGTGCTCACAACATTCTACACAGCTCCACAAACCCCCAGGTCTTTGTCTGGAACCTGCTAAATGTCAGTTTACAGCTCCCACCCCTTCTCCTGAGAGGCTGGAGGTGTATGTTTAGACAAGGCTTTGAAGCAAGATGAGTAAGACTTGGTAGTTTGGTTGCTTGGCGTGTTCCATTGACTTTAAATCTGTACATTAATATTCAGCAAGAACTGGCACTGCCTTCAGGAGGACACAGAATTGCAGATATGGCTTTTATGCACTCTGCTGTACATACAAATACAGGATTTTCCACTACTGCTCCTCGTTTATGTTCAAATTATAGAAAGGCCTATTGGAATTTATGAAAGGATTTGAGTTTCTTGAGTACTTTGAATCCTCCATCACTATTTTCTGAGAGCCAGGCAGCTCCTGCAGCATCAAGGAGCTACTTGGACCAATGCTTTGAGAAGGGCATTGGATTAGATGACCTCCAGAGGTCTCTTCCAACTTAAATTACTCTAGGATTTAATGGCTTAAAGATGAAATCCTTCCTTAGCTCTTCTAATGCACTCCTTATGTAATGTATCTCATGATAACAGGTTTTCCTTTTGCAATTCCCAGCCAAATGTTCAAGGAGACCAGAGCAACTTGAGCATCTGGATGTCTCATGTCCAGCCCTGGCTGATCACTAGAGGAGAGAAAAAGGGCTGTGCACGAGGCAGTTTGATTTTCATCACCCATCCTTGCAGTCTGGAGGGGGAAATTCGGACAGAAGTCGCAGCAAACTATTTCCTACTCATGCCCAGGGCACTTGAGCAGCTTCCCAAATCTTGGGAGGAGAGGGAAGCAGCCCAGCAATGTCCTAGCACTGTTCCTTTGCCATTGCTGATGCTTCAGGGTGAGGGGAACCCCGTTAGAAAAGGGATTTGCTGGGGCCAGGGGGGTCAGGAAGCAGCACTGAAGTGGTTTGGTTCCCTTTGGTGGTTTAGATCAGCAGATATCCGTGCTAAGTGTGGTCAAACCAGTCAGGACCACGGACCCCTCGGGGGTTCTGGCAGTAAATCAGAAAGCTGACTGTGAAAAGGCACCATCCTGAGGGGGTTCTCCACTTGCCAGAGCAGTCAGGACCACCCATTTCTTGTTCAGCACTATTCTCAGGCCTTTCAGCTCACTAAAAGCCATTTCTCAGCCAAGCTGCTGAGCTGAGCAGCTCAAAGTGATGGATTCTCCACATGGACCATTGCACCACGTGTGCTAACGCTGATGGATCAGCAGGGACCTGACAAAGACCATCTGGTGGCCACCACACAGCACCTTCCACCTTCAGCTCAGCAGAGCATTGCCCCTTTTCTGCTGAGAGCCACTAATTCCCCTGGCCATCAGACTGCCTTCCTTCCTGCTCCCAACACTCATTTTGCTGGAGGATGACACAGCTGCAAGACTGGAGCTCTGGTTCAATGGGCAGGAGAGATTTTAGCACCACATCTCTAACAGGCTTTGAGAAAAGCCCAGGAGGAGATCCAGGTCTGAAAGAAAGGTGGACACTGCCCTCCTGCAGTTCAGAGACCCCCCCCAGGCCTCTCTGGGCAGTTCAGCTCCTGGAATGTCACTGAAAGGATGCAGGAGAGGGTCTGGGTTCTGGAGAAGGAAATATCATCCAGAGATTCATGGTGAGCAAAAGAGGTGGGGCAGCAAACACCTCCTCACACTCCCCAGTCCAGAAGGTGCCTCCTGAGCCCAACCTGACCAGTTCCACCAACTGGAAAAACCCTGGCACGGGTTGCCCAGACAAGCTGTGGCTGCCCCATCCCTGGAAACACTCGAGGCCAGGTTGGACAGGACTCTGAGCCACCTGCCCTGGCTCCAGATGTCCCTGCCCACAGCAGAGGATGGCATTAGATGGCCTTCAGAGGTGCCTTCCAACCCAAACCATTCCATCATTCCATGGGGACACCAGCCCAGAAACAGGCACCAACCACCAAATATTCTCCACCCTCACTTCATCAATCCATTTGCCCTTTCCCAGGAGTGACACTTTTCCCTGCACACTTTGATCCATCTTGCTGAGCAACCTCAGAGCAGAGCTGGCCTGTCTGCTCTTTCCCTGCTCTTTTCCCTGCTCTTTTCCCTGCTCTTTTCCCTGGGCTGCAAGGACTCAGCTTTTGCAGTGGGAACTGCACACACAGGAATATCCTTTCCCTGAGCTGCAGGAAGACTCCTGATGTGGCACGAGGAGGCTCCTTAGACAACATTTGTTCGCTTTTTTCTTTTTTTTTTTTATTTTTTTTATTTTTTTAAACGAGCAAAATGGATTTATCAGAAAAAAGCTCCTATCAAACGGTTCCACCTTCTCCCCGAGTGACCCTTGGAGACATCCGTTTACCCACAGGGCTGGAGGGGATCCAGGAGGCTTTGTTGAGACTTCCCCTCGTGCACAGCTGAGCCCGAGCCACCCTCCCCTAGCAGGGATCTCTTTCAGCGCTAAATGCTCCTTGTTTCTTTTTTTTTTTTCCTCCTCTCTCTCTCTCTCTCCCTCCCCTGGGCCTTTGGCTCAGAGCTGCAGCTCCCCAACCTCTGGGCTCCCTTTGTCTTTGCCTGAAAGGCTTTTCCTGTGTCGTGTCCTGCCAAAGGCAGCGAAGGTCCTGCCCTCCCTGGCAGCAGAAGTGCTCCGAGTGCTTCTGGCCCGGGGGCAAAAAGGGAGGGTCCTGCCCCTTCCTGTGCCACTTGCACCCTCCCAGAGGTGCCAAATATTTTTTGCTGTGTCCCAGTGCCATGAAACAACTGGATTTATTTTTTTTTTCCCACCAGCAGCACAACCCTTTCCTACAGGGATGAGAGTTTCTGGCTGGTGCTGTATGGAAGCTTGCTGGGGGAATATCAATCAGTGTCCTAGACACCAAGCATCCCTTGCTTTTATTTATTCCTCTCAGGAATAAATAAACAGGACCAGGGTATGGTCCTGTTTTTCTAGCTCTGCCTTCCCCCCTGACACCTCTCCAGAGGGAACAGAACTGTTGTGATGTGGCTGGGATTGGGGGATTAATTCTCATCTGAAAAATCAGTGTCCCTGGGAAAGGACACTTTTTGAGTGCAGCTAGAATGATTTTCACCAGTTACACATTGCTCTCTGTGGCCATGGGAGGGACTGTGACATCCCTCTGAGCTCCTGAATCATCCCTGCAGGACCAACACCACTGGCCTGCTGCATTCCCAGTGCTGTCCTGGAGCCTGCCCTGGAGATGGGTTGGTCAGGCTCATCCACAAGGAGCAAATTCCCAAGCTCACACAAAAGTCAAAATGTTGGGGGCAGAGGGAGTAACTGGGACCACTGGGATAAAATTAATCCACCCTCTGTGCTGAGTGAGGCAGCCCAGGCACAGAACAGAGCTGGCCTTGTAGCAACAGGGGCTGGGCAGGGAAAAAGAACTCAGGCACAAAGTGCAGGGTCAGAACAACAGGGCTGAGCCCTGCAGGACTCACAGATACTCATCCTCTGTGCTGAAGGTTCAGCTAAAAACCTCCCCTTCTTGATTTCTCGGCCTCTCACACCCCTCAGCTCCACCCACACAGCTCAGAACCGCAGGTGGAGGAAAAGATCTGAACTGGGACTGACTGGGGGGAACTCGAGCCAAGAGGAAAGTCCACGACAGCATCCCCATCTCTGAGAGCAGCCTCTTCCCATCCCACCAGCACATGGATCAGCCTGGAGCTTTCCAGAGCCTCAGCCCTGTTTACCAGTTTGGCATTTTCTGCCTGATCTCTGAAATCAGATGAGTCAGTGGCACATCGAGAGTTGTGTTATTCCCAGCTCCTAAACTCAATCTGGCAGGGCTGGGTTTGTCCCACTCTTGGAACACTGAAGGCTGGAGCCTTTCTACAAATGTCACTCTGCTGCCTTCTCGTCCTCCAGCCTTAGGTGGGCAGCAGCTGAAGTGCCAGCCTCCAGACAGTGCCAGCTGGGGATCTGGGAAGTGTGGGGAAAGGGAAGAGAGGGAAAAAATAGGGGAAAAAATAAAAAAAAAGAAAAAAAAAGGAAGGTTTGGGAAGGTTAGGGAAGGTGGGGTGGGAAGGGAAGGTTTGGGAAGGTTAGGGGAGGTTAGGGGAGGGGGGAAAGAGAAAGGGGAAGGGGAAGGGAAGGTCTATCAGTGCTCTCACAGGGTCTGTTTCCTCCATCCTGGGGCGAGGCCATGGAGCAGGGACAAATCCACGTTTCCTGCCCCAAACTGGGTTTCTCAGAGAACAAAGGGGTGATATTCTGCAGAGGGGCTGAGCTGTAGGAACCACCATTGTTTCCCCGAGCCAGGACAGAGCAGGAACAATGGACAGGCTTTAACAGCTGCCCTTCAGAACAGTCCTGGAGATTTCTGCACTGCCCCAACACTGCCAGGGTGGCAGGACCCCGGTGGTGCTTCAATAAAGCCTGGCACACCTGCCTGGATGCTGAGAAAGCACCACAAGCCTTCTGTGTGTCTCTCTGTACATGCAGCTACATTTTCCTGCCACCAGATATCCTTTCACCTCATCCCAGGCAGAGCTATCCAAGCCTTGCAATCACCCAGGAATTCACACACACGCTGTTTCCATCAGTGGCAGCATTTCACAGAGAGAATGGAAATATTTCAGCCCTGCTGTAGCGTGATGGAGCAGGCTGGGTGTGCAGAGCGGGGATTATCTCACTCCCTGATATTATATAATCTGTTTAGATGGTGCCACTTGATGCTTATTTAAGGAATGAATGAGCCCTTCGCTCTGGGATGTGCCACCCGTGAGCTGTGACATCATCCCTCTAATCCACTGCAATGACTCCACTGCTTTGCTTCCCAGCCATTCCCGAGTCCCTGGGTGATTGCACTCAGGGATGTGTGAGTGTGCACGTGTGGGAGGGTTATTCCACAGCAATATCACACAATTCCACAATCATTTAGGTGGGAAAAGATCTCTGAGACTCGAGGCCACTCTGTGCCACGTCCCCACCTCATCCCCCAGCCCAGAGCACTCAGTGCCACATCCAGCCCTTCCTTGGACACCTCCAGGGGTGGGGACTCCAAACCTCCCTGGGCAGCCCCTGCCAAGGCCTGACCACCCTTTCCAGTAAGAAATTCCTCCTGATGTCCAACCTGGACCTCCCCTGGCACAGCTTGAGGCCGTTTCCTCTCCTCCTGTCCCTTGTTCCCTGGGAGCAGAGCCCGACCCCTCCCTGGCTCCAACCTCTTTTCAGGGAGTTGCAGAGAGCAGGAAAGTCCCCTCAACTCTCCTTTTGTTAACTGCATCAGAATGTTCTCCACCTCCCTCAAGAAGGGCCCTGGCACGTAGGAAAAGTGAATTTCTGCAGATAAGGTGAAGCAAGACAAGAACCTGATGTGTGTGTGGCTCTGTGTTTGGTTAACCTCACATTCAGAGGGCTGGTATGGGCTGTTGAGAGCACACCTACAACCTTTCCATCCTTTTTTTTTTCCTGGTCCTTCCTTCCTGCAAACCAAGCCTCTGAACTGAATTCCCTCCCTTAGGCCAGAGGAGACAGCAATGTGCAAAACCAGAACGAGCTGTGCATGCACTGCTTGAACCCAAACCCTGTCCAGGCAGCACCCAGCCAGGCAAAAGGGTGGAACCCTCTGCCAAGAGGTTGTGGAGAGACAATTATCCTGCCTGGTTGGCTCCTTTTGGGAGCAGTGGCTCGGAGGAGTGATCAGCTCCTGCAGCAACACGTGTGGTTTGACCTGGGGAGGGGGTTCTGTCCCCCCTGCTCTGGCAGGGACCCAGGATAGGGGGTAAAGCCAGTTCCTCAGCACCCAGCAAGCGCAGGAAGAAACACAGGAGGCTCCTCAGAGTCTCCAGGACACCCCGTCCCCTTTGTTCATCTGTTGCAATCGAGGCAGAAATGCTTTTCCCTCCCTCCCAGCAGCAGGCAGAGCATTGCCCAGGATGTTTTCACTGGTGCCCAGCCAGCCCCAGTGGGTGCTGTGCCTGCTGCTGAGGGCCAGCCTGGCTGCAGCTGGGCAGGGATGCAGAGGAGCTGCAGGAAATCAGCCTCCACCCTCCCCGCAGTGCACGGGAATAACTGGGTGTTATCCCAGTCGTGCTGCCTCATCCTGTGGGGTCCTACAGAGAGGGAGGCTGCCAGATACCTTCCAGTGCTGTGTGCTGGGGAGTAGAGACAGGATTCACCTCCAATCACCTCCAGTTCACCTTAAATTCACCTCAAATTCACCTCCAGTTTACCTCCAATTCACCTCCAATTCACCTCAAATTCACCTCAAATTCACCTCCAATTCACCTCCAATTCACCTCCAGTTCACCTCTGTGCAGCCTGGAAGAAGCCCCCCTCTGCCAGGGGCTGCACCTCAGCCACCCCCGTGGCCTGGGACTAAGGCAAACAGGTCCCCAGTTCTCCATCCAGGGAATTCCACAGCTCCAATTCCTCGTCTTGCCCGCTCCAAGATCTTAAAGCAAACTCTGCAGCTCCTCAAAGAAGGCAAGGCAGCAACCACAAAGCTCCTGGCAGGTAAAAGAAATCTCAGCTTTCCACACTGGCTGTGTTGCTGCTTCCCCTCTCCCTCCCAGTCTGGAATTGCTGGGCAAAGAGGGAACAAATCCTGCTCCTGGTTCCCCTTCCTTTCCCCACGGGGAAGGCTTAGCACGGCATCACGTCAGCACAGAGCCAAACCTGCTTTCTTTTTGTCTCACTTCCTTTCCTCCACCCTCATTTTGGAAGCTTTACATGAGAGAGGAGCCACGTTAGCTCTGGGGAGAGCTGACAATCCATGCGTGGAACAAACCCTCGGGAAACAGCAGCCAGGAGCGCCTGGAAACGTCTGAAATCAGAACACAGCCCCGAGAACAGAGGAGAACTGCAAGCAAACAAGCAAGGAAGCACTTGGCTCCAGGGGAACATTCTGTCCCGTCCTCAAAATTCAACCAGACTTGGACTGCAGGTCTGTTCTAAGGGCTCTTTTCTTTATCCCAGATAACCAAACTCACACAGAGAGCACCAGCCTGGGTTGTTGTTTTTTTTTTGTTTTTTTTTTAAGCAAAGCCAGTGCTTAGGAAGCCAGAAAAACTCATGGTTGCACTGGCCTTCCTGCTGAAAAAAAAAATTCATACCGTGGCTGAAATTTCATAGTGTTATGAAACCAGGTTTTAAAGGGGCCATCGCCCTCTCAGAAAAGTTTGGGATTCCAAACTTCCTGGGCTTGCTTTTCACTCCTCCCCTCCTGCCCCTGCTCTTCCACTGCCCCTTGAGAACAGCAGCTGAGGACGTTTCGAGTGGGGTTTGCAGTTCCAGGTTGATTTTAGGTGCAGGAATGAGCTGATTCCTGAGGGAAAGCAGCGGGGGGGAAAAGGGCCCTGAGCAGGGGCCAGGGCTGTGAGCTCGCCCTGACAGCCAGGGTGAGACAGCCCAGAGACAGCTGCAGCCAGCCCCAGAGTCACTCCTGAGCTCTGGTTACAGGTCCCAGCCTTCCTGCTGCTCCCATCCCCAAATAATCCAGCACACACCCACTTTCCACCCTGAGCTCTGCTGTCCCCCTGACACTGACCTGGGAGCCTCCAGCCTCCTGCCAGCCTCAAACAGGGACTCTCAGCTCGCTGTACCTGTGCAGCAACCCCGGAACATGTGCCCCAGAAACCAGAAAACACTGTTTTTAGCTGCAGAAAAAGGGACCTGCAGGATCCCCCCGGCGCGTGTTTAACCAGCTCCGGAGCCGTAATGGAATTTCCAGTGCCCTGATCCGTGCATTAGCAGATGAGACAGTGCTTTATTCCTCATCCAGTGATTACAGGTCACAGCTGAACCACCCTACTGACAGTGCAAAACTTTGCCAAAGCACCCAGATTAACAGGGGCTGTGTCACTGAAAACCCCGAGGATGCGCCACGAGCTCCCGGCAGGGGCCAGATGGAGGAAGCTGCCAGACACAGCCCCAGCTCCTCCAGGCCAAGGATTCTCCTGCATCCCTTCTCCCTGAGCAGCCTGGATGATGCTGTTGAGGCCAAAAAATAAAAAAAAAAAAAGCCCCAGCCTGACTGCAGGAGTCTGAGCTGCCTTCCTGTCTCCGGGAGGCTCAGCGGGATGAAGGTAAACAGATGGCTCCTCTCACTCGGGCTGGGAAGGTCCCTCTGCCCTCCTTTCCAGCCCTCCTCTGGAATGCCAGACCCTCCTACCTAAAGGAACCACCGGGAATGAATGATGAATCCATCAGTGCTGGTGGCACCACGTTATGAAGGTGCTTTGTCATCACAGACATTAATTATTTCACGGGCTCTTGACTCAGATCCACGGCGTGACCCGTCCCTACCTCAGCTGAGGGAAATGAAACAAAAGAGCTGCTGGAATGAGTGAATAAAGGGGATTTTCATCAGTTACACAACCCCTGAGTGCCAAAGCCCCTGCACTCCCCAGGCTCCACTCCAGCTACCAAGAGAGCCTGGATCCCTTCAGGTCCACAGTACTGTTTGCCATCAGCACAAAACTGGCTTTGTGGCACCTCCCTGAGCTTGAGCAGTGAGTGACAACAGACTCTGACTTACCCCCAGCACAGAAAGAAAGTTTGCAGGAACATACATTTCCACAGGAGCCTGACAGAGTCCACATGAAGGAGGATGCACCAAATGCTGCTGCCCTGAACTCTCTCTCACCCTCCATCCCTGAACTCTCACCCTCCATCTGACCTGGCCATGCTGAGGTCCTTCGAGGACCAGGGCTGGAATCCAGAGGCACTGCCCAGTGCCAAGACAACCAGCAAAGCACAATTATCACCACAAGGGTCCCTCTCTGAGGAGGACTGGACCACCCTCCCCCCAGATAATTCAAGAGCACAGAGAAGCTGAAATCATCAGCTCTGAGCCACAGCACCCCTGGGTCTCACTGCCCTCTTCCACCACAGGGTTATTGCTGTTTTGTTTGGGGTTTTTTTTCCTTTTAGCAAGCTTTGTCATCTGCCTTCCCAGCCTTTTACAGTCTTTATTGCAGCCAGAAAACCTTGGCTTTCTCAGTGGCTTTTGGGCATCCTAAAGGGCAAGGCGTGTGGTTCCCCGTGCTGTTGCCCTCTGGAAGGTTCCGAGGGAATGAAGAGACTCACACCCTCAGCTTCAGGTGTAAAATCATTCAGGTTGGACAACTTTCCCCTTACCCTTATGGGAACCAGAAGAGGCAGTGAGAGAGAAGGATGTCCAAAGACTATCAGTGACAAAAAAAGAGATGATTTTCATCTGTGTGTGCCAGCAGAGAGACAACAGAGAGGAACAGCTACTGAAAAAGAAAGACTGGAAATAAGAGCAACTGAAAATAAAAAGCTAGTCAGAAACTGCTCTGTTAAGACAACTAGAAGCATTTCAAAGTTTGCAAATACTCTCACACTACTACAAACAAGACCATTATTTTGGTGACAAAGTCAATCATCCAGTTACCAGACACCAAAATTCCCCTCATTCATGTGGTACACAAGCAAAGTCCTGAGCTGCAGCTCCCATGAGCAGCCAAAATCAAAGATTGCTTTTCACTGCAAACTCATAGCTTATAAGTCAGAGCAGTTTTATCTTGGGGGGGAAAAAAATTAATTAAAAACCCCTTTTCTGATTTGGCAGGTTGGGATGGACCCCTGGGGTTTTACCTTCCAAATCGTGGCCCTTTGGGACACTCTGTTTACACAGCTCACAGTTCAAAGTTATTAAGGAAACTGCTTGATAAAAATTTGGCATAAAGCACCATTTTGCCAAGCCAGAGGTTTCAAGGCAGAACTGTCAAGTCAGTTCTCTCATCCCAGGGGGTTTTCCCTGACTATACACTGAATAAAGACCTTCAGCCCTGCCCACAGCACTGCAGCTTTTTCTGAGTACCTCAGGATTCCCAGGGGAGTTTTAACGACAGGGAACTTCAGATCAAGGGATTTCTGCTTCCAAATACTCCTGTGCTACCACCTATGGAGGAAAAATCCCTGTGCCATGTGAGGGTCCCGGTGTGATCTGCGTGAGCAGGATTCACCTGACACGGGAGCAGCTGGAATGTCACACACCCCCTCTGGGACATGCTGGGAATGGCACATCGGGTACAAACTGCCACAAACACACGTGTGGGGAGAGCAGACAACCATCAGCCCTGTCCCAGCACAACCCCAGCAAAGGCCAGACCCGGTTCTGCGTTGCTGACTTGGGGTCACCTTAAAGCGACGCTGGAAAAAAGGGAGGCTGGAAACCAGGAAAGGGAATAAAGCCTCGCTCCACGTGGGAAGCTTCACACAGAGATATTCAGGGGCTGGATGGACAGGATGGACAACTGCAACTGGGAGAGCATCTCAGGGTGCTGTGAGAGGAATTAACTCCACGGTGACATTCTTGCTTTGACTTCTCCCTTTCCACACCTCCCTTTGACTTCAGGAGCGCAACGATGGAGAGATAAGGAATAAACGCAGTAGGACTGACACAGATGATATCAATCTGCTTTTATGATGGTATCTCCTCTCTCGTGCAGCTGAAGCAGCAAGTGCTGGCAACTGGGCTCGTTAGTGTGAGATCCAAGAAGCAGCAGCTCTGTGTGGGCGTCGTGCGACTGCCACCGGGCTCGGGGATCCTGCTTACATAAGCCTTGTGTAACAAAAACCGATTCCAAATCGATGCCTGTGCTCTTTGTGGTCAAACTGATTTTTTTTGAGTTCCTTTTGGCCACCCCGTGTGTGATTTCACTTTGTTCTGAACTAACGAGCTGGCAAGTTTGGCTCACCTCGAACCGGCAGGGTCGGCCGGCACAGATCGTGCGGGAGCCACTCGAGTTTTCTCTGGGCAGGCCTTTGCTAACACACCTTCACCTGGCCTGGGTGCATCCAGACTGGTTCTGCTGGCTTTGAACTTGGCTAATTCCCCTCTGTTATCAGACTCAGCGAGATCAGTTCGACTGAGGGTTTTAATTCCCCCCGTTCTGTTTGAAACGCCCCAGTCAGAGTTCGAGGATTGTTTTCTAAATGTACTCGTTTTTCCACTTTCCTTTCCTCTGGCGAGCGGCTTTTTCTTTTCTTGCACCTTTCATGGAGCTGGAATTACACCCCTGCGCCCTTCCCTGCCTAATGAGAGCCACAAAAGGTGCAGATGGTGCTGCACAGTGCCAGAACAAAGGTCTCTGCCCATGGCCCTGTGTCCCTGCCTGATGACAGTGCTGCTCCAGGAAGCCCTGGGAGTGTCTGAGCCACCAGACAAGAGGCTGCAAGGCATGGGGGAGGTGAAGCTGGGCTTGGGAAACCTCAATTCCAGGTTGAGCAGCACAGGGGGTTCCCCCCCCAGTGACCTGGAGCTGGGATGTCCATGGAGAGATGCTGTTAATGGTTCGTTCCTGTAGGTTGTGGTGGCTGTAAGGGCTCCTGGTGAGAAGGTTCCAGCAACCGAGTCACTGTGCTACAGTCAGGGCAGGCCAGCCCTGGCTCACCCCATGGTCACAGGGAACCCCAATCTCACAACAAGCTGATTAATCAGGTTCGTTAAGAGCTACAACAACGACACCAGCGATGTTAGTTATGGAGATAACCACCCATCTCCTGCCCTTGGGGGAGTCACCACAGAGGCATTTGGGGTTTTCTGTGGCCCAGCCTCTGCAATTTGTTCCTGCTCTTCCCTCACCCTCCTGAGTGTTCCTGGAATGCATTTACACCCCGAGTGAGTAACAGTGGCACAGAATCACAGAACGGTTTGGGTGGGAAGGGACCTTAAAGATCATCTCATCCCACCCCCTGCCACGGGCAGGGACACCTTCCACTAGCCCAGGTTGCTCCAAGCCCCATCCAACCTGGCCTTGGGCACCTCCAGGGATCCAGGGGCAGCCACAGCTTCTCTGGGCTTCCTTCCTTTTTGCGAGAATGAATCCCAGAATGGTTTTGGGTTGGAAGGGACCTTAAAGATCATCTTGTTCCAACGCCCCAAGGAACCCAACTGACTCATCTGGCACTGTCCCCCAAAGATCTCCAAGGGTTAGGGCAGCACTGGCTCCTCCTCTGCATCACCCCAGACCACCAGCTTCCAGGGGCAAGTGGAACAAGCCAGGAAGGTGTTCCTAGATTTCCCAGCCTCCTCCCAGTTAAACAGGGCAGGGAGATGAAAAGCCACAATATCTATTGGGGTTGCATTCAAATGTGCAAGAACAGGTCCTTCAAGGTAATTATCCTTGTTTACTGGAACTGAATGCACGTCTCTACAAGATGCCTTGCAGAAATCAGGCTTATCTGCCAATCTGAGGGTTGGACAATATTCAAGTGTATGAAATTTAAAAGGAAATACAAGTTTTCGTTGTCTCTCTGAAGTTGGAAGCACTGAGGGATTGAGTGTGTTCTTAGTATTGATTTGGAGCATTTTGGCATGTAGTTGTGGGCTAAAGCAGACCAGTTTGGTAGCCTTATTATGGGATGTTCAATCCAGTGTTTGTTTATGCCTGTGTCGTTTTTTTGGAGCTTTCTGCCCCCCCTGTGTCTGACACACAGAAGACAATTTTTGATAATCTCAAAGGCTCACTATTGAGGAGAATAAACCAGCTGTAAAACACAGCACAACCTTTTGCTGGGAAGTGCAGAGGGGTTCTGTGGGTGCCAGCAGGAAAGGGAGGGTAATTCCTACCTAAAGGACTGGCATAGGAAACCTGGATTAAATTTTCCCTCTTTCACAATGTTTCCTATGGAAAGGGACTTCAGCTCTTGCTGTCTCAGCCTCTGTTGAGAAAGTGGATTATGTGCTACCTTCTATCACCACTTTTTAATCTATATTTATATATATATATATATATATGTATTTTACATTTTTATAGTTGTAAAATTTTAGGGACATGCTAGCAAGCATCTCTGCCCCTTACACACCCCCAAGGATTCTCTTGTATTACCAACCAATAATTCTAACAGAAGAACTAATTAAAGATTTGGAAGGAAGAAAAGTACAAGAGGAGGCTAAAACCTGTACCTTTGAGAAATTCTATTTGGTTCTTTTTTTTATTTTTCTCCCCTAGCCCTGCTGAAGTCAGGATTTCTCACTGCTTAAGGTGTTCACAGTTTAAATATTCCCCTGCTCCATATATTTCAGCCCTCTTGAAATATCCAGCCTTATTCCTCCAGCCTAATCTCTTGTTCTCTCTGTAACAGGCAGACTGTGTCTGGCCATTTGGGAAATAGTTCATAATTCCATGCTTAAATAACTGCCTTTTGATAAAGGTCCAGCCCAGTGCTCTGAGAGCTGTTTTGTTTTTATGGATGGAGCAGACAGAGCAGAATGATGTTGCCTGCATACTAAGAAACTTGGCCCGGAGCCCACACACACACACAGACACACACACACACACACAGCAAAGGCAAAATAAATAAATAAACATATCAATCAATCTTGACGTCACCAGGAAAAGGGTCACTGCCATGTGGAACGAGACATCTGGCCAGTGAAGTCACAGCTCTGGAAGGAAGCCACCGAGCAAGTTCACATGCTCTGCAGCACAATGGGACGAAATGACAGTCAAAAAGAGGGAAAAAAAAAAGGGGGAGGATCAATTCTAATTGATGCTAAGTGAGCAAGGGATTAAAGTACGAGCTCTCTACCTTCTGCCAACCTGTCCATGCCTTCAACTTTTTCCCGTTGAAAAAGTCCCATGATTCCAACCCCACCCGGGGTTAAGACCAGCCTGTCATCTCACATGACACTGCCCATTACCTTTTAGAAACAGCTTTGGAACAAGACAGAGCAGAACCTTACCACACAATTAAAATTAAAACACGTGGAGGAGGACCCTTCCCGCAGCCCTGCACATTCCCACACGCGGGAATAAAGAGGGTGCACTTGCCCAGGTGTTTGTGTTACCTGCAGCTGCACCACAACCACACACAAAATGACAATTTGTCAGAGAACCCGCAGCCACAGACCACTGCAGCCTTTGGGATGCAGCCTGCATTCCAAGGGAACCTTTGTAAACGCACTTAAAAGCCAAATGCAAACTGTTTCACTCATTAAACAGAAAGGTTTTGAGAAGGAGGAACACGAAATGTCTGCAGGAAGGAGAGAGGACCCCCCCCCCCCCCCCCTTCCCGACAACTCTTTCCCCTGCACACACACGGCCAGCTCGCTCCTGCAGGCTATTGTCTGTATTTCCCTCGCTCCCCATCCAGACACAGCATTGCAAGCGGCAGGAGACTGTTCCCAGTGGAAGCTCCGATATTCCCTTTATAGCGCCGGGACATCGGAGCCCATCCGGACACGCAGCCGGGATGCTCCTGGCACAATGGAGCATCTGCCCCCGGAGCGTGGCGGCTCCCGCAGCCCCGGGCATTGCTCGGGCGGCCTGATTTGAATGCAGCGCAGCCGAGCCGGAGTCTTTGTTGTCATAGCCCAGATTCCTTCAAGACCGCTAAAAAAAAAAAAATCAAAAAAAAAAAAAAATCCACCCTCCAAGAGATGGGAATGTGACTGCATGGAAAATGACTGTATTCCTCTGAGCCCCGGCTCTGCGGGCGGTTCCAATCGGCTCTGTCCGGCTGAGCCCCGCGGGGTGATGATGCCCCGTCCGCCCCGTCCCAATCCCAACGGGATCCGGCGCTGCCTGCCCGGATCCCGGAATTCCTGATTTTTTAATTTTTTTTTTTTTTTCACGCGCCAAGCGCCCGGACAGAGCGGGACAGAGCGGCGGGGAGGGAGGGCGGGATGCGGGGGGCGATGCGGGGCACAGGAGGGGGAGAGACGCGGGGTAGGATGCGGGGCACGGGAGGGATGCGGGGTAGAATAAGGGGCATGGCAGGGGGGGATGCGGGGTAGAATGAGGGGCACGGGGGGAATGAGGGGCCTGGGAGGGGGGGGATGCAGGGTAGAATGAGAGGCACGGGAGGGGGGGATGCGGGATAGAATGAGGGGCAGGGCAGGGATGTGGGGTAGAATGAGGGGCACGGAGGGGATGCGGGGCACGGAAGGGGGGTATAAGGGGCAGAATGAGGCGCATGGGGGGGATGCGGAGCATGGGAGGGGGGGATGCGGGGTAGAATGAGGGGCACTGCAGGGATGCGGGGCACGGCAGGAGGGCATGCTGGGCACGGAGGGACAACGCCCGCTGTCCCGGCTGGGCCCCATCTCCATCCCCTCGGCGGCTCCGTGGGTGCGGGGCCGTCTCCCCTCTCTCCCCTCCGCAGCCCGGGCGCGGCCCCGCGCAGCGCGGAGCCGGGGGAAGGGCCCTGCCCGTCTCCGTCTCCCTCTCCGAGCCAAGCCGCCCGAAACCATCCCCGGGGCCGCCCCGGCCGCTCTGCCCTTACCGGAACCGGGGCGAGTCCTTGATGCACTCCTCGAACTCCACCGTCATGCTGCCGGTCGGCCCTGGGCGCGCTCAGCGGAGGAAGCGCATCGCCCGCCGCTCTGGAGCCGAGGACGCGCGGGCAGCGCCCGCCCCCCGCCGCCGCTGCGGGGATGGAGCGAGCCCGGCACCCGCCTCCCTCCCACCGCACCGGGGCACCGCGGCCACCGCCGGCCACGCACCGCGCCGGCACCGAGCGCGGTCACCGCCCCGCCGGGCATCCCCTGCCCGGCATCCCCTGCCCGGCACCGCGCCCAGGTGGGGGGGTGGGAGGCACCACCTTCGCTCGCGGTGACCGAGTTAATTAGGGTGCGAACGACCTCTGAGGTCACAGGATCGTGAAAACATCACGGCTGGGAGAGGGGCTTAGGATCAAGTCCAACTGTCGCCCGCTGTGACCGCAGCGCCCAGCACCAGATCCGGATGGCTCTGGGACACCTCCGGGCATGGGGACTCCACCACCTCCCGGGGCAGCCTGACCACCCTTCTTTTTCCACCTTTTTATTCCGATGCCTGACCACCCTTCTTTTTTCACCTTTTTATTCCGATGCCTGACCACCCTTCTTTTTTCACCTTTTTATTCCGATGCTTGACCACCCTTCTTTTTTCACCTTTTTATTCCGATGCCTGACCACCCTCACAGTGAAAAATTTTTTCTAATGTCTGATCTGGCTCTCCCCTGTCTCATCTTGAACACCTCCAGGGGTGGTGACTCCACCACTTCCCAGAGAGACCTATTCCAGTGCCTGACCACCCTCACAGTGAAACATTTTTTTTTAATATCTAATCTGAATCTCCACCATCTCATCTCAAGGTCATTCCCTCTAGTCCTCCCTCTCAGTGCCAGCACGGTAGGAAGGCAGACCCCTCTTCCATACAATGTCCTTTCAGTGAGGTCCCACCTGAGTCTCATCTTCTGGATCCTAAACAAACCCAGCTCCCTCAGCTGTTCCTCATAAGACCTTTGATGGCCTTGTTGCCCTTCACTGGACAACCTCCAGCATTTCAATGTCCTTTTTAAAGTGAGATCGACTCCAAACTGTGACCCAACACCACCATATCAACCAGACCATGGCACTCAGTGCCACATCCAGCCTTTCCTTAAACACCTCCAGGGATGGTGATTCCACCACCTCCCTGGGCAGCCCATTCCAATATGTTATCACCCCTTTTGGGAAGGAAGTTGTGCCTGTTTCTCCTCTGTTTGGGTGAGGATGGGTGCTCAGATGACACTCAGGACATGGCTCAAGGCTGAGCTGGCTGTGACAGCAGCCACCACCTTGGACACCAGCCCGGGCTGTGATGAGCTGGAGGGGCAGCCAGTCATGTCAGGAAGGAATTTTTTACAATGAGGGTGTTAAAACCACTGGGATGGCGTGCCCCATCCCTGGAAACATCCAAGGTCAGACTGGACAAAGCTCTGAGCAACCTCATCTAGTGGAAGGTGTCCTTGCCCATGGCAGGGGTTGGACTAATCTCCCTTCCAACCCCAGACATTCCATGATTTGCAGGTAGGATTGCCACAGGTTGTGTGCACTGGAGAAAAAAAAAAACACCCAGCCAACCAAACTGTGCAATTCTATATCAGCAGCAGCAAAAGGATTGACATCAATCCTGTTACTACTTAATCTAGTTTTTAATTTTCTATACACAGTGGATTTGCTGCTGCCATCAACCATCTGATAAATCTGCAGTGTCTCCTCTGGATCCAACATAATCACCCAAGGAGGGAAATCATCTGGGCTTGGGGGTCCAGCTGAACAGATCACGTTTGCCACAGGAGAAGCACCGTAATGTGGTGTGGATAAATGAGGCTAATTAGTGTGGGCTTAGTCCTGAGCCTCCCCCCACCCAGCACCACAGACACAAGTGTCAACCACCTCATTCACTGCAAGTTTTATAGGAACTGAGAGAGGAAATTCTGTAGGAACTGAGAGATGAACTTCTCTAGGAACTGAGAGAAGGGCCTGAAGTGTAAATCTCCATGTTTTAACAAAATCCTGTGTAATATGACCACGAGTCAAACGTGAGGGCCAGGGGTGTCTGAATCCATGACAGGATGTCACGAGGAGGCCTCACCTCAGAACCGTGATGGAATCAGATGAAATGAGATGTTTAATGTCATTCCTGTACAAAAACTACAGCCAAGGTTCTCCTCCAGCCCCCTTGTTTCTGCCTGGGTTCTCAGACCTGCTGGGTTTGTCAGCCACAGCCAGGAGCACCTTTGTGTGAGCAAAAGTGAGTCACTTCACACACTTATCAGATGCTGGAGGGTTCTGAGGAATGCAGGCAAAGGAATTAGCCCTGCCAAACACCTCGGTCCAGAAGGGGCAAGGTGACCTCTTGTGGCCTCTGTTTTATGTGGTTTCATAAAGGTCAACCCAACGCAGTGATTATTTCCTTTGGTGCTCCCAGCAGAGATGAAAGGGGGCGGCTGCTCCTGCCCGCATGTGTGTGTGTGTGTGTGTGCCCAGGCTCAGGGATTAGAAATTACCGTCCCCTTTAAAGCTGAGATTCATCACTTTCATTATAATGGAGTCTGGATGCCATTGTGTGGGTTGAAAGCCGGTTGGATTTTTCCATTCAAAGCAGATCTCAGATTTGTATGAGGGGCCGGGGATTTTTCTATTGGTCTCTCCCTGCTTTTCTAACGAGTTGGGTGCTTGTTTGTACTGGTTTGAGGCTTCTGCACATACAGACATTGCAGTTCAGTGTTTCAGAAAGACCAAGATTTTTAAATACAGATCACAGTCATTAAGAACATCTGCAGCCTTTGTGTATTATCATTATCTTTGCCTATTTTTGTCCCCGTAGCTGTTATTTACCCTCAGCCAGTGGCTGCCTGAACACATCTTTCCACAGGCAGGCTGAAATACATGGGTGTGGGATTGCCTGAAATGCCTGTGCTGGTGGGATTTGGAATGGAAGGGACCTTAAAAATCATCCAGTTCTCACCTCCTGCCATGGGTAGGGACACCTTCCACTAGCCCAGGTTGCTCCAAGCCCCATCCAACCTGGTCTTGGACACTCCCAGGGATGAGGCAGCCACAGCTTCTCTGGGCAACCTGTGCCAGGGCCTCCCACCCTCACAGGTAAGGATTTCTTCCCAGTATCCCATCTATCCCTGCCCTCTGGCAGTGGGAAGCCATTCCCCTTGTCCTGCACTCCAGGCCCTTGTCCCAAGTCCCTCTCCAGCTCTCCTGGAGCCTCTTTAGGCCCTGCAAGGGGCTCTCAGGTCTCCCTGGAGCCTTCTCTTCTCCATGTGAACCCTCCCAGCTCTCCCAGCCTGGCTTCAGAGCAGAGGAGCTCCAGCCCTTGGAGCAGCTCTGTAGCCTCCTCTAGACTTGCTCCAGCAGCTCCATGTTCTCTTTATCCCAGAGGCCCCAGGGCTGGACACAGAGACACATCCCCATAAACCACTTTTTTTGTGTGAGAGTTACATTCCTGCTTTAACGTTTTAACTTTTTGCCATTCTCCTCTGCCTCAGAGGGGGACTGACAGGTAAGTGATGCCCCCATGCTGAGCTGGGAATGGCCCCAGGGATCAAATCCCGTTAGGAATTGACAAAAAACAAACAGTGAGTCAAGCTCTGGTGGTTTCCAATGGCAAACGCTGAGGCAACCAAAGCTGGGTCACATAGTTTAACACAGTTATCAGCTGATCAGTTCTAGATAATAACCACAGTTATCAGGTCTGAGGAAGGCAGGGAAGGCAATGAGCCCTGCAGAACCCTTCCCAGGCCAGGAGAAGGGGCAAGGTGACCTCCTGTGGCCTCCATGGGGTTTCACAGGTCAAATCAATACAATTATTATTTTCTCTGGTCCAACTAAGTTGCAGCTGAGGAGCTGAGGAGCAGCCGAGGTGAATCCCAGGGTTCCAGAGGGGTTTGCTCCCCGTGCTCACCACCCAGGTCACCTTCAGCCACTTGGGTTTCTCCAGGTAGAAGGAGAACCCTGTGAGGGTGAGGTGTTCCCACCAGCACATCCCCGGCCCCCATCAGCAGATCCCTGGTCCCTCTACCAGCCCATCCCTGCTCCCCATCATTCCACCCCTGCTCCCTGTCATTCCACCCCTGGTCCCCGTCATTCCACCCCTGCTCCCCACTGGCCTATCCCCAGTCCCTCTCCCCCCTTTCCCCCTCCATCCCGGTCTCCATCATCCCACCCCATTCCCCATGACCTCATACCGGTCCCCATGAGCCCATCCCGGTCCCCATGACCCCATCCCGCTCCACATCATCCCATCTCGCTCCCTATCCTCCCATCCCTGTCCCCATGACCCCATCCCGCTCCCCATCATCCCATCCCGGTCCCCATGACCCCATCCCGCTCCACATCATCCCATCCCGGTCCCCATCATCCCATCCCGCTCCTCCCCGCCCATGCCGGTCCCCATAAGCCGCTCCCCATCATCCCATCCTGCTCCCCATGACCCCATCCCGTTCCCTCCCGCCCATCCCGGTCCCCATCATCCCGTTCCAGTCCCATTCTCCCATCCCGGTCCCCATCCTGCCATCCCGGTCCCCATCCTGCCATCCCGGTCCCCATCATCCCGTTCCCGTCCCATCCTCCCATCCCGGTCCCCATCCTGCCATCCCGGTCCCCATCATCCCGTTCCCGTCCCCCATCATCCCGTTCCCGTCCCATCCTCCCATCCCGGTCCCCATCCTGCCATCCCGGTCCCCATCATCCCGTTCCCGTTCCCCATCATCCCGTTCCCGTCCCATCCTGCCCTCCCGGTCCCCGCGGCCCCCCCGGCGGCGGAAGCGGCGGTGCCGAGCGGGGGAAGGGGCGGTGCTGCCCGGCCGGTCGGTGCCGGGGTGGGTCCCGGGTGGGTGCCGGGGTGCCCCCCGGCAGAGATGGGCTGTGCCCCGGCCCGGTACCTGGTGTTCTTTCAGTACTTTGGCACCAGGTACAGGTACGTGCCCAGGTGCCCCCGCGGGGAGAGCGGCAGAGACCGGGGCGGCACCGGGAGAGCTGGGCAGGGATGGGAGAGCGGAGTTTGGGGAGAGCGGAGTTTGGGGAGGGCAGAATTTGGGGAGAGCGGAGTTTGGGGAGAGCGGAGTTTGAGGAGGGCAGAATTTGGGGAGAGCGGAGTTTGGGGAGAGCGGAGTTTGGGGAGAGCGGAGTTTGGGGAGAGCGGAGTTTGAGGAGAGCAGAGTTTGGGGAGGGCAGAATTTGGGGAGGGCAGAGTTTGGGGAGAGCAAAGTTTGGGGAGAGCAGGGTTTGGGGAGAGCGGAGTTTAGGGAGAGCAGGGTTTGGGGAGAGCAGGGTTTGGGGAGAGCAGGGTTTGGGGAGAGCAGGGTTTGGGGGGTTGATGGGTGAGAATAGCGTTCAGGTCTGGGATGGGGAGGGCGGAGTTTGGGGAGGAGTTTGGGAAGGGATGGGGGAGAGCAGAGTCTGGGGAGGGCACAGTTTGGGGAGGGCGGTGTTCAGGGGAGGGATGGATGGGAACAGTGTTTGGGGAGGGATGGGTGAGAGCAGAGTTTGGGGAGGGATGGATGGGAACAGTATTTGGGGAGGAATGGGTGAGAACAGTGTTCAGGGGAGAGATGGGTGAGAGCAGAGTTTGGGGAGGGATGAATGGGAACAGTGTTTGGGGAGGGGTGGATGGGAACAGTGTTCAGGGGAGAGATGATCCCTTGCTGAGCAGGTGGGAGCACGAAGGGAGCTGGACTCTGCTTCCTGCTGTGCACAGAAGTGCGAGGGAGGGGGTGGTTCAGGCAGGAAAGGCATAAAATTAACAAAGAGAAAAGGTCAAAGGAAAGAGAAGAAGGGAAACTTATCTCAGGCTGGGGAGGGAAGGGCAAGTTGCTGTGTTTCCTGCAGTGGTGCCTGACTGTGGCCAGTTCTCAGCGTTCAGGTACCTGTGCTGCCCAGAGGTGCAGGTGAAGTGATGTGTGGGCTGTGATCCCTGCAGGCTGAGCTGGCATTTCCCCAGGCCTTAAACACCTCACGTGTAGAGCTGTGCCTGTTCACATCTCAAAGTGTGGGGGAGAACTTGTGCAGCCCCAGCTCGTGGAACTGTTCCTGTCTTCGTGGGGATGGTACAGAACAACAACACCCTGTGCCAAACTCCACAGCTTGTTCCCAGTGTGTGGTCTGGGTCCCTGTGGGCACTAAATTGCTCTGAGGAGTTCCAGGTAGGGTGGGTTTAGCCTTGGGATGTCTCTCCCATCTCTTCAGTGTGAATGGCAGTGATTTCTGCAGCAGAGAGGGAAGCTCCTCACAAACTGCCTTCGTGGTCTTTTAGTCCCTTTATGGCCCTCACAGAAAAGCACCTGCAGTTGGCAACCAACTCCTGGCCCTGAAATAGTTTTATCTGCAAACTGGTGTCATTTGTCTGCCCTGTCTCCCAGCCAGCCTCCCTCTGAAGGGAGAGTTCAGAGGGTAATAATTGAAGGGTGATTTTAATTCCAGGCTCATTCCTTGCATGTAACCCCTGCATCAGTTTTCCTGCCCGTTCATGAGTTTTGTGGGAAGATCCAGGTGGTCCAAAGGCAAACAGTCCCCCGTGGGCTTCTGGGTGTGTTGGTGGACTCTGTGTCAAGTCCTTGAGTGTTGACACATATCAATAACTGTTGTCTTTGTTTTGCTCTGCAGTGGGGTTATGGAGACTAGGAGGGATCAGGCACTGATTGGAGTCCAGAATTATTTGGAGGTAGGTCCTTGCTAATCGTGTTGCTTCATTAGAATGAAGCTCCTGGGGTCACATTGCTCAGCTCCAGATTTTATCAGGGGTAACTGTTATTTTGAGGCTGACACTCAATAAAACTACAATAAAACTCAATAAAACTACAGTGCTAAACACTGTAAAGTTCCAAACAGCCCAAGTGCTTTAGAAATGTTGTCACTGGAGATTCTGATCCTGAAAAAGATGTGAACCCTTTGATGAGCCTTGAAATGGAGGCCTCTGAGTGCAGAACTGTGATTGTGAGAGGCCCTGCTCAGGTGCTGAAGGTACCTAAGCATGTGGGGCTTCCTTAGGACTCGTGGCTTTGCCTCCCCTTGCTCTTAAAACTGCCCCAATTCCAGTTCTAGTTCATGGCAAAATCCTTTATGGCTTTGGAAACTCCATGCAGTGTCCTCCTGGGAGAGGATGCCTCTGATGGATGTTTTCAGAACAAAGCACAGCAGGATGTCCATTGTTCCTTGCTGTTCCCATTCTTTTGGAGTTCTGATATGCCAGGGGAAAGAAGTTCTGATCCTGTTGTCGTGGTTGTTCCCTGTGCTGCTCCCAGGGATCCCCCAGAATACAAGAATGGCTTTCAGGACCCGAGTGAGCGTGCAAAATGTAGTAGAAAATGGGTCAAAGTAGGGTAAAAGCTCAGCACACCTGAGCATTGTAATCCAGTTGTAATTTAATTACAAGCTGCTGGTGAATCCCATGTGCTGGGGCAGGGCAGGAATCAAAAGGAAGCTGCATTATTTGTCTTGGAAGCATTGTGCAGTTCAAAACGAAGTGTGTGCATTTTTAGAAGATAAAGGGGTTGTTGAGGAGGTTCAGGCTGATTGCTGGGGGTCAGATCAGACCTGTGTGTTAACAGCCAAGCCTTTTGTACCTCATTTTTGGTCCCAAGTGCAGCAGTGTGCAGGTGGGGTGCCCACCAAGCTGGTTTGGGCCAGTCTGTGCTCTGCCTTGGCTACAAGCCTGGTGTTGTGAAGAGCAGAGTTGTTGAAGGGCTGGTCCAGAAGGACCTGCTGTCCCCCCCAGCCTCTCTCTGTGACCATTTCCACACCACTGAGGGTGGGAGTTCCTGTGTGCCCTCCCTCCCCAGCCTGCAGGGGGAAAGTGTGAGGAATTATGGTTTGAAGAAGAGTTCTCAGGGTGTATTTCTGTGCCTTCTTACCTGAGACCTTTGCAGAGAAAGTGGATAAATATCGTGCAGGTCTTGAAAGAAGAGCCCAGAGGACTTTCCATCTCATTTATCTCATCCTCTGAGCCATCCAGTGCCTCAGCCCCAGGACTCTGGCTGAGCCCAGCAGTTGTTTTGCATTATCCCAGTAACTCTGTTTGAACAGGCAGATGGGCAGGGTGGGCTATTAGGGGAGAAAAGAAGAAGGGGAAAAAAGGAAAACATGAGCTTATTTGGTGTTGTCCTTTCACAGTATCAGCACTTTGCAGGCCAGTTCTGGGCTATGTGCTTTGCTTTCATGTGGTGGTATTGATGCTGGGCACTGCTGAGCAGGGCTGTGTCTATTGGAACCACATGGGAAGTCTCAAAGCAACTCTAATAGAAAACTTCTGGAGCCTGTAGGAATTTCTCTTCCTTCCTACTTTTCTGTGCAGCCTTGAACTTCACTGCTTTCCATCCAAAGCCAGGAAGGCAGCTGAAGGGAAGGGCAGAATTAAACCTGTAAGGAGGTTTAATTAATTTTATTGTATCCTAGAGATGTTCAGGCATTTGTTTGCAGTCACAGGCAAGCAGAAACAACCCGTGAGCTGCACACCTTGTGTTTCAACAGCTGCCTGGTTGAAAGGGTGGTTGGTGTGTGAGTGTGTGCTGGGGTAAAATTGCTGGGCTGGGGCTGAGCAGAAGGTCTGTGTCTGTAAAATGCTGGATCATACAGGACACAGAAGCTTTTGCAGTCCTCAGTCCTGCTCTGTAACAGAGCCCTGGGACTGGCACGAGGAAGTGGAGACTTGTTTTAGCTCTGGGACAGATGTAGATATTTGATGGAGCTTTTAATATCTCTTTGAGGGGGGGGTGAGCTTTGCAAGAAAACACTTTATTTCTTTCCTGGAGACTACATATTTATCTCGAAGCCCTTGGAAGCCCAACTTGCTGGTGATGGGTCCAAAACAAATCCCAGAGCTTGTTTCCCCAGGGGAGGATGTTTGAGCCCTGTGACTTGGCTCCCTCCAGTTCTTTGTGGAAGCTTTTAGGATGCAGGAGTTCATGTTCTAGTCTCAGCTCTCACAAATAGCCCTGTTATAAAGGGAGGACCCTTGTTATAATATATATATTATATATATATATCCCTGTTTTAAATGTAGCACCTTTTGCCAGGGTCAGTGGCTGTTTGTGGCATCCACAGATTCACCTTCCCTCTGGTGTCTGGTTGGTACCATCTCTCCTGAGTGTGCTCCTTCCCACTGTGCTGGTGGATGCTGCCCGAAGCTAATCTTCCCCCCACGAAGCTCTTTTTTTGGCCAGCAGCCTTGTGCCAAGGCCAGGATATTATTCCTCATGAAAGGAGAAGGGAGGAGGAGAGGGGAGAAGGAACATACACCAGCTCCTTACTATGCAAGGCAGCTTTGCTACAACCTCCTGCCCTCCCCTCTTCCCAACCCCCTGAAAAAAAAATTAAATAAAGAAAGGAAAACAGACCAAGAGAACTGTCATCTTCAACCTCTGTTTTGATAATCATTTCAGTGACGTAGGAGATTGCTTTGGAAACCTTTTTTTTTTTTTTTTTTCCCAGCAGAATCCACATTTTCAGCTTTCCCTTCAACTTTTATCTATCCCACTCCAAACAGGTGAGATTTTTAATTGGTTTCAGTTGACAGAGCACCCAGGGAGAGTCAGGGAGGCTGGGATGACTTGCAACCAGAAGCTTGCACGTTTATTATTTATTAGAACATTGTCATTTATAAATCCTGGCAAAGGCAGTGCAGCCCCCCCTGTGTGTCTGTGCTACTGAGGCCACTGCACAGGATGAAACCAGGAGCAATCCAGCTGCTGGGAGAGAGAGAGAAACAGGCACTTATTTTTCCAAGACATTCCTGATGCCTGCAGAGGTGGATGATTGAGTATCTCCAGGATTTTTCTTTTTTAATTTAGGCTTCAGGGAGAGAAGGGGATGAACTTTTGCTTCCCCACCATAGAGGGTGTACATTTAGTGGGCCTGCTCTTCCTCTTGCCTCTCTTGTGCAGAGTGAGAAGAGAACTGAGCTGGGAGTAACAGCAGCAATTTGGAAGGTGGATCCCCATCACTCTGGCACACAGCAGTGGAAATTTCAGCATAATTCAAAATATGGAAGTGCTTAATGAATGAAAGCTGTTAGCAGGACAGCCCTGCTAAGTGCAAGTAATACTTTCCCCTGCATCCCTGGCACAGCAGGGGGATAAACTTGCACCCTGGGATGCTCCAGGAATGTGGTTGTCTGGAAAGACTCTGGGAGTGAAGGTTAAATGCAAATGGGTGAGATGTGGCTCAGGGAAAGGCCTCCAGCAGGCACCAAGCCAAGGTTTTGGTGTTTGTGGCACCTGCTAAAGAGAATATTTGCATGTTCTGTGGCTTAAAGAAGGGAGCAGAGACCTGTGAACCCTGAGCACGGGGAGGACAACCCAGCCCCTTCATTCCTCTGCTTTCTTTATTTCCTTTGAGCTGGGTGCTTAACTCCTGCTTCAGTCCCCCCCCAGGAATCCCCAGAGGATGTCAGACAGGAGGGGGATCTGGATTAACAGCACTGAAGCCTTTTGGGTTCCTGACACGAAAGACCTGCTTCTTTTAGGGGCCTGTTTGTACTGAAAGGGCAGGAAAAACTGGTCCTTATCCAAGCAATTACTCCATGTAAATAGTGCCCCTTTTTTGAAATGCAGTGTGGGGGATAATAACAGATCAAATTCCACAGGAAGCAGGGCAGGAAACCTTCAGCTGCCTATGGGATCCAAGGACTTTGGATGGCACAGGTAGGAGACATTTGCATAGGTGAAGGGTCACTTCTTAGCTGCCTGCAAAGGAGTTCAGCAGTTCAGGAATTCTCTCTTTAAGGAGATTGCATCCCTTCCTAATTAAATGAAATGTTAAAATTGAAACTGGAGGCAGCAGTTGATGGGATATGATCAGCTGTGTGCCTGCTGGGCTGGGGGAGGGATCCACACACAAAGATTTCAGCCTCACAAGCTGTGATGGTGGTCACAGCCCT
The DNA here is from genome assembly GCF_025592945.1 of Manacus candei. NCBI lineage: Eukaryota > Metazoa > Chordata > Aves > Passeriformes > Pipridae > Manacus > Manacus candei. The sequence continues at coordinate 5,880,429 of NW_026138070.1, forward strand.
CCTGGGATGCTCAGGGACATGGTGCTGGACAGGGCCAGCTGTGAAAATCCCTCTGGTTGAAGGTGTCCTTCAGTGCTGCCCCTCTGTGGGTTTGGGGGCTGACCTGGGCAGGGCAAAGAACCAGCTCTGGTTCAGGGTCTGCAATCCCTTCTCCCTCTCCAGCCTGATTTCCAGCAGTGCTCAGCTCCTGGCAGAGGAGGAGGCATCCAGTGTTCTCATTATCCAGCCTGGAATGGGATGCAGTGTGGGATCCAAAGCACTGCTGCATCCAAACTTCTGCAAGCCTGTAGCAAAAAAAAAAAAAAAAAGAAAAGAGGATGTTTTCCATGTTCTCTCCTGTTCTCTCTCTTTCAACTCTTGTTTCCACTGGCTGGTTTTTGTCTGATGAGAAAGGAGGGGGAGAAGAGGGTGGAGGAAGGGAGGAGCCTGTGACAGCCAAACATCTCAGAAACTTTGCTCTTAAAATCAGCTCCTGCTTTAAGACAAATTGCTGAGGCACAAGCCAAGGTCTGCTCCAGAAAACTGTTTAATTTCTGTCTGCTTCTCTCTGCTTAAGGGTGATAAATAAAGATTTTTCATTGTTAATTGTAGCCACATGTGAACTCCAAATAGGAGGATTAGGAAGGGGAAAATCAGTTTTGTTCTGTTTCCCAGGCCTCCCCCTGCAGCTTGGGGACATTTTTTTTTCCTGCCTTCCTCTGCCTTTTAACTGTACATTTCTGAAAGCCCAGAATCCTGAACTGCTCAAATTGGAGTCTGGAAGGTGTTTGTGAGTCAGCAGTTCAAAACTTTTACTGGCTCTTGTACCAAATTAAAATCTAATAAAGACCACCGCTGGCTTCGCTGCTCAGGAGTGGGGATGGGAAAGGGAAGGAAATTTCTAGTCATCCTTCTGGGTTTTCTGCCTTCTTTTGTGGGTTTTCAGTCTTTCAAAAATGTTTCACTTATTGCCTGTAACGATTTTCACTGGATTTTCTGTCTCAAGGCCTGCCCTCATCTCTTCTTCTCGCTCTTGTTTGAGTGTGAATCTTGATTAAAAGACACCTTATTAGTGACTCATTTAGCAGGGGTTTATTTGCTTTCCCAGCAGGAACCTTTAGTTAATTCCCCCAGTTGTTTTTCCAGTCAGTGGGCAGAAGGGAAAGGCAGAATAAAAAAGGGGATAAAAACCAGCTGCATGGAGAGGAACAGCTGGGAAAGGGAAACAACAATCAGAGCCACAGGTGGATCCTCCAGCAAATCCCTGCCAAAATCCATAGGCAGGACCTCGAGGATCTTTTTGCAGTGCATTTTGCTGACTAATTTTTAAAGGGCATCTCAGCTGCAGTGTGATTTTAGGGGGTTTGGGGCTCTAAGAAGCTTGAAGTCGCTGATGCTGTAATTAAGTTTGTTGTTTTCTGCTTTAGCCCTACTGGGCCAGAGGTCTTGGGGCGAGTGAGGCATCACCTGAATATTAAGGCAGCTCTTGGCTCCTGAAGAAAACTACTCTTGAGGAATATTTAGGGAAAAATATAAGTAAAACCCATCCTGTTTGTGCTGTGGTTGGTTGTAGCTGCTGGGACAGCTCAGTGTCAGCTCCTCACTGCTGGTGGGTTTTGAGAGCTGTGTTGTTGATTCTTAGCTCTGTATATAAAGATATTTCTCAGTGGGACCAATAAATACATTCCCTCAGTGCTGTGCTGCCCCTGCTCTGGCTCCTGTGTTCTCCACAGCTCATGGAAGTGTGTTCTTCCCATTGTGGCTGGAAAAGAACTTCTGCCTGCAGCACCAACCCCAGCATTTTACACCATCCTGGCCTGCAGTGCAAGCAAAGGCTGCAGCCTGAGCTCCTTCAGACACCTTGGCTGGTGTCTTGGCTGGTTTCCATCCCTTTAAGGGCCTGGCTTTTTTAGGATGGTTGGTTTGAATGGTTAATCCTGTGCCTCATTTCTCACTCACCCAACGACACGAGGCAAAGGACAGGGAGATGAGTGGTTTTACTTTTATTTTCTGCATGAAGGGAAGCTCGTGTGGCATTTTGGGTGTTCTGTTTGAGGTGATTTCAGGGCACAAAGTGAAAAGCCACTGGTGCTGGGATGAGTCCCCCTCTCCATCACCTCCTTTGCCCACGGTAACTCCAGACTCCAGAGAAGGGAACTTCCTTCTCTGCCCGGGCAATAACAACGTGCTGAGCAGGGAGGAGGATGGGTTTTTTTTTCCCCAGGGGAGCCCAGTGTTGCTGACCCCCCCTCCTGTTGGCTTTCAGAAGGCAGCAGAGAGCCTCAAGGCCAGCGCTCCCATCAAGTTCCGCATCTCCAGCCGGACGGACACGGGGGTCCACGCGCTCTGCAACGCCGCCCACCTGGACATCCAGAGGGGCCCAGGGAAGCCCCCTTTCAGTGAGGAACAGCTCCTCTCCAGCCTCAACAAGCACCTCAGGCCCGAGCCCATCCGGTGAGTCGCTGCCAAGTCCAAAATCTCTTATTTTGCCTTTCTTGGGGAAGGGAGGAAATGCAGCGATGATCCCCCACCTTCACACACGGGGGGGATTTTCCCTTCTCCTGGGCTGGTAATCACCCTCTTGCACATGTATTTTTACTACAATTGCAATTAAAGTAGTTAATTAAAAAAACCCTCATGTTATTAGTTATGTTAATTACAATTATTTTTAGATCTATAATAATATATAATTAACAGAAACCATCAGAACACGAAGCGTGACAGCTTTCAGTTATTATTTCCTGCAGAATTTCAGAGTGAGTTTACTCTGCGTGAGACTTAGGAAATAATCATGGAATCAACGTTTTCTGTTAGGAATGGGCATCAATTACAACATTAATTACTTCACACCTTGTGAAGGTTTCAAAAGGTGGATTGAATTTCACGTTCTTTGGTTTTCTCCCCAAGTTGTTGCGTGTTCTCTGTCAGGTGTCACTTCTGGTTCTTCCCCAGACATGAAGAACTTTTAACTTTTCGTGCTTAAAGTGCAAACTGAATGAAACATTTTGATTTTTAGCCTAAAAGCCAAATGTGTGCCGTGTCATAGAATCAAGATATCATTTGCCAGCAGCTGCTTTGCTCTGCTCTGTTCTGTCCTGTGTTACTTTGTCTTATTTGCATAAGTAAAAACTCTTCAGGGCACAGGTGGAGAGGGTCAGAGCACTTCAGTGTTGTGCAAGAAGGGGGGCAGTTTATAGGAGGTGTTGAGGTGAGCAAAAGAATTTGGGCACGGGGTGCCAGTTGGTGATTACTCCAAGGCCTCAGGTTCTCCATTTCATGGGACTGTCACCCTCCTGATGTCTGGTGACATGGACATAAAGGAAGATTATGGGAGCAAAGTCCCCATGGCAGACCAAGGGCTTGGGACATGAAAGCACCCCCTGCCCACCCCAGGGAGGGGATTGTTGTGAGAACTGGGAGCTCCACTCCCCCTGCCTGCTCCACCCAGGCTGCTTTATTTCCTAATCTCTCCTTTGTGCTGCCCCAAATGCTGACAGAGCAAAGCCTGGGATTTGGGGCCTGACATCATTCTTGGTTTTGCAAGGGAGGATTCTGGTTCTCCAGGGCCACAAATCCAGCTCTGAATGGGCAGGTTGCTCAGATGGGTTGGGCTCTGAGGGAGGTGGGTGATGGCTTTACCCTTTTCCCAGGAGGTTCTTTCATGGGTGCAAGTGCTGTGGAGTTCAGCAGCCCCTGGCACAGCTTCTCCAGACTCAGGGAGGGGCTGCAGTGGACCTTTTGGTCCAGTGGCTGTTCCCAAGCCCACGTGCTGTGTGATGCAAGGTGGAGGGACTCTGCTGTGGCATGTCCAGAGGGCACAGTGACTCCAGGGAACAAATTCCAGCCTGTGCTGATGGTCATGGGGGTGTGTGTGTGTGTGTGACACTGTTGGCTTGGCACTTGCTGCCGTGGGAAGGTCTGTTGTGACTGGGTTCCCACTTGTGCACCTTCTGTAGGTCTGTGCCAAAGAGGAGTTTGGTGCCTGTAGCTCTCCTGGCCTCAGGACTGGGTTTCCCAGTGTCTCCTGCAGCATTTCTGGAGCTGTGTGTCAGTGATGCTTTGCATTGTTGGAATACAGTGGGGGACCTTCTCTCTTTGGGATCTCAGCTGGAGCAGGAGCTGCAGCAGCTGTCTCAGCCAGCTGCATTCTTTCACCTCAGAACGAGCACCAGGGGAGCCATCAGAGGGTGAAGGGGAAGAGGAAGTGAAATCCATGGAATCTGAGCTCAGGAAAGAGGGCAGGAAGGCGCTGTGAGCGCCTCATATCTACAGACACATAGTTCCTGTTAGTGGCTGTTTGTTGTGGTGCTTTATCTGACCATTTCCCCTGGTGTTTGCAGTTCCTCTGGCAGTCCCCAGACAGTTTTAGGAACAGCATAAGGCCACCCTGCCTTTTCCCTTTGATCCTGACTGTCCATGTTAGCTCAGGTGTTGCTGCCCCTCCATGAAACCCTCCTGTGCTGTGTCTGAGCAGGTGAGCTCAGCCTAAGGGTCGGGGTTAGATGAGGAGTTAGATGGCTCTTATGCTGCTTGAGCTCCATACAGAGTGTGGCTCAGGCTAGAAACCCATGATTGTCAGCCCCCAGAAACCCATCAGGGAATTTTTCCCTCCCCCTGCACCTTATTTGCAAAAATGTGTTTTGGCAGTTTGCAGGTTTGGTGGAGTGTTAAGGCAAAGGTTTCACAGGGGGCACCTGAAGGAAAAGCCAATCCTGTTTCCACTGCTCTTACCCCACAGCCCAGGGACAGCCACCCAGGAACAAGTCAGGTCCTGCACCCCAAAAACCTGAGGTGGAATATTAGCATGGTCATAAAGGACTGACAGCTCTGCACTTACAAATCCAGTTCCTCTGAAAGGAGCAGCTCAGTTCCCTCCTCAGTGAGAGGCCACGAGGCAAATCTCTCTCTCTCAAGCTGACTGGGAGTTCCTGTCCCTTGACAGCTTTCACCTTCCCTGACATATGTGCAAAGAGCCTGAAGCAGCTGCTCCGGGGTGGGGCTGGAGATGGTCTCTTTCCAGAATTAAAAATAATATTGTGAAATAGAATTTGACTTGTGCAGGGGTTTTGGGTTGTTAATTTTTGCTCAGACTGAAAACTAGGTCAGACTCAGTGCTCCCTGTAAGTCAAAACCTTTCTGGATGTTTTAGCAGTAACAGGGAACGTGAAGTAGGTCATGGTTTTGGTTTCCTTCCTTAAAAGACTAGAGCAATTTGGGAGCAAAACTCTCTGATTTTACAGCCAGGGAGTCTGTCTGTAATGATCAGTCTGTTCTGAGCATCCCCAGCCACTGAATCTCAGTCTCTCTTCCCTGAATTTGGGGCTGAATTTGCTCTCTTCTCTGAATTTGGGGCTGAATTTGCTCTCTTCTCTGAATTTGGGGCTGAATTTGCTCTCTTCCCTGAATTTGGGGCTGAATTTGCTCTCTTCCCTGAATTTGGGGCTGAATTTGCTCTCTTCCCTGAATTTGGGGCTGTAACTGCGAGAGATGTTGAGATTTAATGGAGTAAGTTGTCCTAGAGAGCTAAAAGTGCTGTTGTGACCCTGCTGGAAGTCACACAGACCCATAGTTATAGTTAGGCTTGTCCTAAGAGCAACCAGGATTGCTGCTGAAGAAGGTTTAAACCAGAGACCATCTCCAAAAGGAAGGAGCAGTGGGATCTCACAGAAGTTCTTTGTCTCACCCTGAGATCTGACAGCTTTCAGGAGGTGATGCCTTCTGATAAATACACCCCAGCCCTGCTCAGCCCTGCTCTGAGTTAATCAGGAAGTTTCTCCTTCTCCCCGGGGCTCAACCTTTCCAAAATGGTTATTCTGCTTCCCATTAAGGAACTGGTGCTGGGCATGAGCCCACGTGTGCTCAGCACCCACCCCCTCCCTCTGCAAATCCTGCTCTGCCAAGAAGAATTCTCTCCTCCTGCCCAAGAGAGAACTTCCAAACTTTCATGTGGTCTGCAAGCAGGGGGTGATGGAGAGAGGGATCTTTGTGAGAACACATTGTTGGTGGTGGAGCTTGGAAGGGAAACGAGATTCCAAGCGGGCTGACTGTTCCATCAGCCACAATAACCTCCTTTGTGGGGTGCTGGGTCTCCTCTGTGGACTGATCTGCCTTTTAAGCTTGCAAAAACATATGGGAAAGGGTCTTGTCCTTGAAGATCAGAGTGTGTTTCAGAGATGGGGTAATTTTAGGAGGACTTTGCTGTCTCTTAAATGCCAGGAGTAGACTCGCACCTCCTGTTTCTGGTTTGGTTTTGTAAGCACACAGTGAAAGTTGTCTGAGTGACAAGACAGATTCCTCCCACCTCCTGCAAATTGGCTTTGGGGTTCTGCTGTCAGTGGGGAGAGCAGGATGTGCTTCTGGGGGACTTCTTTGTCTAATACATTGTCATTTCCAGTTACACGTCTTTGGGCTTTTTTTTTCCCTTTGACCTCCTCTGAAATTCAGGCTCTGTTGGAAAGGTGAAGAATGCCATGAGTTTTTATTTACCATTGTTTCAAAAAAAATGGGATCTGAACAGGGCCTGAAATTGTAGCTGCTGGAATATTCCTAGCTGGAAGGAATCTCTGGCAGCAATTGCATCTGGTTGGAGAGGCAGGAAAGGATGCCTGACTTGAAGAATTATGTGAGCATAAATAGGTTGCTCTGAAAGAATCACCCTAAAAGGATGGTTATTTAATAAAAATCACAAAAGTGTTAACAAGAGAAGCTCAGGATAGATGATATGCTTGTGGAGGCATGTAGGCAGAGGAAAATAAGTGTAATAATTTTATTATTGTGTTTAGAAGAGGCTGGAGGTCCTGGGTTCAGGCTCCACTGCAGGCCTGGAGGATGTAGTTTGCATTTCTCCTGATGGTTTACAGCAGTGAAGGAATCTCCTGGGCTTGTTATTGCAAATCTTTGTGGAGGCCTGTGGCTCAGCTTTAATTTCTTCTTCTGTGGTCTGAGCCTTTGCAGTGAAGGGCTGTGAGCCAGAGGCACTTGAGCTGGCAAAAATCCCCCAAGCACCAACCTTTTTAAAGTAAATAAATAGATTTGACTGTTACGTGCTCCCAAATGGTATCCTATTTTATTTTTTTTTGACCCTGTCTGGGTCCCTTCTCCTCCCTCTGCCAAATTCCAAAGGCAGAAGGGCAAACAGCAGGAGAAAAAAACTACCCTCTAAGGAGAGGCATCTTGCAAAGGAACACCTGCAGGGAGGTGCTGCTGTGTCCCAGGGACTCTTTGCTCCCTGCAGAATGGGAAGGAGCCACTGCTCTGGGATGGGGGAGAGTCAAATCCAGCAAAAGCTGCTGGGATAACTCTTTGGGGGAGGTGCAGAGACACAGGGAAGCTCTGTTTTCTCCCTTGCCAGGGGAGAAGGGAGTTTTTCTCTGGCAGCCCCTGTGCCCTCCTTCCTGGCTGTGTGTGGTGGCATTGGCCTGGGGAAACACAATTCCTCCCTGCTGCTTAGGGAAATAAAAAAACCTCCCTTATGGAAGAAAAAAAACCTCCCTTATGGAAGGAAAAAAAACTTCCCTTATGGAAGGGAAGTTCAGCTGCCTGGAAAGCTCCTTCTTGAGTCAGCTGCCTGGAGCCAGTGGGAGATGAGGAGACAAGTGCAGAAAAGGGCCTTTGGAGATGTTCCTGTGAAGTGAGAGGGGTCATTCTGCTGCTTTCAGTCAGACTCCACCTCGGGGATGGGGGGATTCACCTTTACTTTCATTGCTGTGTCTTGGAGGGGGAGGTGGCAGGGGGGTGACCTACTTACAGCTGTCTCCATCTGCTCTGAGCTGCCCTTGGGAGTGAGCACAGAGGTGCCTGTTGTTGCTGTTGCTGTTTTGGGGGGTCGTTCCCGCTCAGTTTGGGCTCCCAGGTCTGCAGGAGCAGGAGGGTGAGGTGCTGTAAGGTGTGCTCCTCACCTGGAGGTGCTGCCAGGAGCTCGTGTGTGCCCTCAGCCAGAGGTGAGGGGCAGTTTGGTGGGCTGGGGGAGGTGTTTGGTTCCACTCTGCAAACACAAATCACACTCTGTCTGTTGGCTGCCATTTCTCAGCAGATCAGTCTCAGCCTCTTGTGATGGTGTGAGCGTCCCCAAAATGTGTTGAGGGATGACCCAAAGTCAGTGTGTCTGATGCCAAAAGGCTCTTCTGCCTTCTTTTAGTTAAGAGATGCCTGTGGCAGCCTTCAGGTGCAAGTCCCTGGTCACTGGCTGTCAGGAAAATGAGATTTCACCAGGACTGCAGCGACAGGACAAGGGGGAGTGGGTTCAGAGGAGGTCACAGACAGTAGGTGTAGATTAGATATTAGGAAGAAATCCTTCCCTGTGAGGGTGGGGAGGCCCTGGCACAGGTTGCCCAGAGAAGCCGTGGCTGCCCCATCCCTGGAAGTGTCCAAGGCCAGGTTGGAGCAACCTGGGACAGTGGAAGGTGTCCCTGGGTGGAACTGGGTGATTTTTAAGTTCCCATCTACGTGGCGACCACACAAAAGCTCTTGAATTAATACCTGACCTTTCTGTCCCTCTCTGTCCCTGCAGCATCCTGAGTGCCCACCGAGTGCCCAGCACCTTCCATGCCCGGTTCTCTGCCCTGTCCAGGACCTACATTTACAGGCTGTTGCTGGGCTGTGCCCACCATTCCCAGGTGCCCGTGTTTGAGCGGGATCTGTGCTGGGCTCCTGCCGGAGGGTGAGTGCCTGCCATGGAATATCCCACCTCAGAACACTCTGGGAAGAAAGGAGGAGTCCCATGAGGAGCAGCTGAGGGAGCTGGGGGGGCTCAGCCTGGAGAAAAGAAGGCTCAGGGGGGACCTTCTGGCTCTCCACAATTCCCTGACAGGAGGGGAGAGCTGGCAGGGGTCGGGCTCTGCTGCCAGGGAACAAGGGATGGGATGAGAGGGAACGGCCTCAAACTGTGCCAGGGGAGGGTCAGGTTGGACATCAGGGAAAAATTTCCTCATGGAAAGGGTGATCAGGCACTGGAAGGGGCTGCCCAGGGAGGTTTGGAGTCCCCACCCCTGGAGGTGTCCAGGGAAGGGCTGGATGTGGCACTCAGAGCTCTGGGCTGGGGGACAAGGTGGGGGTCTTGTTGGACTCGAGGGTCTGGGAGGGCTTTCCCAACCCAAATAATTCTGTGATTCTGTGAAAGGCTTTTGGGGGCCAATTTCCACGGGTGAGACCTCGTTCCCTGTTTGTACTGACAGGATTTCCACAGGGAAATGCCCCAGGTTGTGTTCCCTGAGCCCTGAACCCCCCAGCTCCTTTGGGTGTCCCTGTCACCTGAGCACTCCCAGCACTGCTGAGACACTCCCTGGCTCTGGGGAAGGGATTTTGTGTGTCCCTGCCCGTGGGAGGGATGAACATTTCCTCAGCTGACCTTCCCAGTTTGCCCAGCCTGAAGGAGCAGGGCTCTGGTGTGATGCAGAGCGGCAGAAATGCTTCACCCAGCAGCTCCCAGAGTTTGAGGTGTGACTTTTTACGTGCAGGCCGAAAATTCTTTCATTATTTATTTTCCCCTATTTCTCTAAATCTCCTCTCTCATTCCCTGAGCGTTTGAGCAACCCCTCAGTGGCTCTGAGCAACCCTACAATAATAAATCAGGGTATCAAGCTCAGTGTTCGCTTGTGTTCTTGCAGTAACCACCCAGTCATAACAAATCAGTGCTTGTGTGTACGCAGGGGAAGAAAAACAAATTCACTGCCCTTAAAGAAAAATACAAAATCTGAGGGCATGATAAACAGTGGGTGAGGAAAAAAAAGCAAACAAAGCCCAGAAGATGATTTGTTATTGTTCCTTTAGTTTATGTTGTACTGAGATAAACACACGTTCAAGAAACCTGGAGTTTTCTTAGGCATTGTAGAAAAACAGGTTTGTAGCCAGTTGTGGTCTTTTCATCAGCACTATTGGGGGTAACAGTTGTGGGTAATGGGAAAAAATGTAATTCCAGCTGCCTTAGGAGAGGAATGAAGATGACATTGCCCTAACATTAAACTGCTGACTTTCCAACTGCTGTGGAAGGGAAAAATAAATAGGAAAGTGCAGAATTAGATGTTGTGTGCACAATGTGCTTTGTGAAACAGCATTTAACCAAGTCCAGGCACTGCAATTAATTTTCTCTAATGGCAGCACCACGTAAAGGAAAGACTGAGCAGATCAGAAATTCTGAATGGGAGTAGGTTCTTACTAAAAGGTGGGATATTTGGGCTACCAGTACTGGAGAAGCTCTTGGTTATTCTTCTTGAACACAGTGAAAAAAATTTAATGATGCTGGAAAATCTCATCTTGATTTTTTTGTTGTTTGTTTTTTGTTTGTTTTGTTCAGAAACATTTTGACTTCTGGTAAGATCTGGAAAACCTAAGCCAGGCTCATGTGTACTCGCTGAGGCTTTTCTTAATACAATAAAAATAAGCATCTGCTCAGCAAATACATCAGGAAATCTGTCCAAATTCTCATGCTTGAGACCATTTTGAACAGACCTAAACACTTCAGATGAAGAAATCTGAGTGACACTTGAGGATCTGAGTTTTACCCTTGGCCTTTTCTTCTACATCCCCACCTTGGTTTCATCCCTGCCCGTTTGCTCCCTCATTCCATTCCTGTTGCTTCCTAACTTGGCAAACCTTAAAACCTTGATTTTATTTTATTTTTTTTTTTTAACCTGGCAGCATCTTTTTCAGTTTATAAGATCCAGAGACTGCAAAGCATTTTGCTTCACAGAATATTCCGAGTTGGAAGGGACCCACCAGGTTCTCTTTGCCCTGCCTTGTCTCTCCAGCAATTCGGATGGAGTTACTTGAGTTTGAACTGTTCCAAGAAGCAGAGCAGGATAAAGGTTTGGGTAAAAGCCTGTGCCTGCCAGCCCTCCAAAGCTGGGGCTTTGAATACCTTCAGAGCTCAGGTCATTTGGCATTTTGGTTTGTGGTTTGGGCTGTTGCAAGACAGACTCCATCAAAATGTTTCTGCGGTGCCACGAGGTGAAATCTGTGCCAAGTTTCATGGATTCACTGGCCTTTGACCCCCTCTAACATTCTGGTCCCACCTGATGCTCCTTTCCCTTGGCTGTGTTTGTTTAATTCCAGCCCCCTGAACGTCCCTGCCATGCAGGAGGCAGCACAGTTCCTGCTGGGAACCCACGACTTCAGCACCTTCCGCTCCCTCCACTCCGAGGCAGAATTCACGTCTCCGGTCAGGACCATCTTCCAGCTGGACATCCAGCCTTCAACTGGCTTCCTGGCCCACCACTACGAGCACAGGTGAGAGCCCAGAGACCCACCAAAAGTCTTTTCTGAGCTGAAAAGCTGCTCCCAGCCCTGTTTTGGGGACTGATCCTGTGCCGGGGCTCTGCTGAGTGACACCCTGGAAAGGGCCGTGTCTTTCCCTCTCCTCCCCAAAAATGTGCTGGTTTAAACCACCACAAAAAAATCCAAAATCCAATTTCCAGGCTTCCCCCACCCCTTCCCACAATTTTATCTCGACACCAAAGGGAAGCTTTCAGGCAGACACCTCTGTAAAGGGAAGGGGAAGTACATACATTTATTATACATTTATTACTATACAAAATAAATACTGTACAAGCTAAAAGCAACTATATATACAATATTACACACTTCTATCAGTCCCTCTGAGCCTCTCCCTCAATCAGTCCAGGAAGAGCCCTTCAGGCTAATAGGTAAGCAGTCCTCAGGGAGAAAGATGAGCAGGAATGAGGGCAAGGGAAACTGGTCCAGTTGTTTGTCCATGAAAGGCTGGATGTTCTGAACTGGTGGCTGGAATCTGGCAGGGAGCAGTTCCTGTGAGGTGCTTCCAGCACTTTACACTCATTTTGGTTGCTACAAACCAGCTCTGTACACTCATTTTGGTTGCTAAAAACCAGCTCTGCCAAGGGATTAGACTTCTTTTTTATTTTTCCCTCCTCCCCTGCTACCGTCCTGGCTTTGCCTAAAGGCTGGAAATTTAGGGAAAAACCCACCCAACACCTGGGTGAGTGCTGTGGTTGTGCTGATCCCCTCAGTTCACACCACCAACTCCTCCTGCCTTCCCAGGGGATGGTGCTGAAATCCAATATTCCTCAGTCATTACATAAACAACAGATAGTTGAGTATCAGGTTCTCTCAGGGCCAGGTCTTGCAAGTATTGAAATGAAGTGGCTGAATGCATTCTCTCTCGAGCAGAAACTCAAGTTTTTTCCCAGAAAGATCATGGATATTCATCATCTGAACATGACTTCTGCTTTCCTGCTGGCTTCTCTCACTGTTGTGTTTCAGCTTGAAAGCAAAATTTGTCTGTCTCAAATTCCATTTTTGTCCTTTAGGATGAGCCCTGGAAGTAGCAGAGTCCTGAGCTCACCTGAAAATAACCTTTAAGAGTCTCTCAAGATCACCAAATGGACCTCAAATCCAGCCCTGCTATTATCACTGGACTGATGTCTGAGATTTAAAACATATTTTATGTCTCCAGTTTTAACGTAAAACACGGAAATTGCCGTTCTTTGCATAACTTGCTGCAGGAACCCATCCCACAGGAGGCCAAAAACAGCTCGAGAGGGAGAGAAAACAAACCCAAAAACTGCTCTGCAAAGCATCAAACCAGCTCCTGATGGAATATTTTTGGTTTGGGTGACACATGCAGCCAAACTTGGGGTTTTACAGTGAGTCATTTTTATAACGTGTCAATATTAATTGGTTTAATGGATGTTCAGGCTGAAAAGGAATGGCTTTGAGGAGCATAATGGCATTTAACTCCCTTGGAATCCTTTGGCAGTGATGACCACAACCAGGAGCTTTCTGATTTGGAGACAAAAGCTGTGGGTCTCTGTGACAGACTGAATGCAGTCCAAAAGGAGTTAGAAAAATGCAAAAATGGTTTGGAAAAATGCAAAAAAAGTTAGAAAAATGCAAAAAATTAGTTAGAAAAATGCAAAAATAGTTAGAAAACAGCTTGTGAAAGGTTTAACAGGTGCCAGTGAAGTGTTGGAGTGGTTACCCTCAGGAGAGTTCTTATAGGGAATGTTGGTTGCTACCATAAAAATTCCTGGAAAAATGATGTTTGTATGAACACATTTGCTCCATCCATCCCCAAATATTCCCATTCCCGCTCTGGAAGTGTTTCTTTGTCTGCCACTGCCTGTTCTCCTGCTCCAGCCAGATCCCTCAGGCCCATCTCCTGGCTCCTGACCTTTCCAGTGGCACGTGGATGCCACGGTGGGCACTGCTGAGGGTTGGAATCCATCCTGCAATTCCTGGAAGCAGGAGCACGTGACTCCCTCAAGCCACCTCTGAAGGAATGGTGGTTTTTTTGCTATGACTGGTGGTTTCTCCCTTTCTCCAGGGAATATCCAGGCTGAATCCCTCAGCCCAGCAGTGCCTTGGCTGCTGCTCAGGTGCACCTCGGTTTGGGGTTGCCCTTTTCCCTTTTATTTCAGGGGTTCTACTTAGGACAGGAAGGTTACACTTAAGGCAGCAGGAAGGTCATAAAACCAGGAATGTGCCAAGCAGGTAGGAATTGTTTCATCCCAGAAAACTTCTGTGTCTGAGCAGCCAAGGAGCAGCCTGGGCTTCCAAACTGGGGGCAGTGCAGCTGCCTCGCTGTCCTCACGTTCATCTTTGACATTTACTTCATCTGTGGGTGAAAGAACCATTTGAAATGTGATGTTTAAATGCCTTTTTCTTTATTTTTATTTGGCTTTCTTTAGGGCTCTGGAGTTCTGGGAGGTGAAGATCAGGGGCAGGTCGTTTCTTTACCGACAGGTAGGTTTGGGGCCGTGTCCAGCAAACACTTTGTCTCCCAAGAACCAGAGTGTTGCTGCCTCTATAAATATGGATTGTCTTAGCAAAGTTCCACCCCTGTGTGGCTCCATCTCTTGCAGAGCTGCTGTTCCAGCTGTGTGACACTCACAGGGACCCCGGGGCAGCAGTGAGGTCAAGGATCTGTCCCCTTTGATCCATTAGAAGCAGGATCTCTTTGGTTCATGCCTAAAATGATTGTCCAGCCTCACAAACTCGTGTGGGAGGGTGGAAGGTTTTGTTCTCCACAGTCCTTGTCCCTGCAGTGGGGTGGTAAAACCCAGCAGACATGTGTTCCTGCTCTGCTGGATGGCACTGGGCCCGGCAAAGCCTGCCTGGAATTTTAGTCCCTGGCTTTGGAGCATGAAGTGACTCTCAGTGGGAAGGCCTGACTGAGCTCTGCAGCACAACTGCAGTTATTCCTTTGAAATAACTCCCCTGGGGGTTTGCTGGGATCCTCAGGGGAGACTCTCTCTTCCCAACTTCAGGCATCACCTCGTTAGGGAAGAGCTGCTCTCACTCTGCCTCCCCAGCCCTTGGTCACACTCTGGAGGCAGAGAACAGGCAGGAGAGGGCTTGTTTTTTTTTTTTGGAGGAGAGGGGGTGTTTTGTGGGAACAGCAAGCAGCTATTTTTTATCCTGTTTTGACAAACCCAGTTTGTTTTTTATCCTGTGCCAAGCAACAGCTCTGGGAGCTGTGGCAGGAGGTGTCTGGATGGGAGCAGGGGAAGAACAACAACGTGCTTGGGAAGGGCTTGATACCCAGCAGGGATCTGCTCCCTCAGGTGCTCTGGTGACAAGGAGAAAATGCATCTGCTTCTGCCCTCCATCATAAAGAGGAGACCAGGCTGAGGTGAACCTCTGCTCTCACTCATATGGGGTCTATAAATACTGAAATCTGGATGGTTTCATTATTAAAAACCACCCCAAAACCTTTATTTTTTTTATATATATTTTTTTTCCTGAATACCCTGCAGAAGGGGGAAGACACCAAACACGTGGCTGTTCAGGATGTGGACCATTAGTGTGTGGGGTTTTTTCCAGCTGACTCCTGAGTGTGGAGACATCACAACTGAAGTCGTGGCATGCAATGACCTCTAGTGAGGGTGGATAAAATAACAGATGTGGAGGATCCTGCAGGCAGGCTCTGGGCACTCCAAGATCAGAGCACACAAGGAGAGCCAGCACTTGCCTCTGGATAAATATATCTTGGCTTGTTGGACCTTCCTCCTTACCAGGGATAAACATGACCTTAGTGGGGTTTGGTTTATTCTTTAGTAAATGCCAGTGGATCAGAAACTCCGAGCAGTGATTCATCCCAGCACTGCAGGGAAGGGTTTGGAGAGCTCTGAAAGGGCATCCAGGGAATTAGTGTTTGTTTAGTCCAAATAACTGATGTTTGCAGCCACCACACAGGGAGAATTAAGGATGGAGAACCAGGGATGGAGAATTAGGGATGGAGAATTAGGGATGGAGAATTAGGGGTGGAGAATTAGGGGTGGAGAATTAGGGGTGGAGAATTAGGGGTGGAGAACCAGGGATGGAGAATTAGAGGTGGAGAACCAGGGATGGAGAATTAGAGGTGGAGAACCAGGGATGGAGAATTAGAGGTGGAGAACCAGGGATGGAGAATTAGAGGTGGAGAACCAGGGATGGAGAATTAGAGGTGGAGAACCAGGGATGGAGAATTAGAGGTGGAGAACCAGGGATGGAGAATTAGAGGTGGAGAACCAGGGATGGAGAATTAGAGATAGAGAACCAGGGATGGAGAGGCAGCATTTGGTGTGCAGGTGGCATTGGCAGCTCCAAATCTTGGCCCTCCTGGGGATACAGGAGGAATTTTCTCAGCCAGGAGGATGCTGAGGTGTGAGGGCTGTTTGTGCAGGAGGTGAGCACTGAGGTGTGAAGTCTCTGCAAACCCACCAGGTCTGGAATTGCTGGGTGTAGAGGGAGGGAAGGGAAGCTGTGACAAGCAGAGGTGTGTGAAATACCAGTTTGCTGGTGGGATGTCCTATTTGGGTGATATTTTTTTTTTCCTCCTTCCTCTTTTCTGGCTTTCTGAGAGAGAAACAAAGTCCCTGCATAATCCTCCACCTGCAAAGTGTTGCTTGTGTGTTGAAACCTGTGAGCTCAGCTCCCCACCAGGCACGTGAGCTTCCTGCCACAGACCCTGTGTGGGGGCTGCTGTTGTTTCTGGAGCTGAAAGCAGCCCCTGCTCAGCTCCCTTCCCACGTGTGAGGAGAGCAAAGCCTTGCTCCAAGGCACTGCTGTGGGGCTGGAGATCCTTGTGTTGCAGGTCTTTAGTTGCAGGGAAGGACTTAAAGGAATTGGGGTGATTTTGCTGGTTCTTTTGCCTTCCCCACCACCCAGCTTTGGGCACTGAGAAGGTTCCACTGCACGTTGCAGGCAGGCTGAGTGTGTCACCCAACCCAGGCAGCCCCTGCCATCCCTGCTAAAAGGGGAAAGAACAGCTTTTCTTGCAGATTTTGGGGTTGCTGTGGCTGCTGGGGAGAGCTCAGGGACTCTTAAGGGGTGATGAACTTTCTGAAGAGGTAAAGTGAGCACTGGAAGTGCTCTCTGGGGGGGGATTATGTGATGCCAAAGGTACACAAGGGGCAGCCAGGGCTGGCTTGGACCCTGATGGATGAGCCTGGGTGGGCTGTGACTTGAGGTACTTCAGTGCCACCTAAAACAAGGGTCTGGACAGAAGTTCCTCATCTGCTCTGGAGTTTCTCCAGGGCAGCTTCTGAGCCGTGGCCTCTGTTTTCCCAGGTCAGGAGGATGGTGGGGGCTCTGGTTGCAGTTGGCATGGGGAGGTTGGCACCTCACCACGTGAAGGAGCTGCTGGAGGTCAAAGATGCCCTGGCTTTTCCTCCCAATATCATGGCCCCGCCCTCGGGGCTCTTCCTGAAATCCGTGGAATACAACGAGGCAGGTGGGTGGATGCTGGGAATGGCTTTGGTTTTTGGGGGAGTCAGGCCTCTGTGGGCACCCCCCCAGCATGGTTTGGGTTGGAAGGGACCTTGGAGATCATCTCATGAAGGTCCCAGGGAGGGTGTCAGACACAGAGGGGTTCCCAGCAGCTGATGAGGAAAAACAAGTGTGTTTTTTACTTGCAGATTTTCCCCTCTTCCTTGTCCCCCTCCTTCCCTCCCAGAGCCCAGGGGGAAGTGCAGAGCACAAATTTTAAGTGCTTTCAGGTGGTTTCTCTGCCATCTTTCCCCCTAAGTCAATGTTTCCTTTTTTTCCCCTCTCTCCCCTCTCAGATTTGGACGTGACAGTGGCCCCAGGAGGATGAATAGAGCCCTGTGGGATGAGCTGTGTGTGAAAGGACTGCTGTGGCTGTGGGATGGAGCCTGGCCAGGGGACACAGCCTTGTCTCAATAAAAACCATTGACTGTGGCTGCAGCATCTTCCTATCATTTGTTCTTGCCCTCTGAGGCTGCCAAGGGAAGGGGAAGAGCTGCCCTCAGATAACTGCTCCTTCTTTTTGCCTTCCTCTGGGCTTCTGCTGCCTGTCTCAGGAGGAGGAAGGAGTTGGGGCTTGGTTTTTTTTTGTAGGTGGGGTGTTTTTCTCCTCCTGTGGTGCGTGTGGGAGGAAGGGAGGCTGAGAGCAGAGGAGAACTGAGCATTTCCTCTTCTCCCCAGCCCTGCCTTTGTGCAGGGCAAGGGCCAACAGTTGCTGCCTGATGAGTGATTTACAGCCCCAGCCTTTGAAAGTGCTGCTGTTTCCTCTCCCCATCACTGCTGAGCTGCAGCAGAGGAACTTCATCCTGTCCCCTGGTACAAAGGCACTTCTGTACAGCCCAAAGTCCCTCTGAGGTCACTTCAAAGGGTTTTAATGGTCCCAGCAGGGGAGCAGCGACTGGGGTGAGTCAGGGGAACCACAAAATGGCCCTTTGGGCTTTCTCTGAGGTGGCTCGTGCTGCTGCTGGGCTCTGATGTGCTTCTTGTCACCTTCTGCTCCTCTCTTTTGTGCTGCAGAGTGTTCTGGGTCTGTCAGAGACCTCAGGGCCTGTGAATCAGAGTACAGAGCTAGATTTTTCTTTTTATGTATTTTTATATATTTATATGTATAAATATATATTTTATATACTTAAATATATATTTATATATTTTATATATTATATATTAAAGTATTTTATATATTTAAATATATATTGTATATATTTATATATTTTATATATTTTAATATATATTTCTATATATTATATATATTATATATTTATATACATTTTATATATTTAAATATATATTTATATATTATATGTATTATATATTATATATCTATATATTTTATATATTTAAATATATATTTTTATATATTATATATTTATATATTTTATATATTTAAAAATATATTTTTATATATTATATATCATATATTTATATATATAATATATATAAATATATAAAATATATGTTATATATATTTATATATTTTTATATATATAAATATATATTTTATATATTTTATATATTATATATTTATATATAATTTTATATTTAAATATATATTTTTATATTTTATATATTATATATATTTTTATATTTTATATTATATATTTATATATTTTATATATTTAAAAATATTTTTTATATATTATATGTATTCTATATTTATATATATTTTATATATTTAAAATATATAAAATATATCATATATTATTTATTTATATATATTTTATATATTTAAATATATATTTTTATATATTATAAATTTATATATATTTTTTATATTTAAAAATATTTTTATATATTATATGTATTATATATTTATATATATTTTATATTTTTATTATTCATTTTTATATATTATATTTATTATATTTTTATATATTATATATATTTAAATATATATATTTATTTATATTATATGTGTTATATTATATATTTAAATATATATTTATATATTATTTAAATATATATTTTTTATTTTTTATTTTTATGTATATATTAATACATTTCTTTATCATATTTTTCTTTCATTTTTTTTTTTAACCCCCCCTACCCTCAGGTTCTGCCTACTTGCCCAGGCAATAAATCCACATTGTGGGGTTTTTTCTGGTGAGTGACACCAGAATCTCTGTCTGTTTTGGTTCTAAAGTGACTGTTCCAGTGTCAGGTTACAGGGAAAATAAGGTGAGCTACTTCTGCCTGCCCTCTCCCTTCCCATGGAATTCCATCAGGGGTTCATTCCCAAAGTCTCTGTGGATCTGCACCGTGGAAGGGCAGAGTTGGAGCTGCTCTGTTGCTCTTGTGGGACCTGTTTGTGCTTCCTGGCCCATCCTGGCTGGCTCAGGACAGGGAATTGGGGATGCTCAGCAGCCTGCAGGGCATTTTCCAGCACCAGCAGTGGGGCTTGTCCAGAGCTCTTTGTCCAAAGCTTTTCAGCCAGAGGTTTTCCTGGAAGGGAATGGCAGCATTCCTTTGCTCTTCCTCCCTGGAAGGGAATGGCAGCATTCCTTTGCTCTTCCTCCCTGGAAGGGAATGGCAGCATTCCTTTGCTCTTCCTCCCTTCCAAGGGGCAGTGGGAGCAGATAAACAGTGTATTTTTCACTTGTAGGTTTTCCCCTCTCCCTTTTCAGGTTAGTAAGAGAGAAGTTCTGTTGGCAATGGCTTTAAATGGTACTTTAAATTCTCCTAAATTCTTGTTCTGTCCCAGACCATGGATAAAGACCCAATTTTCTGTGGATCCAGCTCAGTTCACTCCCTTTTCCTTTGGCATTGTAAAGGCTGGAGGGCAGAGCAGAGCATCCTTTTGCTCATGTAGTGGCTCTCTTAATTTAACAGCATCTGGCCCATTTTGGAGGCCCATTTTTGGAGCAGGGGGACCTGATTCCAGAGGGGCAGGGATGGGATGGGATGGGATGGGATGGGATGGGATGGGATGGGATGGGATGGGATGGGATGACTGGAGGGGCCCAGGGGTGGCTTTGGGTGGGTGTTTTGTGCCTCCCTCCTGCAGTGGGTGTTTGGGGAGAAGGAAAGCACCCCCTGGTGCTCTCTGCCCAGCTCTGGGGGGCACTTCCCTGCCGGGGCAGGGGCTCTGTCTTGCATGTGAGTGACAGGTCTTGGCTTCCTGTGGTTTCTCTCTGCAGAGCAGCGTGACAGAACTCACCACTGGGGTGTCAAAACTCCCCACAGAAGAGCTGAGCAGGGACCTGGTGGCTCTGAGGACCTTGGAGAGGTCACTGAACTCACCCTGCAGCTTTTGCTCTGAGCTCTGGTAAGTTCTGTTTCTGACTAAATTTACTGAGAGTCTTTACAGGGCATAAACCCACTAAATGCTGGCACTGTTCGGGTGTTAACCAGGCCAAATTCTGCTGCAGGCTCAGGCACCACCACTTTTTACCATCACAGTGCAAAAATACCTGTCAGTGAGGTTTCTGCAGGTGTTTCCAAACTTCTGGTGGCAATAAAAACCTCGTTATCAAATGCACTGGCTGAGCAGCCCAGGGTCAGCTGCCCAGGCAGTAATTCAGGAGTAGATTCCCTGGCAAACTCTGCAGTTGGAACAAAGAACTACTGAGGGGTTTTTGCTTTGCTTTTTACATCCCAGAGCAGCTGTTAAAAGTAATCTAAAGGCACTGAATTAAAGGATATGCTCTTTTAGCATTAATAGATAATTTCTTTATGAGTCCAAATATTTTTTATGGCCATCATTAATACTTATTATCAGGGTTATTTAGCATTCTTTTACTTTTTGTATGGTTCCATTACTGGTTCCTTTCAGTTGATTCCATTTGGACATCCCATGGATGGGGAGATCTGTGTGTCTGATTGTTGCTTTAAAACCAGAAAAACCTCACAACTGACCAGAGTTTAAACACCTTGGGTTTTACATGAGAACATTTCTAATCATTTCATGAGCTCAAAACCCAGTGGGAACTTCAGTGTATGCTTTTGTGTGCTTGTAAATCAGATAACTCTGTACAGAAACAGAGGCTCAGTGGTGCTTTTTATTTGTCTAGAAGGAAAAGGAGGCTCAAAAAAAACCAAACAAACACCTGAACACAAAACAAACCAGTTGTGGGGATTTGATCAGACTCCATACTTTTAAAATGGTTTTTTAAATAAGTAAATCTGTCCACTCTCAGAATGGAAGGTGTAAAATGGGATCCTGTTTCGGGTGGGGAGGGATTTGAGGGATTTGTCTGGTGAGAAGCAGGAGCTCCTTGGTCTCCTTTCACCCTCCCTGTAAGGATTTTGTAGGTCTTACCCCTCCCCAGCTGCAGCCCCACACTCTGAACCTGCACAAGGGGGGTGTTCAGTGGCTCTTGATCTGCCAAACTCTGACATAAAGGTCATTTCCAGTCCTGAAGTCATGCCTGACTTGGTATTACTTCCCCCCCGTGTTTACAAACCCTCTGCTGTGAGGTGCCAGACCTGTGCAAGCAAACCTTGCCTGCTTTTTTTCTGCCTTTCTCGTGTTCCACCTACCTCTGGTGGCTTTGCCTTTGTGAGAAAAACAAGTGTGGGGAGGAAACGTGAATTCAGAGTTTCCTCTGGAAAGTACCCAACGACCTCTGTAGCTTTTGTGCTTTCAGTGCCTCGACTTTGGGAGCTTTTTTTGCATGTTGTGGTTGAGTTTAGTTTCTCAAGAAGCTGTGTTTAGTTTGCTTACTCAGATTTCTTTTCTATTTGATGGGAGCAGCACAGTTGGAGTGCAGTTTGTTGCCTGAGTGACATGAGTGACCTGGGTGAGGAGTCCTGCTTCTGCAGTGCCTCTTTGCCATATTCCAAGCATATAAACCAGTCCTTTAGGCTCCCTTTGGTTTCTTTTCTGCCCACAGAGAAGGTTTAGGGTGCTGTAAATTCATCCCTTGTACACGAACATCAGCTGGCTCTGTTATTGTCACCTTGGGGTGATTTTAGTGCCAGTAAATACTGTCTACTGTGTAAACTCAAATGCTGGTGGTTTAAATGATTTATTTTTTCCCTTCTAGTGGCACTGCTTTCCATCTGAGCAGCTCTGAAGCACAGACCTCACCAGGCTGAACATCTGTGGTGCAGCTTTAGCTCTCGCTCACCGAGATGAACTAAAACTCCAGGACCTCCTGAGGGAAGGGATGGATTGAGGCTCCCAGCCCACGTTGGATGTCCTCCTCCTCTCCAGCAGAAACCATGGCAGGTGCTTCCTGGGCCTCCAACGAGACAGTTGCCAGCGGCAGCTCAGAGCTCTGGTTGGGAGCAGATTCCCTGGATCCCTTGTTCACCGTCACCTACAGCGTCGTCTTCGTGCTGGGGCTGGTGGGAAACGCCCTGGCCCTGGCCCTGCTGTCCTGCAGAGCGAGGCACACGTCCCACTCCTGCATTTACCTGATCAACCTGGCCCTGCTGGGCACCCTGTTCGTCTGCGTGCTGCCTTTCAAAATCCATTCCCACCTGCACGGGAGCAACTGGACCTTGGGGGCCGCTGCCTGTGGGATCACGGGGACCCTGTTCCACGTCCACATCCACCTCAGCATCGCCTTCTTCACCTGCCTCTGCGTGGACCGTTACGTGGCCGTGCTGCACCCCTTCGCCTACATCCAGCTCAGGGCCGGCCACTGCGTGCTGGTGGCCACGGCCCTGTGGGTGGTGGCCCTCGGCGTCACCGTCCCGCTTGTCCTCGCGGGCCCCCTCCACCAGCGGGGCGTGGGGAACACCACGGCCTGCCTGGAGAGCTTCCCCACGAGCAGCTGGACCTGGCGAGAGGCCCCTCACAGCGTCCTGGCCTTGCTGTTGGGGTCGGTGGTGCCATTTTCCCTCATCCTGCTGGGATTCCCGCTCGCGGCCTGCAGGATCTCCCGCGTGAGGCGCGGCGTGTCCCGGAGGAAGGCCCTGAGCACCATCTTCATCATCCTGGCCATCTGTGCCCTGTGCTTCCTCCCCTATCACCTCACCCACCTGCTGCACTTCTTGGGGAGGGTCCAGCTCATCCAGGACGAGTCGTTCTCCATCCTGATCCACGGGATGAGGAGGGTCAGCCTGGCCCTGGTGAGCCTCAGCTGCTGCCTCACCCCGCTCCTCTGCTACCACAGCTCTTCCAGCAAGCAGTGCCACTGCAACCTCAGGCTCAGGTTCAGGTCTAAAAAGGTGTTCACCATCTGTGACCGGAATTTCGGGGAGCCCTCCTGTGATTATAAACTCCAGCAGAGACGTGGAGGCAAAAAACCCAGAGGTGGAACCAGCTGGTTTGCTTCAAGTAAGTACAGGGGTGATCTTTCCAGCTGTTTCTTTACAAGCTAAGTTGTAAAACCTACTGGTTTTTGGTGTGGTGGCTGTTAAAGCAGTGGAAGGAAGTGCCCACCCGCTGTGGGTGTTGATCAGCCTCTGGGAGAGCTCTGTCTTCAGACAGACCTTCCCAGAACGTGCTGAAACCTGCTGTGTTCACAATGTTTTGAGCTTGTTCTGTTTAACTTTGGGCTTGGCAGACCACAGGGCTCTTTTCTGGGAAGCATCACAGCCCAGGAAAGGGTCACCTGAAGGAAATCAGCCTCCTAATTGATAGAGGTGGATTCGGGCAGCCCTGCTTGGTTTTTTTTTCCCCTGTTTTGGAGGGATCTGGTGTGTTCTCCCTGGGTTCAAAGCCCACGTTCCACAGCCAAATAAGGGCTTCTCATCCTGACTTGGCTTCCTGAGGAGTATTCCAGGACAGGCTTTCCTGGATTCAAGCTGGACATGGATTAATGGAAGTTTAGAAGGGAGCAGATCCCAGTATTTATCAGTCAGTGGTAAACAAGCTCCTCTCTGCAGTTCCTGGAGAAGCTACCACAGCTCTTTGCACTGTGCAGTCCCCTTGAAATGTCAAAGCTCTCTCTTTTTCAGTCACATTTTGTGCTGTAAACACAACATCTGACCTCTCACCCCCTTTTTCTTGTATTAACAGACCCATGTGGCTTCTGAGAACTGCTGAGTTTTCCACCCCGCGAAACGTGAGACTGTGGAGAGAATTTTTCATCTGTGGGTGCTCTGAGGCACCAGAAAACCACAAGCCTGGCTGACAACCCGAGTTTACTTCAGAGGGATGAGGGTTTTTGGTGTAACAGATGCAGAGACTCGCTGCTCTGCTCCTTCCCCAGGCCACCCCAAAACTCTCTGTGTGCTCTTGGGCTCCGGGTACCAGGGCTGTGAGTAGCTGAGAGCAGCAGGGACACTGTCAGGGGCTTTGGTTAACAGGACAATGTGCTAAATCAGTATTTTAGCTTCCAAATGCAGCCTAAAATTCCTGTTGTAACCTGGCACATGCCCAGGTTCTGCTGGACTTGGAACAAGAACTGCCCTGGGCCTGGAGGGAGAGAGCAGGATTATTGTGGCAGAAGGCTTTGGGGGAATCAATGACAGTGTTTCTCTGTTTATTAATTTCTCTTTACTCAACAATGGATGGTGCAGCTTCTGCCCAAATTCAGCCACAGTTTTGCTTTTAGCTTGGAGGAGATTTTAAATACTGGTGAGAAAAATCTGCTCAAACTTTTCTAAAACAAGGAAAACGATTCCTGTGCTGTGTGGGCTTGGGGAGCCAAGTGCAAACCCCAGCACTGTGGAGGCAGGGGAGGCTCAGAGGGAGCATTAGCACAAATTAATCCTTCACCTTTCATGAGCCATTGCTATTTTTGTCCCATTTACAGACTATGGAAAATCCTCCCAGCACTGGAGGGGGACTGTTCTTATCAACGAAGCACAATCTTTATGCTCTGCATAAAGGAAGAAAATGTTATTAGAGGCTCCATGCAGGAGAGCAGCTTTCCTGGAGGCTTCTCAGCTGTCCCTGAGGGAAGGAGGGAGAATTAAATAAGTTTAGCAGCTTGATGATCAGCACATTTAGGGCTTTATTCTTTTACCTCCATTATCCTTTGCATTTTAATTGTTTCACTCAGCACTGCTGAGATTTTTAAGGGCACTGAGCTGCAGGGGGGAGGAACTCTGAGTGACTTTTGCTTTACTGTGTAAGCAACTCAAAGCTTGTTCCTCAGGACTGTTTAAAAACAGGTTGTCCCAACTCCCTGCACGGGTTTCCAAGGGGGAAGATCACAGTGCTGGTGACAGGCAGGCACTGGCACTGCAGTAACTGGACAAACACTGTAATTCTTTTATTAAAACAAACCAGGAAAAACCCATTGGCAAGGTAAACAAAATAAAATCTCCATCTCTGTAACCCCCTGTGCTCTGCCCTGCTCTCAGGATGTGCTCTGGGGCAGGCCCTTCTTCAGGAGGGAGGTGAGATAACTGCCCAGCTCTTCATCCTACAGAGGAGAAAGAGAAAGGGATGAAAGCAAAATCTTCTACTTGCCTGTCCCATCTGGGGCAGTAAATTCAACTCTGGTACCCAGAAATAGGTTGAAACAATTCTTGGACCCTGCAGGATCTAATGTTAGCTGTGTTCAAAAATGGAAACAGAGCCACAGCTGCCTTTCTGGGTGTTCCTCCCAAATACTGGTGTAAAACTCCCATTTCTCAAAGGAGGTGGCTGGACCTGAGGGGTCTCTTTTGAGGAAAATCATCACTTTTCTTGAAAGTAAGGAATAAAGAACCATTGACTGTGTTGCTTTGCCCCCAGAAGGCACTTCTTTGCTGTAAAGAAAGAATTTAATAACAGAGCCTGAGAAAGTGTCCTTTTGAAAGGAAGAAAACATAATGAAGATCTAATAAAACAGTGTTAAGATTACACATAGGCTTCAAGCAAGTAGAAAACTAAGAAATACAATTTAAAATACCTCCACACTCTGCATGGCAGTAGGGATACAGCTCAGTGTCCTCAAAACATAGAATTGTAATAATTAATTGTAATTAACTGTAATTACTCCAGCTCAGTGGTCCCAGAGAGCTCCTGTAAAGCCATTTGTACTAAACCCAAAATGGTGAAGAAAATGGCAGCAACTCAGCTCCTCCCCCAGTCAAACTCCTTCCAAACCAGAGGGAGGAAGGCTCAACACTTCCAGCCACCTCCAGCCCAGGACAGTTTTGGACTGAAAGGAGTTCAGGGCAGGAAGTCCTGGAGTGTTCCTACCTGGTAAGTCCAGGACACGAGCAGGACTTTGGTTCCCTGATCCTCTGAGTGTGCTGTGGCCTGGATAAGGATGGACTCCACAGTTATAGAGCCATCAGGGAGATGCTGCACGGAATAATCCTTCAGGACCCTGGTAAGAGAGGAAAAAAATGATTTATTTGGGAGGGAAATGCACCCAGGTGAAGGGTGGGTCACCCCTGCATCTTCACCCCAAACCCCAGCCTGTGGTTTACTCCTTTTCGCTGTGGCTGAGCCAGCACCTACTCCCCCCAAGGAGTCTCCCACTTCCCAAAGAAGGGGGAACAGGGATAACCCACAGCTTGGTGATTCTGCTGCTTGTATAATAGTGTAGGATTTCCTACAGAATTTATTTCTGGCCTTCATGACAGTTCTACCCCCAGTTCATCAGAGCAAAGCCCTGCTCAGGGACCCGCCAGCTGCCTGTAAGTTCTCCTGTTGTCAGCTCAAAGGAGGGGGCACCTGTGCTACCTGGATTAGGAATGATAAATTCAACTGTGAGGTAAGAAGGGCCTCACCCCTTGAGGTGGTTGTAGACCCGAAGCACCGTCTCGTGCTCCTTGCGCGGGTCCTGGATGTGGACGCGGCACGTGAAGCGCAGCTGATGCTCCGCCAGGCCCAGCTCCTTCAGGGCCTGCTCGGGGGAAACCAGCCTGAAACTCTGCAGAGAGAAGGGATAAATCCATGAAAATCCACTGCTTGGAGCTTTCTGCAGTTGCACTGCCCCTCTGTGGGCAGCTGCTCTCAGGTGTGTTTTGCACGCTTCCATTGCGCGTTGCCGTTTGTTCACCTTTTCCATCTCACTGCTGGGAGCATGAGGGGGTGATGGCAGTGGCAAAATGCCCACCTAAATAATCACACAAGCCCTTCATTTAACAAAACTGAAGTTGCCCTCTGGAAGCTGGTTTTATCCTCTTTAGCAGGAGAATGGTGTTTGAATACAAACGTGAGGTCGCAGAGGAAGAAATCCTCCCCTGGCGCCTTCTTTGTAAGAAACCAGAACTGCTTAAATCTTGATTTTGGCTCCTTGTGCACCCAGAACTCGTGTGTGAATTATAAAACATTCAGAGGACTCAAGACAGGCTTAAGAACACTTTTACTCACATTATCCTTCATGAGTAACGTGCCGTGCATGAGCTTTGGCTTCTTGGCATCTGGTACAGGACCTAAACCAAGGCCAGGGGAAAGACCAGTTAACAATGAGGTGCTGAATTTTCCCATTAAACAGCTGCTCTAGGACTCAACAGATGGAGCTCTGAGGCCCTCATGAGGTTCAGACACTAAAATTTTTCACCTTTCTCCTGCTAAGTGCATTCATGGTGCTCAACCATCATCAGAACTCCTGACACATAAGAAACCGTGTCTAGTTTACAACACAGAACAACTGCCTCTCTTCCCAGACCACATCCTGATTTGAGAGGGTTTAGATTATTTTTTTTTCAACTTGAGTTTATAAAAATAACTCCAGTTTTCCCAAACCTAGCTGGTAAAAGCACAGGTGAGTTTTTTGTTACCACAGTGAACGAACAACAAAGTGGCAAACAAGGCAGCGTGCCTGAGTTTGTTTTTAAACATTATTATATTTGCAGCATTCTGCCTCCTGCCAGCACAGGAGCAGGGCCTGAAAGAGGGAATTGTGTGGTTGGAAGAGTCACCTATTGCTGCTTCTCTCTTGAGGAGGCCCAGGGAGATGTCCACGGGGATGCAGGGGTTGGTGAAGATGGTGGTGGTCTCTCCGTTGGCGGGCATGTAACAGCTGACATCTGCAATGGGAGCAGCCCCTGTCAGGCCTGTGGCAGCAGGAAATGCTGCACCACAACCAAACCACTTCACTTCCAGTCCAAAGGACTGTTAAAATTAACTGGGCTTAGTTAACATGCTAATTAAGATGTTACAGGCATCAGTTTTTGAGGGTGTCTGTAAATTCCATCAGACCTAACCCTGCTGAGGGCCTGTGGGTTAAATACGTGACCTTCAGTGCTCTGCTGCCATTCCCTGCTCAGCACCAACACCCAGGGGATACCTACGGAATTCCTGCTCTATTTTCTGCTTCAGGAACTCCATTTTCTTGGCTTCCCCGTGGACCAGGAGCACGTTCCGAGGCTCAGCCTGGCGGATGAGCTGCATGATCCCCTTGGCATCTGCGTGGGCACTGAAGGACATGTACTCCACCTGCATCTTCACTTCCAGCTGGGGAGGAGCAGAAAGCATGGGATTTGGGGATTGGGAATGGCTTTGGCTCACTACAGCTTGTATAACACACACAGGACAGACCCAGCCTCCTCTCTAGTTAAAGGAGGAAGGAGAACACCTAAATTGCCTTAAAGAAAAGCTTTCAGTAACTTATGGCCTCAAATTCCCCAATGCCAAAACAAATCAATACTTAAGGACAACTGGTATTTTATTATCCACATCTGCTTAAAAATGCAACATTTTTACCTATTTGACTCATGGGGCTTTGTTATTAAACATTATAAATGTGCCCCATTAATGGCAGAAGACAACATGCTTGCCAAGGCAAAGAGGAAAAAAATGAGTCCAAGTTCAAAAAGAAAAAAAATTACTTTGAGGCATTTTCAGGGTTGGGTGCAGCCTAATCCATGGTGTGTAACTACCACCTTAAGTTTTGAAGGATTTGCCCCCAAATGACCCTTCCCTTGGATTGAAAAATCCAACTTACAATTTGCCTGCCCTCCATCTCCAGCTTGCGCTGCCCGCTGAGGATCTTGTGGCCCACAGTGCCCTGCACGCAGTATCCAGGCATGATCACCTGGGATGGAAAACCAGGAATGTCACCCAACTGCCCCTGCCCTGGGCCTGGCCCAGCTCTCAACATCCAAACCAGCCACAAATGCACAGTTTGGGTGAGCTCTGCCCCGGGCTGGGTCTGACAGAACTCGTGGCATTTAAACCCCAGAGGTTGAGGAAAAGCTCTCCTGCAACCTCTGCCTACTGGCACAGCAACAGAAAGCATCACTCAAGGAAACAGTTTCTTACCATATTCTTTTCATTCCCTGCCCACTTCCTGAAGATCTGAAGGGACTGTCCTGCGTGAAGCATTCCAGGGGTTGCAAACACCACCTGGAATTCAAAGATTATGCCGTGAATCATCACAGAAAAGGGTTTTTCCATTACTTATAATATATTAATGTTCTAAATCTGCACAGAAAATCCCCCCATGCCCATTACAGACACTCCATCAAATGGGGATTTTTGCTATTTTATTTTTTTCCCCACCTTGTCTAATTTTCACAGGAGCTGAACTGCTGTTTTAGGAAACACCTGTGAGCAGTGTCTGCTGAAAACTCTGAATGGTTTTATAATGATAACTAATAAACCAGTCAGAAATAAAACCAGCAATGCAAGACTGTGCTGTAAAGGATCTGTCACCTGAGTTACTTACAGAATACACTGTAAAGATGATGGTTTGAATCATGATGGTTCTATCAGATTCAGTTTGAATCCATCAGATGTGAATCAGATCTGAATCTATCAGATGTATCTGATTATCAGATCAGATCTATCAGATCTATAGATTATACAGAGATGCAAGTTTTTAATTTACTCTGGGCATTTTACTTTTACTAAAATAAAGACAGAAATATCTTTAACAGTTATAGAGATGGCTTGGCCACAAAAGGGTTTTAGGTGGGATTAACAGGGGAGAGGAGGCTTAGGCTGCCTGTTGATCCCAGACTGGTTAAAAGCAGCTCCCTGAGCCCCCAACTCTGCCCTGTTCCCTCCCTAACACCCACCTACCATGGGCCCTGGGTTGTCTGCAAAGGCCCTGTCGAAGGCTTTGATGTGTTTGAACTCAAACATGTTCCTCTGCACAAAGGTTTTCCGGATTTTCTGGTTAGTCCACGTGATGAAGAGCTTGTAATAATGGTTGGCCTTCTCTGTCAGTCCCGTGGAGAAGTAGATTGGAGCCTTCAAGTTCATCCTTTCCCTGTGGAAAGAAGTGTCCCACAGAGCTGTGAGGGCCAAAGTGGGATCCTGGCTATCCAGGCTGGAAGTCCAGAAGCTTCCTACCTTTACAAATATTCACCAGACACAGAAGGACCCCAGAAACCTGCCAGGAGCACAGAGGAGGACAAAGAGGTACCTGCACAGAGACACTGCACTCACCAGAAAGTTTCCAATAAAATGCAAAGTTCCTGGGCACGTCCAAGGGCAAAAACTGGGATAAGAACCTGCAAAATAGATGGGATTTAGTGTCTGTGAAACCCACACAGCATCAAATCACTGCAGAGGTGTTATTTCTGAACAAGTCCCTCAGTTCCCTCTCACTTTCTGATACTCTTTTCACTTCCCAGGAACATGTTGTGCAGTTTGGAATGAATGAAAGGCACTGCCACCCAACCAGCACCTCTCTGGGTGGGATGGAAATGTCTTCTTTATTAAACTACTTGCATCTTGGGAAGAAAGTAGTGCCTGAAAATAAGCAAGGCTGTGGGATCAGTTTTATTCCATCAGCTATTATCATCCCAACCTATAAAAATGACTGAAATGCCCACCCTGCTGATTCTAAAAGGGTTTTTTTTTTTCCTGATAATTATATTTTTACTTTTGTATAAAATGAGAAGTTTCAAGCTCTGCAAAGGAGCTTTGCAGTTTTCCATTTCCACTGCTACTTCATAACACAAACACACACAAACACACACACACATAAACCTAAATAAATAAAACTAAGATACAATAAACAAAACAAAAACTGACTAACTAAATAAATAAACAAAATAAATAAACAAAACTAAAGAAATACAAATAAAACTGAAGAAATACAAATAAAACTGAAGAAATACAAATAAAACTGAAGAAATACAAATAAACCTGAAGAAATACAAATAAAACTGAAGAAATACCTAAGAAAAGCACATATAAAGAAGTTATGGGTCACAGTTACCACTATCCCAGCTACCAGCCTGGGTGAGACCCCACTGTGCACACACTGTTCTCTCCTGGGTAACAGGAAACCAAATTGTTGAGAGCAACAATTCTGGCATTATTTGTGGAGATGGCCACTGTACCTTCCCTCCTCTTTCCACAGTCTCATGGACTTTCTTGAGGAAGTCTCTCTCCCTGCAGCGTTTGGAGTCTCGGATGGTCGTGGCGTAGGTGGACTCGCTGATGAGCAGATCCGGGCGACACTTATCGATCCAGGCAGCCCTGGAGGAAGGGGATGGAAGGAAAATCCAATTAGGAGCTGGCATTAATGACCTGCAGCTCTCAATATCACTGCCTCCCCATGTGCAGACAGGAAACAGGAGCACGGCTGTGCCTTGGCCTGCCTGAAGTCACTGCGAATTCTGGGGCAGCATCAGATCATAGAGGAACCTCTAACCACAGAGGAACCTCTCTGCAGGCACAGCTCCTTTAAATTAACCCAGCTCAAAACAGACACTGCAGACCTTGAAAAGCAATACTGATCCAGTCTATTACCTGTGCGAAACATGAGTACTACAAATCTCTCACATATGCTAGGAAAAATAAAATGAGTGTTAAAGTTTGTGACTCGAACTCTCGTAGGAATTAAAA
The DNA here is from genome assembly GCF_025592945.1 of Manacus candei. Taxonomy (NCBI): domain Eukaryota; kingdom Metazoa; phylum Chordata; class Aves; order Passeriformes; family Pipridae; genus Manacus; species Manacus candei. Next base: position 5,911,708 of record NW_026138070.1, read on the forward strand.
GCATGGAGAAGGCACCATGAACTAACAGTTCAAACACTGAAGTCCAGTTATTACACAGCCTTAAAAATAGATTAGTATGAGTTAAGATTCACAGAACAGATTAATATGAAAAGAAGATTACATTAAGGTCTATCTGTCAGAATCAACGTAAACCCCGTTCACCCTCACAATTGAAAATTGCATTTATCTTTCCATCATTAAATGTTCCCGTCTCCTAAGAAAGAATCAAAGCTGATAAGCCCCTACTATTAACAATCTGTGCTGGAATCTTCCTGTCAGAAATATTTACAAGTCATAGAAATATTTACAAGCCATACTCACCCCAAGTGTCTGTCTGGTGTCATGTTATAATCACCCTGACGGAAGAAGAGAAACCCATTAATATTCTCAAGGCAACAGGACAGGCCATTAAGAGGTGATGTAGTGACCTAGAAATATTGCTGTGCATATATATATATATATAAATATCTATATATAATGTCTATGTAAGAGACAAATGTGTATAAATCTGTGCATACTCACAGTGTACACAACTGACTCACATCCAACCTTGATCTGGAACATGGCAGCTCCAAGGACATGGCCTGCATAGTATGCCTTGATCTCCAGCTCCTCATCCACCTGCCCCACCAGGCAAACACTCCATTAGTGCCAGCATTTCCAAATAAAACTGCCTGTTGCCTTCTGCAACAACCCCTGGTGTGATCAAAAAGTACCCAGAACTGAGCCTTTACCTGCACTGTCTGGTGAAGGTGCACAGCCACCACCTTTTTCATGCAGTCTTTAATCATCTGGGAAGTGAAGAAGTTGGTTTCCCCTTTCTTGTCCACAGTTATTTTCCTGTAGTCCTCCAGGAGGATGGGGCAGATGGCCTTGGTGGGGTGTGTCATGTAGATGGGCCCATCATAACCCACCATCTCACTGAAATAGGGCAACGCTCCACAATGGTCCAAGTGGAAATGGCTGCAAAAAAAACCCCCACAAAGAATAAAGGAGGTGCTGCATGGAATTCAGCCTGGCTGGTGCTCTCACATCTTGCTTCTGATTTTTAAAGCTCTGCATGGCACAGGGGAACCAGTCAAAATATGAGTGAGGGACCTGGAACGTGTTTGGGTTGCAAGGGGCAGCATAACAAAGCATTCCCATTTCCCACTGGGCCTGTGACAGGGAAGGAGCTGCCTCACCTGATGATCACACAGTCCAGGAAGTCAGTCAGCCTCCCATTCTGGGTGATGTAGGAAAAGTCAGGGAAGCGCCTCTGCGGACATGGAAAAACAGGGAATCCATCAGGACACAAAGCCAGGCAATGCTGCATCACTGATCCAACAAAACAACAGAGGGAGGGACCTTGGAACACTGGGAATGTGCAGAAAGAGTCAGAGGGGAAAGGAGGGGAGAGCTGCCAGGGGACAGACAGGGAACTGGCCTTGGGTAAAGAAGAATCTTCCCCCAGAGGGTGGTTGGGCACTGCCCAGGCTCCCCAGGGCAGTGGGCACAGCCCCAAAGTTGCCAGAGCTCCAGGAGGGTTTGGACAACACTCTGAGGGACAAGGTAGGACTGTTGGGGTGTCTGTTCAGGGCCAGGAGCTGGACTGATGGTCCTTGGGGGTCCCTTCCAAGCTCAGATATTCCATGATTCCATACACACACCTACACACAGCCCTGTGTCACATGAGATGAGCCAGGCAACGTTCAAGGAAAAATTACCAGAGTGGAACAGTCCTGCTGGGAAGGGCCAGGACACGTCCCCTCACCCCATTCCTGCTCCCCACTGCACTCACATCATCGTTGTAGCCCATGTGCATCCCACAGTCCAGCATCACGTTCTTCCCAGCGATGGACACGAGGATACAGCTCCGTCCCACATCCTGCCCAGCCCCTGGGCACAGGGAAAAGGCAAGTAAAACATCTCTGGGAACGTTTACAATCCTTTCAAAAGAGAAGCACTTAAAGGTCTGCACAAACTTCCTGCAACTTGAAGCTACAGTTTTGAGTAAAACCAAAATAATCCTTTATCTGGAAAGGATTAACATGAACCTCAGTTCCCTCTGGTGCTCTGCCCTCAGTGGAAGCTTCATTAAGCTTTAATTAAGTCCACATCAAGTCCAAAAATTATCCATCAGGATAAGGCAGTTCCCCTGCCCAGCACATCCTGTTCCCTCTCAGCACAGAAACAGTGTCTGTGCAACCCATAAAAACAGATTAAAAAAAGAAAGGAAAGAGAAAGATTTGCTTCCCGTGGCTCTTTACCACAGTAAGTGAACTAATGCTTTACCTCCACTGTACAATCCTACGGTGCCTTTACCAGAACACGTTAATTAATTCTCTAATCAAATGAATTATGACTGTTCAGAGTCTTATTTGCTTGAAAGGCACACAGAGGGCAGTGAGAAGACAAGAAGCTGCCAAGAACCACAACTGTCCCACATGTTACAGGTGCCACCAAGGCCAGTTTTCTGTGCCAACCCGACACACCTCACCCTCAATTCTAAATCCCACAGCGTTTGTGTTTCAGGTTGGTTTTGGACTGGACTTACCCAAGGGGGTGACTTTGATCTCAGGCATTTTAGCAGAGCCCAGACCCCAAACTGCACAGGGAATCACTCCAGACGCTGCTCAGGGAGGGGCACGGGAAGAGAAGATCTCGCCGGTTTTGCAGGAGCCATTTCGACTGTTTGGCACAAGAGGGGGAAAGTATCTGGCACAACACTCGGGCAGAGGCCAAACTCTCTTCTGGAGAAGGGGAAAAGAGACAGGAAAGGAGTCAGATGATAAACAAATTGTAGAAACTCGGCCCTGCCCAGGTTCGATATCCATCCCCATCGCTGGGAGTTGGAAAAAACACACACAGAGACACACAAAACACACAAAACCGAACACAAACTCACACATAAACACATGAAAACCACACAAAACCAAACCCACGCACAGAAACACACAAAAAACACACAGAGACATGCAAACGCACAAAACCAAACCCAAGCACGGGCAGAAACACACAAAACCAAACCCACACACACATAAACACACATAATGGTACAAGACCACACAAAACTCACCAAAAACCCACACAGAACCACGCAGAAACCACCCAAACCCACCCAAACCCCGCGGCCGCCGCACTCCCGGCCCTCTGCCCTGACGCCGCCACACTGCGCCTGCGCCGCCACCGCCCCGGCAGCGCGCGTCCCTGCGCCGCACCCAGCGTGGATTGGTCGCGCCGCTGTCACGCACCAGACGCTGATTGGTCCACTGTCCGAGCCGCAGTGACGCATCGTAACTCGATTGGCTCGCTGGCAGAGCGCGGAGTCGGACCGCGCGCGGATTGGCCGCCCCAGGGGGGCGGAAGGAGGAGGAGGCGGCGGCGCGGGGCGATGGCGGCCGCGGGCGCGTTCAGCCTCAGGGAGGTTCTGGACGCCTTCCGGGGGTGCGTGACCGAGCGGCAGGAGGTGCTGCTGGAGCCCTACCTGAGCGGCTGGTGGGGGCTCATCCGGTGAGTGCCCCCCGCGCACAGCGACTTTGGACGGGAGCGGGGAGTGACAGCGCACGGGGCGTCAGTGGCGGGTCAGCTGCTCCTTGAGGCGGGTGGGAACGTCAAAGAATTACAGTGTTAGGGCAGGAAGGGAGCTCCCACGGGGAAAAAAAAATGGTTTCTGGGGATGGATATCTGTGCGCAGCCCTGCGGCCTCCGGGGTAAGGAGGATGCGAGTCCAGAGGAGGGCACAGAGATGCTCCAAGGGCTGGCTCCAGAGCAGAGGGGCTGGGGGGGTTCACCTGGAGGAGAGAAGGCTCCAGGAAGACCCGAGAGCCCCTTCCAGGGCCTAAAGGGGCTCCAGGAGAGCTGGAGAGGGACTGGGGACAAGAGATGGAGGGATAGGAAACAGCAAATGGCTTCCCACTGCCAGAGGGCAGGGTTGGATGGGAGATTGGGAAGGAATTCTTCCTTCCTGGCACAGGTTGCCCAGAGAAGCTGTGGCTGCCCCTGGATCCCTGGAAGTGTCCAAGGCCAGGTTGGACGGGCTTTGGAGCCACCTGGGATAGTGGAAGGTGACCTTACCCTAACCCTGCCCACGGATGCTCTTTAAGGTCCCTTCCATCCCAAACCATTCCGTAATTCCATGGTCCCCCAGGTTCCTGCAGAGCCTCGGCGCCGTCTTCGGCTTCATCTCCAAGGACGCCGTTGCCAAGGTGCAGATCATGGAGCGGCACCGCCGGGGGGAGCAGGGGCAGCACTACGAGTCCCTGCAGTCCATGGTGGAATTCGAGCTGTCCCGGGGGCCGGCGGAGCTGCGGGGCCGCCCCGACTCCGGGTGCCGGACGGTGCTGCGGCTGCACCGCGCCCTGCTCTGGCTGCAGCTCTTCCTGGAGGGGCTGCGCACGGGCCACAGGGATTCCCGGACCTCCACCATCTGCACGGACTCCTACAACGCCTCGCTGGCCAAACACCACCCCTGGGTGGTCCGCAAGGCCGCCACGCTGGCCTTCTGTGCCCTGCCCTCCCGGGACGCCTTCCTGGAGGTCATGAACGTGGGGCCCCCCGAGCAGGCCGTGGACATGCTGGGGGAGGCCCTTCCCTACATCCAGAGTGTCTATGGCATCACCCAGGAGCTCTTTGCCCAGCACAGCCTGCTGGACCTGCCCTGACAGGAGGGGGCACATCCCAGCAGGACTGGGGTGGAAATCAAGGGTTTCTCTGGCTCTCTGCCCGTGGGCACCTCCACTTTCCCCTTCCCACTTAGCCAAGCTACTCTGGGTGCCTCACCTTACAAAACATATACCAGGGGTTTTTATATCTATTTATGTGATACATATAAAACACATATCATACATGTATTTTATATCTGTGTCAGTGTCAGGCTTAAGGATTTCCTTTCCCTTCCCAGCAGGGATCTGACCACTTAGCCAAGCTATTCAGGGTGCCTCACCTTGGAACAGAGAAATATGAACCAAGGTTTTTTATATCTATGTATGTTATATATAGATACATGTATGAAATGTATTTTATATCTTAGTGTGGAGCTCTACAGTAAGAAAAAAAACCCCCACAGCAGCAGGAGCTTTAAGGATTTCCTTTCCCTCTCCAGCAGGGAGCTGACCACTTAACCAAGCTATTCAGGGTGCCTCACCTTAGAACAGAAAAAGATGTACCAGGTTTTTTACATCTATTTATGTTATACATATAAAACACATATCCTGCATGTATTTTATGTCTATGTCAGTGTGTGTGTGGAGCTTGACACTAAGGAAAAAAAAACCCACAGCAGTATGAGCTTAAGGATTTCCTTTCCCTTCCCAGCAGGGAACTGGCCAAGCTATTCAGGGAGACAGAAAAAAGATGCTCCAGGGTTTTTTTCTATCTATGTGTGTTGTACATATATACATGTATGATCTGTATTTTATATCTATGTCAGTGTGTGTGTAGACCTTGAGACTAAGAAGAGAACTCACAGCACTATGAGCTGCTGAAGGGATTTCTTTTTTTGTTCCTGGAGTCACCTCCAGCTCTCCAGGAAGGCTGGGAGGGCAGGTGGTTTCTTTTTAAAGCCAAACTCTGCAATTCAGCAGCTTCTGTGCATTTACACCACTAGTTGTGGCCTTGTGTGACACGAGGTGGAGTCTGAACACATTTACACTCCACTTGATCTCCCCTGGCCACTTGTGTTTATCAGCTTCATTGCATCTGGGGGGTTTTGGGGAGTTTTTAACCTTGAGAATATAACTCTGAGTGAAGGATGTGTGGTCACATCCCCACCTGAGCACTGCTGCTAATCCTGTGTCCCCCAGAGCTGAAGGAGCTGGGGGTGGATGTCCCAGATCCCCTCAGCAGCACCTCCTGTGCCCTTCCCCTGCCCATTAAATCCATGCTCTTTGCACTTGGCATGTGGACCAATTCCTAATCTGTGTCCAGCCCAGGCTGCAGACTGCACCTGAGCTGGGTTCCAGCTGTGCTTCTACGTTGTGTGCTCATGTGGTGGTGTTTTTTTTTGGTTAATGAATGTGTTAAATGCCTACAAAAACGATTTCTCTCACTGGGGAGAAATCCACACTTGTACTGTAAATCACTACATGGCTTCTACTGCAAATCACTGTAATAGCCAAAGGATGCAAAATGGAATTTACTGAGCTTCTGGAAAGCTGAGAAAGCACTACATGTTTAGTCCAGGGTGATGTGAATGTTTGGGGGAGGAGGGGGAACCTCACAAGCTGTACCATGTTCTGATTGTATCTTTTGGGCATAATGTAACACTGTGTGATCCAGCACATCACTGTTACCTCATGGAAACTGGATTAACTGGACATAAAATTACGTGAATAATGTGCTTCTGAGGAGTGTCCTTTATGGGAATGTGCTCTGGGATTGTGGGGTTGGAAGGTCTTACACTGTTATCTACTCTGATCTTCTCTCACTGGCAGAGTCTGTTTCATTTACCTGGAGATCAAGTTGAGCTTTTTAAAAGAAGTTACATATTTAAACCTATCACTTAAATATTCCATTAAAAGGAAAGTATCCTTAACAATATGTCTGTACAAACATACCTATATATAACACAGCTACAACTGTTGCTTGCCTGAACTCCTGGTGTATTTAACTCTCTACAGTGTATTTGCTTCTCCTCATTCAAGGGAAATATTGCAGCCTTGGGGCATCACTTTGGTGCAACTTGGTGCATCAGTTTTATAATACAGTATAAATATATAATAAACCAATAAAATGCAGTAAACTGAACTTTTCATTTAGAGCTATCCTGTGTGCTGAAATTCAAACCTGACAGGAGAAATGCAAGCCATGATCCAGCCTAAATTGCTACGCTGTGAACTTGTACCTAAACCTGAAGTTTTTCAACTGAAATCAATATCATAGCTCAGTGTGAGGAAAAAAAATTCAACCAGCCAGTAAAAACTTCCTAAAAAATAACAAGCACCAACCTTGTGACCCAGGACTGGCCTTCTCCAGGTAAATTCCTGTGATGCCCTGAGGAAGAGCTGGTTATCTCCACCGTGGGGTGACCCTGAATTTGAAAAATATATAAATAAAAATTACTGCTGTGTAAACCTCTTACAAAGAGGTTTTACAAAAATCAGAGTGGGGCGCCTGAGTTTTTTACCACCTATCCCAGAGGAAGCCCCCAATTTCCAGAGCTGGGCCAAAAGAATTTGGTAATTCACTCTGAGCAAAGGAAAGCAGGATGAGGGCAGTGGTTTTCCAACCAAGAGCACTCAGAGGGCATTGCTGCATATTTGACTACTGCCCACTGAGCACAGAGTTAAATTAATGCATTTTGCTAAACAAATTCTTGCCCAATATTTTCATCTCCGAGTTCTATTTAAAGTGATGACACTGGATCCCCCCTGCCCCTCTCCCACAGTCACTCAGAGATTTCTTTCCCCCTCAAACATCCAAAAATGGTCCCTGAGCTGCTGCTGTGCCTGGGTTTGGGTTGTGCAGGAGCCCTCAGCCCCACGTGCCTGTCAGCTCAGTTCAGGAGGCCCGGGGATTATATCCTGGGAGGGCTCTTCCCGTTTGGGAAGGACACCCTGAACCTGTCGATGCGTGTGGAGCCCACCCCGGTGGTGTGTGACAGGTAAGAGGTGTTGTGTGGGAGATAAGAGCAATTTTGGCTTCACCAGGGCTGGGGGGGAGAAAGGAAAAAGTCAAGTCATCCTAGTGGTGTGTGGGAAATAAGAGCAATTTTGGCTTCTCCAGGGGAGAGAAAGGAAAGTCATCCTATGGGTGTGTGGGAGATAAGAGCAATTTTGGCTTCACCACAGCTGGGGGGAGAAAGGAAAGTGGTTCTTCTGGTGGTGTCACAGCCAACACTGAAGGTGGGATGGAGCAAAGAGGAGCTCTGAGGTGCTGGAGCACTGGGGTAAGGGAATGTCAGCTTCTGATCCCAAAATGGAAAGTGGGTTTGTGTTTTCTTGATGCCACTGCTGTCAGACTTCAGGCACCTGTTTTGATGGAAGCTTTTTAGCAGCACTGGCTTCCTTAGTGCTTGAATCTCACACATAAAGGTGGCAGTGCTGCTTTTGCTCCATGCCCTGCTCTCCACAGGCAGGACACTCAGTACTGTGTAAAAGGCAAAGCAGGGAAGAAAATGCCCTGGCTTGCACATCTGCTGGTGTGTAATCAGCAATTCCTACTCACTCACACCAAGGAGGTTCACAGCACCCCCGTTACAAGCTCCTCACAGCTCTCTCACAGAGAAGTTGGTGTCCTGACTCCTGCTTTGGCAGCAACAAAGCACAGAAGAGCCAAAAGAGGCCAAAATCCTTCCATCTTCACAGGCCCTGGGGCAGGGAATATGCTCAGTGTACTGAGACACAGGTGGGAGGAAAATCCCGGGAAGAAGGACATTTATCCTGAATTAGCACCTTGGGAATCTCTGGTTTCAGGGGTGAAGCACACAAAGCTGAGAGCAGGTCTTGACCCTCAGAGCTAAACATACTTGTCTCCATACTGTGTTCCTTCTCCTGGGAAGCTCCAAGGATATATTTGCTGGCAGACAAGATTAATTAGATTTGAAAAATGCTCAAACTCTCACAGTAGAAAATTTACAAACGGGTCCAGGGGTGCTCTGGCTGCTGACAGTGCCACAAATGCCTGGCTTGGCCACAGACAGAATGCAAAGTGTAAAAAACCATGGAATAAGCTGCTCCCTGTTGTAACAACCCCTGTAATTCCTGCCTCCTCCTCCTCCTCCTCCAGGTTGAACATGGACGGGCTGATCTGGGCTCTGGGGATGAAGTTCGCTGTCGATGAGATCAACAATTCCACCTCCCTCCTGCCAGGGGTGACACTGGGCTATGACATCTATGACAGCTGCTTTGAGCCCCTGGTGGCCCTGCAGGCCAGCCTGATGTTCCTGACCCGGAACGACACCACAGGCACTGGAATTCTCTGCGACTCCACCGACTGCCAGCCCCGCGTGACCGCCGTGATCGGGCCCCACAAGTCGGATCTCTCTCTGGTGACAGCCAAACTGTTCAGCACCTTCTTCATCCCACAGGTAAAGAACCTCTCTGGAGAAGCAGGAATCCTCCTTTCTGGTGGGGAAGGGTTTGGATCGACAGCGTTGTCCATGCTTTGGGAACATGGATTGTTAAAGTGCAGTTCCTGTCTTTGCCACAGGTTTCCTGAGTGATCTTGGGTGGGTCAGTCAAATTCCCTCCTGGAGACACTACAGTGTTTAACCACACCCAGAGAGAACAGGGACAACTCAGACCACTGTGATCCATGTAAAATGGGAATAACAGAGCTCCCAGTGTAAACTGAGAGGATCTCATGGAAATACTGACTAAAATACTTGACTACACAAGAGAAAACGTGACTAAATACTCAGTTACCACAACAGAGGGCTCTAATGGTCGGGGAAATTTAGCCCTCAGCTAAGATACAACTGAATTTTGGGGGTGTCACCCTGTGTAGAAAGCAGTTAATTATCACTGTCATTAATGATAAGGGCTGGCAGTAGAAGGAGACAGTAAATGCAGCCAGGATGGATGAGTTCTTCCCACTATCCTGACCAGCATTTTTGAAACCTTAGGGCACTAACACTAAGAAAAGAAGGTGGAGAATGACCTGGACATCCCTCTTTGCCTCCCTCTGTCCCTCCCACCCTGCAGGTGAGCTATGCAGCCAGCAGTGAGAAGCTCAGCAACTCCGAGCTGTTCCCGTCCTTCTACCGCACTCTCCCCGGTGACAAGAACGTGGTGGAAGCTGTGGTCCAGCTCCTCAACAGGTTTGGGTGGAACTGGATTGCCACTGTTGCAAGTGATGATGAGTATGGCCAAGGAGCCCAGGAACTCTTCTTAAGCACAGCTGCAAGTAACAACATCTGCATTGCCTTCGAGGGCATAATTCCTACAGACGTGACCGAGCCCAGTGACAAAAAACAACTGGAAGAGGTCATTAACTTAATTAATAGGACCAAAGTCAACATCGTTGTCCTTTTTGCCTATACTCTGTCAGCCCAGGCCCTGATGGAACAAGCCATCAAGATGGGACTGAGCAAGAAAGTCTGGATTGGCAGCCAAGCCTGGATGCTGTCTGGCTTACCTACCTCCATCCCAAATATTCAGAGCATTGGGACAGTCTTAGGCTTTGTGACAAAAACAGGCACAGTCCCTGGCTTCCAGAAGTATGTTGCTGACCTCTTTACCTCTGTTCAGCAGGATGAATTTTGCCAGCAGTCCAGAGAACTCAACCAGCTCATGAGCACCAACGTGCTGGACCTGCAGTGCCAGGAGTGTGACAACATCTCCCTGGGGGACATCTCCTTCCTGCTGAGCATCACCCAGGTGCAGCCTGTGCACATGGCTGTGTACAGCGTGGCCTATGCTCTGCACAGAGCCCTGGGGTGCACCTCCAAAGCCTGTCCCAAAACGCCCATCAGATCCTGGCAGGTGAGTAAAGGCCGGGGGGGACAAACAGCCACTTTTCATCACAACACAGCCAGATAGTGCCAACCTGAGCCCTTGCTGAGGGACAACTGATTTCAGCCAGAAAGGCTTGCAGCCTTACCATCCTCCAAACATCAGCTGTACCAACCCCAATTTCCATTCTCTCCTCAGCTGCTGTACTACATGGACGCTCTCCCGTTCGAGGTGAACGGCCAGAGCTACAGGTTTGATCAGTCCCACAGCACAAACACTGGCTACAAGCTCATATTGTGGTCCTGGAAGAATGGCATCCTTACCTACCTGCCTGTAGGTGACTATAAAGAGTCCCTGCACATCGAGGAGCCCCAGATCCAGTTTCACACTCCAGATCAAAAGGTAAAGAGGGCCCAGCCAAATCCTTCTGATTTCTTTGGTGATACAATTCTCCTGGAAGTGCCTGGCTGATGTTCACTCCTCCCTTTGCCAGGCGCCCACATCGGAGTGCTTCAGGCACTGCAAACCAGGACAAATCAGAAGGGTAAAAGGATTCAACCTCTGCTGCTATGACTGCACAGACTGTGCAGAAAACACCTTCTGGAACAGTCCAGGTGAGGTCTGAGAAATCTGAAGGCTTTAACTGTATTATGTCTATCTGCTGGTTGAGGTAACAACCAGTGGTGAGCTCCTCCTCCATGAAGCACTGCCAGTGCAGGGGATTTGCCTCCCTGTTCTGCTGTGCTTTGCTCAGTCTTGCCCTACACACCTTCCCTGGGGACCTGCCTCTGCCCAGCCCAGAGGGATTGCACGAGGACAACGTGTATGTATTTTACCTCAAGAGGTAGGAGAGAGGGCTGTGATGAAATTCTGGGGTCACAGGTGGGAGAGAAAGGCATATGATGAAATTCTGGGATCTTTTGGAAGCTTTCTGGGGAAGGGAAACAAGAGCTAAGAAAAGCGAGTCCTTTGGGGAGAAGGGTGGGGGAAAAAAAAAACAGAGTGATCTGTCACAAGCTTTGGAGTTCCAAGACACTTTGGAGGCAGGGACATCCTAACCCACATCTGTGATCCATCCTCAAGGGCTGGGTGGTCATCATGCCCTCACTGCTCCTTCCCAGACAGCTCCACCTGCACCCCCTGCCTGCAGCAGCAGTGGGCCCCTCCCCAGAGCACGCAGTGCTACGAGCGCAGAGAGAGGTTCCTCTTCTGGGACGAGCCCCTCACCATCGCCCTGCTGGTCCTGATGTCCATCACCATCCTCCTGACCTGCCTGACAGCTCTGCTCCTCCTGAGGAACCTGCAGACCCCCCTGGTGCAGGCTGCTGGGGCCGAGAGGAGCCTCTTTGCCCTGCTGTGCCTGGCACTGCTGAGCCTCAGCTGCTGCCTCTACGTGGGGAAGCCCAGTGACACCCACTGTGCCATGCAGGAGGTGGTCCACGCCCTGTGCCTCAACGGCTGCTTCTCCACCTTCTTCATCAAGACCCTGGAGATCACCCTGCTGACAGAGTTCCCCAGCTATGCCCCCTCCCTGCTGCGCTGGGTGACCCACAGGAGGTCCTGGCTCCTCGTTGCCTTGTGCCTGCTCGTCCAGGGCTTGCTCTGCCTCTGCCACCTCTACCTGGGCCCTGCCTACCTGGGCCCTGACTACAAATCCCTGCCCACCGAGGTGCTGCTGGTGTGCAGCACCAAGTCCTGGGCAGCCTATGCCCTCCTGCACAGCCTCAATGGCTGCCTGGCCCTCCTGTGCTTCCTGGGCACCTTCATGGTGCAAACGCTGGGCAAGAAGTACAACCTTGCCAGGGGCATCACCTTTGCCATCCTCATCTACTTCGTCGTCTGGATCTTCTTTGTGGCCATCTTTGCCACGCTGGGGACAGTCCTCAGGCCTGTCTCTCAGATTGCCACCATCCTGATCATCAGCCTGGGCATCCTGGTGACCAACTACGCCCCCAAATGCTACATCATCTTGTTCAAGCCCGAGATGAACACGGTGGATTGTTTCCAGAATTCCATCCAAGAGGAGCCAGAGGAGGACTCAGCAAACAAACAATAAACCAGAGCCATTGTCACCTGCTCCTCAGTAAAAGCTGGCTGTATTTTAATGAGATAATTCTGTTTAAGAGCACTCTCTGGCCCCGGGCACAACCACCAGCTGTGAAAGCACAGGGCTCTGCTCAACCAGCTAAAGCCAAATGCTCCAGAGGAGCAGATCCATCCTCTCTGGAATGGCCTGTTCCATCCCCCACAAGCAGCCTAAAGCAGGTTCAGTTAATCAGCCAACCTCCAGTAGTGATATTTTATATGAATTTCTCTCTCAGCTCTGGCAATGTGAGCAGGAAGCCTCACCCAGAACACTTCCCTGTAAACACTGCTGGTGATTCCCCCTTCTAATTAACTAAATAACTGCTCCAGAGGTAAAGCCATGAATCCTTTCCCAAGCCTTAGAACAATTTTCAAATATATCCAACACCAGAGGAATAAAAAGAACATTCTGATAAGTAACAGCAGCTGTGTGCAGGATATAAAGAGCATTACCCATTCAAATTGCAGCTCACTCATTTGTGTTTCATTCACATGTGTTTGCAAAGGACATGGAAATCAGGCCCAGGCACATGGAAATGAGCAGTGTGCAGATCACACCACCCCAAGCCATGGCACAAAGTTCCTCCACCCCAAAAACCACACAAAGATCACCAAAACTCCACATTGCTGCCAAACAGTACCAAGTCACATCACCAAGATCTTTTCTCTTCCCCACCTGCTTTAACAAGCAACTATATTACTCCTTTTTTCCCTACATTAAAGTTTTTCCATTACTGCCCTTTTATTCCCTATATTAAAGTTTTTCCATCTCTTCACTGGGTGCTGTTGCAAATTAACTCATCAGTTCAGCTCAATTAAAGAACTGGCAAATTAATCTAAACCAGGAAATATTTTCATTCTTAAAAAGAAAAAAAAAAAAGAACTTTCTGGTGCACTGCAAAGCTACTTGTCCTAGATTTTTGTGAACACCTGCATACAAAAATACTCCTCAGTGTGATTAAAAATACCAAAACTCTGACCTGAAGCCTGGAGTCCTTGCTCCTGGAGCCTGCAGCAAGTCTTCATGAGGATGTTGTTGCACCTGAGCCTCTCAGTATTCCTTGCTCCAGGGCTGTGATTCCATAGCAGAGAAGCCTTAAGTAGCTTTTGATCATCATCATTCCAGAAATAGAGAAGGAAAAAAAAATCCATTTACCTCTATTGGCAGCAGCCAAAAAGCCAACTCTGATCACAACCAGAGCCATGACAGGTTGAGTTTTCTTTCAGGGGAGGGAGGGAGGGAGGGAAAAGCAGCTGATGAGACTTTTCAGTCAGCTCCAGTCACCTGTAGACAACTCACCCTGGGTCAGCTGGGGCCCATCAGGCCCTGCAGTGAAAGGCTGCAAGAGCACATCCAAAATTCTGATCATTCCATATTCACCTAAATTTGGAGGATTTAATATTCACCTGAATTCTGATCATTTGATATTCACCTCACTGGGAAATGCTGGCTAAAATTTGTGGTATTTAAACAATGTTTGACCCTCCCTTTGCTCTCTGAGCTCTGCCAGCTGGGAAGAGGGAATCTGCCTCCTCAAGCTGGGGTTGCCCTTTGTATGTGGAATGATTTAGGATGGAAAAGGCTTTTAAATCATTTGAGTGCAACTGAACCCCTCAGACCCTGCAGGGAGCCTGGTAATTCATAATAAACACCCCGTGGTTTAATGCTTACCAGAGAGTAAAGTGGTATCCTAATGATCCAACCTTGGAGAGTCCAGAAATGGGGAATATTCCCATGGAACAGCTGAATACACTGATGGGTTTTAGCAGCACATTCAAGTCCTGGGGCTGCAGGCAGGACAACTTGTTCCAGCTCATGTCTGGGGAACAGGGTTTTTTTCCTCCAGCTCTCTGGAGCCCTCACAAAACTCCCCCCTGCCTACCAGCACCTCCTGAATCTTCTTGAGAGGACAAAACTTCAGTGTGACATGGGGGAAAAAAAAATAAGAGGAAGATTCAACCAGCATTTCATCAATCTTGACTAAAAGATAAAATGCAACAGTGCAAAGAACTGAAGACGTACACCGAGGTTATCACATAAAATTAAAAGCTTTTTAGTGTTTAAAATAGCATTTACACATAAGCAGCTATATATTAACTATACAGACACTTGGGTTTTAATACAATATCTACAAAAAAGAATTCAATTATGCAATAGACATTTAACAGGAACAGTGCAGTCCATGCTAATAAGAGGTCACTCTTTGAGTAGAACCAATTCTAGGATAGGTGATAGTCTGGATTTTCATTATTTAAAATCATGTAACTTTGTTCCTCTACTGTACATAAAATTCTTTACATGTATTTCTAATCACTGATTAGAATTAATAATTTTAAGTCAATCTTATTACAATCCAGTTAAATGCAAAAAACAAAAACAATTACATCAACTCATGAGCTGTCAAGTCTCAGGAGGGGACTGCCCACTTGAAGAGAACAAAAATAATAGCAAAAGTCAATGTCTGTGCATCATTGCTTGCCATCCAATAAACCTTTGGATAAAGTGTCCAGGGGACTGTTACCTTGGAAAAAGGAGATTTATTAACAGGAGGTAAAAGACAATAGCAGTGCTTTTAAGACTTATTTGCCAAAAACTCCTCAGAGTTAATATACCAGGTGGATACACTCCCCCTACAGATCCTGCCTCCTTTGGGGAGGAGATGTCATCCCAAACTGTTTCCTCATCATTTGCCATGATCCTCCAGACAAACCTGCTGTTAAATCTGTTGGCAGGGATGTGTGAGCTTTAAGCTCAGTCGAGGGTCTCACTTCCAGAATAAAAATGTCAGCCACTGAGGTTGTTTCAGTGCCCTGCACAGCAAACCCCTCGCTGGAGTTGGAGCTCAGTCACTGACATGAAATCAGGGATAAATTTGAGGCCCTGGTGAGAGAAAACAGATGGATCTGCAGCACTCCAGCCTGCAAACTTCCTTCCACCTGGCACAGCAGGGAATGCTGTGCCCAACAGGAGACACTGGCACAGGCAGGTCCCGAGGACCCCCTTGGTGGAAAGACATGAGCATGCACTGAAAGCCAAGGATGGGATCTGGGAAATCTCCTGTCTCTTGTGAAAATTGGGATCTAGCAAAGATTCAGGCCTGACCTTCCACTCACTCCACCCTCTCCACTGGACACTACGGGGGGGATCAGGGGTTTGTTTTACACACAGTGGCCATCACGTATTGCACTGTCCACACAGGGGCATCTCCACCCTCCTGCTCTCCCTGCAAACAGCAGGTTCCTCAAGGACCAGCACCCAGCACACCCAGAGCAGTGGATGCCTGTTGTGGGTGAAGCTGCTTCAGCCTGAATTCCTCAGCAGACTAATGCCTTCCCACACCTGGGTTATGGATTTGCAGCCTCATTCCAGAGTGACCCACGAACACACAAGTTTATAACACAGTCATTTCAACATAGCAGCAAAGACCAGCAAGACACAGAACAGTTTCTGCCAACAGCATTAACAACAAGACCAAAAAAACAAACAAAAAAAAAAATAAAAACAAACAAAAAACAACCCAGCAGGTGTGTAAACTGCAACTCTTGGAAAGACATAACAAAATAAAACACGTTTCTTCCACGGGTGAAAGCTCAGCCCCCAGCTTTAATCCCTTTTGGAAATATTTAAATGAGAGTCTTTTCCTCCAGCCCTCCAAGTTCTGCCTTAAGACAGAGCGGGCCAGAAAAATCAATATATATAAGAGACCAGAAAAGTTTTAAATTAATTTAAAAGTAGAACCACTAGTGATTGTCAGTAAAGTCACAGACTCCTTAACAGTGTCTCCTGGAGACATAGCAGAATTACACCATTATTTTACCCTGATTTACTTCATTGCTTTCAATGTCAATCTTTCAGAATAGGTTACCAGGTTAGGGTAAGCATCTTTGCTGTGGAACTGGGAGGAGGAAAGGAAAAGAAAGGTACTGTTTGCACAGTCAAGCTCTAGGTAGTGCCACTCTTTTGGAGAAGCCATCAGCCACGTGGCAATCCATGCCAGCCCATGGGATGGATGATGATGAAAGCACTGCTTTCAGAGACATTAGGCAGCTTTTTGGGAGGTTTTTGTAAAGAAAACTAGTTTAGAAGGCCAGTAAGGGGAGTACCTAGTCTGAGTGACACAGAGTTTCCCAAATGCCTGGTTCCCTTTTGAAGGAGAGACTGGAGTCTCCAGTTAACACAGACGTTTGGAGCTTTGGCTGGAATCGTTACTCTGGCTCTGACAAAGGGATGTGTTTGCACACAGACCTGCAACAGGGAAAGAAGTGAAAAATCTATCAGGATGAACAACACCCAAAATGTCTGAAGAGTCGTTTTTCGGGGTGACAAATGGACATGGAACTGTGTGTGCATCCTGAGAAAGATGTTCTCTTTTGGCCTTCATCTCGGGCGTTCACGGGACGAACCAAAGAGCAGCTTCTTACCAGTGAAAAAAATGCTTATATACAGTCAAGACTGATCTTAAAGCACCTGTCCTAAAACCTGCCAGCAGCAGGCACCTCAGAAAGGAGGATTTAACTGAGGCATGGCCCCGTGGCCAAATGCCACTAAGTGGCTGCAGCTCCCCACGTGTGTCCCATCAAATGAGGCACCGTGACAGAGCGTGGGTGTGCTCTCACCATACCCTCCTTCTGACACCTTAAAAAAAAGCTTCTTACACACCACTGAAGGCTCCTGAACTTGCTTTATCAAGTGTCCACAGCCTCAGAGCAGGAACCACACAGAAATGAAACCTTGGGGATGTACAACAGCAGTTGCTTCAGTCAGGGCTCCTCAGCAGAGAGGGTCCCACTCGGTGTCAGGTGTAAGGATTTGTTTGCTGTACCATTTGGGATCTGCTCTCAAAACACCCTCACACCTCTCTGCCAACAGCCAGCCCCTGTCTGTGCTCAGAAACATTCTCCTGGGACTGCAAGTGGGATTAGACAGCTCCAGGTTTCCATTACAACAAAAAGAGAAAGATACTGCTCCAAAATGAAGGACAGAACAACAGGTATCAAAATGAAATCAAAGTGAAGAGCCACATCCCAGCAGGAGCCAGGATTTAGCTGGAATGGGATGAATATCCCCTTGGAAAGGGAAAAGCTGCAGCTACACTAACAGAACTGCATGGCAGCAGCTGTCCTATTTCTGTGGAAATAACTTTTCCAAGCAAGTGCACATCCAGCAGGAACAGCCACATCTGTCAGCAGGGGTGGGACTGGAATGCCCAGGAACCAACTGCAGCTACAAAGTCACTATTGTGGTACTGAAGGAAACAACTTGACAAGTTCTGCACAATGAGCACATACAGTAGCAAGACTCCAGCACTCCCTTGATAGAATAATATCCAAAAAAACCAACAAAAAAAAAAAAAGAAAAAAAAAAGAAAGAAAGGTTGATTTATACTCCCTAGTCAGCAGAAGGTAGCCACAACTTTGTTTTCCACTTGGGTCGATCCTGCTCCTTTCCAAGCACGTGCTGTCTGTACACTTGTGGGTGCAATGTCTGCTCAGTGCTATGGATGCATCCAAGAAACAGCATTCCAAGGCAGTATCACAGATACCAGCCAAGGGGTCGTTTGTTTTCCTTGTAAGAGAAAAAAAAAAAAAAAGCAGGGAAAAATAAAAGTGCTCCTATGCAATATCGGGAATTTAGAAGTCGTGTGGAATAAGAGTCCTTGAATCAGCCAAAAAGATACACCAGTTGCACTGAAGTAGGTGCCACAATGACCAAAGCTCATTAAGATGTGAATATACACCAGCCATTCACAATCCAAAACAAGAGGAGGGGGAAGGGAAAAAAAAGATAAAGAAAAGATGCCATCGGTTTGCTGATATTTAACAATCCCAGGAGATTTCTTTTTTTTTTTGTTCATTTTTGCGGAGGGAATTTTTTTTTTTTTTGTATTTTTCGCTCTGTTTTCTTGATTTTTTTTTTCTTTTTTTACTGCAACACACTTTGCAAACAGGAAGGTGTGACATGCAAGACCAGCCAAGTCTCTTCCATTAAGTGTTCGACAACAAACCACCCCAAAAAAAAAAAACCCAACCCACCCCCCTCTCCCCAGGCAGAGTCTGAAGGCACTTCCTCTCACATGATGTCTACGAAGAACTCACAAGGGTTGCCCATGGCCTTCTGGAAGGACTGGCGGCTCCCGGTGAGCTCCGGGGGGACCGCGCTCAGTTCCCGCACGGGAGGCCCTCCGGGGGGGCCGCTGGTCCCGTAGACTTTGGAGCCCAGCTTGGGGAGGCTGTAGAGCGGGGGCACCCCCGGGGGCCCCCCGTAGGAGTGGTGGCTGTGGTGGCTTCTGTCGCTGTGGGCGGCGGAGCCGTGGCTGCGGTGGCTGAGCTGGCTGGCGGGCCGGTCCCGGCGCGCGGTGCCGCCGCTCCGCGCCGTGTGCTCCGACTCGCTGCCACTGCCCCCCGACTTGCGGTCCTTCTCCCTGCCCACAGCTCGCCTGCTGTTCTCGCTGGTGCTCCGGTTCGAGCCGCTGCTTTTGCTTCCTGCAACCCCACGAGGTGGGGGGAAAAAAGCAGAGAAAAGCACAGTTAGGCCATCGTCTGCTCCCGGCTCCCGTGGCGGATCCGCGTAGGACTGATGGCCACGGCGAGGGCTGAGCGTGCCGGTGGTGGCTCGTGGGGTTTGGCAATGAGGGGCAGTGGGACGAAGCTGACAGGGTTGTGCCATGCACAGGGACACGGAGACACCTCAGAGCTCGCACAGTGAAAGCAGCAGCTAAAGAACAGCTCCTGGCTGGAACCCACCCGCCCCACCGAGGAGGAACAGGATTTGGGGTTGGACTCAAGCAAATGAGGTTCAATCTGTAACTGCCTCTGCTTTGGTACCTTCTACCTTTCCCAAAAGAAACTCCTTTGCCTTCTCTGTCATCCTTGGTCTCACTGGGCACACTCACACCCTGAGGTTTTGTTGGCTTCAGTGGGGAGATTCTTTTCAAATTCACCGCTACAGTGTTCTGGTGTTGGAGAATTCTTTACACAACAGTTACCTGTTGAACTGCTCTACAGTAACGTGCAGGATGTTCCCAGAAGAGGCCACTAAATCAGCTTAGAAAAAAAGTATTGCCACTGGACTGTCAGCTGAGTTGTTGCTACATACAAATGTCACTAAACTTCAGAACTGATTTTGGATGAAAGTTGAAGGTCTTGCTCTGTTCCCATGAGAGATAGGCTGGGATGATGTCAGAACACAGTCCCAAGGGAATTATTTTTTTTAGAAAACCCAACAAATCAACCCAAGCACCATCTCATTAAGTTCATGCCACCTTAGTGCAAAAATTTCCAAAAAAGGATCCCCAGCCAGCAGAAGAGGGGACCAGCTTTTGAGTCCAACTGAGCCACTGAAATGGAAGAACCAGAATGATTGTGAACTACAGGTGACCTTCTGCTTGCTCCTGTTGACACAGGAGATGGGAAATCAGACT
The DNA here is from genome assembly GCF_025592945.1 of Manacus candei. Classification (NCBI taxonomy): domain Eukaryota; kingdom Metazoa; phylum Chordata; class Aves; order Passeriformes; family Pipridae; genus Manacus; species Manacus candei. The sequence goes on from NW_026138070.1 coordinate 5,931,587, forward strand.
GGCCTGGTGTGTAACATTCCCTGCAGAGTGCCAGAGACGGAAAACACACACTACAAAATCACTGGGCTTTAAGTTACTAGTGTTCTGAGCCCGGGACTCTGAAGTGCTGTTTGCTGATTGTTAGGATGTAACCCTGCTGATAAAGGAGAGGGTTCACAAGAAACCCAACTCTAATATTCCACCCTGGGAGTGACCAACACAGCCCTGTGTCCCTGCACTCTCAGCACCTGCCTGAGACATCTGGCCACCAAGTAAATGAGCAGTGGCAGATAAATCCAACCCACACGGGTGACATAAATCAGGAGCAGGGACTATTTGCTTATTTTATGAGGAGCAGTGGGGAGCCTGGTGACACCTGACAGTGAGGGACGTGGTGCCACCCCCTCTGAGCTGCTGCAGCACAGTCACACAGGGGCCACACAGGTTGATATGCCAATGTCACACTACTGCACTGCCGTGCACTGAGACAGGTCGAGCGTCCAAGACAATCAAAAAGAAAATAAAAATCAAAATAATAATAATAATAATAATAAAAATAATAAAAAAATACAGCTAAACATTTGGGTCACGAGAGTCTAAATGGTCATGCTGTGGATTTGTTATGGAGGCATTTGAAGCTTACCAATCCCCTAGAGTCAGCCATTCCTCTAGGAATCCTTCAGTCTAATGCTTGCTCAGGACAAAACAAGGGAATAACAGTTACAAGCCAAGAAACAACACAAGAAGTGTAGTTTCCAAAAGAAGAACAAGGAAAAAGCGTCGAAACCTTTCAAAAATCAAACACCTTGGCACCTTCTGTGAGGCTCTCTATAGCCAGGGGACACAGCATGGATAAAACACCATTCCTTTCCTATTCCAGCAGCAGAACAAATTCCTGCTGCCCACAGAATCAGCTGCCAAAAAGCATCCCCAACATTCTTTGCAGTGTAGTCAGTTCTAAAACCTCTGGATGCCACTGTGAGCTTCCTCACAGCAGAAATTCTTATTCTGAGAAGCCACAGTGCTCAAATCTTGTGAGCAAGCTCCTGTTACGAAATTATTTGTGCAGTTTTTGTAAGATCTAACTGGTTGTGGCAAACAGGGATAAGTTACATCCCAGTTACTGGATGTTCACCGTAAAAACACAGAGAAACCTCGCCCTTTCTTTACTGGCAGCATTTCCAAAAGCAAAACTCACTCTGGAAGTGATTTTTTTTTAAAAAAAGAAATCAAAAAATACTATCTTTACAGTGGAAAATATGTAATTTTTGTTTACTAAGGTTAAGGATGAACCACAAAATTATGCTAGGTCAGGAAAGGAGGAGGTCAGGTCTTTAATCCATGCAGTATTCTCTTTTTTCCCCTGTCACATATGACAGAAGGGACTCTCCTCCCTGTGAGCAGTGTTTCAGCCCTGTAAACCTCTGGCTGGCCACCTCCCTCTTGTGTGTCTCACACAAGCCAAGAATGTGATTTTCCTTTTGTGCTGAGTACTGAAGTGAAAGCCAAGAGCACCTTGTTCTAATCCCTGTTCCATCACAAAGAAATGGCCTCATTTCCAGCACTATCAGCCCCAGCACTGGCAATTCCTGACTGGGATAAAACAAGGCTGGCAGTTCCCATACAGAGCTGAAAGCCCACTCCACCACAGACACACAAAACCCATGCAGGTAGCAAACAAAACCACAGGACAGGCACAGACAGAACGAAGGAACGCAAGCAAATGGATCGGGATAATGACAGGCACGGAAATAAAACCCGGATTAACCAGCCTACCTTCACTTTGCTGGCTCCCTGCACTGCCACTGCCATAGCTAAAGCCTGGGTCTTGGTATGCTGGTGGAAAACACGGAGGGGGCAGAGGATACTGGTAGGGGTATCCTTGGCCTAATGGCCAGGGAGCAGCAGGATGTGGGAGCGGAGCGAGGGTGTCCTGATCCGAGGCGCCGCTGGAACCGTTGTTGAGGTTCAGTGCAGCCAGGTCTGGAAAAGAGAGAAAGGGTGAAGACTCTGCTCTCACCTGGCAGGGGAGAATTTTACAGCTTGGAAATGGAGTGGCAGGTCTGTGGCATCACCAGAAGTAAATCCTGCCTGCCTAAGCTTCAGTGCAATGCCATTACTTGAGGAGTTCACCCTTCTCTTCCAAGTGCTCTAATTCCTGGTCTAACAGGAAGCATCGACCGCTTGTCCCACAGAATATGAATGACCTGTTCTGGAACACCCACTTGTGAAACTCCCAGGACTCACAGAATCCCAGAACAGCCAGGTCTGGAAGGGTTGCAGATCATCTGCCCAGGGCAGGGTCACCTGGAGCAGGCGACACGGGAACACATCCAGCTGGGTCTGGAATGTCTCCAGAGAGGGAGACTCAGAATCACAGAATCGGCCAGGTTGGAAAAGACCTCAGAGATCATCCAGTCCAATCTCTGACCATGTCAACTCCACACCCTCCCTGGGCAGCTGCTCCAGTGCTCTGCCACCCTCCATGGAAAGGAAGTTGAGGACACACCTCTGTGCATCCTGTGAGCACGAGAGACACACACACACAGCTCTGCCCTTCCCAGAGGGGAACTTACTGCCACAGAGGTCTCCAAAGACGTAGTAGCACTGCTCTGAGAAGGTGATTTTGTTCACAGTGTGCCTGAGGTAGCCGTGTTTTAACATGCTGCTGGCGTATTTCCTCGCCTCCCGCCGGTCTTTGAAGCCTTCCACGTGTGTGTAAAGCCAGTCAACCACATCTGCTCCTGAAATGACAACAGGGAGAGGAGACCTGGGATCATCTGAGCCAAAGTGATCCACCACGTGAACGGCGACACCAAATACACACACAGAAAAACTCATTTATACACATTGTGCAACTCTTTCATGGAAATTACACGGCATTTCCAGACAAGAAGTGACTGGGAGAGTCATCCTCCTCAAGAGGCAGATGTCAGGTTGTCTAAAGACCTGTGTTCCAATGCCTTTCTCAGCAAAAAGTAACTGCAGCCTAGACTGACTAAACGTCAGCACAGCTCAGGCCACAGGTAGAGACTAGCTGTGGTAATTTTAAAATTAATTAAGATGCTTTATTTAAGGCTGGAATTGGAATTCCAGGGACTGTTGCTCTGCTGAGCTTGGGCAGATTGCTAGAGCCACCTGAGCACCTGAGATATAAAACCAAGGATTAAGAACCAGGCTCTGTGTAGGCATGAGAAACGTGCAGCAGTTTTGGCTGTCCAGGCTCAAAACAAGAATTATTAATTATTTCCTGTCACACTCAGAGTTGCTCATAAATAGCAAGTCAAGGGAATTTAAGAGGTCATAGGCAGAAAAATAAAAAGTTCACATAACGGTAGTTTCTTGAATTTATTTTCATAAAGTCACCGGGTTTTTTTCCCCTCAGCATTCCTGGGATCTGCTTACCTATCACTGCATTGGAGATGGTGATTTTTAACCACATCCTGTCCCGAATTTCAAGGCCTGAGTCTGGGAGCTGCATAACCTTGACAATAGTAGCCATGTCACTCTTCACAGTTAAGGGAGATTCTTCTAATTCTAAAAGGAAGAGAGGTTACAGGCTGCTTTGAAATGAAATGAGTCTGAAAAGTCCTTCTCAGCTCCCCATTTGGATGAAACAAAGACACAGTTTTACCAACAGATGCAAAAAAAAAAAAAAAAAAAGACACAAAGGTTCCCAAATGCACCCTCATCCGTGGCATAAATTACAGCATTTGTACCAATTCTTCAGGTTTTGTGCTCTGTGCTACCAGTTTAGTCACTGAAATGCTGAGCCCCCACGTGCCTGGATTTCCCATTCCAGGGAAATCAGCTCCGGAATCCACACTGATTGGCAGGAAAGGAAACCCAGGGAGTCCTGTGACCATCCCCTTCCATTTCACTTTGCCATGAACAGCCCTTCCCACCCAAGGGATCAGTGCAGAACTCTGTGGGACAAGGTTTTTTCACTTGTTCTTTAACTTCTGGGTTAACTCTCAGAAATAACCCATCTGCATGGAGGAGGAGGACAACCCTGCCTCAATCAATATCCTCTTTTTTTTCCTTTTTTAAGACTTGGACATCAGCATTCTCGGGGAGAACCGAAATCAGAAAAGAAATCCTCCATCATCAGGAGAAAGGCAAGTGGTTTCCTTCAAAAAAACAATTCCCAGGATCCCGGTGTTGGACCCTTACAAGTGAACAAGTCTCTCCACCCAGAACTATTTTGCCCTGCATCTTTCCTGTAGAACACTTTTAAAAAAAAGCTCCCAAATGCCTCCACAACCATCACTGCTCCATTCCCATTTCACACTCCCAAGGGCAGAGCTGGATCCTCAGAGGCTTCACACTGTCCTGATTGATTTTTATAGTAAAATCAGAATAACAGGGCTGACACTGACCCTGCTGAACTGAGGTTCCCACTGTAGGAATCAAATTCCTTTAGAAACCCCTTGCCTGCCCAGAGGGTGAATCTGGGTCCAGGAATCCACCAGCTTCCCTGTGTTCTGTGCAGAACTCACTTATCCTGCCATACATAAGACAACTAATTTTGGATACAGCACCCAGTCCTCCTTCCTGTCCCATCTCCCAGCCCCAGAAAATTCACGTTGGACGTGTCTGTGTTTGCAGTCCAGACCCTTCTCCAGCAGGAACTCAGAAACCCTCCTCTCCCCTCCCTTCTCCCCATATCACCCACCTTTCAAAAGCACCAGGGAACCAATTTTGTCCTTTTCCAGCCACCCAGAATTTTGACAGAAGGTACAGCAAGCGTGAAACAATGAAAACTGAAAATGCTTCTTTCCATACATGCACTGCCAATAGGCATGAAAATACCTCAGAGCAGCTATGCATGCAGCTTCAATACTTACAAACTCTGAATAAACACTCAGATTTTGCTTTTGCTTTAAGTTAGTTTGGTTAGTGGCAAAAAGCAACATGTTCATTTGGGGAAAAAAAAATCAAAACCCAACAAACTAACATTTCAGTAAAGTATGTGGGGAGCAATAAATTGTATTTTCTTGGAGACCTGCACATAAAGAACAACACTGGCCAAATGGTCATCAGTGTTTTTTCTAAGTTCTAAGTTGCTGGACAAATAAGGAAAATTCTAAGAGGCATCTAAAATGCTCCCAACTTTGGAGAGAACTCAGTGAACTGTGGGGTGTTCACAGAGGTGCTCTTTTGCCTGGGGCCCTGAGGTGCTGCTGCCCTGTTTGGGGCAGGTCACAGGGCTGGGCTGAGGGAAGGTTGGAGAGCAGAAGGGCCACAATAAAGCTCAGGGGTACTCCACGTTTTCTTGCACTCCAGAAAGGAAATACTGGAAGTCACTGGCACAGAAATGAGAAGCTGTCTCCAGGAATGTGGTTCTGCTCCCAAATACCTTTATTTTCAACGTATGATTGAGAGGGTGGCTGTTCCCCACTCCCCAATCACAGCACCATAATCAAGGCACAGAATACACGGATCAAGAGGAATGCTGAGCACAGACTCTTGTTTGACAGCAACCAGCAGATACATTTGATTCCAGCAATCTGTAGTACCTGTAAGGCTGAAAACACAGCTCAGGACAAAGCAGCCACCAGGGAAGGGGTTCACTTGCTTTCTGCTGCAGATGTATTTCCCCTCAGTGCTGCTGCCTGAGATCTAAAGGCACTGAGCTACCACACCTCCAAAAAACCCCTTCCCTTTTATTGCAAGGTGAGGTGTAATTCCAGGAAATATGAGCCTATAAAACCTGAGAGATTTTATAACCAATGCCAACATTGGTCTTCAAAATCCTCAAAGTGTGGTTTTGAGCAAAAGAAAGGAGGAGTCAACATTCCCTAAACAAATATTTCCAAGATAAGGCACCATGGCAGTTTCTTGGTCACGTGGATATGACTTAGTTTAGAGACTGCCACAGACAAACCAGGAAAGAAAGTTGAGCTCTAACCATAATACTTTCACATGGGACATTAAACTTGTTTTTTCCTTGTTCAATACATTCTAAAAGTATAAAACAAGGCCATGGGAACATGAGGGAAAGGTTTCCTAAATGGCACACTACTAACGTTATTAACCAGTGACATCTATCTGAAGGAACTTATTTAAATTTATTTAAAACCTTAGTAAATGATTAAATTTATTGAAGTGATTTCAATTTAATAAAGTAATTTCAATTTATCAAAGATATTTCAATTTATCAAAGATATTGCAATTTATTAAAGATATTTAAATTTATTAAAGTTATTGCAATTCATCAAAGTTATTTCAATTTATTAAAGATATTTAAATTTATTAAAGTTATTGCAATTTATCAAAGATATTTAAATTTATTAAAGTTATTGCAATTTATCAAAGATATTTCAATTTATCAAAATTACTTCAATTTATCGAAGTTATTGCAATTTATTAAAGGTATTTAAATTTATTAAAGTTATTTAAATTTATTAAATATATTTAAATTTATTAAAGATACTTCAATTTATTAAAGATATTTCAATTTATTAAAGACATTGAAATTTATTAAAGATATTTCAATTTATTAAAGATAGTTAAATTTATTAAAGACATTGAAATTTATTAAAGATATTTCAATTTATTAAAGATAGTTAAATTTATTAAAGACATTGAAATTTATTAAAGATATTTCAATTTATTAAAGATAGTTAAATTTATTAAAGTTATTTAAATTTATTGAAAAACAGCCAAATTCAAGGAGGGAGCTCTCCCACTCCCCTGAGGGGGCGAAGCCGGAGACCCGACTTGGATCTTTAAAATGGGGACCTTTCAAAATGGGACCACGAGCTACTCCTTCCTGAGGGTGAACCCTGACCGAACACTGTGTTAACCTTTAAAGGAAAAAAAATAATCAAAAAAAAAGGTTTTTCTGCTCCCCACAGGAACCCCAAGTGCAAGGCAAAGCATTCAGGGGCTGGGTGTGGTGTGGTGGCTGCCGCTCTCATCGTGCTCGTGGCCGGGGCGGGGTTGGGGCCCAGCAGGCCCCGGGCCCCCCCCTGCCCTGGGCTGGCCTCAGGGTGACTTACTTTCCGACTCGGGAATTGAGCTTGTTAGTGAGGAGCTGGTAGATGTGGTGATGCTCATGGAGGGGCTCATACCGTAACGGGGGTACGCTCCCGTCATGGCCGTGGTATGAGAGATCCAGGCCGCGGGGTCGATCGGCCGCACCGGCTCAGCTGCGGGGCACGGGGAGAGAGACATGAGGGGTCACACACGAGGCACCAACACCTTCACAGCCCCAACACCTTCACAGCCCCAACACCTTCACAGCCCCAACACCTTCACAGCCCCAACACCTTCACAGCCCCAACACCTTCACAGTCCCAACACCTTCACAGCCCCAACACCTTCACAGCCCCAACACCTTCACAGCCCCAACACCTTCACAGCCCCAACACCTTCACAGCCCCAACACCTTCACAGCCCCAACACCTTCACAGTCCCAGGGGGTTTGCTTTGGGTCGGGATGGTTTTCCCAAGGGCTTCACCCCCAGTCTGCATCAAAGGGCAGTGCCATCCTCAGCTTCAGATGGGGACAAACTGGGCTCACCGTCATGAGCTGAGCCTGTACTGGGAACAAACTGGGCTCATCATCATGAGCTCAGCCCTTACTGGGAACAAACTGGGCTCATCATCATGAGCTCAGCCCCTACTGGGAACGAACTGGGCTCACTGTCAGGAGCTCAGCCCTTACTGGGAACAAACTGGGCTCATCATCATGAGCTCAGCCTGTACTGGGAACAAACTGGGCTCATCATCATGAGCTCAGCCCTTACTGGGAACAAACTGGGCTCATCATCATGAGCTCAGCCCTTACTGGGAACAAACTGGGCTCATCATCATGAGCTCAGCCCTTACTGGGAACAAACTGGGCTCATCATCATGAGCTCAGCCTTACCAGCAGGAGGCAGCTGTGTTATTAAACCACAAGTTTTAACTTGTGTTTTAACGTTAAAATGAGATCTTTAAAACAAGATCGTTTTCTACTGCAATAATTTCAGAGGACAGTGCCATCCTCATCTTCAGACTGGGAACAAACTGGTCTCACCATCACAAGCACAGCCCTTACCAGGAGCCAGCTGTGCTTGTCACATGAGCACAGATCTCCTATTGTTAGTGAAAAGCCACAAGTTGTAAAACTTGTTAAGTCACAAGTTATTGTAAGCCACAAGTTGTAAAACGAGATCATTTTCTATTGCATTAATTTCAAAGGGCAATGCCATCCTCATCTTCAGACTGGGAATGAACTGGTCAGCCCTTACTGGGAACAAACTGGTCTCACCATCACAAGCTCAGCCCTCACCAGCAGGAGGCAGCTGTGCTTGTCACATGAGCACAGGTCTTTTACTGCTACTGAAAAGTTTATTGAGCCACAAGTTGTAAAATGAGATCATTTCAATATTATCTGTTAACAGAAATATATTCCAATCTTCTATTAATATTACCTATTATATATTAATATGTATTTCAATATTAATTATATGTATCTCTTTGTTGTTCACCTCAAATTTTTAAAAATATCGGTTTAAATTCCAGGAAGTGCACATGTGATAAAATGAGACTTTCTAACACTTCTGCATGGTTATCCTCCAAACTTCCTATCAATTGAAAGGTCAAGATCATGAGGATAGGTGAAAATATTCTAGACCTTGAGGGCTCCACGGGAACCCAGCAAAGAGCCCAAATGTGTACTCACCCCTGGGGATGGTGAAATAACTCCTGGGAGTTGGGTCCCAGCATTTGGCTACTGTTAGGCTGATGGGTCTAGGAAGAGAGAAAACAGGTAAGGATGACTCTTAACTTTTCTGCACAGTTGGAGCAGCTACAAGAACTATTTGAAACCAACTTATTCCTGTCCAACAGTTGTCAAGCACATTCTGAGATTGTTTTTGAGATGCTCGTTGAAATATTTCCTTTATGAACCAGTTTCAGGATGCTTCTGGTTTTGTACAAGTGATGAGCACTGTGGGTGAAATCTGTTGAATGATCAGCTCTTGACATACTAAAATGCTCATCAGGTAAAGAAATAGTGCTGCTGAAACCAGACAGCTCCTCATTTGTGTTGGTTTTGGCTGGTGCATTGAAACCAGTCTCACCTATTCATCAGCACACTGAGAAGTTCAGGGCTGGGAACAGTCATGCTGGTTCCTAATGGAGATCAAAATGCTGCTTTCTCTGAGGTTTGCCCCATTCCAGTAACTGCACATGGAGGATAAATAGCAGGAGGTTTTGCAATGTGCTCACCCTGGTTTGGAGACTATTTCCCGTAGAACCCGAACTGCATCGTCATTGCTCATGTTCTCAAAATTGACATCGTTCACCTGGAACAGTGCACAAAGCAGAGGTCATGCTCTGGGACAGCAAACTTAAAGACATTTTAATTATTTGTGTCTCAATTTATTTGCCTTGTAACTGTTGCCATTCCTTTGAGCAGCTGCAGAAATGTTGTTTCTTAGAGCGCATCTCACAAAGAATGCCTGATAACAGTCTTTGTGATACATTTTTCTGAGTGTGAATAAATTCTGTTAAGTGATTACTATGACCCTATGGGCCTGGTGGGATGCCTGAACTGAGCCAGCCCTGTGGAAGCCAGCAGCAGGTATTTGGGGATGCTCTGGGACCAACCTGCAGGAGCATGTCTCCTGGCTCGATCCGGCCGTCCGCTGCCACCGCCCCTCCTTTCATTATGGAGCCGATGTAGATGCCACCATCACCCCGGTCATTGCTCTGCCCCACAATGCTGATTCCCAGGAAATTATACTTTTCTGTTGGGACAGAAAGTGGGGGGCAGGGAGGGAAAAAAGCAAACAGAGTGATTGGAATGACAGCAAAGAGTTAAGACCAGGCTACTTCAGCCTCCAAAAATCAGCTCTCTCAACAGATCAGCTGGGCCAGGTTTGGCTTACAATGATCTCAGGTTGCCCTAGTGGCCAGTGACTGCCTGGCCCCTTCAGGGAAATACTGCTAAAGACATGATCTGTTCGTACAGGATAATGAAAAGCTACATTAAAAAAAAAACAGCAAGAGAACCAACACTGAAAGGACACGTCTACACCTCGAAATTGGGCACCCCATCAGCATTGAGCAATGTTTGTTCCACACACTGGAGTGGCAGGAAGGGTTTGGGTGCCACTGAAAGCTGCTGAGCTACTTGGCAGCCCTGCACATTTCTGTCTGGTTAAACAATGAAACGCAGGAACAGCAGAAACACAAACCTCCAGTCCTCTTCTACCCTTGCTTCTGACAATGTCTGACCCCTCACCATCCCTACACCTCACCAGTAACTCCATATCCTGGAGTTCCAGCCCTTTCCCTGGAAAGAACACTGCTTTGCTCGTGCAAATGGCTCAGAACTATCCAGCTCTGGACTAGGAATCCGGGCACAGTCAACACAGGAGCAACTCTCAGCTGCCAGTCCCTTTAATCCACCTGGCATCCTTTCAAACCAAGGAACTTTCTCCTGGCTCCAAAGGCTACCCCACCACCACAAAATACATCTCAAATTCATCACAATAAACGGGGTTTATCCTCTTACCCATGTTGAGTGTGACAGTGATGATATTTAGGGACATGGTGGAATCGGTGATGCTGCTGAACGAAGACGACTGCAAAATACAACAGAGAATTCTCAAGGTTTTAAATGGCACAGACTAAGACAATAAAAAGAACTACTGAGGATTAACTCATCAGGATTTGATTAACAGGTTTCCATTTGGAAGGCATCCAGAAGCTACTGTAAGGGAATCTGTAAGGGAAAGAAATCTGAACACAGTCTGCACCTTCCCCAAAGATTTGTTCCCAAAACAAACAGAGCACGTTTTATTTTGAGGTTTCTCAGCTGAACTTCACCTTGAATCCTTTCTGCTTCCTGCCTGTGACTGACAGGCAAACATTTAAACCCTAAAGTGCCCACTGCAGTGTGAATTATTGCATCCACAGCTCCTCCCTGAAGAGAGGGGTGAACAACACGATCTGCCAGGAAGTGAGAGGAGAGACACTCCCCTGCCTCCAAAATTAAATACGAATGTGCTTATCAAAGACCTGCTCAAACACTACCCCAGTTGTTGGGATAAAATGTATGTGAGCTCATTCTTTAATGCGTGAAGACTGGTATTTATGGGAGAACAGAACAGTTCCTCCAAGATTCTGTCATTTAGGCCATCCTCATCCTGCTGCCACAGCACTGGGAAAGGGCAAGAGAGAAGAGTGGAGATTTCCTATAAATTTAGATTTCTCCTTCAGGAACAATGCAGGTCTCAGTGATTTATACACCAGGCATCTGACGCCCCTTCTCACATCAGCCAGTAGCATAATGAACCTTCTCCTGCAGGGACTGGTCTCGGAAAAGACAAGAAATGGGATCACTGAACAGCAAAAGGAAGAAAAGGAGCGGAGAAAAACTCGACTCTGGTGCTGCAGAACTTCAAAAGTAGAGATTTATCCAGACTGGAGCCAAAGGGAGCCTTTCCAAAGAATTCAGCAGGCACAGACCTGTTCTGGATCCCTTCCTGAGCCAAGAGCTAAGCTCAGGAATCACGGTTCACCTCCTGGGAGAAGGCTGGGGCCAACCTTACCCTGTCGATCTGCCGCATCCTTTGTTTCCTCCTCCTGCGTTTGTGCTTCCGGATGAGCCGGGATGAGGTGCTTTGCTCCGTGGAGCTACTCAACCTGAGGGGGAAAGGAGAGCAGAGATGTCACCTCTGCAGAGCTGAGCCATTTGCATTTCCCTGCCAAAAACCAAAAAAAAAGGCTGATTCCAAATGCGGGAGAGAACAAATCCTGCCGACACCATCAGCCCGTTTGCAAGAGCACGGAGAAGATTCCAGCTAAACTCCAGCAGGGATTGGAGGATAATTTAGTGGCTTCCCTTCTTTTGGGAGCAAATCTGGGTGCAACCCTTAATGCCAATTTTTGTGAGTCTTGTCCTGGTGCTGTATTTTCTTCCACTGTTAAGAGGAACTTAAAGTTAAGGCTTGAACTCAATGAAATAAAACAGCAAATAGTGACAGAGGAACAGGGAATATGATTTACCTTCACATATTCTGTTAGTTTTATCTTGTTGGGTTTTTGTTTTTTTTTCCAAGCTCTTCAAACTTGTAGAACCTACATGTGCCACATTCTACACAGAAATCTTTAAGATTCCTCCAAGAGTTCAGAGCTTTAATCATCCCCAATTTACAGAGAGCGGAATGAGACACAGAGAGACATAAATGGATTTGCTCAAATTAATTTCAGGAGCCTGGAACAAAGCCTAGATTTCTCAGATACCACTATAGCACCACAGAGACATCTCTATTTATTATGTTAAGAATGGGGGAAAAAAAAAGAAAAAAAAGGAATGCTCCATCATTAACCAAGATTAAAAAATCCAACCCTGCACAAGGCAAGTAACTGAACTGGCACTGTCACAAAACAAACAGTGCCAGGCTTCTTCTTCCCCAGTCTCTCCAAGCTCCAGCCACATTCAGGAATGTGAGAATACCTCAAGGAAAACTTGATACCAGGAGTTTGGTGTCATGAGATTCCACCCACCATGGGAAACCCACTGTGCACAGAGTGGGGTGTCCTCACCAAGGACACCGAGCTGGGTGTTACAGATGCTGGAGCTGCTCAGAGGGTGTGAATCTCCTGACGTTCCCTTTGAGTTCACAAAACTATTTCAGGCATGTTAACCTCACACACTCCCTTCTCTCCCCTCCCAGCAGAGGCGAATTAAAGAGCCAAGAGGTGGGATTTTCAAAAAAGAGATCAGAAATTTGATAATCCTCTGATTTGATAAGCACCTGGGTTTGAGAGGCTTTGCCTTTCCAACAGGAAAAATAAGGAGGTCTCAGACACAGGGCTCCCAAAACTGGACTAGTTCAACACCCACCACTCTCTCGAAAGCACCAGCAAAGAGTGACACAAAAACTTCCTCTTACATTTTACTACCAATATTCTCCCCCTTCCTATTTCCTCTCCAATTTCATTCTCCTCCTCTTCTCTCCCAGAATATCTCACCAGTAGGATTCAGCCAAAACTTTCCAGCACACAAGAATTTAGGAGAATCTGAGCAAAGAAAAGCCAGGTTGCTCACAGTGAACCTGCTCTTTAAGAAGGGGATTTTCTTTTAAGTTAAACTAGCAAAATCAGAGGGTTTTGGCAATTCTCTGAACTTCTGTTACCGGATGATAATATGTGCAAAGTGAAGTTCTTCTTTTTATGGTATTTTTTTTTGCATTCTACCCAATATTAGAGTGGAAAAATGGGAATCAGCTCCTTCAAAAAGCCTTCAAAAGGTTTAGTTCAAGACAGACAGTATTTCAGGGAAGTAACTCCTGGAGCTAAATCAGCCTCTCCCATTAGTTGCACAAAATTGATGAGGCACTGCAGGAATACATTTATGTATATATATTATGTAGCTATGGCACATTTCACCTTCTCTTCTTACAATTTCTATAAAATCCACAGCCTTCATGCATGCTTGCTGAATCCTTCATATTTTAGGAGTGTCTGGATGCTGAACAACAGCTCAAACCCATTCTAATGAGGAAAAAATATTTTGCTCCCTGAAGTATCCTCAGAAATACTGAGCAAAAGTTATTACCACAATCTGATGAGCAAGATGAGATGGTATATTTGAGCTTTTAAGAGAAACCAAGTGCAAAGATGAAAAACAAATCTGCAATCATCACTACCAAATAATTTCCTGCGCTGGCTACTGCCCAAGAAACCCTGACTGCAGTTCTAACACAAAGGCTAATAAGCCCCACAGAAGACATTTTTTTAAATAATAACAATAATTTGACCAATCTATATCCCCCAAAGGAAGGGGGAAAAGGTAACACTTGTTAAAGACAGCTTATCCATATAGTTTAAAGAGAACTAATGCTAATTTCTTAAATGAGAAATAAACATCATCAAGTTTTTTGCAGTGAATTATCTTAGTTATACTGAACTGAGAATACCAGTAGCACATAGCTGACAATAATCCTACAGATGCCATCTCTCTTAGACCTTTGGTTGCTTAACAGATATAAGATTTTTACTGTAAAGTTCACCCTGGGCTCCCTACATCAACCTGTGTTCAAACTCCTGCCTGCAAACAACACGAGCATTCAATCATGTCATCCTTTGAAAAGAAAGCAAATAAATTATTGTGCTCACACTGCCATTCTGTACTGCCCTGTAACATCTGTGAACAAGTCAATTCACCAAAATAAGATATTACTCTTTAACTGAATGCAACAGATTCTCCTTGGACTGGGAATTGCCCCACTCTGCTGCACTGCTCCAAGTTAAAAATAAAAATAAACCAGTGTCAAACACACCCAGTTAGAAAAGCATCCTCAACCTGCAACCTCTTCCAAGACAGCAACATCCCTTACATCTGATTTCTTCTCTCAGTGGCCTCCTCCCTGTACAATCTCCTCCACAGAGCAGGCTGTGACAGCAGAGTCCCTGAGCTGTTATTCCCCAAACTTACCCCCTTCCTGCCCAGGCTGCCTCCAGCAGGTCTGGAGCATTCTCGAGGTGTTATTTGCCTGCGTTCGCCTCGGAAGAAAAAACTTCTCCCTGCCAGCACAATCTCTCATCTGCCTGAGAAACACCATCCCTGGAACACAACAGCATACCTTGGAGCATTCCATGGAGTGGTTCTTCCTGACTAGCTGGCCTGGCAGCTGCTCCCTGTGCCAAAAGCTCCTGCCCCAGCCTCGAGAGGGAAAGGCTGCGCAGCAGCTTCGAAGAATCTCTTTATTCTCGGGTCAGACGCAGGAAGTTTGACTTTTATTAACACAGAAAGCTTTAGCTGGGTCTGCTCTGAAGTGCTCCAGTGCTAATCCTGCCCCACTGCATTGCTTGCTGCCATGGGAATGATTAATTCATTTACAAGAAACCCCAAATCAGCTGCAGGGTTGTTGTTGTTGTTGTTTTTGTGGGCTTCGTTTTTTTAGGGAGGGAAGGAGGGTTAGAAGCCCTAAAGGCTTTAGGGAGGCTGAGAGTGCATTCAGGTTAACTGCTGATCTTGCCAAGCCTTTATGCACATGAACATCCAGGTGAAGCACAAAGCATCCAGAAGGGTAATTTTTTTGTGTGTCTTCAGGTGTTGGGAACTTCATCATAAAATCATGGAATGGTTTGGGCTGGAAAGGACCTTAAAGATCATCTCGTTCCAACCCCCCTTCCATGGGCAGGGACACCTCCTACTTCACTGCAACTGCAAAATAAGTTCTTGAAACTAATTCAGGAGCAAATCTTCAACTAAATCTTCATTTAGTTCCCCCTTCAGCACATGGCCTTTAAGCAGAATTTGGAGGAGCTGCTGTTCTTCAGCAGCTCTTCGAGCCATGACCAACTGCAGGACCAAACAGACCCACAGAGTTCAATAAACTGATCATGTTTGTAAACACAGCAAGTGGTTCAGTATCTCCAGGAGCTGCTCTTGCTGTTTCCATTCTACCTAAAATTTAAGAACATCACATTGCACCTTATTTGTCTTAGGTTACAGATCTCTATGAATCACCAAAGATCTACAGTTTTGTTCCCTGACAATTCACAGAAATCTGTAACGGGTTTTCAAGAGCTCCAGAGACACTGTTTAGAGAATGTTGCCAGGAAAGGAAAGTATATTTGTTTTGATTCATTTTACGCCCTTAAAAATAAGCATTTTAAATCCGAGAAATGTATTGGCTTATAAACCTTTTAGGGAACAACAAAAACATCTTTAGAGATTTACAAGCATCTTTCCAAATGGAGAGGTATTTTTCAAGAAGTGAGGAATAATTCACAGAAAGAAAGAAATAATGAAGGAGCCATAAATATATGGCAACCCAGCCTGCCTTTGCAATAGCATTAACTTTGATGAATTCCTGTACTGCTCACAGGTCTCAGACTATGCAATTACACAGGAATTCCTTTATAATTCAGCTCTAGTGAAGTGCACACTTATTAGGAACCTATGCTGAAGGTATTTTAATATAATTATTCACACTATTACTTTATAAATAGGTAGGCAGTTGCACATTGCTTTGATCTTAAAATGTGACCATTCTTGCTGTTAAAAGGAAAGGGCAGGAGCAGAATTTCCTCTTTGTTGGAGCAGTGGCTACAGGTAGGTTGGAGAGTGACCCTGTAACTGAGTTTGGTTCTTAGAGCAGAGATTATTCACAACATGATGTTATTGATGAGTTATCACAGAGTCAACAAGGTTGGAAAAGACCTTTAAGATCATAGAGTCGACCCAACACCACCTTGTCTAGTAGACCATGGCACTGAGTGCCACAGCCAGTGCTCAAATCATACACACTAGGGAAAAAAAGGAATGAAAAGGGGGAAGGAGAATATCCAAATCAAGCCCAGAGCCACAGTGGAGAGCCTGGAGAGAGATGCAAGGAGCATTTCCCAGCTCGGTGCCCGTGGCAGTGCCCCACCTGCTCGTGTTGTCGTCGTCCTCGGAGTCGATGAAGCTGCTGGACTCCAGCTCACTGCTCATCATGGTGGAGGAGCTGTCGTAGCCAGGGGGGTGCTCCCGGTGCCTGTCCAGCTTTGGGTGCCCATTGATCCGAGGGGCTGCCAAAAAAATCACAGAGGGGGTGTTATCAGGCAGAGGGGAAGGGCAGGGAAGCAGCAGCACTGGGAGCAGCAGGACGGGCACGGCCACGGCTGCAGAGGACTCTCGTGCCAAAACCAAGCTGATCCCATTCAACAGCTGCAAAATCTACTGTCCTGCCTTCTCCCTAACTTTTCCATCTGCCTGTGGCTCAGTTCATGGACAAGTCAAAATGGATTGAGGCAGAAGGAGGAGGCACCAACAACTCCTGTAAAGGTATCAGCCATCAGTGAGAAGGGCCAGGAGAAGTTGGTGTCAGTGGGAAGGTACAAATAAAGCCCCTGGGAAAGCAGCAGGTAACACAATCTGAGTTTGGTAGCACAGAAAACCTTAAACAACAATCCTTATTTCTAGATATTCCAGAACAACCTGGTTTATGTAGATTAGAAGGGCTCACTATACCACTAATAACCCCTGTTTATATTTTTTCGCTTTCCTTTATCCAGCTATATCTTCTCTGTTATATTTTAAACAGAGTTCAACTTCACATTTCCTGTTTGAATTAGGTATTCTGCTACAGAAAAGCTCCCATGCACTGCTGCAGCAGCTAAAATTTATTTTATCAGCCACTTAAATTTCAATTTTAGCTCCATTTTATACATCCCAAACAGCACCAGGCAGCCTTGAACTCACAAGAAAGGTTTCCTGTGTAATTAAGGTGTGCATTTAAATACATAAAAGTTTTTCCTAATTTCTCTACTCAAATAAAATTCCCTTTTCCAGCATAGTTTGGGGGCAGGGGAGGTCAGGAAACGTAACTGAGTACTTTCACAAACCATGGTTATAAGGGGTTTATTCACAAAATACCCCCACTTATCCAAGTTTTAAGTCCCAACAAGAATCATTCCCTGCTCTGGTTCAATGCCTGTCCCACTAATGACCAGGGACTTTCTGCCCTGCTGACCCCCTGCCCCTGTTTCTTCCTTGGAGGATGACAAGAGTTCACTGGGACCTTCTGACAAAAGCCTTGGAGTGTCTCACAGAGATGAGAATAAAGCATAGCCTGGGAGGGTAAAATGTGTCCTCCTTGACTTTTATCAACAGCAGAGTAGGCCCTGCCTGAGGGACAGAAGCACATCAAAGACCAAATCAAAGCAGCCTGGAAAGCAGAAAGGGAAGAGCAGCATCTGCTCAAGGAAGGTGTAAGGAGGGTTCTGTGATACTGCAGAGAACAAGGGTGTCTCAGGGAGAAGGCACATCCAAGCTCCCAGTTACAAGGAAAAACAACTGCCCTTCCAATCCCCTCCAGTGCAGAAAGTCTTTGCCAGTTATTAACAGAAATATGTTCTCAGTTTCTCAATAAAGACTCGTAACTCCTCTGGGTGCAGGGCTCAGTCCCTGCTCTGGAAGTAGGGAAGAATGATCAGATTGTCCACTCCTGCTCTATGCTTGTACCCATATCCATGCCCTACCCCTGCATCCTGCTTTGCCTCGTGTTTGAAGTTCTTTGGAACCCTCAAACAGCC
Organism: Manacus candei; assembly: GCF_025592945.1. Classification (NCBI taxonomy): domain Eukaryota; kingdom Metazoa; phylum Chordata; class Aves; order Passeriformes; family Pipridae; genus Manacus; species Manacus candei. The sequence continues at coordinate 5,949,599 of NW_026138070.1, forward strand.
TCTAATCACTCCACCAAAGACAGGCTTCGAGTTCCCACTGCAACTGTTTTCTAGTTCCAGCCCTTCTTCAGATTCCTTGGCACACTCTGCAGTAAAAAAATCCATATATTGCAGCACTGAGTGGAAACCTCCAACAGCTCCTCTTCCCAAACATTTGGGGATCTACAAGCCTGCCCACATGAAGAGCTTCTCAAGGCACAGGCCATTATGTGGCATTTTTCAGCTGCCTGCACAACAGTTAAGTTCAGCCCACAGCAAACCTGGTGTCGAAACACCAGTGTCGACACTTGACATCTGCAGACTTGTCAGAGACCCAGCAGCAGCTCTAAAACATCCCTCAACGCCAAAGGAAACTTGTCCCTTAATTACCTCCCTAATTAGAGCCTCCCCAGGCCCCTTTCCCACTCCCCCTGAGCAGACTGACACGGGAGCTTTGTTCTCCACAGCCAGGGGTCCCCAGAACATGTGCCAGGCAGACCTCCCACGTCTCTAATTAAGATCCTCACTCTACTTTCACTTAACAGGACTTTGTCAACTTTCCAAAGCAACTTTTGTCGCTTGAAGAGACAAAGCAGAGCCCTGACAATCCTGATTTCTTCTCCAGATCGGTTTTCCTGAAGATTTCCTGCACTGTCACAAACCTCCAAAAGCATGTGGATGAACAAAAGAGTTTTATTATGTTCCTCAAGCCACCACACTGTGGGTATCACTTGGAAATCAGAGAAGATACAAGCACAGGAGAAGATACAAGCATTTACTGCCTCTGCACTTAAAAGAGGAGCATAATTTAAGGGAAATGGGTGGAAGAGCTTACAAATGCCTCAGCCTGTGTTGTTATCTGAGTGGATTCCTGGTCTAGCAAATCACAGCCCCTCTGCTGCAAAATCCTTTTGCATTTTCAATATGGAAGAGGTGTGAAAACGTTGTCAGATCACCAGGTGTGTCCACATCTGCCAGGGCCCTCAATATTTATAATGGCCTCTCTCTGTTGTGTCTGTAATTGCCCAGCAGCAATTCAGCAGAAACAGCTTTTTTGGGGATGAGTAATCCTGCAACGACGAAGGAAAACACACAGGCTGGTTTGGTGAACAACCCACCCATGATACCACACTTTTAATTACCACCTGGTTAACTTCCCATCACCCAGGCTCCAAATCAAACCTGAAAGCCTCTGTAAGAGGCTGTCCAAGCCCAGGCTGTCACACTGAAAGCTGGCAAAGCTTTTCAATAAAATCAGGAAATCATTTTTGCAAATTAAAACGGAAAGAGTAGGACAGAAAAATCTTCGTTTTGCTTCCCTTCTCTTCCCAGCCCTGGGGTTTTCCCTGGTCAGAACAAGATCCTCAGTTCTGCTGAGCCTCTCAGTTCTGCTCTGGGATCAGTGGACTCAGCCTCCTCGACCTGTACAGGTTTTGGCTCGATGTGTCTGCACCTCTGCAGTTCCCAAAGGGCTCCTTAGCACCTTCTCTCACTTCACCTGTTGGAAGTGAAGGCTGTGTATTACACACTGCTCATGTTTTCCTGAGGAACAAGTGCTCCTTTCCTTCTGCAGAGTATCCAGGGAAACCCTCACTGCCGGGGTAGGTTAATTCGTTTGTTGTTCTCTTTACACCAAGGGGGAGCTCAAACATTCACACTTCACCCAACAATGAGCCCCAAATGAGTTCCAAACACTCGGTGCTCAGGTTATTGTTCAGCTGGCTGAGCCGGCAGGGCTCTCCCTGTGTCTCTGCAACAAACCTCTGAGTAATGCAGGGCTCCAAGGAGATCCCTCATCCTGCCCCTCCAAAACCACCAGAGCTGTAATTTTGGTATTATTCAAACGAGTCCCTGCAGGACCAGATCAAACACTCTCACTGCATTCCCTTCTTTCTGCAGGGAAAGGAGGATTTACCACTGTTTCACAATGACAAGCCCCTGGAAGAGCTGGGATCCAGGTGTCACACCCTGCTGCCCTTTCCCCATCCTTGTTCCCCTTTCCCCAGGACTGCTCCCCCATTTTACATCCACCTATGCTCCACACAAACAAGAAAAGAATAATCCCTGTGATGAAAAGGCCTTCAAATCCTTTCCAGAATTAGGGTATTTCACTTATTTTAGTATTTTCAAGTGGCAATTCAGGACACAGTGCTCAACTGTGCACTTCAGGGATGCTCCCCGCTGAAAACAACACACTGGGGTGTTATTGTATGTATTCTTTGTCATTACTGTCAAATAAAATATTGTTGTGACCACAGAAACACTGTGGAAATTAAACTATTAAAAAATTCTGCCCCTTTCTGTGATTTCCCGAAGGAATTTGCAGTCAGGGTCATGCACAGACACCTACTGAGGAATTTTCAGTCCTTCTGTATCAGTGACATGTTGGAAGGGTTAAATGAGCAGGAAGACACTTGTTTTTAGCCCACAGTACATAGATGTGATTTCTGGTTTTCTAACTGCAGGCAAATACTTTAGTGGGTGGAGCTGTGAATAAAGATTGTGACAGCATCTCTTGGGCCCAAGTATTCCAAATTCTGGACCATTTTAAACTCAATGGGTGGCACCTATTAATTCTTAATTAAGCCTGGAAATTCTTGTCTGGCAACGAATGAAAAAAACCAAGCTTACTTTGATGTACAGACTAGAGGCAAGAGACAGAGTTCTGCAGTTTATTTGTGTACTTTGGGTGTATTTAGATATAAAAAAAGATCTCCAGAGCCAACGTTAGATCGGCACAAAACACCACGGCTGATCTGAGCCTTGAGAAATGAACAGTTAGTCCTCTCCAAGCTACTCATCTTCAGAAAGCTCTGAATGTTGTCAAAAATAATCTCTCTGCCACTTTACTGCAGGTTGCCCAGACCTCTCAGAAAACGCCGAGCTTCAAAGAGTTTCAAAGCAATTATCAAATTATTCCATTAAAATAATCACAGTCCCTGGAAGCACGCAGGAACACAGACACAAGTCTCCTTGCATGGCAAAAAGCAATTGTTGTTCTGAAAGACTGGCAGGAAAATTGTTCTTTCTGAATGAAAAGAAGGGGGGTGAGGGAGGGAGGGGGAAATGAGCCAGGACTCACCATCCTCGTGCCCTTCCCTGTTCCTCCGCCGGTGCCTGTCCCGCCGGTGGCTGATGACTGACTCTGTCCCTGTGTCATTGTCCAGGCCATCCCTGCTGCTGGCAGCGTTGGGGCTGTCACAGAACAGAGAGGAACAAACACCAGGATCATCTCTTTTTTTCTCTCTTTCAGTAAAACAGTCGGTTCAGCAGCCAGAAAACTGTTCTTGCAGCCGAGCGCTGCACCCCCTTTCCTCCCCCAGCCTGGCTCTGCCCACCCCAAAAACCTACCTGGGGGGTGAAAACACAACTCCACATCCATGCCCTGAGACACACAGTGCTATTTTCAAACAGCACAAATATTATACAAACAGTGAAAGCATTATTTTCAAATGCCCTGAGACACACGGTGCTATTTCCAAACAGTGCAAATGTTGTTCAAACAGTGAAAGGGTGATTTTCAAATGCCCTCAGACACACGGTGCTGTCTGCACCAGTATTTGCACATCACCATGAGGTGGGAAAAGCTGCCTGACAGGACTGTTGCCTGACATTTCCATAGGAAAGAGAGGTGCTGATGGGCCAAGGGGAGGGATCATTCTGGCACGTGCTGAGCTCCCAGCCAAAGGGCAGGAGCTACAGCTCATTGGCCACTTTTAATAAAGAGCACTGACCTTGAAGGTTGAAGTCCTGCAAGTCACAGCAAAGCTGAAAATAATTAAGTGCATAAAAGCACAGAGTGCTCTGTGTTAAAAAGCTCATCCAGTCCCACCCCCTGCCATAGGCAGGGACACCTTCCACCAGCCCAGGTTGCTCCAAGCCCTGTCCACCCTGGCCTTGGACACTTCCAGGGAAGGGGCAGTCAGAGCTTCTCTGGGAATTCCATCCCAGCCCCTCACCACCCTCACAGCCTAGAATTCCCTCCCAGTATCCCACCTAACCCTGCCCTCTGGCAGCTTGAAGCCATTCCCCCTTGTCCTCCTGCACTCCAGGCTCTCACAAATTCTCTCTCTCCATCTTCCTTCTGAGCTCCAGTGCTGGAAAAGGCCACAGATCACTTTAATGGATTAAACTGAGGGAAGTGACCTAAAGCTCCTGAAAATACAACAGTGTATGATGTGACATGGGCTAAAGCTCTGCTGTGGAACATCACCCTTAGAAAGTTACTGGTCCTACTCTTCCTCTCTGTCCCTCAAACACCACCTGATTAAAAAGGACTCCCCATTCATACCTGTGCACCTGCTATTCATGCCTGACACGCCCTCACTTATGCACATAGAGGGTGTAATGACCACCACTGACTGACACAAAGCACCAGAGGCACTCATGTATCACTCCCAGGACTCCCCGAGGCTGGAGAACACTGCCCCGCCTGTTTTACACAGGGAATTAAACCCCCAACCATCCAACCAACCTGTCCCTGGACCCAGGACTGGTTCTGTGTAAGCACAAGTGTGGAGTGTTATATTTAAGAGGCTTTTGTGCCTCCTGCACACCCACACACACTTTGTGGGCACGAAGGAAATAAATGTGCTGACATGCCCACCACGGAAATGAGGAAATCGAGGTTGTCATTCGAGAAAACCTTTGCCTGCCCATCTGAAGCCCTGCCAAAAATGCCAGGCTGTGTTTCAGTGCTGTCACACGGCTGTTTGCACTTCTTGTTCAGCTGAAAAGGGGGAGAGGGGTGGCAGATCCCTCAGGTCACCCTGAGAGTCCCTTGGACATCCCAGCAGCACCATCTACTGACTCCGCTCATAATTCCCACTCCCAAATCGCTTCCTGGGCTAAACCCGCCCACAAAAGGTGGGTTATTCCCTAACAAAGGATGCAAAAGGAACTCCCAGCTGCCTTGTTTCCCCTCTCCCTGCTGAGCCAATTAAACCCAGCTCAGTTTGCAGAGCACATCCCCAAGAGCTGGGGGACAGAGGTAACTGGGAGGTCAGTGCTCTCACCTGGCTCCTGCACCTCCACCACCACACCAGGAGCAGCCTCACTCACTCCCAGGGATCTGCCAACCACCAAACAGAGCCTGAAATCCAGGATGAACTTCAGAACCCGCAGCAGGGAGGGGAAAAAGTTAAGTTCTATTTGGGTTTAATCAATGATTAATCAAAATATCAATGCTGTCAGGAGGTGGTTACCACTTCACCTCCAACAAGGACCTCATTCCCTTGGATGGCATTGCCTGCTGATGTTCCTGCTGCATCTATTCCCTGGATTCTTGGTTGTCCAGCAACATTTCTGTACAATTCTGTACAATTTCTGTACAATTATACAACAGCTGGTACTTCTTTATTTATAAATAAGGCCTCAATCAACACTGGAGGAGGAAGGCAGGAGATGACACATCTCTGGCAGTTCAAATAGCATTAAAAAAAAAAACTCAGGGATTTAGGACCCAAGAAGGTAAATCACACTTACTGCAGAATCACCACAGCAAAATCCCCAAGAAACATCATTTTCCAAAACTTCTGGAGGACAACAGTCACGATTCAGGTTTTGGAAGCCAGGCTTTACAATTAAAGGCTTAGAGCAGCTCAACTTAAGCTTATCCAAGAGAAACAAAATAATTTCAAAACCCAGTGGATTCTTTACCGCTGGGAATCTTCAAACCTGGACTGAGGTGTGTTTTAAAATTAAATTCTAACAGTGAAACAGAATTTAGGGCTTTGTGCAGAATAACTGAGTGAGATACTCTGTCCTGAGTTATGGATATAAACTCAGGCCACTATTTCATAAAACACAGCAGCAAAAACCACTGTAACACGTTAAGATATTCAATTGTGAACAGAAGAACCTAAAAAGGCATTAAGCGAGAGCAGTTTTAGCCCAGATCATCTCCCCACAAGCCAGATTCTCTAATGCAAGAGAGAAAAAGAAAGAAAAAAAAGGGTGGAGAGAGAGTGTCTGACTTACAGGGTGGTTATTTTTTTACAATAAAGGTTGATCTTGCAGCTATTCCACGTAGGTTTAGGTCAGAAAGACAAAGAACTGGTTCTATTTTCTGGTCACATGCACTGGCACAGGCCTCTCCCAGGCAATTCACGAACACAGGAGGGCAGTACAGCCCTTGCAAGACACACTGGCAGGTATTTCCCAGGATTTCTTGTCCCCTCTGGAAGGCTTTTATCTGTACAAGACTCACACACAACACTAAGGGTGTCGGTGATCCCAGAAATCAGTGGCACCACCAGGCAAATCGAGGCCACGTTTCCTTCTCCAAACACGGGCTAAGATCTCAGTTAGAACCAGCTTTAAATCCTCCCTAAATTCCGAGGCCCTCCCTAAAAAATGAAGGTATTTTCAGGATAGCCATTGGCTCTGCACACAGAACAGGAAATAACGAGGCTCCCATGAAACCAGAGGGCTCCCAGTCCGGCCACACACAGAGCTCTGGCAGCCTCTGGATGGACCATGGACGAGGCATTATTCCTGATGGAAATTTTCCCTTCCTGATAGCAGCGTTCAGCTGGCTCTGCACACTCCATAACTACACACAGCACCCTAATAAGTTGTCATCCATCCACCACAGAAAGCATTTTGAGCTCCCTCGCTGCTTAACTCTTCCACGACGGCTTCGAAAATGAGGTGGTTTGGATATTTATTTCATCCATTTCCCCTTTAATTCCTCAATATGTTATTTTTATAATGACAACAACTGCGGCAGCAGGAGAAATAAACAGGCAGGAATTGCAATTTAATAAATAAATAAGATAATTTGCCCTTACTGGAAGGATGGAGGGCGGGAGTCTCCGATGCCTCCTGTTCTCTCGAGGGGTGGTGGAAGGTCTGTGTGGCTCTCAGTGCACTGGGAACCCGTGTCAGAGTGAGAACTTTCAGCCAGGACCAGCTGTCAAGAGAAAAAAAAAAAAGGAGAATTTCCCACATTTGTAGCAGTTTCTCCACTCTGACATAGAGATTTTTCAGCCACTTTTGCTAAAAAACCTGGAGGGAAACTGGAGGGAAGGAAGCACACAGATTGCTGCCAAACCCCCACAAAATCAGGGTGCATTCCATCCCAACATGAAACCAGCAGCAGCCTGGGATGTGCACAGAATTCCTGCAGGCCCCCCAAACTCTTCTCACCCCTGGAAAAGCAGCACAGCAGGCGGGGAGGGCACTTTTGGGGGATTCACATTGCAGGGCTGTGCTCTCAGTCTGGCCCTGCCAGGCCAAGAGTAAAAAGGCAGAGCTGAAAACTTGACAGTAGGACAGCCCAAAAGTGGCACAACTCCTTCCACAGAGAGCTTCAAACCCCCTGAAAATCCACAACCTGGTCTGGCCTGACCTTCTGAATTAAACCCCAAATCCACCCAACCTCAAGAGCCATACACTTTTAGAGGAGGACTAAGATTCCTGATGTTCATTCTGCTCATCTCTTGTGCCCATTTTGTCCCTCAGTGTTCCCTCAAGGCAGAGCTGCAGGTAGGAAGAGGCGTTTTTCCAGCTGTGCCATAAAAACAAGATGTGCAGTGAGCGCTCTTCTGTAATTCATGAGGACCTGAAAACTTGGACAAAATGTGGAGCTGTCACCTTCAAAACTCCTCTGACACTGGCTTTTGCATTCCTGGAAGCTGGAGGGGCCTGGCAGCCTTTGAGTCAGGATGGAAGGAAAGGCTGCAGAGCACCCAACACACACAGAACCCACGTGGAAATTGGGAATTAAAGACACGCCGCGACAATCCATCTTCTCATTCCGAACACCACATGTCTACACAGAGCCTGGTGTGTTTGGGAATTGTTATATATTCCAGTCCTGTCACAAGGCTGGATGTAAATTCTGCCTGGAACAACTAATGCCATCAATACCCTCAATCATTAACAGGGATGCTCCTGGATAATGGATCACAGGCACGGTCGTGGCACACGAGGGGTTCACCACACTCAACCTTGTTCCCAATAAATTCAGGGCATCCATCTCTACTCAGCACTCCCAGTGTGACATCTTTAATCAGCAGATAAACAGACAAGAGAAAGAAGAATGATTCTCTTCCTCTCCCCACCCTCCTGGTTTGTGGCTCATTTTAATACATTGATTGACACAGGATCTTAGATTTGACTAAGATCTGATTCCACCCACTTATCTACTGGCTAGTACCTACTTTTCTGTGTTTGACAAGGAAATAATAAGTATTTTAAAAAGGCAAGAGATGCTTTGTGTTCGAGTTTCCTTTTGTACACCCAGGTGAAACTGGTTTTCCACATTATTTTTGGTTTTAAATCTTCCTTATGCTGCAAAGGAGCTCATGGCTGAAAGGAACACCCAGGAACCAAAGAGAGTCAATGGCTCAGTGAATATTTTATAATGAAATCAGCATTTTTGCCTCGATTTTCTAAGCTAGAAAGGCAGGATCCCACCAATTCTGCACAAGTGAGATGAAAGTCTAAATGCACCCTAAAGCCCAGGGGAGAAGAACCATTCACTGGGTGAAGCAGCACTACAGAAAAACAAACATGCACTGACCCAAGACTCCCTTTAATTTATCTCTGCAAACAGAGCAGGACGATTCCCAATTAGCAGTCTCAGTTCTAATTCAGCTTTACCTGCCAGGTTAAGTGGTTATATTTTATTTAAGAGCCTAAAAGGGGAGGAAGAGATCCCAGTTCTCTACTGTGCAAGCAGGAAGGCAGATGACCAACCTGAGAGGGTTTGTGCAAAATGAAAAGAGAATTCCGTGAACTGAAGGACCGAGTTCTCGTTTTAAATGACTTTACAAAGGGTATTCTCCCATTAAACTGGGAGAATTTTGCATTTCCTATGCAAAAGGTGTGTTTTAACAGCCCACTGACCACTTTCTGGCCATGATCCACAGAAATGAGACTTGAATTAGTGACCTGGAGGAGACCAGGGTTATATCCTGTCACCAATCCCCTGAGCCCCCAAATCACTTGGCCAAGTCTCCTTAAACAATACAATTATAAGGTCTTTAATTAAATAAATGCTCCATTAATGATATAAATTAATACCTTTCACTGAGAGGCAACAGGGTCTCAGCCTCCCTTTATTTTTAGCTGTGGAAGAACTGGGGTATAAAAGAGGTCCCAACAATAACTGGTTAATTTATTGAGGACTAATTCTAATTTAATGATCAGATGGATGCTGGCTGTTAAAGAAAGGGATGGAGAAGGAGCAGGATAGGAGGGGACTGGCATTCCAGATGCAGGGCATTATTCCTGAGAGCATAAACCATAAATATGAGAAGGGAAACACACACAGGCTGTCAAAAAGGAACTGCCTGGAGACAAAACAGTTCTCCAGCACCACATGGAGTCAGCTGCATTATTCAAACTCTTTATCACCAAAGCAAAGAGCAACAGAGGAAACACTGAAGGGAAAAAACAACACAAGCTTTTTCCTAATAACTTGATAATTAAGGCTTTCTTTCTTTCAGGTGGGGGAGTTAAAGGGAGATGTTTAGAAAGTATTGTTGGCATTCTGGAGATGCAAGGACGGCTCTGAGCGTGGCTCATCCCCTGAGGAATCTCTCCTCGCTGCCAAAATCAAACCAGGGGATAAAAAGAGGAAAAAAGAAAAGAGGGGGAAAAAAAAGAAAAGAGATGAAACCGGGTGTGTAAGTAAGATCTACACATCCCCTCACCCTCCACACTCTGGATTGTAGCAAGCTCTGCAAACAAGCACTTGGCACGAGGTTTTTGGGAGCAGGGAAACACGTTTCTGCTTTGCTGATGGCAACACTTGACTCCAAGACAAATCCCTTCCATATCTCTGGGTATTTGCTCTTGAGCCTTTCCCTGCTCCTGGAGGGAGAAGCCTTGGCAATGCAGGACCCAGCAAACCCATTTGTGTCAAATGAAAAGAGAATTCCACGAACTGAAGGACCTAGTTCTCATTTTCAATGACTTTACAAAGGGCATTCTCCCATTAAACTGGGAGAATTTTGCATTCCCTGTGCAAAAAGTGTGTTTCAACAGCCCACTGACCACTTTCTGGCCACTGATCCACAGAAATCAGAATTGAGAAGTTAGTTTGTGGAGGCAAACCCAGCTGCTGGAGGCTGTGGGTCACCCTGGGAGTGCTGCTGAGCAGGGGCAAAATCCACCCCAGCAAAGCAACTCCTCGGGAATATTTCCCCCAGGACTGTGATTTCCTCAAGGATGAGGCACTGGGTACCCACTTCTTACTGACCAGCAGTGGGATTAGAGTCACAAACACCCTCAGACACTGCCATTACCATCACAAAGGGAAAAAGAGCTGCAAAAAATTACCCACACTGCTCTCTCAGGAATTAAATCACCTTGAACTTGAATCAGTTCAGCACCAGACAGAGTGAACTCGAGATACATTTGAACTCAAAAAAACCACACTGGCAATATCCCCTGTTTCTGAGCAGCTTGTTAATCCCAGATAAACATCTTTCACATTTCAAGCAGCAAATCACAAGCACAACAGCCACGATGATAACGTGGTGGCCAGTGCAGATATTCCCATGTTTACCTCCCCAAAACAAGATCCAAGTTGTGCTGGCTGTGCTGCTGGTCACAGGCACTTCCACACAAAGCACACTTTAATTGACAGACACAGCCTTCGGGGTGAAATTTTGCCCCTGAGGAATAATAATAATAATAAATAATAATAATAACAAGTAAATAAATAATAATAAACAATAATAAATAATAATAAATAAATGAACCCAGGAGTGTAACAGTTTAAATAAGTTGCCTAAGGTGATCTTACTCATATGATAAGCAGGACCTGGGAGCTCCTGCAAGAGGACCCGACTTCAGAGGTTTAGGCAATTAAGATCTTGAAGCAATTAAGTTGTTAAAACAAGACACAGACTGTCCACATCTGTGTCTGGCTACAAGTGGAGCACTTGCCCTTCATCAGAGCTTTCCTTCTTGACTTACAGATCCCTGTGTTCAAGAGCACTGAATATAAATGGAGGGCTGCAGACCAAACTAAAAAAAAACAAACAAGAAACCAAAAAAAACCAGAAACCATCCCAAAAGAGCATCAGAACAACATTTGTTGGGCTAGAAAAGAAAATCTGCAGCAGGAGATGGCACACGCAGCAAGATTATTCTGACTGCACTGCCTGGTTTATTCTTCCCATGTGTCCAAGGCATCAGAAAGGTGGTGGAACACCTGACTCCATGGAATTCTGGGCTCAGCTGGTGCTTTGGGGTGGGCACAGCCCTGGCCTCTCTCAAGGCAGGTGAGGATTTATCAGTGACTGAAGAAGCAGAAGAATTCTGAGGGGGGGTGGGTGAGCACTCGAGAGAATTCACAGGTCCTTGCCCTGGCAATTCCAAGGTGGAATTGCTGCTCCCCGCTTTGCTGGGCCACCTAAAGCCCCTCATTTCTCCCACCAACAAGTGACAGGCTGTAAATCATTATTAAGATAAATTCTGTCCTTTTCTTTGGCGGGAACAAAGCCCTCCAATCTCCCACCCCTTTGAGTGGCAGAGGTACCTCACCCCTGGGCTGCCCCAACACAGACTGGCCAGTGTTTGCAGGAGAAAGGCAGTGCCACAGGCAGCTCCCTGGCCAGGAGCCAGCCCTGATAATTACATTTCACCCCTCAAACCCCCCTCCCCTGCAGTTTTGACTGGCAGGAGCATTTTAATGGGTTTCTCTCTCCTGTGCTGCTCAGGATCATGCCTGTGGGCTGGGAAACAGCTGTTGGGTTCCACCCAAAGGACTGCATTTCCATGTGAAACGGGGGATGTCTCCCGTGTGGGGCACATGGAGGAAGTTAATAAAGAAGTGTGGAACTAATTGCAACTGTTGATTCAGCTCATTCCATCCCACTGAACGCTGTTTGGTTTGTCCCACCGTCACACTCCCCGCTAAAATCTTTCCCAGGAAGTGGAGAAAGCATATCAAGCCTGGCATGTTAGAAAAGAAACTTGTGTTCTTTTGATATCCCCAGTGATTCCCACACAGCCACTTCCAATCCGTGACAGGACAAACACCAGCGAGCTGTGCAAGCAACAAACCCTGCAGCTCCTTCATGCTGAGAAAAAGCTCCTGTTTCCTCCTGTGCTGGAGAAGGTTTCCAGCATTTCCAGCAAGAAACATGGCTGAAAACCAGTTATATTGGAACTTGTCTGCAGAAATAAGTGCTCAGTTCACGGTCTGTGTCAACACCAGACTTCCAGACTTCCATTATTGCTCCTGATCTTCAGTGACCCTTTGGATCAATTGTTTCACCTCTCTGGAGCTCCTTTTCTCCTCTACACCATATTTGATTATGATTTCTAACTAATTATGGCAAGGCCTGCCTTTCACAGAGCTCAGCAGACACCTGAACAAACTCCCCCCAGGTGCTAAGCCAGCCCAAGGAATCACCTGTGCAGCATCCATGGATGGGGACACCAGGAAAGAACCAGCCTGGTACACCCTGCTCTCATATCCCCACCTGCCTAAACATTTGTTAATTTATCAGCAGGAAAACTACAATATTTAAATTCTCACTGAGAGCTTTAACATCTCACTGAGAGCAGCAGCAGCAGCTCCTGGTGTGTGGAGGTGGGGGACTGACACCAGTCACTAAAGAAACGCCCCAAAAGAGCCATTTATATTTTTGACAGCGACTTCAGAGGAGCCACATTTTATCTCCAAGTTGAAAGTAATTACTTCCCATACAGTCCCAGGCATCTGGAATCCCCCAGCCAAAGCTTCAGAGACGTGGCCCATTATCCACACGAAGGCTGCTCCCACAGGACCAATTGCAGAAAAGGGTTTGCTGATGAGGCCCTGTATTCCAGCAGGAATTCTGTCAAAGGCAACGGGACTTCACACTGCTGGAAGGCCTGGAAAAGCCCACCAGGAAAGGGATGTTTATTTGAGTAACAAGAAATTGTCTGTGCTGGGTAGATCAGGCTCCGGATGAATGATGTGTGAAGAGACTGGTCCTGAAATCAGTCATAGACATAAGAGATCACCAAGAACCTGCTCCTGTGGATTTTCCTTCTGTGCCTCAGCTCTGTGCACTTTGCTGAAGATGACTGAACAGTCCTGAAGCTCCTGTGTTGCCCTGCTAAGTGGTTCCACCCAACAGGGTTAATTGTAATTGCAAATACAGCCTCTCAAAAGCTTATGTACAAACAGGACAAGTGTTATCTGCTGGCACCCAGATAATGGAGAAGAAAAACCAGGGAAAGCCTCACAGAAGGCTATGACATCACTGGCAGCCAATAGGAAATGGTGCACATTCCCAGCAGCCAGGCAAGGGGATTGTTCCCAGATGTTGCAAATCCTTCCTAAAAAACACAGATAACAGCCAAGGCAGCTGCTGGCACAGCCCTCCCTCCTGGCTCTGACCTGGCAGCACCCACCAGCCAGTTCTTTCCACGTTCCCAGTCCCTGGACCGTGCAAAGAGAACAGAAAAATATTTTAAGCTCTTGCAAAAAAATGCCTGAAGGTAAAAATATTGTATCTCTGCCACGCCAGCTATTTTTTTTTTTCCAAATCGCCCCAGTTTGTGAAAAACAAAACTGAAGCAATAATTTCATTCATGTAAGCAGCCCCCAAGAACTCAAAATAAACGATTCCCAGGGACAAATTGTATTCTGTGTTTTGTGTGTGTAGCAGAACAGGGAATGTATCAGCTATTTTTGGCAGAAGCTGCATTTACAGTAAAAACAAGGCAATGAAGAATTCTGACATACAACTCGTGGTAGTCTCTATATTGCTGAAAACCTAAAGGTCAACCACTGAAAAGGGATCTAGTAAGCAGTACCCCTCTGTCCCAAATTATTTAGCGCTTAAAACAACCAAAAAACCTCACTAAATAAACAAAACCACACACACATGCACCAGAAAAAAAAAACAAACCAACAACCCAATCCACTCTGAAATCAAAAGAAGATCTAAGATGCAGAGGAGAAAAACAAGCAGGACACAGGAGGGATGGGGAGGAAGTTTAAATAGCTAATTAGCAGCAGTGATTCTAATTCAAACCTAATTTAGCTGTACATTGAGTTCTCAGGGCAGCAAAAGTAAGCAACAGCTAAAGACTTGCAGATCCTCCCTTGAACATCTTCCCCTATGGAAATCAAGTCCTGCAGATGACACCAAGATCAAAGTTCCCACCTCTGACAAATAGAAGGATTCAAATGTTATTAAAAAAGATGAAAATCTCAAATTTCTAAATGTCACTCATCTTGTAAAACTTCAAAGTGGCCACTGGATCAGTCGGGAGGGGGGTTGTGGGGGCAGAGACAGTTCAGCTCTGTCGTGTGTGCGTTTAATTTCCCAATTTTCAATGCGTTGTGTGGGCCTGAACTCCACACACAGTCATTTACAGTGAGGGCCACAATTATCACAGATGGTTTTGTGAAAGAATCCCGAGCTGTCTGCTACCAGCTGACACACATTTTATAGCGCTGGAGACAAAGAAAGCTCAGGTCCAGCACATTAAAACCCAGAGAAGGAAACAGCCCAGCCCAAAACACATTTGGTGTTTTTTTTTTTCCAAAAGGTAAAGACCAACTTTGCTATCCCTGAAAGATTTGTATGCAATTATCTGGTAAGTTCCAGTGAATAGGATATTAAAGAATTCGAAACTGTGAACAATTAACTTACAGCAAGATTTACATAAAACTCCTCCAGTAATTAGCAGCAAATAGAGGCAGATAAGCCCGGCAATTTTATGGGTGTTAGTGTGGAAAAAGTAATTTGCAATTCATAATGCAGGTCAGACACAGATGTTTCAGCTGATTGCTGAGCCAGTGAACAGAAGCCCTTGTCAACATCATCTGCAAAAAAAGCACCCTGTGTGATCTCTGAGAGCTCCAAACCCAAGCCAAACCAGGGGGATAAGCAGAGAAATTTGGAAAGGGGTTGCTGGGAGGGAAGAGCCCACATTTTGAAGCGATGGATCTCTCCCTGCTGCCTCCAAGCCGTGTGTCTGCCTCAGCTGAATTAAATGGGTTTATAAAGCATTATGTCATTTGCTGCTGAGAGCAGAGCCTGCAAACCCCACGTTGCTGCAGCGCACACAAAAGGCTCCACGGTGCTAATTCTCTGAAATAATCAATTTAAGCCACACATCTAAATTTTGCCCTGAGATCTTTGCAATAGCACCCTTCTCTGATACAGGCCTGGCTGCTGGCTCAGACTGATCCTCGTGGGTTAAAGTTCCAGGGCTGGCCAGCAACCTACACTGGAACAGGAATAGCAGTGAATCGAGTTAATTCTTTAAATTCTTAACATTAATTCTTAAAATTTCACAGATCGTAATGTTTCTCTGAAATGAAAATAATAACAGCCCCAGAATTAAAACACAATGTTGAACTTGTGTGTGTGTACATATACAGAGTCTTGTTCTGATCTTACTGTTCTTCACAGTCTCCTGTTTTTCAGCTGGAAAACAGAAAAGCCATATATTTTCATGTTATTTAAGGAGCTGGGAAAAGAATTCAGCTCTCAACCAGAGATAAAATACCCTTGGGGGTTTGGTTGGGAGAGGGAAGAGGTTAAAGAGGTTAATTTCTTATTTATGTGGAATAGTTTGGTGTTGGGGGACTGGTTTTGCTCCAACTCCAAGAATGTTGGCCCTTGTTGGAACAACCTGAGTCACATTTTGCTGCACAGAAGAGCCCAAATGGTGTCTGGGAGTCAGAATGAATCACTGGTGTGTTGAATCAACAATGCAAAGATAAATGTTTTAACCAGACCACACAGATAAAAACAAACACCACTGGACTGGGAAGAAGAGACCCAGGTCAGGGATGCAGAAGACAATCCAGATTATCAGCCTGTTGCCTGAATTAATATTTACCAGTTCAGCAGCGCGGGGGGAAAGGGGAAGAAACAGGGAAGGGAACGACACTGAGGAGCAAACACAGAGCAGGTTTTGCACACTAAGGAGGAGGAAAGGGGTCCTCAGGAGTAATTTGCTCTCCTGATAAGAGCTGCTGTTAATTTGCTTTTCCAACAGAAGCTGCTCTCACGCCACGGCCACAGCAGTGACATCCCCCCAGCCCACTGCACCCGAGGCTCTTGTTAATCACACATGAAGTCCCTTTTTGTCCCCTCCATTCCCATACTGTCAGAGCCCCACGCTATAGCCCTCAGTAATCCTTGGACTGAGCACAAAAACAGCACCACCAACACCCAGGGCTCAGGCGTGTCCTGAAAGATTCAGCAGATTCAGCAGCACCGAGCCCTTCAAACCAAATCCAGCCCTTCCAAGGGAACATCCCACACCAGAGGCCACCAGGATGGATGCTCAGGCACGGCCTGGAGGGGTTAACACCCCCCCTGGGCTCAGTTCCCACACCAGGATGGACACCAGCCAACCACCTCATTAGGGAAGAACTTTGTGCTGCCTCCAGATGGACCATCGGGTCTCAAAGACCAGGCTGTTTGTTTGTTTGTTGGTCTAAACATTAACTTGATTCCCTAATGCCAGTGATTTAATTCTTTTGACAACCAATTTGCTCCTCCAGGGAGCAGGACACATGGGGATCATCCTTTTTTGGTGAGGCAGATCCCTGTGGTGCTCGTTTCCTTCCCTGAGCACTGCCCAGCAGCACAGCTTTAGGTCAGCATAATTCTGCTTTAAAACACTCCCCCATTTCCAAACCAGGGCATTCCAGTGCCTAACACCCACTGCTGGGTGGAAATACAGTTCTTGGAACAGCTCTGGAAGTCACACTGGTTATTAGTCAACCTTTGCTGCTGAGGCAAAAGGTTGGGCCAAAAAACAGGTATGGAGGTCCCACAGAACATTAAAAAAAAAAAAAATAGCTTTTCCTCCTGAATGCATTTCCCAGGGAGAAACAGGTCACTTTTCAGAGCACAGAATGAAGGGAGAACGCTCTCCCACTTTTTCAGACCTCAATTTAATACCAAATCTAACGAGTGCTTCACACTCCGTGCATATGTGGGAGGACTGAGGTGACAAAGCCAGGGGTTCTGCCTGCCCACCACTGAGAACCTGTTGGGACTCCACAGCTGCCAGAATCTGAGTGCCCCAAAATGCAAAGCAATCACTAGGGCAGGAAGAAGGGCTAATATTTTATGCTCAGCTCACCCTCCAGCCCTTGCCCTCCCAAGAGGAGCATTTCCAGCTGCTCAGACCCCAGCAGGGGCTGTGCCTCCTGATCCCCAAGGCATCCTTGCCTGAGAACAATCTCCCAATCAAACTGATGTTTAAAGGATCCACTGCACTTCCCTCCCACAATAATGGAGTGCACACACACGCTCTGCTGCAGGAACCAGCGTGCAATCAATACTGTATTTGATTTTAGACTGAAAAGACATGTAATCCTGTCTACAAGAAGCCAGGCTTAGAAACTTTAAGCTGCCCAGCAGGATTGTATGCAAATTCCCTTATCCTGTCTTAATTTCAGTGACTGAAGTCTAAAATATTTCAGGCTACAGTCTAAAATACTAAAATATTTTCGGGGTCCAGGCTGTAAATGTGTGAGGAAGATCTTCAACTCCTAAAAATCAGTACAGGACTGGAGAAATAGATGGAGACAGAGCAGCTCATTTCAGCTGAGAATGCCAACAGCCCCAGCTGTGCAGCTGGAAAAAACTCTTGTAAACCTACTTTATTGCTACTACTTTCTTGTGTACCTTGATCCTACCAGAAATAGGAAGGCTGCAAACATATATCCAAACATTTCTCCAGTGCTGAAAGGCTGCCTCGTGTCTCCAGTTACTTCAGCAGAGTTCTCATACCATGGCACTATGTTTCCAACCCCTCTTGCATCACTTGTTGAAGCCAAGCTCTTAGTAAAAATACATTTCATACTCGAGACAAACTTGAGTTTTGGGGAAACAGGCAATTCTTCTCGTCCTCTGTCGTGTCTTGGGCTGTTTAGTGACAGGACTAAAACTGTTTTCGTGTATAAATCCCCTTTTCAGCCCTGCACACTTTGTGGACTTCACTCTCATTTTTAAAATAGATTACTTAACAACAGGATGTTATAGATATAATTAAAAACTAAGCTTTTGTTTTCACGTAATTGGAGACTCAAGACACTTCTAAAAACCAGGATCCAGGTACCAACTATGCTGCTCCTGTACATACTGTATCAAACCACACAGATTTATTACAGACACGTGAGCCAACATACCCAGGACACCACTCTTCCATTGAAGCAAGGGAGCTTTGCATTGTCGTCTGAGATCTCCTCCTTTACCACCCTGGGGAAAAAAAAATAGGAAAAAAAATCAGGAGTTTGAAATTACAGGAGATTAGAAGTGATTTTCTCAAACAGTGCAGGAAAAATACAATTTTTTGTTAAGATGTTGGTATCTATGGTTAAAGAACTACTAGAACAGAGGAAGCAAATAAAAATATAGGGTTGAATAGGACCTTTCCATCCCAAACTGGTTGTCACAACAGCAATTTCAAGTATTTTCCCACTTTGGATCCTACCATTTCTCCACAGTCTTTAAAAGTCTGATGGTGACTAAAATCCCCCCGTGCTGTGCAGCCTCTGTGTCAGAGATCACAGTGGATTCACAGCAGAAAGAGATTTCTGGCCTGAAATCCCTGCACAGCAAAGCAGGGCCCATCTGCTTCTGACAGAAAAAAAGCCAACCCCAGGTCCAGTCAAACTCCATAAAAATGTGTGGATCCACAACCACATTTTCCTTTATTTATGTTTTTGTCTTACTTGTTGCTGTGTAAAGAAAAACCACAACTGGCCACAAAGCAACTGAAACATGGAAGGGGGAAAACTGGTCAGGAAGGAGAAGAGAGCAGAGCAAATGGACAGTTTCCTTCCATCTCACTTTTGGAAAATTACAAATAAATAACTCCACCACTAATACCTGCATTTGCACATATTTTAAGAGGGAGTGAACACCACCTTTTTTCTTCACGCTTATTTGCATTGTTAATGCCTGGCAGTGCAATATTAGGCAGTTCTTCACCCCTTTCCTATTATTGGCAAGAAAAACATTTTCAAATATTCATTTAACTCCTAAAGCATCTGTCCTCCCTTCACCTTTTGGCAGCGGGAATCAGATCACATGGTTCCATTATTGGTTTTAGTCACTTGTACTTGGGCTCTGAGGAGACAATTAAGAGTAAACTCCACTGAAAGCAACAGATACTCAGGGCTTTCAAAACCTTTGACAATTCAATGAAGCTCTCAGACCTGTAATTCTGGAGCTGCAAACCCTGTGTGCAGACAGAGGATTTCAACACTTGCCTGGATCTCCAGCCCCAGTGGATGGACTCAAAATTCAGACATAATCTTTTGATTTTCATGGAGTCCTGCAGAGAACACTCGCTCAGCAGAGCCCCAACTGCTGAATCAGCAAGGAAAGACACTGCAATAATTTTATCTTGACAGCTGTAGGTTTTAAATGACAGTGTCTTTCTCCCCCCCCCTCTCCCCCATAAGGAAATGACACTTATGGCACCCCAGGAATCACAGGGAGAATTTCTGCACCAAGCTCTAGGGTTTAGGCAAAAAGCAGGCATTAAAAGGCTTGGGGGACTCCAGCAGGAGCTCCCTGCAAGACTGCACTGACTGGTTCAGTTTGTCCTCGTGATGGAAAACGAGCTCCTGGACTCACCACTGGCAAACCAACGAGCTCCATCACAGCCCCAGCCTCTGCTGCAGCTGAAGGGAACAACTTCCAGATCTGTTGCAACTTGAACTACTAAATATAGCCTTGAGCTATGAGGCAAGAGAATGACAGACTGTAATTCCCAGCTTGCTTTGGGTAGCAATCAACAGTGCCAAGAACATCAAAGACAGCAGCAGCCACTTAATTTCGAATATCACTGTTTTACAAATCGTTATTTGTAGTGAAGAGGCAGCTCCTCTCAGTTCTCAGCGAGGAGGAGCAATGGAGAGGAGGCAAGGAAGGAACAGGAATGGTTGCAGCAAATGCTTCAGTCTGAGGCCAGCTTTGTGTTGAAGAAGATGCTGTTTGTCCATAAAAACTTGGGAGCCAGGGCAGAGGGAGACACGTGCCTTTGTCCTGTTTTGGAACACAGGATCTGCTAGGAGCTGATATCCTGAATATCAGGGTGGATAAAGCCCTAAAGGATGGGTTCACAACCCAGAGCCAACCCAAGGCAGCGTGGCAAGGAAGAGGGGATGCATTTGGTCTGCCAGAGAGCTCCTAGGAGGCGAAGAAGTCTATTGGCACTGGACGTGGTGGAGATACATCCCCAGTGCTCTCAGTGTCATTGTTAACAGACTCACTGTCTGCTAACAAGACCAAAGACCATCTGATAGCAAGAAACACATCCCCTGCTCTCCCAGAGTGAAAGCTTCCCTTCAGAAAAGGAGATGTTTGTTTCCCAGGTCACATCCTGCTCCTGGCACCCTCTGTAATCACTGGCAAGGTTGGGACACACACACAGTCCCTCTTCCAGCACACTCAGCCGAGGTGAGGAGCCACTCTGGGTCAGGGAGAAGAGAGCAAATAAATAAACACCTGGCCACAAAGCCACTCACAAAGGCACTACTGAGTGGAAACCAAAAGGTGACACAACAAAACAGCCACTTCCAGCTCAGCTGGGTCACCAACCCCTCTGTGTTCCACCTGCACACGGTTCTCCCTTGCAAAGGGGAGGGAGGGGAGACTCTGCCAGCACACCAACAATTTAAGAGATTTTTCTCCCATGCTCAGAGACTTATAGCACTTTCCTTTTCCCTGCACTCCAGGAAAAACCTCGATGCTCAAGATGTGAGATCCTTTAGTTCATCTTTCAAATGCATCTGCCAGGTAAAAGGGAGGTAAAAGAAGACCACAGGGGAACAGCTCACCCGAGGTCACTCAGAACATCACAGACAGGGCATGAAAAAGACCCCACACTCTTGAATCCCCCCCAGGCACCTGCCCTACATCACCAGCAAGCCCCCCACCACCACACCTCCCATCCCAGAGGATCTGCAGAAAAGGGTGTGGGTACGTGGGGAAGGGGAGGAGGGAGCAGTTCCAGGAGCTCACATCCTCTGCTTTATTTGCCTTAGAGGAGATTTAACAACTAATTGCTAAATGAAACAATCCCTGCTGGTAACAGCCCCTCCTTCCTCTGGCTTCCTGGAATTGTGTCTGGATCCTCTGGCTTTCCCACCACCCTGCTCTGCACAAAAAGGTGTTTTGTGCATTTCCCAAACCCAGCCCCGTTCACCCTCTCACCTGTTTCTGTGACAGGTTACACTCCTGCTCACCCCCCCCCCCCCCAGTACCCTGACTCCTTGTTTTCCTCCAAAGAGCTGGGAAAACAAGGATTGTTTAGGCTCACCTTCCCTCTCCTCCCTCTGCCAAGTTGTTTGCCTCAGAATATCCACGGATTCCGCATTAACTGGGCTATGCAGGGATTCCAGGTGAGCCCCACAACCCCCTAATGACTGTGATTCACCAGCATTTGGGTAATTGCCTGTTAAACACCGGGTTTGATAGTGTTGCTCACACTTGCATTTTGATTGCATCATGCACGTCTGTGACAGGCTGCACCTCCACAACGAGCTGGAGGATTTTTCTTGGACAATGAGGCTTAACAAGAAAAATTTCCCTTTCCAGTTGCAGGCCCAAGACCACAGAGAGGGGGAAATGCAGGGTTGACACAGCAGGGTGGCCCTACAGATTCACTCCATGTTAAATGTCTGCCATGAGACAAAGCCAGCATCCTAAATTTACTTCAGCACCAGATTAATCCCATCTCATCACTGGGATCATAATCAAGTCTTTTCTTGACTCTGATTGTCCTTTACTGATGGGAGAAGGAGAGAGAAGCTTCATTCCTTACTAACTTGCTTGGAGATCCTTAGAGAGAAATCAAAGGAATGAAGTCCTTCAAGCATCTTCAGTGACTCCTGGCACCTCAAAGGCAGGTAAGGGATTATTCAGGTGTTAGTTTGGATTCACAGAATCACGTTGGTTGGAAAAGAAATCCAGGGATCATCTGGCCCAAGCTCCTGCTCACAGCAGGTTTAGGTTGCTCAGGGCCACGTCCAGTCAAGTTTTGAGTATCTCCAAGGATGGACATAATTTGGGGCAACTCCTACTTATGAAGCAGCACTTTTCCAAAAATCTGTTTAAATTAGTAAAAACTGTAAGCAATCATAATTGGAATCCAAGGCTGCAGCTTTAAAACAGCCTTGCTGAAGCTGATTAATTTGAATCTTTTTAAAAAGCCCAAGGTTTTTTAGACACAGAGAGCCTTTAACCACCCTCCCAACGCAGAGAAATAAAAGGAAATAAAGCTGAGTTTACAGGTGAGGCTTGGCTCGGATGTAATGTTTTCTTTCTGGAAAGAAGGAAGAAGAGAAATAAATGCCTTTGCTGAGCAGATGAACACCCTGGTGCAGTGCAGTGTGGAAGGGCTCTGCTCAGCACAAAGGAGCTGTGCTGCTCGAGAGCCTCAGATCTTGTCTGCACCCCACAGAGCTGGTGAGCAGGAGCTGTGTGGCAGCATTCCCCTTCCTCCTCCTGTGCCAATCACTCCTCAAAACACCACGGTGGAACCAGCATTCTCTCTTTTTAAGGCTGTTATTCCCAAACTACTCTGCCAGCACTGTGCCTTTCCATATATGCACTGCTGTGTGCCAACTCCCACATAAACCTGTCAAAAATGTGTCTGAGTGTGCTACCCACAATTATGACAGAAATGACACGCCCATATCTACAAAAATGACACAACTGTGGAACAAAACCCTCTTCAAACAGAGACACCCAGCTTCGGTGCACACCAGCTCCTTTTTACAGGTTCTGTAGAAATTTTTCAGCGAGAAACTGGGAAATAAGTGTTGGGGAAGTCACCTCTTCCCACCCAGGTGACAAACACATCAAAAACCACTTTTTTTTTTCTTTATTTATATAATTAGCTCCTCCTCTCTGTCTCATGTTATTCTTAACCCTTGTAAAAAATCCAAACACGCAGCCCTGGCGATTCTGTCTACAATTAACAGTTAATGCTTTCATATATTTATAAACCACTTATCCCCTGCCACATCTGATCTTCACCACCACACCAAACACTTTTGCCCACATAACTGCCTCTTCCCTGGTTTTTTCCACTCCCACTTTACTCCTGCAGGCACATCCAGCACTTCTGCCTTCTGGAAGAGGAAGGGTAATTTATCACCTTTCAGGAGAACTGCAGGACACTGGAAAAGTTTTTGGTGCCTTGGCCCCAGACCAGGTACTGACCTAAGCCTTAAGCACGTGGATGAAGTAAGAAGTGCTGTGTTCCCCAGGAGAGAATCAGCCCAAATCTGCCCTTATTTCAAACAGAAAGCTTCACTTTTTATGGCAGTTAAGTTGGGACTTGAGGACAACTGAATTTGTTGGGGCTCTGCTCTGGCACCAATGCCCTGTGTGACCTCGAGGAGGGCACCTGGCAAGAAAATTAGGGCACCTCCACCTTTCAAAGTTCCTTTGTGAGCATTTAAGACATACACTGAAGCAGCAGAAAGCCTCCTTACTAGGTCAGGGAGGTCCAGATTCTGCTGGAGCAAGATCAGGGCACTGTGAATCCCAAAGGAACGATGGGAGAATGGGAGGGAGAGGGAAGCATTTGTGTTCCAGCTGCCTGACTGGGAACAGGAGAATTCTGCTCCCCAGCAAGCCCGTTTTGCCCTCTGCATCACCCTCCAAGCACTCTGAAAGGCCTGTCAGTCCTCCCCAAGTGCAGCCCTCTGACACAGTGACTCATAGGAAAAGGTTCCACGTGTTTTGAACCAACTGGTCCTTGGGCTCTCAGCCCAGAGCTGCCTCATCCTTCCATTTCAGTCAAGTGCAGCTCAGCCCAGCTCCAGACCCTGCCAGAAATTCTGCCCATTGCCTCAAAAGGGTCTCCAAATACACTGCACTTCGCAGCATCTGTGAGGAATGGCTTCCAATTAAGCACTTTGAAATATTTATGACTGACTGTTAAAGAGCAATGGCACGTAGAGAATATGATTTGCTCCTCTGCCCCTTAATTAACAATATTTCAATAGCTGGGCGATGCTCAAAGTGTGAAAATCCCACTAAAATGCAGGCATTTATGGCTTTTAAATTGATATCTCAAGAAATTAGTTTGATTTTAGCACTAACTGTGCACGCTGTTATCCTCCACTCCATGCCCAGCTAACACAGAAAAAAGGTTACCCTTAATTATGTGCACAGAGAAGCAAAGAAATGGTTGATTTTTGGAGTCCTAAGACCTTAAAATTTCTTTTTTTATCTATACCATCTACTCCCTGAGAAAGAGTTTGGAATAGAACTGGCCAAAACAAAGCATTTTAGCCACACTGACAGCCTTCTGTCATTTCTATTAGTTCCCCTTTTTCCTCTGCTGCCTGTATTATTTAATAAATTATTTATGTGGCTATATTTCAATCTCACAGGTGTTAATGAACCTATTCTTGCAGCTGTCCCAAGGGACAGGCACATCTCTGCCACAAAACCCGAGGAAGTCACAGTATGAAGGGACAGGTCAGCATAATTACGACCCCAACCCAGCTTTCCAAGTCCCAGCTACAAACCAATAAATATTAACAAGCCCCCCCCCCCCCCCATAAAATTAAGCAGCTCTTGAAAAACAACCTAGGGAAAAAACAAAACCCAGTGTACAGGAGATGAGTGCTGGCTGCGGGATGCCCGTTTCAAACAGCTGGCTGGGAGATTTGCCTTTCCCCAGGGGGGCAATTATCTCCCAAACTCCAGAGCAGGACACTGGAAACAGAGCTCAGGGATGTCATTCCCAGGGAGCAGAGGCAGGGATGGCAGCCTGTTGGAGAGCCAGGGCTCTGCAGGATCTGCAGGCAGGTCGTGACCCGGCACTCCGAGAGCCGCGCGACGTTCCTGGAGATGCTGCTGATTGTCCAAGTGCCCCTTCTCTGGGCCAGCCTGGGAGTTTGGGGATTGAAAGGGGCAATGAACTCAACTCAAAGGAGCTGGCTCAAGCAGTGACAGCAGGAGGAATTACATCCCCAGGGTTCATTACAGTCCAAGGGCTCAGGGGCCTCCTCTGGCTGCCAGACCACCCTTCAGCTCCCGCTGCCACAAATTATTCCAAGGGCTTCCCACAATAACAGGATCCACATTAAGACAGATCCACTCTTTGCTATCACCCCCTTCCCCCCCCAAAATGGCACAAAGGTAACTCCTCATCCTGTGGCTCACATCCCCCCCCCCCCAGGCAGGCAGAAAGGGGGTTCTGGAGACATGTTCTGGATGACATGTTCTGGAAACATGAACAGGGTCACAACATCAGCTTCTCTTTATCATTTCTTCACCCAAACACCACTTCTAAGATGACCAAGTTTTCATCTAAAAATCTAATTTCCTCTGAAACTCCCTGAATATTCATGCATGGGATAGCAAAAATCCCAGACACAGTCAGGTCTTTGTTTTGGAAAATGAGCAGCTGTGTGTATTAATTTTGCAAAAATTCAGATGTCCACATTCAGCATGTGCCCTGTTAAAGGAGACAGGTGCCCATCCTGCTGATAGAACAGGGAGAAGAAGAGATCTTCCTTTGAGATTGTGAAGGAAAGGTGCAGTGTCAAGCCAAAAGTGATGACTCTGGCTGAATTCTCCTTCAGGAATCAGTTCTGGAGCAATAAACTCCAGGAATGAGTCAAAGGACTATGTGGCCCTGATCTCAAATATTCCACCAAGTTCTCTACTCTCAGTGTGGAAGGAAGCACCTTCCTGGAGAGGTGAAAATCACTCCCTGAGAGGCAGCAGAAGGAGAAGGGGTTGCCCGAAAATGTGCCCTCGCTCTTTACTTCACAATCAGAACAACTTTCAGTCCTTCACAAAGAAAGCAAGAAAGAACCAAGTCCAGCACATGGCCTTAGAAAGTAGAGCATTTTTCCTAATCAACCACAAGGGAGTTTATTTCTACCATTCCAAGTAACCACTGGCTATGGCAGCAACCCCAGTTATTACAACTGTTCAATTCATTTTCAATAAAGGTGTCACAGAGCCATGACAAAAAGTCAGCACCAGCTGCCAAACAACACAACCCAAGGAATGCTAAACCCACAGCAGAGTGGGCAAGATAAGAATCAGTTCTTATTCCTCTGTGAAATGTTCCTTTTGTGCTCTCCTAAAAGCACCTCATCCCAATAATAAAGCTGGGTCAGAAAACAGCCACAAGTGTTAATCAATACCTCACAGAAATATTATTTACAGACAGGTTAAATAATTGCTAACAAAGAGATAAATGCCAATCCAGTTAGACCAGAAGAAAACATATTATCCATCAGTGGCTACAGTGCTCCAAGACTCCAGAAACTTGGGAGAGAAAAGAAGCTATTCATAAATTTGTTTGGTATGGTCCCTGTGCAGAAACCTCAAACACTTATTACAGATAATATCTCCCTCCCCCTAGGTTATTTGTCTAGACATATTTTAATTAAATGCCCTAATTCTGGTCACTGATGTGGTGGAAATTATTTAGTTTAGTTTAACGAGGTCTTTTGGTCTGCACTAGTCCAGCTTCCAGAAGGACAACTCCCAGCCCACGAGTCAGATGTTGAGCTGGAGTGGATAAAACACAGGCACCAAGGTGGAGTCAAACATCTCTGACACCTTCCAAGCACATGCAAAATGTCAACCCTCCCACAGGATCACACAGAAAACCCCAGAAAGACCCTTTTGTTCTGTGGGAAGCCACCGGAAGCCTTCACTGGTGGGTTCTTTGTACGAGCTTAGGAAGTGAACTGCATCCTGCACACAATTCCCAGAACCTCCAGCGAGCCTCAAAGGCAACCCAGGAGGGATAAAACACGAACCCACTTCATGTTTGAGCTGCTCACATGGCCTGGACACTCTCTGTGGACAAAGCACTCTGGAATCCAGATCCCAAGATTGGGTTGTCCTCGTGTGCCCCTTGGAAGTTCAGTCTCCCACCAGGAACATGCTGCTGGTGGGGGGGAAGGAAGCAGAGCCACAACCCTCCAACACTTCCCTGGGACAGCCAACACTGCAAGACAAACATGTAACATCATGAAAAACTGGGTTTCAGACCTCTTGCATTCAGACCTGGTAATAAATTCCACCCACACTTCGACTTCAAAGTACAACTGGACCTACGAGTTTGTTTAGGCAGTAAAA
The DNA here is from genome assembly GCF_025592945.1 of Manacus candei. NCBI lineage: Eukaryota > Metazoa > Chordata > Aves > Passeriformes > Pipridae > Manacus > Manacus candei. The sequence goes on from NW_026138070.1 coordinate 5,976,649, forward strand.
GAGAGATTTCCAGCTTGTCACAAAATCCCAAGTCAGATATAAATTAGGGAGCAGGGAGTCTCTGGATATGTGTCCATATGGGAAGGTGAGCACTCTCAAAAGACTTTCCCCACACTAAGCTACAGATCTGTGTTTTCATCATGGGAAAGGTTTTCCAGCAGAGAAGGGAAACAGGTTCCTGACAGAAAGTGCAATCCCCCAGCCCCCTGTCCATGTTTCCAGGCGAGTTTGCAATTCCAGGCTACACTATCACACATTTTACAACAATATCTGCTACTTCACTTAGAAAAACAGCAGAGTGACAGCACAGATTGCACGGGCTGATGGATCACAGCTGTCCCTATAAACATGGGAAAGCCAACCTCCCTCATTTCAGGAGTGGCCCCTTCAGTTTAGAACTGGAACACAGTGCTAAAGGAAAGAGAGAGGTGGTTATTTTATTTACTCCAACGCTCCTGAAGAACTATAAGCAAGAAGAAAACTGCAGGGACTCACTTGGGTACCTGACACAGGGTTTTGAGTTATTTATAAGGAAATATTCATCCAAGCTATTCTTGTTCAGGGCATCCCCACAAGATCCAGCAGCACTGAAGGACACAGGAATGCTCTGTTCCCCCCTTTTCCCCAAGGTTTTCCATCAGATCACCAACTCCTTGTTCCTCACACAGCCAGGCACATTTGCCAACAGCTCTTCAAGCCACCCATTTAAGGAAAATTAAACTCAGATAGGTCTAAAACACTGAACCATTCAGCTGAGACAGGGAGCAAGCTTGCCAAGAACTGCCATGCACTAAGAAATGGTGCTCCTCCAAATACTGCCCTCATGGAACTATTATCCAGGAGCTGGAAAAACACCCAGGGAGCCTGTTCTGGGAGAGGCCCCATTAGCACAGGAGGTACCTGCTCTTTACCTGCCCAGCTCTGCCTGTTTGGATCCCCACCTCCCACTCTTGGGAAAAAAAAAAAAAAAAAAGAGTCATTTCAGCAACCTGAGAGGCTGCTCAGAGCAACAGCTCAGATAAAAGGTGCTGGGATTTTATGCATCACAGGCAGAGAACTGAACCTTCTCCATATGCAAAGGGAAATGCAAACCTTTCATTCCAAACCTGCACCAGCCCAAGTGCATTTGACTTCTAAATGAGTATTTCACAGAATCACAGAATGGTTTGGGTTGGAAGGCACCTTTAAGATCATTTCATTCCACCCCCTGCCTTGGGTTGCTCCAACCTGGACTTGGACACTTCCAGGGATGGGGCAGCCACAGCTTCTCTGGGCTTCCTTTTTGCAAGAATGAATCACAGAATGGTTTTGGCTGTATTTCCGTGTTTCAGGCTGTATTTCTGTATATCAGGCTGTATTTCCGTGTTTCAGGCTATATTTCCTTGTTTCAGGCTGTATTTCTGTATATCAGGCTGTATTTCCATGTTTCAGGCTGTATTTCTGTATATCAGGCTGTATTTCCGTGTTTCAGGCTGTATTTCCGTGTTTCAGGCTGTATTTCCGTGTTTCAGGCTGTATTTCTCTATATCAGACTATATTTCCATGTTTCAGGCTGTATTTCTCTATATCAGACTATATTTCCCTGTTTCAGGCTGTATTTCTCTATATCAGACTATATTTCCCTGTTTCAGGCTGTATTTCCCTGTTTCAGGCTGTATTTCCCTGTTTCAGGCTGTATTTCCCTGTTTCAGGCTGTATTTCCCTGTTTCAGGCTGTATTTCCCTGTTTCAGGCTGTATTTCCCTGTTTCAGGCTGTATTTCCCTGTTTCAGGCTGTATTTCTGTATATCAGGCTGTATTTCCATGTTTCAGGCTGTATTTCTGTATATCAGGCTGTATTTCCATGTTTCAGGCTGTATTTCTGTATATCAGGCTGTATTTCCATGTTTCAGGCTGTATTTCTCTACATCAGGCTATATTTCCATGTTTCAGGCTGTATTTCTGTATATCAGGCTGTATTTCCATGTTTCAGGCTGTATTTCCCTGTTTCAGGCTGTATTTCTCTACATCAGGCTATATTTCCATGTTTCAGGATGTATTTCTGTATATCAGGCTGTATTTCCCTGTTTCAGGCTGTATTTCCCCGTTTCAGGCTGTATTTCTGTATATCAGGCTGTATTTCCCTGTTTCAGGCTGTATTTCTGTCTCTCAGGCTATATTTCCCTGTTTCAGGCTGTATTTCTGTCTCTCAGGCTGTGTCCTGCCCAGCTTGGGACACACAGCAGGGCTGCCAAACCCTCCTCCCAAATCCTATTAGAGAAGCCAAAGCCATTTGCCGTATCAAGCTCCAACTAATGAGAAGAGCCCAAACTCAAGTTAAAGCCCCCAAATCCCATCTGCCAGCGGAGCCACAGCTCAGGAGCCAGAGCAGCTTTTCCCAGGTCACACTTTGAATTGACCCAACATCAGCTGGAATGTCTAAACTCCAAAGTTTCCCTCGCTGCTTTTGTCACAAACACAGTGAAGAGCAGCTGAACGAGCTCCAGCTCGACCAATCCACCCCCAGAAATCCTCCCATAAATAGCTTCCTGAGCTTCCCAAATCCTATTTTTTGCAGCAGGATACCAATAGCTCCTCTCCAGAGTAAAACTCCACTTTGTCATTTCCTAATCCCGAGTTCATTGAGACACACAACCTGCTCTTTGGCACGGCCAGATAAGAGGAGCCCCCATCCCAATGGGGTTTGTAATCTGGCCACTCTTTATTCCAGCTCTGGCCCTGCCTCCAACTCATTTTCTGCCAGGGGCTGGGGGAACAGCAGCACCTCTGGGACTGCAGCACTTGCCAGTGGTTATCCAACCAACCAGGGGCTGATTTCTTAATTAGTGATCCCTGGAGTCTGGAGAGGGAAACAGAAGCTATTAAAAGGAGACAGCACGGATGAGAAGGGGGGCCAGGGGGATGGCAGGGCTGGGAATTCAACTTTGAAACACAGGCTGGTTGTTTAAATTTGCCCAAAGACATCCTGAGTGCCTTATCCTCAGGCAAAGGTCTAGCTGCTGCTTTTCAAACCACTACCCAGGAAGCCACCAAAAATCCTTTTAAAAGGCAGGCTGTCTGGTGGGGAAATCAGAAATCCACATTAAGCACAGGATCCTGAAGAGGGCTGACAGCTTGGCAGCATCTCAGGACTTTCTAACACAGAAATCACCTTCTGACCGTGTCCTGAGTCACTGTTTTCCAAAGGAAACCTGTCCCTAAGAAAACACGGCGACCACAGGAGGCACTGTCAGGTTCTCAAACCCCAGAGCTGCTTTACTTCACCTCAGCAGACCCCGTTCTCCACCCCTAGAGACACAGCTTTTCCTGGTGGCACAGGTTTAATAAAAGTTCAGATTTTGTACCCAGCCTCCCACAACACCTCTTGGATGGTACCTGACACCTGCACTCCCAGCTTCACCCTCCAGAGAGTGAATCATATCGGGAAAGGAATAATATATTTTCAAGAGCATTTTTGTTTTGCATTTATATCTCTATACTTCCTACCCTTAGAGAAAAAAAATGTCTTAAGACTCCATGAGCTGACAGATGTGCAGGTCTCTGCTGGTGTTATTTATTTTACCTGGCTGCTGCAAGCAAAAAGAAAACACTGTAAAAAAGCGAGACCACGTGAAGGTGAAAAATCAGAAGTCTTGGCAAGGAAAAGTCAAGGTAGCTCTAGGACTACTTTAAGTTTTTTAAGAGCTAAAGCAAATTTTAAAAGCCAGGTTTTCCATGAGCAGCCTGAGAGAGCTGGTACCATTTAGTGCTGTTCCACCATCACTTAACCCCACCAGACCCCCTCGGCCATGGAAGTTCACAGGAATGTCCCATTTGGGCACAGTTCTAAAGCCAGTTCCTGATTTGCATGACATTCCTCCAAAGAAATCAAACCCAGAGAGCTCTAATGGTGATATTCAGCCTGCTCTGAGAGTTCACAGTGCCCCAGTTATTAACTGACATATTGTAAAGCTGGGAATCCAGAGACAAACCACCACTGGTAGGAGCCCTCGGGATAAAAGGAGAAGGGAACAGTAAGACCCAAGAGTTTCTAGGACTATAAAAAAAAAAAGAAGGGTCTTATTTTGCTTAATTTGAAGCAACACATTTTATGGGAATGACAGTGATAGACTCAAGGTTGTCAAAACCAATTGCATCCCAAAGCAATCACTGGAAGGAACCTTCAGTCACTTTGCCAGGCTTGGCTACAGAATTTTGTCATGAATTTCTTCTTGCACCCAGTAAGTCCCAGGCCACAGGCACAGAGAGGGATTCTACCTTCTACTCACTCATTTCCTATTACTTTCTATTATTTTTATTTCAGATAAAGAAATATGTGTGCATACAGAACATGTAAAGGTGGGGATCCAACCTCTCTCTCTTCAACAAGTTTTAAAGCCTGTTATTTATTCCATGATCCTCTCATTCAAAACAAAAACCAAAACCCCAAATCCCTTCAATTCTGCCTGTCCTTATGTTTGTTTCTTTTTGTTCAGCTACCATGTGAGTTCTTCAGAATAAGGACTGTTTCCTTACCAGGAGCTGACACAAAACATCTCCACAAAGGCTCCCTCCCTGTGCAAACAAACAAACCTGTTGTATTTGTCTCTGACTCCTTTTTTAAAGAGCAAGTGCAATTCAGCAGCAACTCACAGGCCAAGGCCAGGACAGACCAGCCAAAGATGTGCCCAAAAATTACCTGCAAGGAGGTGCCTCCAAAAGCTCAGCCTCTGTACCCTTCAACAGGAGTGGAATTCCCAGTTCTTTTTTTGCTCTGCTTGCTGTTATCCCCACAACTAAAGTCAGCTTGGCACTAGGGCTGCAAAGCTGCCCTGCAGCAAAGGATAATTCACAGTAGCATTATCTTCAATTCACTGGCTTACTGGTAATTTGGGCTGAGCAGGAGGGAGGGGGGGGAGAGTGTTAGACAAAAATAAGCAGATGACAAATTTGCTTATTAACCGCAGAGAATATGAGATGCACCAAAAAAAAACCTAAGGAGGGAGGAGGGATGGAAAGCAGGATGCGAAAGAAGGAGGAGCTGGAGCAGCCTGGCTGATGTCAGCCATGAAATGCAAGCCCTGCTGCCACGATTGGAAAGGCAGAAAGGCAGAGGTTTTGATATTTAACTGTTTGGTTGCTCTGCTTCAGCTGCACTGTCTGACACCACGTCAGGAACAGGGTTCCCACGTACCCTACAGGTGATTCCTACGGGCTGGAGGCCCAAAACAGCACCGAGAACAGGGAATAAATTCACTCTGCACGGAAAACTTCACTCAAAACTCAAAGCTGATCTTCACTCCAAGTCCACCAGGACACAGACTGTGAAACCAGTCAGTCACCAGGAGCTCCTCACAACGCTCCAGGGCCAGCACTGCCTTTACCTTTCCCCCAAATCCCCAGAGCCCTGTGAAAGGCACATTCTGTACCCTTTCAGGATTCGTTTGCAGTGCCAGTGCAGGCAGTGAGGATTTTTGCATACACTGAAAGAAGGAACTCGTCAAGCATGTCTGTGAGCATTGCACTTGCTCAACAATCTCTGGTGACTCAGGATCCCCACATATTTACCTCTGACATCACAAATCCAACCTCTCCCCTTGGACTCAGCATTTAAGTGGCATCTCTAGTTACAGACAACATGGTTGGTCCAGAGATTCCTAAATATTCATGTTTTCTGCAGCTCTCCTGCCTTGCCATCACTTGCTGCCACTGGGCAGCTTTATTCCTTGTTAAGAGCAAAATGTAATCACTGTCAGGCACTCCTTTGCATCTTCTTTCCCAAATAAAGAAGAACTTTATCCTGCATCCATAGTCCCTCCTCACCTCTGCACCAGGCAAGTCTCTGGGCTCAATTAATTTCATTTCATTTACTGTACCCTTTTTTCAATTTGGGTCTGTAACTAAAACAGGTCATAAATTACAACTGGAAATGAACATATTTAAAAAGCAGTCGTCCCCCCCCAAAAAAGTCTTGCAAATCCACTTTTTCCCCCCTCAGTTCTGTTTTTAATGTGTTGCCAGATTGGTTTTACTTATTCATATCATTCTAAAAATTCCACCACAACAGTAAATTCTATGGAAAATGTGACATGGGTACAAATGGAACAGTCACTGGTCAGTGCAGAGAACTTCCACCACAGTGACTGCCAAAAAACCAAGGCAGTAGACATGTAATTTTAACATGTTCACAGTCTCCTCCAAAGGTACAAGTCCTGTATATAAATTAGGTGAGGCACAAGTTTAACTGGTTGTAATCTCAGGGAGTAGATCCCTTACTCAAGGTCAAATACAGAGTAGCTGGAAAAGGGAAAACTGAACTCAAACCTCAAATCCCAACCCGGTGCCTCAACCCACACAGCCCGTTCTTCTCCTCACATTCCAGAGGGAAGGCAGACAGGAGGCATTGAAATATTGCAGGTTTCAGATAAGATTTAACCAAAAAACCTCTTATTTTGAGCCAGTTTTCAAATCTATCCCTTCCTCTTCGACTTTAGGTGATGAGTTCTTGGTTTGAACAGTTGTTAAACAGTTGTTAAAACACAGGCTCTTGTCCCTCTTCCCCACAGTGGCAGGTGGAAGCAAACATTGTCTGCACACACACTCACTAAGGGTGTTCCAAACCTATCTCCTTCTTACACCTCAGAAATGCAAAGGTAGGTTTAAAATAAACAAATAAATAAAAATCTGGAGGGTCCCTTGTAGGGCTGATCCTCCCAAACTGCTGCCCAGCCTCTATAGGGCACTTCTTCCAAAATCAGAGATATTTTGAACATCCTCCCGAATGGTTTTCATGCTTTATCTTACCAAGGCCACTGAAATAACCAGAAATGATGGTTATTCCCTCAGTTACTCACATTTCACATGGAAATAAAAGCCACAACAGGATCACAGGGCAGCTATTTAGGTCGTTCCTTCCTCGAGCACTGTGAAGTCCTCTGTGTTTGCTCAGCAGCTTGTCTCAACTGATTAAACTCTGCAGCAGGAATTGCAGGACAAGCCTTCTCTGGGAAGTGGGACCCCAAACCAGCATCAGCAAACTCACCAGTGACACCCTCAGCCTTCCCCAACACGCTCATTAATCCCCGAGCTGGTGCTTAATTACTTTGGAAAGTGGCATTCCAGTGGCAGGGGCAGCCCAAATGCCCTTTGCTCAAAGGCAAGCAGTGGAAAGATGGGAAAAGCAGAGTCTCTGCATCAGATAAAAAGCTTTCCCTGCACAGAACATGGAAATCTTCTCTTGGGTCTGATGCTGAGGGAGTTGAAGGCTAAAGGAGGACTCTGAGCCCATCCCAGATCCCACTGCTCAGACATCCACAGTGGAAGAATCACCTTGACTGATCCCAAAGAACTCCCATGACCAAGCATTCTTCCCTCAAACACAGACATTCTCCACATTCCACCCCCTCTCACCAGGAAGTTCCTTATTGCAAAGGAAACCTTCCAAATCCAGTGTAATTTATATCCTTACATATATTCATACCCAAAGTCTGGGCTCTCAGAGCTTGGAGCATCTCAAACTCCTGTTCCCAGGAGCACTCCCAACAAAGGGATTGTTGGTATCCAACAAAACCTGGGCAAATATATTGGTCAGAATAACCTGTCCCAAAGCCCACCAGAATTAACTATTCATTGTTTCCAGGTACCATGAAGGAGTTTGGGAGCAGGTCCTTGTAAGGTGGGGGTGTAACACCCTGGAAATTCTGTATTTTTCAGCTCAGATGGGAGTGTATTTTCACTATATTCTGTTCTCACACATGCAGAGGACAAAGCAATCTGACCAAATCATCCCACAAAAATAAAGAGGGTTATAAATATCCTTTTCTTCCCAGTAGGAACAACAATGACTAAAAATGGCTTACTGCACTTCCACAAAACACTGTATTGCTGCTGGACAAGACTGTGATCCTTCCCTGAGTTTCAGTCCAAGCAAAACCTGTCACCTCAGGGTCATTACCAAGCTTGGGAAAACACACAAAATTCAGTATCTAAGAGGATTCTCAGAAGATACCCTGAGATTTGCAGGTTTTCTGGACACACATGACCTCTTCACTTCTTCCTCCAGAAGAGGATCATCTCTCTGCCAATTTTGGGAGGGTGTGTAAGGACAGGAATTCTCATTTTTGTGTCCTCTCAAAGCAAAAGAAGGTCAGAAAACAGTGGGAGCTGCCATGAACTGGGGGAGGGAGGGGTGAAAATCTGATGTTACTGTCAACAGATGCTGCTTTCTGGAAAAATTCTCTTATGAATTTGCCTTAACACGCTGATTTTTAGGCTGATTAAAACCATGATGAGGAAATATCTTCCAAAATACCCAAACTGGCTATTGAGGGATTACACCTGACACAGTTCCAGGCATGTAGAAGGTGTCAGCATGTTGGGAGGTAACCTCAGGTAAGTCTCTGTATCATGGCATTGGAACATGTAATTATAACTTTCACTGTCAGCAACAAGCTCTTAAACAGACATTTGGATTTAATTCCTATTAGGCTTCCATCTGCAATAGGAGCTTTGTGAGTTAAAGTAATGATGAAGAGCAATTTAATTGTCTGTATTCACTGATAAATCTTTGGACGGGACTAAAATAAGGAAAAAAAAAAACCTGTTTGGAACTCTTGGATGGGCAGGACTGCTTTTCTCAACCCTAATGGGGAGATTTTCAGGAGTGGTTTTCCTCTAACTCCACTGGAATTACAGTTAGACCTGCCCTAAATGATGATGAACAAACAGCACATTTTGCTGGGAGAAGAAAAACAGATGAGTTTAATCATCTGTCCAGATTCACAGCACCCCGACCAAGAGAATAAAAACAAGGACAGATTAAACAAACAGTCAAACTGATCTTAGAGATGGGTCAGGAATGCTCTGCTCCCCCTTTTCATTTTTCCCAGCTGAACTCCTCGGTGCCTCTTGCCTGCAAACAGCTCTCTGGAACTGGGGGTTGCACACCCAACATCTGGCCAAATTCTCCAGAAACAGCTGCACTTAAACTGAATTTCCACGTGTTTTCCCCATGAGCTACACGGAGGAGGATCTCAAAATGCTGGCTACTGAAGGGCCACTGCTCTGACATTGCACCAGAGGAGGTTCATCTGCAGATCACACGAAACATCCCTTGCAGGACTTCCTTAATTACCACTCAATTAGAGTACACAAAGCAGGCATTGGGCAAAGGATGAGGCACCTGGCTTTTTTTTTTATTTATAAATAGAAAAGATGCCATGCTGGATATTAATAATGAGCCACTAAACTGCACCAGGAATATTTCTGCTCAGCCGCTTTAAAATACCGGATTTCGACCAACTTAGGAAGGGAAGCAGGGCAGGAACATGGAAAAGAGAGTGAAAATTAGCCAGAATTTAAGGGAGGGAAAACAATCGACATTTAAAAGGCTTTCACGTAGAGATGAAGGCAGAAAAATCCGCTGTTGATCATCTCAAGCGCAGCAACACATCAGTCAAACACACGGGAACCCCAATTGTTGTGGGGGGAAAAAAAAAAAACAGAGAAAGGAGGGAACTCGAATTCTCCAGATGTGCAAATTGAAACCTGTGATTCCTGAACAAGATAAAGTGCAGAAGAACGGGGAGAGGATTCTGTGAGTGATGCCATTTACAGAAAAAAAACCCCCCCAAACCTATCTGTGTTTCACAAACGCCACTTTGCCAACCTTCCCTCCTGGCGGCGCCGGGGCACAACAGCTGGAATAAATGAGTGGTGCTCGCGAACAATTCCCTGGAAGCGCTAATCAGAATGCTAATTGCCCAGCCATGGAAACACCTCTCGGGCTGCATTTCAAGTGAGAGTCTGAAACGCAGCAGTGCTGAGGCTATTTTTGAAGATGCCAGGGCTCTCCAGCTCCAAGGTGAGCAGGATCCTGCTGCCCACCTCCCAGCCGTGCCATGGAAACCCGGGCAGGCTTGAAGACTGGGTGGAAATGAACTCCTTAATTCCAGATTTTCAACCTGTTCCATGGCTGGTCAAAGCCCTGCCTGTGGATCTCCTGGTGCATCTGGATCTCCTCCTGGTTCCCTGTTCGCTCTCTCCTGTGGCGGGATAGGATGGTGATAATCCTTCAAGAATTTGTTGTTAAATTAATCCCACTTAATTCAACCTACTTGCCAGGCAAATTTTAATTAAGAGATACAGCAAGCCCACAGATAAGTTGCTGAACTCGACTCCTACGGAGATGGTTAATGTTTCCTCCAACAGCTGCACAGCCTCTGTGGATCCTCAATCCCAAACAAATCCACCTGAGCACCGGGAAGAAAAAAAAAAAAAACAAGAAGAAAAACAAAACTCTGCATACACTACATGGAGGTGCTCATTAAATGAACAGTAGTAAACTTGTTTTTCTAACTTGTCCCGCTGCAGATCACAGCCCACAGGAAGCAGACCAAACCTGATGTGTCCCTTTAGCATGTTTTCATAGCATTAGCTTTTAATAAATATAACATACTCCACCCTCGGAGCCGAGCAGGGCTCGGGTTCCAGCAGAAAAAGTGGTTGTTCTAAATATTTAGATTACATTACGGCTGGGACATTAAAATAAGCAGTGGCTTGTGCTGCATGCAGAGAGCTATCAGAATCAGCCTGGCAAAGTATGTGTCAGCTCAGCCGCTGTGGCTGCAAAGTAGGAGCTCTGAGGTCTGTCAGCCCCCTGTTCTTACACTTATTTTTTATTATTTGTGCTGCAACAGTGCTTTCTGATGTCAGCAAACAGAAAAGCACCACAGTGTTAGATGCTGTGTGAACATAAGCAGTGTAAGTCTCCAGAAAGTTTATGGATTTCGGCGGGGAAAACGGGGAAAAGCCGGGAAAAATGAGGGCTACTCTCATCAGGCAAGGACCAACACAGCCTGTACTCCACTGTGTCCAAGTGCTTTGCTGAGTCCAAGCCTAAATACAATTTTTTTTTCTATTTCCAATTCTCAATTCAGTGCTTTAATTATGCAACTATCCATTTTCTTCCACCAGGTAACAGCGCTCCAAGTTTCTGCAGGTATTAACAACTCTCCCTTCCAGCCTTAATTCTCCTTCCCCCTGAAGGCCTCTGTGTGGCTGCTCTTGATCCAGACATCAAGCCTAGGACCTGCCCTTGGTAATCCTGATTTTCAGACTATTATTCCAGATTTATTTGATGGAATCAAGACGAAACTTGGGGACCTGGGGACATGTTTCAGTGATGGCCTTGGCAGTGCTGGGTCAATGGCTGGACAAAGGGATCTCGGAGGTGTTTTCCAAGCTGCTCAAGTGTCTAACAGACCATGTGGAGAGGAATGAAAGCTGGGAAGAACCACGACCAACCCACTGAACTGTGCACTCAGTCACCATACTCGGGTTTAAGGGCTGCCTCAAAGAACTAATGAAAATCCAAGCACCTTCACAACTAATCTACTTAATCCAGCTGTGGGGTTTTGAGGAAAAGCTTCATTAAAAGCACTTCCCTCCCACTGCACTCGCTGCAAGTCACACATTTGAACCAGCACTGTCCACATGACAGCGAGGAACTGGCTCAAAATTCAGTGTATTGCAGAAAACAGTGATTTCACCAGGCTTTGGATCAGCCCCAAAGTGAGGGTCAGAGCTGCCACATCCCCTGCCGTGGGCTCCCAAGGCAAAGCTGGCAGCAGCAGAGGAGAAGGGTCGTGGATCTCACCCAGGAGGCTGGAACATGCCTCACATTCACCTCCCTGGTCAGCCCTGCCTGTTTACATCCCAGGAGCAGCTGTCCCAGCGTGACCTGGAGCCAGCTCTGGCTGTTACACAACCCACCATTCCTCCCCAGCCTCCAGACAGGCAAACCTGGCCAAAAAAAGAGGAAAAAAAAAATCCTTACAAGAAGCCCACTTGTTGCTCCATCTGCTGTTATCCCAAAGACATTGTCAGTAAACATGTCACAGAGGTCTGTGTGGTAAATCAGGAGGCTGGATGAGCAGCTGAAGCCCAAACCCTTTTTAACCTGAGCCCAAGTGAACTGCTGGGTTTTTCTCAGTCCAACTGGTCTGACCTCTAAATATCTACTACTGATGAAGCAGCCCTGAGAGAACAGAGAAAATACAGCACTGAGAGGACATAAATCCTCAGGAAACCTGCTCTGATTAGTTCTGCCCCCATGGAACTACTCCCTTAATCATTCACCTCTCCTAAAACCCCCCATTCTCTCTGTAGCATTGAGAGTACAAGAGACTACACAGGGAGGAGAGAGATGCACGTTGGAAAACAAGAACTCAAGAAGAAAATTCCACCTGGTTGCTTGGTGAAGATTGTCTTGCTTGTATTTCAGGACCAAACTTTACATGGCACACCTCTTTTCTGCTCATGTCCCTGCCCACCTCTGAGCTCTGTAACCTGGGCATCATCCTGAACCCTCTGGCTGCTCTCACATCCCACCTCTGTTCAGCTCTCACAGTTTGTGCAGCTCTTCCTGAAACTTCCCAGTCACACAGCTAAAATCCCTTGCCAGAGCTCTCTGCTCGTAGCAGTTGCCTCAACATCCCCTTGCCTGGTTCTGAGCCACCACAGCCTCTCTCTCTGTGGGCATCAATCCCTGTCACAGAGCTCAGCACAGATCATTTTCCTGAGCTGTTATTTTTAGCCCATGCCCCCTCTCTCTGCACATTGGCCTGCCAGCTCCGTGTTTTTCTAATGCAAATAAGAATCACTTGCCTGCATTTTATTCTGTTCCAAAAAAGACAGACTCCTACCTGTAACTGCCCTATATCAGCCTCTGTCACCTGCTTGCTCAGTTTTCAAACAAGGATGGAGGTTGGCATCCTTTCATGTGGCTCTTTTAGTCTCGAGAAGATCTCCTTAAAAACACCAGCAAAAATACCTCATTAAAATCCGTGTTGCAGTAACTACCCAAAAAAACACCCAGCCCAAATCTGTGCTCTCACTGATCCAGAGCACAGCAGAGTCCACCTAAAAAGCTGAATCCTACCTGCAAGCCCCTTTTGTCCAGTCTGCAGCATATCCCTGAATAAGCCTGGAAACAGTTTTCCAAGCACAGAACTCAGCCCAAAAACTTCCCCTTGACTTTAGACCTCTGTGGCAACTGATAACAAGAGAACAGGCAGAAATGAGGCTTCCAGGTTTTCATCCAATGTTCCTTTGCTTGCTGGATTTTTACAACAGCTTTCATTTAATGAGTGTGGAATTTTGTGGCTGTAACACACGAATTTACTGTTTTCCAAATTATATATGTCCAGTGTCCAAATGACACTTGAAATATCACAGAATCATGGAATGGCCTGGGTTGGGAGGGCCCTAAAAGACCATCCAGTCCCACAACTGTCTAAGCCTCATGGACTTATGAGCAACTCCTGCTTTCATTTCTACCCCTAAAAAATATCTCGGGGATATTTTTTTTTTTAAATATCTTGTCTCTAAACGTTTTCCCAATTATGAAATTATTCCAAAGCTCCATAGCTGTAGACAGATACCCGTCAATTAGGACTCCTGTATCTCAGTTATAACTCCTCCTAGGGCAAGGGTGAAAACAGAGATGGTGCATTCCCTCCATGAGAAAAGGCACAAAACAGTGCTTCTCATCTTCCTCTTCTATCCAAAATTGCCCCGTTCAGCTCACAATCCCAGTCCCAAACCGGATTCCTAGTGCTTTAAATCACATTTTCTTGCTCGTTTTCAACACCCCAGGTACCAAGAAAACCCAATTTCTGCGCAGAAACAGCTGCACCTAAAAGTGCAGTTTGAAAGGGAAGTTCTTTTGCTGATACCAAAGGAATGTTCAAAAAAAGCCACTCCTCAGAGTACTCCCTAAAGAAGTATAATCAAAGGAGTATTAGTTCACACAATGGAAAGAATGAGGAGTTGAACCTCACCCAGAAGGATGGCAGGACAGACACACTCTGGAATTCCATGGGCAGGGATTGCACAGCCCAGGACACGGGGACTGAACAGAGCAAAGGAACCACAACACTGCAGAGAAGGAATATTTATCAGTTTTTGGAAAGCCCCTCTCTTTCAGATGGTTCAGCTCTTCCTCTGAACCTCTCCTGCTCTCATCATGTCACAGCATCACATCCTACCCTGGACCAGAACTGAACCAGCAGCAACCAAGTCTCAAAGTAGGTTATTATACAGCAAAATTAAAACACGTGACTTATGGCAATGCCTGGATCATAATTCATATTTTTGGAAGTTAGTGATAAGTGTTTTACAAGCAAAGCTCTGGAAATATCAAATATTTAAAAGCAGACAGATAGGAATTCCTCTTGTAGGATCTGTCACGCAGATTCATTATGAATCATTTGGATCCCACACAGCTGTCACAATTTCAGTCATGAGAGCCCAGACATCACAAACTAAAGCTTTATTTTTAGATGGATTCGTTAGTTGTCATTTTTCAACCATCAAAGAATTAATGGGATTGCATTATATGTTCTTCTATGGCTCTAACCTTACAATCAACAACCTCAGTGATGGGAAGTGACCTCTGAGCTTTCCCCTGAGGAAAGAATCAGTGGCTGTAAGTAACTAAATCAGCTGATGACACAGAAACCACACCACAAACATCACCTTTTCTAAATTCCACTGCTGGTAGATACTGTCACATTAACGAGCCTGAGCCTGTAATGTCCCTGCTTCATTTCCCACCAAGCAGAATAAAAATAGAAGCTACAAAGCACTTCCAAGGGTTGAGTCTTAATGTCAGGGCACAGTTGGACATCCTGCATCACAGAAACAGCATCATGTCTACAGATGGAGTCAGCAGGAAAGCCCTGGCTTGCAGAATAAAGGCAGGGCCATCCCATCACAAGTTGGGGAAGAAGACACCCTTGGGAATGAACTGGCACGGGGAAAAGTGGTGAAGCAGTAAATTAAAAACTGTAACCAAAGTTCAGAAGGAAATACAACATTCCTGCACCTTTTCCTGCAGCTTCCAAGGAGCAAAGCTGGACTCAGCACAGGTACACAAAACACAGGACTGCTCAATTCCATAAGATATCCATGATGCAGCTCCATATCCCCAGCCCAACTCTGTTCCAATCCTTAATAACTCTTGTCTTTCATGGCTGGAAACCATTCAACACATCCACTGCTTCTGAGCACAATTATTTATTCCATTATTTCAGGATCCAGGAAAAGGCTGTGCCTTAATTACAACAACATGTGCAGAACTGCAAAGTCAGTTCCCGATCACTGGCTTCTCCAGGAGGCTCCGATTCTCTGGGAAAACATTTGCACTCCTAACACAAGGAGCCAGACCCCAGCTCTGCACAGCCCTGGAGCAGCAGTGGGAAGAAGAGAAAGAACACCAGGACTGCAGAACAACCACAGGGAAACCCCAAAGTGTCCCTGCAGGTCAGGCCTAAGGGCCACTCACAGAACACACAGAAAAGAGGTTGCTTTGGAGGGCATTTCCAGGCACATTGGGTAGAAACTACAGACAACAGTTTTGTTCTGGTTAGGGGCAACTACATCTAGAATTGTCTGTTTGCAACAATGAAAAGTATAAAGCTGTACCAGGGGAGGTTCAGGTTGGGTATCAGGGAAAGGTTCTTCCCCCAGAGGGTGGTTGGCACTGAACAGGCTCCCCAGGGTTTGGTCCTGGCCCCAAGGCTGCCAGAGCTCCAGGAGGGTTTGGACAGGGTGGGATTGCTGGGGAGTCTGTGCAGGGCCAGGGGTTGGACTCTGATCCTCATGGGTCCCTCCCAGCTCAGGATATTCTAAAAAAAAAGCTTGCAGACAAGATGATGAAAAAAACCCCCATGTTTGCTATCAACATTTACTAAGACAACTGAAATTCATCCAGGTTTTCCTATCATTTTTCTTTTGACTCCCTATTTTTCTAAGCGTTTAGGATTCAGAGAGGAACAAACACGCAAGGAACAAGACACACAAACCAAAAGCAAGCAAAGGTCTATCTGACAGCTCAGTAGCTTCCAAGAGTCCCATCTACAGAGTCACCTGGAGCTGTCTCAAGGCAATGGATCGTCACCCAAATGCTTTCAGCAGCTGCATTGGAGAGTATTATTTAAATGAGACAGAATTTACAGGTCAAGATCATCACCCACTTGCAGCCCTTCCATCTTCCATCATCTCCAAGACAACACAAGAATAACAGACCATTTTCACCCCAATTTTGAGAACCCCCTGCAGGGTTTCCTCTGCTCCCCGGTCCAAGCCCAAGAACATCCCAGACGTGTTAATGCCACAGCACAATTTATGTTTACTGATCCTAAATTTCTGCAGCAGAGGGAACGCTGCAGATGCTGCCTCAACGAACCCAACATCCTTGGGTGAAGCTGCACCACGAACACAACTCGAATTTCTAGGACAGCTGCAGGGTTTGTGCCTCCCTGTCACTCGGGGGCTGAAGGAGGGAAATTTACGGGGCCGACAATTTCAAAGGCGTTATTTTGGAAACAAACATTTCGCGTTGTTGTTGTTTCCCGGGGAAAAAAAAAAAATGTTTTCACGACTCAGAAGAAACAAAAAAGTCAATCCACCTCCTGTGGTAACGGGCCAATACCAACAGCTCCCCACATAAGGAATACGTGTCAACAAACAATATCCACATTCCACCAGGGGATAAAAACACAATCAACGTGAAAAGGCTCCGGGTCTCTCGGGTGAGAAAAGAGGCTGCACAACATGTAAAAGGATGCTTGGGATGATTTATCCCACCAAACATGAAACCTGCAGCTCAACCACGGCCTTATTCTGGAGTCAGGTCCATATTAGTTTCCCACAAACCTGTTCCCCTTTATTTTTTTTTTTTTTTGTTTTCCTGGCAAGGCATTTAACTGTGCAAAATTGCCTCGCCAGCGACAGATGTGAGTACAAAGAGAAGCGATTTGCTACAAAAGGATTAATACATTTTGAAAGTTACTGTCTGGCAACCTGTCAAAGGGACTTTTATTGGTTTGTTTTATTATGGCTGTCGATAAGCCCGGTGGCACACAACCCACGTTGGTGTGCAGGGAGCAGAACGATGGCAGATATCCCCTGGCTCTGCTCACAGCCCTGGCCTGCACCACCACAGAGGGCGTTTGAAAGGCTGGCCCTTGTCTTCTTCTCCAGCATTCCCAGCACGAGGAATGTGTGGGCAGTGGTGAGCAGGGCATGTGCCCTTGGAAGTGGACATCTGACCACTGGCCACTTGTGTCACCTGTTTGGCCACTGAGCATTTCATACCTGTTTGACCCTCAAGGATGTGACACCTGTGTGACCACCGAGGCTTTGACAGCACAGCCCCTGGAGCCCTTTGGCCACTGACCACTTCATACCAGTTTGGCCACTGACCATTTCACACCCATTTGACCACAGACCACTTGACCCCCATTTGACCACTGACCATTTCATACCTGTTCAACCAGGGACCATTTGACACCCGTTTGACCCCCAAGGACTTGACAGCTGATCGACCACTGACCTCTTGTCACCACCAAGCAACCCTTTTCACACCTGACTACTGACCACTTGTCACCTGCTTGGCCACTGACCATTTCATACCCGTTTGACCAACCTGTCACCCGCCTGACACTCAAGGATCTGTCACCTGTTTGACCACCGAGGATCTGTCACCCATTTGACCCCCAAAGATTTGCAGCCACTGCCTGAGCGCAGCCCCTGGAACTGTGTGACCACTGACCATTTCACACCCGTTTGACCACAGGTGCCATTTGTCACCTGTTTGATCAGGGACTGCCTGTCACCCCTTTGACCCCCAAGGATTTCTAGCTGCCGTCTGAGCGCAGGCCCTGGAAACATTTGGCCACTGACCATTTCGCACCCACTGACCACTGACCATTTCATACCCACTGACCACTTGTCTGACCACCGAGGATCTGTCACCCATTTGACCCCCGAGGATTTGCTGCTGCTGTCTGAGTGCAGCCCCCAGAACCGTGTGACCACTGACCATTTCGTACCCACTGACCACTCGTCTGACCCCCGAGGATGTGACACCCGTTTGACCCTCCACGATGTGACACCCGTCCGACCCCCGAGGATGTGACACCCGTCCGACCCCCGAGGATGTGACACCCGTCCGACCCCCGAGGATGTGACAGCCCGGGGACCCGCCGGTACCTCCCCACCCGCCCCAGGCACCCCTTCCCTGCGGCCCCGCCGTGCCCCCGATGCCCGGGCACTCCGCGGCCTCTCCCGGTTGCGGTGACAGCCGCGGGTCGCCCCTGCCCGGCCCGGGGGCAGCGCCGGGCGGGCTCGGGGGGCTCGGCGGGTCGCGGGTGCCGCGGGGGTGCCCCGGGCGGTCCCGAGCCGGGCTGGGCGGCAGCGCCGACCCCGCTCCGGGCACGGCCGGGCGCGCCCGCCATGTTCGCGGCGGCGGCGGCGGCTCCCGGGGCCGAGCGGGGCCGAGCGGGGCCGGGGCCGAGCGGGGCCGAGCCCGGCAGGTGCCCCGGGGATGCTCCGAGCGCTCCCGCGGGGGCTCCGCGATGCGCCGGCGGCGCGGCCGCTCACCCGAAATCCTGGTCCATGGACTTGAAGAAGAACTTGTAGCTGTGCACGGGCCGGTTGCTGAGGACATTTTTGAAATCGGCCAGCGTGACTTTCTCCGGCGGCACCGGCAGCTTCACCAGGTAGGGCGTCTCCTCCTCGTCGATGTGGTAGATGATCTTGGTCTCCGCCATGGGCGAGGGGAGCGGGGGCGGCCGGCCCGGGGCCTCCCGGCCGGCGCTCGGCTCCGCTCACGGCCTTCCCGACAGGAAGGGAGCTCCCGGCTCCCGGGATTCCGCTCCCTGCACTGCTCTCTAGCTGCCCGACCCGGGAACGGCAGCGCCGCCCGCCCCGCCCGCATCCTCCTCCCGCCGCCCCGCCGGCTGCCAGCGGAGCCCGGCCCGGCCGGGGGTGCGGGTCGGGGGTGCGGGGGGGTCCCGCGGGTGCGGGGGATGCGGGTCCGGGGTGCGGGAGGTGCGGGGGAAGCCCCCCCGGTGCGCCCTCCGCCCGCACCGCGCCCCCCGCGCAGCGCCCGCACCGCCCCCGCACCGCCCCCGCGGCACAGGGATGGGATGGGATGGGATGGGGATACCGATGAGGATGGGAAAGGGATGGGACGGGGAAGGGGGTGGGATGGAGATGGGAAAAGGGATGGGGATAATGGGGATAAGGATGGAAAGGGGAAAGGAAAAGAGATGGGGATGAGGCGTAACGGGACGGAGATGGGGACAGGAAGGGGAAGAGGAAGGAGGAGAAGGGGACAGGGATGGGAGCAGGGTCGGGGAGGGGGAAAGAGAAGGGGAGGGGATGGGGATGAGAACAGGGATGGGACAGGGAAGGCGGAGAGGGAGGGGAAGGGGATGGGATGGGGATATGGATGAGGATGGGAAAGGGATGGGAAGGGGGAAGAGAAGAGCACAGGGATGGGACGGGGAAGGAGAAAGAGAAGAGAGAGGGAAGGGGGTGGGATGGGGATGGAGAAGGGAAAAGGGATGGAGATGATGGAAAGAGGAAAGTAAAAGAGATGGGGATGAGGAACGGGACGGAGATGGGGATGGGAAGGGGAAGGAGGAGAAGGGGACAGGGATGGGAGCAGGGTCGGAGAGGGGAGGGGGAAAGAGAAAGGGAGGGGAAGGGGATGGGGATGAGAACAGGGATGGGAGAGGGAAGGAGGAGAGGGAGGGGAAGGGGATGGGATGGGGAAAGAGAAGGGGAAGGGAATGGGATAGCATGGGATGGGATGGGGAGGGGAGGGGAAAGGGACAGGGAAGGGGATGGAGAAGGGGAAGGGACAGGGATAGAGATCACAGAATCACAGCGCCCTGCTTTGCAGGTGATGGATTTGGGAAGAGTTCACCTTTATTTCTAGAAATCCCCAAAAGATGGCAACCAGAAAACGAACATTTCAGACCTTAGGTCTCAAGGAATCTTTTGTTCATTAAAAAAAAATCCTTCTTCAGGTAAATCCCAAGCTAATGGTGTTCTCTCTTCTGCCCTTTCAAAGGACAGGGACATTCACTTCTCAGTGTTCAGCTGCTCTCTGTGAAGGGGTAAATCACAGCTCAGTGACTGAATTACCTGTCACTGGAATGATTTCTCTACCAGCACAAAACAGAGGAGCCAACTGTGTTAGTGGCTCACAGAAGGTTTGTTAACATTATTGCTATTTATTATTTTCAGTTTTCTGAAAGTTTAATCATTACCAGGTCCCAGATCCTGACTGGGAACTTCTTTACCAACAGCACTGGATAATCCACAACTCAACAAGGTTTAACAACACTGAGAAACCAAAACATCATCACCTGCCTGCTGCCATTTCTGGTTTAGTGAAGGAATTACAAAATCCCAGCCACTGGGGTTCTCCACCTGATGTTCCTGCCACTCATCACTGCTAAATGGGAATGCTTGTGTGATCATCAAACAGGATAAACAGCAAGGTAAAGGTATGGCCTTAGTCCTCATCCTGTAACTAGTGATTTGGTGCTGGTTGAAGTCAGGAATGACCAATTTAGTGCATTGCAAAGAGTAATTTTCAAGAGTTGTTTCTATGTACATAAAAAACTTTTCAGGATGGTTGGTTGTTTCTCACTTTTTTAATTTTGGAATTCTGAGGACAGCAAAGATTTCTGTAAAAATATGTGTTCAACTTTCTGCCCTGTGTGTGCACACACGAATTAAGGCTCTGCAAGCCCCCAGGAGCACCCTTGGTGCAGAAAGTGCTCCATCAACCTGGGAATTCCACCACCCTTGAGAAACTCTGGGCAAGGGCTGGAAGGCTCCCTTTTGGCAGGACTGTAACTCTGGTACAAACTGTATTTTATGAGGTACTGACCTTTATTTTGCAGAATGAAACTCGGGCGAAATATTAACACCCCACCCTTTGGTCTCTTCAGCTGGTACTTAACGAGCTCCTGAGTTGCTCAGAGGCCCAGGTGGTGCCCACACAAAGGCTGAGGCTGCAGAGAGTCTGCTCTTGCTCTCTGAGCTTTGCTTTTACTCTTGACAACTGAAAATATAACGACTTGTCTAATTGTCAGATGACTACCTTGGAACAGGCACGAGAAGACTGGATCTGTGACTCACAAAAAGCTTTCTGTGTCCCCCTAAAGCACAGAAGAGAGGAGATAACCCACTTTCATGTTGCAGTCAAACCACAAGCTAATCCAATTAAAGAGAGGACACAGGAATGCAGGAAGACACCACTGGTCCATCAGGGCTAATATCTCGTTTCTTGCAGAGTTCAGGCCTTAACACTTCAGCAAAAAATAAATATGAGGCACAAAATCCCTTGCTAATAGTGCTGTGCTCTCTGTGATAGAGGAAATAGTCTTGCTGGCCCCTGCAGGGAGCTGAGAGTGTCCTGAGGCACAAAAGCTGCTCACCCTTTTCTTCATTTGTGCAGCAGTGCACTTGGTTGCCACACAGGGAATAAGCAAGGCCTATTTAAAAAGCCATCCTTTGAATTATAGCAATGGCTGTTGCTTGTCTCAGGGAATTCTGAGAGCTCATCACACTCTGGGTGCTCAGCAAATCAGTGTTTGTGTACAGGGACGTGACAGAAGGGAAACCAACACTCTGGGCACCCACTCGGAGATTTCAGGGGTATTTTTCATCCACCTGCAAGAATTTATATTTGTAAAAGGACAGAATCATCTTTCACTGGGAGGACCATTGGCAAGATTAGCATCAGTGCAGAATATGAACTAAGCACAGAAATGATCCTGAAACAGAAAGAGAAGCAGAAAAATATCACTGCAGGAACACATTTTGGATGTGATTAATAGGCTGCAGGCTGCTGCCAGGGTGGGGGATGTCAGGGGGATGCAATCCAAGGCACTTTACACTTCTGGGTCTGGTCCAAAAGATCTGCAAGTTGTTTTTTTTTCCCGTTTATTCTTCCTCTCTGTGCAGTGGTCCTTGGGCAGGACTCAGTCACAACAAGCTGACAAGGAAATAAAACCATTAAACACTAGAGGGAAGCAAAAGACTTTGAGTGCAGCTTCCTGCTCTGGAGCCTCCTGGGCAAAGCTCCCCCGGGGCTTCCCGTGCCACTGGATTTAAACACGGAAAAAAAACCCTGGGGGAAATGACAGGAGGTATTTGCAGTGACATTCCCAAAACCCCCCTTAGCTGAGGAATGTGTGTTACAGAGGGATATTGCCCTACAGGTCACATGGGAGGGGAAAGGAGAAGGATTGAGGACAACTTTCATGTTAATTTTCAAACAATTCCATGGGATCTGCACCTCATCAATTAATTTATTGGGTTGATCAGGACCCAAAGTGTTTTCTTTCCTCTGGGTTTCCTACCTCTTCTTAGCAGCTGCAGCACTTAAAAGAGTCACACTTCCTTTAAAAAAAGGAAGAGTCCCTTCAGCAATTGTCTTCAGAGCAGCTCATCTGCCGAGGGCCACCTACAGACCTCTAGAAAAGGAGTGTTTTTTGCTTAGGAATGTCTATTCAGGTCTTTATCCTGCTTCTCTCAGGTCCCCAGTGTTTATTCTTCCCCTCAGAAATTTGTTCTGTTAATGGCTTACAAGTAAAACTCCACTCAGACTGGGAGGCAGAAAGGAAATGGGGACAATCTGGACTTCGTTTCAGACAAGTGGGAGACAATGACAATATTTAATTTCAGTGGTCTGCAAAGCAGGCCCTGTGGGTGCTAAATCAGCTCCTCCTTGTTCCCAGCTGCTTTCCTGGAAAATCAGATCCGTTGCCTGGAGACAAGAGAAAAGTGATAAGATGCCCCAGCAATAACCCAGCAGAGACCAGTAAAGCCCCACAGCAGCACCAGAGAGGGTATTTAGGGTGGTGATTCACCCCAGGGAAGAGGTGCTATGGAATGGAGTGGGATTTCCAGCCAGGGAAGAGAGCAGGTAATACTTTCACCAGAGCTGGACAAGCTGGTCGATAATCTTCACTTGCTAAAGTTTGCACCTTTTTTTTTTTGCCACTTTTTAGTTCCATATCCTGCTTTGATCCTTCAAATTCCTGCCTCTGCACCGTCCATCTGAGCTGTTTCCATCAGTGTCCCTGGAAGAACTCTGGTGCCAGCTGGGATAGTGCTCAGGGGGTGGAAACCCTCCAAGAGCAGAATGTGCAGCAGGAACTTCGCAAGGTGTGAGTTCTGCAAGCAAAGAGGAATCTGGGCTGGGAGTGAAATAACATATCCCAGCAGGATGTGTTATCTTCCCTTCTGGACCTGCAAAATTAAATCCTGTGGAAGAGCTGCCAGCCTTCCCCTCTGATGGATGGTTTGAACTCCATCTCCAGCTGCGGATCCGCCCGTTACACAACACTTTTGGAGAGCTGCTATTTCTCCACGGGCCCCATGACCCTGTCAAATAATAATATCCCACGTGGAAAGGATATTGGAATCACTGGAATAACTTATTGAATCCAGTCTGCGCTTTGTAAAGCACTTTAGGATGCTCTGAGATGAAACACACTGCACAGCTCTTGGGAAGAATTAGCTAATGCTGGCTAATGGCTCAGGTAGCATCTCCAAAGAGCAAGAAATAAAACCAACCTTAGCTGGAAACTCCATTAAATTCTCCTTTATTTCTTAAACACTAGGAATTACACAGCAATGACAAATGGTAAAAGTTAAGCAACAATAATAATGAAAATTAATTCAGTTACAACAAATTAAAAAAAAAGAAAACAAACCACAAGCTTTCTGGACTAAGTCCTTCTCTCAGTCTGGAGAGGAAGCAGAGTGTGCACAGAGCTGAAAAGAGTCCAGTTCTAGTCTCAGTTTTAACCCCTTTCAGGGTCACTGCCAAACAGCCTTTCCTTGTCCCACACCAAGGGCTGACAGTCCACACATTATCCTAAAAGAGACTTTGATTTCTCTGCCCTCATTGAGCCTCGGTACTCACTGAGGAGGAACTGCTGTAAAAATTAGGGATTATTACTATTTTGACTAACTGAACATAAAATGCATGTCTCAGGAAGCCAGAGAGGCTGTGATGAGGCAAAGCCTGCAAAGTGACAGGCAAAGGAGTCTGTCAAGGTGCAGCATTTAATTGGTACAGGGAGAACATCATCTCCAATAACTCGGGCAAAGCACATTTACCAAAGTGCTACACACTTTAAAAAGGTGTTTCTCCACCAGAGGCAAGTTACAGCCCCAGATTAGGGAAAGAAAGGCTGAGATGAGAGAGAGAGAGAGAGAAAACCAACCTGTCTGGCACTGCAGTGAGTCTGTGGCAGAGCAGGGACAGAGAGCAGTGGTCCTGCAACTTGAACCTTTTAATTTTCACATGCAAGATCAGCTACATGGAACTTCCCCCCCAGTGCCAGAGACTGACAGACTGCAAAGTGCACTGTGAAAAACCTGAGTGGCTTCTCACCACTATTTAAGGGCAAACAGCCTTTGATAATCCCTCTGCATTAAGAAATAAACAGCCAGAACTCTTCAGTTTACCCTTCCAGTTGTCCTTTTCTCTTTTTTTTCAACAGTTTGAAAATACAGTTGGTTGTCCAGCAGTCTTGCCTAGGTCTCCTTCAGCCAGAATTTTGACACCCTAAATTACACACACTGGATGTGGCAGCTGTTTTTTGAAACCCACTGCTGTGATCAGCAGGCAAATCACTCAGCATGTCCCTCTCCTGAAGGAAAAAGGGCCACAGTCCCAACTTGACCAGCCCAGGGTTATGCTGACGTGTCTGACCATTACCCAAACTCCAACTAGTGATCAAAGCAAGGATGAGGAACTCATAAAGCTCTTCCTAGTCCTTGTTACAGAGAACATATTAATTTTTCTCCCCTTAAGCTATTTTGCAGCCTAGAAGTCCACTGAAGTATTTAAATGCCTCTGGAGCTTATGAGGAGCCCCACTTTGAGCTGGTGTCTCTGTGAGCTGTGCTCTGCAATTGGAACTGGCAAGTGAAAATCTCCAGCCTTTGACTCACAGACATGAAAGGGAGGGAGAGAGACATTAATGACAATTACTTGAGACTCTGCCACCCTGATGGAATAACCAGCAGGGCCTCCTGCACCTGCAGGAATGCAGCCTGGGTTTCAATCAGCCCCAGCCCTAAGGCAGGCTGAGAATCCCTGGCTGTTTTGGGGAGAAGAAGGCAAAAAGGGGCCTGGGACCAAGCCCAGACCCTCCTCTCCACTACTCATGGGTCTGCCCAACCTGAGCACTTCTGTAGAGGTGATTCTTAAAAGAAGAAAAAGGCAGTTAATTGCAAATCCCAAAAGGTGTCCAGACAGCACTGGAAAGCAAACTAAAGGATAAGGAACTCCACCTCTACTTACATTCTTTTATTATTTACCACTTGGAGGCATTAAAAATAAGGGTCCTCACTATAATTATTCTTTCACATAGACCCCACTAACAGAGAGAAGTATTGATATCTAAAAAAATGCACATGGACCGTTTTCTACCCCTATAAAAAGTGTGCTTTGAAGTCATGATGTCCAACCTTCTGAACAGACAGTACAGCTCCTCTGGCACACAGGAGGCTTCACCCACCACGCTTTTGGCAGAGCTGGGCAGCTGAGCTCAGCTTTTCAGGACCATCCCACCCAGTGCAGCATCCCTGTGACCTGCTGGAAGTCCTCCCCAGCCCTGGCACACACCAGGTGCTCGTGGGAGGAGGGACACAGAGCCTGGAATGGGATTTAGATGTCTAAGAACATTGGCATCAGTCAGACAAGACACCCAAGTTGGCAGGGGCAGAAAGAAAGGGGTCCTGGAGACCCTGCCCCCAGTTCCACCCAGTCACCAAGCCCACACTCAACCCCTCCCTCTGCCACTCTCTCCAGAGTAGGTTGGCAACCCTCAGCCACCTTCACCCTTGGCAACCCTCAGCCACCTTCACCCTTGCACAGCTCACTGTCATCGTGCTCACAACCTTTCCCTCTGTGCCCCAAGGACCCTGGGAGTGCCTGGTCTGGGGATGGTGCCCCAGAACACCCCAGGTGGTCAGAGGAGCTGCGTAGAACTGTTAATATTCCCCAGCTTCCACGGTGCTTTAACCTGCTTGGATCACAACACCCAATTACTCCTGATTTTTGGCATCCCCACCTGGCACTCTGTTCATATGTAGAACTCCCCTTCAGCCCACAGCCCCACTGCCTCAGGTGTCCACTCACCAAAACAACACCAAAATCCATGAGAATAGATTAATCTCACTCCTGGATTGCCCTTCTGAGGCCCTGGCCCACCAAAATTCCTGACAGGCTCTTCAGTGCTGTTGCTCTTGTTCCTCAGGGGCTGCTCCTGAGGAGCTGCTCCCGTTTCCAACCTGCCTGTGCTGGAACCATCCATACCTGTGGGTCGATGTGCACACGAGCTCTGCGTGGCCTGGGTCCACCCAAGGACTGCAGGAAAATCCCATCCCAGGTTCCACACAGGAGTTCAGCCCCCTCCAAAGCATTCCTGGTTCTGATCTAACTGAGACTGGTGTTACAGCACTGCAACTCCATCAGTCAAGTGTCTGCTCCTGCCAAACATGATTTGATCTGCACTGAAATGAAAACAAACAAGCTCAGAGTGAGAAATACAGAGTTCAGCTTCCAGAGCTCTTTGGAGCTGAACCCAATCTACTCGTGGTCATTTATCTGCCTCCCTTTCCCCTGCAAAATGAGGATCCTGACACTTCCCCATTCACAAAATGAGGTATTTATATTGCCATTTTGGAGGGCTGTGCTCTTTGTGCTTCACCTGGAACGTGTAAAGTGCTGTGTGACACTGATTTATGCCAGCCCACGGGAGATCAGGCTCTGCTATTATTATTCTGATGAATACACTACATGGAAAAATGCCTGATATATAATGATGGCTCTGGAGCAGTGATGCAGGTTGGTTTATTTAAAGCAATTACATCAAAGCAAAAGGTCTGCTGATTCAGCTCATAAAAATCATTGATGCATAAAACCAACAATAATATCAAGAAAAGAAGAGGGGAGTGAAGGATTGGGAGACGAGGAGGAAAGGCAACCCAAACCCATAAATGCACACAAGACAGTCTAACTCTTTCAAGAAGCATTTGCAAACACCCTCAAGTCTATGTGAAAAAAAAATCTATGGGAACTGGAGGGAGATGGTATTAAGAAAAGTCATCTCTCTTCCATGTTATCTATCTTTGGTTGAAGCTTCTGGTCCAGCCAGCAGCTTGGGAATGTCTTCATTTACAATATTCCTTCCTGAAATCTGAAAGCAAATGGAAATGGAGGTCAGCACCTGGAGAGGGATTTCAAACCTTTCAAATGAGCACAAAAATATGGACTTCTCTAGGCAGTGACAAGTTTGCAGTCAGCCATGTCCCCAGTCCCCCCTCAGGAATATATATAAATATCCCCTCATAAAGCCCCCAGTGTATAAATTATTGCACAGATCACCTCTGAAGAATGCAGGGGAAAAGTATCCTGAGAACTCCAGCAGGGACAGCAGGTCTGAGGCAACTCCTGGGCTCTCCAGACCATTCCCTGCTCAGTATCATTTCAGTCCCATTTGTTATATTCTAAATTCCTCTTAAATGAGTCATGGAATCTAACAGCTTATTACAAGCACTGCTTGACATAAGTGCTACTCTACAAACTGAGGCACAACTCTCAGGATTAATGCTGGGGAAGCAAAAGGAGATTCGGCCCCCAGGGAGGGAGAGCTGTTTGCTTTTGTTGGATGAAGTGAGTGACTGCCCATAAATTAATTCAGCTCAAAACACTATCTTCAGCACAGTGTTTTCTCCCCAAACAGCACTGCCAGGACATTTTTGGGATCCATCTCCCTCTGAGGTTACAGTAGAGCAGGCCCTATTCCAGCCCTGCCAGGCATTCTTTTTCCAATAAAGAAAAATTCGGTTTGGGCCACGCCAAAAGCTTTCAAAAGCCTAATCACCACTTGCATCTTGTGGCTCCATGATGAAAGGATGGGCAGGGAACTGGCTCCTCATTCCTGCTGCCATTTGCCAGGGTGTTTATCATTCCTGCCTGGGCTGTGGCTTGGTCAGCTCACTGATGGACTGAGTTGCTCCCTCCTGCTGCCCAGCAGAAGGTTCCTACAGCCACCAATTAGGGGGAAAGCAAGTCATTATTACCTTTGTCTAAATCAATGTTCTTTGCTGGGAAGCTTCTGGCTTGCTCAGCCTTCTCCTTCAGGATGTTGTTTTTGTAATCTGTGCAAGGGAGGAGCGTGGTTCAGACAGACATTAGAATATTAAAAGAAAACAAGAGTTTTACAGGCAAGACACACACGATCAGTCCTTCCTTGATGTACTCCAGGCCTTCAGATTTCTAGGAGTGGAGTTACTCAGCCACTCAGCAGCAAAAGGAAAGCTGCTGCCACCTCATTTTTGCCCCTGGCACTAATCAGTCATGGATATTTCGGGTTCCTGCTCCTCACAGGTACCACAGATTCTCCCAGCACGTAACAGAAAGATGGACAGAATGAACTCAGCTAAACCTGGATTTCCCTTCATCCCCATCTCCACACCCACTTTCAAGAGGTTAAAGAGGAGGAGGTGAAGTCACCTGAAAATGCCATTAGAAGCTCCTGAGCTACAAGGAGTTTTGACCTGGTTTGGCACAGGGTTGCCACCTGACACATACCCAGCCTGATGTCTTCACTTTTGTGTGGGGTCAGATCTGTTGTGTCCACTGTAAATTCCTTCAGGTTCACATCCTTCCTGTAAAGGGAATAACAGTGGAATATTGTCACATCCTCTAATAGCTGTCTCCTTCCACACTTTTTCACAATAGCTTTTCTAATGGGACTTTAGGGAATTTAATTTATGGTGTTTATTTGGTATAGCTGGATCTCTTTTTTCCCCCATGTGTTTGTTCAGAGCTTAGAACAACAGACAGCCAACCTCTACTGGAACTTCCCATCTCTTCCACTTTAATAATATAAAATAAATCATAAAGGAACCCAGATACATGATCTTGGCCCCATCCCATAGCAGATCTGTGCATTATTCCTATACCACTAATTCCTAATGATGTCTCACAGAACCAGGATCTGGGATTCAGTTCCCAAAGCAGAACAAGAGGAAATGCAATTGCCAAACCAGCCCTACAAACCACTTTCTCCTTCTAACCAAATCCTCGGCTGTTTTAGGTCCTTAATGACAACTGAGGAAAGGGGCCACAAGTTCCCTTTTATGCCTTTTAATCCTAAATAACAGACCCTGTAATTATACTTACTCTCCATATTTCTTCACGTTATATTCATAACCTGAAAAGGGAGAAGAGAGAGAATGAGCAGTCAGGGCCAGTGCAGCCAAGCCCTTCCTCTGGCAATGATAACCCCTGGTATCTTTTCACACTTTGCTGGTGCTAATCCCCTGACACACAAATAAGGGTGAACGTGGCACTGCAAAGAACACTCCAGCACACAGACATTCCTGGGATTTGCTTTTTGTGGGGCACCCAAAACTAGTGGTGTGGGAGTCACCAGAAGATCTCAGTGTCTGTTTATATAATTCTTACAGGGTCACCCAGCCCAGGGAGTCCAGCAAGGACATTTGAGTTCCCAAGGGATGCACACGAGCCTTCTGCTCTAAATAAATCCCACTTGTAAAGAGGAGCTGTCTGGCACTTCTAACTTCCTTCTCCCTTCCAACAGTGCAGCTCAGCAAATCACGAGGGGTATTTGGTCAAAGGCTGGTTCTTGATGACCTCAGAGGTCTTTTCCAACCTTAATGACTCTGTGAAATCGAGGCCTGGAAGTTTTTACCCCCCACTAATTAATCCAGGCATCAGCACCTGGATTAATTAACCCTCCCTGTGCAGGCTGCTGGTTTGCTAGGAGGGGATCCTTGCCTTCAGCAGGGTGTTTTCCAGGAATTACTTGCAGGATCATCCCAGGATACCCCCCCAAGCAGGACAGGGCTGTGATTTTCTGGCACTCACCTCTCTGCCGGCGCTTGCGGGTGACGAGCACCACGATGATGAGGAGGACGATGAAGAGCAGCAGGGTTGCCAGGATGTATCCCAGCTGCTGGAAGAAGTGCATCCTGCTCTCAGGGATGATGACATTTATCACATTGTGGCCCCTGACAACGTTTGGGTCTGAGAGAAAGGCAAACAGGTTGATCATTGTAATCGGCCATCCAGAGCAAAGCAGGATCACACATGGGCACAAGAAGGATATTCAGGGAGAAACTCTTCTGAGCTGCTTGAATTAAGGAGCAAATCCCTGCCTGATTTACAAAACCTCTGATTTATCTCAGGTGGGAGATGCCTGTGCTCTTCACAAGACCACAATTCCCAGGGAGATGAAGTTTTAACAGTGACTGTTCCACATTCCCTTCCCACTGCCCGGCCACCAGTGCTTATTGCAGAGGGGAAGTTCAGAGAAAAGTCACCCCCAAACCCAGCCCCAAACCTTCCTGAGGGTAACACAACCCTCCTCTGGGTCCCTCACAACACACACCCCACACTGCTCAGGCTCCAGACAGAGAAAATATGAAGCAGCCCCTGACTGCCAAGGGAGGTTATAATTTACGGAGTGGGAGGAATTTTCAATGCCAAAAGAATAAGTTTTCCTTTGAAATGAAATAAAAATCAATAAAATAAATAAACCAAGAAAAAAAACCCCACAATGAAAAGCCAAGATTCCATTCCATTTGTGGGTGCAGCAGCATTTCAGTTCCACAGCACTGGAACTGGGGAAGGGGAGCTCCAAACTTTTACGTTTTTGTAGGTCTCAAATAAATAGGTCAATGTTTCACACATATAAAGAGGAAGCGACTTCTCTGCTTGCAATAGGCAGAGGAATGGACAAATCCAGCCCTGGAACAGACTGGAAACACATAAGACTGTGCTGGGAGAGGTTTTTCTCTTCAAAACAGCTGAAATGACACTCTCACCCCCTGACAGGGAACATTCACAGGCAAGAACCAGGATGGAGTCCTGGCCTTCCATTCCCTTGGGAGTTCCCCCTGCAAATCAGTCAGAGGGAATAAGGGGAAAGATGGGGGAAAATACCTCAAAAGCCACAGTACCACTTAACAGATGTGTGCTAATATGAGGAATGTTGACATTTCTGGAAGTGCTGGCACAGTGACTGGTTCCAGTTTGTCAGGGAGTTTGTTTCCAGTGTTCAAAAAAAATACCAACCCACCAAAAGTAAAAATCAAATAACACAAGAGTGGATTGAAACAAACACTTTGAAACCAGAGGTGACAGTTTGCTAATGCCAGCAGCAGTCCTAGAAAATGCAAAAGTTTGAGCAATAGGCTCCATTCTGATAGCCCAGAGCTCCACTCCAGCAGCTTCCAGTTTATCCTGGCACTGCCAGATGCCATGTGCTCCCTGGCTGCACTGCTGGAAACTACCATGGGGGGGTTTTTCACCACTGCCAAGCTACAAAAATACCCAACCAAAAAACCCACTTGCAAAGCTGCAAACAGTACTTGTGACAGTTCTGCTTTGTCACATCCCTGGACCCTGGAAGGCTCCTCCAGCAGCTGCCACAATGAGATGGTGCCACTGGAGCAGCTGTTGAGCCAGGAGTCAGCAAACAAAGGCATCCTATTCCTGGCTTTTTGCTTTCCCACAGTCCTGCAAGGCAGGATTGAGAGCTGAGCTAAACTTTAGGCAGCATTGGAGAGGTCACTGTGACAACAAACATTGGAAACAGAGATTAAGTAACTTGGGGCCTCCTTGGCTTACTCAAATAATACTAAAAATACTTGTCACACCAGTGTTTAGACAAAGCATCACTGGTGGGCCTCAAAATGCATCATCAGGAAGGCAGTAGAATATAACCCATTTTATAACTGGGGAAGCTGAGGCACAGAGTGACAGCTGATTCAGTCACACCAGTGAATTTCAGTGCCCAAAACAGGATCATCAAGGTCATACAGACTCTCCTCCTCACCCTAGTCCTAGACCAGAATTCAAGCTGAGCTGATGAAAGTTTATTCTGTAACCAAGATCTGATCTCTCAGTACATCTCATGGCCATCTGTCTCCAGTTCACCCACGGGATCTGGCTTAATTACTGAAAAATAAGTTCTAAAGAAAACTTAGATCAGGGGTTCCTCACACCGCTTTCCCAAAGTGTCAAGGGTCAGATTCTTCTGCTGGAGAAAACGGAGAGCTCTCCACCAATAGAGCTCCCAAACCTGGCCACGGGGCCTGTTTTCTGTTCAGGGCTGGCAAAGGGTTGTGAATGGTTCGGCACCAAGCAGGAGACACAGCAGATGCCATTCTACAGCATCTTTGCTCCAAAGCAAACACCGAGTAAAACACACACCATGGTCACACTGCTGGGACTGGGAGCAGAGCTGAGCTCCGGCCTCTCTTCCAAACAGGACGAAATTTCCTGTCTGGAAATGGCTCCGGGCCTTTTGGAGCCAGGCCAGAAGCTGTGGCTGCTTGCTGAAGCAGCTCATTGTCGTGCTTTTGTTACCTCCTGAGGTTTCATCTATGTTATATTGCCCACGATTCCATAGAGTTTTCCGGGGAATGGGGCAGCCCCTCAGCCCGGGGTGCTGCACCCCGAGCAGGGCATGTCCCTGCAGGCTCCTCAGCAGCGGTGGGCTGGGACAGGCACTCCGGATGTCTCCACTTCTTGCACATTCCCATGCACTCAGCACATTCCTGTGCGTGGTGCTCTCAGACCAGCTGAGGGTTCGCTGCCTGGAGGGGCAAAGCTCTTCCAAAGGTTGCTCTTTCCGACAGTGGAAATGGCTTTTCCCAGGAAGGAAAGTTTCCTCCAGCACCGAGGGCGCCGCTGCCAAACTGAGACAGCCCCTGGCAGGTTAAACAACTTTAGAGGTTCCATCTAAGCGCTGAGCAGGTAGGGAACTATTCAGCAACAGCCAGGACAACATCCAGGAAAGAGAGGACTAAATTCCTGGGTGGACAATTCCGAAAACAAGATCAAGTTTCCATCTGCACAGCGTGATCTGGAGAGGGCTGCAGGCAGGGACGCTGAGATTTGGATGTCCTGGTCTCCATGTCAGCCCCAACAGCCACCTCTCCTTAGCACTGCCAGGGTTTTCTGGACACCAACCTCAATCCCAGGGGGGAGGTTTAGGTTTCTGTGACTTGAGAAAGCCAATTTCTAGAGAAGAATAAACCTATTTAAAAATGTATGAAGCGTATCAAAATTCTGTATTAAACAGCCAATAAATATTAAACCACAATGAATATTTTAAAATGTTAATAAAGAACTATGCCCAAAAGACTTTAAAAAAATATTGAGGTTTTTTTATTTTGTTTTTCTGCCTGAATGAAGCATGATGGTTTTGAGTTTGGACAGGCTGTCAGATGATAGCTCAGTGCAGTGGAAAATATGAAAATTGGTTTAAGATGCAAAAAAAAAGGAAAGCTGAAGGGTGGAGGAAAATTCCTGGGGCTTAATTCTGCATGGTCTGACACCTTGCACAGCCCAAACAGCCGTGCAAAGGGGAGAGAAACACTGGTGAGAGTGGTGGCATGTTGTAACAGCACAAGCAGTATCAACCTTCTGCCCACACCTTCTCCTGATCCCAAAAGCAAGGAGGAAAGGGAGCCTGTTCCAAAAACAGCTTGTTTGCCTCAGGGCCTGTCAGCAGTGAGAGCAGAGCAGGCTCAGGACTGCCCTGGAGCAGAGCAAACAGGAGCTGACATGGTGCCACCACAGCACTGCGAGCAGGGCGAGCAACCCTCAGGGGTGGGACACTCAGGGATTTCCCAGATTTCCCAGAGTGTTCTGAGTTGGAAGGGACCCACAAGGACCACCGAGTCCAACTCTTGAGTGAATGGCCCACACTCCCCTCCTGGTGGCTCCTGGGTGGTTTATTTCAAAGCTGGATTACTACCTTAACTCCTTCTTCCCATTTTTCTACCACTTAGTTCAATGCTCTCTGACTGTGAGGATGTAACACAGCAACAAAGGACCAGGAAAAAGACACGGGATTAAAGTATAAATGGATCTAAATACTTAATAGCTGGAAGGAAGAAAAGTGTGACCTACATTAATCAGAGGCAAAGTAGTGACAATGGGCTTCAGCTGGTTGTACACCTAATTGTTTGCGTGTTTACTTATTTTTTTTTTAAGGCACCAAGTACCAAGAAAATATTCTTGAAAAGGTTTCATTCAATTGTAACTTCAGGTGTGATTTGGAAATTTTCTACACCTTGGAAACAAGCAGACAGCACTTGGGGGAAAAAAATAGAATTCAGTTTTATGAAGACTGGCACACCAGACAAGAGACGGTCAAGAGTGGCCACGCACCCAGCTCTGGGCACACAACGGGAACAGCTCGGGAACAACCCCAAAGGTGCAACTGGTAGAGACCCCCCCTCAACCAGGAGAGCCACTTCCAGAGGCTTCCAGAGGCCACTCACCTACGGCCGGGGCGATGTTGTGGGTGGTGAGGTTCACCACCTTCCTCTCCCTGGCCACGGGCTCGGTCACGGACACGCGGTAGATCCTGCGCTCGTGCAGGCCGCAGTAGTGGTGGTGCAGGTGGCAGGAGTAGGTGCCCTCGTCGGCGCTCTCCAGCTCCGAGATCCGCAGGGAGAAGTCGCCCAGGGCGAAGGCGGCGTCGGTGACGTTCATCTTGCGGCGCACGAAGAGGGGCCCGTAGGAGCGGCGCTCGCCGGAGGCGTACAGGTCGACGAGGCGGTCGGCGCGGTCGTGGGGCACCCCGGGGGGCTGCCGGTCCCAGTGCACGACCTGCTGCTCCTCCTCGCTGTGCCGCTCCGTCCAGATGTGGTTGCGGTTGACGCAGGGCAGCGTCACCGTGCTGCCCTGCAGGGCCACCACCACCGGCTTCTCCCCGTCCCAGAACTCGCCGGCGTCCTCGGCTGGGGGGGCAACACATCCAGAGTCATTGGATCTACCCGGCTGGAAGGGACTGTTACCTTAAGGTGCTTTCATTTTTTGATTTTTTCTAATTTTTATGAGTTTTAGAAGTAGTTACATGGCAGAAGCAGATTTTAAAAGCGGCTGCATTCATTCCCTCACCCTTTAGCTGCACATATTCCCCAACCCACTTTCTTTTCCTTGTAACTGAGAGTTAACCTCTTGCTGCAGAAAGCAGGAAGCATATTCCCTCTCCAGACTAAGAATGGAACGAGGATCTTGGATGTGCTGCATCCCAATCCTCCGAGCAGGAAATGCTTTGCTACCCACAAAGGCCCTAATTGCTGGAGGAGTCGAAGCAGCTCTGCTCTGTATTTTGCTCTTGAAAAGGAACAACAGGAGAACCAAAAACGCAGCTGAGCAGATTGGGGCTCACAGGGTGCGAGCAGCAGCAGAGGAGATGCACTTCCCTCCTCTCCCATCAGTCCTCCAACAGCTTCCCAGCACAACCAGCCCCCCAGCAGCTTCACTTGTGTGTTCCCCAGGGGTCGATTTTAATGGCACGGTAGTGGTGGCTGTGTGGCATGGGTGGCACACACTGCAGCTGCCAGCAGCTTGCTTTTAGAGCTGGGCTTAAGGTGTGGTAACTCGAGGTGGGTTTTTAAGTACAGACTTCTCAGGACAAGCTCAGAAGCCCAATGTACAGGGCAGGTCTTTGTGGCTGAGCTGAGTGGGGATGGACTGTCACCAGGCATGTGCTGCTGCTGCAGGAGCAAGAGGACAGTTTGGGAATTGGGCTGCCAAGAGTAAACAGGCTCCACGCACTGTTTGGCACATGCCAAGAAAAGAGGGAGGTTCACAAACACACACACTGAATGAAATCTCTGAAACTCAGGGAATCAGACAGCAAAGCAGCACTGTGAGCACCACGTTCTGCTGGTGCTTCCCAGGCCTCTGGTGGCACCTGTGCCCTGACCCTGCAACTGAGACGACATGGGAAGAACCCTGCAGGTTCTTCTCGAGCAGAACAGTGTGCAAGGCCTGCAGTGAACCAGCACACACCCCCCACTGTGAATCCAAGAGCCCTGCTGGCCACTGGACTCCAGCTGCCAGACCAGGTCCCTCCCAGAAGGGACACGGAGCTCTCAGCCACACCTACCTTTCTTGGTGATGGTGAGCTGGATTTTCTCAGTTTCATACAAGTGGCAGTAGTGATGGTGAAGATTACAGGAGTATATGCCTTCATCACTCTCTGCAACACCTGGTACAGCAGGGAAGAGAGGAGAAGCTGAATATTTTATTCTCTGTCATTTACACTGTTTCCCAAATCCTCGTGTGGATGAAAAGGGCCTTTATACAACTTAGTTCTAGGGTGGGTTAAACAGAGACAAATCATCTCAATCTAATAATTTGCTCAGTTTGTTTGCCCTTGGAAGGCAGGTATTTGTATTAACAGATGGAAAGAGAAAGTTGATTTAAGTTTAGCTAGAGCAGGCAGAGGAAGAACGACCATCGAGTGTTTATAGCTCAGGAAATTAAATACAATCAAAGGCCCACAAAAAGCCCAAGTGGTTTTCAGGCTGTTACAAATTCTCTTTCAAAATGTGCCTGTTTAAAAGGCAATTAAAACGCTATTGCCAGTGCTTCAGAGAACCTCACGGAACAATTTAGGTCAGAAAAGACCTCTGAGATCCCTGAGTCCAACCTGTGAGCAATCACCCCCTTGACAACCAGCCCAGAGCACTCAGTGCCATGTCCAGTTGCTTCCTGGACATCTCCAGGGATGGGGAATCCACCACCTCCCTGGGCAGCCCCTTCCAAAGCCTGACCACCTTTTCAGTGGAGCAATTCCTCCTGAGAATTAGACTCACTGGGCTGATATTTTTCCTATAGAAAATGCCCTGTGAAACACCCACTTTCACCACAAACCACCAAGTGAAGTCAGTCACGAACCCTCCGCCCCTCAAAACGGCGCGGAGCGAAGAGCTCCCGCCTCGTACCTTTGATCACCAGGGAGAAGTTGCCCTCTACAAAGGCGTTCTCGGGCATGAAGATCCTGCCCCGGTTGTAGGAGCTGTAGACACGTTGGTCCCCAGCAGAGTACATGTCACAGAGCCTCTCCATCTTGTTGTCCCCGTAGTAGGTGCTGTGCACGTCCCAGTGCACGACGCGCTGCCGGTCGTTGAGCCGGTCCTGGGTCCACACCATGCGGTGGCTCTTGCAGGGCAGCACGGCCTGAGAGCCCAGCACAGCACTGATGTTCAGCACGGACACCACCACGCTCTCGGGGTTGGAGGCATCAGCTGGCACTGAGAGCCAAGGAGCAGAGAGCAGAGTTGACAGTGTGAGGACAGCAGAGTAGGACTCGGACCCGCCCCGGAATCTCTCTGCGCATCTTCTGCCCAAAAGTGACCTTCAAGACCAGCACAGGGCACTCTCATGGGCAATTATGAAATATCTCGAGTTGAAAGGGACCCACAAGGATCATCCAGTCCAACTCCTGGCCCTGCACAGACACCTCAACAATCCCACCCTCTCCCTCCAAACACTCCTTGAGCTCTGGCAGCTTTGGGGCTGTGACCAAACCCTGGGGAGCCCGTTTGGTGCCCAACCACCCTCTGGGGGAAGAACCTTTGCCTAATAAAGAAATGTAATACAAAAACTTGACACACTGATTTCAGTTGGTGAAAGCAATGTCTGTGTGATGTCTGTTATCAGGATTGTACACCTGACCCATCCTACCTACCCTTCCTAATCTTAGCCCCCAGTTTAATCAAAGTTTAGAGACACCAGTGCATGGGATGCATGGTTCCCATCTATGGAAGTTAGCAGTGAAACCCCCAGTGCCTGCCATGGATTCAGGGTCCCTCATTTGTTCTCATGATCACAAAACCAGGCAGATGACAAAGATGTCACTCACCTGAATATGAACACACAGAACCTGTCAAAGCAGAAAATAAAGAATGTTACTGACAACAAAAGGAAGAGAGAACGACAAACACACTCAAAATCAGCCACCTCCTCTGTTATTGTTCCATCTGTTCCTCCCTTTCTGTTAATATTTATGTATTACCTTGGCTGTTTCTCCTCACCCTCCTGGCACACACATTGTCTGCCCAGTTAACACTGCAGTGCTCTGGGTGACACTGCAACTCTCCCCAACTCAAGGGACTCAGGTCTACACAGGAAGAACTTCGCAAGGAGTCAGTCAATGCCTTTGTTTCCGCATTTCTCTGGTCCAGTCCCTCCTGCTCTTTGTGTAGGAGGGGTCTAGAAGGTCTCCTGGCATCATGATTTGAGAGCAGGATTCAGATTCCCAGCACAAGAGCATCATTCATCTCTCTAACCAGTCAAGCCCAAGTGGGCTCCATCAAGATCATTAGATGTTTTGTCCTGCTAATGTCAGAGGCACAATGTCCTCCTGACAAAAGCTGGGCTTTTTTTTCTTTTTTTTTTTTTTAGCCCTGGAATTTATGAATTTCAAAAGAGAAAATTAACTCCAGACTGGGGCTATTTTAGCACTAATGCATGGGCTGAGGACAAACTCTGTTTCCTTCCCTTCTCCTATCACAAAAGACTGGGCAGGGACAACAGAGAACAAAACTGGGCAGCACTCTCAGCTGAACTGCCAGCTCAAAACCACTCCAAATGTGAGCTGTTTTTTCTACATTTATAATCTCGGCCTCACAAAGAGAAAAATAAATTCTTGGACAAAGTCTGTAGTCTGTATGTAAGAAAGAGACACCATAACTCCACCATCTGATTGTCTCTCCTAACAGCCTGGAAAATGCCTGATGAAGATATAACCTGTCTGTGGAAGTCAGGGTTTAGATTTAGCTTAGAAAAACAAAGGAATGGTACAAAGCTTTTTCCAGCAGCAAATCAGGCAGGAAAAATCAGTCTCAGCTGTGACAGGACAACCAGCATCCACTTCATTAGTGTGACAAGGCAATGCCCACATGTCTGGATGGGTGTTGTTTGCCCCAAGGAAACAACGGGGTGTCAGGACACGGAGAGGACTTGTGTGCTCAGGAGGGGTGTCAGAGCTGGGCTGGCAGCACAGCCACTGCTCCCACAGCCCTGCATTAACAGCCAATTGATTTGGTGCTGCAGAAACATCCTGTCCTGGCTCAGCCAGAGGAATGGAAGCATTTACTGCTCCCCTTTCCTCCTGCGAGTTGATGCGAAAAACACTGAGCCCAAATTCCGCGGCGTAAATCCGTGGACTGACAAAAGCATCCACCTCAGCTGCCCAACAGCTCTGCTCAGCAGCCTCTCACGGCCCTGAGCTCACACCAGCACCAGCCCCTGGTTCTGTACCTCCTAGCTGGCCCTGCTGCCAAGGGAAGGACCATCCAGGCCCTCGCCCTCCATCCCACCCACCCGGGCTGCTGGAGCCTGGTCAGCCACTTCTCCAGCACTCCCAAACACAGCTCCCTGTAAAACAAGGGGCTGTGAGTTTGCCTGCAATGTGACAGTGCTTAGATAAGAAAAGCTTGTGTCTTGTGGGTTTGGACAGCTTCTTTTTCCCTCCACTCCAAGCCTCAGCCAGCAGCTCCCCAAGGAGCAGGGCGGGAACGTGCTCGCCTACTTGACAAGCCTTTCTGAGGTCTTTCTAGGTCTGCCCCTCAGTGACCAGGAGATGCTGCTTCCTGTTGGGAAAAGGGAAGAGCCTGTGGATGCCCTGCTTGCATTTTCCCTTGCTGAGTGTTGCCACACAAAGCTGGACAGCCCCGGGTTGCACCACAGCGAGCCCATCCAAGATAAAGGCACAATTAAATATGGTGTGGGAGCTCAGCACAGAGAAAAAGGGTTTCTCACTGCATGTCTGTGCACACAGAGCCTGGAGAGAAGCTTTGGGTTTGAAGCCTGCCCTAGGTTATAACCCATACACTCAGACAACGTGGCAGGTGCAAATACCAAAAAAAACCAGTGGCATTGCAGCCAAGAAGCAAAATTCTAGAAGGGAAAGAAAGGGCGAGAGGCACCAGACAAAGGAGGAAGAACTGATTGTTCTGATCCCCCAGAAATGCTGGAAATATGCACCCATACATCAGGTCATGGATAAGACCCAAACTTATTTGACAGAGCTGTAAATGAGATCACTTAGAAATCTAAGGAATCTGGAATGTCTCCAATCCCCCAGAAAATATGGAATTTAAAACAACTGACCTTCAATAACCCAAACACGGAGCAGCAGTGAAAGAAGGGATAAGCTTTTTTCTCTTTTCAGTCTCCTTCCTCTGCTCTGCTGTGGGACCCTGCTCTGCCATGTGAGACAAGCCAAGTCCTCCAGCCCTGCTTTTTAAAGTGATTTTTTGTGTAACACAGGAGCTGCTGAACAGGGACAGACCCACAGCCCAGCAAAGGTGACAGCTCATGAACTACAGGACTGGGGTCAGCTGGAAGCAGTTGTTTTGGTGAGTCACACTTCCCAACCTGCAGCTGTAAAACCAAAGAGTATTTGTGCACTCAGTGAAAGTTCTGACTTTTTTAATCCCAGGACCACAGGACCTGGAGCTTCAAAACCTCCAAACACCTTCAGAGTTGTCAACACAGAACTCACTGTAGCTTTCATTTTAAAATTCCGGGTTCCATGTGATGGGTAATCACTTTGTCTTCTCTGTGAGATGTAACCACAGGGAGGAAAAAAAAAAGAAAGAAAGAAAAAAAAAACCAAAATGTGCTGCCCCTTGACACATTCTGTGCTGACTCAGCAGGATTCCAGAGGTACTCTGTGGTCCCACAATATAGGAAGAGGAAAGCAGCCTGCAAAAGTATTTCTTAATCCCTTGTAAAAAGCAGAGCCAGCTCTTACTTCTTGAATCCCATCCATTTTTCAAGCAAAGAATTAAGCCACAGAAACTGTGGGCAAACCAGAAGCCCTCAGGCTGTGAAAGAAGAGTTACAAGCTCAGAGCTCTCTGGGCAGTGTCCTCGGAGCAGGTCAAGCAGAAAACTGTCCCTTGAGTCCTGCCTGAACCATCCCACCACTTCTTTCCTCCTGGAGCAGCTACTGCTGAAACCACCGAGATCCTGCCTCGTGCTGGAAGAAGAAAAACTACCAGAGCAGAAAAGGGAACTGCAAACACCACGAGTGCCAGGTGGCTCAGACACTCCACGGGACGTGACAGCAGCAGCTCTACCTGCTGGGGCTCTGCTGAGCTCAGGAAGAGCCTGGACACTGATCTAGCAGAGTGAGGATAAACAAAGAGCTCACTGGAGAAATGTGTCAGAACCCACCAGGAGTGTGGGCAAACAACAGCCTGTGAGGTTCACACTCCACTGGCCTCAGTAAGCTCAGCTCATTATTCCTTTGCACACCTCCAGCATCTCCTGTTCTGTCTCAGCTTCTTTTTCCCTTTTCAAAAAGGAGGTGACATCTCCTCTCTTTAGGAGATGGTCCAGCCCTACAGAAAGGACTTGTTCTTCACAAAATCTGTATGTGCCAGACTCCTTCTTTCTCCCATAAATCCCATTGTCTATAGAGGGGGTTTAATGGTCTCTGGAGAGCCATTCTACAGTTATTGCAAAAACAGCAGCCTGAGCCACCAAGTTGTTTCCAAACCCTGTGGGGACTGGCAGTGGCTCCATCCTGACTCCCTGTGGGGCTGACC
Organism: Manacus candei; assembly: GCF_025592945.1. NCBI lineage: Eukaryota > Metazoa > Chordata > Aves > Passeriformes > Pipridae > Manacus > Manacus candei. Next base: position 6,017,923 of record NW_026138070.1, read on the forward strand.
TGGTGTCTCAGAGGCCATCATGGCTTATGATGCAGCAGCACCAAGGTGGCAGCCAAACAAATGAGTTCTGTTCTCTTCTGGGAGCCAGTTTTTTTAAAACCCACTGGCCACCAACAGGGAAAAACATCTTAAAGAGGCAAAGGAGGGAGATGGTGAGTAGTTCAGTCTCACCAAGGCTCCTATTTACCACCTGCCCCCAAACTGGCCTGGGACTGCAAGGCTAAGCTTTCCAGTAAAACAAGATTTCCCTTTCAAAGCCCACAGGTGGCCAAGCCAGGCTTTGAACCGAGCTTTTATCAAAGTCTCTGTGTCTGTTTATTTTTGAAGGCTTCCTGGGACAACTTTCCCAAGAGCAGAGTCTTCTGCTTTCAAAGAGGATGTCAGGGCTGCAGAGCCCTCAACCACCCAGCCAGCCCCAACAATTCCAACACCTCCCTGCAGGTAGGAACATGCTCCTGCACAGAGCAGGAATGTGCTGCCTCTGCAGAAAGGGAAAAGCCTTGTGTCTGGACAAGAAGCCAATCCTCCTCTAGGCCCACGGACAGGATCCCTCAGAGATCTGCCCAAACGTTCTGACAGGCAGCTCAGATGTGAGCTCAGCTTCAGAAACCCTTCCCTGCTCTGTGTGCTCCACCTTGGCTCCAGGCCCACGGAAGGGCTGGTGGAGCCATTCCAAACACGGAGCTGTTCCTCCCTGCCAGACATTAACACTTGAGGGTGTGGTGCCTCTCCAGGAGGGACCATCTCACATCTCCTCCCTGCCCATCTTCACTGGTTGTGTCACAGCCTGGTTGGTGTGGGGACAGCAGGACTCAAACGTCAGGGCAGCCTGGCACGGGGACAGCTCATCTCCAAAACACACCCGAGGAGTCTGTCAGGGATCATCCCTCCTCAGGTGGGACACCTTTGCCTCCCCACAGCTTTGCAGCAGCCCAACCTGCTATTCCTGCCCTGGGTGCTCCCTGAGCTCTGCCAACATGCTGAACCTTGCTGGGGAGTCCCTGGACTGGCTGGTGCTTCTGGAACACAAGATGTGGCCTCTCCTCCTTCCCCTTAACCCACCCCACACACTCCTTTGCTGAGCCACTTTACCCTTTCTGTCCCTATGACTGAGCCCATAAAGTGCCAATTTATTGCCCTGAGGCATTGCAGGCACGGGGATGACATGGAAACTGGATTAATCAGAGACCAAACTGAGCACTCCTCACCTTCCCCCCACTCAGAGCTGAGGAGTTTTGAGGGGCTCAGGTGTTCAGCCACTGCCTTTCACCAACAGGGCTGGGAGGAGCAGGGGATCAGCAGTCCCCACAAAGCTTGTGCTCCTCACTTCCTACTCCCAGCACCCTGAAAGAACTCTCTCCACACTGTTCTTGGAGCTGTGTTTGGTCCTTTGCTCACAGGTACCTTCCTCAGAGCCCAAAGTGTTGCAGGTGTGGATGTGCTGGGGCTTTGCAATTAACCCTCAAATCCCCTCCTGCCACCCAAGCCTTATTGGGGTGTCTCTGTTGTCTTGGGGACAATGAATCTGCTTTCAGCTCTTACAGAAAACTGTGATTAAGGGAAAGGTACGAGCCATTCTGTTATTTTAAGCTCATCAGATTTGTCCCCATCCCTTTCTTGCACCTTACCCAAAAGTGAATTCCTGTGTCTGTCTTTTTGCTGACAGGAGAAAAACAACACCTCCCCCCCAAAAAAACCCAAACCCACACATCATTTTTTAGCTCCATCTGAACACTCAAACACACACACACAGCAGCTGTTTTTGCTTCTTCAAAAGTACAAAATAACTTTGCATCCTGTAAGTCTTGCTGTGTGAGATTTACTGTACTCACACACTGAAGCTTATTGTTTTTGAATTTGCTGATCAGGGTAACTGATAGGAAAAAGCAGATTGCACAGACATGCTGAACAGAGCACTGCTTCAACAGCCTCAAACATTTCTCCACTCTCTCCCCAAAAAAGCAGGAGAAATCCATGATTCCCTCCCCTCCACGGACGAAAACACAGCTAACTCAGCAATCTGAACACAATCTTACAAAGATAACAGTTCCAAACCTCCCAGCAAACCTCCAGCCCGTCCTCTGCAGCTGAAACACGACCAAGCAACAGCTCAGAACTCACTTTGCTGAAGCAAAATGTGCCACAGGAGGAGTTTCACAAGTTGCTCCATTTCTTCGGCTCCTCCGTGTTTTCGTCTCTCTCGAAAAACAAGTTGAAGACTTTCTTTTTTTCCTTAACTTTTTTTTTTTTTTTCTGCAACTGGAAAACACTATGACCTCATCAATTTACATCCAGAAAGCTGTGGACAGCAGCTCATATTCTGCAGAATTACTCCACCTCCCAACTTCCAACTCCCCACCTCCCCTCTCACTCCACCTCCTTCCCTTCCCTCGGCTTTCTGCAGATCCCTCTGAACTCCCTCTCTTCCCTTTCCCCTCCCTCTGGGTCTTTCTGATCTGCCCCTGACTTTGATGTGAAAGTTTTATCGGGTGAAGTTGGTCCCACACAGCTCTGGGCTCACAGAACAATCTTCTTCCCTCCCCCTTGGGATGGAACTAATTTTCCTCGGGCTTTACTTGATCCAGCTGTTCCTGCCTTTGTTTGACACTCATCCAGCTGTCTGCTCGAGACTGGATTTATTCTGCTGCCTTCCATGGTTTTTTGATCTTTGTCTCCTCATATGGTTTTACTTCAAGCTCAAGTCTCCAAAGACAACCTAGAAAACAACATTTACTCTGTCCTGTAATTTGTAAGCGAAGGCTGGAGAGCAGCAAAAGGATAATAAGGCCTAACAACCTAATCCATGCAGGTGACTGAATTAGCCAGGAGTCTTTTAATGCAAGGCTTGCAAGAAAATTACAATGAGTATTAAGTCAGGAAATAGTGTAGCTGCTGTCAGTATATGTTAAAAAAGCAAAATATGGTAAATTTTTCTGTTTTCCTGCATTCTGTTGTTAGATTGGTGTTGTTTGTTGTGAACACCATTTAGTGAATTTAACAACAAAATCAAATTAGTCATCAAGTGGAAAACGTTGGGGAAAGGGAATTAAAACTTATTGTTTTTAAATGCCTGTCTGTAGATCAAAGCTAAATATATGTGGGACTCTATAGCAAAGGTTAAAAACAAGCCTTCCCATTGCATCCATGGGGATAAACTTAATTGCCCCACTTGAATTTTTCCTCCTGACATTTTTCTGTCTCTCTACTACACCAGAAAATAGATTTCCTCTATCCCAAGGGGAAAGTGTTTCAGGAAAGTGGAGGGCATTATAATTACAGCAAAACCCTAAATAAACATCTAAATAAATTATATACTGCAACCATGGAACTCGGGAAGCATCCAGTCTAGATCAGAACTTCACCTAGTCCAGGATTCTGTCTGCAGCAGCAGACAGAACCAGATACTTCCAAAGAAATTCCAAGAAACTGGAGCTATTAATATTATTATTATTATTATATAATGTGACCATGAAAAGAGCCTGCTGTTAACTCCAGCAAGTTCTCCCCACTATCCAAAACAGATCCAGAAAACTGCTGGTTTGGTTCTAGGGAAAAATTCTAAAATAACCTTCAGCTAAAAACCCCACAAAATTTCCCTGCAAACTCCAACTCTGGCACTTCTGGGAAGTGGGGAGGTTTGGGGGGAACGAGGCAGAAACAGTCCCTCACTCCACATTCCCACACTCATCACCTGAGCTGTGTCACCACCTCTGTGCCCACAGGTCCAGCCTAATTATGACCCTTTCCAAACCCATCAGCTCGTCTTTGCAAGCCTCAGGAATTCCCACGAGTCCAATTCCACAACCACCCACGTGCAGCAAAGGCTCCTGATCCCCCGTGTCCCCGAGGGGCAAACCTGCTGCCAGGTTCTCAGGTGTCACAGCAGAGCCTGGCCCAGAGCAGCTGAGGTGCTGGGCTGCTGCTGAGCCAGGAATCTCATGGAATAAGGAGCCTTTCCTGCTGTCTCTGTGAGCCCAGGGAGCCAGACCAGGCTCAAATGTGACAGCCCTTCGTCGAGCTGCGTCAGAGCAGAGGCTGGAAATGTTTGGCTGGGAGGCAAAGAGCTGTTCCCAGGGCACAGACAGCAAACCCAGCAAACCCTCTCCTCCCTCGGTTTCTCTCAGCCTCAGTCAGAACCTTCCAGGCTGCAATTCCACGTTGCTTCTCCACCTTTCCCTCTCCTGGCTTTGGCACTGCAGAGGTTACTGCCTGGTCCTTGCAGGGCTGCTGGGAGGGATGCAGATTGCTGTGGTTGCTGCTGTCATGAACTGGATATTTCCTGACTGAGAGGAGCCAAGTCCAGGCTGAACCCACTGAAGTCTCCTAAAGAAAATCGCCCGCTGGAAGGGAAGAGCAACAGCTTCTCTGGGGTCCACAAAGAGAGGAGCAAGGGGACACAGGAGCCTGTTTTGCTGATCTCTCCCTTTTCCTCGCTCTAATTCTGCACAGTTCCTGCTTCCTAGAGCTTTGCTGCTCCAAAGAAGTCCTGGAAGAGCAGCTGTGTCAACATTTTGCCTGGTCAGGAGCTGAATTTTTAAGTAGATTCTCCACAGAGGCTGAGCAGTGCTCCCCAACCCTCCTCCTCCCTCACTCCCAGAGGAGTTTGGGTATCGATTCTCACAACAAGCACCATCCCTTGGCCGCCCACTGCCTCCCAGACAGCTGCCTGCCCTCACCACAAAGCCTGACCAAAGCAAACAACCTCGTCCAGGCGAGGGAAAGGCACCTCCCAGCAGCTCTGCTGTGGTTTTGCAGGCTCTGTACCTGCCACCCTCACCCACAGACCAGCCCAGCAGGAGCAGAAAGGCTCCCAGAGTCGCCCTGATTTCAGAGATGAAATATTAGGGCACGAGAAAATAGGTATTTCCCATCTATTTCACATATGAAACGGGGGGTCTCAGGTGGACAAGCCAAAAGGCAGCACAGGGCTCACAAGATTCAGGTCTGCCAGGAAGTTTCCTCCTCCCCACCTCTTCCATTTTTAACATTTTGGGTTTCAGGCCGCCCTGAAAGATCTCCCAATAAATCTGAGCTGAAGAGCACCAGTCAGAAAAACCGAGCAAGTGTCAGATCAGGAAGAAGGTGTGGTGCCAAGAGGGACCCTCCAGCCTTTATTGCAATTTTGAGGGCCACTAACCCCGGGAAAGCAGGAGTGGAAGTAGTCACTTCCCCCCCACCTTCACAGCTGCAAATACATGTATTAAAAAGGAATGCCAGGATTAATGATCTGTTGACACAAATCACAGTACAAGGCCTTATGGACAGGATTTGTCACCACTCCAGGCTTATTATCAACAACTTCTTCAGATCTTCTGTAAATACAGGACCCACAGTGCTCTGCCATGATGAAAGGAAAGGAGAAAATACCTACCCATGGGAAGAGCAAGGATAATTCCTAGAACTGTGAAGTAGCTTGGGAATAAAGAGTACAAGAGAACAGCTGATTGACAGGTACAGTGGCAAAGGTAGCAAGGATCCCTCAACCCCAAAACCAGGCAGAAATAGAGCTTTGCATGGGAACAGCAAAAGGGAGAAAGGCAGGGGCTCTGCAGGTCAGGGGCAATGTTCACTGACACCATTTATCTTCTAGTTATCTTCATTTATCTTCACTGTGATCAACCTGTAACACCTAGAGGGATAAATACCCACCCACATTCACTCCCCCATCCTAAGAAAGGTCTGGAGTGGGTAGGGGGGCCCTCAGAGCTGCCTGCTGATGGAGGAGAGAGCTGTAACCCAGGACCATGGGAATTACCACAGGGAGTTTTCACTCGGTTGCAAAGCTTTTCTCATCAAACTAAATCTTTCAGCTGCAACGAACCCCACGAGCAAGCCCGAAATAATGCAACTTAGGGCAAGAGCTGTGAACCAAAAGGACAAAACTGAAACCCAACCACAATAACAGGGCTGTGGAGCAGAGCCTGTCATTACTGCAGCGATGTAACAAGCCTTGCACCTCTCAGCCCCAGCATTACCACTGCTGTTCCCCAGCCATGAACACCAAAGCCCCTGATTTGCCTTCTCTGAAGAGCAGGTCCAGAATGACAGGTTGAAGGCCTGGCCAGATGTTTTTCTGCTTTGTTTGACATCACTGGAGTCCACTGTAACCACCAGCCTGAGGTGCAGCTGCGGAGGCAAACACAGGTCTGGTGTGTGAGGAGGGCAGGTCTCTGACACCCTTTGTTCTGGGGGTGTATGAAATGATATCCTGGCAATAATTAATAACACCCCCAGCACAACCAGAGGAAGGTGAAGGCCACAAAAGCTCCCCACAGTGGCAGCCACTGCGAGGGGCCGAGCTGTGCTGTGCCCAAGCACTCCTGAATCACACAGTCATGGAATCACTGAGCTTGGAAAACACTTCCAGGATCATGGAATCCACCCTGTGCCCAATATCCCCCATCCCAGAGCACTGAGGGCCACGGCCAGTCCTTCCTTGGACACCTCCAGGGGTGGGGACTCCAAACCTCCCTGGGCAGCCCCTGCCAAGGCCTGACCACCCTTTCCAGGAAGAAATTCCTCCTGCTGTCCAGCCCAAACCTCCCCTGGCTCAGCTCGAGGCTCCATTTTGAAGCAAAATGAAGTTTCCCAGGAACACTCCATGGTTTTGGGGGCTGTCCTTTCCTCAACTTCTTCCTCTCTTGAATCTCCACCTGGAAAGTTCTATTTCCCTACGTGCCCAAGGCATTGGAGCATAAATTAATTAATGGGACTGTCCAGGTATGCAAGGTATGCAGTGAGCTGGAAAGCTGAGAGGTTTTTGATCTGCTTAACCTGCTGAGCTGTGCAGATTGCCCAGGAGAGACCTGGCCAGGCACAAAATGAGGGGTTAAACTGCAGCATCCCAGCTCTGCAAACTGCTCTGGCTGAAGGGATTAACGTGTTTGTGTGTTCTTCCAGCACTGCTGTCCTCACACCAGGTCACAGCCCTGTCTGCACCCTCTGCCATCAGCACCTCCAAAGCTCTGTGGTTCCTGCAGTCCAGCATCCTTGGATGGCACAATATTTAAACACCCCCTTTGGCTGGGAAGAAGCTCAGCTCCAGATTCCTGGGATTCATCTCGAAACCATTAATAGGAACCAGTTACAAAAACAGAGAAATTGCTCAGGAAACCAACACAGATTACTTTTCTTTTCTTTTTTTTTTTTTTTTTTCCAGACAGAAGCTACCCAAAAAAAACACTGACCAAGGAGAAATGGGAAAACAACAAGCAGCAAAGCAAATCAGGGGTGGAAACAGAGACACAAAGAAGCACCTCACTGACACCCACAAAGCAGGTGTAAATTATAGTTTTCTCTTAATATTTTTTTGGCATGAACCAAAGTGTTTAAAAAGGTAAATCTGGAAAAGTCGGTTCTCTATAAAAATAATTTTCAGTTGAAAAAAAAAAAAAATTAAGTAGCTCCTCTCGATTGTTTTGGTTTAAATGGCTTTAAAAACTAGACAACCTAAAACTAAAGGAAGTGTTTTTCCTGGTTCCCTCACTCAGGTGTGAAGGCTCTCCCTTGGTGGTAGCACACTTGTGTCTGTCCCACACAGCACAGGCAGCTTCTGGGAGGAAAAGTCTGTAGTCTAAACAGACAGGAGCAGGAGGGAGACATGGAACACAAAAGGAAATGACTCACCCAAATCCACAGAGCAGAGCAGTGGCAGGACTGGGAGCAGAGTCCAAAACAGCTGCAGGCCAGGCTGTGGTACCTCAGACAGAACCCTGGATTTTAACTTCACAATGGCCTCTTGCATCCCTGTTGCCTCAGATCTTCCCAATATTCCAATTCCCCGGGGCAAACAGGAGTAATTTCTACCTGCTGCTTCTTTTCAGCACACCACAGTGACATTATCTTTTCTAACTTTTATTTCACTTAAATTATTAAGTGCTTGTCTCCCAGTCTATTCTGAGAGCCAGCAGTGTTATCAACACAAGAGGATTAAAAAAAGAAAAAAGCAGGTATGAGCTCGAAATCACCACATGAACCATGAAGTTCCTGAGGGGATGGAAAAATATGAATTGATATGAATTGAGAAATATGAATAAGATCTGAATTGGAGTTCCCATCAATCAGAACTTCAGGAGTGGCTCTGCATCTGTTAATCTTCCCCTAAGGTTCACAGCAGCAGCCAGAAACTGTGTTTTGCTGGGAAAAAGGGATTTTTTTTTTTCAGGGCCACTTGCAACCGAGTGCCCCCGAACCTTCCAGATCTATACAATGATCCCCCCAAAATTAACTTTAGAATGCCAAGTGCCTGAGACAAAAGGGTGTCCAAGCCATGACACGGGACTGAGTCACTCCCATGTGGTTCTGGAGCATCTTGGCTCCTCCAAATCCACGCTCTAGGAGACAGATCCAACTTGGTCCAACTTGGCAGATGGCAGAGAGAGCTGAAACTCAGGAGGAAATGACTGAGGGATCAAATCACCACTCTGAACTCTGCTCAGCCAGTGTGTTTGTCTCAGGAATTGTGAGAGAAAGCAGCAGCTCCGAGCTGTGACATTCCACCTGGCTGGGACTCGCCCACTTTCTAAATTCCAGGGAAAAGGCAGAGCTGGGTCCCACATTCCAGCAGCTGCAGGGAAGGGGGCCTGCATTTTGCACACTCTTTCATCCCACATCTCAAGATGTGGAGGTTGATAACCCTGCAGAAGGCAGGCAGGTCCTGAGGAAGAGAAGGGAGAAGTAACTGGATCAAGGGCCACCGAAAACCAGTGCCCAGAACTCCTACACCACTGACCAGCATTCCAAACCCATGCCCCTCGAGCAGGCTGGCCAGGAGCACAGCACAACCTCTCACTCCTAGGCAGCACTAGGTCAGGTTTGTCTAACCTGGGAAAAGCCACAAGCACCCAGAGCTGCTTATTTCTGTGAGGGACAGCAAAGCTCTGGGAGTGCTCAGGAGCAGACACACTCAGAGAGCTGCATTTTGTGTCCCCTTCCTGACCACCAGCACCGTGCCCCAAACCACATCTTTTGGTCTCAGTGCACATGGGAACAGTGCTCTGGCACGAGGAGCTTGGGAAGGGAACCTCCATCCCTCACACAAATTGCAGCCCATCCGTTGCACCCGCCCAAAATAATTAAGCAGTGGCATTCTGGGCACACCAGCTTATTTTGAGATCAGAAATGACTGGGAAAGAGTGGAAAAATTAATAGGTTGGCTCTGAGAAGGGTGCTCAAAGGGTGCTCCCTGAGTTCTCTGACTTACCTCAGGTTTGCAGGCCGTTTCATTTAAAGTAAAAATACTTCGGGTGAAAGGAGCTTGCCCTCCATAATGCAATCTAATCCTAATTTAGACACACGAATATGGAGCCTGGCCAGTTTTTGAGGGTAGTCTGTGTGAACAGTGTATTTGCTCAGGATCAGTGCAGGAGAACTCTGGCAACCATCACTAGCTAAAAAAAAACAAACACCCCAGGGTGCTGCTGGCTTTGCCTCCCTTAGAAATCAAATTCCCACTCCACAGGAGAGCAGCCTGATGACACCACATATAGAAATGCATGTCCCTCCATCAGGACAAAGTGGAAATGTTCAGGTGACTTTATCCTGGCAGCCCTGCTCCAGAGGGAGCTGTTCCTGCACTGAAAACCACATGTGGGTATTTTTGTTTCTGCTCCTCAGCTCTATAATTAAACAAACACTCCAGGAGAAGGTGTTGTGCCCAGATATTGTTATTTTCCTCTCACTTTTTTTTTCCACAGCAGTAGGTTTTTGCATAAATTACTCCTGGGAGGAAGCCTTTCCTGCCTGGGCTTTCCCCAAGGGATGATGTTATCAGAAAGCAGGACACTGTTTATCTGCCTTCCATGGCCCACACGAGCCTACAGGATGCCAACAGCAACACCCTCCCACACCAGAGGGACAGGGAACCCTCAGGGGATGCCCACTCAGACCTGGGAAAGCAGCAGGACAGATGCTGCCCAGCTGGAACCCCGAGGGGGTGAGTGGTCAGGGGAGCCCAAGAGGCTCAGCCCAGGGGAGCAGGCACACGTTTTGCCCTCGGGATGTACCTGCTGATGCTGCTGCTGGGCAGGGTCCAGCTGGCTGCCCCTCCAGGGACTGGCTCCCTCCGTGCTGACAGCAGGGAAAACCCCTGGCCAGGGAGGGCTCATGGGCTCTGACTCAGGAGCAGCCAGGCAGTGGGGCTGGTGAGTCACTGCTGCTGCTCACACACACTCCTTTGCTGACTAAAACTCTTTGCAGCCTCTTCTACCTCTTTCTTCTTATCCTTCAACTTTAACCAGTTCCTCACTGGCTCGTGATAAAGCTCAGCCAGAAGCTTCTCACCCTGAACTGCTGATTCCCTTAAACCAAACCTCTCAAATCCCAAGCTGTTGGTTTTTTTACCTGCTGTGGCATTTCTTTGCTCAGGACTCCACGTCTTTGCCTCAACACCAGTCACTTTGCAAGTGGAAGAGGGACTCTGAGGTGCTCCAGCTGCTGAGAGGCTTCCAGGAGTGGTTTTTTTCCAGACCTGGACACACCAAAGGCAATGACAGTCCCTCTGCCTGAGCAGCACCAAGCCTTGATTACTGAACAAGTGAAAAATCTCACTTCAGAACCAGTATTTCACATGATTCTTCTACTTCCAACTAAATTTTAGCCACTTCCATTTAGCCCTGTTTCCATTTCCTAAGGAAACAAGGCACCTACAGTTACGTGGCCCCACTGCCCATCCAACCTCCTCCTTCTTCCCATTATTTTGAACCACAACAGAAAATTTCAGCTGCATTCAAGGGGACAAGTCTCAGATTTATAGCTCTTAGTGCCCAGGCAGGGAGCAAGACTAAAAAAATTCCCTAAATCAGGGAACTGACGCAAAAGTGACGTATCACATGGTTTCCTTAAATTCCCTGGCTCACAGAACTCCTTGTTGCAGTTTTGTCCCTGTGTTTTATAGGGAAAGTCAGGCAAGAATGGATCCTTCCACAAGAAAGCCAGCACACTGTTGTTTGCTCAAAGCCAGCTCAGATGTCTGCAGGAGCTCCAGCTATTGATATTTTATTTATTTATTTAGAAATCAGTAGGAAAAACAAACCCCACTTTTCCAACCCCCAAACGCAGCGCTCCAGGTGAAGGACTGAGTGCTGTTATTTTTGGAAGAGGAACCCATCAGGCTCAGCCCAAATGAACCCAAACCAGGATGTTTTCCCAGTCAGGACAGAAATGCCAACAGCAGAACACGACTGGTGAAAAGAAAAGATGTCATTTTAAGTTATCCACAGGTGCTGTCTGTGAGATCAGCCAGTGGAAACAAGCCTGGTTTGTTTAAATTTGGAACACCTGGAGCAGGGATCAGACCCACTGAAGCAGAGCTGCCTTCAGAATTTGAGAAGGACCCAGAGCTATTAAAGCCAACAAGCACACACCAATATTTTGACAGTTTTTCCTATGAAAGTGTCCCATTTAACACAAGCATGAGCTCACCAGAGTAAAGGTAGCCACTGTTCCTGCTCAGGAATTATTAGGCAATGATAGTCAGGTCCTGTTAATCCCCTAAAAGGTGTTTTGTACACCAGATGCTCATAAGCTTTCCTTGACATGGGCTACTCACTTCTTTTTAAGACTGGTCTTGAGTTTGCTAATGGAAGAAAGAGCAGTTCCCACAGTATAGACATGGAAAGAACTTGGGCTTCCAGTGCCAGAGTTTTGCTGTGCAGAGAAATCCTCTTCTCCCTCTGATATTAAAACAAAAAAATCCAAACCAAAACCAAACAATCAAACAAAAATCAATCAAACACCCTACACACACAGTACAAAAACAAACAAAGAAAAAAAAACCCTGACCCCATACAAAAACAAACAAAGAAAAAAACCCCTGACAACAACAAACAATAAACCCAAACAAACAATAAACCCAAACAGAAATCCAACACTGCTTTGCAGGGCAAGCACAAGAGTCCCAAACAAAAGGAACATCCGTTTGTGCTTTAAACAGGCACCAGTTGCTTTTAACCAAGACCTGCTGGACTTCCCCTTTTTCCATGCCAAACTCCAGAGTTGAACAGAATTCATTTGAAGTGACCCAAAACTACAGGAGATATTACCAAGGAGGTTGTTCCTGTGAATTAAAGCAAAGGCTAAAATCTTTTCCACAGACCTCCAGACCACAAGGGGTTATGGTTAACTTGGGCATGAAGAGGTAAATTAATTGCTAAGATGATGCAATTTATACACACTTCAAATGTTTCTATTTTCCACCCATTTGGGCTTCAATCCTTGTTGCCAAGTGACCAACTTTCCTGTCTTCTTGATCTGCCCTGCAATAAAAAGGGTGCTCCCTTTATAAAAAGGTAATTGAAGTCAATTTTCTACTTCCCATCAGTATCATAAATCCCCTCCTTCTGCATCATTTCTAAAAATCCCTTGTCATTGCAAACACCTCAGCTCTGTGAGCACTAAACAACCACCTAACTCTGCAAAGCACTGGCAGCTGATCCAGGCTTTTCCACCCCTGTGCCAAGCAAGCCTACCTTGGATTGTGTTAACACAATAGTTGGGGAAAAAGCTGCAAGGAAGCAGTTCTTTTGCATTGCTTCCTTTCCCATATACAGCCAGGCCTGATCCTCAGCTGTAAGTTATTCTGCATCCATTTGTGTGGCTGAAAGAACTGTTATTTTATGTCCAGAAGCCTCTAAAACACTTCAAGAACCACACTGATGTAACTGAACACCACGTTTTCTAGAGAAGACTCCTAAAAATGCATTTAATTCTTACCCTACTAGGAAACACAGCAATCCAGGCCAAGGAGACAACCAAAATTTCATTTGCCAGGAAGCATTATTTGCCAGCATTAGAAAGAAATGGGTGCTCCTGCCACATCCAGCCAGCAGCCACTGCCACCACGGCGCTGGGCTCCCACTTTTCCAAAAGGCAGAACACTCTCTGAGCCTGCAATGGGATGGTTTTTGGCTAAAAGAAACAAAATTCAGAACTTTCGGCCCTTCCAAGTCAGCTGACTTCCTCTTTTAGAGCCAAATCACTTCAGCACAATCCTGATCACTGTGAGAAAAACTATTAAACTCCAGTGTTCTCAGCCGAGCTCACTGTCTGATTTGAAGTGCACGCAACCCAAGAATTAAGGGTATAAGCACGAGAGAAAAACTGGGTTTCTATACCAATTTTGAGGACCTTTCCAGACTAATGACTGACACAAAATCACCATCCCACTGGTTATCTCCAATCTCTGGAATAAAGAGTGTAGATTTGTCTCATCAACCTCCTGCTTCCAGCCATTTCCTCTCGGGACAGCAAAATAAGGAGAAGAAAGAGAAATCTTCCAAGTCTTAAATATTTGGGGAATTATAACAGTCAAACCTTTCCTGTTTTGTTTTTTTTTTTTGTTATCACAGCTACACATGCACATACACATTTGCTTGGTGTGCAGATATTTTGGAGAGGAAGAGCAGCTCACAGCAAAGCTCTGTGAACAGGATCTCCTGGACTCGCGCTCCCTCTGCAGAAAACTTCACTGCAGCTTTCATCTGTCTGATCCTGTTCAGCAAAGTGAGGGAGTTTCAAATTGCATCCTGTGCTCAGGAGCATTAAAGCAGAATAAAGGGGAATGCATTTTCAGGGCAGCTTCCCCGGGCACTGCACAGTGACCAGACCAAAGGAGCTGATTTTTCTTCCCTCCTCTCTCAGAGGTCAGTTCACCCCAGGAATGCAGACAGGGAAAAGCTGAATCACACTGAACCACCCAGGACTGCCTCAAACACAAAAACCAAAAGCAGAACCCGAACCAGAGCCCAGATATAAAGCCCTCTGTCAGGGTTTATTTTAGATACCTGTTATTTTTTCACAGCTTTCGTGACTCTTTTCAACCATGCAAAACCAGGTGATTATTACCAGGGTTGTCTCAGGCACAAAAGTTTTTGTAGTTAACGAATAATTAGCTCTGAGCTTTTATTGATACCAAGACCTGGATGTTCTGTGTGACAGGGGTCAATCAAAGAAAACAAAAATAACAGTTTTTTATTAGCACAAAATAGAGCACAAATGTGCCTTTAAGGTTGTCCATGCAATGCCTAAGGCACATGCACACCAAGGCTTCAGATAAAGCTTTTGCAGATACAGACACATCCTATGGAATTCTGATCCAACCCCTATCTCCCCAGAATTCTTAGAAAACACCAGCCTCTCTGAAATAAGGCTATGAGAGAATGCAGTTTTGACCTTTTCCAAATGCTTGTGTCATATATACAATCAAGAAGGATTCTTCCACTGATCCCATCTCCCACAGATGATTGTTCTTATGCTCTAATTAATCAAACAGGAATTCCAGAAATTCAGCTGCAGCCCCAGGACACCTTTGCTCAGACACAGAGCACAGAGCAGCACCAAACCACCACACAAAGAGCTCACACCACTCCTCTGGGGAGGAAAAGCAGATTCCCCTCAGGTCTGTGCTTGGAAAACTCCTTCCTGCTCATTTCATCACGTTCAGAGAAAGGGTAAATGTCATCCAGGTACTGCAATATTTTTTTTTTTAATTACAATTACAGGTCAAAACTCATGACAGGTGGGGTTTTATCGCTTTGAACTCCTCAGGAATATCTTGGGTGTTTGCCAGCCTGCAGGAGGGCCTTTCAAACCAGCCCTTTTCCAGATGCGCTCCAAATCCTTCTCGAATTTTATCTAAAACAGAAAAAAAAAAAAAAAGAAAAAAAAGGTAACACAGCCCAGAAGCAACACCTGAATATTCATTCACAGCCCACATGTCCCAAGGACAATCTGAGTGTAACACACACAAAGGAAACAAAAGCAGCTTGTTTTAAGTGACAAAATATTTAACCTTGCTGCAGAAAGTACAATATTAAACAATAAAATGCACGAGGATCGTGGTAGCATTATTTTAAAAGCCTCGTGCAAGAAGAAGTGAGAAGATGGACAATGAAATGGGAAGAAAATTAAGAGGATTTTCTCATCATTAGGTGTTCAACACTGCCTCCTACAAATCTGAAGACATGGAATTACAATTAACCCCAATTTGCATCCAGGCAAGGTGAGAATTAGCAGAGAATGAACGAAACTATCACAGCAAACCCTACTGAAAGGCAGTGCTGAATGAGAACATCCACAGCTTGAACAGAGGCCCATGTCTTCCCCTAGCCCTCCTATTAATGGAAGAAAAAGGCTTCTCTATAGGATAAAACAACAGGAAGCACCTGAGGATGTTGGCAAGACAGGAGAGAAATTAAGATTAAACCAATCTCCCTGATACAACACAGACACATCTTTCACACAAACACCAAAATTCTTCTTCCATCAGCCACATGTTTTCGTAATTTACTGTCATGGAAGAAAAATTTCACCTATTACCTATCTCACCATCCCAGAATCATTAAGGTTAGAAAAGGTCTTCAAGATCATCAAGTCCACCCTGTGCCCCACCCCCAGCTTGTCCCCCAGCCCAGAGCACTGAGTGCCACATCCAGCTGTTCCATGGACACCTCCAGGGGTGGGGACTCCACCACCTCCCTGGGCAGCCCCTTCCAGTGCCTGACCACCCTTTCCAGGAAGAAATTCCTCCTGATGTCCAACCTGAACCTTCCCTGGCACAGCTCGGGGCTAAACACTGAATTAAGGCTCTCCAAGCTGCTGCTTTAAAACAATCCCACTTAAAAACATCCCCCCACACCCAAACAGGGGCCGTTTCGAGGAGCGGCACCGGGGAATTCCCCCTTCCCTGAGCTCACCTGACGCCTCTTCTTGCGCCCCTCCTTTATCCTCCTGCGGATGAACTTCCTCCTCTTGAGCAGCTTCTTGTACTTGTGGCGGTTCATCTTCCTCCTGCGGATCTTGAGGACGTTCTTGCACTGCACTGTCCCCCCGGGGGCTCCCCCTCCTTCCCCCACGGCGGGCGGGGGGCACTCGGACCCCTGGGGGGGCTCATGGCCCACCTCCTCCTGAGCCCCCTCTGCTTGGGGAAGGGAATATCTCACTGACAGCCAGCTCTCCAAGGGGCTGATGGAGAGTTTCCTGGGAATCAGGATCTCCTCCAGCTCAGGGTCCAGGGTGTGCCACTGCTGGGGCTGGGCCCCGCTCGTGTTGGGGGGCTGGGTGCTGTAGTGGGCGGACGTGGAGCGGCAGCAAAGGAAGGAAGACACAGACCTGGGCAAAAGGTGGCCTTTAGGAGAAAAGAATTTCGTTTAGAAGGCGGAATTTTCATGAGAAAAGCTCTGCCCAGCTCTCAAACCACCAGGCAGCTCTGGCCAGAACACTGTGACAGAGGAAAAGCCTTACAAAACCTGTACTGTCATCACAAAAGCAAGGAAGTCTTTTTAAATTTTAATTACACTGCTATAATGCCATCTGCTAAAAATACACTGTACTTTACTGTGTGAACTGCCCAAGTCACCCAGGTAGAGCAGGGTGGAGGTTCTCCTTTGCTGAGCAGACCTGGTCTAGTGGAAGGTGTCCCTGCCCATGGCAGAGGGTTGGAACTGGTTGATCTTTAAGGTCCCTTCCAACCCAAACCCTTCCCTGATTCCATGAAGTGCAATTTGGAACAGCAAGGAACTGTTTGCTGTGTCAAACCTGTGCTTTGCTAAGGAATCTCCTCTTCGGCTTAGAAGAGGTAAAGTCAGAGCTACTCAATCCTGACATAATAGATCTGAGAGGTAACAGCACTCAGCAACCACTGACTCAACAACAGCCTCCTCACTCCTGGTCATTGCTTCGCGGAAAAGAAATTTCTGAGAGACAAATTACCCCAGGAAAAAAACCCAAATAAATAAACAAATAAGGTCCCACAGCACCAGTTTTACCTGCAATTCTCGAAGCCTTCAGTAACTGGGAACTCAGCTGTGATATTAACATTTTGTTTCACTTTGTTGACCGGCAGAGCCAGCAATGACTGTTAAAATTAAGAACATTTATTTACGGAGGCAAACATGCATTTTACAAAAAACCCTTCTCTATTTAACCCCGACCCCCCCAAAAAGACGGGCTGAGACACCCTAAACACCCTCCTCGTTTTACCACATCAGCCTGCCGGGCTGTGCTGTGGGGGCCAAGCACAGGGGGTAGCTGAGCCGCGGAGGTGATTAATTAATAAAGCTTGGGCTGCTTTAGCTTTAAAAACACGGCAGCCGAGTCTCCCCGGCACAGCGCTGTTCCCCCTTCAGGCCGGGCGGAGCAGCCGCTCGGCCCTAAGGATGGGCCGGAACCGACGGGCTGCCCCCGCTCCCCGCAGCCCTCCCAGCGCTCCCCGCCGCCGCCCCGAGCCCCGGCACGGCCCGCATGGAACCCGCACGGAACCCGCAAGGAACCCACCCGGCCCTCCCTCCTTCCCTCCCTCCCCGGCCCCGCCGCCATCCCCCGCCGTCACCCGCCATCACACACCGGCCCCGCCGCCGCCGGAACTTCCGGAGGCACCGGCGGCGCCCTCTGGGGGTGGCCACGGGACGGCACCGCACGGTCCGAAACGGCCTTTTATGGGCGGTCCCTCACGGCCCTTCGGGGTCCTTCGTGGTCCACCACAGCCCCTCACGGTCCCAGTCTCTGCCCTTCATAATCACGATTCTTCATGGTTACGGTCCCTCACGGGCCTGTCATGGTCCTTCACGGCCCCTCACGGACCTTTACGGTCCCTCATGGTCCTTCACGGTCCTTCATGGCCCCTCACGGCCCCTTACGGTCCTTCACGGGCCCTCATGGCCCTGGTCTTGGCCCTTCATGGTCTCTCGCAGTCTGTCCTGGTCCTTCATGGCCCCTCACGGACCTTTACGGTCCCTCATGGTCCTTCACGGTCCTTCATGGCCCCTCACGGCCCCTTACGGTCCTTCACGGGCCCTCATGGTCCTGGTCTTGGCCCCTCATGGTCTCTCACAGTCCGTCATGGTCCTTCATGGCTCCTCACGGTCCTGGTCTTGGCCCTTCATGATCCCTGATGGTCCCTCATGGTCCCTCAGGGTCCTTCGTGGTCCCTCGTGGTCCCTCATGGTCCCTCAGGGTCCTTCGTGGTCCCTCGTGGTCCCTCATGGTCCCTCACGGTCCTTCACGGTCCCCCACAACCCCTCGCAGTCCTGGTCTCAGTCCTGGTCTCAGTGACCTTGTGGGAGCATCTCAAGCTGAGCCCCCCCCCAGCTCCCTCAGCTTCTCCTGGTGCTCCAGACCCTTCTCCAGCTTTGATCCAAAATAAATCATTCAACCAGTTCAAACCCAGCATGTCCCTCACCCACGGGGTTTGCACAGACACCTCGGTCACACTTGGAAACTCAATGTCTGTGTTGTGTTCACCTGCTGAGTCACAGCTGAAACAGGTCTGAGCACGGAAACGTGGCACAACAAGCCACATCAGGAGGAATTTTGGACATCAGGAGGAGTTTCTTCACAGAAAGGGTTGTTAAACATTGGAAGAGGCTGCCCAAGGAGATGGTGGAGTCCCCATCCCCGGAGGTGTTCAAGGAACGACTGGATGTGGCACTCAGTGCTCTGGTTTAGTTGACGAGGTGGAGATCAGTCAAAGGTTGGACCTGATGTTCTTGGAGGTCTTTTCCAACCTCAATGATCCTGTGATTCCGTTCCAGTGAGACAGTCTATCCCTGTTGCCATGGGGATCATGGAAGGCGGGCAGACACCTCTCCCTTACACACCCTCGTCTGCATCCGTGGGCAGGTCTTGGTGGCTGCTGTCCAGGCACAGCCACACCTGTCTCTCCCTCTTACCTGGCTGTTGTTTGTCTTTTCTTACTTTGGTGCAGGAACCCACCATGTTGGCACAGCATGAAAGTGCCTCATCAGCTGGCATGAGGGAGGGATGGTGAAGCCAATCCCAGACTTCAAAGAACGCTTTGCTTTTATAGCTCCCTCAGCAGCACACAAGGGATTTATTCACCGGCTGCTTTTAGTGTTTCAGACCAGAACAAGGGTCTGTCTTAGTTTTACACCCCACCATGTCAAACTCATCTAGCCTGAAAGGGAACAGCAATGGCTGGAGTTCCTTCTTGCAAGGTAGAAGTGCAGTTCTTTGGTCAGGGAAGAGAAACCAATGAAGAGAAATTAATTAAGGAAGTAGTTCAGTAAACAGACTGGTTTTTTAAACAAGACTTTATTGAAGACACTTCAGAAGTTTATGTACAAAACAACATTCCCACCCCCGTATCAGGATGTTAGTCACCCTCTGGGAACAAAGCAATGCCTGGTATATGCTGTCAACCTGGGGACAGTTTGCCAAGGAATTTACAGAAGTACCAAATTCACGTGGTTTAGAGCTGGGCACTTTCAGCCTTGGCTCAGTTAAGACCGAAGGAAACCAAAGGAGTTCTTTTCTGGAGACGTGTCTCCAGCAGACTGAGCGTCCTGGGATCTGACAGCCTACACTGGCCTTGCTCTGAGGTCAGGTCATTTAACTCTGCAGAGAGCAAGAGGCCCACTTTGGTTTTGGAAGTGAAGAGGAACCAGCCCCTGGATTTAACTCGCAAGTTTTAATCCATTTCAGGTGGTTCCAGGAGATACCCACCACCACCAAGAGCACAGTAGTGTTTGCAGGAAGCATTAGAATAGAGCAGTAGCAATACCGAGTGAGAGAGTCAGCCACTTCATTTTTCAAAGACACCTAGAGAGGCTGGATATCAGACTGGCTACTTCAACTAGTGTGTGAGAAAACCCCAGAGACACAGACATGAGAGGTTAGAGCGTGGCTGACATGCTGTTTCTGTAGTAACCTGTGCACTTCTACCATGGTAGAGTTTCCCCTTGCCAGTCCAGGAAGGAACCATTCTCTTTTTCACCAAGACGGTCCAGAACAGAGAGAATACCTGGGATAGCCTCTTGCACCTGCATGGGAGCCTGGAAAGAATCAAGCTTGGGTTCATTACTGGGAATTTCCTACGGAAGAGAATCAAATGCACTTAAGGAGTTACTAGAATCAAGAGGGATGTATTTTCCTGCTTTACAGTGTGCCTCTGCAGCACATGGAGGTGAACACTGTGCCAGGGGCTCTTGGGATAACAAGGGAGCCCTATTTTCATGTTTTCAGAGATGTCACTTACCATGTTTCCCCCCATGTCTGTCTGGAGCCAGCCTGGATGCAAAGAAATACAGAGAATCCCATCCGATTTCAAGTCTGCAGCAAGACACCTGGTGATCATGTTCAGTGCAGTCTGCGAGAGAGGAAACCATCTATTAGGGGGCTGGTTTATAAACCTCAGGCAAGACCTCAAACCAAGCTAATTGGCACCTCCCTTCCACAATTCTGACAAAGGAAGGGGCAGTAACAAGATCACAGTAACTTATCCAGACTTACTGGGCCTTCATTCTCAGAGACACCTGTTAATAGAAGCATTGTGGAAGCTCTGTAACCACAAGTTGACTGCCCAAAGATGAAACTAAGTTATGATGGAAGATACGGTAGCATTTGAAACGCCTGAGGGGCTGTGAGGAAAATAATGTTGACATAAGGACTGTGTTTTTCTGCAATAATCACTACACAAACCTTCATTTACTTCTGAACAGGGAAAACAAGCATTTAACAGCTTATGAGTAGGTGGTGTAGGAGAAACTCTGTGTCTGATCTTCACTATACGTACAAACTCAGTCTCTGGAGGTGAGAAAACTAAAAATCCCACCTCTCACTAACCAGCATCACCACGTACAGGTCAGCACACCTTTTGCTGAGTTCTGTGCTATCTCTCCTCCACTGGAGAGGAACTCAGCTGACAGCACACACATTTCATGGCATCAGTTCTTCCCTGAATGCCAAATCCCTCTGAATCACAGCAGTGATTTGGGAGCCTGTTCTTCAGAAGTTCACATGCTCTCTCCAGGTGTTTTACAGGTCCCACTTCCACCCACGTGAAGAACAAGCACAGTTTCTGTGTCCATCACCATCCTAAGCTCAGCGTGGTCTCTAACTCCCAGCCTACCCTCAGCCAGGGAGCACAGCCCAGGGGAGCCCACAAACCTTGGCTATCCTGTAGGGGTAGACCTTGAGGAACATCTCATTTGCCTGGACGAGTTGCATGGAGGCAGCGAGAGAGGACATGTTGATAATAGCAGCTCTGTGGCAGCCCATTCCTGTGCTCAGCTGGGCTGCCTTCCTCAGGAGGGGTAAGAACGCCTGGGAAAACAAGAGTTTGCTTTAATTTCATGATTTTGGTTTGATTTAGTTTGTGTAATTTCCCCATTCAAGGCAAGCCAGGCTCTTGAAGAGCACAAAATGGTGATGACTCCTCAGACTTGGTGGCCGTAGGAAACCTTCCTACAGCAGCCAGCTAGAAGTAGCAAAGTCCTTCAGACTCTTCCACCCACCTCCTAACCCCACCTGTCCTCTGAAGGGATCTCACCCCAGATGGATCTAAATGCAGAGAAAGATCCTTGACAAACTGCTGCTCTCCAGACACGCAGTTCAACATCAGAACTGTACCCGTGCAGTTCCAAGGGGAAAAACACTTTGGTTATAAGAGAAAACCCTCTTTAGTACCCCAGATCAAG
The DNA here is from genome assembly GCF_025592945.1 of Manacus candei. Classification (NCBI taxonomy): domain Eukaryota; kingdom Metazoa; phylum Chordata; class Aves; order Passeriformes; family Pipridae; genus Manacus; species Manacus candei. The sequence goes on from NW_026138070.1 coordinate 6,039,354, forward strand.
CACATTCCTCCCAGTTCTTACCTTGGTGACCATCAGCTGGGCAACAGTGTTGGTTTCATAGATGGTGAGCATCGTCTCTGCCGTGACCTCTTCCAAGGAGGCGAGCACGTTGATGCCGGCGTTGTTGATGAGGCAGTTCAGCCCTTTCTCCCCCACGATTTCTTCCACTTCCTTGACCACTTTCTTGATGCTGTTTTCACAGACCACATCTGCACAGAGGAGGCACAGTGAAGAGTGTGGGTCAGAGCCTGCCTGGCACGACACAGCACGTGCCCAAACCAAAGCTAAAGCTGAGTGGGGACATTTAGGCAGCGCACAGGTGACAATACACAGAAGATTTTAGATAGGTTTTGGTTCCCCAGTGTTATCTTAAGGGGGTTTTCAGCTGCTGGAGATCATGTCCAGCTACTGACCACCCAGGAGAGCAGGTTCTTAAGGTGCACTCACCTGAGGAAGTTGAACATATTTCTATGGACAGAAATAAAGCCCTTTACTCACCCAGTTGGAGGAGCTTGACATTGCTGTACTGCTTACTAAGCTGCTGGAGTTCCTAGGAAGAAGAAATGCTTTTGGTTATCTTCTACATATATATATAGAGAGAGAGAAAGAGAGAGAGAGAGAGAGCAAGATCTCCATGGCTATTACATAAAACGTTTTGAGATCTGCACCTCCAGAACTGAAATATTTTCATGACTGGACTGAAGGCATTGATACTACTTCGCTTTCCAACCTGCTGAGCAGCTTTCCTGAGAGCCAGATCAACTGCTCCAAGAAACTGGACTCTTTCCCTGCTTAGTCAGATCCCAGCATGCTGGATTTTTAGTGGGATAGTTCTCAGTGTGTTCAGCTCCAGGGTGTGTTTGCAGGGTAAGCACCAAACAGCAGTTCCACAGCAGCCCCAAGGCTCAGGCAGCATTCCAGTAAAAAGCCAGAAATTCCCCAATTCTGTAAGAAAAGCATCATTCTCCCGAAGCTCAGCTAGTGCTACACATCACTTCAGGGCAACAGGAACGCTCAAATTGGAATTACTGTTTGCAGGAAAAGCAGTTTTCCCATGGAAATTCTGCTTCCCCAGCAGCCTCGTTAGCATCTGTTCTTGTAGCTGAAGGTGAAGCACACATGAAACCAGTTCCATGCAAGAATAACATTCCCTGCTATAATTCAGTCATCTCTTGACTGCCTCTGAGCAGAGATTGGTGTTCCTGGAGAAAATCAGGACTTTGTGGTGTTACGGCTGGACAAAGTGCGTCCAAATTGGATTTATGGGCCCAGCTGGAATACTTAGGTTTCTGTGCCATGCAGCCAAGTGGGAAGCATGGCCAAACATAACAGATGGATTGCATACTCCCAGTCGTGTTCAGGAGACAGCAACCTGGCCAAACATTCCAGCTCCAGCAAATCCCTTTCTTTAGGAGCCCTTTGGGAATGGGGGTCAGGAGGGCTGGTTTTGAAAGAATACTTCTCTGCCACTTGGAGACACTCAGGGACTCGGTGTCCTCTGACAAACTATAATGCATTACAACTTTTATCTCAGCTCATATCCTGCAGGATTCTCTCCAGGCTTGTTTGGGAAATTTGTTCTCCCACTGAGGCCAATCTGCAACTGCAGTTCAGGCTATTAAGAGGAGGGGCAAGGAGAACAAGTCAGAAGCACAAAACCAGAAGACATTCCTTCCCTTGGACAGGGCTTAGTGAGGCAGTTTTCAATAAATTAAAGGCCCAGAACACACTGTCTTGCTTATTGACAGTCCAGGATGAAATAGTTCTGCCATGTCAAGACCTGCAATAATTACGTGGCTTTGGACTGTCACTGGATTTCAGTTTGACAATATCACTTAATTGATAATAAACTCCAGAAGTACTCTGGCTTCTCAGGGTTTGTTCATTTATTTATAGTTCATTTATTTATATGCTTTATTCTCTGACAGAAACAAGCTACTAAGTCCTGCTAAAAGGTCAGAGCTGTTTTGTGTAGCAACAGCAACTGAGAGGCTTCTGAGGTGAGTAAGCAATATTTTCAACTAAGAACTCCAAACACTGTAGCATTAAGCACTCTCCAGAACATAAACAGCATGAAATTACAATCACTGCAGGCAAATTAAGTTTAAAATTCAACGGTTTTTCCAGTTAGTTAATTATTTAGTTAACAAGTGACTCCCACTGCAGTGGTTAAAGTTTCCCAGAAGCAGGTAACCTAGACCTTGGTCCTCAAGAATGTTATAAGCTGATATAAGCTGAAAAATCCAGTTAGGAAAACTAAAAATTGCAGGAAAGCCTATTTTTTCCCCTTCTGTGACTAGAGGAACATGAGGAAAGGAGGACAGAGACAAGCAGGTCCAGCCAACATCTCCCAGCTAAGGCATTTTCAGTTAGTGTGCTGTGACAGCCAACTTAAAAACAAACAAGACAAACAAAACCCAACAAAAAACCCACAACACAAAGCCCTAATTCTGTGTTTAACATAGTAGCTCTAGAACTGCCCTGCACCAGAATAGTCACCCCTGAGAATCAACTCTTAGGGAGTCCAAGAAGAAAATTAAACTCTGATTAGCATCTGTTGTTTCCTGCTTGCTGATTTTTAATTACTATTAACAGTCAGCCTACTCTGATTTAAACAAGATCCTCTGGCACTCAAGGCTCCAGATACAGATTCCTCAGCACACGGGGTATTTATTGCTAGATTTCAACCAGGAATGTTTTGTTGCCTTTGTCATTTTGCAAGATTTACTTTGCCTTCTTTACAAAAGCATTATCCACTCCAGTTACAGCCCTTGGAAAGGATTTGGCTCTGCTGGGCCAGTTGGAAGCAATCAAGCCACACAAACACAGCCTGTGGGCAGCTTTGTCAGGATAAGGGTGCCTGGGTATCCTCCACATCATCCTGCTTGCACTCAGGACAAAGCCAGAGGTGTATCCTCTGTGTTCCTCTGAGACAGATTATATCCTATCCCAGTGTACAGCTTCGAGTGTGTAACAGCTTCCACCAGCACTGCCCAGCCCCACAGTCCTCTCTGACTCAAGAAAAGCCAGACCTTAATGCTGTAGGAAGTGTAAAACACTTCCAGGAAAAAAACCCCAACCAACCAAACAAAACAACAATACTGCAATAAATTAGAAAGACTTCAAGAATGCCCTCTTTGCCTGATATATATTCAGGAATGCCCCCTTTGCCTGATATAACACATCTATCACTGCTCAGCTGCTCTTCCCAGTTGCAAACCACACGGCTAAAACATGGACAAAGGGAAAAAAAAAGAACCTCTGAGCTGCCAGAGCCCTCGAGGAGCAGGAGAGCTCTGTGTCTGCCTGAGGAACAGGCACGGGTAACCCTATCTCCTGCTTCAGAGCAAGGGAAACAGCACATTAAGCCCTGGAAGCTTTCCAGAGCTCTGGAGGGGACCCTTGAGCAGTGAGGAGCTGAACAGTTCCTTGTTCACCTGGGAACTCGCTCGGGCTGCGGGGAGAGCAGGAGGAACGGGGGATGCTCCTGTGCTGAGGTCCCACATCCAGCTCTGGGAACAGATTTCCACCGTGGCCATCTCCTCCTTTCCCCCCCCCCCCCCCCCCCCAGAGCAGAGACTGAAGGGGCTACACCGTTTTTAAGTGCGGCTCTAGACTTTAGGTCAGAGTTTTTCCCCTTTTAGGGGAAAGCAGGATGGAGGAGGAAAGAGTAAAAAAGAAAAGCAGGAGCGTGGGGATAATTACAGCTGTGTCCGTGAGCCCGTGCAGGCTGCGCCGTGCTTTGGTCCATCTGGAGTGCAAAGACAGGACGTCAGGATTATTTTGCAGGAGATTTGTAGCTGCTTCCACTCGCAGCGCTGGAGCAGCCCAAGTGAAGGCAGATTGGAATCCAAGTGTGGCTGGAGGAGTCTCCCGATGGTACTTTTCCAGGAGGGGCAGCGGTTATCTGGATGTGCCTGCGGGCCTGCTGCCTGTTATCGTGTGATCTGCAGCCCATTTGTTAGGCAAATGTTCTGGGGAGGCCACCTAGGAGCTACTCAGCACAAGAACTCGAGTTTTTACAACTTCTGCCAGCACAGACTCACATGCAAAAGCCTGCAGCTGTTCAGCATTATCCCAAGGTTAGGGAGTTACAGGAGATGTGCTGCTTTCCCTGGTAAGCAGAGGAAAGCAAAGTCAGCCTTCCCCAAGCATCTTCCTCAAGTCAGGTCTTGAAGGGCTCTTCTCTGTGTCCAGTGTTTGGAGGACTGCAAAGTGTTCAGTCATCACTGCTGAAACGTTCTTGCCCGAGGTGGACACTGTCTTTGCCAGCAGCTAAGAGTATTTAATCATTTTTCCTCTCAAAACTGGAAGGTAATTTTTAAAAGCCTCTTAATTTAAGCTTTTCCCATCCTTTCCCTCCTCTCTGCATTCTGCAATGGGAAAATGCTCCTCTGCCAAACCAGAGCAGAGCAGAATTTAAAGGAACTGTCCAAAGTTGCTGTTCATCCTCCAAAGCAGGAGAGGAAGTGGGGGACCGTGCACTCATGTTAAGAAGGATTTTTCATGTGGTCACTTATCACAAAGCAAAGTGGGAGGAAACAAAATTAGATTTCAATTGCTGTCAAGAGAAAAAGCAAGCACTGGCACTCAGGTGTGCAGAGAAAGAACTCACTCAACTTTGCAGCCCAGTTTGAATGGTCAACAAGCAGGTCTTAGTTGGGCAAAGCCCATTTCATGTGCCCTAAGCCAAACCTGCTGTGCCAGACTCTGGAGAGCAGGAACCTGAACTCAGGGTGTTCAAGATTTGATGGAAAAGTCAATGAAGGCAAAGGTTTCTCTCTGGGAAAGAAAAAAAAAACCAAACAAAAAAAAACCAAGAGAAAATCACTGAACCTTTGCCTTTCCTACCACAGCAACACTCCAGCAACCCTGCCAGGCTGGATCCAAGCTTGGAGACCACCAGTTGAATTTGTGCTCCCACGAACAAGACTCCCAGTGCTGGAGGCTCCAGCAGGTCCCTGCTCACCCTGTGCCAGCCCCAAGGACCAGCAGCACAGTGCAAACACTCAGGAGGTCACCAGGTTTTGTGCCAACTCCAGGCACTGCAGATGGGGCAGATAACGCTGGTGAAACCACCACAGTACCTTTAGTAAAGATTTCTCTCCCTTGTGGCGTTTCCAAACCCATCTGTTAGAAATCTGCTTTCAGCTGGCTGCAGAGGCTTCTATTGATGTCCTGCCAAAGCACAGCACATGGCCTAGAGGTCCTCACAAAGAACAAAAACCCACCCTGATCCACCAAGGACAAACCTTGCCCCCCTAAAAAACAAAAAGCTTAGGATGCACCCCATGTGTCCTGCAGAATCCCCGCTGGGGTTCCTGGAATGTGGCTCTGGGCCAGCTTCCTGCCTACAGGACACACTGCCAGCAGACTTTCCAGGTTTTACCGCAGGCAAGGAGTGACCCAGACTCTTCCCAGACACCCTGCACTGTCTGAAGGCTGTTTAATCTCCTTGTGCAGCTTTACCAACCTTTTTGCTCGGGAATTTTAGGTACTGACAACGCAAGAAACCCGACGAGCTGCGTTGAGATACGTCCGTGTAATGTTTCCTAGGAAGCCCTTCCTATTGAAGGAACAATTTTGCTTCTCCATGTAATTGATCCCAGACCATTATAGTGAGAAATCACTGCTGAACACAAGGGCCAGTCGGTGAAAAAGAGAAAGAACCTCCCTCAGCAGCGGCTCAAGCAGCTTCAGAACAAACAAGCCGGCAGGGAGATCTCTATCTGACACAGGTCAGATGTCTCCGCTGCTTTCCTGGGCTGCTGCTGCACAGGGGTTGTGCAACCACCAAAGGAAACAGGCTGGGACAGGTGCCAGGTGTGGGAACAGGAGTTAAAAGGGAACAGAATGGCAGTGGATTCCTGCTCAGGAGCTCAGGTGGTGCAGAAGGGGGTGAGGGGGAGCCAACAGGGCTCTGACAGGCAGCCTGTGCACCTGATTTCAGACTGGCAGGGCTGTTTCGCAGCACTTCTGTTCAGAAATATCCTAAGTGTGCTTTTGTGCTGGAGATATTTTTTTATTTTACAAGAAAAAAAAAGGAAATTAAGACTTTTCCCTGCAGTTTCATAAGTAGAGCAGCAGAAGCTCCTGGTGGTCAGGGTGCAGGTGTTACCTGACCAACCCTGCACCACATCCTTGAAGGAGACCCTCAGCACCACATTTTTAAGGTTTTATGTAGCTAAGCAGTAAGCAAAGTGGCTGTGTTTGTTTTATTACTGGCATGGTGTGATCACAGCACGTGTGAAAGGGATCAAATCCACCAGAAGGAGCAGGTTCTGTTCACCTCTGCCTGTGCCAGGGAATTCTCTTTTCCCTTGAAACAGGGCAGATGCAGAAACAGGGCTTTGGGTATCAATTCTCCTACCAAATGCCTGTGGCATCACAGAGGGGTTTGAGACAGTCACAGAGCCAAGAGCTCAGATTCCTGCAGCTCTGGAGCACCTGTGCATATGACCGTGCTGCCCTAAATTCACCTTACTGAGGAGAGTCAAGATGAGATGCATCACTAGAGGCCACAAAGTGACTGAAAACCCTCATCATTTTGCCTCCCAAATTTGTCTGACAGTCATTTATAGCAGCTGAGGGATGGGGAAGGAGTCCCAGCACCCTGTAGCAGCAGGGACGTGGGCTGCAAGGGAACAGGGCTGCAAGTGGACGCACCAGCAGCAGGTAAGAAAAGCTGCTGTTTTCGGCAGAAAGTGCTGGGCCCTGCCCGGCCGAGGGGGGCACTGAGAGGAGTGTGGAGTTCACGGAGTGTCGAATTCATCATTCATTCGCGCTTCCTCGCTGTTGCAAGTGCAGCGGAGAAAGAGAGGAGGCAGACGGGGCACAGCCCCTTCTGGGGACACAGACGCACCGCGTGGAGAGACAAGGAAAGCTGTGACGGGTCTCACTGGGAATGTTTCTGAGGGATGCGCTGCCCCTGCAGGGCTCCAGCTCCGTGCAAAACGGACAGACAGACTTATCTCCCGCTGCAAATCCAGCGAGAAACTCGGGGACAAGAGGAGCGGGGCAGCAGGAGCGCTGGAGATGCTCGGGGGCTGCGGAGTGTCCCGCTCGCTCTGCTCCTCCCGGGAACGCTCCCGAGCGGCGATATCCCCCTGCTCCAGCCTCGGAGACCTCCTCGCCACCGGCTCCATCCGCGCCGGCCTCTGCCCCGGGCAGGAGCTCAGCCCCCGGCTCCATCCCATCCTCTCTCCCTCCCATTCCCAGCTCCATCCAATTCCACCCCGGGCACTCGCTGCCGGCGCTCGGGCGCGGAGATGCTCGAGATGTTCCGCGCTTCCCAAAGTGCCTTCTCCTCGCCTCCGCCCCCGTTACCCGCCCCCGGGACCCTCTGCGCCCCCGGCCCGGTTACCTGCGCCTTCTCGGGGTCCCGGCAGGTCGCCAGGACGAAGTCTGGGGAGGGGGTGGCGGCCGCGAGCCCCCGCACCAGCCCCAGCCCGATGCCGCGGCTGCAGCCGGTGATGAGCACGGAGCGGCAGCGCGGCTGGGCCATGGCTGGCTCGGCTCGGCCCGGCTGGTCCCGGCTCAGCTGGTCCCGGCTCGGCTGGTCCCGGCTCGGTTCTCACCCACACGCGGTTCTCAACCTGCGCGATGCGAAGCCGTCCCGGTCCCGCCCCCGCCCGGCGCCTCCCCCGGGGTAGGGAAGGAACGGGCTCGGACTGAGGAAGGTGGATCTGCTCTTCCCCCTCTCACAAAGCCCCGAGCCCATCTCGCTCCCAAGCCCCGCTCCACAAACTCCCGCGGGGAACAAAGAGAGCCCTGACCACAGCCTGCCCTGCCTTTGCTAATCCTCACACATATTCCCCACAGGGCTTGCGTGTGCCATCCCACATCAACAACCTACTCCTGATCCACACACTCATACAGAATCTGGTATGTGCAGGGATAGAGGCTTTAATTACATCTGCTGGCACAATATTGTATTTTCTTTATTAAAAGCTCACTGAGCTCTTAAAATATTAACTCCATCCCGACAGAGGTCAGGGACAGCCTCTCCCCTCAGACTTGGGAGACAAAACCACAAAGAGGTTTTGCAATTTGTTAAAATTCTGTGGAAAAGCCTCAAACATTTGCTGGGTGTGCCCCGTTTCCCATTTTTTGATTTATTTCTAAGAAACTGCAGTAGCTCCAAAAATGTACAGGATGTACTTCAAAGATCTGGAAGTGTCCGAAGGTTCAATGTTCCTGTCACACTCCCAGGGTGAGAGGAGGGTGACAGGACACTTCCACACAGCTCCTCAGACACACCAAGTGTTGGCTCAGCCTGGATTCCAGGTCCCCAAAGTTGGTGGGAAAAGCTCATCCCTGTGCACACACTGGAGGTGGCAGAAGCCAGCAAGAAAGGCTGCCCTGGGTACTTAAACCTGCTTTTCTTCCCAATAAAGCTCCTTTCCAGCCACCTCTGTCTCACAAACACTCAACACTCTTCTTTTCCAGGTGCTTTAATCCATTACCTTCCTTCCCAGGTGTGCATTTCACAACTCCCTGTGTGACAACAAAGCATTCTGGTGGGTTTGCAGTGTCTTTCAAAAAATCCCAATTGGGCATAAAACTGCTTAGTGACCTCTTTGTGTCTGGGATCTGAACACCAGGAATGGGGATCACTGAATAAGCTGAGATGTTCTGATGAGCAAGAACCCTGGAAGAGTCATCAGATACTGAGACAACAAAGCCATAACTCACCTCGAGAGCTGAGACCTGTATGTGCAGGCTCATAAAAACGTGGGGCTTTTTAATTTCAGGTTTATTTTTGATTTCAGCTCCTCCTCTTCTGCCAGCTCCAGCCACGGGATCTCCGCTGTGCTCAGCAGCAGCACCGACTTCCCAAAATGTCCCAGCCCTGCTCAGGAACCTCAGCTGGAACCTGCCAGCTACACCTGGAGGCAGGGAAAGGCACTTCCCAGCTCAGATCTTTGTGGATTGGGGGATGTTACATTTGGGATTGACTGGAGAGGTGCCTAAATTAATAGAATGCCCCAAAATTCCTAACTTCGAGGGAACAGGGATTTAATCCGATGTTTTAAGCCCACTACAATTTGACAATCATCAAATTTCTTTCCTTATGAGTAGGCACAGGGGTGTAGCTCATAAGAAACTACTATCAAGTAAATTTAATAGAAAATCAAATACTTTAATGAAATCAGGGAGCATGAGAGAGTAACAGCTCAGATATACCACTAGAACTGATACTACTGGGCTGCGGGGGTCTGCTAATTGGCTTTAAAACGCTCTGTTCTCCAACAAGCATGCAGATTGACAAACTACTAATTCTTCAGAGTGTCAAAGATCCTGAGTAAAGAATTTTAAACCACTCAAAATGTATATATAGGAAATGTCTTATGAGCTGGTGGCCTGCACACAGCATTGCACAGATAAAAATATACTACTCTCAATGCACAGAGCTAAATACTTTCACATTTATCAGAATTTTCTACACAAGGGTTTGTTTTTCATAGAATTCAAGTTTTGAATTTTCTGTATATATCTTCACCTGTATTAAACAAATGCTTATTTACAATTGTGGATAAAGTGTAAAGGCTAGTAAGGCCATATTTCCATATTGTACTGTAACACTGCAAAATATATATACACATAGAACCTAATATAGGCAACAGGGCTAGAAAAGTCACCCCCCATCTGTACAACACCAGAGTCAGTATGAAAAGACAGCTTTTGTTAGCACCAGAGCCACTCCCAGGGGTTAGGAACTGCCTGGGGGCCTTCCAGTTCCACAGGGCACAGCATTCCAAGGGCTGAGCCACAGGGAAGTGGAAGCCCCAGACGGGACGCTACAGGATGGGAACCACTAAAGAGCAGGACGGGGGACGCTCCAGCACAACAGTCACCAGGACATCTCTCCCGTGGAGCCCCTCACCCCTTGGGTTCAGGAAGGAGCAGGGAGCTCCAGCAGGATGGACCTCAGGGAGCGAGGCGGTTCGAACCCCGGGCTCGGGAGCAGGGGTGCCCTCAGCGGCGGTGCCGGCTGTGCCCGGGGTGCTCGCGCTCGTAGCGGTGCCCGGCGCGCTCGTAGGAGCGGGAGCGCTCGTGCCGGTGGTTGCGGTAGTAGTGGCTCTTCTTCTTGTACTTGCCCGAGTGGTCGGAGCGCTCCCGGGAGCGGCTGCGGGAGCGGGACGAGCTCCGGCTGCGGGATTTGCGGGGTTTGTGGGTGGAGTATTTGTAGTCTTTGGATTTCTTGTAGCTCCTCACCTTGGAGCCTTTGTAGCCCGAGCTGTGGTTGAACTGGCGCGGGGGGGAGTCGCTGCGGCTCCGGGAGCGGCTGTGGGATTTGGAGCCGCTGGAGGTGGAGTAACTCTCGCTTTTCCTAGGAAAAAAGAGGAGAGAAAACACGATTGTCTTAAATTGTGACATCTTCATTCTGCACTCTGTTGTTCTGCACAGCTGTAATTTCCACACACACAACCGCCCACAAAGAGATCTGAACAAGTTCACAGAAAGCAGAAGTTAATCCGAAACTTTATGCCAAAAACTGTGTCCTAAAACATCTGCTTACTGGAGAAATTTTTAGGAACTTGTATCCCTTTCTCCAGCTTCAGTTATAGTGACACTGCCACCAAAACGCCCCAGCTTGGAGTTCAGTCTGGAGTTTAGTCTGGAGTTTAACTGGCAGTACACACTGCTGTGTCACTTCACAGCCTCTTGGGGACAAACCACTGAAATCCCAGCCTGGGAGGGTGTCCCAGCACAGCCCCCCCGTGCAGCAGCACATACCTGTGCTTAGGGGATGCAGATCTCGAGGCTGATCTGGAGTAACTCTGATCTCTGCTCCCACTCCGACTTCTGCTCTCCCTCCCTTTCTGGACGCTGCAAGAGACAATAAACACTCAGTTATTTTGCTTAAAGTACTCGTGGGAAGAAAGAAGCTGCTTCCTTATGAGGCCTTACCCATTTACTGGGCTATTGGAGCTCATTCTTTTGGCTCCCTCTGTTTTCCTTTTAGCATTCTTCATTGCCTGGACAGGTAGTGGGGAAGGTTTATTTCCTTTAACCTCCTTTGGAGACTCTGGAAAAACAAGCCTTTGTTACCTATTTTGCAAGTATGGGAAGTACCTGAAAGGACTGAAGGCTCCCCTCGCCCCATCTCACCACCTCTGCAAGGATCAGAACTGCACAGCTGCATTTTCCACACACACAACCACCCACAAACAGATCTGAACAAGTTCACAGAAAGCAGAAGTTAATCCGAAACTTTTTGCCAAATGTTTCACTCAAGGAGTGAACTGGAGGCAGAACAGCAACTTCCTTTTCTTGCCAGTTATTCAGTATCACTTTAAAGGTAAACTGAGGGGAGATGATGGTAAATGTTACCTTCTAGGCAAGACTGGCACCAGACTGGAAACTTTCAACCAAGAAGTGCAGCAAAATATTCCCCACCAGTCACCCCAAAATGTTACTCCTGCCAGAGCTCCTAACACACCTCTGCTTTAATATTGCTTCAGCATAACATGCCAGTTGCTAGTATTTATTGCCAAAACCACATAAAAACAAGCCCCTGCACTATATGAGTTTAAACTAGTCTTAATTTTAGACTAATTTGATTTTAGCTTTTATCTGATTCAAGAAATCACAAAGTTGCAATGCTATTCAAACTCTGCCAGTTGAACAGTAGCTAGAAGCCAGCCTGAAAAAAAAAATCCCCAACCAACCCCAAACCACACTTGTAAATGCACCCCGAAGGGGTAAATATACATGAAAGATGAGAAAGTTATTAAAACTGAGTTATCCACTATTTACCATTTTTCGGGGCAGGGGAAAATCCTGATGTGTTATCCAAACTCGGGACTCCCTCAGGTACCAGACCTTTAGCTTGTGCTTTTGCCTCTTCAATAGCTAATTTCTTCTTTTCTATTTTACTTTCCAGATCAGACAAATCCACCTGTGGACACAGGAGCACTGCTGGTGACAACACTCAGTGAACTGAACTTCCTGCTTGCTCGCTCACAGGGACAGCGACTATTCCTTGCTCCCTTCATGTTCCCTTCCCAAAACCAGCCTTGGTTCCAAACAGGACAAGGGTTTGGTTTTTTTTTTTTTAAGTGAGGGCTCCCAACATGCAAAAGAAACAAACCTTTTTCCTTGTGTAGAGCTGCAAAATTTTTAAGCAGATTTCTTGGATTTCTTCCTCCGTCGCTCCGAACAGTAAAAACCAGTGCGGGCGATTGGGAAGGGGGATCTGAAAGGCAGAGACGGAGACACCCTCAGCTTTCTGCTCCTGTGAGGAGGCTTAAAACCCCCTCCCAAATCCATGGAAAACCCTGGCTCACCTCCAGAGTCCTGGCTGCCAGGTAAATGCATGCACAGGCAATGCTTTCTGGTTGGAACCTCACAAAGACATCTGTTCTCAGGCTGTCGTTCATGTAGTTCCTGCAAGACAGGAGAGCAGAACGTTGCAAGGCACTGCAAAGCTCTTTGGGGGTTTTTGTTTTGTTTTGTTGTTTTATTTCTTTTGGTTTTACTTCTACGAGGGCTATTTCTTTCTGCATTCAGTTACTAGACTTCAACATTAGAGTTCTGTAACTCTATAAAGAGAAGCTGAATGATTTATTTTTTTTTTAACTTGGAAAAAAAGAAAAACTAAAGTAAATCCCTCAAGGGTAGGGATGTGTGACAGGAATTAAGCCTGACTGACTGCTGAAAATTCAGCTGTGAGAAGAGAACCAATTTGAACTTCACTTTTCCTGCTGGATCTCTACTGGCCTGCTCTCATGCAATAGACAAAGTTATTTTCATCAGGACAACATACAATATGGTCTGGAGTACTCAGTTATAGAATTTTAGGTTCACATGTTTCCCTGCAATAGGGCAGAACCAGATGTCTGGCAAAAGCTGCAGCTCCTTCAGTAGCTGTCCCAGGAAAGTGCAGTCCTCTTCAGCACATGACAACTCCCACTGGGATTTAAGGGGTCCATTTCCTTCAGAAGCAGGATTTTTCCATCCAGAACAGAATTCTTTTTGATGCAAAAATCAGCCATAGAAGAAATCAGGTTGTTTGGGAACGTCAGTTCAGGATAACAGTCAGTATTCGGGCAGATCTCCTCTTTGGCACATGAAATAAGGTTTCCAAATTGTCCCATTTCAGTAAGGTTGCTTAAAATGAATATTCACAGAATGAGAAAACTGTAAAATATTGCACATATTCCAGTCAGTACACTTAAGAATTATCCTGTTAAATCTTAAATACACAAAGTAACTTCCTCTGAATCTCTCAGCTGATGTGCTTTAAGAGATCTAGTTTTTGAGCACTTATATCAAGCAAAATATCAGATGGAGAAAAACTAAAACCAGACACAATAGAAGTCCTCAAAATATTATGTTTTAAAGTAGTAATTAACCGTGTGGGTACCCAGTATACAAGGATTCACTGATCCCCAAGACATCCAAAGCAGAGACCACAGGCCAGACATCTGCAAGCAGTTTACAAGGGCAGACAAAGGAACTTGAATCCCAAGAGTATCCAACTCCCACTTGTCCTACATTCCTGTTTACACAAAGAACAACTGCTACCCCAGAGAAGCAACACTACCCATTCAGCTCATCTTTCTGGGAAAAAAAGAACTTCAAAACCTACTTTTCTTGTCCCACTACAAAGAGAGCACAAACCTTTTGGTCAAAAAAAAAAAAAAAAAAAAAAAAAAAAGAGATAAAGTGGAACTTCAGCTGGAAGTCACACAGCCTTTTTTTTTTTAATGTGCCAAATTGAAAGACATGCCTGCTCCAGGTTTGGCCTCTGCACATCTTCCCTGTGGGCTCAGAATCAGACACGTGGGGAAATGAATCCTTGTCACAATATTTTAAGAAAAAGGGAAAGCTGTGAAAAATGCACATTTCAAAAACCAACTATACTGGATACCCACCAGTTTGCAGGTACTGGAAGCAACCAACATGAGCACAAGAGATGTGTTATTGTAACATCTGACCCATTTCTCTAGCAGGGTAACTCCCTCCCTCCCTCCTCCCCTCCTCCTCCTCCTCCCATTACAAGCAGATAACTGGCAGTGATCAGTCCATACCTCACATTCCAGTACTCCATGCAATGGTACTGGGAAGTCAGGAAGTGTCTCTAAGTGTTACATTTGTCTCCAGGCTTCAAACATGTACTCAAATGTTTTCTGACTAATTTACAAATGCAAACTACTCGTATTTTTTTGTGTTAATCCATCCCTTTAAGACTTAAACCCCACCTTAAATTTGCTTTATCACTTAAAGAACACATCACATTACGAGATAGAACATTAAAACCCTTTCGTAACTTCAACAGTCAGGTTATAAAATATACAAACAGTCAAAAATGCACAATAAAAAAATAAAAGTATAAGCACAAGAAGCAGTTGGCCAGTTACTCTACTATCATGTATATACCACCTGTCTAGAGCCAGCCTTCTCTTTGGAGAGCTTTGGGTTGACTGAAGACGGCAGCTATCCCTGCACCATGGGCAGCAGAGGAGAAGTCTTAGTCACTTACCCTCAGAGGCTACCCTTTGATTAAAAGAGTACAGAAAAGAAAAGTCAAAACTGGTTCTCTACACACAGGTCACAGTACCAGACAGTTCAGTCAGCAGAAATATGGTCTTTGGACTCACTAAAAGGGTTTTTACACCACGCTATTGTTAAAAAGCATTATGGTTTCGAAGCGTTTATTTATTTGTTAAAAGTTTTCAGACCTGTAATTTTACAGAAGCTTCCCACCCCCAAGCAAATATTTATTGTAATGAAAGCAATAAGGCAGAGGACATTTCTTGGCAAACAAGAATCCAGTCTATCCATCTATCCAGTCTTAGAAGCTGACAACTTGCATTATCCACATAGATAATAGAAATGTGTCTGTGCTGAGGTTTTGATACACCTGTAATCGAGCTCAAGGCCTGGGAAAAGCCATTTCCCAGCACTGGAAACAGACTTGAACTACACATGAACAACAAAAACCCAAGGAAACACTAAAACCCACCCCAACATTTTCCCTTCAGCTGAAAAGTGGAAGTAGAGAGGAGGGAAGTGAGAAGTCAGGGTGGAAAGCTACCTTACCATTAAAACAGTGCCTCTGACTTAAGAGGCCGATCAACATTTGGGAAGTAGTTTGGGGTACGCCAAGGACAGTGGATCTGTCTGGTGTGGCCCCAAGCACTCCTGAGCAATGCTGCCCAGTGCCTCAAGTGACATATTTCTGCTACTGCCCCTTCTGGTCTCTTAGAACAAGGAAAATCAACTTACCATGAGGTCTGGACCAGGTGTTGGTTACGTTCACATTCTAATACCTGAAGGTACATAACGATTATCTGGAAGATATGGGTTACTGAGTTATTAACGAGCATCTGGAGAGCCACCAACTCATTTCAGAGGGACATCCAGGAGGCATCTGTCAGCCTCTTTCAAGTCCTACAACACTCCACATGAAGTGTTTGCACCATCCCCAGTGTTTATCCACACAGCTCTGGCCTTCCTAGCTCTCCACGTTCAGAGCCCATCCATCCTCCTCCTCAGCCAGGTGTCTTGTCTTCACCTGGATGCCACCTAAGGATGTTCTCCTACAAACCTCAGGGTTCCTTTTAGCTGCAACTAGGGAGAAAATACTGCTGCCTGCACTGGGCAGTGAGGGAAGTGTGTGCAGAGAACAGATCTAACACACTGGGTGTCACTGGGCTGCTCAGCTCGAAGGGCTTTTCCTTTGAAAGGAAAACGAGGCCAGAGAGAAAAGGACTAAAGGCAAAGTTCACACCAATGAACAAACAAGTGCAGCTGCCCTCCAGGGTGGGTGACTAGAGGGAATTCTGGATGCCAAGCAGGCTCAAAAAGAAGACTTTCAACAGCAGTTTTTGGAGGAAAGAGGAAGATCCCAAGTTCTGCTGGCACAGAAGTTGGAAGTTCTTTTACCATAGTTATAATATTAATGGTAATAAAGCACCATCCTAATACCTGCAGGAGTTGTACCTGTCTAGTATCACCCTAGTCTGATACTTGACACTTCAATACTGAGAACAGTCTCATTTCTAGCCAAGCTCTTCACACCTGAGTGTAACTTTTAGAACACAAAACCCACTAACTAGCTCAGATGGCTTTAATACCTCAGCATGTTTCCACAAGGAGAGATCGTGACAACTCCAGGTCCCCAATTCCTTTTCTGCTCAAGGATCTATGTTACAGTGACATTTTCTAACACCAAAGCTACCTACTCATCCAATTTGACTTCAAGGGATACTGAGCACCTGCATCCACCTCGTCGTCATTCAGCAGTGATACAAGACCAATTAGTAAGAGTCTCTTAAATGAGAAAGAAAACATCAGGATGGTAAGAAACTAATCCTTCTGAATTAACTGAAGTTATCATGTACAATCCACGCAGTCAGGCAGCCTCCTCAAAGCATTACAGCACATGAAACACTGGTTATGAAGTGAACTTAGGCAGAACAAACCTTATGAGGGTGCTTCACATGAACACAAAATCCCAACTCCTTCAACACTCTTCTTTCTGCCTTAATTATTTGATTCTTCAAGTTCACATATTCTTGATCCAGTATTAGAGGCACAGGTTTTCTGCAAGACAAGGTCACATTCTGGAGATCATCTTAACCTCAGAGAGGGCTCATAGGCAGGCTGTGTTCATGTAAAAATAAGAGGTATCAGTATTTATAACACTAAAAAAAAATTACTTAATAAAATGTGTCAACTCCCCTTCACGAGATCTCTTCAAGATGCTCCCTGATTTGTAAATCAGCGAATTATGAAGTTTAATTATTAAAATACAACACAAATACTGAATATTATTGCAGAGTCTCAGCTTACTTTTTCTCCCTCAGGTGTCTGAGGCGATGGAACACATTTATCACATCCCGTATCCGTCTCGGGGCTTCCTCAATTTTGGATGCCAGATGAACACAGGCCATGGACACATGCTGAAATACAAATATGTAATGTATTTTATATAACGTATTGTATCATATAACAACAGTTTCAGCTCAGGAACTGATCTCTTCCAACAGCTGAAGGAGGGACAACAAGAGAAAACTGTGCTAAAACAAGGAAATACTAAACATTTGAAAAAAATCATTATTATGTAGCTTCGTAAAATTATGTTGTTCTCTAAGTATAACCTCCAGGCCAGCCACTAACACTGGCCACATCTCAGATGACAACTTGCCAAAAGAGATCAAAGATTAAAAGGTGTATATGGTTCTATGTATATAAATAACACGTTATTTAATGTTCCCTTACCTCCATGGAATGCTTCACAAAAGACTTGGTATAAAAAAAACGCTGGAATAGCACCTGTCCAGTAGCCATAGCCACCTAAAAAAAAAAAACCAAACAAACAGATAACCACAACAGGCATGAACAAAACCAGCAGTTCCAATGAGAAATTTCTACAGATTTGGGACCCAGAAGTCTGGGAGTAAATTCAGTGGTATCTAAGGAAAACTAGAACTGCTACTAAAGTACTTGAGTTATCAAGACCATAAATACTCTAAGCCAAATTCATACATTAAATTGCAAATTTTAGAAAGTATGAAAATATGCTCCAAGTTAATTGAATAAATAGTGATTTAAAGGGGGGAAAAAAGCCCCAAAACTCAATAAAACTGAAAGTTATGAGGATATACCGGAAAAACTTTGATTTTGGGGCGTGGAAAGAGAAATGGAAACTAATAACATTATGATTTGCATATATTTGAGTAGCTGAGGCCTGGCAGCTGGGAAACGCCTGGAAAGTTTTAACGCTCAGAGAGCAACGAGGCCGTTTGGGCCCGAAGTTCTCCAGGGGAACAAAAGCCTCTCGAGGTCACGACTCAAATCCGTCTTTGCACAATCCCCGATCACAGCAGAGGCGGCGGGGGCGGCGCAGGAAAGGCGCTGACATCACCCGCTTCCTGCGCTCCGCGGCCGGGCCAGGCCGGGCAAGGCCCCTAGCGACCCCCGAGCGGTCCCTGAGCGACCCCCGAGCGGTCCCCGCCACCCCGGCCTGGAACCGGGTCCCCGCGGCCTCCCCGGCCTGGAACCGGGACAGCGGGCCCAGGGACAAAGGAAAGCCCAAGAGGGCCAGGCCCGCTCCCAGAGCCTCCCCACCCGCGGCCCAGCCCCACCTGCGGCAGCCGCAGCAGAATCCCGGCCGCCTGGATGAGCTCGCAGCCGGTGACGCGCAGCTCGGTCTCGGTGTCCGGGTCCAGGCCGCTGCTCATGGACGGCGTGAAGCGCAGCGTGTGCTCGGGCAGGAGGCAGTTCTCCAGCGTGATCAGCACGCCCGAGTACAGCCGGTCGCCGATCAGCACCGCGCCGGAACCCGGCGCCGGGGTGGGAACCGCACCGGCGGCCTGAGGACCCGCGGGGCCGCCGCTGCCGCCGCTGCCGCCGCCTCCCGCACCGCCCGCCGTCGCCGCCGCCATTTTGTGCCGCCGCCTCGCTGGCTCCGCGCTCCTTCTCCTTCTGCTTCCACCCGCGTCCGCCCCCCGCTGATTGGCGAAGAGCGGCGCGGTGCCGCCCGCTGATTGGCGGAGAGGTCGTGACGTCAGACGCCGCCCGGGGCCGCGCGCAGCGCGGTGACGCAGCTCTCGGGAATCCGAGCAGGGCGGGGGCAGGGGGGGCGGCGCCCTCAGAGCCGGGGCGGGCCCCGTCGCTGTCTGCGCACAGCGGTTACCGGAAAGATGTGTTTATTCAGTCAAAATGTTAAGTCAATTAAGTTAAATGTTAGAACAGACTGTATGTGCCCGTGTGTCCTTAGCGTGGCGGCTGCCGCGGTTCGTGTGCACGAGAGTCGATGTCCCGCCCCCGCCCTTTCGCCCCCCTTCCCAGGCTGGGTTTTCCCCGTGCAGCGCCAGAACTCACCACGCACACAAAAAACCCCAAAACATACTAATTTTCCCAGCAATAGTTGCCACAACCCCCCTCTTTTATTAAGTTCTTCTGTGACCTTGTGTCCTTAACACAGCAGCTGCTGGGTTCCATGTGCGAGGGTCGCCAGGGCTGGATTTTCCACATGGAGAGCCAGAACTCACCAAATTATTTCCCCATGTTATTTCCCCACAGCAGTTACCAAACAAAAAGGCCTCGATTAAGTCCTTAAAAGAACAGACTATGTGTGTCCTTGTGTCCTCAACACACAGGGTCCACGTGCGAGGGTCGATGTCCTCTGTGCCTCCGGGCTGGGTTTTCCCCTGTGCAGCGCCAGAATTCAACACACATATTGTTTTTTCCATTAGCCAGTTACCAAAAAAAAACACCCCTATATTAAGTCCTTAAAAGAGCAGACTGTATGTGTCCTTGTGTCCTTAACACACTGGCTACTGAGGTCCACATGTTGGGGTCAACACACTCCCCCACCCCAGCTGGGTTTTCACTGTGCAGCGCCAGAATTCACCACATAAATGAGTTTTTTTCCAAAGTTACCGAAAAAATATCTTTATTAAGTTATTAAGAGAACAGGCTATGTGTGTTCTTGCATGGCCTGACTGCTAACATTGAACTGTACTTTTAATTTAACAGGTTTCAGTGACAACAACACAGGAAAATGCCACCAAGGTGAAGCTTCACACCCAGACCCACCTCATCCTGCTGGAACCATCCTTAGAGGATATTGTCCCATATTTTCCATCTTAGCAGCAGTCACAGAGCAGGTTTACTTTGCAATTCAATCCCTGTTTATAACACATATATACAGACTCTTTGATATCAGTAGTGGTGACGCACAATCCGTGAAAATATCCCTTCTGGTTCTTTTCCATCTCCCAGGGCAGCCAGGAATCCTTCTTGTCTCCTCCTCTGGGCTAAAGCAGCCAAGGACTTGAAGGTCTTTGGCTCATAAATAGCCAGATCAGCGAGCACTTTCCTATTCAGCTCCACCTGGGACTAAATGCAAGAAAATTTGCTGGTTAAGTCCTGTAATTTTTAGGATCAACAGTGCAATGCTTAATCACACTTTATTAAATATAATAAACACTTTATTGTTTATATAAACACTCTTCATTAAATTTCATTAAACATTCTTAGTGCTTAATACCTGAGGTCTTAAGGCAAATTACCTTTTTTCTACCCTGTATAATTTTGGAATTGTTAAAGACCGTCACACATGACTACTTGGCCATGGATATCTCATTAAGCCACTGTGTAAAACCTGTTTCCTAAGTTTTTCTGGTAGAAATCAAGAGCTGAAGAAGAATCTCTTATTTTGCTCCAGGCCATGTGTTCCAGGTTAACCCATGGCATTTGTTTCAGCTCAAACAAATTAAAAACAGTATCAACAAATGAAAACCGATTAAAACTAAAATTAAAACCAACAGTCTCAACACATTAAAAGCTGTATCGACAAATTAAAACCAATTCCCAGAATGTTTAAAAACATGGACAATGGCACCAGCTCTCTGCACTGCCCATGCTCAGCAAAGCACAAAGTCAGTGAAGAGAATACAGATTTCTTAGGGTGTTTTTTTTTCCAATCGAAGCTTTGTATTTTTAAACTTCTTCTAAATTTCTTCAAGTAAAAGGAAAGCAAGTTGTCACTTAATGCCCACAAGAGCAACAGTGTAAGAGCATTTTACAAGTCTCATTCTTAAGGTGCTCAGTAACAGTTTTGGGGACAGAACAAGGTGTAGAGCCACAATGTTCACCAGGATAAAAGGGGATGATGCATGTAAGGAAGAGAAACAGGTTTAGGGCAGAACTTAATTCCTGAAGTGAATGAAACTGCTTTCACAAACAGAAGGCCTTTCATCACTAGAATTAGTAAGTAATTATTCTCCAAGCCCCATCCCTACCTTAACCAGGTTGCTTATGAAGACTGGGTACTTCAGACCATGTTCAAGGGAAGCTGCTCCAATCCTTGTGATCCAGAGCTGAAAGGGTAAAAATGAACATCTTGAGTGATAAAATACTTTAAAAGTAATCCTTTTGCCACACTGGTCTGCTCACACTAAATACAACATTTTCATAGCATCACAGAATATCCTGAGCTGGAAGGGACACACAAAGATCATCCAGTCCAACTCCTGGCCCTGCACAGACACCCCAGCAATCCCACCCTGTCACTCAGTGTTGTCACACTCCTGGAGCTCTGGCAGCTTTGGTGCTGTGCCCACTGCCCTGGGGAGCCTGGTCAGTGCCCAACCACCCTCTGGGGGAAGAACCTTTTCCTGATACCCAATCTAACCCTCCCCTGACACAGCTCCAGCCGTTTCCTTAGGTCCTGCCACCGGTCACCAGAGACCCACAGCCTCCTCAGTGCATCACACACCCATATGAACTTCTGAACGAGCCATTCCAGCCCACACAGGGACTGAGAATCCTTACTTTGAACACATATATTTCACTGCCTGGTTTTGGGGGAACCCCCCCAGTAAGGAAGACGGCAGTTTTACTTCTGCCTTTCTCCCCTTTTCATGTTTACACCCAACGTGCTGCTCTTTACCGCTCTCAGGACTCTCTTCTTCTCTGCCCTGGCCTTGGTGGACTTCACGAACGCCCTGCGAACGCTCCTCACTGCCAGCTTGTAGCAGCGGTTCTTCCTCCCACGAAAATGCTGGAACAAAAGCAGGATGTTCCCGTTATGTTTAAGGCTGTCAAACCCTCCAGTAACACCAATATAAGCTCACTGGCATTTCACAGCTCTCCACAGCAAGGATCGCTGAACACTTCACTTCAGCTGGCGTGTAAGGAAAGTATTCTTTCCTTGGTTTATAGCATGGGAAATGTAAGGTTGAAAAGTTGGAGCGGGCTAGAAAATGTTGGTCCAGCATGGAGCCAAAACCAGACCTTACTTTGGGCTGTGGTTCCAGGAAGCAATCACAAAATCATTGCCAGTGCTTTCACCCAACCCTAAACTCACACATTCATTCTCCTTCCTGAGCTGCCCCTTTGTTGTGTTCGTGCGACGAGGAGCCTCAGATATATACAGAAAGTATAACAAAAGGAGTTTACTGGAGGTACCACTGACACCCACCTAAAGTGATGCAAGAGGAAGCAGGCAGAAATAACTACCACTGGTAAGGGGGGCAGCTTAGGTGCTACAAAACCAAGACACTCCCACTTCCTTCAACATTTTCTACCTCAATATTACAGCAAGATGTACTACACCTCCCAGGATGCCCTTGAGAAAGGTTCAGTAGCCTGAACTTTAGCTGAAGTCACATTGTGCAGCAGCCTCTTTCCCCTTTCAAAAAGCAGCTCCTTTGCCCAGTTAAAAAAAAAAAAAATCGACAAAAAAAGCCACAATCAACACCGGCCTGCAGCACGATGGATTTGCAGACTGATCTTGTCACAGTGCTTTTATTTCTTCCTCCTTCTCAGGATTCTTGCTGGGCAGGGACCCCCGGGGGGCTCGGGGAGGGGGAGCACAGGGCGGCGTGGCCGGGCTGGGAGGGCGGCTCAGGGCCCGCACTCACCCGCGCGTACTTGAGCACCTCCTGCTTCCTCCAGAAGCGGTCGGTGAGGCGGCTGCGGATCCACCGCGCCGCGCTCAGCACCACCATGGCTGCGACGGAGCCTTCCGGGGCGGGCTCGGTGCCGGCCCTGCCCCTCAGCCGGCCCTGCCCCTCAGCCGGCCCCGAGCCTTCCCCGGCCCTGCCCTCGGTCCCTCTGCCGATCGCTCCCTGCTCCTTCCGCCGCTGCTCCCCGCTGCCCTTTCCCGGTCCTTCTTCCGGCCCTTTCTCCGGTCCTTCCCGGCCTTTCCCCGATCCTTCTCCAATGCTTATCCCAGTCCTTTCTCGGGTCCATCCCGGCTCTTCCCCCGGACCTTCTCTCGGTCCTTTCCCTGACCCTTCCCCGGTCCTTCCCCCGGCTTTTCCCCCTGCCCTTCCTCTGATCCTTGTCCCGATCCTTTCCTCTGTCTTTCTCCCGGTCCTTCCCCCGATCCTTTTCCCGGTCCTTCTCCTGGCCCTTCCTCCGATCCTTGCCCCGGTCCTTTCCTCCGTGTTTCTCCCGGTCCTTCTCCCGATCCTTTTCCCAGCCCTTTTCCCGGTCCTTCCCCGGCCTTTCCGCCCCCCCGGCTCCCGGCCCCGCTCCCCGCGCCTTGCCTTGTCCGCTCTCACAGAATCCCAGGATCACTGAGGCTGGAAAAGCCCTCCCAGCCCTGGATCCCCCTGTGCCCGATGCCCACCTTGTCCCCCAGCCCAGAGCTCTGAGTGCCATGTCCAGTCCTTCCTTGGACACCTCCAGGAGTGGGGACTCCAAACCTCCCTGGGCAGCCCCTTCCAAGGCCTGACCACCCTTTCCATGATGAAATTCTCCCTGTTGTCCAATTTAAACCTCCCCTGGCGCAGTTTAAGACTCTGTCCTCTCATCTCTGTGCTTCTGGGCTTTGTAACTCCAACAAGTGCCCAAACCAGCAACGCTAAAGCACCGTGCAAGGATTTGGTGTTCTTTGCAGGGACTGGGACGATTCCAACCTGGGTAGAACCGTCCCGTGTGTAAGAGATTGCGAGACATAAAATAAAAATTTATGAGCTGTAGCAAACCACAAGATGGTGCTGCCAGAAAATTATTCCTTTGGAGCAGCAGTCCTTGGCGTCGGAGAACTAATGAATTTGTCTGATCCTCTTCAATCAGTTCCAGCATTTCGAAGCAATGATGCTCCTGGTAGGAATTGCTCCATCATCCAGATATCTTTCCCATTTCTGGGCAGGTGCTTATTAAGGAAGTGGAAATTTCACAGAATTAGAGGCTTGGGCAATCTCTCTTACTATCACTGGGATTTGTTTAACACTATCAGAAGAATCTTCAGAATCTGCATGTGTTGAATTTTTTTTCTCCAAAGGAAAATAAATTTACAGACCTCCCACAGGTTAAAATGTGTTTTCATTACAGCAAAAGAACTTTGGAAAGTTTCACTGGATTTAGCAGAGCTTTTTAGAATTTATGGCATTTTTATGACTAGTTAAGGAGCTTTGTGCTGTACTACCCCACTGTGCCCTCACCAGATGGTAAAACCAGCTGTAGGATTTTGAGTTGCCCAGCACCAAGCTCATCTTTCCATGGTTTAAGCCTAACCTCAATTGTTCTTCCTATAGTTTTGTGTTGGGTTCTTTGTGTGACTTGTCCTTTTTCCTCTTAGAAGGCATAAATCAAGCTTGAAAAAAATATTACATCTTTAAATCAGCAGCTTTTAGATGGCAGAGTAAATACTGGGACTCTTTCACTGCCTCCGTGCCACTAGTCACATTTATTACACCCAACACCATCTGGTTTCCTGCACAGATTCAGGCTTTATTAACACTGTCTCTCAGCACTGAAGGCAGGCTGGATTCAGCAGTTATTTCCCTCTGGATGTCTGGACAGACCTGTGAAGAAATTTCACATTTTGCAGCTTGAGTGGCCTGCAACCTCCCCTGGGAGCCATGTGAAGGAACATGATGAAAATGGACTTTTCGTGCTCTGATGTCTGTTTTAAAGGTTGTTTTTCTCTGTGTTTTTCAATCTCTCTCTCTTATTACCATGGCTGTATCTAAAAGGCTACATAAACATGCAGATGCCACTGTAATTCTTAAATAAAAGTGATCATATGAGGCAGATTAAATAATTGATAATTGCTGTGCCTTCACTACGAGAATATCAATATGTTCTGCAATCAGTAACAGTGATGACTGCAGGGGACAGATGATTTCTGAGGTATACAGTGATTGTTATCAATTTCTCTGAGATTTTTTTAATCTGGAGAGGAATTTTAGAAAATGAATCAGAGGCAGAACAATTGAGGTTGGAGAGGGACCATCTTTCCCTGGGGATGGATGGTTCGAGTGTGGCTCTTGGGTGCTGAGTGCTCAATCACATCCCTGGTGAGACAGATGTGAAGGATTGGCCAGCACAGAGAGCAGCTTCTGAGCCTGTTCTGTAAACAAAGCAGTGTTGCAAAGCTGAGAGCTGGCTCAGAAGGGACGACACTGCCTGGGTTTGAGTGTCTGTGAGCACAGACAGCTGAGAGCAGTGACACCACACACCGCTCCCATCCCCGCTTCCAGGTCTGCACCCCGTGGGCAAGGACTCCAGAGAGGGGAGAAACAGCTCCTGCTCTTTATCTTCACTGGTCACCTCGTTTGGGTGAGGCTTGAGCAGGAATATTTACATGGTTACAGGGTGAAGAGCATGGAAAGATGGTTTGAAGACTAGGAAGGGTCTGTCGGTGCCTAAGCCTGATATTCCTAAGAACCAGCAGTGCTCAAAGGTGGAGGAGGAGGACACTAAAGCCAGTCACCTTCTGGAACTGAGCAGCTGAGACAGCAACTGTTTGGGACCTCTTGGGATCATAACCCTGGGAAGAACAACAGCAAATTCAGTAGAACTCTGGATTCTAAACCAAGGTAATAACTACTGCCAAACTTCCAGCAGCCAGATTTACTTGGATCTGAGGTTGGGACACTGCTGGGAAACCACCTCAAGAAAACAACCTGTACTGGCGAGGTCCTGAGGAAGCAGGGGGCAAAGAAAAGAAGGAAGGAAAGACACCTTTCCTTCCTTGCTTCATAATGATCTCTGATTAAGGGTCCTTGTCCACGTGTGGAAGAGGCAGAAAAAGCCTTTGCAAATTGCTTCCGAAAGCAAAGAAACCATTTTGGATAAGAGCGTGGGCTGACTGATCTCCTTGAAGAATGTCTGCCCAGGACACCGAGGACTTTGGAGCAGAAAACCTCTCAGAAAAGTCTCAGATGATCCCTGGCCTCCCACCCTATGACATGGATGACCAGCTCCTGCCCAGGGAGCAACGCAATCCCTGGTGCTGCCTGGCGTGGACCCTGGCCATAGGCACCATGAACTCCTTGGTCTTTCTCATTAATTTGCTCCTGATGTTCGTTATTTTCACCGTTGTGCTGCTCCCCACCATCGTGGTGGTTTATTTTGGCTTCCAGTGCCACTCCCAGGTAAGAAAGCCTCGCTCCCTCTGGCTGCTCCCAGCCACTTTAGGGCCACCCCTGAGGGTTTATTTGAGCAGTGGCTGTAAAGGTAAGGTGAGACACCCCAAGCTTTGGCTTTGTTTTCATAAGGGGTGTGTGCCTGGACAGATTTTTTTCCTAAGGGGGGTATGTGTAGAATCTGGGCTGACAAGAACAGGTACTGTGGGAAATGGCAGCTTGATTGGGCAATAAAGTTGTGTCCCCATGGAAACACCAAGCAGCAGTGCCAGGTGAGGTGAACACACTCCCCAGCTTGATTTTGATTAAAATGCTGTTTGCATTTTAATGTCACAACATTTCTCTCGTCTGTGACTGAGAGCTGCCAACCTGAACTCCTCTGCAACTCACAGTCCTGCCTGGGCTCTGGAAGGCTTTGCTGCTTTCTGTTTAAGTAAGATAGAATTAATAAAGTCTGGCAGAATATTTAATCCCCTTCTTATGCCAGTCTAACATTCAGATGTGTTCCTAAATATGCTGTGCACCCAAAATGAGCCCCCTCTGCTCATAAAGGCTCTGACTGCATGTGTGATTCTTCCAGTTGTTTGCTGTGCTCTGGATTGCATTATTTCCTTACAAATTTCTTCTTGGTATATTCCTATAAATATTTTTAGGATCACTTGATGAAACATGGAGGTGAAAAAGCAGTTCTCCTGCTTCCCTTGCAGGCATTAACTGTTAGACCAGCTCAATATGACTGTTTTATAAGTCAGAATTTATTGGCTTCAAATTGGACTGAAAATGGGAAAAAAAGGAAAAAGATGAGAACTGGCTCCCAGAACTGCCCCTTCCAGCTTCCCTCACCTTGGAAAACCTCAAGTTCTCCTTTGCAGGCACAGCCAAAGGCTTTCAGGAGATGCAAAAGGTTTTTGAGTGCAGCCAAACAGACAGAAGTGAAAGCCCCTGTGTTGCTGGAAGCCACAAGGAGTCTTTTAACACAGACTTTTCTTTAATACAATCGTAGCAAGGGATTGTGGCAATTGGCTTCACAAGAGCAGTCCTTTTGTCTTTGGGCCTTTCAATGCCTTCCTGGTAGCCAGAGGCTGATTTCTGCACTGCAGGTCCATTAGATGGATTTATTGTTGGTTTTTTGCAGTATGATGGGTTGTGTTTCTTTTACTGCTGAAAGGACAGGGAAAAAGGAAAGAAGTCTGGGGATGTGGGGGCTGCCTGCAGCCTTTGTTAATGCACAACAACTGAGTGCTCAGCTCAGCTCTGCTGCTGCCAGCACGAAAGGAGGGCTTTAAATACCACTCAGTGAGGCCCAGTTGGTCTTTGCTTTGAAGCAAATGGAGTGAATGGTCTTTCCTGGCAGGTTTTTCAGTGCCAAGAGATGCTCAGAGGCAGAAATGAGTCCAGTGTGTACAGAGGACAAGGGTCTGCTCCAGGGCAGGGGTCTGGAGGGTCTCCAGCCAGCAAGCAGCTATGGAATGACCAAGCTCTGTCTGCAGGATCTCACATCTTGCTGTGTTTTTATTTACTCTGTTGTAATTTCCACACACATGGATGTAGCACCAGGAGGCCTTTTGCTGCCCATCAAATGCTATTTGATGATTTAATAAAGATTAGTGTTTCCTGCTTCAGGATCAGTGTGCAGTGTCCTTGTCCCACAGCGATGCTGGAATAATTACAATCTTGATTAAGATGTGATGTCATCACCTAGTGCAGCCTGAAGTGTGCTGAGCTCAGCTCAGAGGGAGGGAAGAGGTATTTTTTGTGTGAAAGCACCAGGAATTCAAGGGTTCCCACCCACCACCAGACCTGTGAGAAGCTGCAGATGTGGTGCTTAGGGGTGGATCTGGCAGTGAGTTAATGGTTGGACTGGATGATCTTGGAGGTGTTTTCCACTCTCAGTGGCTCTGTGGCTCTGGCAGTGTGGATTACTGGTTGGACTGGATGATCTTGGAGGTGTTTTCCCCTCTCAGTGGCTCTGTGGCTCTGGCAGTGTGCATTACTGGTTGGACTGGATGATCTTGGAGGTGTTTTCCCCTCTCAGTGGCTCTGTGTTTCTAAGCTCTGTCTCACTCTCCCCCCAGGTCCTGCACTCATCTGCCCGCTACTGCAAGAGCATCCTGGATGACAACAGCTCTTCTGCCCTCATCATCCTGGGCTTTGTCATCATGTCCCCTCTCATCGTGGTGGCCATGGCCATCTACTGCAGCCTGGCCCGGCGCCTGCGGCTCTTCATGTGCTTCCAGCCCTACAGCCTGGCCGTGTACAAGGGGGGCAGGTGGTGCCGCTACGAGGGGGGAGGTCCCTGTGGCTGTGCCAGGGGCTGGAACACTCAGGTCAAGGCCTGGGTGTGAGCTGGCAGCGCCAGCACCGTCCTCTCCCCGCCCCGTCCCTCCTCGTCCCCTCGCGGTCCCTCCCCGGGATTCTGCGGAGCTCCCGCGGACCATGAGCTGATGCTCAGCCGGGTCAGCCGGGGCTCCCTCGGGATTCCAGCGGTGTCTGAAGTGGTAGCACAGATCCCCTGTCACACGGCATTGCCAAAAACTGCACGGTGCGGGCGAGAGGCAGGGGAGGGCAGGGCAGCTCCGTCCCGTCGCATCCCCGCGGTCTCTGTAGCGGTGTTAGTGGGGTCTGTGTGCTGCTCGTCACTGCAGGCTGTGTGTTCCCGCTGGATGCTGTTCCCCTGCCTCCCCAGTATAACCATTTTCAGTGTTCTGTAGAAATAAAGGAGATTCCAAATGCCCCGAGGGAGTTTCTCTCTGTTCTGTCTCAAGCCACGCTGTACCTGTTGTTCCACACCACAAGCACTGTAAGGCAAAAGGTAATTTTTCTTTTCCTTCTGAGGATTGGTTTTTCCAGTCTCCTTGCCCTGCATGGCCCTGGTACCACGCTGAGAAACAACCAGGGGTGGCTACAGGTGCAAGTGAATTGGAGAGGGAAAAAAAAAGGAGAAAAATACCTGTCAGCTTCTGGCAGGGCTGAGCTAAAACAAGGAAGTTCTGTTCCATGGAAAGGGGATATCATGCTACAGGATAACAAGGTTTTGCCTGAGGGCAATGTCTGCTCACTGGGTACAGATATTTGATATGAGCTGCTGTTCCTTTTGCTCACCTGTTCAATCCAACTGCTTTTACCAGGAAAGGATTCTTCAGCCTGGCCGTGCTGCAAGCATTGCAGTGAACCATCCCCACTGCTGTCCCTGCAAAGAAGCTCAGAGTTATTTGCTACAGCCTTCCCAATAAAGCAAAAATCGATTTAATTTGGTATTTTATTTTACAGAAAAATTTAATAACAAAGGGGAAATGAATCTACCTGAAATCTCAGTAGCAGAACACACGGCTCAGGCTGTACCTCAGGGTGTCCTGGCACGGGCAGAGCCCACAACAAAGCATTCCCAGCAGTGCTGTAGCTCTGAGCTGAAATTTAGGTTTGATCCTAAATTTCCTGTAGAGAGCACAGAGCCACCCTCAATATCCTCAGCCTTGGATCAAGTGCTGAGGGCAGCTGTGTCAGCCTGCTGTGTGCAGGGCTGATGTGCCAGGCAGGGACTGTGCCCACAGATGTGGTGATGCCTCCTCTGCACTCCCACAGGCAGGGCTTTGTCCTGAGAGCTCCCAAACCAGCCCAGAGCACAGCTCTGCTCAGCAAAGTGCTGCAGGAGGACAGAAATGTGTTTTAACAGTTTTTTTTTTAAAGTCCAAACTGTGTATGGATTTAGTTTCCCTGTGACATCTCCACACTCAAAGCCATGGCACTAACCTGGTACTGATGGACCTCAGAAGACAGTAAAATGCATTTCCATCCAGCCTTTGGTCAGGTCCATGTTTATTTGTACTTTCCTGCTCCTCCCTCATGAGTGAACAGTGAGGTGAAGGCATTAGGAAGACACCATTCTCAGTGGTTATCAGCCCTCTGGTGCCTCCAGTCGTTGGAGTTCTCAGCTGGGGGCAGTGCAAATACAAACCATCTGTCAAGCTGAACTGAAATCAGGAATATCATCTTTTAGAGCCAAGGACAACATGGAATTTATTGGAAGGATGCTGCACTCCTCCTCTGAGGGAGGCCAGGGAAAGGAAGCTGGAACCTGCTGCACATACCACGAGAGGATGTGTTGCTCCCCATCCCATCACGGGCAGTTGAACGCTCCAAGTGCTGAGTTTTCTGTGAACAACTCTCCAGGTTAATTTGGCAGGATTTGCACGGTAATATAACCCCAGTGACACATGTTCTGGACAGTCTTCTTGTGCTCTCCCCACTTGTGTTGCTAACAGCTTCATTGTAACTGGAATGGCTTCGGGGAAGCTTCCCCGTCCTCCTTCCCCTCCCTTCTCTTTCCCTGAGCTAACTGGTCACTGGTGATTGTTTCCAGCTCTGCTGGAGAACTTGGGTGAGAATGAATGGAAGGAATTAAAGCAGGAATAATCAGGGAGTGCCTGCCAAGGGATTCTTCCCTCTGCTGGTCTTCCTTGTATGTAAGTGCCTGCAGAATGGGTCACCAACTGCACCCCGTGCTGGGAATCCTCCCCTGGGACTTGGCTGGGCACTAACTGTGGTTTTGGTCCCCCCTTTAGCTGTCTGTCATCCCCCAGGATGGAATTTCCCTGGATTTCATGTACCGTTTGCAAATGCCTGCTGTAGCTGGTGCTGTGCCTTGGAGGAGCAGCTGCTCTGGGTGTGCCCAGGCCTCGAGATGGGGCTGTGGGGCTGAGCCTGGGACAGTCCCTGTGCTCTGGGACATCCAGCCTGGAGTGGCACTGACCATCCATGTACCTGGGCATGGATTCTGCCTTGGAGCCCTCTTACTGGGCAGGGCCATTGCTGGTTAACAGCGTCTGTCCCTGGAATTTTGGCCAGATCTGACCCTATTTAGCTGGTGAGGGCTGAAAAATGCCAAGTGGGAGGGAGTATGGGATGGTGTGATCCTACGATCCACTGCTGGAAAATACAGTGTCACTTCCCAAAAGGAGACTCGGGGGGATCAGTGTGTCCTGGCACAGTGCACACATCACCTCTGAGTGCCAGCAGTCACCTCCCAAACCTCAGTCACTGCTTTCCCTCCAACCCAAGCACCTCCTGCAGCTGAACAGGAACCCAATTCCCACAGAGCTGAGCTGCTGATGGGAACAATCCCTCTGCCTGTCTGTGGCAGCAGGATAGTTGGGGCTGCCATCATCCCCCTCCCTGTGAAAGAGCAATGCCAGGGCAGGCTGGGCAACATTCCCAGGTTTTGTGGTGGCAGCCCAAGGGAAGGACCTACACCCCATTCCCCAGGGGCAAAAAAATAGGGGCATTTATCAGCCCAGCAACAGAGCCACTTTTCAAGAGAAGAGCCGTGGATTGTCCACGCTGGATGCTCAGAGCTGCAGGGATTGTCACGGCTGTGCTGGGCAGTTCTCCCTCTGCCAGGGCATGAGTTCATGGAAATGCTGGTGTGGGGAAGCAGGACCAGCCCAGGCTGTGGGTGGGTGCCCTTGGATGCCAGAAGCAATTAAATCCCTGTCAGCTTTCCCAGCCAGCTCCTCCCTGGCCACACACTCCGAGTGCCTGAGTCACAAGGGAGGGGAGGACAAGGGACACTCGGAGCATCTACTCCAGTTACACCAAGTGAAGTGCAACCTGAAGCTGTGCTCCAGGAACTCTGCCTCACTGGGGGCCTGTCCTTGGCTTCCTTCCCCAAAGCCAGGCCTAAGGAAGGACTCCTCTTTCCTGAGCCTGCTGCAAGGAAGAGCAAAGAGATGTTCACTCAGGACATTCCTGCACTCAGGAAGGTGACTGGGAGTTATTGGAAGGGACACTGGCCCTTAGAGAGCATCCCAGCTCTGAGCTGCCTGCTGAGCTGTGCCAGCTGAGGAGCACTCAGGGAGTTGTCTGCAGCTGCCAGAGCATTCTACAGAGGTGCTGGCTCTGTAACTCCTTGGCAGCAGAGCAGTGGTGATGGACAGGAGGGTTCATTCCTCCCTCTCCCCCAAAAGCACTGTTCTGCTCCTGCTCTTCAGCAGCAGAGTTAATAAACCAGGGTGCTAAAATCACTCTTTTGTCAACACCTTTCCATCAGCGTGGCACCAGGCAGGAGGCTGCTCAAGTGTGTTAAAGCCTTTGTGAAGTGTTGCAATGCCAACATGACTGCTCTGCCCATCCTGGGGGGCTGGCAGCTCGTGTTTTATCAGTGCAAGGGGATAATCACAACTTCCCAGCCCCTGCACCTACCTTGTCTCTCTCCCCAGGAAAGGATGAGAACCTGCCTAAGGGATCACGGAATGGTTTGGGTTGGAAGGGACTGTAAAGATCATCTGGTTCCAACCCCACCAAGGAAGAGGGTTTTAGATAACATGGTGAAAACTGCAAAGAGAAAGTGCTGGCTGGTATGGGGGCAGACAGGGCAGGTGGCCAAGAGTGAAAAGGGAGCTGGCTCCAGGTCCCTGGTCTGCAGGAGGAAACACAGGGATGCACTTGGCTGCAGTGGGTGTCCCTATGAAAGCAATCTGCCCTTGGGATCTGCTGTTCTGAAAAGCTGCCACTGAGCCCTTCTCAAATCCCTGGCACCTCCAGGGACAGAGCAGGATGCAGTCAAAGGCTGGTGAGGATTTCCCACAGGTACAGAGTGGCTGTGGCCCATCTTTGATACCACTGGAAGGAACTCCTTGTGACAGACTTTTGGGGAGGAAGAAGGGGAAACAGAATTGTGCTTTTTTCCTGTGGCCTTTCAGGATATTTTTGTCAGGCTGCAGAAACTGGGGCTTTGAGCAGCTCTACTGGCACAAGTTATCATGCTGGATATTTAAGGGGAAGCTGAAAAGCCATTCCCAGCCCTTTTAGGAGCTGGAGATTGTTCTGACATCCTGTCTCTGGGGCTACTTTGGGAGACAGGACATCTCTGCATGAAGCAGTTTGTTCCACTGTCGGCACAGCCGGGGGGTTCAGCATCATAAAGGTCAACCAGACCATCCTGGGAAGCACTGCTGGGTCACACCAGGAGACACTGGAGTGCTCCTGCCCCCTGAGACACGGTGGGCAACCCTCCAGCAGGTAAAAAAGAGACAGGATGTGCAGGGCTGGACCTGAGTTTCAATGGTTTGTGTGAAGCTCAGGGAGAGATAAGAAGCAAAGCCAAAAAAACCCCAGACAAACCACTCAGGGAAGCAGTGGTGCTGTTTGCTCTCTGCTTTCAGATGCCTCCAGTTCCACTCGTGCCTCCTTCATTGTTCCTCACGTACTTGGATAGAACTGAGGAAACCAAGCCCTACACAGAAGAACAGAAGTAAAATTGGAAGCCAGGGGAGCAGACTTCCTCCAGACAAAAGCATCCTGCTGCTCAAAGCCCAGAATATCTGCTTTGTCCCTGAAAAGCCCTCCTGGCTCCTTCACCAGCTTCCCCTCATCAGTCTGGGCTGTTTCAGCCCCAGTTGTGATGCTGAGCCTGGGGCTCTGCTCAGCACATTTTGGAAAGAATTGCCTTTTGGCCTTCTGGTTTCTGTTTTAGGTGTGGTGACCATGGTCCCATGCTGGCCATCAGCACTTACACCGGGTTTCCCACCTTTTCAGCCATCCTGGATCCCTCAGCCTCCCTAAATCAGCTGCTGCTGAGATGTAGACAGAGCCCTCCACTCACACAGCGCTCACTGTTTGAGAGGAACAAGTGTTAGCAGAGTCCAGCTGGGAAATAAAACTCCTTATCCTTATCCTTGTCCCAAAACGAGCTCAGCCCTGCAGCACACCCAGGGACTGCCTTTCCTGCCAGAAAACTGGGCTTTACCACAACAGGGCATGGGAGAGAGGGAAGAGATCCAACTAGTTTTCTTGCAAACTGCTCTTGGATAGCTCCTATTTCTTCTTGGAAATGGCTTTCCCCTCTCACACTGCCTTTCCCCTCATGAGGTCTTGACCCACAGACAGGGAGGGTGGGATTGTCTCAGCTTTGGGCACAGATGCTGTTACAAAGGGCACTTTTCTTGCAGGCACCAGCTGCACTTCACCTGCTGCTGCACACATTTAATTTGCTGTGGGGTCTGAACTCCATCCGAGCCAGATGCACCAGGCAAACACTCTGCTTGGGATATTCTGGCATTTGCTTTCTAGTCACAGCTTAGAAACCCAGAGAACAAAACATTAAGCCTAGAGAGGAAATCAATCAGTCCAAGTGTTTCAGAGCACCAGAGGGTTTTAGTTCAGGTTACAGGGAAAGGGTTCATTCAGTCTCCTGATTTACTGCTTTTTAATAATGCAATACTCCATATCCAACATAAATAGAGGGGTAAGACAGAAAACCCTTTTGCCTGGTTGCAGTTAAGGATGTCATGCAGATGAATAAGGGTGGGAAAACCTCTGCTATTTTTCTAGTTTGTTCTCAGTACCTGGGCATGGCTCTGTGCCTGGGCTAGACCATTCCTGTCAGCACTTGGCAAATCAGGTTTCCTTGGGATTGCACAGGTGCTGAGGGTGGAACTCACCTTGGTTTCTTGACGAAGGGCCCTTTGTTCATGGGGCTTTTTGGTGCTTGCCTTGACCATTTAACATCTCACTGCCCCTTGCCACAATTTCAGCCCCTCCAATGTGGTACCCAAAGGCTGTGATGAGCCTTTAGGGGTTGTCTCATCAAGACAGCAGTGATGGAGAACAGGGTTTGCTATGACCTGTGAGCTGGAAAAACACAGGTGGAGACTTCCTGGAGTACAAATGTTGCAGCTGCAGAATCCCCCCATTTCCCCCAGAAAGCAACAAAGCCGTGTTTGTGCTGAACCATTTCACAGAGACTCACGGATTCCCAATAATAATGGTTAGAGGGAAAAGCTGCAGACCAACAAGCCCCTTTTCTTATCCAGGAAAGACTAAAAGGATAGAACAGAGCAACCCACAGGTGGTGGAGGTTGTTCTCCCATGTAACTGTACCCCAGGGCAGGGCTGTTCACAACAGATGCACCATCTCTCCGTCAGTCCTGCTGGACGTGGCTGCTCAGCAAAACCCCATGAACGTTCTGGAGGCAAGGAAAATTCCCTCCAAAGCCTGGCCAAGCGTTCCTCTGGCACAACACATTTCCATGAGGTCACTGTTGGAGTTCCTCCTGCGTCTGGATCGTTCACAACCAGAAATTAAACACTTTCTCTTTGAGCTCATGACCCCCTCGTGTGCAGGATGTTTTACTAGGGTCTACCATGGGACATTAAGTGTCTTTGCATTCCTGCTGGCATCCTCCATATCTGCTCCAGAAGGATTTGGGATACTCACTGCAGCACACACGACGTGGCTCAGCCTCCAGCTTTCATGCTCCTTTCCAAAACTGCAACACAGGAAAGTCTTGTCACCCTGATTAATGACGAACCGTAACAAAAATGATTCCAGGAATCCCTGTACTAAAACTTGTCTGCTTTTTGATCCACAGTCCTGGAAAACGTTTGATTCCTGTTTGGGGTCAGAGGTCTGACACAAGGGGTGAAAACATTGTGGTTTTGCTGCGTTCTGCTGATGAAATGTGGAGCAATGGGTGTCCCCTCACATCCAGCCACGAGCTCGTCTGAAGGGGCAGGAGAGAAGAGGGAAGAACCCCCCAGAATTTGGAGGTTTGTAGGGAATTCCACACAGGGAGAGAAATCTTGATAGCCTACATGAATGATGATGCAAGCAATAACAAATAGTCTGGGGGAAAGACTGCAGGGAAAAGGTGCTTTTTTTCCAGTTTCACAGGTCCATTGCGCATCAATTTTCCTCGTTTACCCTCTGGGACACCTCTCCATCATGTTCCACGTGTCACCTCCATTCCTGACCAGCCTGCCACGGCCTCTCAAGAGCTTGTCAGTGATGGAGATGAGGAAAGGCACAGAACACACGAGAAGAGAAGCTCTGAGTGTCTTTTACTGGCAGAGTATCACGACAGCAACGTCCTTGACAGGTGCCAGGAAGCAGAGGCAGAAAGAGCCCCATGTGTGGGAGAACTCTCCAAAACAGGATCTGCCAGATTTCCTTTGCAGGACCAGGGATCAGGGCAGGCCCCACACTTTGAGCAGCCCAGTTTGAACACAGCCTTCCCTGCCACCTCTCCTGAACAGCAACAGAAACACCTGGAATTTCCAGCTGAACGTGCCTGAGGCTGACGACCCCTCCCTCCCTTTTTTTCTGCCCTGCATCCCATCCACATATAAATCTGTGCACACAGAGCTCTCCTCTTCTTTGGAGAGCCAGGAGGGAAAATGACTGTGGAAGTGGTAAGTGTAACTTCATTTCTTGGTTCAGCTGGGGAGGGCAGGAATAGCTGGAATTGCAGATTTTCAGTAAAGACCAGGATTTGAGTCTAATCATGCACAGAGATGTGGGTCAGTGTTAGTGTGAGTGCAGCTGTTGCTCTGTTGCTGTTCCCATACTCTACTTCTCTGAATGTTTAAGTGGCATTAATGTGACCCATCACATTTTTGGGGGGATTTCCAAGACCATTTCTAGGAATTTGCTGCAGTGGCAGATTTCCACGAGGCTAATTTGTTTAGCTTAGTGGACTTCACCTCCTTTCCAACTTCTGTAATGTTTCTTACTGGATTTGATTTGACTCCTCTTTCCTGTTGGGAAGTGAGGAGTGTGGATGTGGCTCTGCACTCACATCACCTGCCTCTTCTTTCTTGACTGAAGAGGCAAATTCCTCTTGCAGAAGGAGCCTC
Organism: Manacus candei; assembly: GCF_025592945.1. Lineage (NCBI taxonomy): Eukaryota > Metazoa > Chordata > Aves > Passeriformes > Pipridae > Manacus > Manacus candei. The sequence continues at coordinate 6,075,833 of NW_026138070.1, forward strand.
CCTGGAAGGGTGGGGAGCAGAGGGGACATTTCTGTCCAACAGTGCCACTTATTTGCGGGGGAATATTTGTGCTCTTGTTGTCCTTTCACCACTGGGTCAGGCATTACAGCACCCAGCTCTGGAACAAAAGTCTCTTATCCCCAAAATAGATGGGAATTGTTTTGATGGCTTTGCGGGCATCAAGTCACCTCTTTCTTTATGGACTGCTGGAATTGCAGCTATTTCCCTGGTGTGACGTGGGAGGACACAAGGCTGGCAGGACTTGCAGTGAGGAAGAGTCAGGCAGAGTGTTTCCCAGCAGAACCCTCCACTCCCTCGGGCTTGTTTATGCCACAGGAATTCTAATCTGCCTTCTTTTGACTGTAAACAGCAACTTGTTGATGGTAGGAAGTCTTTCCCCCCTTATCACTCTCAGATTTCATCCTGCCCTCTCAGAGCTCAGCATGGCTCTTTCCAGGAGTGAGTTCAAGTTGGATATTAAGGGTTATGTCCCCCAGTGTTGGCATCAGGTGCAGTGAAGCTCCTGCCTGCATTGGGTGGCTCAGGGTGGAATTGGTCCCTTCCCACAGAAACAAGTGACTGTTCAGTCCTTGGAAATCTCAGCAGCCCTCCTCTACCCCTTTAATTGATAAAATGACCTCAAACTGAGCCTGTGATGGTGAAAAGGGACACGAGAGCCTTGCCAGCTCCCGAGGGTTGGTTTGTGAGGGCAGTGGCAGCCTTGCCCAGGGACAGAGTGTGCCCTGCTCCACATCCTTTCCCTCCTGAGCTTCCCAGTGCTCCAGGAGCCTGACTGGCTCAGCTCTTTTGTGCCAGAAAAGTCAGCATGTGGATTGTCCCATCCTGTCTGTGGCTTTTGTGCACCAGAGCCTGGATCCACAAAGCACCTCCAGAACCTGATGAACGTGTGGAAAATGAAGAATCGGTGCCTTGAGGGAGAAACTTGGAGCTGACTCAGAGATGATCCCATGCTGTGCTCCCTCTGTCGCTGCCCAGCATGGGGGGACAAGTTTCCAAGTGTTCCAGGAGCATGGAGTGAGCTGGCTGAGGTCAGCCGGGCTGGAGGAGCCCTGCTGACGGCACAGGGAGTCATTCCCTCTCCTCCCACTCACTGCCCGGCTGCCGGGCTGGCTTCACACAAAAAGGGGGATTGTTTCTTGTGCTCCGAGCTTTGTTCCTGCTCACGTGTTTTTGCCTTATTTCTGAGAGGGGGTAAAAGGCTCCAGATGCAAAGGGAGCCCCCAGCAAAGCCCACCTTAGAGGCAGCCCCATTATAAACCCCAAAACTGGAGGTCTGTGCCCTTCTGGCAGCCTGGACCAGAGAAATAACTGGAAATCCCTGTCTCAGACTGGTCCAGTTGTGCTCCTGTGCTGCAGTGCTGAACCTGTTCCACCCCAGCATGCCAGTTTTTGTATGGCATTTATCCTGAAGCCAAGCTTCTCTAGTCCCAAAAGCTGTGCTGGCATGAGGGGGAGAACAGGAAAGCTGCAGAGCTGGGAGGGGAGAGGCTCGAGCTGTCACCTGGGTGTTGAGGCTGATGGAAAATCGGCCTCACTCCGGTCTGAATTCCAGGCTGTGAGCAGAGAGCAGAGCTTGGCCAGCTCTCCTGCAGCTGCACTTGAAGTGGGGGCCAGGCGGTCTCTCCTGATAGGAACTCAGCAGCCACCCTCTGCTTCCCTTTCCTGTTGTGGCTGGAGGGGCTGATGGGTGCTCAGAGGCTCATCCATCACTGTCTTTGCCTTGCTTCCCCCCACCCACCACGCTGAGAACTCCCAGAGCCTGGCAAGATTTAGAGAAGCCTCTAAAAATAGAGCACACCTAAAACACAGCTGATGGGAGCAGGAACTCTCCTGGAGGGGGGGTTGCTCTATTCCTGACCATCAATGGGCTGTGGCTCCCAGGGCACGAGCTTGGGAGGGGGGAAATAACGCCCTGCTGGCCTCTCCTTATGCCACCACTGCCTGAAAGGTGAGGCAGGGACGGATGAACAGCACTGTTGTCCAAACAAGCAGCTAAAAGTCATGATGGAGTTAACTGAGCCCTCCAAAACCCACCCAGCAGCGTGTCAGAGCTGCAGGGGCATGAGGCTGTAAAACTGCCTCAACAATTACTGCTGGGACTCAAAAGAAATTGGGGACAGAAGGTAAAATAAGCAAAACAGATGACAAAGCAGCCTCCTGGGGAGGGAATCTGATACCCTTTGCTTTGGTTGTTTCTTTACTGGCTCCTCCCTGAGACACCCTGCAGACAAACAAGCTGGGAAGGCTGTCCAAATGCAGAACCTCCTCTGTGCAGGAGGCTTTCTCTGCCACGTCTGGCTCTTGTGTGTGTGTGGACATGCCTGCAGGATGCTCTAAATTGTCTCTTCCCTCTCTCCCAGACTGACATGTTAAGAGCCTACAATTCTTGAGAGAGGCTGAGAGTTCACAAGGCTGAGAACTTGCTGTTCAGTGGGAAAGAGCAGCTTATTGTGTCGCTGGAAATTCCTCAGGAAACCCAGTTTCTAAGGAGATTCTCTTAAAACTGGCCTTTCCCAGTTGTCTGGGCTTTCCTAACAGGATAGAGATAAGGGATAAAAGTCAAGCAATAAGGAAAAGGATCCACTCCAAAGAATAGCCTTTGGTTAAAAACTGACCACTACATCCAGACCTCACTTGTACTGCTTAGAAGTGGGTCCAATTCCTGGAACTATTTGGCTTCCTGGCAAGCAAAGAGAGGCTACAGTTTGGGTCCAGCTGGGAAAAAGGCAGTAAAATCCTGTTTTGTGGAGGAAATGAAGCAGGAATCTGAAGTCTTGGAGAATCTCTGCTAGAGATTCTCAGGGGTAAACATGAGGGTTCCCCCCTGATCAGAGCCATCAAACCCACATGCCCTGCTAAGCCCAAGGAATTAGACTTGGACATGCAGTAGGAGCTGCATGGAGAAGGTGGTTCATCAAGGATTTGGGAATCTGTGAGCTGAATCAGTCACTCTTCCCCAAGTCCTCTGTGTGACCAGGCACCTCTGAAGCATTTAGGACAAGTCTTTGGAAGGAGATGCTAGTCCTCAAGACCTGATGGGTCCCTGCTAGGGACTATCAGGGGCCCATCCAGGTTTGTACCCTCCCTGCTGTGCAGTTCCTGGCACTGTGGGGTCAGTTCTTTACAAGCAACATCCACTCCCTTATTTATGGCAGCACTGTCATTGCAAAGCAGGGACTGAGGACACTCTGCTGGGAAAACCTCAGGCCCCAGAAGTCAAAGGGTTTTGCCCATCTGTGCCCTCCTCCCCTGGGGCTGGGGCTGGGGTTGTGGTCACTGCACAGACAATGTGTGATTTGGGGGAATCTGTGCTTTGGGACACACCAGGATGGCTCAGCCTGTGTCCTGCCTGTTCCTTTGGGGGATCAGTGTTCCCCACCCTACTCCTCCTCCTCCTCGTCCTGGGCTGAGCTGGAAGCCAAGGATGAAGCAGTGAGGCAAAGGCTCTGCCAGCTCCTCCTTGGTAGGGAAGCTGATGCCTGTGGACAGCACTGGCATCTCTGCAGAGGGGTGGAGGATCATTCTGACATCCCAACAGCTCTGAACTCAGCCTGCTGCACACCAGGGCAGCCCTCAGAGTAACAGGGAGGGACAGGGACAGGGAGCTGGGCTATTTCTGACCTACCTTACAACAGGAGACATCCAGAAACCTCTGAAAGACCAAAAGTCCATGTTGTCTTTTGCTGTTTCTCCTGGTTTACCCCTTCACTGGTTTGCCCTGTGTGGGGTAGCCTGCTCTAGCTGTGAGCAGTTAGGATGAGTCAAAGGAATTACAGCAGTTCCAGGCAGGAGAAAATGAAATCTTTGGGCTTGAGGCACTCTGAATTTAGGGTTGAGGCACTCTGAATTTAGGGTTGAGGCACTCTGAATTTAGGGTTGAGGCACTCTGAATTTAGGGTTGAGGCACTCTGAATTTAGGGTTGAGGCACTCTGAATTTAGGTTGAGGCACTCTGAATTTAGGTTGAGGTACTCTGAATTTAGGGTTGAGAGTCTAGGCTGCTCCTGCACTTCACCCCAGAAGTGGCTGTATTCTTGTGTTGTGTGACATTTTAGGATGCTTTGGGATAAAAGAGATCATCTATAAGCTAGATCTTACCTCACTGTGGAGTCATTCCTAGGCACTGGTCAACTCCTGAGAAACATAAAACTGGTGAATGCAGCAAGTAAACACATCTATTTTTGTAGTTTGTCTTCCAAGTCAAACAAAAATAAGAGATGACTTGAGGCTGGAGACTCCATGACACACTGTTAACTGAGAAGTGGCAGCACGGGGCCTGATCCTCTGCTGGGAGCCAGGCTGGCATTTCTGGGGTCAGGGAGTTCAGGTTCATGCCCTCTGGCCATGCAGCCTGGGGCTGTGTAGAAGCTGAGTGTGACTGGGGCAGTGGGATGAGCTGTGCCTGGTCATTTTGGGGCAAAACCTGGAGCTGGCTGGGAATGCTGTTGGTGTTTCAGTAGCTCTCAGCATCCTCTGCTGGGGTCTGGCCTTCCAGCCCAAGACCTGGTGCGTGGATTCCAGTTGGATCCCTGGCTCCTTGGGTATCTCCCCACCTGTGCTGGGCTGCACAAACCTGCCCTGGAGCTCAAGGGGAAGTTTTCACCCCCATCATCCTCCCGGTGCTTGTGAAGCCGCTCCGCTTCCTTTCCAAATGGGGAATTTCCAAACTGCCATATATAGATTCCCCCAGCAAACAAACCCGCCTATGTGGAGCTGAAACAAGGCTGTGTTCCCAAAAGCCCGTGTTTGTTCCAGCTGCAGTCATTTGTCTCGGAGAGGATGTTGCATCTCTCCAGAAATTGTGGGTTGTTTACATCCCTGGAGTGTCACAGCAGCCACAGCACGACACCAGAACAAGCTGAGGGCTTGTGCTCCATAAAATATGTGTGTACCTGCCTGAGCCTCACTCAGCAACACCACGACCAAACTGTGGTTGACTGGGGAGGGTGGAGGTGGCTTTCATTTGGGGATTTTTGTTTTTTTCCTTCTTGCAGTTGTCAGTTGATCCTGAGCTGTTCTGTAACTCGGCACCTCGGTGCCTGGATCACCCCTGGGGGGAATTTTGGCCAAGTCCAAGGCAGGTGGAGAACCCGAGCTTAGCAGTGATGGGGAGCTGAGCCTGAGCTGAGATCTGCAGCCAGAGTCTGAGCTCAATTTATGCAGGAGCAGATCTGGAGTGACACTTCAAGAGTGCAGGATGCATCCAGGAAAGAATCAGCATGAGCAGGCACCAGCCTTACTGGAAACAGGATTTGCCAATTACTGTAAAGTTTAAAAATAAACCCGAACTGTGTTAAGATCTAATTATTTTCCAGGCTGCTTTTTCCTGCTTCCACCTATCCCAGCAGGACCTACAGGGACATAAAGGCTGAAATCCCTCCAGGCTGCAGGGTGTGAGGCTGAATGGCATTCACATTGATAAAATGGCAAAAAAAGGGAATTATTCTAAGATGAGCAACACTTCCTTGGGAAGTGAGTAATGGAAGGAAATCATCTCCAGATACCCACCAGCCCTGTTCAAGGGGCTCTAGATGTGCATCTGAGAGCCCTGGGAACAAGACCCAGAGCATTTCTAGATCATTTTCTCAGAACAGGAGGAGAATGGGGCAGGACTGTCTGGGCTAGTTGATGAGAAGCAAATGGTTTGCAATGGAGCAACACTTGCTTCCTCCAGCTCATCCCTTTGGTAGCCCAGGTCCAGAATCCAGCCAGTATGAGAGCAGCAAGCAGGACACACACACTAGGAGAGAACAAGGATGAGACTGGACAAAATCCTGCACTCAGCAGTGGCTTAGAAAGCCTTTTACCTTCTTGGCTGCCACCATGGTCAATACAGCAGCACCTGAATGGAATGTGAATCTGTGCAAAAGGAGCTGATGAATTTGCTCAGATTGGTGAATTTAGACCATGGTGTGATTTGCTTTGCTTTGTAATTTTTCCCTGGAAGCTTTCTTGCCACATGAGGCTGCAGACTGACAGCTCCTCTGCCACAGTACCTGCTCCTCCTACCGCCTCAGGACCCAGACTGGCACCTTTGAGGGGATCTCAGGATGAGAGCAGGGGTATCTCCTTCTCTTGAGTCCCTGGGATAATGCTTATCCCAGCCTGTAGGAACCAGTGAATGATGCTGTCACTCATACAGGGCCACCTGGGACACAGTTATTGCACAGCCTGATACTGCACAGCTCCTTTGTGATGCACATGCTACCAGACTGGCAGGGGAACACCAACTAAGTGCCCAGGAGGTTTAATTAGTTGACTGAATCCACGGTCTCTCAATTATATCTGATTTCTTGGGCCTGTTCTGACTTTCCACTTGGAGGGTGAGTTTGGATACAACTTTTTTCCACCCTGCACACCCCTTGGCCCCTAACCCCTCTTTGCTTTTTTGGCAATCCCCGGGGGGGGGGGAGAAAATCAAAGTGGGGGAAAATATTGCTCAATGGTTTCATAAATCCCACAAAATTCTGAGCATTCCTCCTCTGCTATTTTTCAGCCTGTCCTGTTGGTCAGGCTGAAACACTCCCTGTGTTAAGGAGGTGATGGTTGATGAGTCTCTTCATAATTAGGTGGAACTTGCCAGCTTTTTCCTCTACGAGTAACATCTTGGATCCATCCAGAAGCAGCCAAAAACCCACAGGGAAAGAGGGAAAAGGGCTGTTGTCACCTGTAGCTGATGAGAAGGAGCCAGAAGCAGATCCATGGAGAGCAGGACAGCCCGGAGAAGGGTAAGGTTTGGTTTGGTTTGTGTTCTGGCTGATTCTCCCACACAGGAGCATTGAGAGACTGCAGCCAGTGAAGGCTGACCCTTGGGGGCTTTGGTATTTGCTCTCTGCCAAACTCTGAGCCCCTCCATCCAGCAGGACGTTTGGCACAGGTTTATCTTTAGGCGTGTGAGCCCCCTGTGACTCAGGATCACAGACCCGAGGACGTGTTTAACACCACGCCGAGGGAGACGATCCACAATTCCCAGGATCGCTCCATGCCCTTCCTGCAGGCTCTGTGACTGCACCAGCCCTTCCCCAGGGCACAGCAGGTCCGTGTGTCCCCCCGTGTGCCCCCCAGGCAGGGCAGGGACACGCTGGGCAGCACTAGGACCTGCGGAACGCTCCGTGCCTCCTCCCCGAAGATTAGCCAATATTCCCAGGGCAGGGCAGCTCCCCAGCCTTTCTACTTTTTTCTTTCCTTTATATACGTGTTTCTCCTTCTTCCAGCTCATTCCAGAGCAGAGAGCTTTGGATTTCTCTGAGCGTTTCCCTCCTTTTTTCCCCCCCCCCTGGCAGCTGGCCCGCTGCCAGTGTCTCGCAGGGCCAAAGTTTTTATCTGCGGGGATATATTTTTCAAACCAGCCCAGCTGCGCTCGGGCTGCAACCGAATCCCCCGCTCCTGGGGCAAAGCTGAACTCGGGGAGAGGAAGAGCAGCAGGGGTGCCGCGTGTGCCTCTCCTCCAGCTATTCCTGTCAAGATGGATTTATGACTCTAAAAGGAGTGTGGGGGGGGCAGGGGGTGGAAGGAAGGAAAATTGCCTCCAGGAGCCAGAGCTCACACCACAGCCCAGCGAAAGACACGGGGAGGAGCAGCCGGATCCCAAGGCATGAGCAGCGTGGAAGTGGCACCCCGGGATCTGGCGTACTATGACTGATCTTAAGCTTTTCATCTGCCTTCACAGAGCCCAGCTGTTGGATTTAAGGTAGCTTGCCCAGGACCAGGCTTTGCTATGTTGGCCAAGGCAGTGCTTTCTCTCGGGCTGTGGCTGCGGTTTGCTGCGGGACAGGACACACCTGAGCGAGGTGAGTGCCTGGAAAGGCGAGGCGTTCCCGTGGTGCTTTCCCCCATTTAATGCCTCCTGCTCCTCAGAGCTTCTCCCGAAACCTTTTCAGGATAAAAGCTGAGGTTGTATTGATGCTTTAGGTGTATAGTTATACTTGTATAAAGAACAAACAAACAAACCTGTCTAAAATCGCCTATTGGAAATGTTGCCCTGTTTGTTTCCAGTAGGGAAAAGGAAACTATTTCAAAAACTTGCAGAGTTTAGTGTAATCATATGGAAAAAAATCCTTGTTCCTCACTGTTACCTCTGTACTGGAGGACATGCGTTAAGAGAAGTAAAACCAGTGATTAACACTATCCTTGTCTTCTCCTCTTGCTAATCTCTGTAATTCAGTCATTACAGTTTCTCTTTAAAATGCTTTCTCTTGGATACTGTTCGTGGAAAACGACTGTGGGTCAGTCCTGCAGAACTGACAGTGGGAAAAGGGATGTGGAGGAGGTGAATGTCTCATTCCTGGTCCCTGCACTGTGCTGCTGGGCAGAGACTCATCCCACACCGTGGTGGCTGAGCTGGTGCAATTCATTTTTGTACGGCCTTTTTCCTCACAGGTAGAAAAGGTTCTGTGGCTGCAGGGCTAGTGCTGGTTGTGTCTGGTTTTCACTGCACCTGGGAAGTGCAATCCAGTGGGAAAGGAGAGTGAACCTCATGTCTGTGTGGACAGGAGGTCCTCTGACTCAGCGAGCAGCTCAGACTGCTGGGGTTTGATTCTGTTTCTGGTTCTGTTTCTGGTACCCAGAGCAGGCTGTGTGTGTAGCTCAGATCTCCTTGCAGGGTGCTGGATCCTGTCCCTCAGTGTCCCAAGCTGGTTCAGGAATGGTACTGCTGCTTCTGGCATTGCCACAGTGCTCAAAGTCCACGCAGGCAGCCGTTATTCCTATTGTCCTGCCACTCTGCTGCCCTGGGAGTGTATGTGGCAGCTTCCCAGCCCGGGCTAAAAAACAATGCTCAGACCTTCAGGGTATGTGACAGAGCAAGCCACGGCATTCCAGAAGGGCTGTGCCTTGCTCCAGAGGCGGAGGTGTGTGCTGTGTTACTGCAGGGGAATGAACCTGCTGGGGGGAAGATCCCACCCAGCAGCTTTTTGATGTGGAGCCTCCTCAGCTCCTCTGGGTGCTCCCTAAGGCAGCCCTGAGTGAGCAGCTGGCCTGGGAGGGCTCCTGGGAATGGGATGGTGCTTGTCCAGAGGTGTTGGGATGCTGTGCCGTGATCACACGCTGAGAGGGGCTGTTTGAGAGGTCAGGATGCACGTCTATAACCCTGTTTCCTTGGGACCTGACCGAAGGCGAAGGATTGTGGCTTCATTCCACAGTTGCAGTGGGCAAAGGGAAGAAGCTGCTGGATGGCCAGTGGTGCTTCCACATGCTCAGGAATGATTAGATTGTTCAGGGCAGTGGGTACTGATTTCATGCACCAAGGCACAGAGTCAAGGCAGAGCATCACACGGTTCCACCACTTTCCTCTTTGGGTCCAGGTTCAGATCTCTGTTGCATCAGTGTAAAGTGTGACCATTTGATAGTCTGGGCTTTGATAAATGAAATCAGATTGTCATTACTGGGTTACTCTGGACTAGCATCAGCTGAAAATGATGGGGATGTTGCCATCCCTGTGGGGGCAGTGAGTGAAAAATAAATACTTGGCCCATCCATACCCACTTTGTAGGGAGCCCTTACTGATCTCTGAAGCACAGCTTAACACCTGCTGTAATTCCATGATTCCAGAACTCTTGAGGCTCCAAATAAAAGAGCAGAGATAATGAAACTCCCGAAAAGATCCTAAGAGGTGGCAGCACAGCTTCCTTCCTGCTGTTGGGATTTGTCTGAAGGGCCGTTTCTCAACCCTCAGCCCGAAATCCATGGCACAGACAAGCTGGAACCTGCACAGGCAGTTTGGGCTTTTAGTCACACAAGTTTATTGTGCTTGGTGGGGCTCAGCTCCTCAATCAAGTGTGTGATCAGCCCCTCTCCCCTGGCACAGCCCTCTCTGGCGTGGTTTGAAGTGTAAAACCCCTCCTGGGTGGCTTGGTGGGACACCTCTCTGTCTGGGAGAGGTGGTGCCTTTCCCCTCCTGCCTCTCACTGTGATCCAAAGGGGCCACAGGGAAGCAGAGTCCGTGTTCCTCAGCCTCCAAACCTGCCTCCACTCACAGGAGAACTTCTTTTCCCTCGCGTGGCCAAACAACGAGATGAGAAGACAAATGTGGAATGTCAAGCACAGTTAACCAAGACAGGACATGATCTTTTCTGGCTGTAATCATGCTCCACGAGCTCCAAGCCCCACGTAAATCAGGCGTGTGGCATGTGTTCAGGTCCCAGCTGAGAGCAGGGGGAGCTCTGGAAGCGGATGTCTCCTGTCAGCATCACAGGGAAGTCTGGCCAGCTGTTTTTCTCCTGGAAAAGCCAACAGGCAGCACCGTGTCTCCATAGTGACGTGTTGCTCCCCTATCAGCCCCTTCCAAACACTTCTCTGCGTGGCTGATCTGAGTTTATTGACCAGGCAGTGACAAGAGGATCCTGCCCTGTGCTCTCTGGAGTCAAGCAGAGCGCGGGGACTGCAGTGATGGGAGGTCTGCAGAGTTATTCCAAGCGAAGACCTGACAGGCTCATGGACGCCTCTTCCCTCCAAATCCCGCTGGAAGTGAGAGATCCTCACCTGGCACGCTGCCAAACAGCCAATCATCCCTCCGTCTGGAGCGAGGGAACTGCCCGAAAACAGCAGCCGCTTGCGTAAGGCAGGGATTTGGTGGCAACCAACCTCCCCGGCCCCACCTCTGGCACGGATGGCATGTTTGGGTTGGATGCGGGACAGGGAGCAGGAGGAAGGATGAGGGGAAGGACGAGGGGGTGCCCAGTGGCTTTGGAAGCGTTGCCACGCTCCCGGTGTAGCGAGAGCCTTTGTCTCGATTTTTTTCTTTTTTTTTCTTTTACGGGTTCTTTCCGCTGCCAAAATCCGAACGGGAGCGACTTGTTTGCCTGTCATGCAGGGCTGAGCGTTAGGTAGGTGGCGTTTGTCTGCATGAAGGATGAGGCTTCTGCTCCACCCACAGACAGTCCCTTCAGCTCCAAAATACACCCTGCCCACCACTGGGTTTAGCTGTTGGTTTTGTTAACCAGTTGTTAATCAGTTGTTGTTAATCGATGCTTTCTCCCCTGCAGGCAGAACCTTGTGGTGTCAGGCTGTAGCTGTTCCCAATTAACACAGCTATTCCCAGCTATGCTTAAAGGATGGCAGTGTTCTGCCCAGCTCTCTGGGTGCCCCAGAGCTGCAGGGTACAGACCAGAGGGCATGGCTGTGACTCTCCTTTGATGTCCTTCTCTTTGAATGGGGTGTTCCACACTGGTTTTCCCAGGGGTGTTCCCTCTGCAGGTTGTTCTGGCAGCAGTGGGATTTCTGCTTCTGTCTGCTCCCTCGAGGTGAACTCCAGATTCCCCTCCCAGGGTTTGTACATGTGACTCTGTTGTTTACTGCTTGTGAGCAGTGTCCTCTGGCCGCTGCCCCCTGCCCTGCCAGGGCCAGGAGCTTTTACAGCTGTTGGTTGCAACATTTGGGAAGTGAGTGACACTCCTCAAACCAGTGAGGAACCGCGATGTCCCCCAGGGAGGTGGCAGCGTGTTCCAAGATCTCTCCCTGTGTCCTGCCAGCCAAGTCAGTGGCTTGTACTTCTGCCAGAAGAGAGAAAATAATAGAATATGCTGAGTTGGAAGGGACCCATCAGGATCATCCAGTCCAACTCCTGGCCCTGCACAGACACCTCAACAATCCCACCCTGTCCCTCAGAGTGTTGTCCAAACACTCCTGGAGCTCTGGCAGCCTTGGTGCTGTGCCCACTGCCCTGGGGAGCCTGTCCAGTGCCAGCCACCCTCTGGGGGAAGAACCTTTTCCTGGTATCCAGCCTAAACCTCCCCCCCAAAAAAGCAGAGAGCCATGGCTACGTGTGCTTGCCTTGCTCGTGCAGCCAGAAGCCCTAAACAAAGCCCTGCTGGAATGCCAGTAGGAGTTCTGGGAACCAGTGGCAGGGTCCTGTGGGTCACAGTTCAGCTCCACTGCGTGATGTGGTGATGAAATGGCAGTTGCTGCAGGCACACAGGAAAGCTCACTGGACTTCACTTTAATTTTCTTCTCAGCTCTCAGTGCCAGGTCACTCTGGAGGGTGTGTCTGTGGCACAGGGCTGAGCTGTGCTGGGCACATGGAATTGGCTGTGATCCAGGTGGATGGCAGGTCTCCTGCCTCCTCCTGGCCTCTCTAGATTAGTCAGAGGATCAAAGAATCACAGGATGGTTTGGGTTGGAAGAGACCTTAAAGATCATCCATTTCCACCCCCTGCCATGGGCAGGGACACCTTCCACTAGCCCAGGTTGCTCCAAGCCCTGTCCAACCTGGCCTTGGATGCTTCCAGGGATGGGGCAGCCACAGCTTCTCTGGGCAACCTGTGCAAGGGCCTCTCCCCCCCTCCCAGGGAAGGATTTCTTCCTAATATCTAATCTAACCCTATCCTCTGTCAGTTTGAATCCCCCTTGTCCTGTCACCACAGGCTCTTGTAAACAGTCACCTCCAAGTAACTTTAACCTTCTCCATTTCTGAAGGCTCCGCCTGATTTCTCCTGTTGTTCCAGGAGGTCTGGTGGAACTCTGCCATCTCAGCAAACACCTCTCACTGAATTCTCAGATTTGGCACAGAACAACCAAGCTTTCCTGGCAGGTTTTGGGTTCACATCCCTCCTCTAACACTCTTCCCTCTCCCTTTCCCTTCCAGGTCCGCGGCCGCCTATTTCCAACACGGAGGGGGACCTCCTCTTCCTGCTGGACAGCTCTGCCAGCGTCTCCCACTATGAGTTCTCCAGGGTCAAGGAATTCATGTGGGACCTTTTGCAGCCTTTCACCTTCGGCCCCAGAGATGTCCAGACCAGCATCATCCACATCAGCACCACGCCCACCATGGAGTTCCCGTTTGACCGGCACCCGTCCGGCGGGAGCCTGCGGCAGGCGATCCGGGACACGCGGCAGCTCATGGGAGACACCAACACGGGCAAAGCTCTGTCCTTCGCCAAGGAAAAGCTCTTCAGTGGCGAGGCTGGAGCCCGGCCAGACGTGCCCAAGGTGCTGGTTTGGGTGACGGATGGTTTCTCCACTGATGACATCTCGGAGCCCATGCAGCTGCTGAAGGACATGGGGGTGACGGTGTTCATCGTCAGCACGGGCCGGGGCAACTACCTGGAGCTCTCTGCTGCTGCCAGCCAGCCCCCAGACAAACACCTGCACTTTGTGGATGTGGATGACCTGCCCATCATCACCAAGGAGCTGCAGGATGGGATCCGAGGTAGGCTGGCGCGGGGTTGTGGTCACTGGGAGTTTGGAACGGGGCTGAAGATGAGTTCAGATGCAAAAACCACATGACAATGCCAAACAGCCCACAGGGAATCTTTCAAAACACCCGTGTGTGTGGGCAGCAGCACAATCTCTCTCTGCTGGTTGCCCAGATAAGCCCACCACTAATTTATTTAAGTGTTAATGAAGATGAGTTAATGCCTGGCTCTGCAGGGCAGGCAGCGGGAGAATCCCCCAAAACCAGTGGTTCTCCTGGCTCACAGGTGCTGCCCTTGCAAACTGTCCACAGTGCTACAGGTCCAAACATAAACCAGAGCTTTTGGGAGGTCTGGAACAAACATCTCTGCTCCCCTTGGAATGTTCCATGACTGAGTGGGACAAATTCCCTCTTGGAGATGTGTTAGTGAGATGAGCTTGTGTTTGTAAGGAGTTGTTTAGTTGGTAATGAAGGAAGGAGGCTCAGGCAGGGTATTCTCTGGATTCCTTAAAAACCCCACAAGCCTTTGAAGTGAGTCATGCAGGTCAGGCATCCGTACAATCCCAGCAGAGCAGGAAAATGCCCCCACCTGCACAGGCTGTTAACCAAAGGCTTCCCAAACAGGCAACGATTCAATCTCAGCAGGAGGTTGCTGACTGTGGGATCGAGGTGTCTGAGCCCCTTGAACTTGATTTTCATATTCAGGGTGATTTTTTTTTTCCTCTAAAACGTGTGTCTGGCTGGCTCTGTGCCAGCTGACGGTGGTGGAGGACACAAAGGTGTTTCTCTGGGGTTGTGGTGGTTGCTGTGAGAGGGAACAGGCATCAGGTCAGATTTTTCGTCAGTCCAGGTTTTTAAAGCATCCAGGAGAGGGTCTGAGGAGATCCAAAGCCATACTCTGGGCCAGAGGACAGGCATTGGGAAGCCAAGGGCAGTATCCCCTGCTGACCTGCATTCTGCACTGCCCACGGGGTGTTCTCTCCACAACCCATCACTGTGGGACTGCCCTGACTGCAAAGCAGCCTCCCAGGTGCCTCTGGATTTGTTTGGAATGCTGAGGGAGTTACTATGACTTTGCAGACTTTCCATGGATTTTCTGGAGGTTCTCTCTCCATTGGAAATCCTGATTTGATTCCTTTTTTGCCTTTTGCTCTGTGAGTTGGTTGGAGCTGGGTTTAATGTCCCAGTAACCCTTTCCACAGAATCTTCCCTGTGTAGCAATTCCTTCCTGTTTCCAGCTGTGATCATTTAACAAACCACACACAGGGACTGTGTGTTCTCTCCCAAACACCCACTTCTCTCCCATACCTGGGGCAGTGCCAACAGCCCCTCTCCTGTACCAGCCACCACACAGACCCCCAGATGTTTTGTTTCAGTGGTTATTTAGTTTCTAGAGCATCCTGGATCCAGATGGTCTAAAACAGCATCCCAAAATGAGAAATCTCCTGCAGCACAAGATCATCTTGAAGATCATAAGGTCTGCAAGGGTAATAACTACTCTGCTGTGCCTGAGGGCAGCATTCTGTGCATCTACCAGGTCTAAAAGCTGGTAGTCTGGGATTTTAATGGAAGGTGAGATTCCCACTTGAATCCAGGGGTTGGATGCTTTAAGGAAAATACTAGACATTGGCAACATCACCTGAGTTAACCTTTCTAAAGCCACATATGTCCTCTCTTCCCCACCTGGAGGAGGCAGCCCTCAATCCCCACCCCTCCTGCTTCTGGCCCCTGGGAGAGCAGGGACAGGCAGGATCTTTGGCAGGCAGAAATTAGAACTTTCCAACTGTGGAATGGCCCAGACTGGTTTAATTGTCACTGCTATCTTATCCTTCATCTCTTGCTACTGTTAAAAAACAGTGAAGCCTTTTGTAGAGGCACAAACAGGCTTTGTCAAGAGCTGCTCTCCTCCTTTCCAGGAATGGAGTGTTCTGTGCCTGCTCCACAGACACCCCACCACAAGGGTCCCTGCCAAGCTGCTGCTGCTGCCTCAGGTGGGCTGAGAACCCTCTGTGCAACAGCTCAGTCTCCACAGAGAGAGACATGGTGGACCCGAAATAGTGCCAGTAATGCTGCTACGTGGAAGGGGTGCAAGACAGCAGGGACTGTGGATGGATGTGTGTGTTCACACCCTCTCTTTTTCCTTGGCACATGGGCCCGACACAACAAGTCTGCAGAAGGCAGCTGCCAGCCAGCCTGGCTATGTATGGCACAGCTGGCTCCTTCTGAGTGGGAAGGAGAGGGACTCGGGCTGGGAAGGAGCACAGGCTCTTTCCACTGCATCTTTATATATCAGTATGTACCCAATAGATGGCATTTGGTGCTCTCCTGGGGAAGGACCAACCTTGTGAAACCAGGGCATTCCTCTGAGGTGACACCAGGTTCTGTGCTTGCACCCACTTGCTCTCCACTCAGCCACTTGAACTGACAACTGCTGACTTGTTCCATCCTCAGGCTCCACCTTCTGAGCCAAGTTTTGCAGGAGCCCACGTGCCTAGCAGGCACAAAACATCAGCCACTTCCCATGGGTACTCAGGTCAGGGTAACACATTTCTGATCTGAAATGAAGTCCTGGATAACTTCTGGTGCAGTGAAGGCTTCACTCTGAGGCCTCTGATATTTTCACCTGGAATTGAATATAAGCAGGTGACCAGAAGGAGGGATCTCAGACCTTGAATGTCCACCCTGGTAATGGAGGAGTGTATTCCCTCCCTCCCAGAACCAGAATCCTCCCCCATCCATATCAAACCAAAGAACTAAAACCGTGAAGCAGAAGTGGTTTGTCCCAAATCCCTGCAGCAGAGAGGGGATCATGTACCCAGGGCTGGAAAGGTTCACCTCCTGCCCCTCAGGAAAGCAGCAGCATTCCTGCAAGTCTGATCCTGACCTTGCCAGAGTTCAGAAGATGCCAACAAACTTGTGGCTGCAAAATAGTGCTTCAAAGTCACCAAGAGGCAGGAGATGGAAGGAAAAGTGTGTCATGAGCTGTCTCTGAGTGTTGCTGGATCCTGCCTGGGTCTAATACAGAAGATTAACTTTGCTGCTTCCCTCTGGGAACAAGGTGGTGCTGGGAAGCATGCCATGGACATCTATTTTCTGGAGATTATTGCCCTCTTTATGTACTTAAGGAATCTGTGATCTGGCAAGGAGGGGCAGAGCTGTTTGCCGTGGGCTTCCTGTGCCCTGTCCCTTTGATGTGCCCGTTTTATTCACAGTGTCCCTGAGCCTCCAGGCTCACTTATTTCCATTCCCTGAGCTTTTGGCAGGACTTTTGGCACTGAGGCCTTTCCTCTACTCCCTGTTCCTTCGTGGCTTGGCCACTGGTGTTTTGTGGGGCTCACAGAAGGGTGCAGCATCCCAGGACCTCTGATCCTTCTCCTGGCCTCTCCACGCTCCAAGCGGGTGGAGTGCTGCTGGCTGGCAGCATGTGGATGGGAGGGCAGGGCATGGAGCAGGCAGGGAAATGTTCCTGCCTGCCTGGGAGAGCCAAAGAACAGCTCAGAGGAAAAACTGAGGCTGTTTTACTTGGTATACAGGGGAGTTGGCAGGGACTCGGAGCAACTCGGAGGAGGAGGAGGAGAAGCTGATCCTCTCCCTGTTAAAGGACAAGTCTGGGAGTGCAAAGTGACCCGATTTTGCAGGTCTGGGCAGACTTTTGTGCCTCTTTTTTCCTCTGTGCAATGGGGAGCCAGACAGAACTACCCACAGGACTCTGTGAAGGATTTAGGCATGAGCTGGAGGGTTCTATCATAACGTTTCAGGAGTGACACTGTGCAGAGCAAATGCACTTCTTCAAGGCTCAGGGTGCTTCTAAAAATTCTTTAGAAACAGAAGAGCATCTTTGTGTTTTCATATGTCACTCCCCTGGAGAAACAAAGTCCCGTGTGTTTCTGCCCCTCTGGAAGAGCAGAGAACAGTGGAATTCTGCCCGAGATGGGCTTGGGAGGCCACGCATGTGGGAAGGGTCAAGAAGCAGAGGAAGCTGGGGGAGCTGTGAGCATCAGAAGAGGTATTTGTGCCTGGCATTTGGGGTCTGAGACTCAAAGGTAGCGTGAGCCTTGAAGAGAAGCCTCTGTGCAGGGGCAGGGAGAGGTGAGACAGCACAAGAGGGCTCTGAATGTTGAATGTCACCGAACAACAGTGCTCTGTGAAACCCCGTGGGCAGTGACCTCAGCTGGGGTGAATTCAGCTGGCTCAGCAATGCTGGGCAGTCCCCAGTTCCTGCCCCTTCTTCCTGGCCACTGGACACTGGCAGAGAGCAGGGAGAAATGTAGTCCTTCACACCCTGGGCTGCTTCACACACAGGACAGAATTCAGTGGTTTGGCTTTGCTGGGAGGTGGTTCCCACAGGGAGCTCAGGATGGGCCACACCTTGGTGACTTCAGGGATCAGCCAATGCTGCTGCCAGCTGCATCTCCCACCCAGAAGGGCTGGGATTTCAGATGTTCTGTGTATTGATTCCTGCCCCTGTTTCCCTTGCAGATGTTCTCCAAGCCAATCGGCTCCACGCAGTCGACGTCACCTCAAGCAGCTTCCGTCTGATGTGGCCCAAGCTCCTCTCCCAAGAAACTGGCTACTACACCCTGGAATATGCCCCAACAGCTGATCTAGCAAGGAAGAGGACAAAGCAGGTGTCTGGGGCTCACACCAGCCTCGTGCTGAGCAACCTCGCACCAGAAACCACTTACGAGGTGGCCCTCATTCCTGAGTCCAACGTCCACTACTTCCCTCCCCAGACAACCAGGGTTACCACACTGGCAGGTAAAATGTGAGAGGCTGCAGCAGCTGCTCTGGGAACAAGGAGCTCCCTGTCTCCTACCTGGAGGCTGGAGGAGCAGCTGGGGGAGAGGAGGGTGCTGGAAGTAGGTGTATGTGACTGATGGGAGCTCTCTGTGTAAGAGGGAAGGAGAGGGGGAGTGCTCAGAGCAGGAACCAGTCCCTCTGTGCAGACCAGTCATTTGGGCCAGAGAGTAACTTAGATTTATGCTGGATGGCAGTATGCAAAAAGGTAGTGCACTGAAAACCTAAGCAAAGCCAAGGTGAACTTGTGTCTGATATTAATTTCTTGTGAGCAAGAACAGTTCTGGCTGTGTAATTCTGGCCAGTCTATGCAGCACAGGTAGAGAAACCAGTCTCTTCGGGCTGAGTGGGGTTGTGCTGACTTGGGTGACTATCAACATCCACTTGCTGGGTTGATTTTCTTCCACCTCCTGAAAGCCAAGTATGGTGCGGGTCAATTATGCTCCTCTGACAGCATCCCTATGCCTTGAATTACATCCTCACTCACATCTCTCTTCATTTCTTCCAGAGGAAATAAGCCCAGCTCAGGTTCTCATCTCAGAGTCTGGGCCACGCAGCTTCCACGTGAGCTGGGCTCCCACGCTGGACAGTGTGATGGGCTACCAGGTCCTGTATGGACCCCTCCCAGGGAACTCAGTGAAGGTGCTGGAGGTGGATGGGAGGCACAACAGCACCGTGGTGGAGAATCTGGCACCCAACACCACCTACCTGGTGACAGTGACTGCAATCTACAGGTCGGGGAAGGAGAAATCCCTGTCAGCCAAGGCGTGCACCCAGGAAGGTGAGTGAGCAGCAGGGAACAAGGAGGCAGCACAAGGAGTGTCCCTGTGTCTTTCCCACCTGCCTCTAGGTGAGGCCAGAGAGCTCTGAATCCAGTTACTGGGGTGGGATGGCAAGGGGAAAGCTGCAGCTTCTGATGCTGTGCCATCAGGATGCAGCAGATGTGTGAGGACTGAAGAGAATCAGACACACACATGATGGATGGTACAGGGGGTGCTGATGCTGCTGGTTCAGCACAAGCAGAATGGACATGGATCTCTCTAAAAGAGAAAGAAAACTGCCTTTCCCTCCTGTCTCCTCAGTGTCTGTTCGTTGAGATTTAGCGTTCAAGGAGTAAAAGTTTAACCAGCAGAAGCTTCTCCTTTGAAGAAATACCTGTAAAGGTATTGCAGGAGGCAAAGTCCAGCTCTTATCGGGGCTCAAGAGTGAGGAGCTCAGGGAATGACAGAGCTGAGGGTGTGGGAGGTCACAGTCAGTGCCTAATGGTGCAAACAAAAGTACTTTGTGCTGGACAAAGTTAAGGACTAATTAGGCTGAGCTCCTCCAGTGTGGAGATGTAGAGTTATGTTGGGTCTGTGCATCTACCAGGTCTAAAAGCTACTAGTCTGGGATTTAATGGAAGGTGAGATTCCCACGTGAATCCAGGGGTTGGATGCTTTAAGGAAAATACCAGACACTGGCAACATCACCTGAGTTAACCTTTCTAAAGCCACATATGTCCACTCCTCCCTACCTGGAGGAGGCAGCCCTCAATCCCCACCCCTCCTGCTTCTGGCCTCTGGGAGAGCAGGGACAGGCAGGATCCTTGGCAGGCAGAAATTAGAACTTTCCAACTGTGAAATGGCCCAGACTGGTTTAATTGTCACTGCTATCTTCATCTTCATCTCTTGCTACTGTTAAAAACAGTGAACAACAGAAAACAAATGCCCAGGCTGGCTGGCAGCCCCTCCTCGGGGCGGGGGGGAATAGACACACAAATGTCCCACAGCAGTGACACAGATCTTCTTTCTCCAGAGGGCTCCAAAGTGAGGCACCTCCGCTTTGAGGACATGGGCCCCAACACCCTGAGAGCCTCGTGGGACTCTGCTGACGGGCAGGTCCTGGGTTACAAGGTGCGGTGCCGGCGGCAGACGGGCCCGTCCTCGGTGCTCAGCGTGTCCCCGCGGGTGCACAGCGTGCTGCTCACGGGCCTGGCCTCGGGCTCCACCAACAAGGTCTGTGTGAAGCCCGTGTACAGGAACCAGCCCGGCAGAAGGCTCTGCCGCGTGGTGCACGTGCAGCCAGGTGAGCTGGGCTGGGGGGCAAGGCACGTCCTGGGGGCCCTCAGCCCAGGGTCCTGAAGGGCCCTGATGCTCCAAAACCAAACTCCTTAACACCAATTTGTAGGTGTTAAAAAGGGCGTTGGGAGGAGAGCTCCTCTCCAATGACAGATGGACAGGGCTTTTTATTACACTTTTTATCACACACGCTGTTCACGTAGTCATTAGATGGTCTTGCTTACTTAATACATATTCATTAGTTTGCTTTACATAGTCACACCTTTATTGGAAGTCCTTTTTTTGGTCCTTCTGGGTCTTCTTGCTTGTCTTGACCTCAGTTCTTGAGCGGCCACAGCATCATAGTATTTCACCCCCAAAAACTGTTAAGTTTGTTCTTTATCTTGTTTGGGTACACAGAGCTTAGTTTACGTGCTGTTTGTTTGAGTTACATCCCTTATCTAATTCTCTAAGGCTTCTCTAAGATTATATTGTTCCTTGTTTGGGCATTCCAGGATACTGTGAGTAAAATTTCTATTTCTCCTGTGAGCCCTGAGGTGCTGGAGAACCAGCACAGAGGAGCCCTCGTGGCTGGAATATTCTGTGCTCATCAGCTGGCTTGTCATGGGGCTTCATCACAGCACCAAACTGACCAAGGATGGGCTCTTTTCCCCTATTTTTTGGAGCAAGACTCCTCCTAGTGGAGCACATGGCAGGCAGGAGGAAAAGTGTGCAGTGCTGGAACTACTTTGGGATGCCAAGGGTGGGAATACTGCTAAAAGCTGGCATGGGCATTGGAAACACTGTTTAATTTGGAAGGTACCCTTCGCTCTCCAACGTGGCTGGGACCAGGTAACTATTAAAGCCAGTTACTAAGACACAACACATCTTCTTTCTTCCTCCTGCTGCCCAGAAGCCACTTCCTGCCACGGAACAAAAAGGGATTCTGGATAGGATGAAGTAAGAGCTGAACAGAAGGTGTGTGGCCATGCAGAAGCACGGCCTTTTTCCCAGCAAGAGGCTGGAGGGAGAGTAAAAACGACCACAAGGGGCGAGATCTGTGACTCAGTCAAATTTGGAGAAGGGTGGATAAAGCTGACATTGTATTTCTTGTGTTCTTCCAGTTACAGAGGCCCAGGGGTACAGGCACAGACAGAGAGCATGATGGACTGGAGTGAACTGATTCCCAGCAGAACAAGGGATCCTGCTTGGACAAAGACTTGGACGAAAAGGAGGGGTCAGGGGAAGCTCAGAGATCATCTCCCAGCCTGCACTGTCCCTTGAGGTGTCCTGGTGGTCGAGCCCAAAGGTGTCCTCAGCCAAGTTCTCTGAAAGCTTAAAGGTTTGGCTTGGCTGGGTGGAACAACCAATCTGAGTAATGGATCCCAAATCCGTACCCTCTTTTATATAAATATACCCAACAAATAACAAACAGAAGGCAAAGTGGTGAACCCTCACTCTTGCTTGCTTGCTGCCTGTTCTCTATTTATTAAATGTCAATACAGTTTTATTTTTGCAGCTTCTGAGCACGTTCTAGACTTGACTGTTCACTGCCCTGGCCTTTCATTCAGGGCACTCTCAGAAAGATTCCATGTGGCCAAATCCA
The DNA here is from genome assembly GCF_025592945.1 of Manacus candei. NCBI lineage: Eukaryota > Metazoa > Chordata > Aves > Passeriformes > Pipridae > Manacus > Manacus candei. Next base: position 6,097,421 of record NW_026138070.1, read on the forward strand.
TTCCTGCTCTCAACAGCCACTGAACTTGGAGTCTGAGAGAGCAGGAAACTCAAAACCATGGGAATTTGCTTTCCCAGTAGGTTACTCCAGAGCTCTGAGCCCTCAGCTGAGCTCAAGGAGCAGCAATGAGTCCAGAAAAGCCAGACAGCAAGACGATCTAGAGCACTTATTTTTGTTTCTCCTTCAAATGCACACCTCCAAACAGCAGTGCAGCCCTGCCTGGATCATCACCACTGCAATCATTTCACCAAATTGGATGTGAGTCCTGCTGTCAGAGCAGCTATATGGAGATTAATTAGCCTGTTCTGTGACTAATTACAGGCAATAAGTCTCCAGCACTATCATTCCTCTGCACACACCTAGCACATATTTAGTGTCTTTTCCTGGGCTTCCACCCAGTGCTAAGCTTGAGCTACACTTAAAAGTCAGTTTTTTAGGGGAGAAGAGTAAATCTGATTCCTTCCTTTTGGCCCCAGGCTTGAATTTGCTGTCACTAAGCTCCTCTGGAAAGCAGAGCTGGAAAAAACCCACAAATTAAATACTTAGTGACAAAGCAACTGGTCTCAAAATTCAGGGCTTAGGGCTGTAAAGAAATGTAAATACTTCTCTGCTAAAACCCAGATCAGTGGGGACACCCTCCCACAGTAGCACTTGCTCTGTTTTAAATGTATTGCTTATTTGTCCTACATGTGGAACTCATTTTTTAAAGCTGAGCTGTTCGTTGGGGAGCCCCATCCAGTGTCACAAACCCTCCCTTAGCTCTGCTTTGGACTTCTCAAAACAGCTCCTATTGGAGCTTAGAGGAACTTTATCCCTGGCCTTGTCTCCTGAGTGCTGAATTCATCATCTGTAGGTTTATGGAGCATTTTCCATGGTCTGTCTTGCACAGGAGGAAGGGATGGGGGGAGGCAAGCCACTCATTAACTGGATAAAGAGATTTCCTGTGATTTGTGTCCTCCTTTGGAATGTGCATTTGTGACTGATTAATCTCCATGCTGAAGGGATGATAAAGCCTCTGGAATCTCTCATGCAATAAGATGATCTTGTTTGTTCTTGCTGTAGGACAGAAATTAAGTTTGCACAACTCCCTGCATAGTTTATTAATCCATTAACATGTCACCCACCCCCCCATTGTAACACACCCTTTTGAAGACAATTAAATATAAATAGAAGAACTATTGAATGATTACTTTGTTCTCAATGGCAATCAGGGCAAATCTGTGGAGTGTAGCTTTTGTTCCAAGGGTTGAAAAGCTGGTGTTCATAGACTCATAAAAAGCTGGGAAAGGCCTCTGAGATCACCAAGCTGAGCTGTTAAATCATCTTAATTTTAAATGGCTGGAAAGTAAGTGTTCTGCCCATGACTTCATAGTCTGGTTTACACAAAACTTCACCCCCATCCCTCAAAAAGTGTGCTGGAAATATATAAATAGAAATATATCAGTAAAGTCTCAGCTCCAATAAGAATTGTTTTGCAAAGAGCCAAAGACTAAATAACCCTGAGCTCTTGGCAGAACTGGTAAGTATTTGTGAGCTGATTTTCAGGGAAATCCTGGTTCAGCACATAGATGGGTTTCCCTCCACTCTCCTTTTCTTTTACACTTTCCCATTCCCAGCAGTTGGAGTAGGAGCTGATTTTCAGGGAAATCCCGGACCAGCACACAGATGGCTTTCCTTCCATTCCCCTTTTCTAAAGGCTTTTGTGTTGTCTCTCCTGTTCCAACCAGTTGGACCAGGAGCCGATTTCCAGGGGAAATCCATCCCTCTGTCCCCGATAACCCCAGCGCGCCGTTTCCCTCCCCGCCCTTAGCAACGCGTCAAACTCCCGTTGCTATGCGGAAGCGCCGTTTGCCTTTTCCCGTGGTTCCGCCTCTTCCCCTCACACAACCAATCAAACCCCGCACGCGGTACCGTCTCTCCAATCACAGATCGGCCCGCCCCGCGGAGCGGGCCAATGGGCAGGCGATCCGCCCCCGGCGCGGGCCAATGAGCGGGCGGTCCGCCCCGCTGCGCAGGCGCGCGGCGCGCCGCGTGCAGCCGCCCGCTCTCATGTCGTGGCTGTTCGGGCTGAACCGCGGGGCCGCCCCGGGCGGTGGCGATGGAGGGGCCGGAGGGGGCCCCGGGGCAGGGACCGGCCTCTCCCTGCCCCCGTCCCCCGGCGGGGCCGCTGCTGGAGGCGCCGGGGACCGCCAGACGCCCAAGGACAAATGGAGCAACTTCGACCCCACGGGCCTGGAGCGGGCGGCCAAGGCGGCGCGGGAGCTGGACGCGTCCCGTGCGTGAGGGGACGGGCGGGGAGGGCGCGGGGTGGGGCTGGCGGGCCTCGGTACCTCAGCGGTGTGTGTGAATGCCCAGAGGGAGGGGTCGGCGATGCACCGGGATCTGCTCGGGGTGTTGCTTGACAGAAACCTCCGAGACTCGTTGGTGAGTTTACAAGTCTCGGCGTTCTTTACTCGGTCATCGTTTCGCGAGAGTGCATCCCGAGGTGTCTCCACTGCAACCGATAGGTCGGCATCACATGGTTGACTTTGAGCTCCCCGCATTCCTGTTTACATATTCATTGGTATTTCCCAACACCTATTAGCATATTTGCATATCCTGTTAACTTATGTACATATCCCCTCAGAGACCTTATAAGGGGCTTCTTCGGGGGTCTTTGGTGCTCTTCTGTGCCTGAACACCCTATAGTTCTGCCTTATGACCTTGTTCAAGGCAATTCACTTGGTTATACAGCAGCTGAGTATTGCTTTGGTGGCTGCCTCAGCTCCTCTCCTCGTTGTCTCTTTGCTTTGCTTGGTTAGTCCCTTTAAATCACTTGGCTCATCCAGATGTAGTTTTTAGGGTAAATTCCACTTACATCTCCAAACCCCGAGGTCAGGGCGTGCCCAGAAGTGGGACAAGAGGAAGAGGCAGGAACTCATGCCTGGGAAGTTCCCCCTGAATATGTGGAAGAACTTCTTTGCTGTGTGGGAACAGATTGCCCAGAGAAGGGTGTGGAGTCTCCCTCACTGGGGATGTCCCAGAGCCATCTGCAATGCTCTGGGACGACCCTGCTGGAGCAGGGAGGTGGGACCAGATGGGACCACTGTGGTCCCTTCCAGCCTGAACCCTTCTGGAATTCTGTGATAACTCATGTCTTGTCGGGTCCTGCTTGGCCTGGGGCAACCTCAGGCTCCTGCCCTGCTCACCCAGGGGTGCTGGAATAGAATCAGAGAATCACAGACTGGTTTGGGTTGGAAGGGACCTTAAAGCTCATCCAGTCCCACCCCCTGCCATGGGCAGGGACACCTTCCACTAGACCTCCAAGCCCCATCCAACCTGGCCTTGGCTGGACCTTCTCTGCTGGTTAAACCTGTTGGCTTCAGGTCATGGGTGTGCTGAGAAGACTCCTGACCATTTTTGCCAGAGAGGGCTGAATGTGCAGCTGCAGAGCTGTGCTCTAGGGAGCCCGAGTGGATTGAGTAGTCTGAGCATCATCTTTCCTGAGAAAAGACCTTTCACTGCCCATAACCTCTCCCTGCTGCCTGTTGCAGGCCATGCCAAAGATGCCCTCAGCCTTGCCCAGATGCAGGAGCAGACCTTGCAGCTGGAACAGCAAACCAAGCTCAAGGTATGTTGGAGCTTTGGAACTCCTCCTGTGTTGTACACCCAGCCCACCTGAGGCAGCTGCCAGGTTTGGAGGGGCAGGAGTTGAAATCTCTGCCCTGCAGAGGATGGTGAGGTTTTCCTGTTGCTGTTCAGCTTCAGCATTATTTGCTGGCATTATTTGCTGAAGTTACTTGCCTCTTTAAAAAAAAAAAAAGTAATTCTGGAAGGTGAAGTACAAGCTGATTTGGCCTATTCTGGGACATACTTTGTTTAAAACTTGCATTTCCTGAGTGGTTTTGTAACTTCTAAGTCACTTCTAAGCTTTTTTAACTTTCAAAGTGGTTTAGAAGGTCACCACAGTTTTGAGGGAATGACAAGGGTTTTCTGTAGGAAACTAAAGCAGTTGAGTGAGTATAGACTCATATATATATTTTAAAGGGATTTAAGGATTATTTGAGTGTTGGTTGGCTTGGTGGGTTTTTTAAAAAATAAATTGTCTTTAATCCTGAAATGGTTAATTATGAGATTTCTTACAGTTATATTTTATGATCATATTTTAGCTTTCTGCTGGCACTGGTCACCTTTTAAGGGCACCACTCTGATTACAGATGGATTTCTTGGAATGTAATTGTCAGTAGGGTTTCTCTGTTAAGTTCATTTGTGATAATTATCCATTTTAACAGGAGTATGAAGCTGCCATAGAGCAACTGAAGAACGAGCAGATTCGGGTACAAGCAGAAGAGAGAAGGAAAACACTCAGTGAAGAAACAAAACAGCATCAAGCAGTAAGGGAATGAGGGGAAAGCCAAGTGATGGGAGACCCTGTCTTCCTTTGTGGAAAAGGCACCAGTGCTTTAATTCCCCCTTTTGGGGTTGGGGGAAAGGGGCTCACGGGCAGCCAGAGGTGTGAGGATGTTCACAGGCTGAGCCCATGTTCTATCCTGGCTTTGTAATGTTGAGCTTGATTTGTAGTTCCAGGCAGCTCTGTCCTCTTGAACTTTTGTTACCAAGTTGTTGAACATCCAAAGGAACTGGCAGCAGCACTTTCTCTCGTTGTGTGCTCTTTGGAATTTTCCTAAAGGACCTTTCAGGGAAGTGTTGAAGGCTTATCAAGTGTATTTGTTAGTCTGGACGGTGAAATGGCTCTGAAGTTATTTGGATTTCAGTTCTTAAGTAGCTTGTAACCCTATTTCTTCCAAGTTTGATCTGTTTGACAGGAAAAAAATATCTTAAGAGGAGAAGGGATGCAGATCTGAGAGTTACCAGAGGGGTCTGTTGTGGAAGTGTTGGTGCTTCCTGGTTTCTTTTAGCATGAGTTACTGTAGTGGCAATAATACTGAAACAGGGAAAATTAAACCTGGCCTTTATGCTGATGGCTCATATATGGTGACTTTTTAATTTGAGAGCACAGGAGATGAGGGAATTGATTAATTCTAATGGGTCACCTAGCTTGGGAAATGAGCTAAAACTGCTTATTTGGCACATGTTGCTTTTATCCTGTCAGGGTTTGGACTTTGAACGGGGCTGGCTCAGGAAGCAGCTGCTCCCTCCAGGGGTTGGCTCTTCACCCCCTGCAGCTCACAAGGCATCATTTGAAGTCAGAGCAAACCCAGTCCTGATTTGCTCCTGAAGTGCCATGTTTTACAGTGGCTGAGGAGATAAATTCCAGGCTGTTCTGCCATCCCTTTGGAATAGGGAATGATTCCACCCCTTGTGCAGAGTTCTCCTTGCTGATGGATATGGACCCTCAGACCACTTCTAGTTGAGTGTAGATGGCTTGGGTTTATTTGCCAGTGGAAAATTGATAGAGAAATTAATGAGGAACAAGTAAATCTATTAAAACCAGAGCCCATGTGACAGCCAGCATATCTTGATAGTTCTATTGCTTGCAGTCACCAGTCCAAATAATGTGTTTTAGAACATGAAATCTATGGTCTTCCCAGTGAAGTAAGTAATTTCTGAGTCAAGAAACACTTGTTCTCTGTTTTTATTTCTGTAACATCTTAAAATGAAGTCAAACTATGTCAGTTTTTCAGCATAGAGGAGATTTTGATGCTGGCTGCCCCAAATTTTACCCTGTTCGTATTCAAACCCAGGATTGTTTTTTTTGGGGTGGGGGGGTTTCCTCACTTTATTTTGGTTTTGCACATTTCAAACCTCATTTCCCTCAGGACCAGGTTCTCTCTTCACTGCCAAATCTCTGTGTTCTGAGTCCTGTTTTCTTTTTTGAAGAGGGCCCAGTACCAGGACAAGCTGGCACGGCAGCGCTACGACGAGCAGATGCGACAGCAGGTAGGGTGGATTCCTCCTCTGATCCAGCTGGGAATTGGGTAGGAGCTCTCTTAAGCCCAAGAGATGATCTGGAGCTGTGCCCTGGCCAAGTGGCTGGTGCTGGGCACAGTTGCTTTCATCTATACTACCTGCTTGGCATCTGCAGTGCTGACCAAATCAAAGACTGAGAATTAGGGCAGAGCAGCCAGGAGCGTGGGATTAGGAGAATAAATCTGGGAGATGGGGAGAGGAAGAATGGACTTCCACCTGAGCACTAGCTTCTTGAAAACATTTGTAGTGCTTGAACTTACACAAATGCCTACTTGATGGAGTTCTTACAACTTTAACACCTCTTCTGCTGTCATCTCTGCCTGTAGCAACTTGCCAATGAGGAGAATCTGAGGAAGCAGGAAGAATCTGTGCAGAAGCAGGAGGCCATGAGGCGTGGTAAGTCATTTTTCTGTGGCTTGTAAGAGTGTGTGGGCATATGAATTCCTTGTACTGATCTTTGACTCTTTGTCCATATTGGTTGATGCTCCATTAATGTCACATTGGCAAGTAACAGGTAAATCCCAGTAGTACCAGAACTACCAGTTGCTTCCAAGATTAGCTTGGCAGCTCCGTTTTGCTTCTCTTCCTTACAAGGGTTCTGCTCTCTGGGATTAAGCCAGCCCAAAAGATTGAGCTGTTCTCCTGGCGTTTGGTTTTGGTTTTTTTTTTTTTCAAGCTACTGTGGAGAGAGAGATGGAGCTGAGGCACAAGAACGAGATGCTGCGGGTGGAGGCGGAGGCCAGAGCCCGCGCCAAGGCGGAGCGGGAGAACGCGGACATCATCCGGGAGCAGATCCGCCTCAAAGCCGCCGAGCACCGCCAGACCGTGCTGGAGTCCCTCAAGTACGTGCAGGGATGAGCAGCAGGAGGGCCCAGCCTGCCTTGGTCCTCTAGCAGAGTTCTCCCATCACGTGGGAAAAGTCGTTTGTTCCTCAGAGCTCTGAGGAATATGTCGGTGTTGTACCCCTTGTGCTCGGGGTGGATCTCAGGGAAAGGTTCTTCCCCCAGAGGCTGGTTGGGCACTGCCCAGGCTCCCCAGGGCAGTGGGCAAGGCCCCAAGGCTGCCAGAGCTCCAGGAGGGTTTGGATGATCCTCTCAGGCACGTGGTGGGAGTGCTGGGGCTGGGCCTGTGCAGGGCCAGGAGCTGGACTCGATGATCCCTCCCAGCTCAGCATATTCTGTGATTCTGAACAGCAGGAGTTGTGTTAACAATTCTCCTTAATTGTGTTAAGGAGAACCCTCTCCTTCACTTGTCTCACTACATTGTCACCTGAATGTGAACCAGACAAGCTATTTGTAGACTTGTGAGTTTTTTACAATTTTTCTATCATATTATTTCAAGCCCCATCCTCTAATATTGAGACTCAGTTACTCTGAAACCCCTCAGTACTTTCACTTTCTGAACATATGCCATAAAGGTAGAAAGCAGTCTGTCTCCAAAGGGGTGGGTATTTAAATTTGGAATTTGTTAATTTTAGGGCCTTTGAAATTTTGAATAACAAAAGAGCTTTAGAATTAAATACCTTTTATTGCAGTTCAGCACCAATAATGTATTAAAGAAATAAATACATACCATCTTGTGGCCAAATGCTTTTCTGGACTTAATCCCAGATCAGGTGTAGACATCAGATGATTATAAATGTATTTGCTGTGTTTGTTCATGTTTCAGTTCCATGGTGAGCCCTCACTTAGCTTTTGACTGGTTCTGAAGAAGATAATTGTAAAATTGTCTTGTAAATTGTTTCAATTCAGTCTTTGAAATCCCCTTTTCTCCTTCTTGCTTTGCTGTTTGCTCACCCCAGGACAGCTGGGATGCTCTTTGGGGAAGGATTCCGTGCTTTTGTAACAGACTGGGATAAAGTTACAGCCACGGTAAGATTGTGATACCTGCCAGTAACTTCCAGAAAAGTCTGTCTGTAAATGTGTGTTAAATCAACTCCTTGCTTTGGTGTGTTTATAAAGTGGAAACCATGATGATCTAAAACTTGCTTTGCTGCTTATATTACAGCTTTATATCTAATTTTGATGTAGCTGAAAGAGCACTTAGAGTACTGTTGTGTCTTAAATAAATCCGTTAAAAACCAGACCAACATCTTTCCACAGGATAAAAGAGCTTCTTAGGGACACAAAGTTGTTTCTCAGTGTACTTCTTGCCACAAAACTTCAGTGAAAATATATTTTTGGTAGCGTGGCTGGTTAAAATGGACATTCTGCTTTAAGTCAGGCACCACCATCTGCTCCACCCTCTAATTTTATACACACAGGCTGGTACAAAAGACACTTTGCCTGAGAGCACTGGGGAGAACAAGACATGCTTTTAAATGGATCCTTTTGTCATCTGTACCTGGGGTGGCTCTGTATTCAGAGCCTTGTGCAGATCAGTGCTTGGTGCTTTTAGCTGTGTATTCACTTGACCCAGATACTGATTTCCTGCATTATGGTCATTTTTGCTTCTGACACGCTCTTGTCTTGTGAATTTGGGACATTTAGGTTAAAAAAAAAAAAAAAAGTAAGTATGTTTTTGGAAAGGGGATAACACAGCTGGAACTCATATTTTCTGTTGCTTTGAAAAATGGCTATAAGGTAAGAACTAGACAGTTATTTTAGGGTTCCTGTGAATGAGGCAGGAATTTTCATCTCTTCCTGCTTATTGTACTGCTCTTTTCCTACCTCTTCCCATCCAAGCAGTACCCCAGATGTTCTGCTCCAAGTTTTTTGGGGCTTGTTATGTTTTTTAGTGGAATTCACTTTGTTTCTTCATCAGAGATCCAGTCCTTTGCATGATAACCAGGTAGGCACTGTAATCAGGCTGATTTTTAGAGTTGGCATGGTAGTTGGGTTCTTGTTTTGATACAGAGCTTATAGCTCTGTTTCTCTGTATCTTGTAAGATGAATGTCAGGGAAGTCCAAAAGTCTGAAATACTTATGTCAGATCCATGCAGGGAGAGGTGTGAGCTGTAACTTTGCTCAGGACTGGTCTAAGAGTGCATGAGATCAGTGGTATCTTGTTTTTAAAAGGGAGGCTGCTAAAAAGGTGAAGCCTCTTCTGTGTTCTGAGCTGAGTCAGGTGTGGAGGTTCCCTTATTCTTTGCATCCCAGAGCTCCCAGTTCTGAACCTTCCACGTTTCCACCCAGAGCAAAAGTGATGTCACCCATTTAAGCAGAGAGAAAGGGAACAGATGGTGTCTCATGGTTTGTTGAGCAGTGCCATCCTTGTTGTCCTTGGGGCTTTTGACCTTGGGCTGTACTTGCAGGAGAAGTCTGCTTACTTTAAAAGCAATTGCTGCAGTTTGCTCTTTTGTCTGTTTGGCCTTTCCCTCATATAAATTATTGGCATCAGCTTTAAGCTGACTCCTAAGCCTGGAGTGTTTCTGCTTCACTGGCAAATCGATGGGAATGTCTCATCTTCTGGGGTTTCTGACACAACAGTCTAATGCAGGGATGGTAATTCCCATGTAATTTTGGTTTTATTCCTCTGGAGCACCTATTTCCCTGTTGTGTTGGGACTGTCACCTTCAGCAGATGTTCCCTGGCTAGTCCTTTCTGTTCCCTCCCGTGCACTGCCTTGGTGGCAGCCCCAATTCAGATGTTTATCCTGGCAGCTTTAATTCAGCACTCATTGTCTTGCATGGTGAGGGGTGGTCTGGCAGACAGCACCTGGTTGATACGGCTATTCGTCTTCATTACTCAAGTTAATTAAGTCTGAAAAGCCCCACACATTTTGAGCAGGATGTACATACCTCTGCACACAGGACTATATCCTGCCCTTGTACTTCCTCTGCCTTTCACTGTGCAGGAGCAGTGAATGCCCTGTGAGCAGGGAGTGTGAGACCGTGACTGTCTGCACAGGGATAAAACACCTTACCAAAAATAAACCCCTCTTGCTCAGCATTCGTCCTTGAATCTTAATTCCCCACCACGGGGCCTGCTCCACGCAACAGCATTGCCTTGCCAAGTGGTTTTGTCCTAATCCTTCCCCCTTTTCTTTGCAGGTGGCAGGTCTGACCCTGCTGGCAGTGGGTGTTTACTCTGCCAAAAATGCCACAGCAGTAGCAGGGAGATACATTGAGGCCCGTTTGGGCAAACCTTCCCTGGTGAGGGAAACCTCTCGGATCACTGTGCTGGAGGCTTTGAAACATCCTATCAAGGTAAAGCTCAGCTTTGCTTCTCTGTTACCCTCAGACACCAGGAGGCAAAACTCCTTTTGCAGCTGGGAACTGTCAGCGGGTCTGAATAAACACAGTGTTGGAGGGAGCAGAGGTGGGCTGAGCTCGCTGGTGTTTTATGACCTTTTTGTCCAGGCGAGCTGTTAAAAAACTGTGGCTGTTTTCTGTGTGAGTAATTGAATTTGTCCTCTCCAGGTTGGTAAACGTCTCACCAGCAAGGCTCAGGATGCCCTTGAAGGAGTTGTTCTCAGTGTGAGTACTCTTGTTTCCCTACCTTGCTCCGTGAAGGATGGCTTTAGAATCTAAATAAGAAGGGCTGTTTCCTTAAACTCACTTCAAAAGCTGTAATTCCAGCAATTTTGGAGGCATAGCACCCTTGGGGCTCTGAGACCATAAATAAGCTCCTGTGTTCAGTGTGACATGCATTAAGCAGTCTGTTAACCTTTTTTCCTCTGTAAAAAGCAGTTGGAAATCGTAGCTCAGTCCTTGCTCTGCTGCAGTTTCTCTCTGTAGTCAGCATGTTAAGATTCACATTCCACTTGTCCCATCTGATCTCGAAGGATTATTGAACCTTCATCTGCTTGTAGGCCAAAAAGTCTTAAGCACTGTGTGCATTTGCCCATCTTTGAATGGTTCTTACCTTACTAATTCTGTAGCTGCTTCTGTGTATTTGCTTCTGAGTTTGATTCCTGGATATATCAGGCAAATTTAAGAGCTCCTTGAATCTGCTGGGGAAAATGCTCCTGCAGGAATAGCTTTCTCCCAGTATCCACAAATGCAGTAATGAATATAAACATGACTTATGAAGGAGTTAGCACTGGAAAGAGTTGCTTATGTTCTGACTTGTCCCTCCCAGGGCATCCAATAGGAAGTGAATATTTAGGTGTTACCTGTAGTGGTTACTATATTATATTTAGGTGTTATCTGTAGTAGTTACTGCACTGCTTCCTGCACTGCTGCTTTTTCTTATAAAAGAATTGTAGCCAAGTGGACAGAAAATGGAGTAAATCCTGACATAGGACAGGAAATGAGCCTGGTCTGGAGTCAGGAGCAGCTGAAGTTAAGACTTAAAAGCTTGAGCCTGTCGGATGCTGCCTCCTTCTTGCAGGTACTGATCTGGGAACCTGGTAGGTGCAGGTCTCTTGGTCCTTTCTGTTCCTTAAGTTTAACTCTTCTCTTGCAGCCCCAGTTAGAAGCTCGTGTGAGAGACATTGCCATAGCAACCAGGAACACAAAAAAGAACAAAAGCCTGTACAGGAACATTCTCATGTACGGTCCCCCTGGCACTGGGAAGACGCTCTTTGCCAAGGTAAAAACCCTGCCAGGGTTGTGCCAACCTGCATCTTGCAAGGTGCTCAAAAAACCTCAGGGGCTGAGCACCCTCCCTGGGCTGAAACCTCTTGCTGGAGTATTGCTCAGCATTGTGTTCCTGTGTTGGGAAGGGAGGAAAGGGCAGCCAGGCTGCTCCAGCTCTGAATTACTGCACTCACTTGGGTTCTAGTGCAGAGCATAGGCAGGAGAGCCCTTCCATCTGGGAAAGGCACTTGGCAGCTGGGACTCGTGGAATCACAACAGCAGCCACCTCATGTCCACCTCTTTGATTTTATGCACTCATCTAAGGAGAGTCTTTCCTTTCTTTGCTTACAATCCCAGAGCAGAGACAGGCATGGCTTCACTGTGCATGTGCACTGCCAGGATGCTTTTTACATGGATTTGAGTCAGAATTTCCATTTTTCCTTGCTCTTCAGTGCTTGTCCACAAGATCTGAGGTTTCAAAAACTTACTTTAACAGTGGCAGATTTGACATGCTGCTGCAAGTTGGATTTTGTTTTCCTCTATCAGTACATTAAACCCCTATCCCAAGAGTTTTCTGACAGCATGCCACCTAGTTTGGATTTTGAAAGCAGTAGAGATGGACAGAAGTGGAAGAAATAAACAATACACAAGTAAAAGTTGCCACTAAGTGACTAAAGTACTCCCTTTTCTAAGCATACTTACCCTCTGCTAATAAGCACACTGATAGGAGTAAACTAGTTTTGTCTCCCTCATGTTCAGTGGCCTTGCAGTGAAAGGAACTCTTTGGTTTTGTTTCCTTCCAGAAATTAGCTGTGCACTCAGGCATGGATTATGCCATCATGACAGGAGGGGACGTGGCCCCCATGGGGCGGGAGGGGGTCACAGCCATGCACAAACTCTTTGACTGGGCCAACACCAGTAGGAGAGGGTAAGTACATGTTCCCCTGGGTCCTGAATCAGGTTCTTGCTCAAAAAAACTCACCACAGCAATTTAGTTGCTTTTACTGAACAGTGCTAGTGCACAGAGGAGGTAACACTGACCAAAGGTGACATCTGAAGTTTTCCTGGAATGGGTGAATTCTTGCTGCTGGTAATATTTAAAAGGCTGAATGAAAGCTTTTGCTCTTCTGTTCCCTCAAACCCTCCTTGTTTACCTCAGATTTTCCAGATCAGTCATAACTGGATTGTCTGCTGATCTCACCAGGCAGGGGGGGAAGATATTGCCCACTTGAAAGCTGGGACACATTTCTTTCAGGGTGATGAGTGTTCTGACAGAAGTAAGAAGATTTAGCACAAATGGAAGTGCAACCAGTTGTTTACACTCTCTGAATATTATCTTCCCTCCTCTGCTGCTCAGATTATAAACACTGATAGTGCTTACTTTTGAGTCTCAAGCAGAAGCAGTGAATTGAAAGAAATAAATGAGGATAAGGAGGAGACAGATGCTAAAGGCATTGGCATTAGGTGTAAAAGTCACAAGCTGTTGTGCCTTTAATAGCAAACTTCTATCTGCAAATAAGCATATTCATGTTGAGGCTAAATCTTGACTCCCTGATTTTGTAAGAGCATGGAGTTAATTTGCTCATCCTAATGCAAATGGATTTGTGCAGTGCAGAGGTAGATAAGAAGTTGCTTGTCCAGCCAGGATGTTAAAATTCAATATAGAATTTTCAGTGGGTGTCAGTTTGGGTTTTGTGCTGTCTTGATCTCAGGTCTTCTGTAAATGTGGCTAACCAGTGATTTATGTGTTCTCTGATTGCTTTAGATGGACATTATCTTGCAGTGTCTGTTTTAATCCTTGCTGCATTCGTCACCTAAATGTTTCTATTTCCTCTTAAACCAAAAAAAAAAGCAGAGAAATGTCCTAAAGATTTAAATTTTTTAAGCTTCTCCTACCCTGAGGAGCTATAGAAGGGAAGGTGTAAGAATTTAAGGGAGCTTAGAAACAGAAGTTGGAAGAGATGTGAGGATACTCAGCTGGATGAAGACTGCTGGATGCTCCCACTAAAGAATTCTTTCACAGCACTGCCTGGATCTGAATTTCTCTGCCCTGATAAAAACTTCTGTGCATTTGAACTTCATACACCTCAGATAGCCATTTTCTGAGGGTCCTGATCAAAGGTTACATGTGTCCACATCAATATTCTCACCTCCAGTAACACTGAAGGATTTAAGCAGGTTTTGCTCTGAATCTCCACCAGTTTTAGCTGTGAGTAGTGTTGCCTTTATTAGCTGAAAGCTGTTGTGATAAAAGACACTTCTCTGTAGCTGAGAATATTTTCAGAGAAGCTGGGGTTGAGTAAAAGATGTTAATAGGCCCTGAAATCCCCTGGAAGAAAGCTGGGTTTGAAGCTTGGCAAGAAGGTAATACAAGCCGTGACAGCTTTATGAGCAACTCGGTTCTGTTATTGATAAACATCTTTACAGGCTTAGTCTCTTGGGAAGAGCACTGCCCTTGGGTTATAAGTGAATTTATTTTTGTGAATAATTCATGGACTTTATTAATTCACTGCTCCACAGGTAGTAAAACCCTTAGTGCTAGTGTGGTTTGGAAGAGAAAAAACCCCTCTAAACAACAAAGCAAGTTGAGGAGAGGACTCTGGGTTGAGGTTTTCAGAATGGTACAAGGAAGAAAAATGGCAGGAAGGTGCCATTGTCACCAAGACTTCTTCTGTGCTTGTGTGCCTGTCTTGTACCCCTGCACACATCTCTCTAAATAGGAAGGAATGCTAAAATAAGCACTCTCTGCCTTTCAGATGTCTCCTGCAGCTTGGCAGTAACACACCAGCACTGTCAGATACAAGCCCACTGCCAAACCATGCCTGTGAAAACTCCTAGATATTTAAAAATCCAGGGGAGTTTAAGGTCATGGGCCCTAGAATTGCGTCAGTCTTCTTCTGAACAGCAGGAAAAACAACTCCAGAGGCCTGGGGTCAGATTTATGGCCTGAGGTGTCTCAATCCCATCCCTTTCTCAACTGCTGGGCCGGGCCAGGTGCAGTGGAAACGTTGCTGCAGCTCAGTGAGAAGCGTTGCCTGAAGAAATGAGTTTGCTTGTGCAATCCCTTGGGTGTTCACCTGGGCACAGCTCTGGGTGCCTGGCAGTGGGGCAGGAGGGTCCTTGGGCTGTCTGAGCCTCACTAACCCGTGTCCTGTTGCTGTGCTTTCCTCTTGCAGCCTCCTGCTGTTCGTGGATGAGGCGGACGCGTTCCTGCGGAAAAGGGCCACGGTGAGTGCTCTCTGTGTCTGTCACCAGCCAACAGCCCTGTTCAGTCTCATTAACTGCCTTCCACTGGCCAAAGATGAGAGCTGGCAGGGGCCTCGCTGCTCACCTAATTAACTGATGCAGAGACAAGACACCAGCACCTCACAGCTCAATGCAATGAGCATCTCCAGGCTGGCTGAGAATCTCTCCCTGCAAAGGATGGGTGGCTCAGTCTTCAGGGGGGCTTTGCAGGAAGGAAAGAGGCAAATCTTGAAAACAAGAGGAGGTTGCTCACACTGCAGAGCTGGTGCCCTGCAGGGTGTGTGTTTTCTCCCAACAGATATTTATCTTAGGGAGGTTTTCGTGACAAAACTGCTTTTTATCATTGGCAATCATTTTAATCGTTAGCAAAGCTACACCAGCATCTTCCCCTGTACAAATAATCTGTGTTTTCAAAGTCAGTCACCACATTCTACATTCAGTCTGGACCTGCTACTTGGACCCCAGTGGTCTATTTAAAGAGCTCTCCCTAGAAAATAACTTTGAGTGTATAAGTGAATTCTTTGCTCTGGCTTATTTTCCTGCATCTTACTGGACTTCCCAGCTAAAATGGTGTTCAGCAGGGAAAGCCACCTGGGCCAATGGGTGGAGCCTTGGGTTTGGAATCAAGAAAATCACTGGATGAGTGTGGATAAATATGTAATCTCTCTACTGGAAGCTTTAGTTCCTAACATTTCTCCTGGGTATACAAATTGATCCTTTTTCTCCAAGGTATTACAGTGCTTTGGATTCTACTGTAATTCAAGTGCTTGACAATAACAGAACTCCCTTTGTCCATAATGCTGCTCAAAGCTGTGACCTGGCTGCAGAGCCCAGCAGTTGATCTTCCTTTGGATTTCATCTTTGCAGGAGAAAATCAGTGAAGATCTCAGAGCAACTTTAAATGCATTCCTGCACAGAACAGGGCAGCACAGCAACAAGTGAGTATCCAGTTCCAGCCCTTACAGCAGTTGGTGTTTCTCTGGATTGAGGAGAATCTAAGAAGGGTCTGTGGTGTACAAATGAAAGTTGGAAATTATATGTGCTGCTGAGGGCTTAAAAAAAATCTGCAGAGAACATCCCCTTTTCAGTTTATGTACTGAATGCAGCTCGGAAATCAGAACTATGGAGAAATTCTTTCCTGAAACCAGGATGGTGTTTGGACACCTTGATTAATATTTTCTTTTTGATAAGTTGCTGTTTATACAAGAACAGTATTGGGCCTGTGAAAATCAATATCACAAAAGAGAACTCAGAGTTGATCCTGGCTGGATGCTTCAGGAGCTCTTGAAAAAAATGCTTCAGCAGGTGCTTCTTTGAGCTGCTGCTCCTCTCCAGTGCTTTGGTGACCTCTTTCCATCTTGTGCATGTGTGAGCAGGAACTTTGGGGCAGATGAGTTCAAATCTAACTCCATTTCTTTCGCCTGAGCTGCTCAGAACATCTGTGAGCAGCCTTGCTCATGAATTTAGGGATCCCAGAGCTGTTCCCTTCCTGGATTTGCCAAACATGGGATTGCAGGGCTGAGCTGGCAGATGTCTGTGTGTGTGTGACTGTCACTGTCCATCCATCCATGCTCACCATGTCACATTGATGTCACCTTCCTGCACAGCACTGCTTAGTTTAACAAAACCCCTTTCCTGGCTGTCATAATAGAGAGGTGACCTTTCCTCGACCTTTTTCAAATAATATTTGATTTTTTTTTGGTGTGTGTGAACTTTACTTAGTTGTTAAACTTGTACAAAGAAATTGAGCCAACAAGAAAAGTTGTCTCTGTCTGTATGTGGGGAAGTGAGTTTCTTGTGATGAATTGCTCCCTTAGTAGTGTTGGAATGAAATACCTGTTATAGTAACCTCATGACATTGAAATAAATATTCTGGAAGGACAAAAGCAGGGCATTTTCTGTCCTTGGGGTATCTTGAACTTATTAGAACCAATGCAGTTCTAACTGGTGATTGCTTGTGTGTAGCTTCTCTGTCACAGGGAGGTGCCTGGGAAGATATGCCTTCCCAAAAAAATGAATAAATTGTTAGAAAACAAGGTGTTGAGCCTGCAAGAACTTTGTTTTTCCCTTTGGGAGGATGGCAAGTCTCTTCTGAAATTATACATCAAGTTGCTCTATAAAGCTGAGTTCATTATTATTGTTATTAATTGATATTGTACTTGCTGTTTCAATAATAAATACAATAAATCTTTGCACTGCAAGGCAGGGGGTGGCAGGGGGAGGGTTCTTTCTTTCCCCTGATGTTAAATTGCTTTAGCAGAGCTCTGGGTCTGTTTGGGTGCTGTGGGTGCTCTTCCTGCCCTTAGAGCAGTTGGGCAGATGTTGAATTCAGCCCTGATTTAAACCATGAGCCATTCTAGGACACTGAACATGCCCTTTTGTGATTCATGCACTGCTTTTTACTTCTGAACAGCCTTATTGCTGCTTTGGGCAAGGAGGAGTCCTGGATCCATGAATGGGAGTTCACTTGAATAAGTGTAATGGGGCATGTAAATGTGGCAGCTTTGGTGAGACCCTGAGGAGAACTGTTACTTGAGCAGTGAATTGTCAGCAGCATAACTAAGCAATGTGAATTGCTGGCTTAAACGTCCCAAAATCTTCTTGCTGGGTATCTGACTGCAAATGCCAACATCTCTTGCTCATTTGTATCATTGTCATGATAGAAATGAGCGGTGCCTGAGTGTCAGGTTGAATGTCAGCCCTTTATCCAGGCTGTGTTTCTGCAGCTTGGGGGAAGTCCTTGTTGGTAGAAAAGCCACAGTTTCCTGCCTCTGTGGCTCTTGAGTTGGCAAAGTTATCCTCAGAAATGACAGCAAGGAACACAGCCCCTTGTAGACTATGATTCAAACAGACAGGAGGAACGTCGATATTCCAATAGCTGTGGTTAAAAGCCCATGGCAAATTATTATGCACTATTAAGCTGGTAACATCAATTAAAGCATTAAAGTATTGGCACAGGGAAGAAGCATCATTACAAAGCAAAAAAAAAAAAATAAAAAGGATTTCTAGCTTCAAAATGCAGCAGGAGAGAGCAGGACCTGGAAGCAGCACATCTGTACAGTGGAGCAAAGCTTGGTAAAACAAAGCATCTTTGGTTCATAATGTTCATTCTGAATGTCTCTCTCTGTTCCAAATAGCCCAAACAGCACTGCATTTTAGCATGAGGCTTGAGATGCTGTTACAAAGCTGTTTCTAGGGCATCTTCATCTTCCCAGGTGATGAAATGTCTTTGGTACCGACCGTGGCAGTTCCCGATGTTCAGACGAGTTCATTGATTTTTGTTTTTATGATTTTTTGAGTCTTCCCTCTCTTGTTTCATCATTCCAGGTTTATGCTTGTTTTAGCAAGCAACCAGCCTGAGCAGTTTGATTGGGCTATCAACGATAGGATAGATGAGATGGTGAACTTTGATCTGCCCCAGCTGGAGGAACGGGAGCGGCTCGTCCGGATGTATTTTGATCGGCATGTCCTGAAACCAGCCACAGAAGGCAAACAGTGAGTGTCCCTGCACACCTCCCACCCTGGGGAATTCTATTGCTTTTCTTCTTCTCCTTTTCTGTGTATTTTGTATTTTGTCACTTTAACCAAGTTAAGATTTGGAGAGATGCCTCTTCCTGTCACAGGAGGAGATGCCATCCTAGGATTTTGTGCCACAGTTTGTTGTGACCTTAAAATTCAGGAGGCTGCTGCACTGGAGGCAATAATGCAAGTAGGAACACCATTGGAACTCCTGTCATGTGGCTAAATGTCAACTAACCCTGGTCCCTCTGTCTCCCAGGAGGTTGAAGTTGGCCCAGTTTGACTATGGGAAGAAGTGCTCGGAGATCGCCAGGCTGACCGAGGGCATGTCTGGGAGAGAGATCTCCCAGCTTGCTGTGGCATGGCAGGTGAGTGGGGCTTTCACTCTGGGCTCCTTCTCCCTTTCTGGAAGGTTTGAGGGTTTGATTTTGGAGTCTTGGAGCTTCCCTTTGAAAGCTCCATTATGTCCAAAGGGTGGTCCCAGAACACTTCTGGCTCTGAGGTGAGTGTCAGAGCATCAGCACAGTTCCTCATCTCATAAACAGGAACAGTTCTGATCATCATAAATCATTCAGGTTGGAAAACACCTTCAAGGTCACCAAGTCCATCACTGATAGAAGATCCCTTACTGAATTTAAGTAAAGCAGGTGAGTTTGAAATGGGTTGGGGCAGATCATGCTGGCCACGACTTGTGGTCCAGCTCAGGAGATGCCTCGTGTTGTTGCCCTCAGGTATCGACAGCATTAGGGCACTAAACCACCCTGCTTCCCTACTTTGTTCTAAACACATTTGTAGTGCAACTGGAGTAGTTAAAGAAACAAAACTAACTGGAAATGGAGCTGAAAAAAATAAGGTATTTCTTCCATTTATTTCTCCCTGTATAGAAATAAAAAAATGCAGTCACTTGGAGTACAATTATTCATGTGCTTAACAAGCTTAAGTGCTTTTATTTTTAAAATCAGGCTTTCACCTGGTTTTGTCACAGCTGCCAGTTTCTTACTGGATTGTGCATTTTCATTTCATAGAAATATCAATGTAAGGAATATGCTCCAAATTGTATGTCGTGTAACTTACTCATGTCAGCTCCCTTTCAGGGATTGAATAAACAAAGCAGCTTTTTGTTTAGTTTTTAAATTTTTTATTTAGTTTAGCAGTTCACAAACATTTTACAAAGTTTGTGCATTTCATTCCTCCTGACACCCTTTTTCCGCCTTTAAAGGTACAGAAAATATTTATCCTTCCTGATCTAAATTAATTTAAACTGCAGTAGTCATGAGCTGAGGTCCAAAGCCACCATTTGAGAGCTGTTATTTTATTCTTTGGTAGCACACAGCTGGTTAATTTTAGTATGTGAATTTTGTGTTACTGAAGCATATTTCAAACTGTGTGCTGACACCTGCCCCATGTGTGCTAAAGGCTTTGCTGCCAGGTATTTCCAGTAATAAAAAGTTGTGATAAATGATCCTTTGCTTTTTATCACCCCTTCCTTATCTGCAAGCTTGTCATTAATCCCCAGGAATGACCTCAGCTTTTATCATTTATCCTTTAAGTGATCATGAAGGAAGGGGAAGGTGGGAGTGACTAATTCCTTAGTGTTGCACTGATAGCTTTTTAAAATGTGCCTCATAGTGCCAAGCCTATTAACAAGGTTCAGTGTCAAATTGCAGCAGGAAGTTCTCTCCTCTCTGCCATCATAAAACACTCAAAGGGTTTAAAAAAAACCCTGCAGGAGAGGGTGGGCAAAAATACTCGAATTGGTTTGATGTAGAAGCTGCAAGAAGCTTCATCTGTGTCAAAATCAAAGTTGCTGGTGTGCTGGAACAAGGGGCAGGAAGGGAAGTGTGATGTGCCAGGGGTAGGTGCTAAAATAGCCCAGGTGGTGACTGGACATGTGGACACATTTCCTTGGGAGATGGCTGATGGGTGCAGTTGTGAGGGCATCCAGAATGGGATACAACTTGTCTTCAGCACTGCCCTGGGAGCTCCCTGGCAGAGCTGTTGATCCTCAGTGCTTCTGGAAGTGCTTTTTCAGTCACTGGGTCAAGGAATTTGGAGCTGTGACCGACTGGAGCTCAACCAGAGCTTAACAGAAGCTGTGTTTAGGTGTGGCCACTGAGCTTGGACTGTGGCAGTTTGGTTCTGCCTGTGTAAAGCACCAAGGTGTGGCCCTTCAGAAGGTGTGGTTAAAAGCCTCTCTAAGCAGGTATTTTAGGTACTCTAAACCCCAGCTGATCTCCTGAGTGGTGCTGGTGTTTTGGGGCCTGGGTTAGCACTGACAGAGAACTTGCAGGGATGTTTGTAGCTGGTGCAGTGCTCTGGGCTGTCAGGGCAGGATTAAGGCTGCAGTTTGACAAGCATTCCTGGCAGTGCTATTCCTGCCTTACATTCCTGCCTTCCTACTCTCCTTCCCGTGGTGCTGGAGCACCCCTGTGTATGGCTGTGCTGTGAACTGGGTCAGGGAGCTGAGCAGAGTTAAAAATAGCCTGGCAAGGCAAGTTAACTGCATAGCTACAGTGCTCTGGCACATCCCAGGGAGGGGGTCAAGGGAAGTGGGGGCTGTAGGAACCACATCACTGACTCAAAAAGTGCTCATCAGGCTTCCCTCAGCTGGATGGAACAGCTGTAGGGTGGTTGTGTGCTACAGATCCACTGTTAACTCTCGAGCTGTTGGTCTTTTAAACTCCCTATGTAACTGAATTTTGGATTCAAGATGCTGCATGCCAAAGATGGCTGATGTGGGAAATAACCTGGTCACAGAATCATTGAATATCCTGAGCTGGGAGGGGCCCACAAGGGTCCTCAAAGCCCAATTCCTGACCCTGCCCAGGATAAACTCAGTAATCCCCCCCTGTGCCTGATGTGAGCAGCACCTTTGTGAATGCACACTTGAGTTTTAATCATGTCCTCGGGGACCTGATGGAGTTGGGAGGTACCATCAGCTCTTCCTGGCTTCCCTGGGATCATCTCTCCTGGCCAGAACCGAATCTCAGAGATGGTTTGGGGAAGGGTGAAGTTCTGAAGCAGCTGGAGGAGAAACCATCCCAACTGTCAGCTCTTGCAGGAGTACCTGGGCAGCAGCAGTGCCACTCTGAAAATATTTTTGGATTCTTCTGCCAATATCACCCTTTAACAAAAGCATCTCAGTTAAACTGAGCAATAGCTGCAGCTTTCCTGGGCTTAATTCCACCATAAGCTGGGCTTGAGATGGATTGCCTGTCATTTACACCAAGTTCTAGTTCACCCTTGTTTCAGTCTGGCTTGATTGGTCCTGAATTTACCAACAGAAAAAAAAAAAAATAAGATGCAGAAAGGCAGAGAGTGTAACCTCTAGCACTGGGAAAAATATTGCTGTCTGGCACAGCTAATAGTCTGCGTGCTAGAAATCCATTTTAATCTCTTCTGCAGGAGACTGAGCATTCCCTTTTGTCCTTGTGCTTTTCCATCCCCCTGATCTAACCCTTTAGGACTAGAATATGGGCTGGATGAATTTATACACTGAAAAATTCCCCTCAGATCTGTTTATGGTTCTGCACACTGTACTTAAACCCCTTGATCTGCTTTAGATAAAATGTCAAAAAAAAAAAATCAACCTTTCACTATTCCAAGCTGTAATCTTGGAAAACTGTTTTGGCAGTGCTTCAGGAGAATTCCCAGGAGTTTTATGTCCCAGTGTGAGCTTCCTGTCATTTCCTTGCCTTTTATGACACTGACATAAATGCCTTTTTGCTCCCTGAACCTTGTTTGTATTTTAAAAATAGTGCTTGTGTGGTTTGTTGTTTTTTTTTTTTATCAGGCTATTTTTATTATAAATGTGATTCAAAGGATACAGATTAGTCTGGCCAGGTTAAAATAAACCATGAGTCTTGGCTGAAATGAAGCATTAGGTCATCTGGGCTGGACTTGTCATCTGTTCCTCCCTCTATTTCCCCACCAAACACTTTGTTTTCAGCTTATTTTGGAATTGGATTTGAGCAGTAAACCAGGAATAGCTGCACTGGAGAAAATGGGTTAAAATGTGTCCATGCAGGAGGCAGAGGTATGAATATAAATGAGGCTTGGTACCATTTTTGTGTGTGTGCAAGCTACTCCCAGAAGGGGCAGCTGCTTCTCCCATTTGCTTTCTTGACAGCAAGGGCCTTAAGGCTTTCTAAAAATAGAAAGTCATTGAGAAAATCAACAGAGCGTGAACTGCACAGCTTTGCAGGAGGTTCCACAGTGGGCTGGATGGGCTGTGCAGTGGCAGGGAGGAGGGGAGGGAAGAAAGACATCCTCTCTCTGTGCTGTGGAGACACATCAGTGCATCCCAGGAAAGCACCTTGTCCCTTTTCAGACACCCAGCCCTCCTGCCTGGAGGGGCTGTGTTGGCAGGTCCTGCAAAAGAAAAACAAAATAGAAAAGGGGGTGAGTGAAGACAGGTCAGGCTGTGATGGGTGTTGGGTAAATATTTGGCAGGTTGTGGAAGCTGTGCTTTCCTCCTGGTGGTGTGGAAGTGGCAGGCTGGCTGTGCTGAGGATGCCTCCTGCTCTGCCAGTGAAAGCAGGACAAGTGCTTTTAATGCAGAGTGAATTCTCTGTTTGCAGACCTTCTCCTTCCCTGTGGCCACTGTTTACTCCTAATCTCAAGCAGGAGCATTAGCCTAACCTCTCACTGCTGCCTGAAGGAAGGATTGCAAGGGTTTTGCACGGGGAAAGATCTTTGCAAAGGATTTGATGCTTCTTGCAGGAAAAACCAGCACCTGCCAGCTCTGTGGTTTGTGCAGCAAGACCTTTTGTAAGCTAACCAGTTCCCCAAAAAGGGCTGGAAAGTAGGTTAGAGGAGGCTGAGAACCAACTTGGGTGACCTTTTGCTCATTTCTTGAAATAATTATTCCTCCTGCAGTGAGGTAACACCAATCTAATAGGCAGGTATAGCTTACAGTACTGGGATAGTACCAGTACAACAGCTTATCCTGGGGTTTGTCTTCTCCCTCATCATCACATAGACAGGGGGTGCAGGAAATGGTCTCACTGGAGTTTGTTTCTGTGGTGCTTTTGCAGTAAACTTCATTTCTTGGTATAACTGACGTTTTGCACCATTAATGATTGATGGAGCCTGTGTGTAATACCTTAGAAACACACTTCAGTCTGTCGTGAAAGCCCAAGTTAATATTCCTGCCTGGGATGTTGCAAACCCTGCAGAGAGAATGTGGCAGTGCAGGATGTGACAGCTCTGTGGAAGGAGGTGTGGACAGAAGTTTGGGGCTGTTTGGGGCAGGCAGTGTGGGTGTGAGAAGCTGGAGGGGGTCCCACCGTGGGTGGTGTCAAGCTCCCTCATTCCATAGCTGCACAGGGAACAGGACATGGATTTGCTCTCAGGAGCACTTGCAGGGGGAGGAACCAGATTTAGAAATCTGCAGCCTGGGAGTTGCTCTGTTTCCTTGGAGATGGGTGCAGTTAACAGCATAAACATCCTCCCCTTCCTCGGAGGGACTGGCTGCACGTTGTCACCTGCAGGAGGATCAGTGCAGTTCCAGCTGCCCTGGGTGTGGGGACAAGAGGGACAGTCCTCTTGCTGCAGCTGGAGAGGAGTCACACAGCCCTGCTTCCCCTGGAGGGTGTTTGGCAAAGATGTCAGGAGTTTACAGCCCTTTCTCTGGGGAGCTGTGATCAGATCTGTGCTGCCTGTTGTAGCAGCTACAGGACCAAGTGCTTACCAAGCAGAACTGGAGGGACAGGGACTGTGGGATGAGTGGAGGGGGGACAAAAGGGAAGGTGCTGCGGGCAGATGAGTACAGGGGGAGAGCTGACACATGAGGAAAGCAAGATCAGTGCATGTTAGACATCACTGTCGAGGTGCCACCTCGCCCATGTTCCCCCCAGCATGTTAGTTCTGCTGTGCAGGTGTTTCAGACGGTTCCTGTTGCCTTGGGTGGGCTCATTCAATCCCCATCCTGCCCCCGTTGCTCTTTACCTTACTGGCTCCCCTCGTGCAGGGCTTCTGAAGCAGGAGAGGAAATCTACACAGGCCAAGTGTGGCTGCAGCCTGACCATGAGTTCAGCATTAGGAACCCGTGGCTTTGTCTCTCCTGAAAGCAAAGATCTTGTCTCTCCCAGGAAATCCAGAGGCAGGAGGGCAAAGGATGTCAGTGACTGCTCCGGGTGCCACCCCTGACTGAGAACCAGCCTGGGGCTTGTGTTGGGGGCGTATGGGAGAAAGCATGCATGGAGAACAAGAGAGAATTGCCATCCCTGACCTGTCCCTCCTCCCTTTTCCTCTCCAGGCAGCAGCCTATGCCTCCGAGGACGGCGTTCTCACCGAGGCCATGATCGACGCCCGCGTGGCCGACGCTGTGCAGCAGCACAGGCAGAAGATGGAGTGGCTGAAAACAGAAGGTGCTGAAGAAAGCAAAGGGACTGGCAGGAACCCCCTGCTGCCTTTCCCCAAAGGAACCCCGGTGTGAGAAGTCTGCAGGCTTCAGACCAGCGTGCGTGGGGCCGAGGCCCCGGGAGAGAGCTGGGAGGGTCTTGTGGTTTGGTGGGATCATCTGCTGAGAGCAGTGTGTCCTTTGGTGCAAGGGAGGGGATGCTGCCTCAGCCTGCCTTGGGTCTCGTGGTTTGAAACAGCACCAGAAAACAACATGGTTTAAACGAGGCAGAAGCAACTGAATTAAAGGACCCCCTTGCTGAAATACCACTGACTGTGTTGGTCTGTGTGGCCTCTCCTGCTGGAGGGGCCCAAACCCCAAATCCTCACAGGGAGAGCCCAGGGCCTGTCCAAGCCTGCTACTCCTGTGTATTTGTAGGGTTTACGTCCAGCAGAGGTTTTTCTCACCTTTTTTCCCAGCTCCATGACCTGTCTCCTTGCTCATGTCCCCACATGTGGCATCACTCTCGTGTTGTCCTTCCCAGACTCAGAGCAGGCTTTGTGTTACAGAGGTGGATTTGGTGTGAACTCACCTGGTTAACTTGGAGTCAACACAGGTAGTCTGAGAGAAGCCTCGGGTATTTTTCCCCCAGGTAACTCCCCTTCCTCTTCAGGAGGTGAGCAGGCAGGGCTCAGGGGGTGTCTCTGGCACGAAGGTGTCCAGCACAGTTCTAGAGATGAAAGGGGCTTGTTTGCTCCCACTGCTGCCCTCGAGCTGCTCTTGCAACAGGAGTTTTCTGCTGCATTTCTGGAACAGCTGAGAACTGTGCCGTTGTCAAGTCCTGAACACGAGCCTGTGTTGATGAGCTGACATTCATTCTGCTTGTGTGCATATAAGAGACAGGTCAGAAAATCTCCTGATTTTTTTTTTCGGAGTTTGAACTGGATTTGAACCCTGTGCTCTGCTCCGAGGCCCTTTCTGTAACTACATGGTGCAAACATGACCCAAATCTGCACCCTTGAGTACCTTGCTGAGCTGTTCTCCTCACACAGGAACTGACAGCAGCCTCTTCACTGCTGGTTGTGGCTGAGCTCCCAGGGACTCCCCCTGGCAGGAGCTGGTGAGCCCAGGGGCAGAACCAGGCAGGTCACTGGTGTGCCCAGCTCTGCTGCCCACTGAACACCTGGGCCAGGTGTCAGGTTGTCACTGCTGCTGCTGCTCCTGTGGAGTGGGACAGGAGGGGGAACTCCTGCCTCATCCAAGATTCCAAGGCAGGGCCCTGTCACCTCTGGCAGTCTCACAGGCCAGTCAGCCCCAGGGTGACTGCTGTCCCTGTGGAGGTGGCACCCAGCTACGTGACACTCCCTGCAGGGACAGAGAATGACAACCTCAGGCTGAGGTGAGCTCGTCTCATGACACTGAGTGAGTTATGAGCCAACAGCACTTTATTAAAATGGTATTTTGTGTTGGAGAGCAAATCTCAGAGCAGATGGATTAGCAGGCAATCCATCACTCCCCAGCTTGGCCTGTGCCAGCTCAAACGTGCTCCCTGTGCTCCAGCACTGCAGCTGGGAGGCAGATTTACAGCCTGGTCATCTCTGTCTCCTCCCAGTTGCCATCCACTGAAGTATTTACTTCTGGATGTGATACACTGGGAGCAAAGTCCCACTGTGGAAGCACAAGGGTGCGAGCGCCGCGCGCTGTGGGACTCGGGGAGGTGGGAGTCTCCCCAGGAAGCTTTTCTCTGCCAACCTGTGTCTGTGTCTGGAATGGAAAAGAAACACTCAGAGTCTTTTATAATCCCTTGTCTTGGGTGTTGGGCTTTATTTACTGCTCTGCCCTCACGTGGAGTCTGCACCCAGCCTGAGATGTGCCCAGACTTGGAGAGCAACTCGTGCAGCAGAATCTCTGTGCAGAAGGACTGGGGTCCCACTCAGGGTCAGACCTGCTCTGTTTTGTGTGTGTGGTTCTGTTCCAGCAAGGAGCAGACTAAAGGATGCTAAAGGGCTGGGCCATGGTGGCAGATTTTGGTACTGCTAGAATGGGAAATGTTCCCACTTTTCCTTCTCCCTGCCAAAGCCCTGAGTTCCCTGCACTTTTCCTGCCTTTCTTGCCCGTGCAGGCAACACGAGAGGCCCAGGCTGCTCTCTGGAGGTAACTTGCACCCAGAATTTAACAGTAAAATATTTCTCTTCCTTTAAAATCAGTTCTGGACCTTGGAGCTTCCCTGTGATCCCGGTGAGCAGGAGACAAGCAGGTGAAAATCTGGGACAGCGTCCTGTGATGTCACATAACCTGGGGGAAATCACACAGCCCTTCTTCAGAGATCAGGACAGGTTTTCCCACACCTTTCCAGCCTTGTTTGTACCTTCTCCTCCTCCTCTCTCAAGCCCCTGCCCAAAGCTGCTGCTCTGCAGTGCCCCAGCCCCTGCCCTGGGGGTACCGTGGGGTTCAAAGGGTTGGAAGAAACACTCAGATGCAAAACATGCAAAAAACTATTTTACTGACAAACAGCAAAGGACGGGCTTAGTTCCAGGAGCTGAACTGGTTATATACAAACATCTTATTGAAAGGGAAGGAATGGCTGAAATACACTCACTCGTTGACCCAAATAAAATCACAGTGTGCTTTTTCTATTGCCTCCCCCACCCCAAGCTCTCTCTGCGCCTTCAGCTGCTCCCTCAGCACAGGTTGTCACCCCTCCAGCACAGCCACTGGAGAGCACAAACCCTTGGGTGACATCTGCCTGTGCAAGTATATTGAATTTAAAAAATTCAACATTATTGCTTTTCAACCACAGTAGAGATTATTCTGTGATCAGACTCGGAGCAGAGTATAATCTCTCTCTCTTAGTCTCGACGTGTGCTGTGCCTCTCCCTGCCTGGTGCATGCAAAACTGGTTTGGGTGCAGAAATAAAGAAAAGAAGGATTAACAATCAGGGAAAACAGCACTCCAAGCTTCGTTCTCGTGTTCTCGGTGCAGAGCACCAGTGGAAAAAATCTGCCTGGGCTGAGTGCTCTGCCCTGCAAGGGCTTCCCCTGCCTTGGTCGGTGTGAGCTGGGGGCTGAGCCACCCTGGGGTCACCCCTCCCAGGAACCCCAGGGCTCAGCTCCGAGAGGGGACTCAAGCTGGCAACCCCTTTGGAAAAGAAATGAGTGCAAATGGGAGGGAGGCACTAGAGGAGGAACAGGCTCATGCAGTGAACACGTGAGGACACACGGCGGTGAGCGCACGGACACGCACGGACACACATCCCGGAGCAGGATCCTGGGGGCCCACCAGGATCCAGCAGACTGGCAGCCCAGCTCCTCCTTACACCTACCATGCTTTCCCACTCCTCTGCTTCCTTCTTTGCCCCAACAGCCCCCTGCAGAAAGATCATAGACTTGGCTTTTTTAGATTTTTTTCACTAAATTCACTTGCTGCTTCACGTTCTCCTGGGCACCCCAGTGAGCTGGGCTGAGAGGACACCTCATCTACTCCATCCTAGGATAGAACCAGCAATCCTGTGTCCCTGCCCTGTCTATTCCCTGCCCTACATCCCGTTGCCTCTCACTGAAGCACAGATCTGTCCCACCAACGTATCCAGGGTGGAAAACGATTGATCCAAGTGTCTGCTTGTACCACACACTCTAGTGATGGAAGTACTTCTGTTCTTTCCCAGCCAGAGGTGCTCTGGGATTTTCTGTTGGCTGTTTGTGCCTTCAAAGCCTCCTGAATCCAGAAGAGAACTTCATCACCCACACCCTCCATCACTGCCACACTGAATATTAAATGCTGCTGGGGTGAGATCTGGAATGAGACTGAGCTCCCTGTGCCACTGATCCCCTGCCAACCTCCACCTCCTGCAGGGCACTCTGGAAGGTGAACATCCCCCTCTTTTCACCATGTGCCTTCTCCCAAGCTGGGGAATGACCTTGGGTCAGGGATTTCTCCTGCCTGGGCTCACCTAGACCTTATCCAAGGTAAGCAAAGGCTGTTGGTGTTTGTGTCTGCACTGCCTGCTGTGGGCTTCAACCACCAGCTCTGGGTCTCTTCAGCCCCAGCTCACCTGGCACCTCTTGCATGGCTTTTTTTTTTTTTTCACGGAATGGTTTGGCCTGGAAGGGACCTCTGGAATTCATTTAGTCCAATTCTCCTGCTCAAGCACAGCCCCCCAGAGCAGGCTGCCTGAGAACCACCTCCAGCTGGCTTTTGACTGCCTCCAAGGACAGAGACTCCACATCTTCTCTGGCAACTTGTCCCAGTGCTCAGCCACCCTCCCAGTAAAAAAAGAGATTCATGATGTTCAAGTAGATCCCCCCACGTTTCATGTTTTGCCCTCTGCCTCTGGTGCACCACTTAAAAAGCCTGGCTCTGCCTTCTTTGCACCCTCCCTCCAGGTATTTATGTGCCTTCTCTTCCTCAGGCTGAACAGCCCCAGCTTTCCCAGCCTTCCCTCACAGAAGGGATGCTCCAGTCCCTTAACCACCTTAGTGGCTGTGTTTATACCCCTTTTGATCAGGGATTCTCTTCTCCCAGCTGAGCACAACCAGAAAATGAGGTAGAATAGCAGTGAGAGTAACTAAAACCACCCCACCCTGCTGTCAATGCCTGGGACACACATTCCAGGCTCCCTCCTGGTCTTTGACTGATTATGGATCAAGTGCTGCCAGGTACTTCAGCCAGGATGGGCCAGTTGATGTGTCCCTGGCTGGCTCAAGAGCTGGCTGAGCAGTAAGAGGGCACAGTGGACAGATGGATGGATGGATGGATGGATGGATGGATGGATGGAATCACAGGAGACGCCTTCCCAAACTGTTCCTCAAAGAGGAAGGGTCCTTCTTGTTGTTTTTATGGGCAAAAGGGGTTTATTCAGCAGTGCTGGTACTGAGGACAGGATTTGATTTTTAAAAGGAGCTACTGGTTGATGCAATGGATTTCTCAATCCCCTGCTTTTCTCCACCTGCCTTTCCACTCCTCCCCTTTGCAGCAGCTCCCAACTCCCAGCACACACCCATGGGGTGTGCAGGCAGTCAGATCTGGGCTCCTCACACCAAAAACGCAGGAGAACATTCCCAGTGCCAATCCCAGCTCTGGAGGATCGACAGGCACAGTTTTAAGCTCTGCCTCTGCTCTAAAAATAGCCCACAAACCCCACCACCACCACCACCATCAGAGCCTCCCTCGAAGCATCTGGCGGGCGAGTGCTGAGAGTGGCCCACACTTCCCACTCCCCTGTCCTGCAGATCCCATTCCTGTGTCCCACAGAGCTGCCACCACAGGCACAGCTGCCAGCTCTGCACCCCCTTTTCTCCCTTCCTGCCATTGTTTTGTCAACTCCCTGATGCTGAAGTCACTTGCTCCCAACAGAACCCTTTTTGCCTGGGGTTGTCGCTGGGTTTGGGTGTTTTTGTTGTTGTTGTTGTTGTTGTTATTTCCATCTGTGGTTGGTTTTTTGGTCTGTTATTGTGTGTGTGTGTGTGTGAAGACTGGATCAGAGGCAAGAGAACGACAAACAAGTCAACACTAGTACATCTGGGACAATTAAACGAGGAGAAAACACCCCCACAGCAGAGAGAAGCAAAACAGACACATGCACAGAGGAACAGCAGGACCACGGACAACTGAGCTGACAGCAAGAGCAGCGACCTCACGGGGACAGAGGGACAAGAGAGCACACATCAGACAGGGCTGGGAAGACTCCCCCTGGAGCAGGATCAGCTGAGAGGGTGGCACAGGGACAGCAGTGATGGTGGCAGGCAGGGAGAGCAGGGGCTGCAGGGCAGTGACGGTGCCAGGGTTCCACAATATCCCAAAACCTCCCTCACCTTCTGCTTCTCTGGGGGCTTTGTCACGGAGAGGGGACATGGCAGACACGTGGCTGTGGGGAACAGCCCTTGTCTATCTTTTTTTTGGCCATTAAATATCCCGTGGGACTGAGCTGTTCCTGTGCAGGGGGTTCTCACTGCTGCAGCCTGACCTGTGAGGGACCTTATCCAGCCCCACAACAGGCACATTCCCATCTCTGCTCCATAGGATGGATTCTATGGGACCTTATCCAGCCCCACAACAGGCACATTCCCATCTCTGCTCCATAGGATGGATTCTATGGGACCTTATCCAGCCCCACAACAGGCACATTCCCATCTCTGCTCCATAGGATGGATTCTATGGGATGTTATCCAGCCCCACAACAGGCACATTCCCACCTCTGGTCCATAGGCTGGAATCTACAGCAGCTTCCAGGACTCAGAGGAAAACCCACCTCACACCAGGAGCTGCTCAGCTGTTTGAAACCACCCCTACACAGAAGATGCAGCAGATCTTGTGGGTCAGGAGTAGAATTCCCTCCCTGCATGGGAAGGAATTTTACTCCATGTTTATTAAGGATGAAAATCAAAGATCTTGTAAGCTCCCCACTTGTCTAGTTTGTGCTGGGACATGTCTGGTTTCTGTGCATTTAAGACCAGTAAATAACTCCCAGTAAATTTAATTGCACTGAGATTATCTTTGATTTATTTTTTTTTTTGACTGTGTGAACAAGAGAGAGGCTCATGAGGTGAGAGCTACAGGCCCAATAAAAAAAAAAATCTGTTCTTAAATAATGGGATTATGTATTGTGTGGGATTTTTTTTTTTCTCCTTCTTCCAGAGCCTCAGGCTCTTCTGAAATTTTGCTGAGGATCAGACAGATCAGACTTAATGAGTGAGAGCCATCACTTCACTCTTTCCAGCTGTCCCATATTTAATAATGTTTCAACCAAGGTCAGCTGCTAGAGCAGGGCAGAATCAGGCTTTATATTCAAAGTCACTGCCTTAAGTCTCTCTCTTGAGAGGCTCCAAGTGGAAAGATTATTTAAAGTGCTTTTTCCCCCCCCATAACTAGTTCCAGAGATATTCTCCTTACCATGATGGAATTTTCTCCCCTACAAAATGTTGTCCCACCCAAAGCCATGTTGATAACACAGGACCTGCTCTTCCCTGCCCCTTCAGTGTGTGCCATGGCACAAGGAGGGTGCAAAGCTCTGTGTCTTGGAAAGGAGCTGCTCCAGGAAAAAGTCATTCCTTAGATCCCAACAGGTGGCTGCAGACATTCCAGGCACAGGGAACCCGGAATGACAGACAGTCAAACAGACATAAGTATGGACCAGGCAATTCTTTAGGCCCAGACAGAAACTGGGGCTCCAAGACAAGAGGCCCTAGGGAATAGCAAAGGTAGGAATGGCAGAGAAATGGGAATGTTTGGCTCTTGGGGCTTGTAATTAACTGATCTGACCCTGGGCATGACAAATTAAAAAAAACCAAACCCCAAGACACAGAAGCTGAAGCAGGGAGGAAAGAGCTGGAGTGATGGTGTCCTTCTCCCTCCACAGATATTGCCATCAAACAACAGGAGGCCACTGCCAGTGTCAGGGAATCCATGGAATAAACCAGCAGTTTCTGCCAATATTCATCTTCTTTTGTCCTGGGTGTTTTCCCCATCTGAGCACAAACCCACTCAATACAAAATGGTGAGTGAAGGAGATGTGATTTCGGGGCTACCACCTTAACTTCTTGGGGCATCTCCCTCCTTTATTCCTCTCAATCAATTCTCCCTCTCCCCACCAGCAGAACAGGACCCACTGCAGGGATCAGACACCACCACACAGGGGCTTTATCAGCTCCTTCAGGCACCTCTGCCTGCAGGTGAGGGAATTCTCTGGGTGTGGAGGTTGGTTTCAGACCCTCGGTCACACTCAGACCTTAAAACCCACATCTGAGATGTGACTGGGGGAAGCAAAGACAAAACCACATCAGAGCATCCTCATGCTTTGATTCAACCGTGTGAACGTGGGACATTTGGGACATTTGGCTCTGTAGAGGAGTTTGGCTTCAGGTTCCACATCTCTGTGTCCCTCAAGCCAAGCCCGGACCTGCTGCTGCTTCAGCTCAAGGCAGGAGCACGAGAAATAGGTGTTTGTTCATGTACAGGGGGAGTGAGACTGTTCACAGGACCCTCTCACTGCACTGCCAGTGGTCTTGGGGTGGTTTAACCAGGGCCTCGGGCTCTCCCTCCAAAAGAGGGGGAGAGCAGCTCCTCTGCTCCCAGGGAAGGGGTGGGGGGTGTTTATGAGCAGAGGGGTATGATGGGGGTACAAAGTCAGATCCAACACCATCCACTCCTCCCTCCCTCCCTCCCCTCCAGCTCTAGTGAAGAACAACAGCACTGACATCACCAAGATCCCACCAGAGGGGTGACCCAGGCAGGGCCAGCCCTGCCCCACGGGCTGGCACCTCACGGGGCCGTTCCCCTGGCACTAAAATTCCCTGGATTGCTTAAGGCAGGTTTCAGTGTGTACAGCAACTCAAACAACAAACCACTTACGCATTCCCAGGATTTCCTTCCCTCCACAGCGACTCCCCAAAACATGAACCAAAGCAAAAAAGGGACACTGTGCCTTCCCAACCCGCTGGCAGCAGTGCCCATCCAAACCTGTGACCAGCCAAAGCCATTTTAGCAACAGAAGGGACAGGGCAGAGCAAAACCAAGCCAAAGGACCAAAGAAACGGGGGACTTGAGCTCTTGGATGAGACACTCTGCATCTTCTTCGTGCTGTCCCACCTCCATCCCCTCGGCCAACATTCCCCTCGGGGCAGCTGGATGTGCAGGACAGCCGGGAATGCCGGGGAAAATTCGGGGGAGGGTGGGGCTTGAAAGTATAATGCAAATCTCTTTTCTCTCTTTCTCTCTCTCTCTTTTTTTTTTTTTTTGTTGTTTGTTTGTTTTAGTTCCTCTGCTTTTTTTTTTTTTTTTTTTTTTTTTTTTTTTTTTTTTACATATGTACACGGGTCTGACAATAAAATGTGGAACACAGTGCAATGTCTTGGCTGCGTGGCATCCAGGACTGGCTTTAGTTGTGCATCGTGGCTCGTCCCGGGGATATGGATCAGTAAAATCGTGTCCTCGGCTGGGCTTCCACGGAGGAGCAAACCAGAAGCTGGTCCGGCTGGAAGAAGAGCAAAGTCCTTTTTTTTTCTGTTTGTTTGTTTGGTTTTTTTGTTTGTTTTTTTTTTTTAAAAGCTCCCTGCAGTCTCCAGAGGGGGGGAGGTTTCCTCAGAGGTGCCGCGGGCTGGGGTGCCCGTTGTGGTACAGCTTCTGTTTGATGTGCACCATGTTCCCGGTCGCCTCCTCGTACTGCCTGTGGTGACGTTTCCTGAACTCCTTCAAGTTACAAAACTTGGGAATCCAAGACCAGGAGTTGTCTGGAAGAGCAGAAGGGAGAAGGGAGGTGAGGTGAGCCTTGGTGAAGCCACCCCTGAGTTCCTCCCTTCGGGACGGGACAGGGACGAGGTGGATGTGACAGCACTGGGTCACTCTCTGCCCCTCAGCTCGTGCAGCCTGGACAGGGTCATTTTGTCCCCCCAGTGCTTCAGCTCTGAGCCCCCAAACCTCCCCCTGCCGTCCTGTTCCACCAGAGTTCGGGATGATTCCCCGCAGAAATCCCACAAAGGGCAGCTGGGAAGTCCCAGAGAACGACAGACTGTGTGAAGTTCAACAGCCGTGCTGGGAAAGGGGTGGACTCGATGATCTCAGGGGTCTTTTCCACCCCAAAGGAGCCTGAGTCCCTGATTGCAGCTGCCATGAGGTGGCTGTGACTGCTCTGACCAGCTACAGCCTGATGTCTGAGCTTCCATAGAAGGTTTGCTATTTTGGGCAATCCCTCCCATCAGGAAGGAGCTATAGGTTATTCTAACAGACCACGATTTAAGCTGATCAGGCCCCAATGTGACATTGAGTCACTGCTAAGTGGTGCTCGTGTTTTTCAGGGAGGGCTCCTCGTCCTGTACCAGCACAGAATTTGTATTACCCTACCCCTGTCTCGCACTCACAGGCACCATTTCTCTCTTCAGAAGAAAATTTCAGCTTTGTTCCACAAAGAAATAGGATTCCTTTCTGCTTATTGCCTTTAAAATGGCTAATTTGCACAGATGATTTGAATGAATAGGAAATACCTAAAAGAAAGTTGCACCATTGGCCAAACCCTTCTTAAAGGCTTAGAATAGGCATAGACAGGGAGGAAGAAAAAAAAACGAAACAAAAGAGATCAATTAGCTTAAATACTAAATTAATTACTAAAAATAAAACCCTCTGCGGTCTCCACTCAGGAGGGGATGGGTTAGATGGTGATAACACAACTGCAGCTCACAGCTCCAGCTCTGGAGAACAATATTCCCCTGCTCACCACAACATCCCTTTGCCAGCCCTGACCTCATGGGCCCCGAGGAGGTCACAGCAAAGGTGCTCTGATGGAAAGCAGGGGGGTCAGAGCCTGAGATCCCACTGCAAACCAGTTATCCTTCTGCTCTGGGAAACAGCAGCACCACAGCCTGGAGGGAGTCCTGACTCAGAGCCTGCTCACACAGGATTTGGGAAGACTAATGGGAAATTAATATCATTTTTATCTGAGTTTTCAGAGAAAGATAGTCCACTTCCCTAATTAGAATTTTGCAGATAAATCTTTCTCTTGCTCGTTCTCCTTTTCCTCTGAGTTGTAATTTCACAGACACCATCAGTCAGAGCTGGAGACACCGAGATTTATGGGTACAGTGTGAGGGAATTTCAAGCCATTCCCTGGATTAATAGTTTTTCTGTCTTTTTTTTTTTCCTCCCAAAGATTAAAGTCCATGGGGTGTCCATGCTGAGGGAGCAAACTGAGGAGGGGAAGGAGCATTTGTTTGTCCTTCTGAGGGTGTTAATTCAGGATACTGAGCTTACTGATCCAAAGACTAACTAGTCTGCCCCACACTTTTCCCTGTGGGGCTGATGTCACCACATCTGGACACATCTGGACAGCAGTGAGGGTGGGAAACCTCGGGTGACACAGCACAGATGTCTGTCACTGTCATCACAATGTCACAGGTTTGTACAACCAGACAAGGCTGCTCTCCATCAGCATAAGCCTGGTTGTAAATTGGAAAAATCCAGATTTTTTTCTATTTTTTTTTTTTTTTTTAATATCCATTTTTTTGAAGTTTGGCCTGACCTGAAAACATTCTGCCCAAATGAGCAGCCACAGAACCCCCAACACCATCCTACCCACGGGGAAAGACCTTCCTTTGCATCCCACACCCCTTTGCACCCACACAGACATTACCCTTTCCAAAGCACAGCCCTCGGGGCTGGGATCCTCAGTATTCCCACATCAACATTCCTGCTTCTGTCAGACAATCATGGAATCTCCTGAGCTGGAAGGGACCCACGAGGGATCATCGAGCCCAACTCCTGGGACAAAAAGGGCTGGGATACATCTGGCCAGACTGGTGCCAAACCCACGTGGAATAAACGTGGCAGGAGTGTGGATCTCCTCCCTCTCCACCAGCTTCCAAGGGCAGGGGAAGGGGTTTTTAGGGCAGAGGAGGAGCCCGTGGGGCTGCACTTACCATACCGTCGGCTGGTTCTCCAGGCTCGCACCGCGTAGTGGAGAACCCCGTCCATCCACACCAGAAACCAGCTTATACAAAAGCCCAGCAAAAGTCCCAGCATCAGGTCAATCTCCTGCTTGGTTACATTGTCAGTCACAAAGTAATTCTCCGAGGAATCCACCACCGACTGGTCCCCGTCGTACGGGATAACGTAATGGACATGATGCCTGCGGCGGGAACACGCACAGGGAGAGGGGTCAGCGCCTCGTCCACCCAGTTAGGGAGGGTTTAGCACCACCCTCCCAGCTCCTGCCACCGTCCCAGGGAGCTGAAGTGCTGTCCTGGCTCTTGGTGTTGATGTCAGAGGAGGAACTGGCAGGGAGGAGGGTGGGAAAGCACAGAAACCCCACCCCGGGTCAGGGGCTCGTGTGGCGCTCCCGACACGGGCTCCCCGCGCCCGAGGTTTTCCTCATCAAATATTAAGCAGAGCACGAGGTCGGAACAGCCACCCCCGGGGACACAAAGGTCACAGCTGCCTGTGTTTGAGGCAGAGGCCACTAATGCCTTGTTCCTGTGAGCACACACGGGCTGGGAGCAGCTGTGTGGCCCTGCAAGGGCCACCACCATCGTCCCCTGGCAGGAGGGAGAACTGTCCCCTCCCTGCTCTGCAGGACAGCCCCAGGGGTGAGCTGTTCTGCTCCATGTCCCAGAGTGAAATGAGACTTCTGTGCCTCCCATATCAGAGCAGAGAGTGTTCACAGCCGTGGAGGAGGCTCGTGAAAGCATCCCTGAATTCCTCCTCTGACAGCAGAGGAAGGAATCCCTCCTGCAGACAAGATCCAAGACCACCTCAGGCTCTCCTGATGCATGACCAAGGAGGTTTGGGGTGTTCCTCAAGGACCAGGCAGCAATTCCTGCCTGTAGGAGATAGAAGAATCCCTCCCAGCATGGGAGCAGTTGGCAACCCCCCTCCCAGGGCCCTGAACACCTCTGGGGGTAAAGGAGCAGCACTCCCAGCTCCAGAGCTTTCCAAGGCTTCCATCTCTCTCAGGGGTTTGGAGGGGCTGGCCCTGTGCCTCATGCCAGAAGGGTGACTGGGTTCATTTGTGCAGTGAGGTGATGGAGACCAAGGTTGGGGTGAAGCTGAACTGCTTGGAAAACCCTGGTTAACTTGGGAAAAGCAGGAAAATGGCAGGGATGGAGTGAGGGAGTTGTAGAGTAGGAAAAATCAGGCAGGTCTGTGGGGGCTGAATGGGAGGGGATCAGCAGTGACAGGTCCCTGAGAGCTGAGCCTGTGGGGTGGGAGGATCCCAGATGATGGGGGAAGCAGGGATGAAAAACAAGCTGCTCTAGAGCCTCTGCTTTCCACAGCCCTGAGCCTTCCTGGGGAGCAGCCAAGAGCCCTGGGGCCGCCCAGGTTCTGTGCTCAGCCCTCCTGCCCCCTCCCTCTGCCTCCCCCAGAGCTGGGCACCACAGGGAGCCCAGGGCACCTCCAGCACTGTGGGCACCGCCGCAGTCCTGGCACTGGGGGCATCACCGGTGCTCCCAGCTCGGGGCAGAGCTGCAAGAGCTTTCCCAGTGCTGCCACCAGCACCCCCAGCACCCCCAGCATCCCCAGCATCCCCAGCATCCCCAGCACCCCCAGTATCCCCAGCATCCCCAGCATCCCCAGCATCCCCAGTATCCCCGGCATCCCCAGCATCCCCAGCATCCCCAGCATCCCCAGCACCCCCAGCATCCCCGGCATCCCCAGTATCCCCGGCATCCCCAGTATCCCCAGCATCCCCAGCATCCCCAGTATCCCCAGTATCCCCAGCATCCCCAGCATCCCCAGCATCCCCAGTATCCCCAGCACCCCCAGCATCCCCAGTATCCCCAGTATCCCCAGCATCCTTAGCATCCTTAGCATCCTTAGCATCCCGGCGCTCCCCCAGCCACGGCCCCGGCCCCGCTCCCACTCGCAGGAGAGGAGGCAATCGCCGAGGCCTCTGAATATGCATGAGGTGCAGGTTGCTCGATAATCACGCCTGAGAAATGTCCAAATATTTACACAAACAAACCTCCACTCAAAGGAACCTTCTGAAAACAGCCCTAATCTCGGCGACGACTTAATGGGGGCCACCTGCACCAGAGGCACCGGCGCTGGCAGGGCTGGCACAGCCCGCTGCCATGGCACGGGGGTGGGAAGTGGGAAGGCAGCCCATCCAGCCGTGTCCAGTCCCCGTTTCCATCCAGCAAAGGGACCAGACCGGGATGCAACAGAAGGAGGTGCCTCCAGGCC
Source organism: Manacus candei (assembly GCF_025592945.1). Lineage (NCBI taxonomy): Eukaryota > Metazoa > Chordata > Aves > Passeriformes > Pipridae > Manacus > Manacus candei. Next base: position 6,135,566 of record NW_026138070.1, read on the forward strand.
AGCTCTGATGGCAGCTCACAGAGACCTCAGGGGTAAGGGCAGCCCTCATTTGGTTTTTCCCTCATTTGGCTTGGGAAAAATCCAAGGGTGGAGGGTGTGGGAGGGAGGGCTCCTCAAAAAGGAGCTCTTGCCATGACTGGGAGGGTTCCCATGAACACAGCTGACTTTGCAGGGGGGGAAAAGAGAAGCCTCACACACCTGCCATATTCCACACTTCCCAAATCCCTGCACACACATCAGCCATGTTCATGCTTCCCAAATCCCTGCACACACACACCTCCTGTGTTCCACAATTCCCAAGTCCCTGCACACACACCTCCCATGTTCCACAATTCCCAAATCCCTGCACACACACCTCCCTTGTTCCATGACAGGGGGACACCTGGCAGGTCCTTGACTTACTCCGTTTTGCTTCCTGCAACACAGGCACAGAATCCACAAACCCCTCCCAAAACCTGGGCTCCTTGAGATGATCCAGGGCTGGAATTCCTCAGCAGGACCTGGTGTGTGTCCCCTCTGCACCACAGTGCCACAACCCCCGGGGGGACCAAAAGCATCTCTGAGGCTCAGAGAAGCAAAACTTCCCAGGCACATCCAGGACTGACCCGATCCCAGGAAGTGAGCACAGACCTCTCCCCACACATGAGGTGGTTTTCATGGACAGTCTGAGCCCAGGACCAGAAGAAGGTCCTGGAGTCCCCTCCATTCCCTCTGCCAAACCCCCCCGTGCTGAGGGATGTGACACACGCACAGGTCACACACGTGCAGCACAGCCAGCTGTGCTAACACAGGATCCAGGGCTCTCCTCACACACTTCCCAAGGGGTTTTCCCCCCATCCTGCTCTCTGCACAGCCCTTTTTCCCTGCTTGCTGGGCAGAGGGAAGGGACACAGTCACCTCCTCCCTGCCTTGTCCCTGCTCGGTGCAGGCTGACTCTGCACACTGCAGTGGGATCTCCTCCAGCTCTCCTCGCTCCCTGTGCTCATCCCTGGGCTGGGCAGGGGCAGCTGGGAGGGCCTGGTTCTCCTTCCTCAGCTCCCTTTCCGTGTGCTCACTGTTCCCAACACCCCCTGATTCCAGAGGCCACGCTCAGAGCTGAAGTCTCTTTTACTTCATGGGAGGCAAAATTCGACAGAGAGTAAAACCTTTGACCTGTCTGGATTTGGCAATTTAATTACCCAAGTATCAGAAATCAAAGCTGGATCCCAAGTGCAAGTTTCCTTGAAAAATAAAACCTCCTGTCACTAAAGCTCCCTGGAAAAGCAGCTTTTTTGGGAACCCTGAGCTACCAGGATAGTTCCATACAGAGGAGATCCCAGAGCCACATTTCCACTCTGCAGAGTTTTCTGGAAAGGGTTTAGCAAAGCTCAGGGAAAGTGAATTTTTCCTGATGGTGCAACAGTTGGGAGAGCTGGGCTGCAGGGAATTCCATCCTTTGTCTTTCCTTACCAGGACTGAGTGGTGCCCCCAGGATGGGGAGGAGAGCAGGGACAGACCCCCACAAGGTTCCTGTTGCCACTCAAGCCCTTGGGGACGTCACAGGAGTGGTTCAGACACTGTCACACCAGCACAGCACCTTATTAATAGTGCACAAAGGTCCAGGTCCCCACCACATGCCAAGGGGATTGGAAAGTGGAACGTGCCCTGGATGGCTCTGGGATGCAGCGAGGGAAGGTGTCACCTCTGCGGGTGCAGGAAACCCCTCCAGCTCTGTGCCAGGGCACTTCCAGAGAGTGCTGGAGACCAGGTTCTGGCTCCTCAGAGCAAACACTTTTGGCCAAACCTTGTTTTCAGAACTGTGGGGTCCAAGGCTGTGCCTGTTTCACCAACCAAAGGCCCTTGAGAAGGGTCAAAAAGCTGCCTCAGAGTGGCACCACCTCAGCCCTCAGTCAGAGGACTGGCACTGGAGTGAGGTCTTTGGGGTCCACAGCCCCTCTGCTGTGACAGAGCTGTCACACGTGGTCCTCAAAAGCCAAACCCACGTTCTGTCCACGTTTATTTACAAGAAAAAGATGTCCCACGTAACCTGAGGGACAGTTCCTGGCAGTTCCAGCCGGTATCAGTTGTCCCAATAGATCCAGGGCAAATTATTTTGACTGGATTAATCACGTGCCACCTCCCCTCACACGTCATGCACGTTCAGCCGTGCCCACCCTCAGGGAATCATGGAATATCCTGAGCTCTGGATGTGCTGGATGTGCACCCTGGATGTGCTGGAGCTTCCACAGGAAAGCACAGAAATGTCAGCACTTCAGGCCAGGCACACTTCAGGAGCAGAAGGGTCTGGTGAGCAGCGAGTGAGAGGCTGGATCTGCTGCTCATCCCCGGCCAGGCAGGACCTGGCTCAGGTGACAAACTGGAGCTGCCGGACAAAGGGAGCACAGTGTGTGTCTGTACGTGTGTGCCCGAGCTGCAGCAGCCCTGTGCCCACTGCCAGGGTGTGACAAAGGGGGAACACCTCCTCTCCTCCTCAGGACAAGCCGTGGCTGGAGGTTCCAGTGCCGAGCTGCCCCGAGCGCTATTGTCCCTTCCAGTGACCTTGTGTGTGCTCCGGCTGCTGCAGCCACAGCACAGCACAGGAGCCTCTAAAGAATCCACTGATTTGTTTTACAACACAGAGAGAGCCCCTCGGTGCCTCTACAGTTCGCACATCCCCCTCCCGTGGGATGGGGGTGGCCGTGTGCCGATGGATGCTCCGGCTCGGCTCGGCTCCCTCCTGGGCAGGTGTCTGTCCCTGCCCGTCACACACGTCACATCTCCCGGGCTCATCCTGCAGCTGCCACATCCTGGCTGGACCAGCCCATTCCCCATCGCCAGCTGCAGCAGCATTTGGGGAATGTGCCTTATCCAGCCCCCCTGGAATGCCCTGCACGGGGCAGTGCCGCCCTGTCCTGCATCCCTGCCTGACCTTGCAGCCATTCCTCAACATTCCAGACAGCCCAGCACCTCTCAGAGCCATTCCCAGCAGGGCCAGTCTGCACACCAGTGTGGTGGCACCACTGCACAGCTGGACACATCTCCCTGGGACACAGCACATTGTCACAGCTCCCAGAAGCCCAGGGCAGTCCCAACAGTCTCCAGTACAAGGCAATGAGCATTCCCAGCCTCCCAGCACATCCACAGAGGGGCTGCGGGCAGAGAGGTGTGATGACTTTTCCAGAGTGGCTGGGAAAATGAGGAAACAGAGCAGGAATATTCCTCATGACAGCAGTGCCACCCTCACCAGTGATCCCAGCGTCAGGGCAGGGATCCTGGGATCACCAGGGATCACCAGCATCCCAGCCAGCAGCCTCCTCACACATCCCACATTCCACCCTGCATCCAGCTGATCTCCCAGAAACAGCCCATTGCATGGCAGGGTCTCCATGCACATCAGTCACTCAGGAGAGGTCCAGCACAGCCTTTCCCTCCTGGATCAGGGCCCAGGGAGAGCAGGGCTGAAGCATCCCTGGGACAGGAAGAGCTGACTTGAGGCTGGCCAGGCCCCCAGCTCTGCTGCAGGGTGTTGGCACTCAGGTAAGGCTGACCCTCCTCCTGCTCCTTTCCAACCCTGCTCACGGGAGACACTTTGCCTGGGAGGGAAAGACTCATCCAAGGTCACTCAGAAGGTCAGTGGCAAGGAGAACACAAGCCAGAGCTGCTGAGGTCCCTGTCCTTTCCAGACAAGGGCCTTGCAAGCCCCCCAGGCTGTTTTGCTCCATGCAGGTGTCATCTGTTCCCTCCAGCTCCCTCTGCCTCCACGGACGCCCTTTGGTGTTTTTCCTTTGCATGACATCACCCAGCTCCTGATCTGCTGCCAGCTCTCTGCTTCCAGAGAGGACCCTTTGCTGGCTGGGACGGAGAAATTCGGACACCTCTGCAGTCCTGCCCAGCTCTGCTCTGCCCTGGCAACATCCACATCCCAAGGGGGTAGGGCCAGAGCCTGCTTTGCAAGGAGGACCCACCACAGTGATTTGGACAGCCTGGATGCTCCACATGCCGAGGACAGAGAGTGCCAGCTCCCCCAGGGATCTGCTCCAGCAGCCACATTCCTGCACGGCGTCAACAGGAGCCAGCAGGAGTGTAAATGTGGCTGTCACCCCTCCCTCCCGCAGCCAGGAGGCAGATGTTAGGAGAGGAACAGTCCCTGTCACACCCTGCCTGGCTGTGCAGGCTCAGCACCAGCAGCAGGTGCCAGGGCCAGCCCAGTCTCTCTCTGCTGACGTCCTCGCTCCATGCACCACCATCCCTACACCAGCTTCTCTTCCCAAGCAACTGGCAGGACTGTTTTCCCAGTGAACAGCTGTGGATGCTCCCTGCTGGCCCCAGGGGTGTTGGCAGCCCTGCCCTCCTTGGCTCTGTGGCTCTTGGTGGAGCAGCCCCACGGGTCCAGCCCGGTGGTGACAGCCCACCCGCACGAGGAGAACATCTGCCACCCCTCCCAGCCCATGGGAACACCCATCCCAGCCATCAGAGCAGGAACACTCCCGTGGCAAAGGCACAGCCCAGCCCAGGCTCGCTCAAACTGGAAATAGTGGCTCAGTGGACATTGTCACTCAAAAGACTGCAAACATGGGCCAGCCTCGGCCACGTGTCTGTGCACTGGGCAGGGGAGCAGGGCAGCAAGTGCAGCCCCAGGCAGCTTTACCCCAGCACCCCACACCCCCGGGCTCCAGTCCCTGCAGCCTCCAACAATCACGGCACAGGTGTCACCAGCTCCCTCTTGGTTCTCCACAAAGAACAGCCACAGCTCCCATCCAACATCACAGACCCAAAAAGCACCTCCCAGGGCCCAGTGAGGTCACTGTTGCCCCATCAAATTGCTCCCCTGCTTCTGGCATAAAGTGATGAGCAACAGCTTCAGCCCCCAACAGCCCCAGTGGTCCTGATTCCATGGGGATGGACATGACAAAGGTTGGGATCAGCCCCAGCAGTGCCAAGTGTTCAGCCTCCAGCAGCACCTGAAGATGGGGCTGGTTTTCTTCCGCAAATATTTTGACCCTAATGACACTCTCCAGCCACTGTGAACACACAGAGTGCTCATGAACGTGGAAAAAAAACCATATAGCATTTCTTCCACTTATCCTGGGACCTCCTTCCTGGTCAGTGCCCCATGGAAAGGAGGACAGAGTCCAGGGAAAGGTACATCACTGCCCATGAGGACAGACCCCAGCACAGCCTCCATGAGCCCTTTGAGGAGGCAGCCAGAGCAGACAATGACCCCAGAGCCCCCAAAACATGGACAGAGCCTGGGGCACCCCTGGATACAACTCGTTGCTGCCTGCCAGCCTCCCATCACAGACCAACACCATGTCCCAGCACCCCTCCTCAGGGAGCAGAAAGCGTGGACAGGAACAAGTGACTCCTCAGCAGGAACTGCAAACACAGCCAGGCCCCATCCCACTGCCAGGGGAGAGGGGATCCAGGCTGTGGATGCTGCAATGGCAGCCAGGCAGAGCACAGAGCCCCACATCCCCTGGTACGTGGGACACACACAGAGCCAGCCCTCTCTGCCCACAGCCACCCCCAGCCCAGAACAGCTCCCAGCCCCTCACAGGGACAGGAGCTCAGTGCAGATTCCAGTTCCTCCTGGAGAGCACATCCTGCTGTACACTGGATGCCCAGTGCCAGGTCTGCAGTCCACCCTGGGACATGGCAGACCATTCCTGGGGAAGGGGTCCCCTCTGACACCCCAAGGAAGGGTGCAACCAGGGGAGGAGAGTGGAAGGAAAGCATTTCTGAATGAGTTATTTGGTCTGACTGACACCACTACCCAGGCCAGGGCAGGAGGGAAAACCTTAATTGCAGCAGCTCAGCCCACTGCACATCAATCTTCATTTGTTCCAATTCCTCCTTCCCTTCCATTTCTGCAACATTTACTTATTTTCCCCATTCCTCCCTGCAACACACTGAACTGCAGCCAGCTCCCTCCTCCAAGGACTCCCTTTGGTTATTGGCAAATTAAGTTCTTCATCAAGCCCCGGTACTGGCGCTGACAACGCGCTCCAGGACACAGCCCTACCTGGTGCGAGGCAGAGCTGCTGACGACTCCCTGCGCCCAGGGCCTGTGCCCAGAGCACTTGGAGAGCTGACAGCAAGGACAAGGCACATCCAGCACCACCTGCCTTCAAATCAGAGGACCCAAAACACTGGCGTTGGGGCAGCAGGTCACAGGGAGCGAGAGGGGATCACACCCCAAACCTGAGCATGAGGCCACACGAGGTCCCACAGCTCAGGGGTGCTTCTCCTACATCAGGGCAGGAGCACGTGGGAGCCAATGTTCAGGAGCAGGGACTGGTGTGATGTCTCTCTTGGCAAGAGCCACTGCTTCTACATACCTGAGGCAACTGGTAAACTTTGCTTGTTGCCTCCTCTCAGATCCACACTCGACGATTTGGAAGCTGTTTTGGGCACTTTCGAAGAAATGACCTAACGACATCTGGGGAGAGTGCCATGGCTAATTTATCTGCCTCCACAGCATCTCTGCAGACAGAGGGTTAGAGTCCCCCTGCCACCTTCTCAGGCTTGGGCAGGACACTCTGCCAAACCACCAGTGAGACCTGACACTCCTCAGCCCCTCCAGACAACATTAAAGTCTGTTGCCAGCAGCCAGTTTTCACCACCACTGAACCAAGCTGTGACGAGCAAAAAGAAAAACCGATGGAAGAGGCGGAGGAAAAAACCTAAACTAGCAAAAAAAATCAAGAGGACTCAAAAAAAATCAGCTAAGAGAAAGCTAATCCTTGCCAAAAACAAGCCAAAGACGCTGTGGATGTTTCTTGCCCCCAGTCTTCCCAATTGACCTCAACAGGGAGACGCCTGAGGTGCCCAAGGAGCACCAGGTATTTAGGGTCTGTTACTGTATCATCCAGGGCCCGGCTGAATTTGGCCCTGGAGGTGCTGCCTGTACCTTTCTCTGCTGTTCTGCCACGGGAGCCTGGGGAGAAAGGTACCGATCACCTTCGGTGCCTGAAGCAGAAGTGGAAGGGCAAAGCAGCTTCTCTTCATTAAGCGAAGCACATCCCAGCTCCAGCTCAGCTCCCACACCAGGGACACCAGAGGGATGTGACGCCTGGGAGACAGGATGCAGCTGGTTCCAGAGGCAGCTCAAAGAGGAGTAAAGCTCAATTTAAACGTTGGATGTGACAAGGGAGGGCTCCCCCAGCATGTCCTTTAGCTGGCACAGCCTCACGCTGCTTCACTCCCCCACAGACAAGAAACTCTCCTGCAGGCTGTGAGTAACCAGGCACAGGAGGGGAGCGAGGCCTCCAGGAGTGCTGGACAAGGATCACTGACAGCAGTCCCACAAGGAAGGGAGAAATTCATCTCCCCAAAACTCAGCCCCCGGGCCTGAACACAGGGAGCAGCCAGATCCCAGCTCCGAGCTGAGCGCTTCAGTGATCACACACGACGTAAGAGCGACGTCGTTTGGGAGAATTCAGCATTCCCAACAGCCATGGGGAGAGCCAGGGATTTGTCCAGTCATAAACTTGTGCACAGCAAAGGCATGACTCCTGGTACAGCATCCACCTGGCTCACAGAACGCTCCACAAAACCACAGCCCAGCCTCCTCGGGGTGCTGTGTCCAGCAGCATCACAACTCTCCGAAGGAAAAGCCACAGGGAATTAAAATCCGAACAAAGATTGCAAAGCCTCAAAGTGACACTGTCCTACACAGCCACACTCCGGCCTGGGCACGGATCCTCTCTGTTCTCCAAACCCCATTTCGTTTAAGCCACACGACTGCAAGACCCAGAGCACAAACAGGCTGAGGACCATCACAACCCAGGGACAACAAAGGCAAAATGACAGACGTTCGAATCGAAGTTACTCACTTTGGCAGGGCTCGCGGGTGCACCTGCACAAACACGCACACAAAGGAGAATGGACTTCCAAGCCCACAGAAAACTCTTCTTCCGGAAAAAAACCAAATCCCCCCCTCCCTGTGTTCATGCAGGAGCCGGTGAGGAAGGTGAGACACAGCCAGAATGCAAAGATGGTAGCCCGGCCAGCAGCGCCCCGGCCACCACCTCCCCTGTGCCTCCCCAGTGAGACAAGGTGGGAAGGGGCTGGGGGGGCAGGGGGGGGAAGATCCTCTGCAGGTGAACTTACCTTCCACAGTTGCAGTGACAAACTCGGTCTTCCCCTCTCAGATGCGGTAAGATGTAATTGTGAAATCTGTCCAACAACGCATTCATGTCCATCAAGCAAGCTATTGCCTGTAAGAGCCCACAACCAAGGCATCTGGTCAACTCTGGATGATGGAATAAAACATTGACTCTAGTTTGATTGCCAAAGACTGAAGCAGTCATAAAGAAAATAATCTTTGGTGCTTACCGGGGCACACACACATGCACACACACGCACACACACACAGAGGTGCTCAGGCTGAGGGACGGTGCGGGGAGTGGGGGGGAGGAAGGGGAGGGGGGGGGGGATGATGGAGGGGAGGGAGATAAGCAAAATCTCTTACCATAACGATAGAGGCGCCCAGGATCATGAAAATCATGGTGTTTGCATTCATGGACATCAATAGGGGATGGCCAGCGGTCGGGTCCGTGCGCCCCAAGCCCGCGGAGGGCGAGCGGCGGCCGCGCTATTCCGCAGAGCCGAGCGCGGGGCGCATCGCGCTCGCTGCCCGCACGCTGCGGTGCGGCGGGGGGCGGCGGGGCGGCGGGGCGCCCCCCGCGCACACACACGCACTCCCCCGTGCCGGGGATGCCTCGGGCTCCCGCGCCCCTGCCCCCTTTTTTTTTATTATTTTTTTATTTTTCTAGGACGAACGTGACAGGTAAAAAAAAAAAAAAAAAAAATAAAAAAAATAATAAAAAAATAAATAGTAATAAAAAAAAAAAAAATTGGTGCTCCCCCCGTTCGTTGGCCCCGGGCTCTCCCCCGGCCGCGGCCGCCGCGGCGGGTGCGCGGCTCCGGGAGCGGGCACCCGCCGCCACAAGCACAGCCTTCATGCAGCAACTGGGAAGCGAGGCAGCCAAACCCGGGGTGCGGGGGGGGGGAGAGGCTGGAGGAGGAGGAGGAGGCAGGCTGCAAAAAAATCACCCACTCCGGGGGAGCCTCATTGCATCCTCTCCCCCGACCCTCCCCAAAATCATCCCCGCTCCGGAGCGCTGCGAAATGGAATTGAAAATAAAATATACCCCCAACCCCCAAAATCAGCGCGCCCACCCGCCCCAAAAATAAGCCCCCGCAAACCCTCCCGGCTCGGGGCTGCGTGTCCCCGCCGCTCGCTCCGCGCCGGCAGCCCCCGGCCCAGCCCCTCCCGGGCGCGGGTGGCTCCGCACCGCCGGCCGGCCCCGCGCGGGGGGGAGGGATGCGGGATGCAGGGGAGGGATGCGGGATGCAGCGGGGAGATGTGCCCAGGCAGCGCCGGCCGCCCCCTCCCCACCCCGGGCATTTACCTACGTGGGGAGGCGCTGCTCCGGGAGCGGCTCATGGCGAGCGGCGGCGGCAGCTCTGCGGGCCGGCCCTGCGGGGCTCCCCCCGCCCCGCAGCCGCACGCGGAGCCCCGGCAGCGGCGCTTGGCCGCGTTTCGAGTCCCACACGCCATCCTCACCCCGCCCTTCCTCCGCCCGGGGTCGGCCCCGGCCCCTCTCTTCTCCCGGGGAGGGGGATGCGGGACCGGCCGCATCCCGCGCCGGGGCCCCGCCGGGACCCCCCGCCCGCCCGGGGGTCCGGGCACGGCCCGTGCGGTGGGTGCGAGCCCCGGGCTCCGCCGCGCACACGCCTTCCCTCGGCACCTCCCTCCGCCCGCTGCTGCCCGCACGGAGAGCGGCCCTTTGGGGGGGGGTCCCGGCCCCGCGCCCCCCGCCCCGGGGAAAGCGCCCGAAAGGGCACCCGAGGAAGGCTGAGGGTGCCCTGCCCTGCCCCGAGCACACTGAGCACATCCCACCTCCCTGGAGGAAAGCTGGGATGGTGCAGACACCGGAGACCCCCCTCGCTTTTGGGACACGAATACCAACAACTTTGTCCCGCCTGTCAAATCCCAGACGGAAGGGCCAAGGAAGAGGTTGTGCTCCGGGTTCTCCACGGCTTTATTTCACCGCGGTGCTGGTCAGTCCAGCTCAGGCCGCGTACAGGAGCTTCTGGGGAAATTAAAAGAAAATAAGTGGCCAGCCAGTAACTTTTCGCTTGTTTGGTTGTTGCTCCTTTTCCTGTGAACCAGGATGAAGGGAAGCGATTCCGGCCACCACGTGGGAAATGCGTGGTAGCACAGGGCTTGATGGCTGGAGTGCCCTGCAGTGCCTTCACCTCCCCGTCCTCACAGCCCTCCTCAAGGTGAGCTTCACCTTGCTACAGCCCAGGTATTTAATTTTTTTAGGTTTCTCAGGGCCGTCAAAGCAGAGTTTGCTGGTGTTGGGTTTTGCATTTTTGCATATTTGTTTTCCTCCTGCTCCTCAGGCCACAATCAGCCTTCTTATGTAATGACTTGTGTTATATAAACTCCATTCTTCAAGGAACAGTCATTAACCTACTACTGGGTATTGAAAATACCAAAATACTGTCACACAATTAAAACCACTAAATGGTGTCCTCAAATTAGAGCACAGATTGCATTGCAGATGATTTTTTTGATTTTTTTTTTTTTTACTTTTAATTTAAACCACACACATGAAACGTTTGACAAGCCAGGCACTTCATGCCTAGGAAGGCATCTCTTGCCACACTCTGCCCAACTCCTGAGAGTTCTCTCCTCAACAACCCTCTGCCCTCAGCTACTTCCACTTCTTATCGAGCTCAGAAGTGGATTCTACCATTGATTTGCAGAGCTCAGAAGGACTAATGTGAAGAGAATGCAGCTGGTTACTCTGCTGGTTGCAGAAAAAAGAAGCATTTTTGAAGTAACAGCCAAATAAAATCACAGGAGAGAGCAGAGAACTTGAAGACAAGTCCCAAGGAATTGCGTGGAAGTGAAGTTTTGCCTGGCTACCAGTCCATGTCCCTCATCTCTGAGCCATCCCCACGAATTAGGCATTTTAAAGCCACCTCTCCTGGCCTTAGGGGAGCTGAGAGAATATCCCAGATATTTTTCCCACTTCCTTTAAACCAAAGTTTCTCTTGAAATCTTTTGACACACAAAATAGCTTTGACCCTGTGTTTAGCCACAGTTCTATACCTATACATGTATACTTCGTGTACCTCAAACCAGACTAGGACACCATAAAATTCCTGTACAAACTGAGCTTTTAAAATCAGAGGATTTCAACGCAAATGAAGCGTGTGGAGACAAAGTAACTACATAAATGCATAAATTTTTCAAGTTAAATGAGAAGTAACGTGTCAGAGTATGAACAGCTTTAGCTGAAGAACAAGTTATGCTCATAGAAAGCTGAAATACTGACTGTGGATCATTCAGAATACTGACTTCTCCCTCCAGATCATCCATCCATCCTTCTGCACACTGGTAAATAAACAAGTGACAAATGACCAGCTCCCAGTGCTGCTTTGCCTTATGAACAGAATGTTTAGGATGGAAAGAACTGTTCTGCAACATCCTGTAGACTCTATTATGGTTTTAGGCTTCTTAGTTAAGAGATGCAGTGAATTTCTAATTATTCCATACTTAGCACTACAGCAGCCAGAATTCTCTGCCAGCCACACACACGAGAAGTGCAACCTTTCTGTAATAAAGAGGACTCTGCTGTGACTCTCCATATACACACAAAACTTGGGTTAAAACATCCTGTGTGGGTTTTTCCTGCCTTCCTGTGAAATAACAACAAAGAGCTCTGTTTAGGACGAATTCAGTTGAAAGCAAAAACATTTTTCAAGCACTCCCCAGGTTTCACCTTGCCAGGAGCTGAACTCAGCGCTGGTACCGCATGGGGAAGGAAAACTCTGCTCAAAATGCTCAGCACTGTGCCTGCTTGGAATGCCTTTTTAAAGAGAGCAACCAAAGCAGTTCAGTCCTCACAGAACCATCTCCTTCCCTTGGCTGTAAATATCCCCATGGTAACAGAGATGGTATCAGACAGACAAACGAGGAGGAGCAGAGGAGGCCAAGGAAATCCATCAAACACAGAGTCTCCAGGAACAAAATGGGACAGGACAAGCCAATTGGAAAACACACACCCTGCAAACCTTATCACAGCTGCTGCTCCAGCTCCCCAGCCCCTATTTGTTCCGATCTAGTCGTTGTCCAAGACATTTTTAAGTATTTTTAACAGACAGGCAGAACAGCACAGGTAATTCAGGGATATTAAACACTCCCAGGACCCGAGGATGATGCACTGACCCACTTGGACACTGTCCAGGACACGGATTGAGCTGGCAGAGGTCTAAGTTTTACCACAAAGCAGTTGAAACCACAGCCAACCCCCAAGATCCCAGGAGCAGTGAGGTGTAAGGTTTCTTTGGGAGCCTGACTGAGACTTCGGGATTTGCAGCTGCCAAGAAGTTATTTTGCAGCAGGGACTTGCAGTTCTCAGGTGTGGAACCCGAAATGCTGCTCTTTAATACCTGTGTGTTCTCTGACAGAGGAGGTTAAGCAGCATCACCTCATGATTTACTGCCACACAGACAAAGCTGTCTGCACAGAGGGGTGACGCTGGCCTGAGCTGAAAGCACTTGCACCAAACCCCTGCCTGTGCAAAACAGTTAACAAGGAAAATGAGGTAATTCCTGCAAGCTGCCAGAGGTCAGTGATGGAATGGGAGAAGGCAGGAGCACAAACCCCAGCCAGGAGCACAAACCCCACTTGATGCTGCTTCACTCCCAGCATCATGTTTATTGTTCACAGGTTCCTTTAAACAAAACAACTTTTAAGATCCTCTCTTGCCTGTAAGCAACAAGGCTCTACCAGTCACATTTTGAATGTGCAATAATTTGGTCTCGCTTTTATCAGTTTGAGCAGACTTTTGCTCTGTTTGTGCACACGTACCCACTTTCTGGATTTTGAGCCATAACAACCACATTTACTGCTGCTGTAAGGGAGGAAAATGCTTCCATTCCACACTATTTTTATTTAAAAAAAACACCCAAATTTAAATTATTTCTGTTGACAGTGGAGTTTGCCATTTCTCCCCATCTTCCTTATTCATTGGGCCCTGACTGCTACAGTTACAGCCTCTCAGTTCTATTCATCTCACACAGATACTTTGTGTTTTAACTCAAAAACAAGACACTTCCTCAGCTGCTACTTTGAAAACAGACAAACTTAGAGGTTTTTCATTTTTATTGGATGCTTCCAACTTTATAGCTAATAATATACAGATACTCAGTTATTTAATTGTTCCATTCACATCCTCAGCCATTCTGTCACGTTAAATTTAAAAAAAAAAAAAAAAAGAAAAAAACAAGCCAAAAAAAAAAAAAAAAGCACAACTGAAATAAAATAAATTTGTAAGCTGGAAAAATACATTATAAACTTATATTCAAGAAACATTCTCTTTATAATTAAAAACCTACTTGTAATAATTAAAGTAGGATTTAGAAAAGAACTTGAATTTAATTTTTAAATAGGTGGCCTTTGTGTATACTTTTCATCATTTCATATGTACAAGCCCAACCAGTACCTCTGCCTACCTGTGACAGAACACCTGAAACAAAAAGACACTGAAAAGGAGTTTTTAAACAAACAAACGAACAAACAAACAAACAAAAAAAGATCAATATTCATTTTCCAGGAAAATACAGTATAATCAGAAATTTAAACACATGCTTCCCTCATCTGTTTTAAGGCCTAAGAGACAGATGTGCTTTAATAAAAGCAGACAGTATGAAGAAAAGTCCTTCCACTTTTCTCTTCAAATTCCTGTAACAGCTCATCTATTTCATTTTCCATGTCTTCTGTGTGCTGTATCTAGAAGAGAAAAAAGACTAAGCAACCACATTCCAAGGATATGATGTTGTTTAGAAAACTGTAATAATCCCAGGCTTTTGGCTCCCTGGGAAATCTAACCCAGCAGAGGCTGTGCCCGACAGTGCAGCCCTTGGGTGCTTTATTGACATTGCCAGCACTCCCAAATGCACAGATATTCTGCTTTATGTTTATCTGCAGATCCTTCCTTCCCCAACCCACCCAACTGGCACTCCACTAGCACTTTGTCGAGTAGGCAACATCCCTCCCCACCAGCTTAGAACCCTCCAGAATAGCTCCAGGCACACACTGAACAGATGGCTAAAATTTCAAGTCCTTGAACCCTCTTAGGCTTTTTGAATCTGGAAAGGATTTGAGACCAAAATAGACCACACTGGTTGGAGTTAAAAAAAAGAAAGCCTGTTGCCACCCTGGAATAGGTGAACTCCTCAACCTGGGCAGTGCAAAAGGACACAGGTCCTTGCTCTGCTCTCAGTTCTGTTGTCTGAGTGCAGCTCATTTCAGTCTTACACCAAGGGCTGGGGCACCAGTGTTTTGTTCCACATCACACACACAGCCCTGTGGTGCTATGAAACACACCTATAAAGGGATTTTTTTCAAGAATATTGGGATTCAGAATGCAACTCTGACGTTTAAGTCCCACCTAATTCAAATTGTTTCACTTTGGAAACCACGGACCCGTGGTTAAGTTCATCTGTTTGCCCAAGAGCTCTGAAAATAACCAGGGGAATCTGGGAACTTACAATCCTTGACACGGATTTTACTGACCCCACTTCTGCAATATGCAGCACCTTTCAGGAGCACTAAGCAAAGCCCAGCCCCCTGTGCAGTCCCAGGCACCCCCAGGCAAAGAGCCCTCTCTACTTACACACTGGCAGAGCTCACAGATAAGGAAAGCACCCAGAGTGGCCTCCTCGTGGTTATCCTGAATGTCCACATTGATCACATGGACTGGCTGACACGTCTCCTGCTCTCTGGAATTTAAATCTATTTGAAAACAAAACACACGTAACAGCAAAACTCGGGGTGGAACTGTATCGTGTTTTACACACAAAGTATTAACAAGGCTTTTAAAAATGCATAGGCACTGTCACATCAGTCTTTCCCAAACCAGTTTTTAGAATATTTTTTTATTTAACATTGTCTTACACATTGTCCCTTTCATTTCAAAAACAAGAAACGGATTTTGGACACAGAATAATTCAGATTTGTGGAAGGGTCACGACAGTTTATTTGCCCTGCTCAAGGAAGGTTACTGTTCACTTTACTCTTTAAAGACCACGATCAGGAGTCTCAAAAATCAAGAAGGATTTTGGGCTTCCTCACCTGGAGGGTTTTAATTGCTCCTTTTTAAAAAAAAAGCACTGTTCATCCAACAGTCTGAATGTGACACTGCAAGGTGAACTCCTACAAGCCAAGCACTGACAGTCACATTAAAAAATCCTAGCTTTAATGTGTCCACTTATTAACAAGGGGTGGAGGGGAAAAAAAACCTCCATCCTTTTCCTACTAGTGGGCCCCTGTACTATTGCTGTGCCTCTCTAACACCCTTCCTACTAGACATAAAAGTTCTCTCCCATCCTCATCCTGCACCTTCATTTTGGCAAACCCGTTGAGGCCTCCATGGGTTTCACACCCAGAGCCATTTGGGCTGATTGTGAAGGGCATTATTACCATGAAGGGAGAGAGATGCACAACTGGAAAACCAGCAAGGGGTTGATCTTCCCCTCCCTTCCTCAGGAGACTCACCTAAAACATCAGAGGGAGAGCTCCTTTCTATGTGAGACACGCTGCACTTGCTGAAGGCCCCCTCAAGTGCCAGAGCTGCCCTCAGAACTTACTCACACATTTCAGCCCTTCCCTTAAGCATTCAGAACACTGACTGCTCGCTTTGCAGGAGCCCAAATGTGCCCTGCACTGCCTGTGATGTGACCACTGAGGATGGAAAAGCCAAGGTGACAGCCCTCTAAGTTGTGTGTATGATACTAATTGAGCTGGCTGGTCTTTCAGTGTGAAAGGAACCCCTTAAATCCTGTATCCAGCATTTCCAGAGGCAGACAAGGTTTCTCAGCCCAGGAACTGAGTCACTGCTGAGAGCCCAAGGTTTTGGGTGAGTTCACACGGAGCCTGTGCACTGAGATCATGTGGCACCCAACCCCCAGCACACATGCCTCTGGCACATCTCACTTTGACTCATGCAAGGCAAAGCCATGTCACGTTTGCACAGTGTTAACAGCACTCAGGAACAGCTTCTCCACCTGTACAAGAGGTATTTAATGTGGATAAACTGCTCAGTAGGTCACAGGAAGCCTTCTGCAGGGAAGGGAAATTGCATAAGGAAGAGATCTTAAGGCTTTGCTGCTCCATCAACCCAGGGTGGAAAAATGCTCATCTCATACAACTTGCTGGTTTCTGAGATCCATGGGCATTTCCAAACCAAACGTGTTACCTGAGTTTCTACAAATTTCCTTATGTCAGCCGTTAATATTGCTAAATATACACTCTCCCTGTAGCTGCCAACATCTTTCAGAAACAAGTGCTCAGCCATCCCAGCTCTGGTACACAAAGTCTGCATCAATGACTGCAAGCTCTTGTCCCCACTCGTGTTCCAGCAGCAGTAGTTGGAGGAGACAGAGGTGGTTCCAGATTTGTGAAGGACTTCAGGGAGGAGGGGGGGGGGGGGGGAAGCACCCAAAGTTAACTTGGTTTATCAGTTCAAGGTCCTTACCTTCTACTACTTGATCATAGACTCTTTCTTCACACGTTAGGATCAGATCAAAAACATCTTTGCAGTTCTGGAATCTCTCTGGTCGTGGCTTGATTCTCTTATTTCTGTCCAACATGTGTAAAATCCCATTCTGTGTGTATCTGAAGTCGCTTGAGTTAAGTACCTTCACTTTAAGACAAGTCACGTTTTTGAGCAAATGACCAGTACAAGTTAAATTATTACAGTATCTTTAAAATAAGATTCTTTCTGTTTGCAAATATAAAGTTCAATGACCATTAAAGAGACTCCCAAGACGACAGTGTGACCCCCATCAGGGTAATTCATGCAGAGACCTGCCACTGTCACCAGTGCAATGGCAGGACTTTAGGAGCTTTAGGAGGCCCTCAGAAGAGCTCAGAAGGACAACTTTTCTTGGGCAACTATTTTTATATCCATAATGTTTAGAACACACAGCCTGCTCTGTTTGCATAAGCAGAATGTCCTACATTCACTCCAGGGGCCTCCCCCTTCAAAGGCAATTCCAGGGTGTTTGTGGTGTCACCTGCACAAAGCCCCACCTGGGCCTTGGGTTTATGCAACTGAACTCCCAAAGAAAGTCAAGGAAATAACAGAAGCCTATCCCTTAAAAATATCCCAAGATACATTCCCATTTAGGGAATAAGAAAAACACTGACTTTATGCCTGTCAGAGCCTCATCACCGTGTGAAAGGAATCTGTTATGCTGCCTGGGAGCTATATTTGTGCTGCTACTGTAACCTTGAGGTTTAACATCCTGCATCCCCCTTTCAGGCAGGATTCACCAATCCCACTGTTTCCTGAGCCTTCTGGGACACACAGTTCCATCAGGAGCACTCCAGGGTTGACTGTCACACGAATCTACTTGCTTGAGTAAAACCAAACTCCCTCTGAAGGCCAAGCTTTATGGGCAAATCAGGAATGCCAGGAAAGGTTTGAGGGGAGAAAGCCTGGAGGCAGATGCACCTCTTCCTTACTTTGACACTGCTGTATTTTTAGCCATCTAAGTAGGTATTTTTACATTCAAACAGCAGCCTATAATTTCTTGAGGTAACAGGATTCTGAGAAAAAAAAAATCATTAGTAGCAGTATGTGAGGGGTCATCTTGGCTTATTTCCTTGCTGAAAAGGTCACATAAATGTATTTCTTTTCAGAGAACAGTCCTAATATTTTTGTAACAAAAGACCAACAACTTTCTGCCTACCTTTTTGCAGCTGCCCTCTGGTAGCCCAAGTTCTACTCCCCCTTGGTAGTCAGATGTGCACCATGTGCTCCAAGGTGTTCTCGAACAGTCTTCAAGCAAAAAGCCTCCAAAGCTTTTAAATCTTTCAAGTGTTTAAGCTCTATCAAGAACTGAACCCATCTTTCTACCTATTAGATCTACTTTATGTTGAAAATATACTCGGTTCTTTTGTGTCTGCACCACTGCACTTCAACTACTTCAGAATTCTGCACCACAAATGGAATGATAAGCTATTTATCACAGATATATGTAGTAAATTCTCTCTCTCAGTCAACTGACTTGGACCACATTTCTTTTCTCCAGGTCGCTCCCAAGCTTTTTACCACTCTTCTTTCCCAAAAGATTTCTCCTTATATTATTAAAGAATTGTCCTTCATAGCCCAAAGGTCTCTCACAAGCAGCTCCTGCACACCAGCACCCACTTCTTCCTCTCAGCACCTCTGTAAACTCTCCTTGGGTTTGTCATGCTTGGAAAAAAAAAAAAAACAAACACTTTGATGAAGCCATTTCAGACCTCTGGTTATTTCTAGAGCATTTTGAAAATGACTGCATTTTCAAAATACCATTTTCAAAATACCTGTCAACACCTGGCTGTGCTGCTTTGTTCTGTTGGAAGGGGAGCCCTTTCCGGGCTCTGTAGTCCTCATTTCTACATCATGCAGTTCAAGGGGAAAAAAAAAAAATCCACAACATCCCACACACTTTTTTGGGTTCTCTTTTTTCCCTTTCTAGGATAAAATGTTGCTGGCATCTGTCCCCTAGCTTTCCTGACTGAGCCTGGAGACAGAATTACGCATATTCCAAAAACCCACACAAGCTTTCTGCCTCACAGCCGAGCTTTCTGCTGCCAACTTACAGCTATTTTTTTTTTTCTCCTCCAAGGGTCCATCTGCCTATAAAAGGAGACTGAAATAAGCAGTTAAAGATTCATGACACTTTCATATTTGGTTGCCTGAAATCTTTTTCACCTGGCAGAAAGGAGCACAGCACCCCCCAGCAGGCAGGGGGATGTGCTCTGCATGACTGCCCCCAATGCATGATCACAATCCAGCTTCTTCCTCTCTGTGAGCTCAGGTGAATGCAGATCCTACAACTCATTAATGGTTTTCACTACACTGCCAGATGTGGAATCACTGAAGTCAGGCTCTGCTTTCCTTCCAACAGATTTTAACCCCATGCTCCCTATCCTGTGCATCTCTGCTCTTTCTCTTCAGCAGCCACTTCTTCAGCAGATCCTCCCAAGAGGATCTAATTGGGCAAAGAGCATTTGCTAAAATGTATACATACTTTTTAGTGTGTGTGTGGGGGGGAATCTTTATATTAATGGTTGGCACCCGAAGTTTCTACATCTTCAAACAAATCTGACATGCTGATTAATCCCTGTGGTGCAGGTGCCACCATATTCAAACACTGCTGTTCTTTGGGAAAACCAGCAGCGGAACAGAATGCTTCTCACACCTCCATTTGCAGGTCTCTTTTCTACACCATCTAAATTTATTTATTACTACCTGCATTACAAACAACTCACATTGTGTTAAACCCTGCTTGGTAATTTGTCTAAGAAGTAGATATTTCCTTAAAGGATGTGTGTGGGGGGGTGAGGCTGCCCAACCTTCTTCCACCTTCAGCATCAGCTCCTTTTACAGGGAATGAAAGCCTGAAAATGGGCCTGGGCACTACAAATCTACTTTCCAAGCTCGGTGATTACAGCTGCAAGAACTGCCTTCACTCCACAGCCAGAGCACAAACTGCCTTTCACTTGAACTGAAATTGGGTTGGGTTTAGTACAAACCAGTTTGGTCACAAGTCTTTAAAGTCTAAACACTGAACCATTCTATGATTCTACTGGATTCAAAATGAAAAGAGAGTAGGTTTAGATGAACACTGGGGAGAAATTGTTCCCTGTGAGGGTGGGGAGGCCCTGGCACAGGTTGCCCAGAGAAGCTGTGGCTGCCCCAGCCCTGGAAGGGTCCAAGGCCAGGCTGGAGCAACCTGGGACAGTGGAAGGTGTCCCTGCCCATGGCAGGGGGTGGAAGGTCCCTTCCAACCCAAACCGTTCTGTGATTCTTTGATTCTAAAATAGGCCATTCCAAACCATAACAAACATACTAAGCTGGGTTAAGTAACATTTCTGGTAACATCTGTGCCTGCATTAATGACCTGCAAAGAACTGAACTTGTTTTTCCTCGTGAAGGACAACTACCTGGGATTTTTAAGCTACAAACTGCACCAAGAAGTCCAGCTGAGCCTGCACAAAGCAGCTGGTCCAAATATAACCACATGCCAGCCCTGCTCACTCCCTCAAGCCTGGCTGAGCCCCAAAGCTGAGGGTACCTACCCAAACATCAGCAGAAGCAGGAAACATCTTAAGTTTAAGCCCAGAGCTCAAATGCCAGTGACTTGTTGGTGCTGAACAGCTGAAACAGTATTTGGGGATGAAACTGGAGAGAAACAAGTTGTCAAAGGGGAAAAGAAATGGAGCAATGGGAAAACCAAAGACCTGGAGAAGGGACGGCACAGATATACTGAAGAGACTAAAGGAAGATAAGGATACCAGAGCCAGACCACAAGATGACTTTGAAGATGTGTGGCATGTCTGCCCACATCATCCAACAGCTGCACTTCAGCCAAGTGTGAACTTCAAGAGGAGTTTGGATTGCTGGAATTTCCAGTGTTTGATCACTTGGCTCAAACTACTGCCAAGTTCAGTAAGTGACAGGGACATGTAAAAAGGAATACAACAGTCACTGTCAGGACCACTGGGCAAGAAAGCTCAGAAGTGTCACCCATGACTTTTAGATGCTCTTCTCAGGTTTGGAAACCACTGCCAGGTTCCAGAGGATGAGCAGCAAATGTTGCAGGACTGGGCTGAGGGGGAAGAAGAGCTTTGAGGAAGCTGTGAGGAGAGAGAGAGGTCTGTGAGAGAGAAAGAGTCACCCCATTTAACATCTCAGGGAAGCAGGGGCTGCAACAGCCCTTCTCAAATTGCCTTCTGCTGCTCTCACTGCTTTGTGCTGTGAAACTCAAAGGTAATTTTCAGCTACCTGGAGTTAGAGCTGGAGAGGGAACCTCAGATAAAGCAAACCCCAAGCATTACAAACCCTAAATCAATTAAGCCATTTCATTTAAGGCATCTGGGAAACCTGAGAACACAATCACAAAGACAGCAGGGCCACTGTGGGACAGCAGCACGCAGGGGAAGCAACATGCTGGATGAGTCTGCAGGAAACAGTCCTCAGTGCAACACTGACTTAAAATTAATGCCAGTTTAAGAAATTACAGTCACTACCATGAAAATGGATTTGGAATTATTGTAAGGAAAAGAAGGTATAAGCATCCCTTATGCTGGCACAGAAGTTTTGTGTTAATGGGAGGTAAAGTCTTCAACGCTCCCCTCCTTCAAGTCAGGATGAAACTGCCAAACCTGGGCCAATAAATGAAATCATTCCAATTCTAAATGGATTTTACAAGAGTCCTCAGCCTCAGATAGGATCCTGCAGTCAGAATTCCTTAGAACATCTGTTCAGGACTCACCTTGGCTAAGGAAATAAACCTTCCAAAGACTAGCTGGCAGACTGACAGGATGGCAGAGATGTTTTAGATGCTGAAAAGCATTTAAGATTAGATTGGAGTCTGCAGTTTCTACTGTGTCCCTAAGTTCAAACACAGGGGAAATAACATTTTAATATTTCTGGTTTATATATTTTTAATAATTTTATATCTTTCCTTTTTAATGTAAATGAAGCCAAGATTAAAGGCATCCTGATCAGAAGTCAGACTAAAAAGTACTGAAAAATGCTGCGTTTGAAAGGCCTGGGACTTTGTGAAGTGTGTTGGTCTTATGATCCTTCATGGAGAAAAAGGGATTGGAATTCAGCTATGGCTGGAAGCATATTGATTCACACAAATGTGCCTCTTAGAAGCCTGTTCAAATCCAGTTTAATCACTGCTTCTGTTTCTAGGAGCACTGAAGTACTTTGAAAGGTATGTTAAGGAAGAAAATGAGACTTGTACTGCACTGCCTTTGGAAGAATTTTGCCACTGACAGGTAGGCCATGACTTCAACTATTTTTAGCTCTTGGAAGGTCAGGCTTCAAAAAAAAACAGAGAAGAAAAAAACCAAGCCCAACCTAAAAAAAAAAAACAAACCCCAACCCTAAACATACCTAAAATAAACCATCCCAGAGTGGTCTCCAGACACAGAAGCTATCCTGCTGACCACTGCAATGACAGCTCAGAACAGAAGCTGACAACTGCTTATCAGCTCAAAATCCATGAGAAAACCTGATAAAATGTAAGACAAATACATGCATGAAGAGCTTACCTGAAGTTGAATTAAATAAGTTACTGCTCAAGACTGAGCTACAAGGCAATACCACATGGGCATCCAGCTTCAACATGGAGTTCACAGAGAAGAACCAGATCCCAATCACCAAGATTATCACTACCTTTTTTTTTTTGACAGAAAAGAATCAGTATGTCTTCAAGTGAGATGTACCAAGCCAGTTTTTCTTCTTCACTTCTGAAATTTTCCTCCTAACAAGCACACCTTTAGGAACATCTTGAGGACACCTTTTCCACCCTCCCCTCAATTTTATATCCTCATGTAACTGTGGAGCTAAAACTGGAATCCTATCTACAGTTACAGAGCAGGTCACATTAAAAGAGGAGGTAAAACACAGGGAAGAGAGCAAGAGGCCAGGTTTGCAGGTTAGATGCAGGCTGCCTAGAAATCCTAATTAAAAATGCCCACCTATCTATGGAAATCATTAGGCATCTTTAATGTGAGGGTCACAGATACACCAGTGTTGAGAAAAGGAGTTAGTCAGCATTGATAAAGGACCCAGGAGCTACTGCTGCAAAATTTTGGTCAAATTTCCATTTGAACAGTTCCTATCCCTGGGCATAAAAGCCCCTGCTGATGAAGATTTAAACTGGTGTTCAGCAAGTTTCATCCCTGACTAATTTTTGAGTTCACTTGAAGGCAGGGCTCACCAGTTTTGCTCTATTTTTGCTTCATCTTTAAAGTCACCACCATATAATTAGAACTGAGTCCTCAAAGCCCCTCACACAGTTGTAAGGGGCAAGCAATCATGATCTTGGAAAGGTGGATCACACATGCAAGTACAAGGTGGTGTATCTGTACTACACACACAGCCCCAGAGGTGCTGTCTGGCCATGTCTCCTCCAGATTAGCAGCAGAATCTTCCTCTACTGTTGTCCTAGAAATAATAGAGGAATATTTTAAAAAAGCAACCAAAAGCCACATTCAGAACAGCTTTAAATGGTTTTGTCACAGCCCTCTATTAGGGCTCAGGGAATTTAAATGCTATATTCTCCAAATGCAATGGGGGATGTGGGTACTTATTTTAACTATAAGTTTTAACTACCACATCTTAAAAGGCTTTGAAGTACTTCCATTTTAGACACACTGTAACCACCTTCTCAACCAAATCTCTTATTCCTGTGCTTCTTAAATGCAACATATGCCTTCAAGGTATGTGAGCCTGTGCTCTATATTTCACTAATTAACTATAATGAAGGTGCTTTTAGTCTCTGTAGAGTGGGTTTTTAATAGTTGTCCCCCCTTTTCACAAGTGAACAGGAGAGGTTCAGTGGATCTTCTCTCTAACACAGTTTTAACCTTGCTCTGAGGGAGGTCCAACACTGCAGCAGCTCTTTGCTGTTTGAAATCACTGCTTTCTGAACTTGGGGACATTTCTTTGGGCAAGGAATGTTCCATGTCCCTTACAGCCACAATTTCACTGAGTATCTGGTGTGCACAGTGCCTGGGATCCCTGCTGGCACGTGGGACTGGATGGAGATCACTCCCCAGCAAGGCAGAAGTGGATGCTGAGCCCTCACACTGCCCGTGGCTCCTCGCTGCCATATGGGAATGGCCCCAGGACACACCATTTCAGAGCACAGGGAAAGGCTACAGGCGAGAGTCATGTCCACTGAGCTGATGAAAGCAAGGCTGGGGAACAGAACAAGCAGCTCAATCATATGGAAACACAGCTCCTTTGGTTTCCCCACCCCAATCCAAGCCCAGGAGAAGAGCAGGCCCTCCCCCCACACAGGCCATGTCCCCATGCCCACCACCCCTAGGAATTAAGGCTCACCCAAAAGGACTGAGGTCCCTGGGACCCTGGTTCACAAAAAACCTATTCCACACCTCGCTGATGAGAGTAGGTCTGCTTTTGGTTAAAGTCTTTACCCTCAAAACCCATTTCTGGGAATGGAGTTGATTTCTGTGCTGAGTCTTCAGTCTGAAAACCTCAAATCAGCCGAGAATCAAAAAAGCAAAGTCACAGAGGCAATTGCTCCTGCCCTATTTCCCTTGAAATGGCTGTTGTTTAAACCTGCTTTCCTTCATCCTGAGAAAAGGTTTGACTGTGACACTGCAGGTACATTTGGGGAACACAGCAACCGTGTCCAGCATGGAGCAGAATCACGATGGCAACTCCTAAACATGCTGAATGGGGGGGCTGGGCAGGCTTTCTGTTGTTTGGGGTTTTTTTTTAAAGTACTGCCATACTCAGTACAGCAGCAATGAAGGATGCAAAAAGGAAATCACAAGTCGCTAGTGCTTGTTAAAATTAATTCTCAATTCAAGTTATTTTCTTTTGAAGTAGTTCTTTTAATCAAGATATGGATATGACATACCTCATTATGTTGGGTTTGCAAGATTTGCCTTTTTCTCTATAGGTGGAGGGATTAAAAAAAAAAAACACCAACAAATAAACCAGCACATCACATGTGATACAGTAAGACTATATCCTACATTTTGAATTTTTTAAAAAAAAAAAAAAATCTTTGTTGGAAAAAAAAGAGTATCTAGAGTGAGTGCCCCAATTTTGTAGGTTTGTGGGTTTTCCTAAAAAAAAAAATCAACTTTAAATATAGATATTTTTAAATCATGCAGTTTGACATTAGTCATGGTTTTTAGCAGTGTGCCTAACCCTGATCACCTCTGCTCTCCAGGATTAAATATGTTATTGGGCTCTCCTATGTCCATTCTTTATAATACACTATAGGGTTATTTTTTTCTTGGTGCACAGATCACGTACCACGAAATCCTCAGTGAGAAGGGTGAGCTCTTTAATGAAAGGTATCCTCTCTCCCAGAGAAAGTATCTGTAAACCTTACCTGGCAGTTTGTCTGAGCTAAATACAACATTAATGTCGAGGTGGTCGCTCTTCCCAGATCCATTATCAGGACAGTCTTTGCACTGAGAGCGTGTGATCCACAGTGCAGAGCAGGCAATGGACAATCTGTGAGTACTGATGTGCTTTCATTCAAGAGCTAAACATGTTAACACACTACAAAAGAGCATTTGGGGTGTGTGCATTGTAACTCAGCAATTTACAAGGGAGCATTAGAGGCCCACTGTAAAAAAAAAACAAAAAACCTATAAACTGCAATCATTTTAAGTTCGCCAGTCAAGCAACTCTCTGTTCCTAATGCACAATGCCAAGCAATGAATTACACCTTTCAAGGATGAACCACACTGGATTTTTTAAAGAGGCCATGCCAACAGGGATACAGTTCTTTGTCTTTCCTAAGCAGATCATTGTACATCTGATCATATGTTGTTTTGAAGTCATAAACATTTGGCTTGTCCGGGGCCGGTCCTGGCAGTTTCACGTGAGTCCCCGTGCCAAAGGAGCGAACGCTGAATCCTCGTTTGCTGCAAGACAGAAGGGAAGGGGAGAGGGGAGGCAATTAGGCTGGATGATTTCCAACAGCAAAAGCGCTCAAGAACACAGTGAGTTTTAAAAACACCTCTCAGCAATCAGCCAAATCACAACCAAACAGTTCAGCAACCAAACTGGCAATCTGTGTACAGATTTCCTTGCAGTTACAGTCCAAACTCACACAACATTTCTAAAGGAGCACCTATATTTGATAGAGATTTTCTTACAATTATGCTACACAGCTTTTTGGATGTTTCTTTTGTGCTTTCAGACACCCTGGATTTGCAAGAAAGCCTGTGTCTTGTATTTCCTTCTCAACAATACAGTAGAGGCAAAGATGTTTTTCTTTTCATTTAAGAAAGTAAGTAAAAGTACCAACTGATCAATACTTAAATGTTCTGCTAAAGTCTCTGGGATAATTACAGTCTTCTCACTCTTGCCCAAACTACCTCTGGTGTAGTTTAATTAGCCCAGGACAAACATTTGTGTGCCTGGCACTTTGCTCAAGTGCACTGCAAACCATCCAGTGTAATTACATTTATACAAGGGGGGAGATATTCTGCTGGTTGGTGCCTAAAACTGGGGTAAATCAGGGGTTGCTCCATTCCATTCTTATGAACAACCACTTGTTTAATAGTTCTAATTAAAATAAAAAAAAGGGAGGCAGGAACCTGGTTGTCTTTAGGGGTAATGTCCAAATGTTCTTTCTGATTAACTGAAATATTTGTACTTGAGCCTCAATACATTCTTCAGTAATATTAACAAACATGACAATACATTTGTTGAATAACAGGACCAAAAATAGACTGTTTTCTCCTGGTCTAATGGAGAAAGTTACATGGTAAGATACTGTTGCTGTTGTCCAGAAGTCCTGAAACATTTGGGTCTATAATGACAATGTAACTTCAAACAGGTCAAGACCATTACTTAATCTATTTTTTAAGGACTCCCACTTCCACCTTCAATGATTTTAGCAGAGGCTGAATGGAGTGAACGATGTTAAAACAAAAAGCAGGCAAACAACCCAATGCCTGTGCCTTCCCACTCCCCAAAACCAAAACCAAATTTGTAGAGTTTGCCCCTGAGAACAGTGAACAGGAGACTGGGGACCAGTGCAAGAGTCACTCCTTGGTCAGCAAGGAAATCCAGAAGACACCAGTACAAGTTGCCTGTTTGCCTTCAAATGGTGCCTTCAAAGTGATCCAAAAATGCTTCTGTGCACAGACTACTGTGATCAGGTTCTGCCCCATGCTCAGACACTGCTCTGCAACTATCAACACTTATTTCCTCTCATTCCTCCTATAAGGACACAGCCCCTCCTTTCTCTTTTCTTGCTTCCCTACTTTTTCCTCCAGCAACTATTTATAGGTCCCTATTTCTGTAAACAGACAGGATACATGATGATTTTTTGCTTCTTTCTGCAGGACTAATGACTGAAAACGGATGCAAGTGGAAAAAAGTGCAATTCTTTGCCCCTCCCAGCCCTCCATCACATGTAACTGGTGCAGTTATGAGTCACTGGTAATTTATTTTCCCTGCAATACTTTCAGACCCATGTTTTTATTCTGCTGCTTCTACTGGACACAAAGTGAGTCATAATATGTATAGAAGAAACTGCAATGCTAAGGAAATAATTCAAGTTGATTTTTTCTTCTATGGTTTCCTCCTAACTTTTTATTTTTTTTTTCTTTTAATATTACTCTTTGAAAGAGGTCTGTTTGCATCACAGGCATCAAAATCCCCCGTTGGAAGTGTCCCTGAAGTTTGTGTGATCTCATATAAAAACAAAACAGAAATCTTCATTTGGCATTCCACACATCAGAAATTTGTGCCTCCGAGGCCAGTGACCCATTGAAAATTACTTCCTTGAATAGCTGGAACACGTGTTCCTCACGTGGAATTTCATGCTTTGTACCTTGGCAACTGGTCGTGTCAACTTTTACATTGTTTACACATCAGGTAAACTGCTACGAAATATTCTAGAAGTGTTTCAACACCTTTCTTGCAACAACTGGGGCAGAGGGGAGGGAAGGATGCCTGCACAGAGCCTTTATTCACCAGCCTGCTTTAATTAAACAGCTGGAGAGATCCAGTGTAGGAGTCATGGAGTGTGTGTGCTCCTGTGGCACAGCCTTTTCGGGATGCACAACTCCTACAAGACAATGTGTATCCAGTATTTGTTCTTGGCCTGGCAAAACTACCCAGGAGATGGAAAATAATGAGCTCCAGCTTTGTCATGAACAGCAAAGGGAGACTAACAGACTATCCTAGCACTGATTTCTGGAAATGCGGAGCTTAAACATTAACAAACCTATAAATGGTGCCAAATTTCAGGAAGTTGTTTCTATTAATAGCATCAAGACTGACGTAGATAAACTACCAGTTTATTAAGGACAAAGTGAGTCAGTGTACAGGTTCATTTTCTGCTCACCTCAGTCCAAGCCCAGAGCTCATGACAGTGAGTTCATGTGCACTACTCATGTCCCTCCACAAACCCCGAGAGCTCCCTGCAAACACCCCCTGTCACTGGGACACAACTGCTGCTGAAAGCAACACAGCACTGCACCAGCCCAGCACTGACCACAGGGCTGGCACCACTCAGCTTCACTGACAGGAGAAATATTCATCTGTGCAGACTGAGATGGGAGCTTCTGTCCACACCTTTCTTCTGTTTCATTGTTGTTTCGAGATCTCACACGTTCTTATTAAGGTATTTTTTCAGCTTTCTCTACAGTCATAACAGCACAGCTTCTCTTTACAGTGGCCAGTAGCGAGTATTACTAAACTTAAAGCAAATGCAATGAATCCTGCAGTGCCACTGCAGCTGGTAGTGGTGAGGATTTTCAGGGGACCAATCACTAATTTTAACACAGCCCTTTCCACAACATGTAGCAGGAAAATAACTACCAACAGTGCCCTCCTTGTAGGCTGCTTAGAAAGCATACTATGCCATTCAATCAACCTAAAAAACCCACCCCCCAGACAACCCCACACTGTTAAAAAGCAGGACAAAAGAGCTGGTAACTAAATTTTGAATACTACTAACTTGCTGTAATTTGCATTATCACTAACAAGATGTCAAATGAAGTGCTTTAATCTAAAAATCTGAGAACATTTCCTTCTTCTTGAGGGCTTATTAATATAGTTTAAGTAGGAAATATAAATGCCAATATCTCACTGCATTTAGCTGCTGACAGATGATGCCAGGAGAGAAGCTGTGACTAACAACTTACACAAACAGCACTGGTGTTCTCCCACAGGGTCAATATTGAACTGCAAGTCTTACCATCAATATGAAATTTAAGTTTTGATATTTAAAACTCTCTACTGTCACTAAGACACTCCTAATTTCCCAAGACCTTGTTTGGAATATGTGTGTAAGGTTTTCATTACCAGCAGAACAGAGACTCTGAACTCAGTAACTTCCTTTCAAGGCCATCAAGGTATTATCAAACAAATACACACAAACGGAAATGTGGCAGTTGCTGCATAAAAACATTTGGTTACAAGAGAAGAGTTAACTCTTCTGCCTCCCTCCTCTGTGTTTGAGGGAGAACCACGGCCTGTCTGCATGCTCTGTGGTAACAAAAGATAAAAGAAGGAAAATAAAAGTCAAAAAGGCCCACAGAATGTGCTGGGTTTGGCTGGGTTAATTTTCTTCACAGTGGCTAGCACGAGCTGTGTGTTGGGTTTGTGTTGGTAACAGAGGGATATTCTGTTATTGCTGAGCAGTGCTTGCACAGCACCAAGGCCTGTTGTGCTTCTCCCCCCACCCCAGCGGGCTGAGGGTGCACATCACGTGTGATAAATAATGCAGGATGAGTAAGATGTGACCCAGGGACTGGTTACACACACACCCAGCCTGACAAGGAGGAGCATGTCCTTCAGCCCTTATTGCTGTTCCTGTTTTCCATTTGCTTCCATGTCCCAACATACCCCTGGGGTGATGGCTCTTATCCTACCAACAAACTTCACCCAGACCTCCAGTCTGACTTCTGTTGGAAAATTAGAAAAGTGTTTAAACCTGGTTGACTGCAAAACACACAAGCACACACTGAAGGCTGGACCCCAGACTCTGTTTTCTGCACTTCTGATAGAATTTACATCCTTTAAAGTCTTATAATCCACTAACAACATACTTTAAAGTTTCATAATTCCTCAGTTTCTTCCTCTTTTAATCACGTGTTCTTTCCAACTGCAGTGCAACACACAGCAAGACACTGCCTGAACTGGTGAGGCAGGTGGGCTCTGAGCCAGCACAGACGTTTTCCTGACATTTACTGGCAAATCCCCATCCTCGTTCCATGGGGCAGTTATTTCCTTATCTTTATTTTGCCGTTTAAACAACTACTGCCGTAATTACAGAAAATTAAACATTTTCCAAATAAACACGTTCTGTTACGTTTTAATTCAAATTTTAAGGGAGAACAGACTTTAAAAAAAAAAAAAAACAAAACCCGAAGGTTCCCCTGCCACATTTGCCAACCCTCGGTCACACCGGAAGTGATTTATTTCTTCTGCAAAAACGCGAGAGGAAGGAAAAGGCCTGACGCTGGAAGTAAATTTAACTTCGTCATTAGTACTCAGGTTGCAATTACAACTCAGTTTCAGCGTCATTAGCAGAAAAAAACAGCATCATGTTTTCACGGGTAACATCTGATGCCAAGTTTAAGCCTTAAAAGCACAAAATGCTGCTCACAGTAAGATGGCTGCCAGAACCAGATGCTTCTATTATTTATTCCTTCGAAGGTTATTGTTTTTTATTTAAATGTAGCACACAACCTACAGATAGTTGTTCGGCTTCTTGTGCCAGCTACACAATATACTTCTTGTGTATTTCTAATGTGAATGTTTCTTTGTAGAACTTTAACAAAATAAACCCAACCACCTTCATCATGTTCCTGCAGTGCAAAGGGAACATGCAGTTTAGGGACATGATTTCAGGCAGATCAGGTCTCCTCCTGTCCGTCAGTCCATCCTCAGTCTCCCATCCCCCCTTTTGAATTCAGCCAAGCTGAAAACACCTAGAGTCCTAAACAGATTAACACTTTTAATCTCAAAGACATTTAACATTCTGACCCAAACACTTGGCCTGGTTTTCCCGCAAGAGGAAAGGGCTCCCTTTCAGGGCATGGAGTGGTTCCAGTCTTCATAGGATGTTACAGGGTTGGGATGGGCCTCGAATATCGTTTTGTTCCACCCCCTGCCATGGGCAGGGACACTTTCCACTAGACCAGGTTGCTCAAGGCCTTGCCCAACCTGGCTTTGAACACTTCCAGCCACAACCTCTCTGGGCATCCCCTGCCAGTGCCCCACCACCCTTTCTACCGCAGTAAAAAACCCCAAAAACTTCTTCCTAACATCTAACCCAGAAATTTCCCCTCTTTCAATTTGTACTCCTTGTCCCTATTAATAACTCAGCTCCTGACGGAGAGTCAGTCCCTCTCCGGCTTTCCCGTGTGCCCCCTTCAGATGCGTTAAAATGAAAAAAAAAAAAAAAAAAGCGGGAAAAAAAGGGGAAAAAATTAAAAACAAACAAACAAACAAAAAAATCTAAAATAAATAAATAAATAAAATTTACAAGAGGGAGCCTTTAAGCTTTCAGACGTCGAGACACGGGCCCCGTTTTGGGCCTGTCGAAGAGGCCCAGCCCGCGTTTTCAACGCCGGCTCCAGAGGGTCCATCAGGGAGGGCAGAAACAGCCGCCACCGCGCCGGGACCCCCGAGCCAGACCCGGGGATGCCAACAGGACGGTGCCCCCAGCCCTGGCACCGAGCAGGGCCCGCCCTGACAGCGGAGCGGCCCAGGCGCGGCCCAGGCCGGGAAGGGAAGTATCCGGCCGGCAGCCCTCCCCCCGCTCCCGCTTACCTGAGGATGTTGTGCGCCTCCATGCTGCGGTTCTGGTTGCTGGAGCACACCACGGCCACGCGGAGCGGCGCGGAAGGCATGGCAGCAGCAGCGGCGGCGGCGGCGGCGGGGACAGGCAGACGAGCGGCTGCTGCCCGCGGCTGCCGGCCGCGGCTCGCACAAAATGGCGGCGCAGCGCGGCGGGCGGGGACGGGACGTGTCAGCAGGGCCGGGCCGCGGGGCCCCGAGCGGGGGCGGGCGGCGGGGAGGCGGAGCGGCGGCCGCCGCTCCGCCTCCCCGTCGCCCACCCCCGCTCGGGCTGTGGGGATTTTGTGGGGACACTGCCGGGAATTAGAGGTTCCAATCCCTGGCGAGTTTTATATGTGGGTCTCCACCGCGTCCCTCAGGCGCGACATGGAGGGACGGGGTAGTCCCTCCCCTGCTCTGCCGGCCTTGAACGTACTTGTGCGTGAGGGTTTGGGGGGGGGGGGGGCAATAAAGAGTGTTAAAAAACCGGTGTATATTAAAAAAAAAAAAAAAAAAGGCATTAAGCTGTTAGAGAGGGCGGCGAGGGGTTTTGAGGGGATGCCCTGTGAGGGCACTCGGGTTTGTTCGGCTTGGAGAAATGGAGGTTGAGGGGAGACCCCATCGCAGCCTGCGGCTTCTTGCTGAGGGGAAGTGGAAGGGGCAGGCACTGATCTCTCTGGCGATCCCAGGGAATGCCCCGAAGTTGTGCCAGGGGAGGATCAGGTTGGATATCAGCAGAAAAGGTTCTTTCCCCAGAGGGTCGCCAGGGTTTGGTCACGGCCCCAAGGCTGCCACAGCTCAAGGAGCGTTTGGACAACACCCTCAAGGGGCAGGGTGGGATTGTTGGGATGTCTGTGCAGGGCCAGGGGTTGGGCTGATGTCCTTGCGGGTCATGAATTCCTCAATCTTGCTGGCTCCTTGGGCTGTGAAATTTAAAAACACCCACTCGCCAGAAAAAGCAGAGGGTTTGGATAGTTTTCTGTCTCGGCACTAGGTGGCAGCCAAATGTCGGCAGTGGGGCAGCTGGGCTGGGGACATGGAAAGATCCCGAGGGGAAGCGTTGGGATGGAGAATTGAGTCATCCCGAGGAAGAAAATTGGGTCCGACACCCTGGATAATCCCCCCGCCATGGCTGTGCCCAGAGCGCTCTGTGCTGAGGCATCTGAAGTGAACATAATACAGACACATGCTTGCTGTTACGATTAATCATGGAATTAGGAGTAAACGCTCGGGCTTTTGCTGAAAACCGCACAAATAAGAGCGTCCAAAACCAGGGGTTATTTATGTACCCACTGCCTTGTAAAATGCACGGATTTCAGAACTGTTTTCACACGGACAGGTCAAAATTATCACAGCGCTCCTTGCTCAGCCCAGCCCACTTCCATTTTTCCCTGAGGCTTTTGTCGTCTTTCCCCCCTTCCACCTCACCCTGCTTTTCCACCTTGGTTTACTTTCACTGTTTCAACGGCAGAAGCAGGTAACAGGGAGCAAGGGAAATACAAGATAAATCAGGACATCAAAGGAACAAATCTATTCCCCAGCCCACCTGAACTTCACCAGCAAGGCAGGACTCTCTCTCCTCAGTGCTTTCTAAAAATATGTTCTGCCCTCCCATCGGTATTGTTTTCCTTTGTGCTTTCTGAGGAATTTTTTCTGCACTATCACCTCAGCACTTCCAGCGGAGCCTTTTCCCACCTTTCAGCACCCTCATCACCTGCTCCCACAACCCGCCGCCCTCCTCTCTCCTTGTGCAAAAGCCTCGTCCTCCCTCAGCGCATCCATGCAAAACCCTTCATCTAGTATTTTCCATTCAAAAAACCCCCCCTTTTGTCACTATTCTCTCGACTTTCCCAAAGAAATCCTTTCTTCTCCCCTCAACCCCTCAGATCTTCCCTCTCACGCAGCTGTTTTGTCACCCAGCGTTTCCAGCCTAAAGGTGTCCCCTCAGAGCTTCCTTCCTGCAAACCCCTCTTCCTCTGGGTGTCTGCTCAGCCATTCCTAATAACCCTGCCCACTGTTTTCTTAATTCTTTCTCTGCAAAGGCACCCTGGAAATCATCTGGTGGTTCTGGGATACCTGGCTAAGTGAATTATTGGAGATGTAGCAACCAGAGCTATGATAAAGCAACACCAGTCTCAGGGTGTGTTTGCTTAGCCTAAAACTGCCAAAGACCCCGTCCAAGCATCGCTGCTGTAATTCCAAGCCTTTAACAGGAATGTGACACTGTTATCTGCCACTTTTTCTACTTTCAGCCCACTCTTCCCAGCCTTTCTTTCAGAACATCCTGGTGAAATACAGCAGCAGTTTGCTGTCTTGTAAGACTACAACTCCAGGTCTCCATGGAAGCAAAATACCAGTTTTCACTTCCACCTCCAAATAAAGCCAAGCAGCCTTTCCTTTTATGTACCACAAAAAATATCATAATGCAATTAAAAGAGATTCTTTGCCTGAGGCACAGACTGTTTCCTCCAGAAGATTCAAAGCTGGGGTCAGGCTGGGCTTTGAGCTGCTCACATTTAAGCAAAAGCTTTCCTCACATTTAGCACAAGGCAAGGAAAAAAAAGGTTGTTAATGAGCACGTGATTCTCCATTTTAACTCCTGCAGAAATGGGTCTGGCCTGATATTTGTACTGGAAATCAGTGGATAAATGCAGGATGTACACCTAAGAATGTACCACACGTATGGTACGTGTATGGTGTGTGGGAGGAAAAAACCCACAGTTATCAGGGATCAGCAGATGTTTTGCTTGATGTCACATAAAATGAAGCAGGGAATGCCCTGATTTTTGTTTCCATACACCAAGATGTGTTCAATTAAAACCTAACCCGCTGAAAATGAATGAGAAACTGAGACATTGTTCTCCACATCCCATTTATAATGCATGGAAAGGAAAAAAAAATTAAAAATAAGCCCTTAGAGAATTAGATATTTTCTTCTATCAGGATTTATATTCTTGTTCTACGTATTTTGGTTTTGTCTACCTTCTGCCCAGCATGCTGTTGCATACCTTAATGTTGTCACAATTTTACAGTAGGCCACAGAGTACCATTATGACCAATGTTTGGGCAGATTTTCCCACTTTCAGTCAAACAAGACCTCGAACCATTAAATATTTATGAAGTCTTCATTTCTTTTCATTATTCTCTTAATTTATTAAGTTCAATGCCAAGGTGGTACAAGGCTCATTGTTCCTACAGTTTGATTTTCACATCTGGCAATTCGTGACGAGATGAAGAACAAAACAGTAACACTGGTTGACAGAAGCTGACAGAGATGTACAAAATCAGTGGCACTCTCATGGGCCTGTGCAGAACTGGCTAAAGGAAAGGCTGACTTGAAACCTTCAAAGACCTTTGACCAAACTCTTAAAAACTGATTGCCTTTTCTTTGCCAGGCTGCTAAAGTCAAGTATGCAGGCAAGGTAATAAACAGAGAACACTTAAACTGAGTCAGCTGCACGTGAGAAAGAAAACAAAGCAAGAATAACAAACAAATAAAAGGTATTACTGCCTGATGAAATACAGACCTTCAGTTTCTCAGCCACTCCCAAGTTATTGAAGGGATTATGATCAGTACAAATACTGTGTATTATTAAGGATTCCATATACTGTCTATACTTACCCTCTACTACCAAGCTGATACTTCACAAACTACTTTCACAAAGAAAAGCAAACAGGTCATTCACCAGTGCTAAACATTTACACAAACAGATCACACATGAACCTGACGTGTTTTAACAGCAACACCCCTTTACAGAGGAGTCGTTCTCCTACTTTTTTTTGCTTTAGGTGCTCAGTTTCTAAGCGATATAAATTAATTCTGTGTTACAGCAGTCAACTACGTACGAACAACACGAACTAAAAACCAGCTCACTAAATAAATACCTGACGGTAACTATTTTGTGTATCTATAGTAAAGTTCAAGTAATGATCAGCCCAAGTTTGTTTTTTCTTAAGAAAACAAACAACCAAACAGACAAGACCAACAACCACCAGTTTCAGAGACAAGAACACGAGGGAGATACACTTGTCTATGAGGACTACAGGAACAGATATACCAATAAAATGGGACAAATTCTTAGCACTAAGGCACAATAGAATTAATACTAGAGTATGGCTAAAACCTTACTTACTACAGCATCGAGTGAGTAGTTAATGAGGAGTGTTCCTACGCTCAAAACGCTTGGCTACATTAGTGAGTTCTGTGTTCAAGAAGCGTCTACCTTAGTGTAGCTGCACACAGCATTGCTAAAAGAGGGGATTTCAGAGGGAGGGACGGTGCTCACCTACACTGTACTTATTTTATAATTAAGGATTGGTTCGTACTAGCTCGACAAAATGGAGTTTTCATACTCAATTTGTCCCTTTGCCATCGCTCTTTGTGGAACTACCAAGATGACAGTTCTAATGGGAGAAAAGCAGGTGTCAGATGTTGATGCTCGCTCGAGCTGACCAGAAACCCCCATTTTGCTTTGGACGGGCCCCAAAAATTTGTGACCAGCGTAAGGTGGGATACAAAACCCACTTAAGTCACGAGATTTAAGTGGGCCTTGGATCAAACACACGCTTAGCTATGGGGTTGGTGGTCCCAGCGGTCTGTTCTCCTGAACCTCAAACAACTTTCGCCCACAGGAAAAAAATCTAGCACAGGTCTAAGAGCAGGAGGGTTTAGGCATAAGTTTAAAATAAGGGTTTTCTGGAGAGTCTTCTCAAACAGGCCCTTGTAAGATCTGCCGCTTGCCCTTAAAAACAGACAATTTCTGGCACTTGCGGACGTCTGCCATTGTTTTTTAATCCACTGAGATCCCGTGAGTTCAGTAACCACGCACAGCTCTGGCTGAAAAGCCAGCCTAGGAGGAAGAAGAGCTCCAAGCACTGAGGGAAACCCAAATCCTCGAAGTTTAGGAGTGGCAAGCCCACAGCTGCGAGAACAGTCTGGAAAACCTCTTCCCTCTCCGGAACGCGCTGGAAGGACGGCGGCGGGCGTGGTGAACCCCCTAATCCTGGAAGTTTGGGAACGGCTGCGAGAAGAGTCTGGAAAACCTCTTCCCTTGCCGGAACGCGGGAGAACCGGGAGCCTCGGCGCAGCGGGCCGGGGAGGGAGGGCTCGCAGCATCCCCCGTTACGCGCGGCGCGGAGCCGCGGCGGCGGCGCGGGCCAGCGCGGGGCTCATGAGGTTCTCGGTGATGTAGGCCACGAGCAGGCAGATGAAGACGAGCATCACGCAGATGGATCCCCCCACGGCCGTCATGGCCACGACGATGTCCCGCATGGCCGCGGGCTCCACGCGGAACTCCACGCACTGCGCGGGCGGCGCGGGGCGCGGCGGGGCGTAGCGCGGGCGCAGGCACAGGCGGTACCGCACGCTGCCGTGCGCCTCGGGCAGCAGGTAGTCGCGACATGCGGCGCCCAGCTCCACGCTGTCGCAGGGGAAGCGCGTGTAGGTGCCGTCCCAGGAGCAGTTGAGCGCGAAGCCGCGCAGGGCGGCGGCGGCGGGCGGGCGAGGCGGCCCCCAGTGCCGCAGCCCCCACTGCAGCAGCACGCTGCCGTTCCGCAGCACGTTGGCCACCAGCGCGCCGCCCGCGGAGCGGTGGGCGCGGCACCCGCGGGCCGCGCACTGGAAGCCGCGGGCCGGCGGGCGGAAGCACAGCCGCGCCCCCTCCGCGCCATCCGCGCCCACCTTGTAGGGGCACCACGGCTCGTCGGGCTCAGGGTCGCGCTCGGGGTCGCGCTCGGCCCCCCGCGCCCCCAGGCAGAGCAGGGCGAGCAGCAGGCTGGGCATGCCGGGCATGCCGGCGGCCGCCGCATGGAGCCCGGGCCGCGGAGCGGGGCGGACGCGGCGCGTTATAAGCGCGGGCTCCCGCAGCCGCTGCGGGGCCGCCAATGGAGAGGCGGCGCCGCCGTTAACTCTCGCTGGGCTGCGGAGCACCCGCCGCGCCGCCTCTGACCGCCCGGGCGCGGGGCTGCGGGGCTGGACACCGCCCCCGGCACCGCTCCGCACCCCCGCGGGGCCGCAGCCCCCCGGCTCGGGGTGCCCCGAGGGATGAGACCCCCCGTCAGGGCCGGCGCGGGGGATGCTCGGCCGCCGCCCTCCCTCCCCCGGGCTCTGCGGGCTCTGCTGCGGCCGCTGCCGCTGCCCGGGGCTGCGTCCCCGAGGGGCCGGGGAGCGCGGCTCCAAGCGCTGCTCGGTCCTGCCTTTTCCGAGTTGCACATTTCGTTCCACATCAAAAAATATGTAGGTTTTGTTTGTTGGCTTCCTCGGGGGGGGGGGGGGGGCGGGTTGCCTTTTGTGTGTGCGTGTGTTTTTATCAGGTTTTATATAGGATCCTCTTTCAGTTTTTATAGCAGAACATAAGCATTTGTCGATATCTAGCTCTCAAAAATGCAATAATTATCACCGTTTCATGGCTGAACCCCCCCTGAAATGTGCCCGTGGATGGTCGGGAGGTGCCTCTGCCTCCCCAGGGGCTCCCACCAAGGAGGGATGCAGATCCACGGTAGGGCTGTGGAAGTGGCAGAGCTCCTCTCCAGCTGATGCAAAGCTTGCTCAAAGAAACGGAGATTACACAGACTTTTTTTTTTTTTTTTTTTAATGGTTATACCTTCTAATCCAGGCTGCTTTAACCTCTTGGCACTGGCAATTTAAATAAATTCGGCACGGATGTAATACAGAAACATCAGGACATCAGCTGAGAGCAGTGATAACGCTCTGGGTCTTAGTGCACCATGGGAGAGCGAAGGAAAAAGGATACTCCTCTTCCTCCTGTCTTCTGCCAAATGCCATTTCCTCTCTCTGCAGCAGGACCAAACCCAATCCATCCCTTGGATCTGGAGCCAGCAAGCTGATTGTGCAGCACAGCAGGAGACAGCAGTGCTCCATCCCAGCATTACACCGTAATTAATGCTCTCAGAACGACCTTGAATGATGTACACGAGTGTATAGGCTTGTCTAAATATGGAAACCAAA
The DNA here is from genome assembly GCF_025592945.1 of Manacus candei. Taxonomy (NCBI): domain Eukaryota; kingdom Metazoa; phylum Chordata; class Aves; order Passeriformes; family Pipridae; genus Manacus; species Manacus candei. The sequence goes on from NW_026138070.1 coordinate 6,173,903, forward strand.
GCATTCTAATGAAACACTGATAAAAAATACAGATTTAAGCAGTGTTGGAAGAGCCTTTCAACAGTTAAATTGATAAAAGTTCCTTTAAGTCCTGTCTTTTCCAGGGGAAAAAAGTGGCATTTCTTTTTGTTTGTATCTTGATCAGGTTTTACATAGGGTCCTGTTCTAGACTGCATAGCAAAATGTAAGCATTTGTCTATATTTAACTTGTAAAACAGAATAATTATCATATTGCATGGTTAAAACTCTCAGAAATGTGCCTAAACACATCGTTGTAGCTCTTCACTGTGTTACCTGTTTGGAAACACGAGATCTGCAGATTGACTGTAAGTCAAAAATATAACAAAAACAATGTTCCAAAGCCTATTTTTATTTCACAGCCTAAGCAAAAAACCAGACCCCAGTCACACACCTTGCACTTCATGGAAGGTGTTACTTTGCACAAGAAGTGTTATTTGTAGCAAGGTGGAACTTGTTTAAATAGTTTCATTTTCTGATGCACTGAACAACAAGGTAACTCAAGGATCTGGACATCAGGACCCCCTTTCCTCTCTGGCCTTTTAAAATATATAGTCCTTAATGAACTCTTTAATTTAACAATACCAAGTATTATAAGTTATTTCCACATCTAGTTTTTATCCAAATTTAATGGGGGTGCCTGCTAGCCTTTAAAAAGTTGTTAGAAATCTCTTTTAATACCAAGAGCTATCAATCAAAAAATAGGATCAGCACAGAAAAGGATGCTGAAGTCGTAGTTGTGGCTGCTCTCCTTGGAAAACACTGTTATCAGAGCAATAGGAGGTGCTGTGCTGCTGAAGGCACTTCTTGGTGGCTGAGGCAAACTCACCTGTGGAATCCCAGCTGGATGCACAACTGAGGATCTGAAAGCCCTTCCAGAGAAACGTAAGGGTGTTCAGGAAATGGCTGGAGCCAAACCAAGCAAGTTTTGCCTTCTTCAACTTTGTGCACTTCTCCCAACTACCACGGAGAGCAGATCGCCCTCCAGAGCTGTCACCATTTCCATGAGCAGGGAAGGGATCTGGCACCAGCCTCTGAGGGGGCTTATGAGGGTGCTTTGCAATTCACTTTGAGTTGTGGTGAGACATCCAACAGTCTGGCATGTGGTACAGGGAAGGAAAATAGCTGGCACAGCAATGGAAACCCTGAACGCATCAAAAAATTTGTACCAGCGCTACAGGTTAACTACACCTTGTACCCCGTGTCCTGCACTGTGCTCTGAGCATAAAACAATTGTCTATGCAGGAGCCAAGCAAACCCACATGCTTTGGCTTGGTCAGTCTGCCTGTGCTGGCTTCATACGAACCTTTTGTCTCATTGTTTGTTCTCTTAGTAACCCAGCTGTTTCCCAAGCCCTTCTTCTGTGCCCTAAATAAAACTCAGCCTGGACTTCTCATGTCATCACTTCGAGAGTTCACTGCTCAGGCAAAACACCAGGATTTGCTGTAAGCAGTGAACCCCCAGAAGCACGTCAAAACCAGCAGCATCCCAGCCTGCTTTGTAGGCCAGACTCAGCTTTGACAGACCCAGCACCACGGGGTTTCAGCTTTTCTGGTTCTCCTTCACTGGGTTTATTGTCTCCTGTTAGAAGAAACAGTGAACTGGTATGAAAATGGGGGCAACTTGCTGTAGGCCAGGCAAGGAAGCACCAACCAGCCACAGCTCACAATTTATGCAACGCTCTTGCTAATTTTAGTCTTGGATACGGCCAGGGCAGAAAATCTCCAGAGCAGAGATGCTCAGCTCTCAGCTAAGGGCAGCATATGACATATGGTTGCTAAAGCATCCTCCTAGCAGGGAGCTTTACATTCAGGCCTGAGTTGCTGCAGTTCCCTCCAAGTCATAACTTCGAGGATTACTCATCCTAGACATGCAAACGCAGAGAATCTGCCTCCTAATCCAGAGAGCTCCTGCAGTCTGAATCAGTGTGCAGCCTCTCCCCCACTGGGCTTCTATTTCCAGTGCTTGATTCACTTCCAGCAGGGGCTGAACTTACATGCTCTGACAGTCACAGGCCACGGGGAGCATGCGAGAGGAGCGAATGAGCTGCAGCGGGCACAGAGCTGCACTAAATACCTCGCCGGGGCAGCCTGGGCACGAAGGTTTGGCACCCAGGCCACGGTCTGTGTGGTCATGGATCCTGCACTGAGCTGTGAAACAATGACATCTCGGCGGCCCAGCTGAGAACTGGAGGTATTTCTGGTCAGGATGCTCTGAACCAGCAACTGCAAGTCCAGCTAATCTGTTCTGAATGTGCTATTTATAGCAGGCACTGGGGGCCCAGCAGTGTTGCATCATACAGCAGGGCTGGCATAGAAAGAACCAAGACAGCATTAACCATTTCAAGGCATTTTGGATGCCTTAAATGCCCCTGTAGCTTTGCAGTGAGCTCCTCAGTGGGCTCAGTAGGCACTTGGCTAATAGATCATTTCCTAGAGTCCCTGGAGCTGCCACTGACTGTTCTTCTGCCTCTGGCACCTTTGCTTATTCTGACCACTCCACTCTACCCCAGAGCTGGACTTGCACAGCTGATCATGCTGCTAGGAAACACAAGCAGAATAAAAATTGAAGAACCAAAAAGACCTATGAAGTGCAAATTTCAAGCTCCATTACAACCAGTGGAAGAAAAAAAAAATCAATACTGTCAGAATGAAAAAGACTGAGCTTATTGGGAAATAAATACTGTTTTCCCAAGTGTCTAAAAGTGCTTACCAAATGTGCCCCAAACAAGGGATTAAAAAAAGCTTAACTAATCCAAATGGAGAACAAAGATCTCTCCTCTGATCTTTTACCAGGTGACCACACTCAAACCATTCGTTTGGTGAGTCCCAGGGTCCAGGACTTCCGAGTGGGGATGAGGAAGCAGGAGACAGCTCAGACACGTGGTTCTTACACAAGGCAGGGAATGTGACAGCTCTGCCCTGGTAGGATGACTAAAACAGGTCCTGGGTGATTAAGCCCACTCTCCTTTCAGCTGCCTCCTTAAATCCCGGGGACTCCAGCCGACTCATTCCTTCTTTCTACCTGAGGTCATGAAGGAGTCTTTTGGAGATCAAGTAAAGCACCACAGGCTTCAATCTACTGCATCAACAGAACACTAGAAATACCCAACTTGCTGATTAAAACCTGTCTAGAAGATGCAAAATTGATCTTAGCTCCCTGTCAAGTGTTGGGAGACTGGAAAGGAGCTGAACAGGATGGAATTGCATTAGTTGGGCTGCAAATATTCCTTCTTTCCCATTTCTTTGCATGGCAGTCCCTGGCACCATCACAGAAGAGCCTGTCTTAGTGCAGGCCAGCCCACACCTCCGGGAACCCAGGGAGTAGCAGCTCTGCCAGGCCAAGATGCACAGCATTAGATGGGGAGGCTCCAAGCCCAGCAGGACAGTCATGGCTCAAATCCAAGGAAAGGAGAACTCCACAGGGTTCTCCTCTGGGTCACTGGGAGGTCTCTGCACCAGGAAGAGGATCCAACTGTTCACACACACACACAGGCACACACACTGCTGGCACACAATCACGTCTGTGGGAGCTCAGGGTTGGTTATCATCCCTGCACTGCTCCACACAAAGAGCAGGATAATATCCTCTGACTCCCTTCCCACCTTACTCTGAGGGGAGCAAAAAGGCTGTGTTAAAGAAACACCACTGAGCAAAATGTTTTACGAAGAGAGATTCCTTTGTATTAGCAATCAGTTGAGTAAGTCCAGGGACCGGTTCAGGCACCCCTCTGCTGCCCAGGGGGGTAAAATACCCCCAAAAACCAACAAAAAAACCCCTCTCCAGCTGTGGAGGGGATATGGAAAACAAGAAGGTGAAGAACACAGTAAATCAAAAAGTGCTTCTAAGAAAAGCAGCAGGATAAAATCGTTCCTACAGTCTGGGAGCACTTCCATGCCATCGACCGGAGAGCCAATGGCCCCCCCCAGAGATGTAATGCACGTCTGCAAGGCCCCTGCTCAGGGCCTGCAAGAGTTACCTCCTCCTGCCTTTGTTCTGTGCAGTGTTTAATACAGGAGCCAGTTCCCAGGAGGAGTTCCCATCCCCTCATTCCGAGAGTATCCCGTTTTCCTTCAGCATCTCTCAGTAGTAGTCGTCCTTCTTGCCACCAGCTCCCTGCAGGCCCACACGGTCCTTCCGCTCTTGGACAAGCTCCAGGTCATCGTTGTCATCCACCTCACCTCCATGATCCTCCTGGGTGCAGAGGGAACAGCCAGGAGGGAAAAATCAGCAAGGCCTGGAAAAAGAGACCCCGACTGGCAGCACACTGTGCTGCTTCCCAGTACAGCTGTGCTACCACGCCAGCCCAGCTCAGAAACTTGGGAAAACAGGGAAGAATCCGCCTCTGCCAGGTGTGATTGGCAAGTCACTTAGCCAAGACAGAGGTGTTGCCATGATCAGCCTGTTTGTTTTAAGCACATTGAATGTCCTGGCATTCCAATGCAACTTTAACATCTCAGCCTGCTGCCACTGTAGAAGATGATACTCTACATCCACCACGTGGAAAACGGTGTCCCAAATCCCACCCGTGATAGGCAGCAGCCAGCACAGCCTCCAGGGACACTGTTAGGTCCAACTATCCAGTGTAGAGCCTACAAGAGGCCTGGATACACACAGGAAAAGGAAACCTCCTGACACCAACTCTGCTCTGCCCACCCCTCATTTCCCCACTCTCTTCATTCCCAGCAGGCAGCCCAAGCCCTCAATTCCTCAGCAATCATGTTGAAACTGCAGGAAAAAAATCCCACAGCAACCATTCACAAAGGGCAAGGAGAGGATGAATGAGGCTGGAAGAGGACCCCTCATTTCTATCTACATGAGTCAGAAGCCTTCTGGGTGATCTTCTCCAGCTCATGCTTGGAGAAACCCAGGGATCTTGCCCAGTAGCACTGGCACAGCCTGTAATTCCCCCCAGCTCCTGTTTGGGAAGCATCCCACAGCCCAGCTGTTGCAGATGGATGCAGATGGAAATGAGGAGGGGAGACAGAACATAGAGGGTACTCTGAACCCCTGAAAAACGGAGCAGAGGTAGGTGGGCCCCAGGGTTGTTCTGGAGACCCACCTCACTGGGCAGGCAGAAGCAAACCTGAAGCCAGTGCTCACATCTGGCTCCCTAAAAGCTGAGTCCTCCCCAGCTCCTGGCTCCCAACACTCCCAGGTAACAACCACACCAGAGAGGGAAAGGGGGAGAACCTTGGTGTCGTACAATTTCTTGCTCCTGATCTTCTTGATAGTCATCCATTGGGTCTTCCCTGGGCTTGGCAGGTCTGCCAGCATCCTGCAAAATACAGACACTGTTGAGAGTGCCCCAGCCTGCTCCCATTCCCTGCCAGGGACACAGCTCGCTGGCATTGGAGCCCCAGGTCTGGAAGACTGAGCTGCACCAGGAATCAGGGGGAGCAAAGAGACAGTCAGGCAACACAAACTCCATGTGCTTCCTCCATCCAATCTCTCTTCCCAGCTCCTTCCACTGTGGAGAGAGGTTTCTCCTGCAGCAGGAGGGTCCCAGGGCCGTTGCCTCAAGTCCCAGGACTGCAGGGAATCTGTGAGTTATTTAGGGAACACAGCACAACCCCATCTGAGAGCCAGGTATTGATGTCACTAATTCTTTCCACATTTACACTAATCTCAAGGAGGTGTTACTCTCTCGGTGCCAGCATCTCTCTCTTGTTTGATTTCATTGGCCTGGAGGTCTTTTTTTTTTTTTCTTAATCTCACTATTAATCACGATTTTAAAGCCTGACAGATAAAACACTCCTTTTTAAAACAAGCAACACTCAGCTGCTTGTCAAAACAAGCCGAGTCTGGCTTCAGGCAGCGAGAAACACTTTGGAAAGTAAATGGATTCCATCTGCAAGGAGGCAAACAAGGAGGCAGAGCTCCCTTGTGTTGTCACTGCTGCCAGGAGCCCGAAACAGGCAGGGCTGCATCGACCAGAAAAGCAGACTCATATTATTGTCTCTGGCTTTGGTCTTGAGTGCATGAAAAGCCACAGCCCCTGTGCAGGAGCAGTTGTGAGTGAGCCATCCCCTATTCCACGTCTCTCCAGCCATGCAGGTGTTGCAAATGCCAGGGGTGACTTCAACAGGCAGAGAGGACAGAGCCAGAACAAGCTCTGGGACTGACCAGCCTGCCAGTTCTCACTCAGAAAGAGGTTTCTCCTGCCTGCCACGTCCTGGCAGTGGGATTATGGATCCATCCAGGAACGTGATGTTTTCCTTTGAGTCCTTAAGCCCTCTGCCTCCCCCCATCCACAGCTGGGGGTCCCCCCTGGCCCTGCTGGTTGCCCTCATGTCAGTCACCTTCAGTGGCTTCTCCTTTGACTCTTCTTTCACACTGGGCTCCTTGAACTTCTCCAAACCTCCCACCTTCTCTTCGAAGTCGGGTCTCTCCAGCTCAGCTTCCTCAAACTCATCCTCGCCTTGGTTATTTGGATCCTGGGCAGGATCTGCAGCATCATCTGGCATCTGGACAAGAAAAGCCTCCTGTGAGTACCTGGCAGGATGTCTCCTCAGGAGGCAGAAGGCTTGATGCCTTCCCAGCAAGCAGAGTGCTGGCTTGCAGCACTTAGTCATGCCTCCCCAAGCCTGGTAGTGTTTGTAAAAACAAAAATCCCAGCCTTTGTTATCCCTCTGAATCCCTCCAGATCCTGGGTGTTTGGAGTTCCACATTATAGAAACTTCTGGGTAATTATTGACTTATTGGACTCTCATTCCAAGCTGGAATTGCATCCAGATGACAAGTGGCACCACTACTTTCCAAGGCCAGGTGGGATGGGGCCCTGAGCAACCTGGTCTACTGGAAGGTGTCCCTGCCCACAGCAGAGGGTTGGAATGAGATGATCTTTTAAGGTCCCTTCCAACCCAAAGCACCCTGTGATTTTATCATTCTACCATTCCTTACCATTGGCTCCTGGACAACAGTCTCTTTCTGGGGGTGCAAGATCTCCTCCCTCTCAATCACTCCTGCATCTGCAAGGAAGAGGCACAGTCAGTGGTGTCTCAGACTCAGTGTCACCAGTGTCTTAACTTTGTGCCAAGCAGGGATTTGAGGCAGCCAACGCTCTGTGTTTGCAGAGAAATGCTCCTCTAATGCCATGAGGGAAACCATACCCATTTCCAGCTCTTCCTCATCCATCCTCTCCTTCTCTCCTCCCTGCTCAGCTCTGTGATGCTCTTCCCCTCTCCCCTGGCTGGGGGCCTGGGAGCTGCCCCTCTGCACCTCCTGCCCAGGCTGGGGCTCAAACTGGAGGTTCTTTGGGTAACCACGTGCTTGTTCTTCATCCATCTGGGCATTCACCTTGTTCACTATGTCTTTCCAGCTGCAAAGAGGGTATGGAACAGAACATGAACCCCCTGCCTCAGTGCACCAGGAGATATTTCATAAAGCTGTTTCACAATGGCAAGCAGAGAAAAAAAAAAATACTCCAACACACGCAGAATTTTGTCCTAATTTAACCTTTTGACAAAACTGGCAGATTGTATTAATTGCTGTGATATCTGCTTGAAAGAGGACATTTAATATGCCACATAGTACAAAAGCAGTTATGCTTTATAAACACAATTTATTGTGAGCTCTCTTACTATTATTCATATGATACAATAACATCTACATGGCAACGAACTCCAGTTCTAAACAGATTCTTACTCATGCCTCACACATACCCAAATAAACAAATCTGAGGGTTTAGAAAACATCAAAACCATAAGTGGTCTTTATTGTTCCAACTTAATTGAAAATGAAGATGCTGCTGAAGTAAAACTGTAGAATTTTGGCTACAGGGAGAAAAAAAAACCCTTTCAAAATAAAGAGGAAAACTGCAATACAAAGCTTTGCAACTGGGATGGATATTTTAACCAACACCTGTTTATAAAACTCTTGCATAGGATGCATCTGCCCCTGTGCAAACCCAAATAGTGAAAATGTTCCATTTCCACTGCATGGAAAGCAGTTTGAGGTCAAAGCAAAAAGATGGAATATTTTCATATTAATTTGAGTGAACCCCTGGGAAAGCCCAGAAGGCAGGGCTGTCTCAGAAGGAATGATTTCTTACCAAATATCCAAATATCCTTCCTCAGGGACAGCTTCAGAAGCAAAGAAGGGTAGAGGAAGGAAGTCCCAGTAACAGGGACTCTGAAACATGACTGAACAAACCCTTTTAACCTGGGTGAGTTACAGCAGTCCCAAGCAGAACGACTGCCCGGTTTAGCCTGTCCTCTGCATGAGATTTAAAAGTCTGCTTAAGGATATTTCTGTGTTTAAAAGCTGAGAAAGGACAAGTGGCCTTGGCTTTAGCAGCTTTTTAAGCCAGCACACAAAACTTTCAGTAAGTAAAATCCTAACCCAGCCCTCAGCTCAGATTCCCCCCCTTATAAAACCATCAAAATGCAAACTGCCCCTCCAGGGCTCACGTGGAACCTCAGCCACCCAAGGCAGCAGTTCCTGGCCTTGGATCCATGGGCTCTTTGTGCTGTCCTGAGGTCCCTTATTGCTCTTGGCATGGACAAGGTTGGGTTATGTGCTCCTTATCACAGATCTCCCACAGTGCAAACAACAGCCTCCAGCTGCTCCTTAATTCCTTGATGATAGATCCAGGAAAAGCAAAGCACACCAAACATGCCAGGACCTCTGTCCTCACCGAAAAAGCACTTGCCAAACAAGTCAGTGTTTGCATTTTCAGTCTCACAGAGTGATGGTGACCTGGCTGGGCTCTGCATGGCTGAAAAAAGGCCATTGTGCCACCACCACCTCACCCTCAGTGACACCCACACAAGTCCCTCCCTGAATGAGCAGAACATCCCCTGGGCACAACTCCTGTGCCTGTCACAGCAGCCTGGGGAGGACACTGCCATTTGAAGGAGGAAGAAAAGCACAATCCCTGCCCTGGGAAGGTTACAGGTTAAGTGAACAAACAAAAAAATAGAAGAGCAGAAAGGGTCAGGCTGAATCCAGAATGAAATCCAGAAGCTTCCTCTACAGATAAAACAGACATGAAATCCTGTTTGCTCCGGTAAGCTGAACAGATAGGACCTGGACACAGACAGGAGATTAATAAGTTAAAGGAGGAAGCACTATTTTCAGAGTCCCTTTTTGGGTTATGGCCAGACTTTGATGAATTGCAGCTGCAGAGAGACATTTTTTTCCTTTTGCAAAACAAACCAGTCTCCTGCAAGTGCTGCTGAGACAGTGAACAGTCTCCCCTGTGCCTTACAGCACCCAGTACAACAGGATCCTGACCAGACAACACCAGTAACACCCCAAGGAAAGGTTGTTTCTTCAGCCACCTTCCAGGTAGACCCACAATAAACACGAGCAGAGAGAGACCAGGGGTGCCCCTGTTTGGAACCTTCAGCCTAAACTTTGAGAGCAGAAGGGAGTTGTGTGTCACCAACCTTTGCATTTGCCCCTGTCTGTTCCCTGGGGAGAGGTGATTGTCTGGAACTGGAGGTTTTCCTGCTGCAGAGGGCTGTCTGGGACCAGGCAGGGCCAGCCCAGGAGCCTGGCTTTCCTCGTGGCTCCTCACCTGGATGCGCATCACCATCTTCACGTCCTGGAGAGGAGACAACTTGGGGTGTGCACGAGAGCCTAATCCACATACCTAAACCACATACCCCCAGATCTTGCATTTGGGCAGGTTTATGGGCCAGAAAATCCCTTATCGGAGAAAAAAGGTTCAGAAGTGCTCCAGAACAAACCTACAGCCCTGTCCAGCCTGCAGTAGAACAGGTTCTTCTCCTTCCAAGACAAAAGGAAATAATTTAGGTCCTGTTTGAGCCGGGCCTCTCTCAGGTAGGTGAATCTCCAAGGAAAGAGGAACAAAACCACCTCCAAACCCCCCCCCCCACATCCTTATAATAGTTACTGTAATTATAGTCTAGCCACACTGCAATTTATTGTCTTTTTTTTAGATATTTACTGTCCAGAACTCACTCTCAATCAGCCCAGGGGGCGGGGGGGGGGGCCTGATTTTATGATTTACTCTTTGCAGCTCTGGCAGAAGAACCCCATCCCACTCCCCTGAACCTGGTGGCGAAACCACAAGTGCACAGGAGTCTGAAAGCACCCCAGGGCTGTGAGGTTCACACACACACACAGAGCACTGCAGCTCTCTGAGTCCTGAGCTTCCCAAGCAAAGCCCCAGGAACGTACGGGGTTCCCGTTTGGGAGGCTGTTCATGGTCCGGGTGAACCTCACCACGTGCCCGTCCCCACGGCGCGCTGGCCAGGCTGGCACAGCCTCTGGCAGCGAGTTGGCATCCTGGGGTGGGGTGGGGTGGCTCAAGGGCACGTTTGGCTGTGGCCTCGGGCCGTCCTTGCTGTAGGAGTTCTGTCCCTGCAGCATCGGGACTTCGGCCGGCCTCTGGAACCCGGAGACCGGGGATGCCAGAGGGACCCCGTTCTCTGGATTGACTGGAAAACCCTGCAAGGAGGAAAGGACAATGTCAAACTCTGAGCTGGAGGGAGCTGGGCTTGTTCCCCGTGCTGGAAACCCACAGGAGCCCTGCAGAACACTCCTAGCAGGGTTTTCCTGGGAATACCACACCTTCTGCCTCCCCAGCTGCAGCTGGCTGTGGGCTGGCACCATGGGCTGCTGCCCCTTCCCAGCTCCTCCTTCTCCTCCTCTGAAGCCTGGCATCTTCTGTAGAGCTTCCTTGAGCTGCCTGAACTCTTCCATCTGGGCCTGAGGGGGTGAGAAGGACAGGGAGAAACCTCCCACAGTAACAGGGTTAAGCACCTCCTTGCTGGGAGCAGCCGCCCTTTGTAGCCGTTTGTCTGGCACAGATGGACTCTAAAGAGATGTGTTTTATACATGGGAAAGGCTGGAGAAAACACACAACCATAAATGACAAGCTTGTTTTCAGCTTTCCCTCCAGATTTCATGGATATTCTGTATTTCCCCTTTGCCAGTCTTGCATCTTATTGGACACTTTTACCCTGGAAAGTGCTGAGCTGTGACACTGGTCCTTTTCCTGATGCTGTTCAGTGCATGAGCCATTGCTGTAACTCCTGCCTTGGCACAAGAATTGTACCCTGGGTCTTAGTTGTGCCTCCCTCTCCTCCTGTGCCTCACACTCACATACCCCCAGGTCAACTTATTTCCTTCCAGTTGCAGCATTTCTCCCTGGATGTGCTCATCTCAGCAGGGCTGGCAATAATTGGAATAATCCGACTTGACAACCCAATTTACTTTGCAAGACAAATGAAAAATCAATTCTCCTGGACTGGTAAGCAAATGCAACACACTTTTTCTCTCTCTCCTGAAGCTTATTTCTTTCAGCTCCAACCCTGAAAAGTAGGGCTTAAAAAAGCCACTCAGGAAAAGCTCCCCACTTCCACCCTGGTTATTTATAGGAAAGTGAGGGGGGAGAGCTTTTCATGTGCTTGCCAGGGTACCTGGAAATGGACCAAATTAGGGACAGGGCTGAGTAGGAAAGCTCCCAAGCAGCAAGGAAAGTTTAGCAGGAAATTAATTCCTGAGCAGGCTCTGTTGATTTCAGTTCCTCCCCCTGAAATCTGACCTTAAAATTAACATTTAAAACAACAAAACAAACCCCGACAAAACCACCCAGCGCAGCTAACATAAAAGGAATGAGGAGAAGGCAGCCAAGAGCAGTTCATGGGATATGAACTTGCAGGATGCTGCTCCCAGTCAGAACAACCCGGATGGATGCAAAGCTTGTGCCCACCCAAAGCCTGTTAAGGGGGTCAGCAAACCAGGCAAGGCCCCTCTGCGCTGCTCTTTCTCTCTGCAATTAATTTAATAGGCATAAACAAAGACAATCCACCATCATTTGGAAGTGCTTGAGATGTGTGGAGGTGACAGGAGGCGTTCCAGGGTTGGGAATATGCTGGTTCACACTGCCTTGAACCCCAGGGACTTGTGCAGCACTACCTGGGTTTTCAGCTGCTGGGACAGACTCCAGGGTGGAAAATTTTACTTGTATGGATCTACATTGCCAACACCTGTCAGCAGTGGAACACAGCTGATAAGAGTTAGCAATTAGAGAATATTTGATGTGCATGCAGAGCCCAGTGTCCCACAAACAGCCCCTGGTGGGTTACCTGGGCATTAAGGAGCTGGGAATGAACCTCCTGGTGGGCCTTCCGAAGGAGCTTGCTCTCCTCCCTGAGTTTAAACACTGTATCTGCAGGAGGAGAAGAAATTTGATTGAAAGAGCTATTTTTTGCCAGTGTAGTATCTCCCTTTCTCACGGTAAATTAGCCTGCACCTCACAGATCTCTCCAAGGCCAGGAATTCCAGCCAAGCACGAGCCAGAGATGGACAAACCCGATCCGTCATTCCTTCCAGCACTCCAAGGAACACCCTTCTCTCCAGAGCCTCTGCTAACCACTGCTCTCAGGGTCAGGCTCTCCCCATGCTTGCTTCAAGAGCAAGATATTTGCTTCCTCATTTCTCACCCCCCCCCTTGCAGCTGAAGAGCAGCACTCACTGTCCCTGCCTGTGGTGACTGGAAGGTTAAGAAACGATGACAAGGGAGGTCTCTCAGGTCTCCTGAACCCCCAAGATGTGATAAGGAGCTTCCCTCCTCCTTCAGAGAGAAGCTGCCTCTTGATGGCACGAACAAAATACCCACCACAGAAAGCAATCATGGCACAGCTCTGCCCTCAGGCGTGGCTATTCCTGGGATTTTAAACAACATTGTGCCCTGCAGCCCCCCGGGGTTGAGCTTTTTCAAGCTCTTTGCACGCTCCTGAGTACTTCAGGGACATCAGGGACAAGACACGCCGTGTACTGATGTTTCACTGCCTTGGACATAATCCTGCACCCTCCACTGTGAAACAAAGACTGTGTCCAAAAATGTCAGCCCTGTTTCGGTTCCTGAGTCTCTCTTAAATCATCACCAGAGCATCATGCACTGGGATTTCTCTGCAAACACAGCTGCACCTGCCACCATGGACTGGGAAGGGATTCAGCCCTTTGTTGTGGGCTGAGTTGCACACAAGGTTTCAGCTCACTATTAGAGATATTTCTGATTACAGTGGCATATCTTTTCTTTGTAATGCTCAGCCCTTGGACAGGACATTCTCCCACTGAGATTGGGTGTTGTGCTCCCGCCTTGCAGTGAAGGTTGACATCAAAGTGGGAACAGAAGGCTCTGTCTTTCCTGCAGCCAGAAGGAAATATGGAATCGTGTCCTGTGGGTCTCCAGCTTTACCTGTTACCTTGTGTTTGCAGGCAGCTGGTGCAGGCCAGGTGACAGCAAGCACAGATGCTGCTGCCAAGACCTCTGACCATGACAGACAGTCCCCCAGAAGAGCCTCCGAAAGAGCCAATTAGCAAAAATCCCTCCATTTCACTCTGGCAGCCCTGAGCAGTGGGGGCCGAGTATTTCAGGAACAGAGACAATCAAATATTTAGGTTTCGCTTATTTATCCTCAGTTTCCTTCCTTCTAACCCTGGAGTGCTCAGATACTCCGGTGGGCTTTGTTGACCAGAGGAAAAAATAAACAAACAAGACATCATCAGATTTCCCTCTTCCAGACCTGTAAGAACAGATGCAAACCTTAAAAGCCCCACGATGTAGTTAAACAGCAGACTAAATAGAAACCACTCTTTGGGAATTAAAGGGATCAGCATTGCCTACGATACTCGCACCATTAAAGGCATTTTATAGATCCACAACACTAATTGCAAGAAGTGTGTTTGATTTGCTCCCAGGCTCAAATGCCAGGTTTTGCAGGTTGTTCCTGCACCACCCAGGGCAGGACAACACTCCAGCCAAGGTCCAGGAGGGCCAAGGTGCTGCACACTGTCACACAGGGACGTCCCTGGGGTGTTCACAGACCCTTTTGGGAACCTGCAGAGGAAACCTCTGCCCTGCCCTGAGCTCAGCCCTTCAGCCTGGTGTTCCCCCAGCCCTCTCACCCTGCAGGCTGGTGACCTCGCTGTCCTTCTCCTGCTGCAGCTGGGCGTATTTCTGGCTGTGGCTCTCCAGTGCCTTGCGGTGTTCCAGCTTCAGGCTGTTGTGCTGCACCTGCAGGTCAAGCAGCTGCTTCTTGACATCGTCGTGCTGGTTCTGGGTACGAGAGGAGTGACAGAGTCAGCACAGGGAGAGGAGTGATTCAGCTGCTGCCAAGTGCTCCCTGAGTGCCCCTGTTTAACAAGTTGCCTGGGGAGGCAGGAGATGTTTGTTCCCAGAAATCCCAGGCACAGTCAGGTATTCCCTGTGTCCGGTGGTTCAGGGGGGATGTGAAATGCCAGCTAAACTCCACCTCGGGAAGCGGATTGAGAAGTCTCCTTGGAAGCCACTAAACTGGAAGTGGAATGTTATGGCAGGTTCACTCCTGCCTGGAAGAGGTGGAGGCTCTGGGACACAGGAACTACTCCTGCTCCTTCCCAGCCTCCCTGCACACCCTGCCCTGAGAGCACACGGGCTGTGGCATTTGCTGACATCAGACCAAATCCCTGTCGAATCCCTCGAAAATCCAAGGTCCTTTCCAGAATCTCAACATGCTGAAGGACTTTACCTGCAAGGATAGTTCCCATGGAGCAGGGAGAGCCTGTGCAAGGACACCACATCCTCTGACAGGGACCAGAGAGAGCCCCCATTCCCCTCAGTAACATGGGGCTCACAGGATAACAAGGATAACAAGGAATTCCAGGATAACAAGACTCTCCCAAGACCACAGACTATTTCAAGCAGGCCAAGAATTCAGCAGATAGAGGTGGGCTGAAAAGCTGTTCCCTTCTCCCCTCCCCTCTTGCAGGGCCCAAGAACAAAACATGCAGAAATATCCTTTTGCTGGGACCCGATGAACCAGAATTCACCTCTTTTTTTTTTTTTTTCTGTTCCCATGGTAACCCTGAGAGATTCCTTCCACATTCAGTTTGTCAACACCAATTATGTATGCAGATTGACTGGCTCTCAGGTGAACCCTGGCCCTGCCACACCACCACCCCCCCCTCAGGAGTCCAGGCAGTCATTTCAATCAGCCTTCCTGGGAAAAAAAAAAATAAATCTTTTCTCTTTTTTTTTTTTTTTTTGTTTTCTAAAAACCCCAAACCTCTAAATGCTATTGATGATTGCATTTATCCCCAGGAAAACAAAGTGTCTGTGGCCCAGGCATTCCCCCTGAAGCAATTATCCTCCACTAAAAGAGATATAGCCGTGCTCCAAAAATACACGTGATGCAGAGGAGAAGGCTGTTGGTGCAGAGGGGTCCCAGAGCCAGGATAAAGAAGAGACACAAGGATGTCAGGTTAATCAGATCACAAGATCTAGAGGGGGAAATAAAGAGCACAGAAGATTCCTGCTTTGATTTTCACAGGCATTAGGCACTTGCAGTTCTCATCAGAGCCCCTGGCAGAAAGCTCTGCAGAGGAACCACTTCCTCAAAATCATTTTGATACTAAACACATCAGAAACCACCAACAGTAGCAAGTGAAGATTGATTTGAACAAGAAACTCTTAAGAAATTCAAGGAATTTTAAGTCCTCATCACCTCAGGTCAATTAATTCCTAACCCATATTCTGCCTGGAAGGTGATGTGCATAATGTGTGTCCCCAGACTGCTCCCAGGCAGGAAGAAGGGAGGGAATGTTCATCCTCTGACAGCAGCAGGAAGCTGGAGAGGGAGATGAGTGCCTTGCCCAAGGTCACAGGCACCTGAGGCTGCCTCCTCGTTAAGCACATGGAGCATCCTCCCTCTCAGCTGCTTTCTGAGCCTGGTGGGACCAGTGTGTGCAGACCTGAGGAGGAATCCAAAGATGCCTCTGTGTTATTTGCAGGCAGGAAATCTGGAACACACTAAACTGTTTTTCAGAGAAGCAATTTAATTACCTGTGGGCAGAACATTCCTGACCCAGGCAGTTCCACCAAGGCCAGGTACCCTGAGGAACCCAGGAACCTCTGCTGTCTTCCCACGTGGCTGCAGTGCCATTCCCTCCTCTCCCTCACAGTTCTGCTGTTCTACTCAGCCAAGCAGAAACCACAGGACAGAGCACATGAGTGTTGTGCAGATCATGCCCAGAGGCAGCTGGGCTGAGGGAATACAGGGACCACGTTGTCGTGGCTTTTCTCTGGTGCTCACGCTGCAATACGGGGAAATCTTATCACTCACAAGTCAGATCAGCCTCCAAAAATTGGGAGTTCTTCAGCTCAGCTGCAGGAACTCGGGGCAGCAGGTTTTCTCATCCCACCTTCCCTTTGTTGTTCAGACAACAGGTAGTGCCCAAATGTGTCAGATCTGTGGCACTGAGGTTTCTGGGGAAATGGGCAGGTGAAGGGGGAGAAGAAAAGAACAGTCCCTCAAACCCAGGTATTCCTGCCAGGATTCAAAAGCAGCTCTGTGGACAGCATTGAACAAAGTGGAATCAGTAAGTGGATGCCTTAACCCACAAGCAAAGGAAGGGCACAGCTCGTTGCCAGTTTTCATGTTCCAGCAGTTTCAGGAAGTTCATGTCAAAAATTCCTTTGTTTGAAGCCACCCCCTCCTTGCCTGCCTGCTCCAGTGAATGCCAGGATGCACTCTGCAGAGTGATGGGAGCAAAACGCTTTCATCTCCACTCAAGAGGGAGAAAGGAATTGTGAGACAAAGTCTGGCCCCAGCAGGAATCCAGACAACACAGGCAATGATCACAACTGCTATTTTTGGACCAAGTCAAGGCCCTTGCACCTCGGAGCTGCTGTGCCAGCTCCAGATGTAAATCAGCCAGGGAGGATTCCAGTGCAGGTCAGGAGAAGAGCAGAGGCCAGGGACACCAAAGCCAGATGTGCTGTGGCTTCATGGGACCCTTTGGGACCTGCAGCTTAGCAGAGTTAGTTGCTTCTGTTCAGCATAAGTCCACTTCCTAAGGAACCATATCCTGGCAGCAATTTTCCTCCTGAGGAAGCCAATTCCAGTGGGAAGCATTTTTGCCTGGGCTCCAGTAACAGAAGTGTTGCTCACAGGCTCATAACTAGCAGAAGCTGGGCTAAATGCTGCTTTTTCAGGGTGGGAGGGGGTCAAAATCTCCCACTCTGCAGCCCCAAGGGCTGGTCTGTCTTTCAGCAGCTGTAAATGTAGTTTAAAAAAAAAAAAATAATAGGGTGGTTTTTTTTTTCCCCCCACCCCTCCAATAAAAGGAAGCAAGAGAAAGGGAGCCAGGACGAAATGCTCTCAACTGTCCCCTCGAGAGCAGCAAACCAGAGCATTCTGCTCAGCCTTAGCAGTTGCTATGAGGAGGAATGTTGCTATTGCAAAGCGTTCCCAGAGTCCACAGTGCTGGATCATACCCAAGAGACAGAACTGTACTTCCCTTTTCCCGAGGTTTGAATCCAAAAGCCAGGCAGCTGGAGGTCCAGCTCTGCTCAGGAAATACAACCCAGCGGTGCTAAGGGCTGCTGGAACCCAGCCCTCCTTCTGCAGCCCAGAATTAAATTACCATTTTGCTGCCAAAGCTCCAACTAAAAACCTCTAAAAACCACCACTGCCAGCCCCGGTTGTGTTGCTCTAACAACAGGAAAATTTAACATCAAGATATGCTCCAGGTAGGGCACGTGATAAGCTACAAAATGCTATAAACTGCCCTGCTCTGAGCTTCTCACATGGGCTGGAATATGTTGTATTAGCCCAAAGGGCAAGCTACGATGAATAGACCCATTTTCACACTAAGGGACCCAGAAAGGAGCAGGCTGAACAGCAGAATCCTGTGTGATAAAGTGCACAAAGGCTGCCATTGAATGGAGGTGTAGGTGAAAGCTGTAACCTGATACAGAATAAATAGGAAACTCCCCTGGACCTGAACAGTCAGGAAGGAATGTGGATCAACACAGAGTGGTCTCCTCCCTCCCTGCTGGCACTGACTGCAGGAAGCCCTGGGTCCCTGCTAGGACTCTCCTTCCCAGGAGCATCCTTTAATGTGCAGCAGATGGTCAGTCCACGACCCAACCTCCTCCCTTACCTTCAGGATCTTGTGCTGGGAGCTGAGGGCCCCATATCTGTTCATGGAGTCTTGCTGGGGTAAAAAAAGAAAAAAAAAAAAAAAAAAGAGATTCAACAGTGCCATTAGATCCCAGAAAACCCCAAGGCAGGGAGGAAAACCCACCAGAGCACCTGCCCAGCCACTTGACACACACAGGTGGGGACGGGGACCAGCAGAACGGGCAGGGCTGGAAAAGAACCTTTTCACACCAGCTCATTAACTGCGCTCTTAATTCCCATTCAGAGTAGTTTTTCCCAGCCCTCAGCTCTGTATCTAGGCCAGGCCCAGTGCTGAAGGAGCTGTGCACAGTGAACCCCCCTCCCCGAAGGCTGAGCTCTGCTGGCAGCAGCTGAGGGGGAGGCAGAGAGCAGCAGAGCTGAGCCTGTCGCCTACACACCAAAATTGCACCATTTAACAAAAAATGGATCACTAGGCAATTGAGGGAGCCTAAAGCAAGCTCTGTAACTAGGGTACAGCAGCCAGACTAGGCTCAGCTGGCACAAACCAGCAGTGGAGATGGATTTATGAGTGCCCACAGAGGGATCTGGACCAGTTCAGTGGCTCTGCTCATGCCTCACTAAGGGTCAGGTTCTTCCCCTGTGCCCCCAAGGTTCCACTCTTCACCACAGCACCAACATCTCCTCACAGCAGGGGTGGAAGTCACCACCCCCTGTGCCCAAAGGCTTTGTCCCCAGGGCAGCAGTGGCACCTGAGGGGGCTGCAGCTTGTCCCAGGACATGCTGGGACCCACGTTTGGGGACCTTAAAGCAACGTGGCTGATCCACGAAGCAGCACCGTGGAAGTGCCAACTAACCCCCGTGCAGAGATTCCCACTACAACTCCCAACTCAATTTATATGATAAATACTCAACATGGAATGAAATATCACCAGCAAATGAGCACAGATTAAAAAAAAAAAATCAGATATTCATGGCTGAGTTTTTCTGTAACAGGCTGACATTGACCCACAGATGAAGGGGCTAAAAGCGATTCCCCTTCCCCAGCATCTCATCAGCAGATGCTCTGGGAAAGGAATAAACCCAGCCTTATAACCTAAGTGAATGTGACAGACTGTATCCCAGGGATGCATTTCTTCCCAGCCCTCACTGAAGAGTCCTTTTCCCTGCTGAATGAGAAGTCCACAGGCAAGTGAAAATCATTTGACAATCCCTGGAGATGGAAAACAATGGATATGCTTTTCCCCACACCACATGGTCTTTCTTCCCCGTGTTCCCCGTGGTGTGCCTTGAATTCAGTTTCTCCAGGGCTCTTCTGTGCCATGGAGCAGCAATTCTCCCTTCAGGCTGCAACCAGGAGCTGGGAATCGTCTCTTGGGCTGTCACACACGGGAGAATGGGCAGAGCAGGTCGAGAACTGTGCAGTCTCTCCCTCAGATGAAGCAAATCCTCACCCACCAGCAGCCTTGCCCAGTGGAGTCAGCCAAAGTTCACCCTGCACCGTGCACACACATCCACCTTCATGCCTCCCAGGCAGCAATCCTGGCCCCCCAACCCTGAGGAAATATTTACCAGCATCACACAGACACCCTGAGGAACAAACCTCACCTACCTTCTCCTTGTTGAGAGCTTCCTGAGCTTCTAACTTGTACACTAAAAAATCTGGAAGTGGAAGAAGAGAAGGCGATTTAACGAGCTGGAATTTAACGAGGATCTGGTTTGTATTTTGGGGCAGGGGGGGAGGGAAGGGGGAAATCAGCCCCTTGCTGAACAAAAGGCTGCAAGTCAACAAGCTGGAATGCAGATGCTGCCAGGAGACCACTCAATGCCCTCGGAAAGATGGGAGTGTTTTCCATGAGAGCTGTCCACCCAGCTAGACTGGCCCAAATGTCTTTGCTTTCCCACTCTGTACTCAAGTGCCTCAGTGATTTCCTACTTCAGCACACAAACGGCTGCAGTTCGATGTCTCTGAGGCTGCAGGAGGATTTGGGGTGCTCTGAAGTGAAAAGACTTTGGAAAAGAGAAACCAAAGCTTCTGTGAGACCAAAAGGAATGAATCTGCTGATCTCATCTGCACCACCTTCTTAAAATGGGCAGGTGCCATGACTAGATAACACATATTAGGATATATTTGCTCAGTCAGTGCTCACCAAATAGATCAGAGGTGGCAGAAACGCAGCTTCTCCCTCAGGGATGCAGCCAAGCCTGGATGCTGCGTGGCAGCACTTCCAGAAAACCAGAGCACCTCGGAGTGAGGAGCACTGCTGTTACTCCACATACCAGTTTTGGAGATAAAAGCCAAGTTATTAAGTTGCCAGCAACAATCAGGTGCAGAGGGGCCTGACATCCAAGCACAGCACTCCACTGAAGGGCTAAACTGTTGGCTTTCTGTTTCCTGTTGGATTTCGTGGTCTTAAAATATCTTGCATGTTTATATCTACTTATGTACATCAGCTCTAAAGGATCTGACAGTCTGCATTGTCCATGTGTCGTGGAGGGCAGTGATGCTGATATCATTAAGCACTTGTAGAGCTCAGCATCTTCAAATCACTTTTAGAGGAAAGTTGACATATTTCCAAGAAAAAAAATCGTGGTCCAGTGCCAGGTTTAGCCACCACTTAAAGTGCTCAAACAGCACATCCTGGGCACTGTTACTCACAGATTGCACTGAGGACATGAGTGGGAGTGTGAGAGAACAGAACCTCCCTCCCAGCACCTTCTGCCCACGGACAATAAACACGTGAGTTCACTGTTCCCCGGGTACAAACCGGGGCTGAGCTCACCTGGGGGCACTCAGGGACAGCCACACACGGCCCTGAGGCAGGGAAGGCTTTGGGCACAAAGGACAGCTGGGGGCTTGTCTGGCCACTGCTGGGACAACCCCGCAAGGGACTCACCTTCCTTTGTCTTCTTGTGCTCCCCTCGCTCCTTCTGCAGGGACCGTTCCAGCCGGGACCTGTGCTCGTACACCACTGGGGAGCAGAGAGAGGCACAGCATGAGAGAAACCTCACCTTCCTTCACACAGGCTTTTTTCCCCCCACATATTTCCTCTCCTATCTGGAGCAGGGAGGGCACAGCTGGGCTGGAAACCGTGGATATTCACGATACAACACACCGGCCTCACCCCGTGAGTATTTGCCCTCAGGTTTTGCTTTGGAGCCCAAGTTGTGATGCCCAAGAGCTGCTTTAGTGGCCAAGGGCTAAACTATGTCTTTGTGAACCAAGTGCCCAGCCAGGGTTAAGGCAGCCAGAGCCTTCCAGGTCGTGAGCTGCATGCAGGAGAGACATTTTCTCCCATTCCACTGACTGGCCCTCATGCCAGTGAGGAAAAGTGAGCCAGGCAGCTCCCTGTCCCATCCCACCCAAAACAGCCCCTGCATGTGCCCAGGAGCAGAGGAGGGACAGGGATGAGGCTGCTTCATGCAGCAGCCACGTGACAAATCAAAGGACCACGGACGGATGGTGATTTTAATGCACTCTGATGGCTGAATACAAACCAAGAGCTCTCCCTGAGCTGGAACAGGCTCCTCATCCCCCTGGCACAGATGGACATTGGGTCAGAACAGCACTGGGCAGCAAGTCAGAGGGGAGAGGTGATAAAAGAAACCGGCTCCTAGAGCCAAGATCCCTCCAGAGCCAAGACCTTTGGGGGCAAGTGGTGCCATAACACACAATCTCCAGGAAAAGGAACTAAGTGGGGCGAGGTTTTTATGCATAAAAGAAGTGTTAATCCATTCCTTGGCGAAATCTTGTCAAGCCAAGAGTCCCAAGAGACTCGTGCTCTCGCTCCAAGTGGATCTATAGAGCCTGCCAGCTCCACTTGGGCCATAATGGAGCAGCAAAGCTCACCTAAATCCTCTATCACTTCGTGCTCCCTCAGGGAGCAGGAAGGACAGTGCCCTAGGTGAGGAATTCCCACTGTCACCAGCCACTTTATCTCCTTCCTTCTCTTTGTCACCCTCCCCAGACAACACAGACAGACCCCAATGGTGAAGATGCTTCCCTTGGACTGGGCCACTGCCTTAAGATTTTCCTCTGGAGCGAGGAGACTCCCATATTCTTCAAACCATCACAGCAGAAATACGTGGTTTCCATCTGGAGGGAGGTTTCCCTTGCAGAGCACTGCTGCTGAAGCCATCACTGCAGCTGTCCAAGTGTCTCCTTCGTGACAGCTTTATTTTTAGAAACACTTTTCCCAACAGACTACTCAGATGTCACCCCGAGGGCTTCCCCAGCTGAGCACACCCTGGGTGCTCCTTCACGACTTGTTCAAGGAAATTGTCACCTTGAGAACATCAGCCACTTCCCCAAGGGTCTGGGAGCTCTGGGCAGTCGTGTTTCTGCCAGAAGCATCTCACTTCCTTGCAGTCCTATGTAGCAGAGCCTCCTGAGGGCAAGTCTTTGATGTGATGGGAACCTCATACCAGCAATGAAAAGCATCTGTAGCGATGGGCTCGTGCAGACACCCAAAGCCACAGATCCTAATGCTCCATCCCGGAGCAGAGGAGGCTTCAGGAACAGCTCCACATCATGGGCTGTTTGTTCAGAATTTTAGAACACAAAATCTGGCTCTCCTGACCCTTTTTTCTTTTTTTTTTTCATAAGTCAGATAAACTGAAGTGACCCCCAGTGACTGGAAAAGAAAGTTATAATCTCTCCTGCCATTCCTCCAGGTGTCCAGAGTCCAGAGCAGGGGGGTCCAGCTCTGCAGAGAGCACTGCATACAGTGGTGTCTCTGCTCTCAGGGCCAGGAGCTGGACTTTGATGATCCCTGTGGGTCCTTTCCAATTCAGGATATTCTATAATTCTGTGATTCTCTATTCTATACTTACCTTCGTGGTGAGACACAGCAACTCATCCAACCAACCTGGCACTCTACAGCTCTGCAGGCCAGGGATCCAGGAAGTCTTTAACAATTTGCTATTATAAGGGAGAATAGAGGGTGTTGAGGATCTAAATCCTGGGATTCAGCCAGAACTCGGCACTAAGGAACAGTCACCTGCTGCCAAATGAGCCAGAACACGGGATTTGAGGTGCTGAAACAATGAAGTTCCTGGCAGTGCCTTGCTGAAAAGATAGAACGAGGTGCAGAAGACACAGGAATTAAAGCCAAGGAATTATAAAGTCATGCAACAAGTGAGCACAGGGTAGGGAGGGAGCCCAGAGCCCCAGCTCTGCTGTGCCCAGCACCACAGAGCTGCAGGGAGAGCACAGACACCAGAGCCATGGCCAGATGAGCCAGACAGCCCTGCACTGCAAACCTTCCATGAACTGGCTCCTCTCTGCCAGTCACCAGGATTCTCCCACCAGCCAAGCCCAAAAAGAAGCCTTGTCTTTGTTAAATTTGTTGGACGAGCAAGTGTCTTCTCAAAATAAAAAAGGGTAGCCATGGCAACAACTGTATTTAGGAACAGGAGGGGGGATAGAAACCCCAGCAACAGGCTACAGCTCTGCCATTCAGGCGTATTTGGGTGGAAAAAATATAAGCCTGGCTCAGCTGTTGGCTTGAGCCTGTTGTTGCCAAAACTGGGGTTCCCTGAGGCTACCACTGTCAGCTTATTCTCTGAAGAACCAGCCCCTCTCTCCAAGAGGAGCATGAGATGCTGACACACCGGAAAGGAATGTGGGTTAACTTCTGCCCTGCTGATCTTGGCATCTCCCAAACCCAGGATGCAGGTGGAAATCGTGGCTGGGACTGAGCAACACATGAGGTGTTTGACTGCCTGATAGAAGGAATGGAAACAAGCCATAATAGCAGTGAACCAAAACACACACTAGATCCCTTTCCAAGACTGATTGGTTTTTTTAAAGCATGTTTCCTGGAGAGGAACACACCACACTCTGCTCTGGCTGTTTACAAACAGAAATGCACAGCCCTGGGCTCAAGCAGCCCTTGGAGGATGTTGCATTTGCATCACAACACTGCACACAGAACCACCAGAGGAGATTTAACCCTGAAAGACATAAACGTCGAGTCACAGACCTGCAGAATTCCAGAGCACTACAGGCTCTGGAAACAGTATCACTGGATGGGTCCACAGAGGTCACGATGGATAGCCTGTATTTGATTTAAGCCTGAGGAAGAGCTCTAACATAAACACTGCGATCTAAACCGACTTGTTAGACCAAAAAAAAAAGGGTTAAATGCATCTCCTGACCTTGAGTGGAACCACGGCAAGCAATATTTTGTGCACATAAAATTCATTCCGTGGGCACCCAGACCCGGCCCGCCCTCCAGCACTGCACCCCCAGCTGCTGGCTCCCCAGAGGGGATTCCCACCAAACCTCTCCACAGGGAGCTCAGCAAATCCCTCTGGAGACTTCAAATCTAGTGACAGCTGCTGGAAACGTCGCTCTGGCAGATGCACTAAGGCTGGGATGACAGACCAGACAAAGGAGGTAAGAGTTCAGGGATGGAGTAACGTGTGTCCTCAGCCTTCCCTGCCGAGACCTCCCCGTGGGCTAAAGTGCCATTTTCCCACAGTTAGGCATTTGTGGAAGGAGGACAACTGAGGGGAGAAAGGGGGAGGAGGAATACACTGTGTTCGCCTTCCGGTCCCCGGCAGCTCTTGCCAGAGGAGCCCAGCGCTGGTCAGCGGGCTCAGAAAAGCCAATTCTTACTCCTCCTCCTCCTTCTCCCCCCTTTTTAGGGAGCTGTGTGCCGCGGCATCCATCAGCCCCGAGCATGCCGGCAAGACCTTTCTAGTCACGGATCAGCCTCTTGAGAAGAAGGTGGGCTTGTTTCCTTCCAATGGGCAGCACAGTGTGACAACAAACTTTACCGAAGGATGCCTTCCCTGTCCCTTCACTTCCCGGACAGACACAGGGTAGAGAGAGGAGCCACATCTCGGAGCCTGCCCAGCCAGCCCCTGCGAGCCCTGTCTGCGCTGGTGCTGCTTCACAGAGGTTTAATTTTTACAGCCAAAGGGAAAAGAAATGGAATAGGCGTGACGCAGCTGAACTCGCCCATCCGACACGCTCCGCTCCCCTCGCTGCGAGCAGCGATTCGGACTCACGGCTGTTCTAATTCCAGACAGCCACGGGAGGAAGGGAACGGGCACAACACCTTAGAGCTCTTTAAAGCCAAAGGCTGAACATGCCCGAGGCACCCGCTTGTGGCTGGGCAGCAAAGCCAGCGGCAGGTAATGACGGGAGCGAGGGAAGTTCAGGCAGAGTGTGCACACACAGGCACGCACACAGGGCAGGTCACTCACCTTGGAGCTGCGCTGACAGCGCTTCCTGCTGCTGTTTGTATTTCTGGGCCAGGGCTTCTGCGTTCCGCACCTTCTGCTGCAAGTGGTTGTAGAGGAAAACTCCGGAGCCCAGGCACGCCACGGTGACCAGGCAGAAGGCGGTCTGCAGGAGCCCCTTCTGCCTCCTGGAGCACATGCCGGTGCCCATGGTGGGGCCGGAGCACAGCGATGCGGCGCTGCCTCGCCGGCGCTGCTAAACCATCTGATTAAATTTGCCCAACAGCCCCTTTCCTCCGCAAATTCGCGGCTCCCTCTGGAAGATGCGATGAGAGTCTCGCCTTCCCTCCTTCCCAGCGCTCAGAGCAGCGGGAGAGGCTCCAGCCGCGCTCTATTCCCGGCTGTCCATCGGGGAGCGCCGCAGCTCCCGGCCGGGGTCCGAGTGGAGCGGCCGCGGGAGCATCCTCGGGATGCGGGGACCGGGGGGGCTGCGGGGCGAGGGCAGCCGGCGGAGGGGAGAGAACAGGAGCAGGAGAAGCAGGAGGAGCGGCGGGAGGAGGAGGAAAACTTTTGCTTCCCATGTGCTGCAGCGGCCGGGGGGGCGGGAAGGGGGTACTGCCGCCTTTGGCTCTTCCCACCTCCCCCGCTGGAGCAGCGGCCGGAAAAAATAACCCGGCGGGAGGAGAAGCCCTTGGGCCCCCTCCCCGCGGCTCCCGGGAGGAAGCGGCGGCACCGGGAGCCGGGAGCAGGGCCAGGAAAGCGGCGGCGGTGGCATCCGGGCTGCGGCGGCGGCGAGTCCGCCCTCCCAGGCGGGAGGGGCCGGGGGGGGACCGGGGGGGACCGCAGCTCCCCGAGCCCCTGGGGACACCCAGGGACACCCGTGGGGGACCCGCAGCCCCTGCCCCGGTGGTGCAGGGGGGTCCCACCCGCCCTCCTGCGCGGAGGAAGCGGCATCGCCGCCCCCAGCCCAGCCTTGAGCCCCCGACCTCTCCCACGGGCGTGTATTCCCCTCCCTGATCCAAAGGAGCGGCCACACCCACTGCCGGCACCTGTTGGGAACGGGAGGTGGGTGAGGGACACGGGAGGGCATCCTCACGTGAGTACTTTAAGACCCGCAGGGTTTTAAGAGCTGCGGTTTCTTCTCGCTAAAATACGAGCTGATAAAGGCATGAGAACAGCCCAAGGAGAAGGGGGTGAGTGGCTTTTTTTTACAGTCACAGAATGCTTTGAGTCGGAAGGGACCTTAAAACTCACCCTGTTCTACCCCCTGGGACACCTTCAACTATCCCAGGTTGCTCCAAGCCCCAACCAGCCCGGCCTTGGACACTTCCAGGGATGGGGGTTCCAAGGTCAGCGCTGAATTTTGGGGAGCAGAATGCCAATCTAAGTGCAGGGCTCCTGCAAGTGAGATTCCTCCTGCAGGAGATTCCTCCAAGACAAAAGGTGCCAGCACAGGAAGCTCAAGCTGCCCACGGAGTGCCAAGGGTGGCACATAAACTGCACTTGGGAGACAGAAGGTCAGGGCTTTCTTTCCTGGGTGGAAGGGCAGTTGTTTGCTTGCAGGAGCGCTGTGCTGGAGCTGGGAGGTTCCACCCAGGAAAGAAAGCCTCATGTGCAGTTGTTGGGCCACTCTTGGCACTCCATGGATAGGCTTTTTGTGCTGATATCTTCTGTCTGAGAGGAACTTTTGTGTTCCTGGCAGCTGAGCCTCTCCCAAGCACCTGCCTTTAAAGTGGGCTGTTCTCTCCTGGCAGAACCCAACCTGCTTTATCAAGGTCTGTGATGCACAGGGTGACTAGATGGTCCCTAAAGCTCCCTTCCAATCCAAACCATTCCATGATTCTGCACTTCATGGCACAGCCAAAGCCTTGCCCATGCTCTGAGCTCAGGTCTATTTAAGACCCCTGTGTTTATGATGACTCTTGCCTGCACCAACAGTCTGACTGTTAGGTTGGCTCACCTCTTAGCTCACAAGGATTTTTCCCCTGGAATCCTGCCAAGTTCCATATTTCGGGCATCTGGGGAATAAGCAACAATCATAACAATTCTTCATCAGCAATTCCCCTCTAAGAATCACGTGTGGTTTTATAAATGGCAATCAAATGAGCTTTACAGCACTGCAGGGAATCAGCTGAGTGGCATTTCTGCACCTTAATGTGTCGATGGGAAACCTGAGGCACAGCAATTCCTGTAAGGTTATGATTTAACCAAAGTAACTTTTTTTATGGTGGAGGTTTTTCTCCCCAAAGCCTTTGAAGTGGATTTGAGGTGTCTGCCAGACTCTGGGTGAGACTCAGCCTGCTGGAAATGGGATGATCTGGGTGGTGGTCCTGGCTCTGGGTACAGCTCCCAGAAAACATTACAGACTTTCCTTAATGAATTGACTGATTATTTCAGGGTTACTGCTTAACCCTTTCTTTCAGAATAGCACTGATGGGATGTTCCATGTGGATTCTGTCTCCCATGGATCACCTCCATGTAGGACCAGGGATAACCTGATTCACATCTCTCAGTTCCAGACACTCCACCTACCCTGTATCTGCCAGTCTTCCTGTCCCACTGTGTCTTTACACAAAAGTCCTGGGGGGGTTGTTGGATGCTCCAGCATCTCTTCAGGCTTTTTGTCAGGAGCTGGAATGTCTTTTGTCTGCATCCTGAGGACTGAGCAGGCAGCCCATGGCATGAGGGCTTTGAGTCTCAGTTTTGCCTCTATTCAGCACATTCTTCTTCTTTTTTTTTTTTCTCCTGCTCTCATTAATTAGTTCCTGATGTGCTGGTTCCTGCCTAGGAAACACTGGGAATTTCTGAGGCTTTGACAGAGAGGAGTCTGGAAAAGGTTAAAATCCTGAATTAGGGAATGTTTATCTGAGAAAGATTTGATTGACAGAATTTCTGGGATCAAGCACTTTACTCTTCTACACTGCAATAAAGGCAGTTATAGACTTAATTCTGTCTTTCTGCAGCAGATCTAGGGCCAGATGAATTGTACAGCCATGGTTAGAGCCAAAGGCTTTGCTTCTTGTTTGTGCTTTGCCAGTATTTGTGTGATTCAGAGGATTCTTCCTTGTGCAGAGTACAACAACATCCCACATCCCCACAGGTCTACTGCCACCAGGCACGAGCATTTTTAGGAAGATACAGAGGAGGGAGAACCCTGAGCTAAACAAATGGGCCATAGGTGAGAGAGCTCTCTTCAAATCCAACTCGAAATGCTTCGTGCCTCAGGAGATTATCTGATCATCTCCTTTTGCTCCCTCTAATCCAGTGGGTGATCACATCTGATGACAGCTTTAAAATAATAATCTGAGCAGAACAAGCAATTCCCATGGGAAAGCTCTGACTGTACGTGCTTGTAAAGAAAAATGCCACTCTTTCCCCTTGTAGAACAAACCATGAGTATTAACCATCTGTGCAAGTATTGCAGTCCTGGAGAGCTCCATCCTTTTAATGGGAGCTTTGGATTTCATAGCAGGCATTTAATCGGCTGGGGGAGTGTTTTCAGCCAGGTTATGTAAATGCTGTCAAGAAACCATGTGTCTGGAAAAGACGGATGTAAGGAATGTGCTAGCAGGAGGCAGAAGGGAGGTTGGATTGTTTCGGGGTTGCAGTTTCACAGCAGTGTTTTGTAAACCTGCTGATCCAATTGGCAACATCCACAACCCTTGGAAACAGGCTGAGCAGGGCATTGTCACCCTACAGACTTGATGGGGCTTGGATGTGCATTCCAGGGAGATCCACTGTGGGAATCCAGTGCATAAATGTGGGAGGGAATAGGCTGAGCAGGAGAGGAGTTTGAGGCAGGAGTCCAGAGAATGAGAAATGGCAGGCACAAATGTTTGAAAGATAAAGTGTTCTCAAGTGGGCATCTGTATGTGCATGAATTTAGAGCACTAGAAGAACCTGCCAGCGCTCCTGCAGGTGCCTGCCCTTTCCCCACACAGAAATTCCCAAAGAATTTCTTACAGGGGCAAAAACGCCCTAAATTAAACCATTCCTCGGGACAGATCTCATCCCCGTGTCTCCAAGGTTAAGGGGTGGGAAAGCTGAACCATTCCTTCCTTCCCATAATGAGGAGAGACAGCTTCTAATTAGGATTCATTAGACCTGCCCCAGGGAGCCGATGGGACCATTTTTCAGGATTCCTTGTTGGAATTATTTTTCGCCTCACTCTCTCCCTGTTGGCTCAGAGCTCTCCATTCTCTTCCCCAGGGCCTAAGGATGTGCTTTGAGTCATCTCAGTGCTCTGCCTAAAAGTGGGGCTATGGGATCCTGAGAACCCTTGGTGCTCTCACAGCCCTGGCAGACCTCGGGGACAAGCACTGAGCAAACTGTGGGCATGGCCACGACACAGGAGAATGGGAACAAGGGAGCAAAAAGAGCATAAACCTTGTCTTTTTGACAAGGTTCTAGGGTCAAACTCGTCATCTAGAAGAGTACTAGAAACTGGAGTGCAAGGGGAATTATGTTACATCCACAATTAGCAGAAGAGGTCTGGTAATTTTGGCGTGTTACTTGGTACTTACCTTGAAACATCAGCTCCCAGAGTCAAAGTATTATGAGAGAAACTCATTATTCTTTCAAAAACCAACCTTTATTCCAAAAACTTACAGTGCAGAAAACCTCCACCATGTGAGCTATTGCACCTTAATTCCTTTGGAAAAAGAAAGCATCTTTCCCTTTTAATTCCACCTCATCTTTCACACTTTGGACTGGAAATCTTCCTGTGGAGGATATTTTGCCTTGAGCCCTCAACCGGTCTGTGGTTTGGGTTAGTTTTAATCCAAAGCAATGAGAATTGGATTCAAAGGGACAAAAACAAACAAGAAGGACCAAAGAACATATTCTGCATGGAAAAGGCACCACAGCACAGCAACAGCCCTGTGACTCCACTGCTTGTTTGCTTTCAGTGTCACTCACGGAGCCATTTAAAGTGAAGCCAATGCCCTTTAAATATGTGCAAAGCCTTTACTGCCTTTCCAAGGAACAGACATTTTTATTAGAGCCAGGGAACATTCCAGCTTCCAAAGGTAATAAAAATGCAGTGTGCCAGAAGACAATAGCAAACTAGTAAGGGGGGGTTTTGCCTCGTTGAACTGAAGGGCCCTGAAGGATTCTGACTCCATGCTCTGCTCAGCCCCCAAGCATCAGGCAGCCAAGTCCAGGGTGGTAGAGGCTCCTCCTCTTCCACTGGATCCTTTTGTCTCCATGTCAGGTTAAAGGCAGAGGTGCCAGGAGAAGTCTTTGCACGTGGTTAACACGGATAAAGCCTCAGCTGTCCATTCCAGAGGAGCATTAGTGGGAAAAGGTGGTTGCACTGGAGGGGAGCCAGTGAGGCAGTGGGTGAAGCCCTGCCCACGGCAGAAGAGCTTGGCAGGGCTAATCACAGCCTGCTGGGCTCACCCACAGATGTGAGCCTTCCTCATATCCAAGGGTGAAAGAATTTATCTCCAGGAGTTCAGTTTCCTTCTCTTCCTCGTGGGCTCTGTTCTGCCTGGAGAGAAATTGTGCCACAGAGAGAACACTGGCACTCACACCGAAGTTTTTCTTCCTGCATGACCACTGAGCTTTGTGAAGTCCAGTGTTACTATTCAATGAATAACATCTGCTCAAACGCCCCGTGTTCAACTCACCTGCTGTAACATGAGCAGGGGAAGGACTCCAGACATGACTATGACCAAGACAGCACATCATTCTGCAATTCTTTCCAGCACCTCTGTGTTGCTGGGCTTTATTTCTACCTTTTCATGAAGTAACCCAGCAAGGCACTACTCTACATGCCACAAGACATTGCTCCCTGCATTTATCTTGCAATATATATTCCAGGAAGTCTGCATCAGCCACAGGATTCTGGATCATCCAGTACTTTCTCTCACCTGTGCCTGGAAGTGCAGACATTTTTCCTTGCTGTGGGTGATTTGTCACTGTGTTCTTGCGGGGGAATTGCTGGGAAAAGCAGAGAACCTTTTAATTGTATTCCCATGTGAGTGGTTGGCTCAGCCAAGGCCAAGCAGGGAGAACACTTCTCAGAGAAAGAGGTGATGGTGGGAGGAGAAACCCTCAGCATGGAGCTGACACAGAACACTCAGCAGCAGATCTGCGTGTTCTGCTTCCTCCTCCAGGATTTTCTGCTCTGCCATGTGGCATCCTGGGGTGACACAGGGATGTGAATTCCTCATGATCTCACTCCAGTGTTTTTCTGGGGGAAGCTTCGTGCCTGCACAAGCGTTCCCTTGGAGTGAGCCAGCCTCCTCAGTTGGACACAGGGCTGCTTTGTTTCACTTCGGGTTTGGTTTTATGCTATTCAGATAAATGCGTGATACATCGAGCTGGAAAGATCATTTATGAGCAACTTCAGCTGCCATCCCTGCTTGTGAGGTGTCAGCCAGGGGGATTTCAGGCTGGTTTTTAACACCCCCATAAGCCAAGAGCTGAAGTCATCTCTGCTTTGTCACTGTGTGTTAACTGTAGCCATCGACAGATTTATGGTGAGATTTTATATACTGCTTAATCACTGCTGATTTTAAACAGAATAGACTTTCCTGAATCATGTACTTGGTTCTGCAGATTTCATTCAGCATTTTTTCTGCTCACAGTCTAAATGTATTTACCACAGAGGTGTTGAGTCTGAGGTCTGCAAACATCTGTTTTGCAGAACAAGAGGATCTCATCTACCACTCAGACTATCTGGGAATCCTCCTAAGGTCTTCAGGAGCCTCCTTCCAGGTGTACACCTACCTCCATGGCAGAGAAGGGACATGTTTAATAGTAAGACTTCAACAGAGAGAACAACACGGAGCTATAAAAATGGAAATCAGCTCCTGTTCTATAGCAACCTGTCAGAAATTCTCTCCGTGGCCAACAATCAAGTTGACAACAAGCTAATTACAGAGAGGCCTCTGAATACAAGAAGTTGTTACCTGCCTGTATTTCCAGCTCTGCATGTCTGATCAGCCCAGAGGTGTTTGAGCACATTGTTCATTTGCCCCCCTGCACACATACCAGAGGCTGTATTTGGAGCTAAAATCTGCAGAAGTGCCTGTGGCTCTCAGATCCTGTGGCTGGAGGCACAGGCAGCCAATTTGGCTTGCAGGCCCTCAGCTCCTGCACAAAAATGCACGTCCTGGCCAGCGCTGCCTGCAAAGTCAACCTCAAGGAGCACAAACTCTGCTTCTTACATAACACCAAATAATGAACCTTGTGCAAAGGGACTCGCCCAGCCCTCTTCATGTCATTTAGACAGGAAAAAAGCCCCTCTAGGGCAAAGTAATTGAAGCCCCTCTTCTCCAGATGATGAGTTGGTGGTTAGTGCTCTGCCTGTTAGGTTCAGTCCTTCAGTGCACTGACAAACACCCTGAGGAACGAGGCACAGGACAATTCTGCTGATATTCCAGCTTTTTCTCCAGGAGACACTGCCAGTTACTCCCCTCTTTCTCTGCCCTTTTTTTATTTACCATTGGCATGTCCTCCCTACCTCCAGTTCAGCACAAAGGGACACTGCAGTGTCTCACTTTCCCCGCTGCAGTTTCCTCCCACCAGATTTCACATCTGGGCTGTGGATAGAAAAGAGTGAGGTGAGCCCTTGGAATCTCCTTCCCTGGGCACCACAGGGACAGCCAGGAGCGGGGACTGGACTCTGGCAGGGGAATGAGGGGATGACCAGCATTGCAATGTCTCCTTCCCCAACAGTCCTGCAGCAGAGATGGGATGTCCCTTCTGAGACCCTCCCAGAGCACCAGGATTTCATGGTCCAGGTTTTCAGCTGCTGCAGGAGCTGCTGTTTGCAGAGATCTCCAACCCTGGCTGTGCAAGGGGCTCAGGGTTCACTGAGGACTGGAAGGGTGGGGCTGTGGGGTGCAGATTTACTTTTAAAAATGAACTCGGTTTTAAGACAGGACCTGGTAGCATTTACAGCACAAGCACTACTCATGAAATGGGGTTGTGTGCACGGTGCAGCCAGGGAGGCACAAGGACCTAATTCCCCTTGGTGCAGGGAGGAGCAAAGCCAAACATTCATTACAGAACTTGACCTCAGGTACATGAGTAAGTTGCTTGAAACACTGCAGGAGCAGGGGAAAAAAGGAGGATTAGTTTCCTTGTCTGCTCTGGGGCTGGGACCAAGTTCAGCTCTGGTGTAATCCCACTGATTTTAGTGCAGTCACACTTGGGATCACTTTGGGATTTTGAAGGATACTGCACTCACAGGCTTCCCCAAGCATTAGCATTCCGAGGTGGTAGAAATTCATCCCATAATACAGTGCTGAGAATTTTAAAATAATAAAGAAGCCAAGATGCCTGCTGTCACCATTGCCAGCTAATTATAGCAGCACGGACAGGCTTCCCTTGCAGAATTCCATATGCTGTGTTCCTCCAGCACGATAAATACACCA
Source organism: Manacus candei (assembly GCF_025592945.1). Taxonomy (NCBI): domain Eukaryota; kingdom Metazoa; phylum Chordata; class Aves; order Passeriformes; family Pipridae; genus Manacus; species Manacus candei. Next base: position 6,207,380 of record NW_026138070.1, read on the forward strand.
TATTAAAGAGGGGCAGGCTGAGAAGGCATTTCTGATTTTAAAATCCTTTAACCACGGAGTTAGAAACAGATGAAGTCATTGAATGGAAATTTGCCTATTACTTTTTTTTTTAATATATAGTTTTTTTCTGAAGCCTCTAAATGTGCTTCAGTGGAAGTGGGCAGAGGGCAGGGGGAGAACTTGATATTTAGCAATTTATTAGGAGTTTCCTTACTAGATTTCTGCACTCAACCCTGGGCTTTAGGCACAGCCATCCCAGAATTCAGCCAATCTTCCACCTGGCACTACCTGGACATGCAGCAAAGGCCAGAAGTCTGGAGGAAACAGATTGATCCAGTTTTCCTGTTTTTCAGTGATGCTGAGCATTGGATGGATCCTGTCTTAGATATTGTCTGGAGCAGCCATGGTGGGAAGAGGGGACTCCAAATTCACTTCAAACAGCAGAACTGCTGGCACAGGTGATTATCTCACACAGGGAGGTTTTCTGTCATCCCCACCTGCTACAACTGCTCTTAATTGTTCTTCTTGGTACATTTTCCAGTTGTTTTACAGTGCTAAAAACTGTTGGAAACAAATAAAGAGGAATTTCCCTTGGGTTTGGATTCTATTAAGCCCTGGTTCCATTTGCTTTAGAGGAGAGACCTAAATCTGAATTTAGGTCTGAATTGCTGATTTCAGTCTGAACTGAATTTCCTCAAAATTAATTCCCAAAGCTGGGCACTGGATGTAGGTCACTCTCCTTTGTTCTGAGACTCAGCTGAGCTATAAATACCACCCGTTTTTTGCTAAAAAGTGGAAGCACACACATCCCTGCTGTTCTATCCAGGTCAGTGCCTCTGAAGGCAGTGCCACAAGGTGTAACTGTGTAACATCCATGCGGGATCCAGGGAAAGCTGCTGCTTCCAGGCTCTGCTTTCAAGGAGAGAATTCTCTGGACCAGTTTTTCCACATAAAAATTCCTGTATTAAGCATGCAAAACAGCACTGCAGGACGCAGTTCTTGGGGAAAGTGCCCTTCTATACGTGACCCAAAGACACATTTTGAACATTTTTTTTTTTTTCATGTACAGTTCACCTTCAAAGAACATCACTCTGTTCCTGCTGCTGGTGTTGCTATCACACAGGGGCCAACCTTGGCGGCCCAAGTTCTCCATGTGCCGTGTCAGGAAGCTGCAAAATGTCAAGGAGGCTTCCTTAGGGGAAAAAAAAAAGGCAGGTTAACAGGGCTAAATCCACATGGCCTGGCTGACCCTGGAGTGGCCGGTAGAAGGTGCTTAACAAGAAGCCTAAGAACTAGTCGGTGGATATTTCTGTGTAACAGCGGCATCCAGTGGGCAAAGAAGGATTCCTGGTAATGCCTTTGAAAAACCAGGATAGGGCCACGTAAGAGCAGAGGTTTCTCTCCCATATCCAGGGCTGTGCAACTCCAGCCCGTTGCAGCAAAACATCACAATGTCCGAGTTTTCCCTCACGCCCAACCTGAGTTTTCATTGCTGCATTTTAACCTATTAATTTTGGGCTGCTGATGCCTGAGAAAGTGCCTTCACAAACAGTCTAACGCATTTTATTTTTTTTTTAAAGAGAGATTAGCTGGACAAAAAAAACCCAGAAGAAACAACCTGACATGACTCAGAGCCTGGAGTGTGCAAGTTCACGTTTACAACAGGGGCCAACAGAAGGAAGGCCTAAGTTATCTCTGTATTTATTGAGTGAGCCCCAAAGCAGGTGCTCCAGATGTGAATGGATCTTGTCAGACAACTGATGTTGGCTGCACTCACCTGTCTCCAATGTCTTGCTATATTTACACTAACATAAATCCACCTGGACAGAAGCAAGCTGAGGGAGGGAGCATGCTCAGATCCACTTATCACCTTCCCAAATCCTTCCCAGCACTCAGTCTTCACCTCCTGGCCAAAGGGTGGCCTAAAATGCAGTTGTGGTCAGGGCCAAGGCAGATCAGTTCATCATTTCACATGTTCACAGTCAGCCCAACGTGTGTTTAACTGGCCTGGCCAACATTGCTTTTACACAACACAGAGGACAAGGGACAACGAGTCCTCCTGCTTGGCTTTATCAAATGGCAGTGACAAGCTTGGTTTTGGACAGGTCCTTTGTACCCTGCAGGCATCAAACTTACAGGAACAGCTACTGTGCTGTGGCACTGTCTCAGAAATTTGCCCTCTTCACTCTCCATAAGCTCCAGGCAACGCTGCTGCCTGATGTCTCTGTTTCCTCTGAGTTTTAGGGCTCTGATAGTGCTCCTGATGGGCAGGATGGGATGGCATATGTGATTTTTCTTTATGACCTTGCTGCCATATTCCTGTTGTGATTGCAGGGTGTTACACTGGCAAGGTCTTACCTTACTTAGCCAGCATGTTTTCAAGGTGTCTCTGACCTCAGCAGGGGTACAGTCAGTTGACTCCTATCCCAGACAGGAGAGGTTTACATGGACACTGTCATCAGTATCGTCATCAGAGACGTGACACAAACTTGTAAATTGCCTCTGAAAGTCAATATAAACACAGTAGTAATTGTGCTTTTGGGTTCAAGGACAGGCTAGAGGGAGCTCTGAGCAATCTGGTCTAGTGGAAGGTGTCCCTGCCCATAGCAGGGGGTGGAACTGGATGATCTTTAAGGTCCCCTCCAACCCAAAGCATTCCATGATTCCATGATTCTACAGTCCAGGTGTTCAGACTCCTGTGTGGTGGCACTTAATCTCATCCAGGCAGAAGGCTGGGGGCAGGCAGTGGGAAGAGGATTTCAAAGCCCTCCTGGCCACCTGCCAAACAAGGACACAAATCTCCCTTAGAGTTCACACACTCATGGAATGGTTTGGGTTGGAAGGGACCTTAAAGATCATCCAGTTCCACCCCCTGCTATGGGCACGGACACCTTCCACTATGCCAGGTTGCTCCAACCTGGCCTTGGACATTTCTAGGGATGGGGTAGCCACAGCTTCTCTGGGCAACCTGTGCCAGGGCCTGCCCACCCTCACAGCCAAGAATTCCTTCCTGATATCCAATTCTCCTAGCATCCAATATTCCTAACGTCCTATTCCTTCCTTCCTTTCCCAATACCCCACTTCCTTCCTAATACCCCATTCCCTCCTTAACATCCAGCCTAAACCCTTTCGCCTCGAGCCCACCAAACCCACGACCTACCGGACTAAGCCATCCTAAAAGAGACCCGCAAACCCTCGTTTCGCTCTCACACACAGACACACACCCCCAGCGCGGTTCGCGCATCCCTCCCGGGGCCGCTCCTGCATCCCGGGAGCATCCTGCATCCCACGCCCCCCCCCCCCCCCCCGCATCCTCCGCCGTGCCGGGCGGTGCCCGCGGCTCCCCGCGGGCTCCCGGGAGTTGTAGTCGGCGGTGCCCGGAGCTGGTCGGGGAGGAACTACGGCTCCCGTCGTGCCGCCGGAGGGCGGGCGGGCGGACGGGCGGGGCGGCCCCGGGGTCGAGCGGCGCCGCTGCGGCAGCAGCTCCGCGGGGCCACGGCCCGGCCGCTTCCCGGCGCTTCGGCGGGGCTTGGCAGGAGCCCCCGGGCGCTGCCGAGGGTGCCCCTGGGTGCCGCCGAGGGTGCCGGTGCCCAGCTCGCTGCCGGGGGACCCCGGGGGGCTCAGCCCGCCCCGCGCTCCCGCTGCTGTGCCCCCTGAGCCCCGCCGCTCTCCCCCCGCCCGGGCCGCGCTGGAGCAGCTGCTGCTGCTCCGAGGATGACGGAGGGAAGGAAGGCAGGGAAGCCGCTGGATAAGGGCTCTCGGGGTTCTCCGCTCTCCCCGCGCTCTCGGGTAGGTGTGCGGGTTTCCCCCCGGTTTCCCCGCTGGGTTACGCGGGATCGGCGCTGCCCGCCCCGAGCGCGGCCGGTGCTGCCCTTGCCGCCTTTAGGCGGGGCTGGGGCCGCCGGTGGGGCGAGTCCGCTGGCTCCTGCTCCATTTTCCTTTCTCCTGGCTGCCCTGGGGGATGTGAGCACACATCCTGCTCCCGAACAGGTACTGCAGGTAAGTCCTCGCTCGCCAAGGTGAGACCTGAAAGGCGGGCGGGGGTTCCTCGGGGGCGTTTCGTGTCCCCGCGGCTGTGCCGGCTCCAACTCGGCGCTGAAGCACATGTGGCTTTTTCTTCACCCCCTCCCGTGTTTCCGTGATATTTGCGATCTTCCTGATCCGACAAGAGGCATGGAAGCAAGGGCCGGACTTAAACCCGGAGAAGTTGGTACAGCTGCACTGGAAGCACTAAATGTGTTTGCTCTGATTTCCCTGCAGGCGCTCGGCTGCAGAATTACTTTCTGAATGTAACAAATCCCAATTTCTACCTCGCTGAGAAACAAGTGAGCTCTGGCTCACCTTCATGGAGGTCACTTGAGCTTGGCTTTACTGCTCAACCTTCTCTCTTTTTGGCTAAGAGCCTTGTTACATCCTCTGCACTCCTCTGTTGCTATAGCAGGAGTTTATTTGGCTCGAATGAGATACCATTTTTATTTCTTCTCTCTTTAGTAGCTCCTTGGTCTCCTAAAACTGCTTCCTATGACGAATGATGCAGTTGTTCATCCTTCTAGGACCTTCCTCTGTACTTGATTACCTGTTGAATTTTTCATTCATGGTTTCAGAGTATAGATGAGTGAATTGTCAAAGGATGCAGTTACTGTAAATAACCCACATTACCCACATTGTTATGGGTGGAATGATGCTGTGTGACATGTTGATAATGGAAATTGGAAAGGGAAAGCTTCAGTAGCTTTGGCAGAGCTAGAGAAGGTCTTGCTGTTTTTTGAGCTTCGCTTTCTGCTCCAAGTTGTAGCTGTTTAGGTTTGAGTCTGGAGCAGATAACTTCTGTTGGGCAGGTGATGGTTCCCTTCAAGAAGGTCTTTTCCAACTAACAGGACAGTAGATGGGGTGTCCCAGCTCTACCACTGGTGTATTTTCAGTACCTTATGCCTGTTTTCTGTACTGATCTCATCTGTTTCTGTGGTGGAAGGATGTAAATTCCTTTAGGACCAAAGTGTGGCTGCAGCATATTAACAGTTTCTCTTTTTTAGGCTTCACAAAGGTAAATGTGTTTTCAATCCCTTCCTCTTTGCACAGCACAGCTCTCTGAGTCACTGACACGAGGAGAATCTTCATGCTTGTGTGATATTTGGCTTGGCTCAATTCTCTGCTTATTCTGATATTGCTGTATAGCATCATATGTTTTGACATTTATTTTGAGTGCATGTTTGAAGCTCTGTGGCTGTGAAAATCCTGTGCCAAATTCATCAATAAAGAATCTGCTATTTTCCTGCTTTGGTCTGCAGTGGCCACTGATCCACTGCTGGGATTGTCTGGGAGGCCATGCACAGCCCCTTGCCACTGAAACTTGGACAGATGTCTTGGAAAACCTGTGGAAGTGCTGCAAGTGTGGTGGTTGCAGTTTTCTCCTTCCATTTTTACGTGGAGAGGGGGATGCCCATGGCCTTCTAAGCTGCCTTGATGAAGAAGTGGGTGGCTACAGACCCCCATGGGCTGCTCAGAGAGAGCAGTTGTCTCTGGAACAAGCTTGTCTTGTGCCTTGTGTTTGTGTACCAGTAGTATTATCAGCAGTCCTGGTTGCTCACAGAGCCCAGTCCTGGTCTCTCTGAAGTTGAAGGCTCTCTCCAGCCTCGTTCAGCTCTCTGAGGTCGTGTTGTCCCTGCCTGTTCCCATCAAATCTGTTTGCCTTGCTCATCATCTCTGCTGCAGAACTGCTCCTGGGCTCTGGCAGGACTCAGGGATGAATGTCACTGTACCTCTCACAGCAGCACTGATCATGCCCTTTCATTTTCAGTTGCTCTTTTCCAGGGATCCAGGAATAGAATGGAAAGTCCTGGGAGCAGACAATTTGAGTTCTGGTTGTTTTGCAAGGATTCTCTACATTCATGGCTTATCAAGGTCATTTTTGGAGGGGCCAAAGTGTTGTAATACAATGTGCTCAGAGGGAAACCAGCACACTTTTCAATACACTCTCACTAAAAGCTCTGATGGGAGAGAGATCATTGGATACTCTTCTCTTCTTGAGCAAAGAGAAAGTGGAGTTTCTCATTTCTTGGGAGGCTTACAGGATTTAAATATTTCTTTTTCCCTATAATGAGAGTTGTGGTGGTGGCTGAAATTTCCAGGAACACAGAAGTAGTCTGCCAGCACTTGGACTGGAAAACCAGTGAAGTTACACATGTGTGAGCAGGACAGTCAATGGCTTGATCTTACATTCCCTGATGTGACCCCAAGGAATGCAGGGATGCATCCTGGATCATGGGTTTGTGCTTCCTTCTTTCCTGTGACTAGTGTGGGCCAGGCTGTGGAGAGCAGGACTTGGAGCTGGGATATGTGAGCTTCGTTCCTGGCTCTGCCACCGGTTCCATGGAGAACTGTGGCTCCATTTCCCCTCTGCAGAGTGTTCCTGTGTTCTTTAAAATGCTCAGAGCAAAAAGATGGCATCTGTGATTGTAAAATGCACAAACCTGTGAGTTGTGTACGTGCTGACCCTCAAACCTTCGCTGAGTCCCAGGGAGGGAAGCAACAGCTACTGCTCAATTCCTTCTGCTCCTACGCAGCCAACGTCTCTCTGGCCAAAGGCATGTCAGGGGAGATTAGACTTAAACCTTTTGATCTGCTTTCAGAGCACAGAAAGGGCAAGTTCCAGGCTGGAAACGGGCAGGAGTGCAGTGTTGCCCCTTCTGGAAGCCTGCAGGGGATCTGAAGTCAGTAGGATGAGCTCCAGGGGCTCATCAGAGGTCCGGCAGGTTTTATGCTCAGCTCGCTCTGTACCAGTCTGAAGTAACTGCTTTTCATCTGGAGAAGCTGGAGGATGTTGTGTTTGTTCCTAACTCAGAGGATTTGTAATCCCATTGTACCTCCACTGCTGAGGGCACCAGGCTCTAAACCCCTCTGAGCAGCCCCAGCACTGCCTTTTCTCAGCCCACTGTTCAACCACCTCCCTTCTTGCAGGACTTCAGAATTAATTCCTCTTGATTTTTCCACTCCTGCAGTAAGTTAGTCTTTTGATTTTTGCACGACCTGTGGGGACACTTCCTGCCTTTCTGGGCAGACAGGGCAGTTGTGGGATTAGATTGGAGGTTCATGAACTTTGAAGTGATTTAAGTCGGGTTTTAAGGGTAAATAGGAGTTGATAGCTGGTGTGAGAGAGCTGCAGACCTGAGCCTTACCAGGGCTCCACACCATCAGCTCTGGGCCAGATGGTCTTGCCTCTGAGAAATACATTAGAGCAATGTCAAGTAAGAGCACAGTTGAAATCCGCTGCCAAGACAGATTTCTCACTGTTGGAATATGTTTCTGTCTGATCCTCTATTTCTAGATGATTGAAAATAGTTCTGGAAGGGATTTTGCTGAGGCCACCTAGTCCATCCTTTCCCACAAGGCATGATAAATACACTGAAACCCTTCCTGAAGGGTCTGTTAAGCTTGTTCTTTAAGTAATGGAGATGTTCTAGCTGCCCTGGATGACTTGTATTTGACTTTATTAAGCTATTTTTTTATATATTACGGCTTTTGTCAGTGTTCTGAGCACAGAAAGACCTGCAAGGGATGCAGGTGGTTGAGTATTGACCTCTTAATGCCAAGGGCCAGAAAATTGATGGTGGTTCTTGGCAGGAGATGGGATGCAATGCTGCTGGATTTTTGTTTTCCTTCTGCCACAGGGATCTTCCATGGGAAAGTTAAAATACCATTCTCCCATTTTTTTCTGTGTAAAGTGAAAACTTAGCAAATAATGTTGTTTGGTTTTGTTTTTTTTTTTTCCTTAAACAACATTACCTGGTGGTCATGTGTGTGGGCAGGGAGGGGTGTGTGTTTGTTTGTAGTGTAATGCAATGTAAATTTAACTCTGAAACCCGCTCTTGAGGAAAAAGTGGATTCTCATCAGCCCCAGCTACTGAGCTTTTCTGGGCTGGAGGCAACAATCTGCAAACTGTCGGGTCCAATTAAAGCAAATGGCTGGAGCTGTTTTTTCTCCCTCCTGGAGAGAACACAGTTCATCAAAAGCCAGAAGGAAATTTCATCGGGCTCATGAGCAATTATCTCGTGGGATGTAATAAGAGACATCCACTAGATGCCCAGTGTGAACTTTCACTTATAATCACTTTTAATTCTCCAGTGGGCAGATGAGCACTGATCTCAGCAATCTGAAGCCTGAAGTTGTTGTGGTCGATAGAAGCTGGTAGGGGGAACTTGTTCTTCTGTGGGGTTCGACTTAGAAAGCTGAATTTTGAACGTCCCTGACCTGGCAAAAGATATTCTACCTTTTTGTGTGTGGTGGGTTGACCCTGGTGGGCAGCTGAGCCCCACAGAGCTGCTTCCTCACTTCTACCCCCCTGGGATAGGGAAGGGGCTGCAGGGGTCAGGTTGAGAAAGCAGGATTTCATTAGGTACAACGGTTGCTTTGGAAGGCAAAGACTGATTCCAAACATCCCTCCCTTCCTATTTCTTCCCCATTTTTTATTCCTGAGCACCATGTCGTGGTGGTTATCCCTTTGGTCACTTGGGGTCAGCTGTCCTGGCTCTGTTCCCCCCCAAATTCCTGTGCTCCCTCAGCCCCTCACTGGCAGGGCAGTGTGAGGAACAGCAAAGGCTTTGGTGCTGTGTGAGCTCTGTTCAGCACCAGCTAAAACACCCCTGTGTTACCAACCCTGGTTTGGTCCCAAATCCAAACCAGAGCACCATCCAAGCTGCTGTGAAGAGAATGAAGTCAACCCCAGCCCAAACCAGTGCTCTGTGGTGTACCACAACCTCTCCTGGTGGAAGCCCGTGACAGATGTTTATTTTTGTCTTGCTGCTGGTGTTTCCCAAAGGTAATGTTTGCTTTTTTTATGGTTTAAAGCAAATATTGACCATTGTGCAATCCAGTGAATTTCCTGGTCTGGTCCGTGGGTTAGCAGGGAGCTGGTTCATGAGAAGTGCTGTGCTCCTGGGGGATCGTGTGCCTCGGACTGGCACTTTCTTTTTGGCTGATTTTGTTACTCGTGGCTGACAGAAATCCCTTTTCTGTCCGTGGAGCTTGGTGGCAAAACCAGTTTGGACTGAGGCTGTGCAGATTAGGGCTCAGTTTTTGAAGCAGGTTCACTTTTCTGGGTCTGTTGTCATCACAGGGGGGTTGAAGTTTGAGCAAAGTGAGAACTGGAGGTTCAAGGCCAGCTCAGTTCAGTTGGCTTTGTGTCCTCTGCAGCTGTTGGGTCCTGCCATACTCATCCATAATGAGCCCAAAATATAAGATAGGCAACTTCTCTATAACTTCTTCCATTTTTAGGATCTATTCTGAGCTTGTTTGCTATTTTTCAGGAAACCAGAATGCTGGGATCAAGCTTCTCAGAAAGGTTTGCCTGAAACTACCGGTCCTGAGTATTAATAAATTTGCTGGTGCTTCCTTTAGGCCTCCATCCTTTAACAAGGTGAAAGAATAGCTGGTAAAGCAGCATGATAACCTCTGAAACATTGCTGCTACAGCTTGCAAGGGAAGGGAACGTTCCCCCCTCACCATAACAACTCGGGTGCTAGAACACAAGCGGTGTAAATGGAATGTGAAATTCAGTGTAGGCAAAACAGATCAATGGGCTGGCATTTGCAGAGGACAAGTGTTGATTGCAGAGATAAAATGCTCTCGGTGGGACTCTGAGCAGAGTGCCTGGCTTGGTATTTTTAGCTGTTTCCTCCCTCTGTGTGCCAGTGTTTGAGGATGTTGGGATGTGTCCCTGACGCTGGAATGACAAGATATTAATCCCCAAGCAAAGGCGTATTAATCACCTGCTTTATTCTGTTTATGTAATGCAGTTAAATATACTTGGGGAGCAGGTGAGGTTTGGGGCATGGAAATTATTTAACCTCACGGGCTTTTTTGGGTTTTTTTGATTGATTGGCTTTACTGGTGGCAGCTGCCCCATTTCTGATTCTCCCCTCCCCCTGTTTTTCAGCTGAGACTAATTTATCAGGAGAATGGCTTCGTTTATCTACTGTTGATATTTAAGCCACAAAAACATCATCTGCTCTTCTCTCTCCCTCCCCTGTGCCGGAGATGGCATTTTGCAAAATTTAGACTAAACAGAATTCCTGACTGCACGTGGGAAAGGGAAGGAAAGGATCACTGAGGTCTTGTGGCTCTGCAGTGGAATATCACAGGATCTCAGAAGGATTTGGGTTGGAAGGGACCTTAAAGGTCATCCAGTCCCACCCACTGCCATGGACAGGGACACCTTCCACTAGCCCAGGTTGTTCCAAGCCCCTTGGACACTCCAGGGATGGGGCAGCCACAGCTTCTCTGGGCAACCCATGCCAGGGCCTCAGCACCCTCACAGGGAAGAATTTCTTCCCAGTATCCCATCTAAACCTCCTCTCTGTCAGTTTGAAGCCATTCCCACTTGTTCTGTCACTCCAGGCTCTTTTAAATAGCCTATTAAATAATATTAAACTATTCACTTTGGCCAGTTCTGCAAATCCTTTTGCTGGGCTGCAGGGGGGTCAGAGTAGACAAGGAGAGAGATTTACGAGTGGCAGAGCTGGCTGTTGAACTGGTGAGGGTTGTAGGTGAGGTAATAAAATGCCACAGGCTTGGCAAAAGTCTCCAGAGTGGAAACTACTGGAAAATGGAGCTGGGAATGCCAGGGTTCAGCTGTGGTGGGAGGCAGGGAGGGTCTCTCTGGGCTTGGAAGTGCCCAAGGCAGCACACCTGGGTCGGGGCTGGGGAGTTCTGGCCTCACCCAGGAGGTGCAAGGCAGTGTTCAGATGGTGGTGGGTCCAGAAGGGTTGTTTGCTGTGTGTTTTGCTGGTTTCCTGCTCAGTTTTCATTCACTAGTGATTACATTTGTGGGAGTTGTGTGTATCCTTGAGAGCAACTGCACTGCACCCTGTTAGTGAGAGCTCATGTGTGTTTGCTGTGCTCTCACTGTGCTGAGGAGAAAGAAAAGTGAAAGGTAAGGCTGAATTTGAGCTTTTTTTTTCATGGATATTAACTTTGGTAATTAACTGAGCAGCTTTGAGCCTTGGGCTCCAAGGGCTATTTGCTGGTTGTTTGCTGTTATTAAAGAATATAACAGTATTAGTGGGGGAGGTTGGAGATTTCAGGCTCGAGTGAGCTGCTGTGAAGAGACCCTGTAATAGGAGTTCTGCTGCAGCCACCCCCACGTGTGTTCAGAAATGATGTGCAGAAATGAGGGAAGTGTCCAAGTCTGAGCCTGTGCTGCTCTTTTGGAAATTTGCAATTGCCTAGGGAAGCATCCCCTGGATAGGCAAATCTCTGTAGGGTGGAATAATTCACCTGAGAAGACAATTTGAACTGCAAAACGTGTGTAAGGAAGAGAGAGAAAAAAAACCTGCTTTTTTTGTTGTTGTTGTTGGTTTAAACACTTCCTCTATTTGCCTTGCTGTTCCAATAACGTGATCACCGAGTTGCATGCACTGATTTTGCCAACTGTTTACACCACTCCTGGGTTCTGTTTGCTCTGTATCCAGAGCAGCAGCAACCTTTGTCTCCTGTGAGATGGATATTGGGTTGTTTCTAGAGCACCTTCTGCCTCCAGAGCAGTTGAACATTGGCAGAAATTTGCCACAGTTATTGCAACTGAAGGTTCTGACGTGTTTTCCCTTTGTTCCAGTAAAGTATTACTGGGATTTCCTAGGAATGGACTCTCAGATATGCCTGGGCTGCTCTTTCCTGTGTCACAGTAGACAAGGTCAGAATGTTACCTCAGGATTTAGAAATATGCTTGTGTCTTATAATGGATTATTTGTTCATAGTTGCTTTAAATTCCCATGGGGAAACTGATGTTTTCTCTGTGAATAATTTCTGGCAGCTGTACCTATCCTTCCCTTGGAATAATTATGACCTAGACAGCATCAAGAGAGGAGTATTTGCTTCAGTGAGTGAAACATTTCCACTTAGGAAGTAAATAATGCTGCTCTGGCAAGGTTCAGCCTGCAAGAGCACTGTAATTCATCTCATAAAGGTTTTGAACAGTCCTTTATTCTTGTTATGCATCTCCCCTGCAGAGCAGATGGGAATGCAGAATGCATTTGGTGCATTCTTGTGTGGAAAATGGAATATTCACATTAGGAAGATGGCCTCGGATCAGCCAGCAAGGGGCTGGTGGGGTCTTTGCAGCCCAGACAACCCCCTTAACTGGAATTCAGCATCACAGGAGCACACTGAGCTAGAGCAGCATCTAGGGGTGGTGGGAAGGGGCACAACATGGGGGTTTGCCCTGTCTGTAGGTCCCACCTTTCTGGGCCAAGGTTGGTGCTGAGCTCCTGGACTGCTCTGTTCAGGTCACCAGCTGTCACTGCCAGCCTGCCCTGCTGTTTCCAGGTGGCAAGGGATTGTCCTCCTTTGTACTGCAGAGACTTCAATTTTGTGGGTTTGTGGCACAGCCTGGAATGTTCTTTTGTGACGGATAATTGCTGGAACTGGCACTTCCTTCCTGGAAATGCTGGGAGTTGTGATGGAGCCTGTCCTGTTTCATTCATTCATTCATTCATTCATTCCTGGGGAGAGGAAGAAGAAGGTCCAGTGAAATGGCATAAAACCCTTTAGGCTGGGAAGTGTCACTCTGTCCACATGTAAGATATCTTGTGGTATTTATTGTTTCCTTCCCTAAGCATGCAATTCCTTTTCCCTCTGTTATTACCTACCCCACCTACCCCCCGTTCACTTGGATGAAAACAGGAAGGATGGTGGTGGTTGTTTTTAAGGAAAAGGCCTGTAGGAATAACTGAGCTACATTTCTCTCGCACCTTTGCACTGTTGGGTGCTCCCATTTGTTTTCTCAGGCTCTTGACTGGTTCACAGCAGCCTTTAAAAAAAGGCAGTTCTGCCTTTTAGTTGAAGGAATAAATAGTCCACTTTAGTCATCTCTGATCCTGGAGGAAGAGGGGGATCACACAAATCTCATTAGGCCCTGCAATGCTTTCTGAAAAGGATATTCTTTGATGATTCCTGCTTTCATAAAGGCAGTAAACACTGGTGCACCTTCAGCTCAGCAATGTTACATCCACCTCCACTGCTCTCAGTGAGAGTCGCCCGAGGCATCTCTTGGTGATGATTAGAAGGAGAGATGACGGGAGGTTCACGAGGACATTGGGGTTTGATGTTGCTCTCGTGTGACAGGTGTCTGGATGTCACAGCCACGCGTGGCAGGAGGAGTCTGAAGCTGCAGAGGTGCTGAAGCTGAGCAGGAATCGGCCTCTCTCTGCACGCCAGGAACATGAGTTTGCATCAAACGACTCCCCCGCACGTTCAGTCGGGGCTCTGGGGCTGGGGAAGGGCTTATTTTTAGGTTCTTGGTGGTTTCAGTTGCTTCACTGGGTGGGTGGGGGCATCGACAACACGTCACAGGGCCCGGAGCTGCTCCTCTTGCTGTGTCTGAGCACATCCCTGAGCTGGGCCAGGATTGTCACCCTGACACTTGTCACCCCGGGCTGAGCTGCTCTGTGTCGTGGCAGTGGGTGAGGTTTGCTTTTGGCACCTGCATTCTCTGGCCCTTGGCATTCTGTTGGGGCTCGATTTTCACATTTTTGAGACAATATTGGATGTTGTGGAGGGGGACCCAGCGATGCCACAGTAGATTTTTTTCCGGGTCCTAAATGTTGAAAGCCACGCTCTTCTTCTCTGTCTTGCTATTGTGGTAGAGAGAAACCAGGGTTTGATGATCTGATTCAAATCAAAATTGAGGATGTGATGCATCTGTGTGGTATTCACCTCATTTACCCATTGCCATGGCAACAGTTGGGAAGGCTATCCCAAGCTTTAACTGATCCCAGCACAAAATCTGCTCTGCTTATTGCAGGTGAGCAACAATAGCCCTTCCCTGTTCCTGCTCGTTGATAAATAGCAGGGAAAGACTGAAATTTATCTGACATTGGCAACGTTTTTAAAAACCGCAGGGAAAACAGACAAACGTTTCTTTCAAGCGCAGTTTTCAAACTTCCTGTGTCCCCAAACCGAAACCAAAACTAACTTTGAGGGCAAGTGAAACTCCCCCCTGCAGGGTTAAGGATGAAGTGCAGTGTTAAGTGATGAGGTGCACATGAAGGGTCTTCCTGAAAAATAGGTGGGTATTGACTTTTTATTGCTAAAATCACAGGGCTGGTGCTTTCCTGGACAATTATTCCAACTCTCTTTACTGTTTTTTTTTTTGTTTCTGCTGTCGGTGGCTGTTGCATTTATTCCTGAGTTTGGAGTCAGGGGCTGGTACTGGGGTGTGTAAAGACTCTTTGCCCAGTTCTCTTCCCTCACACACAGAGCTCTGGAATAAGCTTTTGGATGTTGTTACAGATGATTATCTGCCTTGGAAGCCTGGCTAGTTTGTGTATCATTCCCACCTGTGCTAAAGCTGTGAGGATCCCTGTTTTTAATAAAGTACATTTGCTCGAGTCTTATCTTTTAAATATTACTTAGCTAAAGCAAAACAGTATTTAAATATTTTACGGACAATCCAAATAATTATTTTAAAACAAATATTATTTAAATCGTCTTAATATAAATAGTTTAAATAATTATTTAAAAATATTATATTTGAATAAAGTAAGTGTATGTAGCCAGCAGGTCAGGCCTGTCCTGTGCCAGGTTGTTCTGGGAGGGGGGACATGATGTGCTGGGCGTTACCCACGTGTGGATCCCTGTTTTTAATAAAGTACATTTGCTCGAGTCTTATCTTTTAAATATTACTTAGCTAAAGCAAAACAGTATTTAAATATTTTACGGACAATCCAAATAATTATTTTAAACCGTTCCACTAAAGCAAATATTATTTAAGTCGTCTTAATATAAATAGTTTAAATAATTCTTTAAAAATACTACAGTTGAATAAAGTAAATGTGTGTAGTTGTTGGGTCAGGCTCGTCCTGTGCCAGGTTGTTCTGGGAGGGGGGATGTGAGGTGCTGGGCATTACCCACGTGTGGATCCCTGTTTTTAATAAAGTACATTTACTCGAGTCTTATCTTTTAAATATTACTTAGCTAAAGCAAAACAGTATTTAAATATTTTACGGACAATCCAAATAATTATTTTAAAACAAATATTATTTAAATCGTCTTAATATAAATAGTTTAAATAATTCTTTAAAAAGACTACAGTTGAATAAAGTAAATGTGTGTAGTTGTTGGGTCAGGCTCGTCCTGTGCCAGGTTGTTCTGGGAGGGGGGATGTGAGGTGCTGGGAGGGGGGATATGAGGTGCTGGGTAACTGGGAGGGGGGGATGTGAGGTGCTGGGTAACTGGGAGGGGGGATGTGAGGTGCTGGGTAACTGGGAGGGGGGATGTGAGGTGCTGGGTAACTGGGAGGGGAGATGTGATGTGCTGGGCGTTACCCACGTGTGCCACGTTGTGTTCCAGGCGTGCTGACCATGCTGCTGGCCCTGCCCGTGCCCGAGCCCCGGCGAGGGGCAGAGCTGTAGGGGTTGCCGAGCACATCCATGGACGTGGAGCCCTGTGCCAGCATGCAGGTGGGCATGCGGGTGGTGCGCGGCGTGGACTGGAAGTGGGGCAGCCAGGACAGCGGCGAGGGCAACGTGGGCACCGTGGTGGAGATCGGCCGCGCCGGCAGCCCCACCACCCCCGACAAGACCGTGGTGGTGCAGTGGGACCAGGGCAACAGGACCAACTACCGCACGGGCTTCCAGGGGGCCTACGACCTGCTGCTCTATGACAACGCCCAGATCGGTGAGTAGGGCAAGGAAAGGGGGGTTATGAACTCCTCCTTTATGGCAGCACCCAAACTGAGGAGTGTGGCATGGGCAGGGGGCTTAGGAACTCCTGCTTTATGGCAGCACCCAAATTGAGGAATATAGCAAGGACAGGGGGATTATGATCTCCTGCTCTATGGCAACACCCAAATTGATGAGTATGGATGGCAAAGACAGGGAGATTATGATCTCCTCCTTTGTGGCAACACCCAAATTGATGAGTATGGCAAGGGCAGGGGGGTTATGACCTCCTACTCCGTGGCAACACCCAAATTTATGAGCATGGCAAGGACGGGGGATTATGATCTCCTCCTTTATGGCAACACCCAAATTTATGAGCATGGCAAGGACAGGGGGATTATGATCTCCTCCTTTATGGCAACAGTCAAATTGCTGAGTATGGCAAGGACAGGAGGCTTAAGAACTCCTGCTCTATGGCAACACCCAAAATGAGAAGTATGGATAGCAAGAACAGGGGGCTTATGATCTCCTGCTTTATGGCAACACCCAAACTGATGAGTATAGCATGGACAGGGGGCTTAGGAACTCCTACTCTGTGGCAACACCCAAATTGAGGAGTATAGCAAGGACAGGGGGCTTATGATCTCCTGCTCTACAGCAACATCCAAATTGAGGAGTATGGCAAGGACAGGGAGCACAGACCTTGGCAAACCCATCTCCTGCCTTAATTTGTGTAGCATTTCCCATCTGTGAGGATCCCCGTTCTTAATAAACTGTTTGAATTTTGTTTTTTAAATATTATTTGACTGAAGCAAATATAATATACTTGAAATAAAAGCCTGGCTGGAGGTGTCGGGCTCAGGGACAGGAGCTGGACTCGGTGATCCTAATGGGTCCCTTCCAGCTCAGCAGATTCCATCACTGTGTGATTCTAAGGGTCAGCCTTTTGCTCCTGCCTGTGGAGTGAGGCTGAGCAGCAGCAGAGCACACACTGAGCCAGTTCATGGTGAGGGAATTCCTGTTTGCCCCTGTGCAAAGGCTTTTCTTTCCTCCTTTTTCTGAGTTGAACAGCTTTGCTGACTTTGCCATTGTTGGAGCCTGACCTGACTTTAGGACGCGAGTCCCTCAAGCCAGGAAACGGAGACTTCATATTACAGAACCCCAGAATGTCCTGAGTTGGAAGGGACCCACAAGGATCATCCAGTCCAACTCCTGGCCCTGCACAGACAACCCAACAATCCCACCCTGTCCCTGAGGGTGTTGTCCAAACACTTCTTGAGCTCTGGCAGCCTCGGGGCTGTGCCCACTGCCCTGGGGAGCCTGGTCAGTGCCAACCACCCTCTGGGGAAGAACCTTTCCCTGATACCCAACCCAACCCTCCCCTGGCACAACTTGAGGCCGTTCCCTGGGGTCCTGTCACTGCCCAGCACAGAGACACATCACACGTGTTGTACCTACACAGGTCACACCTATCACTCACGTTCTATTATTGCATCACCTTCAACACACACACACAGTCCATGAGTTTTCCCTTTAAGAAAGGTCCTAAGAGCCAGTTTCTCAGGATTTTGGGTGAATCCCGCACTCCTTCGCCCCTGTGCTCTCCCAGGTGTCCGTCACCCCAACATCATCTGCGACTGCTGCAAGAAGCACGGCATCCGTGGCATGAGGTGGAAGTGCAAGATGTGCTTTGACTACGACCTGTGCACTCAGTGCTACATGAACAACAAACACGACCTGTCCCACTCCTTCGAGCGCTACGAGACGGCACATTCCCAACCGTGAGTCCTGCCAGCCAGGGGGGGCTTTGGGGGGCTCCAGAAGGGGGTTTGGACCCCCCAAGGGTGTGCAAAACCATCTACCAAAGTGCAGGGATGATGCACAGCACCTAACTGGTACATGTCTGTATCATTTATGTAGAAATAAATGTATTTCGGTATGATTTATATAGAAATAAATGTATTTTGGTATAATTTACATAGAAATAAATTTATTTCTATACCATTTACATAGAAATAAATTTATTTCTATATCATTTACATAGAAATAAATTTATTTCTATATCATTTACATAGAAATAAATTTATTTCTATATCATTTACGTAGAAATAAATTTATTTCTATATCATTTACGTAGAAATAAATTTATTTCTATATCATTTACGTAGAAATAAATTTGATTCTATATCATTTACATAGAATAAATATTTCTACGTAATTTATATAGAATAAATATTTCTACGTAATTTACGTAGAAATAAATATTTCTGTGCAATTTATGTAGAAATAAATGTATTTCAGTATAATTTATAGAAATAAATGTATTTCTATGTAATTTACATAGAAATAAATGTATTTCTATGTAATTTACGTAGAAATAAATATTTCTGTGTAATTTACCTATAAATAAATATATTTCTGTGTAATTTATGTAGAAATAAATATATTTCTATGTAGTTTACGTAGAAAGAAATATTTCTATGTAATTTACGTAGAAATAAATATTTCTGTGTAATTTACGCAGGAATAAATATTTCTGTGTAATTTATGTAGAAAGAAATATTTCTACGTAATTTATATAGAAATAAATGTAGTTCTGTATAACTTACATAGAAATAAAAGTATTTCTATATAAATGTAAAATATATTTATGTGAAAATGTATCTATATTTATACGTAAAACAAAATTTTACATCTAAATGTATGTATGTTTATTTTTACATTTATATAGAAATGTATTTATACATCAAATTAATTTTATATATAAATGTCAGTTAATATTTTATATATTTATATAGAAATGTATTTGTATTTTTATATAAATGCATTTTTATATAAATAAATGGGTATTGGGGAGCGCTCAAAATGTTTTTACTCCTTGGCTTGCATGATCAAAAAGGTTTGGGGACTCTGTCCCACAGAACAAGGTAAGGCTGGATTGGGCACTTCTATGAAGCTGCTTGAGAAAAACACAGCAAATAGAAATCAGAATTTTTCTGGGAGGTTTGATTAAGGTGAAAATTAAAAATATTAAAACAGTAGTTTTATTTGCACCTCCTCAAGCAGGCACAAAGATGAATCTTTTAATCCTCTTGCCTTCAGGAGAAGTCACGAGAAATCAGCTTCTCTCTGTCGTTGATTTTCCTTTTCTTACCTCCCTTTGAAAATATCCCAGTGCTTCACATCCGCCCGTGGAATGGAAAGTGTAATTACTGTGCTCAAGGCAGCTGGGTGGGATTTGCAGCTGCTTTTCCTGCCTTATGGGAAGCTCTCCATGGAGTTAATTACCAGAGCTGTGCCGGTGTGGTTGAGCCACAGTTCCGAGTGCGAGCCAAGGGATGGATGTTTGTCCAGAGAATCTCCCCTCTGAGCTCTGGGGCTTGTGTTTATCCACCAGATGAGGATGTTTCTGGAGCTTGTGTTAAATATGGCAAGCCAGGCAGATCCTGCTTGGAAATGAGCTCCATGATTTCGTGTATATATAAAAATATATATGTATATAAAAATAGGCATGTGGGGTTTTTTCTCTTTCTATTAATATTGTAATTATCTCCAAGTAGTTACTCAGGGATGCCTGACTGTGTCTTTCCTTTGAGCTGAAGGTACATAATCCTACTCACATTTAAAGAAAAAAGAGAAAAATAAAAAAAGGTAGGCAGCAGTTGCTGTGAGAGGCTGCAGAGCAGCCCAGATTTTCTTCCCTGGGCATGGGATCTCCCAACCCTGCAGAGCTGAATTCCCTTGGGAACACCCCGATCCAAAGGCAGATTTCTAAGGCAGTTTCTCCCCAGGACTCGGGGAAGGATGTACTGAGGGCAGTTTTTCCTTTCAGGGCTTGTCCCCACCCTGTGCCCAGACTGTGCTGCTGGAATGGGGCAGGCTGGAATGGGGCAGGCTGGAATGGGGCAGGCTGGAATGGGGCAGCCTGGAATGGGGCAGCCTGGAATGGGGCAGCCTGGAATGGGGCAGCCTGGAATGGGGCAGGCTGGAATGGGGCGGGGCAGCCTGGAATGGGGCAGCCTGGAATGGGGCAGCCTGGAATTGGGCAGTTGGGTGGTTGCTGTCAGGGAGAAAAGGGAGCCTGGAGGGTGGCCAGGAAAGCTGCCAGAGCCAGTGCTGTCCTGGGTGAGTTGTTTGACTTTCCCAGAGCACTGCAGCGCTGCTCTGGAATGTGCTGGAAGCACTGGAGGACTCTTTGGAGGTAGATGCCCATTGTACCAAAAATCTGATGGTGCTTTGGTGGCTTTTGGGTTGGGTTGGGTTGGTTTTTTCCTAAATTACTTTGCCTTTTTTTTTTTTTTTCTGTGAGTGTGGCTCTTTTTTTTTTTCCTGTGAATGTGGCTCATTGAGTGGTTTTAGAGAAGATGTGATATGAATTAACTTTATTTGATAAAAAGAAGTCTAGACATGGGCCAGAATGTGACACCCAGTCCTTGTTAAAGTAGCACTATTCTGATTTACATCAGTGTGTGTTAGCAGGAGCAATGACCTTAATGCCAAGCAGCAAAGAAAAAAAAAAAAAGAAGGAAAAAAGGAAAAGGGGTGTGTGTGTGACTTCAGGGACACAGCATGAGCCTGTCAGGTGTGACAGTGGCTTCTGGGAGCCTCAGTGAGGGGTAAGGGTAAAGCAGCAATAGTTGTAATTGGATAATAAAACACCTCTCCTGCTGTTCTGCGTGGCAGGTACTGATTCCAGCTGAGCTTAGGGATGGAGAGGAATTAGAAATCCTCAAGGAAGAAGCTTCCAGCTGTGGGAAGCTGCAATTTTAAAGATGAATGAGGAGTGCATATTGTGGTTCTTAGGAGTCACTCAGCTGTTGGAGCAAACGGGTCAGGAGTGGGTTTTGTTCCTGGCATTTGGCTGAGCTGGATGGCACAGTGCAATGTGTGGTTTGTGCAGGAGCTTTTGGACAGGGAGCTGGCAAACTGAATTCCCCAGAAATGCCTTTCAGTGCAGGAACAAGGAAGAAGCAGGAACATCTTTGCTTTAATGCAGATGCAATCCTGTGATTTGTTGCTCTGGTGTTCCGGAGGTTACTCTGCATTAAGAATTGAATGTCCTCATATAAGAAATAAAAAAAAAAAAAAAAAAAAAAAAGTGAAACAAAGGGCCTGGATCACCTTTGAACAATGCCACAGAAAGGATTTCTTTGGAATAAGTGAGGTCTGAGCTGTACAGACACTGCCTCAGGCAGTGCACAGTCCTTTTCGAAGAACAGGAATTGCATGGCTCATGACTCACTGCACTGTTGCTTGGAGCACTCATCTCTCTCTTTTAGTTCTTTTTTTTTTTTGCTAAATAAAGTAGAAGATAAAACCTTTGGCAGTTCCCTCAGGCCCCCCAAAAATCTGTGTATTTAAAAAAGACACACAGGTAAATGCTGTGTGGGTTTGGGTTTTGTCGTTCAGTGGCTGTGAAAGGCAGGATGAGTCTCCTTTGGAGACCAAGGTTGTCTCTCCTCCCTTTCTCTGGCAGGGAATGGGGATCTGTTGGTTCTTCAAAAGGAGCCTCAGGAGTGTGTTGGTCTCAGGATCCAGGCAAAGTGCTGTGATGAGCCCCCTGGAGTGTTAATTAGTCGGAAAGCTGAAGGGGAGTGGATGGAGAGGCATCCCAACAAATTTGACAACATCCCATAATCTTGGATTTGAAAAATGAAGTTGGGGTTGCTTACACAGTCCTTGGGTTGCCCCTGATGAGATCAAATGTAGGACTGTGGGATGGAGCTCTCACCTCGAGTCTTTCTTGAACCAGAGATGAAGAGCTGGGAGTTTCCAGTCCCTCCAGGCCAACACGTTGCTCCTTGTAGCAGGTCACTAATCCTGGGATTTAGGAGGATTTAACCCCAGACAGACGCTGCAGAGGGTTCCCAATCAGTTTTCCAAAGAGGCTTTGAAGACTCCTTTACCTGAAGGCTATTTCAGGTTTTAAAATGACCTGAGTTTGAACCTCTGGTGGCAGGAAGTACTGTTGGGGTTTTTTTTAAATTTGCTATTAGAGGTAATCTCTTCCTGACCTCTTCCAGTTGTTTTTCTATTTTATTGGTCTTTTTTTGGTTTGAGTTTTGTGGCTGCTGTGGGAGAGGCTCTCATCCTTGGCTTAGAAGGATGAACAGCTCAGTTTTACTCAAGAGCTTTTTTTCCAGAGTTGTGTATCCATTTGGTGAATATGTGCTTGGTAATTGGAAGATAAATCAGTGTCTGGGAGCAGGGCAGCAAAGCAAAACTCATCAAGTTTATTTTAGGGCTGCAATAGTCAGGCATGCTCTGATGATTCTGCAAATAATCTACCTCTCATACAAAATATTAGTGTTATTATGTCCCAGTGCAAAAGCAGCACTGGAATTTTGCTTGGATCACCTGCTTGGGGATGGGGCTGAGCTGAATTTCAGTGGGGGATGTTTTACCCAGGCTATTTTCTAGGCTTCAGTCACCAATAAATCACAACAATTTTTCACAAGTCCTGTTTTTTCTTCCCTGGCCAACAATGGAGTTGGAGGAGCCAGCAAACCACACAGGGAAATATCCTGTGTAATCAAGCATAAGAAATACAAATATTTTCTCACATTGTGTTTTATCCTGTAGTCAAAACAGAGAGTGCAGTTATTTTCAGCCCTAATTCTTAAACCAGCTCTGTCTAGTCTGGTTACCAGCTGGATTTGGAAATCAGATACAGGAACAAGTGCATGCTCTGGTTTGGGTTTGCCAGTGCAGTGCAGACCCATTCAAGGCAGCTTTAATAATCCAGCCTTCCATCTGGGGCTGCTTGGACTGTGAGCCTGGACTAATCCAGCAGCTGAGTGACAACTGCTGGGTGTTTGATTACTGAGCAATAAAGGGGATGCAGGTTTATTTACATGGTAACCTCTTCAACATGTGTTATTTATGCAATGGCAGTTTAAGCTGTTGGTCTCAGAAGTTTTGGTGGCTGTTGACTCAAATCTGGCTCTTCTGTGATGGTGTGTTTGTTTCCTAACCTGTAAAAAAAATTAATTTCTTAATGTCAAATTATGTATTAATTTGTTCTATCAATGAATTAATATAATTTTACTTTTAAAAAAATCATTATTTGCCAGATAAAATACCAAACTGTCATGTCATGTCATCATGGCTAGGCTTGCCTCCTTGTGCATTGCAGAACACCATTGCATATCCCCACATTAGGGTTTCCCTTGTTTATTTTGGAATATTCTGTTTGATTTGTAGAGCAGGGGTTGCATTCTAATGACATATTTTATCTTTATCTTTTGTGGAATTACACGATCCAAACTGTAAGCAAAAGAAATCTTCACTAAAACGTCCTTAACCTGTGTTTTGAACTGATAGTCATGTTTAAAGGATGAGGACAAGACATTTATTTCACTTTGTGTGCTCAGGGGTGCTTCTGTGTTGGTCTGAAACCCTGAGTCTGATCTGAGCTTTGGAGGTCACCCAGAAAAGACTGAGCTTTTAGCCCAGCCCAGACCCAAGTTATAAAGACACAGCTGGTTTTGTGAAGAACTGCTGCCTTGTCAAGGAAGGACAGGATTGAAAAGGAAGAATCTTGGTAAAGACAGTTCCTGAAATAGGTTTCTGTGATCCTGATCCCTCACCAGCGCCCTTGTCTTAGTCTGGTTCATGCTTGAGCAACCAGCAGCCCCTGCCATCTGTCAGAATTGCCTTCCTTTATCCTCTGCTGGAAGTGCTTCAGGAAAAGCTTTGCTGGGGGGGGATTAGAGAATCTAGAATTTCTTGCATCGAGGTCAGTTTTATCTGTGGTTTCTGCAAGGTCTTTGTGTTGATTTTCTTGAGCTCACCCTGTGTAGATCTTTGCACATCCTGGAAGGGATGTGGGTTTTGTGTCTGCTGTGGGTTTGTGTCTACCGTGAGCTGAAAGTCTGGTTTGCAGCTGTGCCTTTCTGAAGAGATGAACGTGGTATTTATGGCCCCCTGCCTTTCAGGGTGTCCAACCCTTCTGCTCTCCAGCCCCGTGCAGTGTGCTTGTCTTTTTGGGATAAGAACTTCCTGCAGTGGAAAAGTCTCTGTCTTGCAAAATACTTCGGCTGTGCCTGGTGTGAAGGGTCTCTGACTCCTGCAGGGTCTCAGGTCATTACTGCAAGTTAAAAGCAGTCTGTTTAAACTTCTCCAGGTCAGTTTTTTTGGGTCCCACATCTCTCCAAAGCCAGGGTGATGCTGCTGTTGGAGCTGTGTGGAGCAGAGCTCCCAGGGATGTGAAAAGCTGTGTAAGCACCTCGGTGAAACTTGAGCACAGGCAGAATATCCCCAGGGAGTGGTTCCCAGCCTGCTGGAGAGAGACATAACTTCATTCTCTACAGTACACGCTCCCAAGTGTTTTCTGGACTCCACAGTAATTTAATATCGTTGGAATTTGTAGGGCAGAAATGGCTGCAGACTTTGGCTGTCATAATTAACGTCGTTATTAAAGGCAGCATCGCGGTGATTAAATTTATCTCGAGGGTATTTTAGCATCACACGAATAACTTCGGTTGTTACCCAGTGTTTGGAGCAAAACATGTTGAATTAGATTAAAAGCTAAGACACATTGGCTCAGGGCATGAAGTTCTTGCATCGTTCCTGGGTGCTGGTCAGCAGGGTGGTTCAAGGCAAGGGCTTTGTTTTTGGGAGGGAAGGAAGGTTTTTCTGGTGGATTGTCTCCAGCAAGAGGTGGAGTTTCTTAACAGTTTTCTTCCTTTCTGAAGTGGTTGGCTTTGTTTTCTAGGTCTCCAGCCACAGGTTAATGTGAGGGCTGTTGAGATGGGAAATGACTCCTGTTGTGTGACTACACAAAAAGGGAACTTCTGCTAGGAGTAGAATGAGTCGTGGTTGTTTTGCTTAAGCTTAGCTCAGTGCTTTATTTTACTATCACTGAGGATCTTTACATTGAAAACTCCCTTGAGAGAGTAGGGTTTGCAGGAGAGAAGTATATTTTTATCACTCAGTCAGGGCTTGACTGAGAGATCTTTGATGAATTGTTAGAAAAACATGCAACAAAATACAGTGAAAACAAGTGTTGTAGCTGAGCTGTTTCAGACACAGTGCTCAAATCCATGCTGGTTTTTGAAGCTGGTCTCTAGTGCCTGACACAGAGCAATAAAATGAATGCTGATCAGCATCTCTTTTTAGCTGAGCTATCCCTATCCCACTCTCATTATCTCCTTTCATAACAACATCCAGCCTTGCTGGTGCTTAAACCAGGCAAAATCCCAACCATCAAAATAAAGGGTCTTCCTCTTGCTCCTGTTGAGCTGCAATCTGGGCAATGAACATTCCACCATTGTAAGAGCCTGTGTAAATAATCTCTCCCTCTTTTTAAACACATTAGGTTGTAAACCAGAGGTGGGAGATCCGTCAGCAGGTTAAGAAAGGTAAAAGACTTAAGCATTTGGTGGATAAGTAAACAGTAAGTTCAGGCCTAAGCTTTTTATCCTTCTGAGTCTCCACCTTCTCTCTGTAGGTATTAGATGGAAAATAAATACAGTGTTCTGAGGTCAGCCCTACCCCCAATAAGCTTCCCCTCCCCTTGCCCTGTGGAACAGCTGCTGAACTTGGTTTGCTCTGTCTGCTCTGGGAGTTGCCAAGAGCCTGTCAGGCTCCAGGGGTATGGATTGGGGCACCTTGGCAGTCGCCTCGAAAAGTGGATTGTACCCCGGGTGAGCAGCCCAAACAGCTCCCTGAGGATTTTGGTGGCTTGGTGACTCATGAGAAGGCTTTCTGCTGGGGAGCAGAGCGGGCAGAGCACGCACAGAGCCAGCAGAGGAGCTGCTGTGACACTATGGGAATTGGAAGCTGCTTTAACAGGACATCAGACCCCCTGTTCACTATCACGTAGGTACCTTCCCTTTGTCCGTGAGCTGGAGTGGGGTGTGTCTGGAGTGTGGAGTGCAGGGCACATGGAAAGGGCTGGGAGATCCTGGGAATGGTGTAGCCATGGTCTGATCTGCTCTGCCTTTCAGCAGGTGAACTGTGCTGTGCAGGTCAGGGTATGGGATGTGCTGAACTCCTTGTGACTCCAAAGCATTAATGCAATGGGCACCCCAGAGAAGTCCATCAGCATCCCCTTAAAATGAGGGATACTCCTCATATGACAGACCTCGGTTGGATCTGAGCTTTATGCGGTGTCAATAATAACAATAAATTCATTTGTTTTCTCTCATTTTGTTTTTTTTCAGAGTCCTGGTGAGTCCTCGACAGAATTTGACTCGCATCACCTTAAAAGGGACTTTCCAGGGGGCTAAAGTGGTCCGTGGCCCCGACTGGGAGTGGGGTAACCAGGATGGTAAGCTGCTTTTGGGATGTCCTGTAAAACACACCATTGGATTTGTTTTTAAACATAAATTACATACAATTTTATTTTTTCTTTTTGGCAAATTGAAAGTGCATATGCTGAGCAGCAGCTTCTGGGGAGCTGCTCAGAGGATGGAGGTTGCTGTTGTTTAGAGTATTAAATATTCCTTGTTTTCTTATATTGGTTATTTGTCACATATCTGTGACATGAACCATATGCATTCATTGAGGGTGTGGGAGGGAAGTTTTGCTACTCCTGTTTCACAGACATGAAAACTCCTGGGAACCATCCTGGAAGTTCTTGTATAAAACTATAAGTGTACATGATGATAAACAAAGACCCATCTTTTCCTGAAAAAGCTTTCATTTACAGTGGGAGTAAGGGTTGTCTGACTCTGTGTACAGTACTCCTTTCTGCTCTGGAGTTCTGTGGAATATCCTTATTTGGACACTTTTAAGAACAGTGAGGAGAAATGCTCTAAGGATGGTTTCCCATGGAACATTAATGAACTGTTTGCTGTGGTTACTGGAGAATGGTTTCTGCTTTCAGCAGGATTTGTAACTTCAGGCTGAAAATGCAGAGGGACAAAAATGCCTTTTTTAGAGCTGTTCTTGAGTGTAATGACTGTACTTAATTCACTGATACCAATTTCTGTTAGTGCTGCAGGGTTCAGGAAGCTGTACTGTCCGTTCCTATTCCAGAGCCCCGCTCACACTGTAATGTTTACAGCTCCTTTTGTCCCTTAAGAATTAAGTCAGAAGTTCAAAGGTTTCCAAAGTTGAAACTGCCATTTATTGCAGCTCTGGGTTCAGTGGAGGACATGGATACTTGCAGGGTCTGAGAGCAAAAGCAGCTTATGCTCAATACAGCTTATCCATCCTGTTGAGATCAGATGGACATTTACATGTCTGAGACTCGCGTTGCTTACGATGGTGGTGACCTGAAACCAGTTACACCAGCAAGGCCAGCGGGAAGAACCCTAAAAACCCTAAATCCAGCCCCTCAGGTGGTCTCTGATGAGCACCACCCTGGTTTTGGTGGAGCTGCCCCCACCCACAGCCGTTTGCTCCTCTTGTCACTGATAGGACTGGCACGAAAGCCCACTGGTTTGTGTTGTGCTTTTTAGTCAGATGTGCAGTTAGATGAGGAATTAAACTCCTTTAAGCTGTTAAATTTCAAGACTTTAGAGGCAATTAGAAGCTCTTTGTCCACTCAGACAGACAGATGTTGCTGTCCCCGTTTGGGACTTGCCCAAGTGACTTGGCAGCAGAGTTGGGTTGGGAATCTGCAAACTGTGACTTCCTTCATGAGGTTCAGTGTTCATAGACTGTTGTCTCTTGGATGACAACATGTCCCATGTGCCCAGCCAGATTTATCTCCACACACATATCCTCCTGTTCTGGTTTTTTCCAGTGTACTGCTCCTTTCTTGGGCAGGTGAAGAGAAGTACCAGAACAAACCTTCTTTGATGCTCTTCCACCTGGCTGGTGCTGGGGAGAAATTAAAGATCTTGGGTGGGTTTTACATCACTGTTTTTTGTCTTGCCACAGTGTGGTGCCATGACACTGTGTGTTCCCTAACCTAGGCCACGCACACCAGGAGGAATTCTGCACAAAATTCAGCTTTTTTCCACATCTGTATTCCAAAGTAGATGGCTGGCTGGCTTTCAGCGAGTTTAAACACGCTCCTGGCTGGCCAAACCGAGTCGTGTCACGATTTAATTTTCCCTGATCTTCCCTTTCCCCCCCTCAGGTGGCGAAGGTAAAACGGGCCGCGTGGTCGATATCCGCGGCTGGGACGTGGAGACCGGGCGCAGCGTGGCCAGCGTGACGTGGTCTGACGGGACCACCAACGTCTACAGGGTGGGCCACAAGGGGAAGGTGGACCTGAAATGCACCGTGGAGGCTTCCGGGGGCTTCTACTACAAGGAGCACCTCCCGAAATTAGGTGTGTAGAGACAAGTCGCCCGCTGGGAAGTTGGGGATGCTGTCAGGAGACAATAAAGCCATTTTGCTTGGAAGGCAGAAAAGCAGCAGGTGGTTTTGTCTTAAAGTTCCTGCATCATATGTGCCATTCAAGAGAAGTGGCTTGCGTGTGACCTGCTGCTTGATTTCAGAGTGGTCAATGAAATAGTACTGTGGTAAAACCATGAGGTGCCCACAGCCATGTCCCGGACAGGGATCTTCTGCCGAGGCAAATCCCTGCTGGAAATGCAGGAAACTCCCACTCTGTCACGGAGAATTCAACCCAGTGGCAGTTCTGTTAACCCAGAGCTTTTAGTTCTTCAGGCAAGCAGTGGTTCAGCTGGTGTTCACTGTGGTTTTACAGAGCAAATATCATTGCTCTGGTGGTCCCAAAATTGTGTTGGAGGGGACGTGACCAAAGGGAGAGTTCTGAGAATGGAGCTGCCAAGGGAGAGAGAGATGAGAAAAAGTGATTGGAAAAGGTGATGTCTGTATTGGCAACATGCTGCAATTCACATTTAACTCTGATGAAACCAAGGAGACTGTTTGTGCTTTTGGACTTGCAGCTTTTCTTTACCAATGCATAATTTAGTTGTGTTTATTTTAATGAGTTGCAGAGTCCATCTTTTGCTCCCCTGAAAGAAAACAAGAGGGGGTCTGTTCCTATGTTTGCAGCAGCAGAATCAGGCCTTTCTCATTCTTTCCTCTCCCTGAGCAGCTTGGCAAGAGCACGAGGGAAGGGAAGGGTTGGATGGGGAGTTGATCCCAGTGGTACAGCCTCCCTCTGCACAGGAAGGGTAGGAGGGGAAGGCACTCCTCAAAGCAAGTTATGTGACTGCCTGTGGAGGAGAACTTATTTTGGGTGCTGAGTGGGTGTGTCTGCTGAACACCAGTTGTGGGTGACTGAGCTGCTAAGAACAGCTCCTGATGTCTGCCATGACATGAGAGGCGTCCTTCAAAGGCATTCCCTGCTCTGGGAAGGGACAGAATGTGTCTTGTTAGAGCTGCCTCATGTTTAATTCATAGAATTAGAGCTAAATCCTCTTGATTTCTCCACCTAGGGCATACCCCAAATAGAAAAGGGGTGTTTTTACACCATTCTACCCCAATTAATGTTAATTTGTGGCCCTTGTTACAAAACCAGTGAGGCACAAAGGTGTATTATTGCATCCTGCATGTCTGTGGGTGGTGTTGTTCTCCCCAGGAAAGCCAGCTGAGCTGCAGAGGAAGGAGAGCACAGACAGACACCCATTCCAGCACGGGGACAAGGTGAAGTGCCTGCTGGACATCGACATCCTGAGGGAGATGCAGGAGGGCCATGGAGGCTGGAACCCCAAAATGGCAGAGGTATGAGGCTGGTTACTCCTCTGGGTAAAGTATCAGTCACTATCTCAACCTGCACAGGTAGGCACTGGTTAGGAAGCTACCAGAACATCTTTGTGTAACATGGTACCTCCTGCATTTATATTGAGTTAACTGAAGCCCAAATACAGATTTTTTTTAGTGGTAGGACACTGGAGTCAGATTTATTTTTAGGCTCGGATTTATGTGACAGTTGCCTTGTGGAGCCCTGCACAAGTGTTGCTCAGAAGTCTTGGGAGCAAAAAAATAATGGCTGGTTTGTCTGTTTTTAAATGAGCCCTGGACCTTTTCTTCAGGGTTCTGGATCCATTCCTTGTTTGGCTTCTTTGCTAATGGAAGTTATGTGTTTTGTCAACAGTGGGCTCTGTCCCTGGCCAGGGCTAAAATTTCTCAACCCATATGATATTCTTGGAGCTTAGCCTGTTGTCTTGTCTTTAGATTGAAGAGCTCTCACTCTGCTGTCACCTGTTGTCTAAAAAAACCCAGATAGCAGAGGAAGTAAAGATAGAAGTGACACCTATTACTGTGGAACAGCATGAAGCAGTGCTATAAAATTATAAAAGTCACTTTATATATGTATCCTGACCCAACCTGCCCTGTAGGTGAGCAGGCTTTTTGAAATCAGGCTTTAAAATGTCAAGACAAACTGTGTCATTTCAGCTTCAATGTGGAAATCTGTTAACTGAGCATCAGCCTCCTGGTTTTCTTCAGCCTGGCAGGCAGGGACTTGGCATCTTCTGGCAGGAAGGCTGCCAGTGGAGCCAGGAATTTTTTATTCCATCCCCAAAGCTGTAGTTTTTGAATGTTGCTGTGTGGTTCCTGGTGTCTGTTGGTTGTTAAAACCTCTGTGCTCCTGAATTCCTGTTGTTGGTGAATCCAGGTGTAGAGGGGGATATTAAACAGAGATTTTTACGAGATGTAAAACAGTAACTTCCTGTCATTTCAGAAACTGGTCCTTTTTTCCTCCTTCTAAACTATGAGCTGCTCAGGACCTGCCAGAACCAACAATTCTAGAGCACTGCACTACACAACTGTACTTTATTTTCTCTCCTCTACCATGCCCCTTTTTTTCCCCCCTCTCAGGATGTGCTTTGCTGGTATTATAATGCAGAACAATGTTGTGATCTCTGCCCACCTTTGTCATTTGGGAAGAGCACAATCTGTGCTGCATTTTCCAGGATTTTTTACACTTTGTATTCCTGCCCCCCTCCTCCCCCAATATGCTGCTACTTTAAAGGAGCTTCTTAAGGAGCCCTTCCCTGCTTTTGCAGACAAACAATGGCTGCATCTTGTGTGAAGCAGGTTTGGGAGCTCTGTTGGTCTGTGGATTGGAAATGCTGGGTAATTTAGCCACCTATGCCTGCTTTCCCCACTGTTAAGCAATGTGATTTATTTAGGGGCTTTCCCCTACTTTTTTTTCCCCCCTATCAAAAGTTCATTGGCCAGACAGGGACGGTGCACAGGATCACGGACAGAGGGGACGTGAGGGTCCAGTTCAACAGCGAAACCCGCTGGACTTTCCATCCTGGAGCCCTGACCAAGGTATGTGCTGGGCTGGGCCAGGGCTGGGCATGCTGCAGGGAAGAGCTGTCCTTCAGCCTGCTGTGCTGGGACATGGTGTGGCACAAGCAAGTGCTGAAAGGATGCCCTGCTGGGCCAAACACAGTGGGTTTGGGCAGAGCTCCCTGCAGCCCATCAGAGCTCAGGCAGATGGTTGCAGGCAGTGGGAGTTGGGCTGCTGGGCTGGCCAGTTTGATGAGCTTCTGCATTTTAAATGCAATTTCTTCAGGTAAATTCCATTTCTTGATTCCAACTTCTTTCATATGACAGTTTACCTACAGTAGCTCATCTTTCTGCAGCTGCCTTTCAACCTTTTCCCACATAATTGCCATTTGACTTTGTTTTCTTCCATTTGATTTTGTTTTCTTCCATTTGATTTTGTTTTCTTCCATTTGATTTTGTTTTCTTCCTTTTGATTTCGTTTTCTTCCTTTTGACTTTGTTTTCTTCCATTTGATTTTGTTTTCTTCCATTTGATTTTGTTTTCTTCCATTTGATTTTGTTTTCATCCTTTTGATTTCGTTTTCTTCCTTGTTTTCCGTGTCTCTGTGTTATTCTCCTTTTTTTGCACCTTTGTCTCCCTTCTCTTTGATTCTTCTGGATGACCTGAGTCTTTAATCCAGCTCTTCTAATTTTGTGTCTGCGTTTCTAAAGCTCATAGCTCTGACCTTCCCCAGAGGTTTGAAATGTGGATGATTAGAAACAGAGATAATTAGATATAGAAGAAGCTGCTGGAAGACCACAAAATTCTGAAAGACCTGAACAAGGTCACAATGCTAAAAACTCCAAAATCAAGGGAAAATGCAGTGTCAGACTGTTTTGCACAGAACTAGTCTGCTTTGAAAAGTGTGTTTTGACAGTGCTCCCTTCTTAGCTCAGTGAGCAGAGGGAGCATCTGGCATATTACCAGAACAGATAAACTCTGGTTTCCCTTTTCTCTTTTAAATAAAAAACAGATTTAACTCCCTTATTAAAGTGAATTAAAATCTCCAGTGCCAGGTCAGGTGTAGTGAGGAGATGGACCGAGGAAAGCCCCACAGTTTTATACTGGCATTAATTATGAATGGCTTGAAGAAGAACAAAAAGTTAGAAAACTGTCTGTTGCAAATTATTTCCCTACTTAAATGTGCACTTGGCTTAAAAGAGAGTTACCCCAGCCCTTGGACTGTGTTTCCTTGGCAGTGCAGTGATTACAGTTGTACTAATGGTTTGCAGTGCCTTGTTTTCTGAGCCAGTGGGTGTTTTTTGAGTCGACGGGTGTCGTGTTTGTTGGGTTTCTGGGGTTATTTTGGGGTTTTTTTTTGTGGCTTCACTCCCCAAAAGCTTATGACTTTCTTTTCCTTGTAGCTCAACACGTTCTGGGTGGGTGATGTGGTCCGGGTGATCGATGACATGGAGACAGTGAAGCGGTTCCAGCCTGGCCACGGCGAGTGGACGGACGAGATGGCCCCTGTGAGTGCACCCCAGCCCCAGGAGTTTGCCCAAGCAATCCCTGAGAGTGATGGGCTTGCACTGCCCCCCCAGACACTCCTGCTGGTCACTGAATGCCCAGACCTTGCTGGGGCCCTGCAGAGTCCCTGTTCCCTCCTGCTGTTGGCTCCTGGTGACCCAGTCGTGTTGCAGCACCCAAAGCAAACAGGGACAGGGCAAGTCTGACCAAGGGTTTGGCTGCCACCAGCTCAGATAAGAGGTTTTGCTGACCAAAGTAAACAAGTCCTCTTACACCCTCCCTAATTCTCTGGAATGAGGCAGGGAAGTGTCCAAGTGGAAGAATGGTCTGATCAGACCAGTGTGGCTAAAAAGCGGGATACAGGTTAATTGCTCCTCCAGGAGCAATTAAACACCCAGAGGAAACCTTTCCTAGTCCCACTTTGGTCAGTTCTCTGTGTTCTTCAAACCACACTTTGTTGTTTCACCACCTCCTTCCCCAGACATTTGTAAGGTGTCTGGGAAACCCTCCTGGGTAAAACTGGTGAGAACCCTCTGGTGCCCTCGAAGTGGGAGCTACCTGCGAGTGTGTCCCTGTCCAGGGCTTCTCCTCACCCAGCAGGGCTGCAACTTGGGGAAACCCTCTTAGAAAACATTGCTTTGGGGCTGAGACCTTTGAGAAACCACCTTCTCTTTCCTTGCAGACCCTGGGGCACATCGGGAAGGTGATCAAGGTCTACGGGGACGGAGATCTGCGCGTGTCGGTGGGAGGGCAGTCCTGGACCTTCAACCCTGCCTGCCTGACAGCATACCAGAGGGAGGAGGAGGCAAACCTCATGACCACAGAGAGTGCAAAGGAGTCAAAGAGTGAGAGAGATGTCAGACCCTTCAGGGACCTGGGAACTCTTTGCTGCAGCTCTTTGGGCGGTGTTAAACTCCAGCTGTTCTTCCCCGGACAGAGCTCCAAGACCCAGCTGTGCCTTACTGGGCAAGCCAAGCTGACCTTAACAGGAAAATACAGAATAAAACCCAACTGTGCCTTACTGGGCAAACCAAGCTGGCCAGCTGTGCCTTAGTGGGCGAGCAAAGCTGGCCTTAACAGGAAAATACAGAATTTAGGACTCAGAAGTGCTGACCACAGCCCTGCCCTGGGTTCAGCATTTGCCTTGTTCTGTCTCAGTTTCCTGGTCCATCCTGTTTCCTGTACTAGGATACTAATTGCTGAAGGCTTGTGAAATAGTCCCAGGACCGTGTGTGGAAGTGTTGTGAAATCCACAATTATTTTGCCCAATCCACCCTGAAATTGAATTTAGGATCACATGATGTGGAGAGGGGTTTTTTGGTCTGTTTTGCACTTCTGCTCATAAATTTTTTTTGTGGCCTCACCATACTTACATCCTTTAGATGTCAGGATCATGTGGGAGAGAGGACAAGACTTGCCAGGGTTGTTTTGTTTTGCTTTGTAGATGGATCTTACACTCAAGATAGACTTCAAGGACAACTTGATACTAGCCCAGACTTTTTCACTTTGCTCTGTCTGGAGAACTGTAACACCTCTGTCCTCTCAGGCACCCAAAATTGTGGACTCACAGGTCCTTTCTGTTCCCCATTCAGGTACTTTGGTGGCTGTTCTGGAGAAGCTGCTGTCCCAGAAGACAGAGTCAGAGCATGCTGGGTGCCTGGTCATTTGTGCAGCCCTCAACAACACAGCCAAGGTCCGGGAGCTCCTGCAGAAATACCCGGACAAGGCAAGTTCTGGAGACATCCTGAATGGCTGGTTTTTTGTTGCTTTTCTGTCATAAAATTTTGTGGTCCACTGGGGAGAAGGATGGGAGAAAAACGATAGATTTTTCAGACCTGTTAATATAACCTGGAAGGTTATTTTGCTGCAATTTAGGGTTAAATGTGCGTATTTTGTGCCTCTAGTTTGTGGCATTAAATCTGAACTGGAGTTAAGTCCTTACAGCACATTTCCAGAGCTGGCTTTTCCCAGATTTCCTGTGTGGACACTGCACCTGCAGAATGAGGGGGAGAGGGGTTTATCTGTATGAAAACAGGAGGAGATACCCGAGTCTCTGTTGGAAAAGGAAGCCATGGGCTGTGTCTGGCTGTGTCTGTCCTTAGATGACCTTGCAAAATCATATTGTTGGAATCAGGAAAGAGAAAAGCTGCCCAGATCTGTGCAGTGTCTTATCTCATGTCTGACTGGAGCAGAGAACTGGGCTTGACTTGTTGCTGAACAATTTTTTGTGCTTGCAGAGTGCCAAACTCAGGATCTCGTCTCCTGAAATCTCTGCTCTGTCAGGCTCCTTCAGGGAGGGGTTCAGGCTTTATAAACAGATAAAAAAAGAACCACCAGAGAACAAAGTATTTCAGCAGTGTCCTTGGAAACCATTGGTAACAAAAAGAAGTTTTGTTGAGGCTGTGTCTGTGTGGCTGGAGGAAGCAGCTGGATGTGTGAACCAGCAAAAGTGGGATCAATTGTGAAGGAACCCCTGTGAAGCTGATTGAGTGGATAGTTGTCTGGTGTTTATTATAGTTCTTTATTTTACAAAGTTAGTGGGGCTTCTGGAGATGGGAATAATAGACAAATACCTGCACTTGTCAAATTGATCTCAGATAAGGAAGTGCCAGGAGTAAGGAATCCATTATGTGATTAGTTACTTTTTTATTAGATTTCTGTTTCTATTCTGATACTCATATTAACAAATTAGTTATTTCTCTTAGAGTGTTATACCCAGCAAGAGGGGGCTGGATTTGAGGCTCACTTAGTGCAGGTTGGAATTGCTTGCCAAGGCCTCTGCAGCTTATCAGCATTGTCTGTTGTGTGCAAATGGAAGAAAAGCACAGTGGCCTCCTTGTCAAAATGACTCTTCCCATCATTTGGGTGTTCCAAGGGAAGTCCTGCCTGTCCTGCCCTGGCTGCTGCATAGAACCAGCTGCAGGGGGGAAAAAAAAAAAAACTTGTTCATTAACTTGTTCTCCCTGCCGGTCTGCTGAGGTTTTGTAGCTCCTTCATCTCCTCTCCTTAGCCTCCCACGGGTTTCAACAGCTGCTTTTCCCTTTTTTTTCCCCTTGCCTTTCACACAGGCTCTCCTTGCTCTTCAGTCTCTTTAATTCTCAAC
Organism: Manacus candei; assembly: GCF_025592945.1. Lineage (NCBI taxonomy): Eukaryota > Metazoa > Chordata > Aves > Passeriformes > Pipridae > Manacus > Manacus candei. Next base: position 6,242,754 of record NW_026138070.1, read on the forward strand.
AAATCTCACTGCAGCACTTGAGCTCTGTGATATCCCCTCCAGCCATTGCGCCCAGTGAAGTACCTGCAGCAGCACAGAACAATGGGGGACTTGGCACCTTCAGAGCCTTATGCAAAGCTAATTTGATTTCCTCACACATTTTCCTATTGGGAGAGGAATTGTTGGCAGAGGTGGCAAGAAGTGTTGTGCTTGCAGGCACAGAGTGATTTGGCAAGAGAGCTGCAATTAGAGCCCTGGCTCCCGGTTCTGTTCTCTCACTTCTCCCCTCTTGCCTCCATGTGCTGTCCCCTTCCCCTTCAGAAACGTTCTGGGACAAGGTCAGCTTGGAGTTGGTGCCCGGGGAGTGGAGCCAGCGGGGCCCAGATCCCTCCTGGCAGTTGGGAGCCTGCAGCTGTTCCACTCCCATCCCACTCTGACCCTGGCACGAGGTCGTTCCTCATCTGCTGTGCCTCTGCCCTTCCCACAGGTCGATGCCAAGAACCAGGGCAGGACTGCCCTGCAAATTGCCTCCTACCAGGGGCACCTGGAGGTGGTGAAGGCTTTGCTGCAGGCGCATGCCAGCGTCAACCTGCGGGACGACGAGGGGGACACGGCGCTGCACTACGCGGCTTTCGGGTAGGATGCCTGACTCCTTGCTGCCTCTGGTGCAGGACCTAAAGGGCTGCAGAATTTATATTCTGGAGATAAATGGGCAGTCTGTGGGAAGGATGTGTGGCTGGTGGAGGCTTTTCTCTGATTTTACCCTGTATTAGAAATTGGTGTTTGAGCTTAAGCCCCCCAGGAACATTTCCTAGCGCACTCCTTTGTCCTCCACGGCAAGGTTTCCATGCTGGGAATTTTGGGGGGAATCAGAACAAGAGGTTTTGGTGAATCAGAAAGAGGGCTTTTGGTGATTAGATTTTTTTTTTCAAGGGGTTGGGGGGAGGTGGTTTGGTTGGTTTGAAATCACTTTGGTTGGTTGGTTGGTTGGTTCCTGTAAGTGCATGTGTTTTCCAGAGGAAGATGGAATTTTTAATTGTTTTGTCCGTCGTCAGGGAAGAATTCATCAATAAAAGTGGGAAATTCCTGTTGATTTAGAACAGAGGGAGCAGATTCTAGAGCACAGATTAGGAAGGTTTTGTTGTGTGGGGCTTTTTTTTAATACTAATAAGAAGTGGGATGAAGCCGCAGGGATACAAAACCCGAGAAGCTCCGTTGCTTTTCAAGGAGGAAGAATTTACTGTCACAGGATCGGCTCTAACCTGTTTTGCTCCTTGCTTTTACATCAGAAACCAAGCTGAGGTTGCCCGTGTGCTCATTAGCAAAGGAGCCAGCGCAGACCTGTTGAACAATGCCAAGTGCACGGCGCTGTACGTGGCTGTGAGCCAGGGCTTCACCGACGTGGTGAGGGCCCTCTGTGAGCTCAACTGTGATGTCAACCTCCCGGTGAGTTTGGACCTTGGGGGGGATTTGGGGTAGAGGGGTGTTTGAGGTTGTTTTTTTTTTTCCTGGTGGGTTTTTTTTTTTGGGGTGGGGAGGTGCTTCTTTATGTGTTAAACAGCTCGGTGCTTTGTCGGGTTTGAAAGTCGTTCTCCTAAAGTGCACTGCTGTGTGTTGCACAGGGAGTATTCCTTTAAATAGGGTTATTTATACTGAAGTATTCCTTCAGTGCTCTGGAGTTCCAGGTTTGGGTCTGCCCAGCTCAGTGCAGTGACAGTCTCTGTGCTGGACTCGGGCTCCCAGTGAGAGCTGACCTGCTGTTAGTGGGTGTTGTTGTTGCAACGCTCCTGTTGCCAGCAATAAGGAGGGCTGAGATTTTTGAAGACAGGCAGTGATGGTGGCTTGGACCCAGCCCATTTTTAGGCTGTGCTTGTGTGGTGCTGGGGCTGGAGTGTGCTGGGTCAGTGTCTCAAAGCTAGCTGGGAATGTCAGCAGCTCTGAGGTGGTTTCCCTTGGCTTCCTGAGGTGGGTAACCTGTGTTCTGCTTGGGTGTCCATGTGCAGGATTCCCAGGGAGACACCCCCCTGCATTATGCCATCACTCTTGATTACAAAGTGGTTATTGAGATTCTCACTGAAGTACCCAACATAGATTTCACTGTCCAGAATGGCCAAGGCTTCAACCTGCTCCACTATTCTGCTCTGAAAGGCAACAAGCTGTGAGTGACCTTTTTTTTCATTTTTATGGCTTTTGCAGATCTTAACTCATACTTGTCTCAGCAGTAACAAGGTGGCAGGTGTAGTTCTGGATAGATGGGAAGAAAATAGATATGGCTGGGTGTAGCTGTTGCCCTCCTTGCCTTCACAGCAAACTCCTGCCTACTTTCCCCATCCCATCTCTCTCCTACCTCCCCAGCTTGGCTTGAAAATGTCTGCTTAGTTTCCTTAAGTGTTTGGGTTCACACTTGGGAGGGCAGGAGAAGGTCTGTAGTAAAGACTGTGTCTAACTGAGAGCCTCTGGAACTCTTCCAAGGATAAATCTGCTCATTATTTCCAAAGCAGTGTGACTTTACCCTTTATTACTTTATTAGATGATAACTGAGGGCTTTTGTTGTGTTCCTGTAATTCAATCTGTGAGTTAGAGGGACTGCTCTGCATCACCAGTGTCAGCTCGTGGTGCTGCCTATTAAAATATGAACATCCATAACCCCTTTTTTCCTGATAAAGTAACTCTTCCCTCTCTGTTAACCTCCAACACTCCAGAGCCATAAAGAAGATTCTGGCAAGAGCTCGGCAGCTGGTTGACTCCAAGAAGGAAGATGGTTTCACTGCCCTGCACCTTGCTGCTCTCAACAATCACATGGAAGTGGCAGAAATTCTCATCAAAGAGGTAAGAAAAAAAGCAAAACAAACCCATCATGATCTGCCCCACTCCCATCTGCCCCACTCCCAGCCCCCCACATTTCTGCTGGGACTCACAGAAATGTCTCTTTGAAGAGCTGACATCATTTGCTAGACTGAAGAAGAAGGGTTGGCATTCCCAGGGGTGTTTTCCTTTGGCACTGGCAGAGAGGAGAAGGGTGTCTTGGCCAGAACAAAGCGGGTTGGCACCAGAACCCGCTGGAAAACGTTCGGTGAAGACGGACTCGAGGTTCAGGACCTCACCGGGCTGTTGTGCAGCCAAACCCAGCAGCACCAGCTCACTCTGGTGCAATCCCTTCCCTTCCAGGGCCGCTGCGACGTGAACCTCAAAAACAACCGGAACCAGACCCCCCTGCACCTGGCAGTGATCCAGGGCCACGTGGGGATGGTGCAGCTGCTGGTGGGCGAGGGCAGCGACGTCAACGCCGAGGACGAGGACGGGGACACGGCCATGCACATCGCCCTGGAGCGGCAGCAGCTCATGGCCCTGGCCATGGAGAAGCGTGAGGGGGACATGGGGCCCTCCCTCCTTGCCAAGGTGAGCTGGGAGCAGGAGGAATTCCAGCACTGAGGGCAGGAGAACGCTCGCTGTCGGAATGTCAGCGGGATCCGAGGGGGCAAAGGAAGGCAGGGAGACTGTGGCAAGCCAGTGCAGATGGGGAGCACAGAAACAAATAGGAACAAACCTTCCTGCTTGTGGGAAAGCAAATAGGTCCTCTGAGGGGGTGCTTGAATTTATAGCATGGAACTCGACATAGCCAGACAACAATTCATCCCGTCTCCCCCGATATTTTTATTAGCATTGTGCTTCTTTCCTGACATGGGAAAGGTCACAAATCCACTTGCAGAGCCAAGAGTCCTGGGTTTAATTCATGCCCCAGGACCACAGCAATTCATTTCTGTCTGATGGCATGGAAAATATGAGGACAGCAAACCACAGCCACCCCAGTTATCTGCGGGAGGACAGCAGTGTGTGAGAGGTGAGGTGGATCGGGCTGAAGGGTAAAGACAAAGTTGTTACAAAGCCTGAACTGGATTTCCCTGTACTGTTCTCTATTCATGGATATAAAGACCCTAGTTCTAGAAATCAGTGCAGCACATGCCAAGGGGTGTGGGGATAATTTAATGCACTGGAAAATCCAGCATGGATTTTTTTTTCTTTCTTTCTTTATTTTCAAATGATCAGAATAAGCAAAACCACCCATTCCTCCTTTCTAACTGCTGATGCTTGGAAAAACCCAGTGCATTGGTCATCCATTCTGCTCATTGCCAAACTGCAGTTCTTGTGGTAGCAAGAGCTGATGGCTCAAGTGCATGGCCAAAGGCAGCCAACAGCTAGTCCTGGATGCAGGAAATCTTAAACATTCCCAATGTTATTTACAGTAACATCATATCTAGATGCTGTAGGGTCCTTCATGTCCAATTCTATTTGCCCTGACCTACACACTCTGGTCTTTTAAGTCATTGGGAAACGTTTGTTGACTTTAATTTGGGTCACGTGCATAAAAATTTTGCTTTTTAAATAGATGTCACTTAAGGCTCCATGGGCCAGCTGTTCATCAGCTGGTGTGTGCTGTGGTGTCTTCACCTGCTTCCTTTTCACCACCTGAAGAAGTGAATGCCCTTTGCTATGATTTGTGTTGATTATCACCAGTTAGGACCAGCCTTATGCACTCCTGTCCCTGGAATGTAAATTTGAATCTGCTGTTTAGGTGCTGAAGGGTCTTTTTTGTGTTTTCAAAAACTAATGCTAAGTTGCACTTTCAAATTGTAAGTACAGGGTGTAAGACTTTGTTTAGAATTTGATACAGAAACTTTTTGTGCTAACAGAGTGTGTTCCTCCACATCTTTTAGCTGCAGGCTTCTGGCTTTCTTGGAAACGTAGAGCTGAATGTGGGGACTGCAATTGCCTGCTACCTAGCACAAGAAGGAGCAGATATCAATTATGCAAACCACAGAGGAAAATCTCCTTTAGACCTCATTACAGATGGGAGGATTGTCCAGATTGTCAAAGACTTCTCACAGAAATTCAGGTAAACCTTGTGCTCAAGCCAGTGACAGCAAACTCCCCTGCAAACCACAGAGTGCTCCCTCCAGCTCTTCCAGGAGGGATGGAGCATCTCTGGAACACTTGGGGTGTCAGTCTGAGCACCTCCTGTTTCTTCTGGAGCTGGTTGCTGCCCCGTGTTTCTGGAGGGGTTATGTGAGGCTGGGTGCTGCCATTGGAAAGTGTTGGGAAAAGCAGATTAATGTTGCTCAGTGCAAACTCAGCCTCCTGACTTAACAGAGAGCCCTGAGGCAACCTGAGGAGTCTGGCCACTGAAGCCAAGAGCAACTTTGCAGAGTCGTTCTGGGTTCTGTTTTATTTTCATTTGATTCTGCAGTTGCAGGTATTTAAAGTCTAAGCAGAGAGGAAGTGCAGCAAAAGGGTGACCACCAGAACCCACAGAATTCATTCCAGAGCCGGATAAATGCTTGTTTTTCAGCTGATAAGAGAAATAGCTGAGAAAAGGGAGAGTATAGCCAGTCAAAGATGGCTTTATCTCGGGTTCTGAGAAAACATCTGTTTGCATTTTGACTTTGCAAACATGAAAGCAGAGTTTGGTCTGAAGGCACAGACTTGGTCCTGTTACTGCTGGAGGAGGAACCACACAGCAGTGCTGTGACTGGCCATGCCTCTGGTCCACTGTGGAAAAAAAGGTGAAATGTGTCCCTTTAAACATCTTGCACAGGAATTTTGTCAGTGGAGCATATGTTGGATTGAGGTTTTTTTGCTTAAAGAATGTCATTTCTTTCAGACTGACGTTCCTCAGAACAGCATGCTGGTTTCAGCAGCTGATTGTACTGTCAGTACCTCACTGCTGCCCTCCAAAAGGGCATTTTCAACCTGTGTAAATATGAGCCATCCTTGCTCTTTTCTTTTTAGGTAGAACTAGTCAGAATCCCAGCTGAGTCGGTCCCAGTAGGGCGAGTGAGGGATCACAAGTTTATGCCACTGAGCGTTTGCCAGGGATCAACACAAAGCTGCTGAAGGAGGATCTGGGGTGTGTGGCTCACATTTTGTGCTGTTCCTACTTTCAGGGAACAGCAGGTTTCTTCGGAGAGCTCCACCATCACCTGCAGCCTTCGCCGTGTGCACACCACGCCCAACACCATGACCAACCTCAGCGTGTCCAGCGTGGCCGTGCCCACAGAGTGCCTGGTCTGCTCAGAGCTGGCCTTGCTCATCCACTTCTTCCCGTGCCAGCACAGTATTGTGTGTGAAGGTGAGTCCTTCCCCTGTTCCTTTCCCCCTTTCCATGTTTTTCTTTCCCGTTCCACCGCCCAGCCTCCTTAGCTGGGCTCCCATAAATCAGGCTCTGTGTGGACACAGAGTGAGCCATTGTGCTGTTTGTGTCCTGAAACAACCCCAGCATGATTTCAGCAGCTTGGGCAGGACATCCAAAGTTATCTGTGAAAAGCACAGAATGTTCTACCCACCTGCTGATTGGGACCCAAGGCAGCTTTACTTGTGCTTGTAGATACCTGCACAATTCAGAAGGAAAGGCAGGTGCCTCAGTTCTAGCTCTCAGTGCTTTATCCATGAAAAACCTCCTGAGAAGGATTTCCCTCTTCTCTGGCTTTCACTGCTGTTTACATTTCAGTTGTTTTAGTGGCAGCCTGCTCAAAGATGTCAGCAAGTTTGTTGTCTCACAAGGCACTCACAGTCTGAGTGAATTTGGGATTTTTGTGTGCCAGAGCTGCTCCCTTTTCCCCCAGAGCTGTTTGGATCCACAGTGCAGCAGTGCCAGTGCCACAGAGCATCAGGGACTTAAAGGTGTTGTGTTTGCTACTGACCTAGGAAAGATTAAACCAGGAGACTTAAGGCACAAAAAGCAGGTTGTGACCTCGTTCCATGCAGAAACAATCTCTTAATCACCCAGGGAGGCCTCAGGTTGTTCTTGAGTCCGTTGCTTTCCTCTCTGTTCTGACATCAGGGGGCTTAACTGTGATCTCTTCTCGTGTCATTTGTGCTAGAATGCTCCAGGAGGATGAAGAAGTGCATCAAATGTCAAGTGACAATAACCAAAAAGCTGAAACAAGGTAATGTTTGCTGTTCTTGCTGTGAGTGCTGTGGGAGGGGTCCTGTACAGGGTGGGTTTGAGGGGCATTGATGATTTTCAGTGGAATAGCAAAGGGAGTTAATTTGTTTGGGCTTGTGTGTGTGTGTGTGTGTGTGCCTATTGCCTTGCCCACCTTTAGAGGGAAAAAAGAACATCTCAAATGTCACAGGCCAAGCTCAACCTGCATAGACAGGACATTTAAGGAAGCTTTGCCTGGGTCTGGCTTATTCTGTGCATTGAAAGCAAATATCAGGCTCTCCAGTCTGTTTTCACATGTGGTGGCTTAACAGTGAAAATTTATGAGAAAGGAAAAATTGCATTTTGTGCAAGCCTTGCCTTTGCCTTGGCTGAAATCACAGTGCCTGTACAGGGCTGGCATCACCCAGCTCTCCAGGAATCCCTGAGCTGGATTGTTTCAATAAGGCTCTTCAGCTCAGTTCCAGATGAGACATTTGCATGCAGATTTTTGCTGGAGGAGGGAACATCAAGGTCTCCAAAAATACCAGCTGGATTTCCCTGTCAGTGATGTCTTCAGTGCTTTGTCCCCAAACCCACTTCACCTTCATGGATTTGAAACCACTCCTTGCACCACTGATGTGCAAGTGGCCCCAGAATGCTGAGGAAAGGGGCATCTATATTGAATTGCAGAGCTCCCTAATCAAGGATTAGAGGAGCAGAATATGAGCAGTGGGGCTGAATTAAGCTGAAACCAGGAGGAGTCTGTTTACCTAAGCTGGCATTTGGGGTTTCTTTCATTTCACAGAGTTGACAGAGTGACCCTATTTGTGTAAAAGTCAAGATATAGGTCATGTCAAGTGGTTTCTTCTTGTTTGACCATGTGTGCCCTGAAGGGCTTGACCAGAAATTTGAGTGCCAGATGTGAACAGGGAGAACACTGGAAGGATTCCTGGGCTGGCGTGGCAGAACATCCCACCCAGCTCATGTTCCAGAGCACCAAGGCAGGACATCTCAGCCAACATTTTGTTTCCTTTAAAACAAACAAAAAAACCAAACCCACAAGCCACCTCAAACCCACACACACACACAAACCAGAAGGGAGGAAAGCAGCACTTTCTGGCCAAGTCTGAAAAGCATCCCCCCGGGCTTTTATGTGAGGAATTCCTGGATAAGGCTCAGTGAGGAGAGTTTAGGGGCGGGGTGTGACCCTGACTAACCCTCCCTGGTGCCCCGCAGACAGCACGGAGGTGGAGTGCAGCCCCAGCTCGGAATCCACGGACCAGAGGAAGCTCATGGAGGAGCTGCAGAGCCGCTACCGGCAGATGGAGGAGAGGATCACCTGCCCCATCTGCATCGACGACCAGATCAAGCTGGTGTTCCAGTGCGGGCACGGCTCCTGCCCCGACTGCAGCACGGCCCTCACCGTGTGCCCCATCTGCCGCCAGGCCATCCGAGAGAGGATCCCCATCTTCGTCTAGGGGTGCTCCCAGCCCTGCCTCCCCCCCTCCTTGGTTGTGTTTTGGGGGTTTGGCTCCTCCCTGCGAAGCCCTCCTGGAGGAGAGGGAGGTGTCACACACACAGCTGGTGTCGGAGGTGGCCCCTCGGCACCCCCTCCCCTGTGCTGCTCCTCCATCATAAACAGCTCCGACCCGTCTGCCCGGGGTGAAAGAGCCCTTCTGGAGCAGAGAGACGGACAGAATTCCACGTGGAGATGTTCCCCACTGGCATCCAGCTCCAGGACTGCACCACAGCCAGTGCCCTGCGGGGTGGATTTCCCTGGACTGCCCTGGAAGGAGAGACTGGAGCAGGATGTTCCTCATCCCGTGGCAGGAGGAGCAGGATGTTCCTCACCCCTCATCCCGTGGCAGGTGGAGCAGGATGTTCCTCATCCCGTGGCAGGTGGAGCAGGATGTTCCTCATCCCGTGGCAGGAGGTGGAAGAGCACACACTGCACTTCCCCTGAGGAGATCCCAGCTCTCCCAGCTGCCTGCCAGGGGTAGGGAGGGATGTCCTGAGAGTGTCCTCTCCAACCCAGAACCTGTGGACTCCACTCCACCAGAACAGAGGCAAACTGGATGTAATAAGGTCCTAAAGACAGAGCATGTGCCTTAGAGATAAAGTAGTGAACACTGATTGAAGAAAATATGTTGTTACAACAAATATTTCTAACCTCTAAGTGACGCTCTTCTTCCATATTTTATTTTTTTTTTTTGGCACAACTGTGTGTTCAGAGACTCCTGAGCTTTCTATCCATAATGCCAAAGGCAGGTGTTAAATACTCCAATCAAAGTGTAAAGAAAATAAATAGTTAATAATTAAGAGACGAGAGAGCAGAAGGAAAAAAAAAAAGGGGGGGGGTGTTTCATTTTTGTTTCTTTGTTTTGCAGCAAAACTTAATAAAATAAAGTATATATTTTCCTGAGCATTAAAATGAATGTACAAACAGTAGCTGAAATGTGGATCCAGCTGTACTGTGTTTTCCAAGTGAGTGAAGAAATATTATCCACTGAGTCATCCTGTTAAGTAGCTGTTGGTGGAAGTGTGGCTCGCGTGCCACACGTGTGTGTACGTGCACATACGTGTTTGGGGGGAGTGTTTCCTCTCTGATGACACAATTATGCCCAAACACACTGTTTGTTACGTATTTGGAGCAATATTTAAACCAAGCAAAAACCTCCTGTGTTCCTCTGCTCTCTTTGTTCCTTTTGCAAAGAGGTGGCGAAGCTTCCAAAGGAATTTTTTAGCTCCGGGGAGTGGGGTGGCAGTTGCAGGGATATTTATTAACTTTACAACCCAGTGGTGTGTTGAGAGAGTTATTTCACAAATTCTGGGCTCCTGTAGATTGTATTCAGCAGGATGGTTCACTTGAGGTTGTTACAGTTTCAGCAGGTTTTTTTTGGGGGGGGGGCTGTGAAAATGGATTGGATTTAACCCCTAAATTCTCTGCTCGGGTCGGATTTAACACCCAAGTAACCTGAAGCTGAGTTGCAGAATCAGCTTTGGTGTAAAATCAGGGGTGGAAATTCTCATTTCCTTATATCCTAGAAGTTTGTGTTCATGGAAATTCCTTTGGAGCAAGTCAGAAACTTCCCCAGAACGTTTGCTGTGTTGGGGAGGGGGGCAGCAATACCAAAGTGTACAAGTGTAAAAGTACAAATCTGAGCCATTTTTATCATCCAGGAGCTGCTTTAACCACTATTTGATGCAAGTGAATAATTTCCCAGACTATACATCACCCCAGCCCCACGCTAAGAGTTTCTTTTTAAACACATTTCTTTTACAAGCCTCTGCATAAATCCAAAATCTGTGCTCTGCATAAATCCAAAAGCACTTTGCTAAAGGTAAAAACTGCTGCTGTTTCATCCTGTGTGTTGAATATGGGGAGAGGGGACAGAGGTGACAAAGTGCTCAGTATCAGCCCAAAGATGTCATTTTATTCAGGAAAAACAACATGGAACATCTGCTTCTTATTTTTCTTCTTTTTTTAATAGTTTCTTTGGGTGCTGAATGAAGAGAGGCTTCCAAGTGATTATTTTCCCTAAAGGAAAAAAAAAAAATCCTAGGACAACTGGAGCCTTTGACTTGGGAGCTGTGCAGCTGTTGCAGAAAATTGAGGTGGTTTAAAAATTATTATTTTTTTTTTTCTTCTCGTCCTGTCTAACGAAAAGAGATTTTTGTAGGGAAAGAAGAGCTCCCCTCACTTTTGTGATGTAACTTTTTGCAAAACTCAAGCTCCATTTTGAGGTCTCCTGAGCTTGTTTTCATGTCTGAAATTCGTTGTGTGGCCAAGTTGGGAGTTTTGCACAGCAAAAAAAAAAAAAACCTGCTTAAGAGCTACAGAAATGGTTTGTATAAATGTTGTGTTTGTTTTGGGAATATTCTTTTCTGTTATTTTTGCGTGTTCTCTCTTATTTTCCTGAATTTTCCTGCTGTGGTTGCTTCTGAGGAAGCACCATTTTAACCCTTTCATTTTCCCAGTAAGAAGAAGGGGAATTTCTGCACCCACCAGAGAAGAACCAGGATGGTCAGTGGAGCCCCAGGAACAGGAGATCCCAGGAGGAGCCCCTTTGTACCAAGTATGTTTTTGGCAAACTTTGCCCCCCTGCACCAGGCTCAGCTCCATGGGAGGGGGAGGCTTTGCAGGAGGGAAGGAACTCCTGCTCTTTTATCTTCCTTGATGGGCCTAAATCCAATTTAGCTGGAGAATATAAGACAGGAGAGGTGGGGGAAGATGCTCCTCCTCTCTCTCCTTTTGCTCCTGGTTGGTTTTCTTGCTGGTTTGAGGAGCAGGGAGGCTGTTCCTGCTGCTGAAGGGGGAGGCAAGGGGTGCCAGAGCAGGAGCAAATGCTCCTTTAAAGGCAAATATTGTCATTATTTAACTGGAGTGGACAGTGAGCATCCTTTCTGCTGGATGTTTGTCACCAGTTGCTCTCCCACAAACGAACTGGGGAGCTCCTGGTTTTCACTGGAGCTTCTGTCATCTCCTGAATGCAGCTCTGTGCCTTAGATATTCCCGAGTTTTTCAGGTGTACAGCTTTAGTTGTGAGATGTCAGCTGGTCTCATGCTTGGCACAGGGGTTTCTAGAGCTCTTCCTTTGGAAGTGTGGCCAAAAATCCACGTTTTACAGACAATGTGAGGCTGAGGGAGCAGAGAGGGAGATTGTTGAAAGGCAGAGTCAGGTAAAGAGCCCATCTCTCCTTCGATTCTGTTCCCACTAGTCCGTGCTGCTCCCAGAATTTCAGAGGATTGGTCCATCCACGAGTGGATTCCAGGTCATTAATAACAGCCCCAACCACAAAACCATCCCCACACAGGGAAGCAGTTCTTCCTCCCTCGTGGGTGCACTTTGTTATCTTTGTGATTTGAGGACAAATTTCTCCCTCATTTCTGAATTTCTCCCTCTTTTTCATTCCTGACATCCCGCGTGGCCGTGGCTGAGCTCCCGCCTGGGGTCAGGGCTCTCTGGTCACACCAGGTCAGGCCAGTGCAGGCACCTCTGTGAGCTGCAGCTCCAACTGACAGTTAAGCAAAATATTCCATTTTCTTTGCCAGCTGGAGCGAGCCCTTGTTTTCAGCTCATTTGTTATTCATCAGACCATGGACTTTTCTAGGAACATCAGCAGATGCTGATCACGAGGGGCTGCACGACAGAAAGCGGGAGAATGTTTGGGGGCTGGAGAGCATCAGTATTGTTCTCCCCCTCCCTGGGGAACGTTGCTCCCTGTTGCAGCACATACAATCCTTTTTTTTAGTGCCTGACCCCCTGAAAAAGCACAAATTTGAACTGCCATTCCCACAGGAACCCCGGGCAGGAATGTTGGGTTGTTTTCCCCACCCCCCCCCGGGTTGTGAGCTGCAGGGCTAAATCTGTAAGTGCTTTTAAAAATAAGAGCTATATGAGGGTTTCCTAATTCTCTTCACATGGGCCACCAAGGAGCTGATCTGTGGTAAATCACGTTCACCCCTGTGCTTTCCCCTTTCCTGGCCTGGGGCTGGGTTTGGACCAGTGCCCTGGAGATGAGATGTTGATCCTCGTGCCTTGAGCCATCAGACTTGGGCAGAGATCAGGTTCTTCTTCTTTCCCACCTCCGTGTAGAACTGCCAGTCCACAACAGGGGAAGCTGACGGGGGGTGGTTTGTTTTAATCCTGAATAATGGGCTCTTATCCGTGAATAAACAAGAGGTTTTGTGAGAGGTGAGATTCCCTTGGGACAGTCAGGCAGCTGCAGTTCTAGCTCTGATGGTTGTTCTCTCTGTGGCATCTCTTAATACAAGTTTGTTGTTGTGGATTGTTGTAATATTTGTTGTAATGGATTGTTCTCGTGCTGTTTTGGGGACTTGAGTGAAGCAGTGCCAGTGTCCTCCCTGGCCTGGGCACCAGGGCTGGCTTTGCCCTGGGATGGGGCAGAGATGCTGGAAATAGTGCTGAAAATAGCATTTAATGTTAACAGTGCTGAATAAAGGAAAGGAGAGAAATGCTAAGAATAATCCACAGAAGTGAAAAAGTATTTATATTTGAGCTAAAGCTTGCCCTGGGGAATGGAGCCATATGTTGTGCATTACACAGCAGCCCCCCTTTAAACTGAACATTTCAGCAGTTAAGTGAAAAGAGCAAAGCCAGGCTGAGGTGACTGAACAAGGAAAGCGTGTTGTGCTGTGCAAATGATCCAGGGCTTTATGTTTTCCATAGTCTCTAGTTGGCCATTGTGGGTTTTATGCAACATTCCACATAGACATTCCTTCCCTGCTGACAGCTGGTCAGAGCCTGCTGCTCCAGGGACATTTAGTGCATGCAGGGATCTCGGGATACACATCCCTGACTGTTTGCTTGGACAATCCCAGCTCCCTCCAGAAGATATCCAGGTCCTGGGCACTGCCAAGAGCATGAAGACAAAGCAAAGTCAGTTCTGTGCCTGCCTCCCTTCCCTTTCCCCATCCCACCATATGGGTTCCCTCAGTGTAACGTGTTCCACTGCTTTCAGACACTGTGCAGAAACCAAAGCCAGGAATGTTTTTCTGTCCAAATATAGTCAGGATGACAGTCCTTGCCTGGAGTCCAAACCAAATATCCTCACTCCAGAACCTGAGACCTCTCGAGCTCAGCAGAACTCTGAGGCTGCAGCAGCTCCCTCAGAGCTGAGTGTGGGGAATACTTTCACCAGTGACACTGGGAATTCTGGCCAGAGCTGGTGCCCTGGTGGATCCAGGTGCACAGAGGCTTTCTCAGGAGTGTTGTTTGTGCACAGCAGTGGGTTCATGTGTCCCCCTTGGCTCCATGAGCTCCATCTGTGAGCCCTGAATGCCTCAGCACAGGAGCACAAGAGCTCTCCCCACCTCTCACTGCCCCAAAAACTGGGCTTTGTCCTGGCCTTGCTGCTGAGGTGCTTTCTCAGCAAATATTTGGCTTGAACTTGAAGAGTTTTTAGAGCATCCTGCAGCCAGTGGCTTGGTGGGGTTGGATGCACAGGCACTGGATTTCTGGGTGAATGGGCACAGAGCATTCCCAGCATAGGGGGGGAAGTGAACTAAGGGCTTTCCAGGGAACTCTGCTCTCACTCCTGATCCATCCAGGTGTAACCTACTTGCTACCCTGACAGGGAAGCAGGATCCTAAATGTCACAGAGGTTGTGAGTCATCTCTGCAGGTAAAGATTCCCATTCAGCCACCACATGTGGCACAAGATAAATGGCTCACGGGCAGTATGGTCCCTTCCCATCCAGAATATTCCAGTAACTCCTGGGAAAAGGGCTGTCTTGGCTGTGCTAACCTTTAGTAACTGCATGAATAAGTATTCAGAAACAATGAGATCCTAAGAATGCACTGTTACTAAAGCTCTGTACAGTAACTCTGCAAGGCTCTGTGCCGGGAAGTATTTTACAAAAACTTTCTTTACAATGGCACAAAGGAAATTCCTGGTTCCCTCAGGCTGTGATTGTGTGAGTTCCCAGTCTGTGCTTTAAAGCTCGGGTTCTTGTGCTCCTCTTCACAGAAACAAGGCCCTGACTGTGTGCTTGGAAGATTTCAGGTTGCTGTTCTTCAAGATTCCACCCTCTACCTGCCCGGTGCCGTGGGTCTCACCCTGCAAGGTGCAGGTTCAGTGCAGTCAGGACTGGTGTGAGATCCCCTGCTCTGAGGTGCTCAGGTGCTGTGGCAGGAGGTAGATGTGCAGGGCATAAGCTGATTTTCAAGCACTGCTGACTCTTCCTGGCTGGGTGAAAGGCAGAGGCACTCGAAGCTCTTGCGCAGTTCTGTGGCCGAAACTCAGTGTTCTTCCAGCACTCTTTGATAGCAATATTTTTCTTTTCAAGCCAGTGCTGTTTTACTGGAGAAGAGCTCTTGGCTGAAGGTTTTGAGCCTCATTCCAAGGCAGCTTTTACTTCAAGACTCCCTTCTCAATCAGTCTTTGTAGGTGTGTTCTCACCTACAGAAAGCAGCTTGTTAGGGGGGACTCGAGGCATTGATCCTTCAGGAGTTTGTTGTTCCCACTTTCTCACTTGGTGCTTTGATCTGCAGCTCAAACCACAAACGGAGCTGCATTTGCATCTCTCTTTGGAGCTCCAAACAAAGGGCTTTTTCAGAGGGTTCATGCACAGGCACGTTCCTTCTGCCAACTGTGCTACTGGGGAAGGAGGAACCATCCCTAGAAAGCTGCAGCAGCAGCTGAGGTGAGCCAATTCCACGGGAGGTAGAGAGCCCTGCACTC
Organism: Manacus candei; assembly: GCF_025592945.1. Classification (NCBI taxonomy): domain Eukaryota; kingdom Metazoa; phylum Chordata; class Aves; order Passeriformes; family Pipridae; genus Manacus; species Manacus candei. Next base: position 6,257,859 of record NW_026138070.1, read on the forward strand.
TGACTTTCTGCTTTTCATCACAGTTCCAGCTTCCCTTTGTAATTCTATCCATGGCTTCCTTCCATGTTACCCCTTATTCTGTCCTTCTGGTATCTGAACAACTGCTGCACATTGTCCTCTCTCTGCAGAAAACATGGGTTTTCTCCAGGGGAGAGCTTGGTGGGAATGGAAAGGGAAAATTTTCGTGCAATTTTACACACAGACTCATTGGTCTTATTTATTCTGAGTTGTTTGAAAAGCTCCAGGCCAGCTTTAGTCTGAAAAATACATGAAATGTTGCAAGCTCATGAACTAGGGGGAAAAAATGCAAATGAAACAATTTTTCTTTATTACAATTACAAGAATTTTCTGAAACCTTTCAAATGCCTCAGATACCCCCAAGGAATGCTTTATATGGGCTGGCAACAGACCTACCCCCCCCTCCTCCCTGGCATTTGCTTGTGAAACTGGGAGCTTGCAGAGTTCCTTTTCCTCTGGCTGGGCAGAACTGGAGCTGAGGTCACTCCCCCCCTCAGGACCAGGGGGTGACCCCACAGGAAAGTGCAGCTGTCTCTGAAAACCTGAGAATTTCTGAGTAAGCTTTTTTTAAAAAGTCCTGAACCGATTCAAGTCTGGAGCCTGGAGATGCCTCCAAGGACCTCCCAGCTCGAGACAAAGTGGCCACTTCCCCAGGTCAGTCTGTGTGACCCCAAAATCAGTAAGGTTCTGAAAATACTCATTTTCCTCAGGTGATAACCCAAGTACACCAGAAACTTGCAGATCCCTTGCTGAGCTTGATGGGAGAGGGAGGTGATGTTTACTTTTCTGTGAGTTTGTAAACTCCCCGAGCAGTTTCCCAAGCAGAGAAAGCCCTGCCTGCTCTCACTGCATCTCCTTTTTCTCTCTCCTCCTGAAGACAAGCCCTTGACAAATGACAGCTCTCCAGCGTTCAGCATCCCTAATGAAACATTCCAAGGGCATGATGCTGGCTGCTGGATTCCCTGTGCTGCCCCCTCCCCCAGTTCTTTCATTACATAAAGCTGACAACTGCAGATCTGTCCCCTGTTGATTACACAGTTAAAGAAAGGAGTTCATGTCCACCCCAGCTTGTTTCACTTTGCTGCTGTTCCTCCGCCAGCCCAAATTTCAGCTGCAGTAACATGATCCCACTTGGCAGAGCCTGAGAGAATCTCTGGCACATTGGGAAGAGGCTTAATGTAAAGTCTACTTTTTTTTTTTTTTTCCTTTTTTTTCTTTTTTCTTTTTTTTTTTTTAATTTTTTGAGAGCTTTTTTTGAAGCTCTGGTGGTTCTGCACAGCTTTGGCAGGAGCTGCAACAGGCTCCTCACAGATGCTCCAAATGTGAGCACAAGATGAGCTCAGTGCAGGGGATGTCTTAGTGCCTGTCCCAGCTCCCTCCAAAAGCTATTAAAGAGAGACATGGATCAAGCAGAAGAACTTTGTGCAGACAGGAGGAAAGGCTTCCCCTCACTGGCCAAAAAAAAGAGCAGTGGCTGGAGAACCGTGGTGGGATTTTTGTGCCTGTTCCCTGTGGTGGCTCTGCTGGCGGTTGTGGAATATCCAGCTGGAGCTGCAGTTCAGGAAAGTCAGGTAGGAGAAGGGATCTGATTCTCAAATGCCTGGAAGGGGTGTGGGGTATCAGATACCTGTATGTTCTGTTTGGAAGGTGGATGCCTTCAGGGAGAAATCTGAATAGAGAGATATCTGATCTAAATAGAGAAATATCTCGTAGGGCAACAAGGTGTGTTTGGGGCTGGTTGAGTCCCTTTTGGCAAAGGATCCCTGAAGGTGATGGTGCATCCCAGTGCAGTCAGGTTGTCAGAGGTGTGTGTGCAGTCTGGGGCAACCAAACAGTGGAGGCGCAAAAAATTGGGGTTGTTTTCCCCCAGAGCTTTGGCTGTTCCTGTGAATCCTCTGCTCTCCCAGCCTGGGATGATGTGGCATTGCATGTCCTGGGATTTCTGGAGCAGCTGAGCTTTCCTAGGAACTCAGGGCTTGTGTGGGACCTAAATTGGGTCCTACAGAACTCTTGGCTGGTATTGACTCCCTTTCAGGGTCCATCCATTATCAGGATGTGCTGGGACAGTCTGAATCCAGGGGGAACTCTGGCAAGGCTCTGGGACTTTCAGGAGCTGATCTTTATTTTTGCTTTTAGCTTAAATTTAGCTTTTAAATTTATATTTAAAAAAAAAAAAATCTTTAAGTGCATCTTTTCCTGGGTCTTTTTGTGTTTATGAAGCTCTTGGCACTGGCCCCCCTTGTTTGCATCACATGCTCAAGGCTGTTATTAATTGGTCCTGATTCAGAGTTATGTTATTGTGTGGTTTGAGGGGGGAACTGCGTGGCCAGGAGGGAGAAGGGAATTAATTACAGTCGTTACAGCTCAGTGAAGGAACTTACTGGAGGTCTGACTGCAAGGGGGAATAATGCAGAGCAGGGATGTTGGCCAGTGTCTGCCTTTATATTTTTATATATATATATATATATGTGTGGTTGGTTGTTGAGAGGGAGAACTGAACACCTGCCCTTCTAGTTCCTCCCAGGCATTTTGGGGTTTTTGAGACCTTAACCCACAGCTGAATGAGTTTCTTCCTGGGAGTGTCTGACCTCTTCAGCTCTGTGTATTCCCAAAGTCTTGGATCTCTGGCACCCAGACAGATCCTTTGATGGAAGTTATACTGTGAATTTTTAACGAGGTCACTCCATTTCTGTCAGAACCCCAGGTCTGAGCTGCGCTTTGGGTGGTTCCCCACCCTTCCCCAATTCGTTCTGCAAGGTTTTTCTTAATTAAAAGCATTTTGTTGCACCAGGGGTGGGTAGAACTTGAGCCTAAAGGAGAACACAGACTGGGCAGAAGGTTTGGGCAAGAGAACTCAGCCTCTGCACCTCTCTTGGTCCAGTGGGTCACATTCATGTCTCAGGGGTTGATGCTGGGCCTGGGTCACCCTCAGTTTGGTTTGGATTTTGAGGATGAGTTCACTAGTGACACATTATTTTAATTGTTTCCCTTTGCCTGTTCAGCACTAATGAATGGCCTGAGGGTTTTAAGCTCAATGGCTGTAGAAAAGACAATCATTTTTCTCCCTTGGGGCTGCAGGAGAGAGCAAATTCAGTGTTCTGGCTTTGCTCAGGAGCAGGAACATCCAGCACAGGGACAGAGAGCTGCTCACCCCAGTGTGAGTTAACAAATCTCCTGAGCTGGAGTCCAGAGACTGACAGAATTCCCAGTAATCCTGGGCTCTTCCTGACTGATGCCAGATTACATTAATAATGTAATCAACCCCAATACTGGCACGGGATTGCAGAGAAAACAACAAAGACAGAAAGGATTTGCATAATTCTTCACTGCTTGAAAGAACTGCAAAAAAATAAAAGGGGAAGATAATTTATTATCCTGTAATTATGAGCTAATCTTCTCCAGGCTTCTCTTGCAGCTCCAGCAGATCCTCCACCTTGTCTGTGCTGCTCAAAAGGATGCAAAATTTCCCTTTCATATGGAGGGGAAAAGGCATTCTCAGAGTAGAAGCCACTGGAGGTGAAGGGAGAGGGACAACAGCCACTGCACCCACATCACCTGTGCCTGGGGAGGAAGGGGCAGGGCCTTGAGCTGAGTGACCCAAAAGCTGTGATCCAACCCCCTACCAAAGGCTTTCAGCTCAGAGGGCAGTGCTGGCTCCCACCTCTGTCTCTCAGGGATGTCCCTCCAGTTCCTTGTGGGCAAAGACTGTGCTGGGCTCCCATGGTGAGTCAGAGCCAGGGCTGAGCTGCAGGAAAGGCTGAAAACTGCCCTCCTGGGGAAGAAAGAGGCTGAGATTAGATCAGGGTGGAGGGAAGAGTGGCAGTGAGACGTGAGAAAAGAGGCTGGTTTGCTGCTGGGATGGGATCCCTCAGGATGGTGAGTGCTGGTGCTCCGGGCACATCTGGCAGCCGTCGCTTCAGGCCTCTTGTCCTCCCCTGCCACTGCCTGGCTGTGACACCAGGGACGTGCTGCTTTGGCTCTCAGAGCCTCAGTTCTTCCATGGGGAAAATGAGGACAGCTCTTGTTTCCTGTGGAATGTGCTGTGAGGCTGAACAGACTCGAGCTGGTGCAGCTTTTGTACCACAACCACTGTACATGTCACTTGGGAGGTGTCCTGGTGCCTCTGGAGCAAAGATGGCTCACAGATATTCAGTGTCTTAGTCCTGGAAAGGGGAGACAGAGCAGGAAGCCATCCAGAAAACCATGTTGGGTCCCATTCTTTTACCTCCACTGCTCGGGATGAAAAGGCTTTTCTAATTGGAGTCAGACGTGTCACTAAATTTGATGTCTTTTACTGTTCGATGGTTTAAATCCTCTCCAGGGTTTCCAGGGCTGCTGTTTACTTTGAAGGCATTTCAGATCCACAGCACAGCTCTTATAAAGAGCTCTCTGCACAAAGAGCTGCCTGTTTTAGTCATTTTTCCAGCTTTACATTTCTTCTGTGGCGAGGCTGGAGAGCAACAGGAAAGCGAAAAGGAAATGAAAACTTTCCAGGCAGAGCTGCAGCACTTGCCGTGGCCAGAAGCCTCCTGAAGCTTCATTTCTGCTCCATCTGTGCCACACTCCAAGAGGAGAGTGGCTGCAGTGCCCTGGGGTGGGATGGTGCAGCCAGACAGGACCATCTTGTCTCCTGGACACCCCCAAGGCAGCTCCAGTTGTGCTCCCCAGCCTGCAGATGTCCTGTACTGGTCGTTTTTACTGCACACTGTTCAGGCCTGGGGTGTCTCCCACCCCTTCCAACCTGCTGCTTTGTCTTTAAGGAAGATGCCACATCCCCTGGTCTGCACAGAGAGGGTTCCTCAGCTTCACAAAGCCCAGCTTTCCCTCGTCCTCCAGCGCGGAGAAAACGCTACACCATCACCCCGGGGCACTTGAGATGGGACCACTTCAACCTGACCTACAAGTAAGAGGGATCCTGGGGCCTGAGTTCTTCCTGCCACGGGTTTGGGTATTGCCCATGTGGTTATTCCTCAGCCCTGTGCAGGGAGAGCTGCTAAAGCCACTCTGAAATAGGAATAATCCTACAAATGCTGCACCTCTCACTTCAGTGAAACCCTTCAGGGCAGATTCAGGCTTCCTGAGCAGGGACTTCCCTCAGAAGGTCGTGACTGGAGGACTAACTCTGTCATGCTGATGTTTTTAACAGTTCTGTTTGAACCTAAACCATCCCTGAGGGAAATCCCCGTTGGGATTTCGAGATCTCTCTGATTTCAGGAGGACAGAGCTCTTGGTGCTTTTAGGAATCTCTCTCCCTGTTGTCTTTGGGAAAGGATTTCAGCTCTTGGATTATTAATAAACAACAAAAAGCCCTTGGCAATCCTGGGGTGAGGGAATGCTGTGCTCCTTTGCAGGAGCATCCCAAACAGGCTCAGCCTCACCAGAGCCTTAATTGTCCAGGTTTCCCCTTGTTAACAGCCTGGCTTGATACGAAACCTTCTGCTCCCTTTAGGATGTGCTTGGGACCAAGGGAGAACATAATCAGCATAGCTAAAAAACAACCAGAGGGGATAGAGAATATACCCAGCTTTTCCCCATTGAGGCAATTCCCTGAATGCAGATCTTCCTGTGGGCCAAGGTAAGTTTCCAGGAGCCATCTGTGCATTCCCATGGTACAAACAGGGCCTGCACCAGGAGTTTTCCCCCAGCTCACTCCGTAGCCTAACCAAAAACCTCTCTTGAGTCTCTCTCCCATGGGATTTAGAGCTTTTTTTCTGAAGGAAATAACTTGATAGGAAAACAAGTCTTTGATATTCTTTGGGACTCTCTTTCAGAAGTTCTGCCTGGGAGTATTTCACACCACTGCGCACACCCATTGTAGCCCAAGTGTCAGGAGCAGGAGTTCCCTGCTGCTGGAACGCAGTCGTTTCCTCTTCCAGCAACCCTGCTCGGCAGACTGGGAGACATCAGGATAAAAATAGTTATCTGAGGGAACCTTGTCTCAAGTGCTGTGCTTGAGAGGAGGAGCAAAAGCTGAAGTGCAGAGCACGTGGCTGTGGAGAACACCAGCTCTTTATTCATCCCCGTGGGGGTTCATTAAACGGGGGTGACATCCAGTTCAGGCGACTCCCGATTTGAACCTGTTGGAGTGAACAGAAATCCTTGTCTGCCTGACAGTGGCCTCCAGCTGGTGCTGTGTTTTTCCTGAAGCTGTCGTGTGTCCCTGCAGAATCCTGTCCTTCCCGAGGAACCTGCTGAGCGCCCGGGACACGCGCCGGGGGCTGGCGGCCGCCTTCCGCATGTGGAGCGAGGTGTCCCCGTTCAGCTTCAGGGAGGTCCCCCGGCACCTCCCCAGCGACCTCAAAATCGGTGAGTCCCCGAGGGATCCAGGGGTTGACTTCCAGGGTGTGAAGCAGGGGGTGGGAGGCCGGAGATGTTCCTCCTGTGCCGGGCGGGCTCGGCCTCTTGGAGGAGGGTTGGGACATCCTTTGCCTTTAGTCAGGCAGAGAAACTGCTTTTAGCTTTAATTACTTATTATTTTCAGAGAAACTACTTTTAGCTTTTATTACTTATTGTTTTAGCTTTTATTGCTTATTAATTTTGATTGACTTTATTAAAATTCCTTGTTAATGTTTAGGAAATCATCATCATGATCTCCACGCTTTCTGTGAACCTTGCGGTCAGGAAGCTTTAGGGATTTGCCAAGAATTAACACTCTGCCACTGGGACAGATGGGGAAATCCACAGATTCCTGTCCCAGAAATGCAGAAATCCCCAGATTTGTACTCCAGAAATGGGGAAATCCAGAGATTCCTATTCCAGAAATGGGGAATTTTGCAGAAGAATGAGAATCTGTAGATTCTTGTCCTGCAGATTGGGAATCTGAATGTTGGAAGGTGAAGTGCCATACCCAGGGTCACACAGAGCCAGAGCAGGAGATGGATTCCAGTTGTTCCTGGATTTGGTCTCCCTTTTGTTGATCCCACTGGAGCACTGTCTTTGCTCCCTCCCCTCTCTCCTGCCCCTCTCTTGCTCTGCAGTTGTTCTGGAGTTCCTGGGGCCTGGAAAAACGTCAGTGCTGAAGCTTTTTCTGCTCAGCCTCAACCTCAGATGTAAATCCTTCCTGGGATTTATGGTCTGTGTGAAACCCTGATTTCCTGTGCATGTGGCAGCAGGACTGTGACAACCAGCAGACTCCCCATCGTTTCGCAACTGGCTCTGGTGCTGCAGGACCCTGCTCAGAGCACATGATGTGCTTCCAGGGGTCTGTCCTGCTCCCTGTGAGCTCCAGGTCCCCAGTTCCAGGGGATGCAGGGTGCTCTGTGATCCTGCTGTGGTGCTGACAAAGAGCTGGGGAGCAGCTCTCACTGTAACTCTGCCCCTGCTTATTGACATTTAAAATAGAACAGTTCCATCCCGGGGTTATCAGTTCAGCTTCTCTCTTAAAAAAAAATGATTTCCACGTGATGTTGCAAGACAAGCTCAGCATTCCCTGCTGGGAAGTAAACTTATCTGTGTCCACTGGGAACAGCTCTAAATCCAGGGGCAGCACATGGCCATCCATTGCTTTGCATTTGTCTTTGCTTTTGTGGCTCCGGAGGTCGGAAAACACGTGGGATCCCATCAGAGACCTTTTTAGTGACTCAGGAGTTCACTGACCCTGCCAGATCCACTCAATCTGCTGCTTTTTTTTTTCCACAGGCTTCTACTCCATCAACCACACGGACTGTCTGGAGTCCCTCACCCACCACTGCTTCGATGACACCACGGGGGAACTGGCCCACGCCTTCTTCCCGCCCCACGGAGAAATCCACTTCGATGACCACGAGTACTGGATCCTGGGGAACACCAGGTTCAGCTGGAAGAAAGGTAACAGGGAATGCCTGGGATTTAGCTTTCAGTCTGGGATTTACCTGACGTGGGACAGAGGCAACAGAGCCAGCTGTGGTTTTGTGGGGGTTTGGAAGCTGCTCCTCTGCCCCGTGACTCAGCTGGGCCAAGGGACCCTGTGGGGTGGCAGGGCCGTTTCTGGCTGAATTATTCCATGGAATTATCCCATAGTTCAGTCATAGCCTTCAGTTAGAATCCACCCCTGCTGGATGCAGGGTTCAGGATGCTGCCAAGAGGCTTGAGTTTGTCCCGTGGGCTGAGGGGGATGCAGAGCTCAGTGGAGGCCCTTTCAGACTGGAATATTCCTGCTAAAAACCCCAGTTCCAGCCCAGGGCTGTGGGAACCTGACAAGAGTGAGTGTTGCACAGGGACAGGCCTTCAAACATTGCTCCTTTGGAGTCTGGCACTGCTCTGTGTCCTGCTGCTGGAAATTAGGAGCATGTGGAAATAATTGGCTTTATTTGGACCCAACAAAGAAGATGAAACTGGGGCAACCTTTGACAGGACCGTGCTAGTGCTAAACTATTTCCTCTGGTTTTAGGATTAGCAAACACACTTTACCACACAATTCCAGCTGGTTTTCCCTTCCTTCCAGGTGTTTGGCTGACAGACCTGGTCCATGTAGCAGCTCATGAAATAGGCCATGCCTTGGGCCTGATGCACTCCCTGAACCCCAACGCCCTCATGCACATCAACGCCACCCTGACTGGGAAAAAGACCATCTCCCAGGATGAGGTGTGGGGAATCCACAGGCTTTATGGTGAGGAACCAGGGCTCTGGATCCTGCAGAGCACTCGTGGTGTCAGATCCCAGCTCTGTTTGTGCTCCTCCTTTAGATTCTTCCCTGTCCCAGCTCCCCCATTTACACTCAGGGATCTGATTAAGTGAAGTGTTGATGTTTTTCACAGAAGGAACTCCCTCCCCCAGCCCTTCTAATGCCCGTTTCTCCTCCTGTTTCAGGCTGTAAAGACAGATTATTTATGTGCCCAGCATGGGCAAAAAAAGGCTTCTGTGAGAAGCGCAGGAAGCTGATGAAGAAGCACTGCCCATCCACCTGTGACTTCTGCTACGGTATCCAAGGTTTCTTCTGGGATTTGGGGAGGGGTTTTGCACAGAGGGAGGAGGTAAAAGTTATTTAGGGAGAGGCAGGATCTTAATTTCACGCTAGAGATCAGTGGGTGCAAATGATGCAGCTCCAAGCAGCACAACAGAGATGGGGTCTCGGGTATTAGGGGGCAGCTTTTATGTTTAAACATTCATGGAGTGGAACATTAAACTGTCCCGTTCCTCTCTAGTTTAACTGAACCAGTGACAGGGGACAAATACCACAGGCAGGGAGAGGGAAGGGCTGCAGGGCAGTTCCTGAGGCAGGGAGGGGACAGAAACAGGACAAGGGGCATCTCAAGCACAGCTGGGCTTGAGCTGCTCCCAGAAAAGGAGATAAAGGATGTTAATCCTGATCCAGCCTCTCAGTTTTACAGATCCAGATAAGGGACTAATGCAGGATCAGGCCAAGTTGCTGCAGCTGTGGAATTAACTTCAGACAAATAACTGGCCTTAAGATGTACCGTGGAACTGGTACCTCTTTCTCCAGCACAGCACTGGGGTTTTTTAGGCCAGATTAATGCAGAGATGCAATAAATTCCAAACTCCTATATGGGTTTGTATAACACTTTTGGGACTGTTCATATCTTCTTCCATAGCTGTGGGCTAGTTGATTTTTATCCACCTCAGTTTACACCCCACAAAGTAAGTTTTTATCTTTGCACATGAATCATGTTACGTGTCCGTCCAAGAATCGCTCATTTTTAAATTCATACTTTCAAGGCTCCTTAAATGACAACCTAATTCTGTGCAAGTGTTTTGGAAGGACCAAACTTGCTGATGAGAGCTGCTCACTAACTGCTGCCACTTCCCTCTCTCCTCTGTGGGGGGACAGAATTCCCATTTCCAACGGTGCCCCCGACTCTGCCCCCGCCAAGGACCAAGACCAAGACGGTCTCTGAGGGCAGGAACGTCACCTTCCGCTGCGGGCAGAAGATCATCCACAAAAAAGGCAAAGTCTAGTAAGTGCTCCATCCCTCCTCCCACTCCCTGGGAGCCTCTGCAGGGAAAGGATGAGGGAGGATGGCAAACCTGGGGGACTGGGAAGGGAGTTGTTTATAATGTGGAGGGTGTCACTGGCTCCCTCCAGAGTTGGGAGAGGGGTGGGAAGGGAGAGTGATTGATCAGAACGTTGCAGAGCTTTTCTTTAGCCTGAAAGCAGAGCTCTCAGAAACCACCAGGAGGTCAAAAAAAAGGATAAAATCCAGTTCTCATACAGAGCACAAAGCTAATTCCTGTGATCAAGCCAAATTCCCTGATCCATATTCTGAAAAAAAAAGAAAAAACAGTGTTCAATTTACCCTTTTAGTTCATTGTTATTTAGCTGTTACTAAAATACAAGCATGTTATTTAATGCTGAGAGATTGGCCCATGAGTTGGTTTAGACCGAGGACCCAAATTCCCATTAACTTTTCCCATTAACTTTTAGTGAGATTCAAGCTCCAGAATTACTCAGGATTGTGCCCTGTTACACTTGAAATACAAACCCAACTGTGTTTTCTTGAAGTCCCATCTCTGCTCTGCACTTAAAAATTTAGTGGGAGAAAGAACAATTAACACACACATTGAACAGTTCTAGACATTTGTAGTTTTAATTTCTGTTGTTTTTCTTATGACAGCTGGTATAAAGATAAGGAGCTTCTGGAATACTCATATCCAGGTTATTTATCCTTAAATGAAGATCACATGAGCATCATTGCAAATGCAATTAATGAAGGAACTTACACTTGTATAGTGAAGAAAAAAGAAAGGATCCTGACTACTTATTCCTGGAGAATCAGACTGAAGCACTGACAAGGCCCTGGAATGAGCTCCTTCAGTTCCTGCTAGTTCTGTTTCAAATTGTTTCTTTGGCATTTTTTTATATTTAATTTCCAGTAGTGCAACTGAACTTCTCCATCAGCTGCTTCCTCACCCTGGGCAAAAGAGACTCTTGAGACTGGTTACTGGAATGTAAAACTCTTCCAAATTAGTTTTAATGACAAAGAATTTATCAAGTAGGTGCTGTACAGAGAATTAAAAAAAAAAACAACTTTTTTTTTTTTTAAAGAAAAGCATCAGATGGTGCAGTTGAACTGTGTGGATCCCTGGGAACTGCTGGAAAACAGGAGCAGAACTGCATCAGCCACCAGGATGGCTCAGCTGGGCTGCGCTGGAGGCAGACTGGGGAAGGAAAAAGGAGCAGTTTAATACTCTGGAAGTGTTTCTGCCCTTGTTTTAGATCCTGGTGCTCTGCAACACAAGAAGTTCTACAAAGGTCTAAGCCCCAGGACCACTTTTTCTCCTCCTGCTCAGGAGGAGGGTGTGGGGCACAGCAGCCCTGTCTCACTCCACTCCACAGTCCACCGTGGGCAGGTCAAGTATCCCTAGAACATCTTTTCCCCCCAGATCCCCTTCCCAGGGTTTGTATTTATTCCTTTGATCCCAACAGGCCCCGAGTGCTCAGAGCTTGTCCCTCAGGTGTCCGAGCCAGGAGCACACAAGGTGATTCCCATCACTGTCCTCCCCCAGGCTGAGGGGAATGTGCCACATCCAGCTGGAAGAGAGCACGAGGAGTGGTTGGTGAAGCTGGGAAGGGAATAATTCCATGTCAGATCCAAACTCTGCAGTCAGTCATGGTTTAATCCTTGAGTTCACACAGGCTCTGCTTCCGTGGACTCCTGCTTTTCAATGGGTTACTGAGCTCCCTCTCCGAGGAATCTTCTGGAATGGGGAATGTTTCAGTGATAGACCAGTGACAGAGCTGTTTCTCCTTCAGAAACAGGAACATTCCTGCACAGGGAAAACAACCCAGCTGCTTCCAAACCTCACCCCAACTTCAGCACCTCCCCCTTCCAGCTCCAAGGCCTTTACCCTCAGAAGAACTCTTCAAAATGTACTGAGAGGGATAGAATGTTTATGATTTCTGTTAATCCTGTTCCTGGCCTGGTGCCCAGTTCTGACTGCTTGAAAATTTGGTGTTTTCCAAACCTCCCTTGTTCCCAGAACAGAGCGAGCCCGTTATAAATCAGGAACTGCAAGGGATGTGATATTCCAACACAATTCCTCCTCTGGTCGTTCCTGAGATGTGGCATCACACAATCACTACACAAGCTCTTCTTTTGATGGAAAAAGGGCATATTAAAAGAACTTCTGCAGAAAATAAAGTTTCAAGTCTCCATATTGCATCTTTTTTGATTTAGAAAACAATAGAGGAACTTCTTTTGCACCACTGGAAATACATGGACAGAACAAAGCAAACAGTTTTCAGCTCAGCAGTGCACCCCAGGCTTCTTCTCTCGAAGGTAACAGGAAAGAAATCTCATAACTGGCACTTTTTTTCTGCCCCAAATATATTCAGATACAAACAATTCCCTTAAAATAAAAAATAAACTCTATTTACTGTCACCAACATCCAACTTTGCTGCAGGTGAAGCAATGAAATCCTTCACACTGTTAAACAATTGAAAATGTATTTTAATTCTACAAATTTACAAGGAGAAAAAAAAAAACACAACCAAACCAAACCCAACAAAACAAACAAACAAACAAACAAACAAAAACCTAAAAAGAAACCAGAAACTGTTCCAGGACTGTAGTTCAAGTTGTCCTTTGTCACAGTTTGTGATGATCCTGGGGTTTTCAGGTAACTCCAGTCCTCTAATGGAATGCAGCAGTTATACTCCACGTGGATTTATAAAACAGAGCCTTGGAATCCGTGATAAGGTTTGAGTTTTTCATAGGGGAAAAAAAAAGAAACACATCTTGTCCCCCTGACACGAAGAACAGAACTGGGGCACTCAAATCCACTCACATGAATGGTGCTTCTTTTTCTTTGTGGGGTTTTTTTCCCCCTCCCTCTTTCAACGTTGAGTTTAAAACTTGAGGCTGAAGCCAGGTCCTGCAGCAGATGCTCCCTGGTTGGTGGTGGTCAGATGAAATCCTGTGTCTTTCAGATCATCATCACCCTGGGAAAAGCAAGCACAGGTCACTGATCAGTGGCTGGTTTTACCTCTCCAGCACAAAAATCTCAACAACAACAACAACAACAAAAAGTAAAGTATCTCTAAAAGAGAAACAAATGTTTGCTGTTGTGGCATTACAGCTCAGGTTCTGGGCAGGGTTATTTGTGATGTTTAAACATTCCTAGTTCAAAAGCTGGCTTTGCTAAAGGCAGTTCGAGTGTTCCTGGTTCTTGCACCTGCTTTTGACTGCATGGAAAAGATAAAAAAATTGGGAACATGCTGTATGAATAAGTGTAAACTGCACTTAGTGAGCATCTGATCACACACACACTGTGGTTGTGCCATGACAATTTTTATACCCTGAAAAATCAAGGCTAAGTAAGTAACCTTTTCAGCTTCCTTAAACAAACTGGGCATAAAATTGTACAACTCTGCTGAGACATAGAACTGGAATTAAGGCACCTGAGACTCTGAACATGCCAGACTTTCATGGGCAGCACAGTCCCATGGATACCCCAAAAGACAGAAAGAACACAAGCCTGGCCTTTTCTGAATTCCCCAAATACTGGAATAAATTGGGGATATTTCTATCCCCAAGACCTGTATAACTCACCAGGGATATTTCTACCCCCGAGACCTGTATAACTCACCAGGCTGCAGACTAACTTCCCAAACAAATTTGAAGGCTTAGCTGGAAGTGTAAAAACAAGGTACACTTTTAAAAAGAGAGTGTTCTGCACTGGGATAAAACCAGGCCTGGTTGTGTCCTGAACACAGCAGTGACTGGATTTGCCCCTTGGGAAGGCACGGATGGAAAGCTGGACTTTCCAAAGGCGAGTCCCAGGCTCCCTCCTAACGAGGCCCTCCCAGCTCAGGCTCTGGAGCTGCCCAGTGTCCATGGCTCACCAGCTGGCTGTAGCCCAGCCCTCCCTCGGGGGGCCGGGGGCTCGTGCCCCTCTTGACGCGCTGCTGCTCGCTCTTGGCCGGCCAGGTGGGGAACATGGAGGGGTCGATGGGCAGGGGGGTCTCCCGGAAGTACTCGTGCTTCAGCCCGTCCTCCGCAGTGATCCGCCGAGCCGGGTAGTACGTCAGGAAGCTGGGGACAGGGGGGAAGGGAGCTGAGCCCCACTACCAGAAATCCGTCCAGGACACAGCTGAGGGGTCTCTGGTGTTTAACAAAGAATCCCAGGACTGGGGATTGGGGTTAATTCTATTAATTTGGTATAATTCTGTGACTGGGTATCGGTTTTAATTCTATTAATTGGTTATAATTCCATGACTGGGTATTGGGTTTAATTCTATTAATTGGTTATAATTCTATGACTGGGTATTGGGTACAGTTCCGTTAACTAGTTATAATTCTATGACTGGGTATTGGGTACAGTTCTATTAATTGGTTATAATTCTATGGTTGGGTATTGGGTACAGTTCTATTAATTGGTTATAATTCTATGGCTGGGTATTGGGTTTAATTCTATGAATTGGTTATAATTCTATGACTGGGTATTTGGTTTAATTCTATTAATTGGTTATAATTCTATGACTGGGTATTGGGTTTAATTCTATTAACTGGTTATAATTCTATAGAATTAAACCCAATACCCAGTCATAAACTGGTTATAATTCTATGACTGGGTATTGGGTTTAATTCTATAAATTGGTTATAATTCTCTGACTGGGTATTGGGTTTAATTCTATAAATTGGTTATAATTCTATGACTGGGTATTGGGTACAGTTCTATTAATTGGTTATAATTCAGCCTGGGGCTGACTGTTTCCAACCTTTCCCAACCCAGAACCAAGCTCCACTGCCCACCCACTCCCCAGGAGCCCCTGGAAGCTGCACTCACTTGTTCATGAGGTCAAAGCCCTGGTCCGAGAGCAGAGCCCCGAATCTCTTGCGCAGGTTGTTGTAGGGGTACTCTGTGAAGGTCATTTTCTTCACTGCTGGCAGCTCGTTGTACCCAGGCCAGATTTTTTCACTTGGAGTACCCAGATCCTATAAATTAAAGTATCTCCTTAATAAACTCAAGAGTGCAACCCTTCACTTAGGAGTTGGGAAGTATCCAAAGAAAACGGACAACACCCAGATCGTGGTTTTGGTCTACTCTGAGTAATGAGCCTTTTATTAAGGCTGAATCTCTGTCACAGAGCAACAAGCACTTTTAATTCCTTACTACTCATCTCTAAAACCAGTCAGAATCCAAAAAACATTAAAAAAATTACCTTAAAAACTTTGTTAATCTGGTCAATCTCTGACTTCCCTGGGAACAGAGGCTTCTGTGTCAGCAGCTCCCCAAAGATACACCCCACTGACCACATGTCTATGGCTGTGGAATATTCCTGGAAAGAAGGAAAATAAAATTATGCCTTATAAAATCAGTGACATACTTTCACTGTTTGGGGGGGGAGGGTTGTGGGTTGGGGTTTTATTTGTTTTAGAGGTTTTTTTAAGGATTCTACACTCTGACCAGAACACACACACAATCATTCCCACACCCCAGGCCCAGGTCTCAACTGTATTTATTTAAAGGTTGTAATTCCTGTGAATTGTGAGCAATAGCCATGTACACAAATACTTCAGGATAAAAGGGGAAGGTCTCCACACTGATGTCTCTTTTTTCCAAGCACAAACGAAGCAGCACAGCTGATAAAGCAGGATTTTTTCTGGCATGGTTCTTGTCACTGAACCCGACTGATTTCACCCAGATTTCACTTAATCAGCAGGGAATATTGCCAGGACCTTGTTCTGCTCTCAGGTGTCACAGATTTTAGATTAGTTTAAGAAAAAAAAATTAAAATCCCAACTGCCAGTTTGCCCCAATCCATGAGAAGTCCAACAGCACTGACCACATCATCATTCCAAAGGAGAAAAACCCTCTGTCTGGGGAAGATGGAAGGTTTTTAGCTGTGTTTTTAGGAGGAATAATATTGAATATTCAGAATTTCCAGCTCTGAATCAACACAAAGAGCATGCTCAGCCTTTGTTCATGATTTATAAAATACAGTCAGGCTGAAGGGGAGGAACCAACCTTGGCTCCAAGCAGCAGCTCTGGAGCCCTGTACCACAGAGTCACCACCACGGGGGTGTAGGGCTTCAGGGGAGACCCATATTCCCGGGCCAACCCAAAATCTCCAACCTAGAAGGAAAATAAATGGCAATTAGAAACATTTCCAGCACTGGCCATTCACTGTCAGTGCCTTTTTGGCCACTGTGTGGCTTCACCCTTCAGAAACAGCCACACACAACACACAGTTCTCAGCTCTTGCCAGAACTGTGACACAGTGTAATTCTGCAGCACAAACTCTTCCCTAAGTGTGGTATTTTCCATGGAATTCTTACTTTTAAAATGCCTGAATGACTGAGCAGCAGGTTGGAGGTTTTCAGGTCTCTGTGCAGGATCCAGTTGTCGTGAAGGTGTTTGACCCCTCGCAGTAACTGAATCATCAAGGTTTTCACTTCCCCTGGAATGACAGAAAGAAGCCAAATGCATTTATGAGAATAAATCTACCTTTCATTTTTGTTTCATTTGGAGAACAGGGAAGGGGGCAGGAAGGGGGGTCGAGTTAAAAGCACAGTATAACTTGTACAATAAAAACATGTCACAGAACAGGAGCTGCTGCCAATAAGGCAAAATTCATTTGGGTAGCTGGAATGCACCCAAGTTATGCTCAGCAATTATTGCCTCTCCTAGGAAGCAGCCAAAATTTAAGCCCAGTGTTACTTTTCAGTGTAGCACAGGGGAAATTCCCTCAGTTCCACTTCTGAACACCTCCACGCTGGATTCATCAGCCAAACATCAGCAGGAGTATCAGCCCTCCCATCCAATCTTAATTTGTGTCAGTTTTTACAGCACTAAGAGAAAATGCAGGGAATGCTCTGTTCCAAGGAACATGGGACATTCCAAAGCACCACATGTGCTTGCACAAAGCCATTCCCTGACGTCAGAGCTGCCATTTGTGTGGGCCAGTTTGGAGGATTTCAGGAGACTGTGGCAAACAGTACCTGGCAGAAAGGGCTGTTTCATTGTTTCCATCAGGCTCTTGAGGTCGTGTTCTACATAATTCATGACAATATAGATTTTATCCATATTACTGCCCACAACGATTTCCTACAACACAGAAACAGACTGTCAAAACCAGCACGTGGTGTTTAAAAAGCACCCAAAAATCAATGTTTTAAATTGATCCCGGCAAGAGGATGGAGGCTGCCACTGGTAAAATCCATGGGAAATGTATTCTTCTATTAAAAAAAACACCTTATTTTTGCAAAACATCAGGTTATGGAGACAGTAATACCTATACAGTCGTGTGAGGAGCACACAAGTGCCCATGAGCTCTGCAAGGATTGCTAACATCAGGCATTTAAAAGCTGAGAGGCAATATTTCAAGAACAGAAATACTTGTGACATAGAAGATTGTAGCCTTACTCTGACAGTGACAATGTTTAGATGCTGTGCTTTCAGAATAGTATTTATTTCCCTCAGAGAAGTAATGGGAAAGCCTTCCTTCTCCTTTTCCATCTTCAGTCGCTTCAGAGCCACAATTTCATCTGCAAAGAGAACACATTTCCCATCACACAGCTACTAAATACACATTAAGGGGTCTCCCAGTGTTCTGCCACCGATCTGTTTAATATTTAATTTACTGTGATATGTTTTGCCTTGAAAATGACCTGCTTGCTGGTAAAGAAGGGTTTTAAATAATTTTGTTCCTCAATGAAAAATGCAGAACCACAATTTGCACACAAGTGCAGCCCTCAAATCCCCTGAAGGGAACAGGAGAGCACTGATACCAACCAGTCTTCTTGTCCTTTGCTCTGTACACCACCCCATATGTTCCTTCTTCAATCCTGTTCAAACACTGGAATTCCTCCACGCTGCGACATCCCTGAAAAAAATACAGGGACAACATTTACCCCTCCAGCATCTGGGGGAGGGTTTTGCTTGGGTTTTTTAAAAAGGCACCCAGCAAACTTCAGCAACTTCACAGCTTAGATTTACCAAGAGAATTCATCATTATGGCTACACCATCTTTGGGGGTTATTTTTTACAGGATTTCTAATGTAATCCTGGACAGAGTCTGTGTTTCAGCAGATCAACTAAATTATTACTAAATTATTAACTAAATTATTTCATTAAATCTTCACTCATTCACTTTTGCACGGAATAATCTGAAATTTCTGCCACAATGGCAAAGGCAGCAACTCAGCACCTCACACTGATGCCTTTCACATAACTCAATTATTAAAAATCTGCTTTTTACGCATATTTCTCCACTTTGCTGTTGGCTACATAAAAAATAACCACCCATCAGACTCCTGTTCACCATAACAGAACTCCTGTCTCACAAGGACCTATTTTCAGGTAGCAATACCAAGATAACAGAGTATCAATTATATTATGCCCTTCTTATCTACATTTAAGAGTTCTCCCCTACCTGAAGTGCAGGAAGGTACTTGGGAAGCTCCTGTTTCAGTTCAATGGGAGAGGAAGCTGGGGAGTCAGGAATATAGTCCCCTTCTGTCATGGCATTGGAATGAGGGGATCCCTCCCCTACCTCCTCCTCCTCCACTTCACTTCCCGCTGAATCTCGGTCAAACCTCGACTCTGTAACTTTAAAAGTCAGAATCAGTGGTGGAAAGAGGAGCTGTCTGGAATAATTACATTCAGATTTAGCCAAATGAGGGGAGTTAGACACTGATCACTGCTGAGAAGCCCAATCTCTCCTCTTTGCACAGGTGATGCTTTCAAGGACTCATTTACAGCCATGGACACACAATTTCCAGTGTCAGAAAAATAAAACTTTACACTGGAATGAAAGAGAAAACTGACCCAGGATATCTCACTCTGATTTTTGAGGACAGGACAGGACAAGAGGCCCAAAATGAAAAAGAAGGAAACATCAGCTCATTAGACTAGGATCTGATTGCCTCTAAGCCTTGGAACAGATTTCAAGGAATTTCTGATTCTGACACAAAAATGGCCTTAAAATGCCAAGTATATGATGCTTTAGAATGGTGGCAAAACTGCAACGAGAACTGGATTTAAAATATTTAAAGTCTTTCTGGAAATAGATTGATTTGGCCACACAAACAGTCGGGATTTGCACTGTACCAACTGGGATGTGGTTTCCGTTCTCCCGCTCCTCCTCTTCGCTCATTTCCTCTTCGCTCACCTCTTCTGCAAAACAGAACCGAGTTCAGCTGGATCCCCCCCACGTTCCTGCAGCACCTCGGGAGGCAAATCACTGCTCAGATGCTTTTCCACCTCACCTCTGCACTGCCTCTTACTGACCAAGCACTCCTGCTTCACTTGGACAGCAAATGCTTCCAAGAGGGAACACAATTCTTACCAATTATCTGGGCATTTGGGGATGGATTATGAATATTTGCTTATTAGTTGCAACTGATTTTAAAGAAAAATACCCAGCCTGTTGTGCCTTTTCAGTAATGACCAGAATGCCTGTATGCAGACTTCTTTACTGCATTTTTGGTATCATGTTCATCTACCTGTACTGGGATGAAGAATAAATCTGAAATTTGCAACTGAAAATAATTTGAAATCACAGAAACATTTGTATTTCACCACCCCCCAGAGAAGTGCAGAACTGTTCTCTGCAGAATATTTGATGTGTTAGAATAACACTTAGCCTGTTGGCCTTACACCAGTTAGGAAGACAAAAGTGGCTTTCAAGTTTCTGATCTGGCTTCTTAGATGAAGAATTGGTATTACCTCTACACAAAAGGACAGAAAATGACTTGTACTTGGTTTTTTTCTTTCTAGTTATCTTGACCTGTGAGGTCTCAGCCTACCCTAGACTAAGAGAAAAGGAAAATGTTCAAATAAAACAGCACAGAATGAGAAACAAAGAAAGTCATCACAGCCCCTTGTGGGCCCTGCTTTGTGCTGCTCACCTGCTGATTGCTCAGACACTTCCTCAGAATTGCTTCCTGTCTCCTCCTCCTCCTCCTCCTCTTCCTCTCCTTCCTCCTCAGAACCTTCACTGCTGGACTCTTCTTCCTCCTCTTCTGAGCCTGATCCAGATTCTGTTGAGGAATAATCAAACACAGAACTAAGCAGGGACACACCAACGACAGTGTTTCCTCAGCAGAGAGATTAATTACACTTGTACAATTAATTACATCTGCATTTAATCACCTGATGAAGACTCTGCTGAGCTGGTTTTTCTCTCACTGTCACTGATGTCTTGCAAGTCAGAAAGAGGATCTCTCTCTTCTGGTTTCTCTTCTTTCACTGCTGAAACCACAAAAATTAAGAACAGGGTGCTGACTGAGCATCACTTTAACACTGAACGCCCAGGTAAGTGCTGCACTTTCAGCTGGCATTAAATCAGTGCTGAACATTCTGTATTGGAAATTCAGAGCACTAAAACCAAAATCATTCCACGCTCTGCTCAGTGACAAACAGCTTTTCTGAACTGCAGTGGTGCAGGATCAGCTGCCAAAATCATGGAATATCGGCCTTTTGGTTTTTAAACATGATATAATCCTGAAATTAATAAAAAAAAAAAAAGGTGGGGGGGAAAAAGGGGAAAAACACCCTGGTAACAAGGAGTGTCCCTAATGTGTGTCCAGATGTGGTGACTGTCAGGGCTCACTATCCAGTGCAGACTCTGCTCACCATGACATAGCCCATGTCAATCACTGATGGTTCATCAGGCAGGAGTTTCCAAGGACTCGCTGCCTCCAACTGGAATTCCAGCTGATTCCATCTGTAATCAGCTCGCTTTGAATGGATACACTTATTTTCACAGCTGCACATGTTAACAGGGCAGACACAGAGCTTTTCTTCTTCAAACAAAGACATTTTTATGTCAATTGTGCAAATTTTCTACCCCCAGTTAGAACCTTCCAGGCACAGGAAGGACCATTTTCTGACTTAGAAATCAAAATTCCCCATCTAACCAGAACACTGCCTTATGCATTTATTTGCTTCTACAAGATGACAATATCAGTGATGTTTAAACTACACTGATCCTTGTAAGGTAAGTTGTTAAGGTAGCTTAGCTCCTAATAAAACAAATCCATCTTTTTTCCATCTGCAAGGGAATTAAACTACCAGATTTTAAAAATTCAGTCAGCTGCTTCTTTCACCACTGAATGAAGTCACTCACTTTGGAACTTTTTAAACTACTCCTCCTACTACTAAAAAAGGAAAGATTCATTCCATTTGTCACTTGGCACAATTCCTGCAAGAACCAGCATTGCTTCAGAAACCAGTACAAGTGTTTATGGATGTCCCAGGGTCGTGCCACCGTGGCTGAGGTGAGTTTTTAACTGAGTACCTGGGATATATGTTTGACACTAGAAGGTAAACACTACCCCAGCCCAGCTCCTGCTGCCCCCAAGGCAAAGACATTGTAGAGTGGCAGGTTCTACCTGGTTTCCTGCTCTCTCCTTGCTCAAGCTTCTCTCTCTGCTGGCGTAAAGGGCTGCGACTCCAGGGTCTCATTTTTACTTTGTCTCCATATTCTTCCCTCACTGTTCTATGGTGAGCAGAAACTAGGGAAAACAAAACCACAAGAAATTGTTACCCCTCCCTGCCCTGCTGAGAATATTCCTGCCTGCCACAGTCACCTGCTTGGAATGCTTTTCATTTTTCCTTACAAACTAAAGGGTAATGGGGAGGAGCGGAGTCTAACTCTGTGTGGGAGAATAAAGGACTGTGATTTACCTCAAATAAAATAATATGGGTTTGTGCTACTTAGAGAAAGCTGCTGCCACGCTTGGAAAACAGAAGCAAGATGCCCTGTATATTGCACAGTAAACACCCTGACACTAAAGCATCAATGCCAGAGGAGGAAGTGGAAGATTTGCAAAAGAATGAAACCAGCTGAGGTTTAGAAGGAGCTGACAGAACATTTAGAGCAATAAAACCAATTAAATGAAAGGCTACGTAGATTGAGCGCTGCCAGCACAAAGCCAAGCACAAAAAGGAGCTGTTTGGTATGAGCTGAGCTAGAAAGCAAAGCAAAAATATGTTTTTTAATGCTACTCTTGAACAATCTTTGTCACTTGTTTACAGGAATAGGCTCTGATTTTTACCTCTGAAAGCTGAGACAAACAGATTCTTCAGCCAAAAATGATCTGAACTTGAGGCTGCAAGCACCTGACATGCTGAGCAAAGTGAGGTTCATGTGGAGAAGTTCAACTGCTCAGTTACCACATCTTCCCCAGCTGACTCCCACTACCACATCTTCCATGGGTGAAATACTTACATGACCTCTCCCTCCTTTTGCAACTTATTTCCCCAAATCCTTAAAACACTGAATTCTGAGCTTTCAGCCTCTATCAAACTGTGTTAGACTCTGATGGATACACGCAGAAACACAGTGTCACTGACAGAAATCTTGTTTCTATAGGAAACCAGACTGACAGAGAGGCAAAGACTCACTGACTAATCCAACTTCCAGAATGTTTAAAGCAATAACTTTATAACCTTGTTTATTTCCCCTTGTAGAACCTGCATTTCCTTTTCCCTCTCAGATAAAAGTCCCCCCCGCTTTAATTTTTTTTAAATTCTGGCACTGCCCTAAGTGAAGGAGGTTTTCCATCCCTCCATTCCACCACCGAGTCAGCAGGGAGTGAACTGATGGTAAGCAGGAAGAACATTTCTGCAGAGCCAGTCACCTTCTCTCCTGGCTTCCCGCTCCTTCCGCCTCTCCTCCGCTCGCCTCTCCCGCTCCTTCTGCTCCCGCTGTTCCTTCTGCTGCTCCCGGATTTTCCTCTCTCTTTCTCTCTCCAGCTGCTCCAGACGATCTCTGGAAAATAATTATTGTTTGTCACAAATTCAGCCCACCTGCTGTTACAAACCACCGAGCTCAGTTTCATTATCAACAGCACCACTTGTTCACCAGGCAAAAAAAAAAAAAAGGTGGAGCTTCTCAGCTGATCCTTTAAAAAATGTGTTTCAGAGACCATGAGTTCTGCACCCCTAGCAGGATTTCAACAGAAATTAAGCAAGTTCAGGTCATTAATCCCCTAATGTGCAAATCCAGTTTGCACCTTTTTTTTTCCCCCCACAGAATAATTTAGGTTGGAAAAGACCTCCAAGGTCATCAAGTCCAACCTTTCAATTAGGGTGAAACACCAGCAGTGAATTCACCTCGGAATGTCCCTTGCAACGAAGCTCTTAAAAAGTAATTAAAGCCAAGAACTCATTCCATGGACACCACATTCCCAGGAATACTGCCACCAGGCAAGTTTTCCCTCTGGATTTTTTTTGTCCTTTCAGAGCAATGGTTAGAGATAGATTAGAGGAGGCAGCTGTTCATGTCTGTGCTGGGTGGCCCCAGGGGAGGCAGGGATAGCTGTACCTCTCCCTCCTGGAATGCTCCCTTGCCATCTCTCTCCGTTTCTGTCTCTCCCATTCACGACGGGCTTTATCCTGCTCTTCTCTATGTCTCTTCCTACGCTCATGCTCCCGTTCTTTCTCTTTCACTCTGGCATGTTTCCCTAAACAAACAAAAGTTAATTTTGGAGTGTTACTAGTCAGAGTAGTTGGTGCTCCCATTTTTACCAAGCAAAAGTAGAGAGGATGAACCCTAAGGGAACCTATTTCCATGTTCTCTGTGGTTTTCTCAGTGGGAAAATCCTGTTCTGAAAGGGGGGGGCTGGAGAATCCAAAGATTAGAAGATCTTGCACAGATACTTGCATTAAAGTAGAAAATGGCTGTTAGTAGCAGGAAGACAACGTGAATGTTTCTAGAAAGGGTATGCTTTTCCTTTGCAGACAGGTACAAAGATCAGAGCTCAGCCCACTCACTCAGTGAAGCCAGGAGGAAGCTTATCAGACTGGAAGGAGTAAAAGTGAACTCAGTGTCCCTGTCCCAAAGTGATTCCTGTCCTCTCAACCACAGTTATATCCCTGTCATTGTCATAAGGGCACTAAACATAGGCAAAGAAATAATAAAAGTTTAAATTCCTTTGTCTTATCCACCTTTCTTTAGTCTGTACTTATTGTTATTTACTCTATATGGAGCCTACTTGGCTTCCCCTTGGGAAGCTCCCAGAAACCAGAAGCTTCCAAGTGCAGCAACAACCACCTTCTGCAGAGTGACTTCGGTGCCTGCGCTTCTCTTTCCTCTTCTCATCTTTCCTATGGTGGGTTTTTTCTTTCCGGGACATTTGCTGGGGTGGTTTTATGGCCAAGGAATCATCTTCTTCTCCCCTAAAACACAGCACACGAATAAACTCAGGGAGGTGACAGGTACTGTCAGACTGCGAGTTATTTCCTCTTTTCCCCGTTTGGAAAAGATCCCTGGTTTTATTATTTTATGTTCAAGTTGATTTCCATAATAGCCCTGAACCAAAACTGGAACACAACACACTGTTAAGCCTTAACCACGGCTTCAAAAAGTTACCCTGGAGTTGGTCCATCTGCACGCTAAAAAATCAGAATTTTCCCTTCAGATATTTTAAATCCTCTTCCTAAAAGCTCACTTCAGTAGCTCCTTCTGAGGTAACAAGGTGATTTTCTCATTCTTACCTGTCTTCCATGGAGTCCTCCCTCCTGTAAGGTGAGTTTCTGATGGTTATTTCCATGCGATGGTCTCTCAGCTCCCCCTCTTCAAGAGAATCCCGCTTGGAATCCCTGTCATCTGACTGATGGCAACACAGGGAAGGGAAAAAGGCAATTCATCTTTGTGTCACAGAATGAAAAAAATTTAAATATTACTTAAGTCTTCCACTGCTGGCTCAAAATCCATCCCCAACTGGTTGCCCCCACTCATCTATAAACCACATCCATACTGTAACCAGGCAAATGCAGTTGGACTGCAATTAAAGCTGAACTGCTTTAATTCAACATAATTAACACTGATTAAGGTGGACTGCATTAACTATTACGTGGGCTTTTTTCCCCAGAAGAATTATTTTCTACATAGTTGTACAAATAGTAACATAAAAGTTACTCAAATTCATTTTAACCCCGTTCTTCTATACTTTTCTATACTCTTCTATTCTCTGAAAGGCTATTCCTTGAACTGCAACTTCCAGTTAATCACATCACTTTATTTACCTTTTCTGACCAAAAACTACGAACAAAGCACAGTATAAAATGTAAGGCCAATGAAAATGCAGTTTTCCATTAATGCAGGCACCAGTTCTTACATTTTTCATACGTTTTATCTCTGCCTTCTCCTCTTGCTCCTTCCTTCGCTTCTTCTCCTGGAGAATTTCATCTAAAGTTTTCACTTTCCAAGAATCCTTTTCATCACCCATTTGAGTTAAAAAAACAAAGTCTGAAAAAGAAGGAGACGTCAGCAAAACCCACACAAACCACGAAGCCCAGCACAGATAAATCTATTTTACACCGATTTTTTTTTTTCAGTGCAAACACTCGATGTTCCATCTTCGAGCAAAGCCAAGTGGGGGTTGACTTGCGCTGAGCCAAAAATGTCTGTTTTAAACCTAGAAAGTTTAAACCCAGAAGAAGGAACACAGAGTTGTTGGAGAGCACAAAAAACGTGGTTTGTGGCCATGGTTTGGTGTCACGTTCTTCACTGATCTCAGACCCGGGGCAGGGGGGGATTAAAAAATCTTGGGATTAAAGGATGTGCCAGTGGACACAAAGAATTTACGGGACAGAACTGCCAAGATAAGGAAAAAACTAACAAACCCAACTCAGCAGCTGTGCTGAAATCAGCTCTGAGGGGGTAAAAGGTAGTAAAAATAACAAGTAATTCTAATTTGGCAGGGGGGAAAGCGACCGCCAAGTCAGGGACTACCGAGCCGAGAAACCCACCGACCCAAAACAGAGACTGAACATGGCAATAATTAGCACGAGAAATGAGAGAATCGTCAAGCAGCACAAGAGAGAACACTAATTTACAAGAGAACTATGCGACTCATAGCAAATAAACGCTAATTCCTTTGGTTGCTACGATGCCTAAACAGCACAAGTTGTGGTAGTTGTGGGGGCTCGGTTTATGGAACAGCACCGGGATCGGAAATAAATAATCAATGTGCCAATCGAGCTTGTCATTACAGGCCTGTCTTAAAGCGGGGAATGGACCCGATATTTGCGTTAAACGCCTCAGAATAAACAAACCCCCGGGGGGTTCAGGGCCGGGGGGGTCCAACAGGCCCTCACGGAGCGGTGTTCACCCGCGGGCGCGGCCGCTGCCCGCTCCCCCTCAGCCCCCCCGGTGCTCCCGGTCCCCCTCAGCCCCACAGGATCCCCCAGACCTCCCCGTGTCCCCTCAGGGTCCCCTCAGGGTCCCCTCAGGGCCCCCCGACCCCACTCACCGCCGCCGCCACCGGGCACTGCGACCAGCGCGGCTCTAACGCGTCACTTCCGTGCCGGGCGCGGCGATGACGCCCGGGAAGTAATTAACAAAAAAAAAAAAAAAATAATTAAAAAATCGCTAATGAGCCGTTAATTGAACGGTTCCTTCAGCGGCAGCGCGGTGATTAACCGCCCGGCTCTGCCCGTGGGTACTGACCCGGCGCACAGAGGCGGGAGTGCAGGCGCCGTCACCGCGGGCGCCCGTTAATTACCCGTAAAAAGGTTAAATTTCGCCGCCCGGTCGAATAAAGAGCGATTTCAAACGAGTCACACGAGGGGAACGGCCAGCACAACAATGTCGATGCAAGCGTGAGGGAGAAGCGACGTGAACTGAGCGCAAACGCAGCGGTTCTAAATAGGGGAGTTCATGAGGGGGAGCCACAGGAACGGGCTGAAGGCAGCGCAGGGAAACTCATTGTGTGCCACCGCTTAATTATGAATCCCTCGCTTCGGCTGGGAAACGGCGACATTTGGGGACACAGTTACACCTTAGTTACGTTTAAATTTAAATTCACGTTTAAAGGAATTCACAGTCAAGGTGGCTGTTCCTCTGTGTTTGACAGAGGTAAAGCAAATAACCCTCGTCCTCATCGCGGCCTGGGTGTGGCCGTGAGAAACGAAGTGAAGGAAACCCTAAAAAAACGTCCCGAAAGAGGATTTTTTTCCGGCAGAAACGGAACTGCTGCTATCACAAACCGGGGTGCGACACTTGCCGTGGATTCTTAACAAAGAGAAAAAAAAATGCTCCTTGTTTACGCAGCCAGCAAAGGAGATTTAAGTGGTATGACTGTGGAGGAAGGAAAGGCCTTAAAAGCGGGCAGTCGAGGGTTTGTTTAATCTAATAAAAACAGAGGGCAAGGAGAGGGCAGAGAAAAGCACCCAAGGTCAACAAACCCCAAGGAGAACAGGACTGTTGTGCTGCCACTCAGGCGTTAAAATGACAAGTTCCAAAATCCTCCCAGGGCTGGGTTTGGGTCACTCAAAAGATTTTTCAGCACTAGGAAAAGCTGGGGTTTTAAAATGAAGCTCAAGCAGGTGGTGGTGGTATTTATGGAACAGAGCTGGGTTTCTGTCTGCAAAAGTAGAAATATGATGCAAACCACACTTTTTGGTAGTTATACTTTCAAAAATCTCAGTGTATTTGGCAGAAAACAAACAAACAAAAAAACCCCCACAGAGCTCCACGCCACAGTCCACAGCTTTTATAAAAGTGACAAGAGTACAAAAGAAACAAAATACCACAGACACATCACATACAGAATGAGGAAAAACTGGCATTTTTAGGGGAATATGCCCCAGGCAACCAGTCAGGTGTGGGAATGCAAACTGAAGTGAGCATTGGCACCAAACAAGCACAAACTACTGAAACAGAGACAGCTGCTCCAGAGAGGCTCTTGGACACATCTTGGCTCTCTGCAGGAACAGCTCACTAAAGCCAGTGGAATTATAAGTGGAAATGTAACCATGAGCCTAAATTTCACAGGAACTCTACTGGAAACTTCCTATTAGCAATTATTTTTACCACTATATCCACGCTACAGTCTTCCAGAAGAGTGGCAATTATTAAAATCCGCTCATTTGAACTGTTAATTATGTTCCCAAAAAGTCCATTTGAATGCTTTTGTAGCTACTTGTGCTTTTTTTGCCAAAACTAATTACTAGTCTTGAGAACTTCGAAAAGGAAAGTTAAGATTTAATCTTTGACCTACCACAAAACAGAATTTCCTTTAAAAAAAAAAAAAAGAAAACTTAAGAGCAGCAGGAATAAAGATTTGCCTCAGTTTATGGTTAATGTTCCTCCCTTCAGTGACCTCTGTTCCATCTGTCACAGATACCTCAGATTATTTACATAATCAGAAACTACACAAATACTTTACACACAGGTCAGAATCATAACCCTGAGTTTCTAAAAGGCAGCGTTTTGTTGCGCTCTTAGAAATAATACAAAAAACCGTCCACTTATTTCCTCATAACAGAAATGCATAATAAAATGCAAGAAACTAAAATGGTTTCTTAGAGAAATACGGAGCTCCTGCTTCCTTTATCACCGAAGTTTTCAGTGTTTTTTACCTCTAAGCAAGTGCAAGTATTTTAATTCACCACTCCACATATGTGTGTGTGTGTGTGTGAATACTTGCATTTCAGTTTTGTCAATGCATGATCAGAATGAAATTTTAGGAGAAAAATCAGTTTTCATCCATAGATTGGTCGTTGGAAATAGCTGCTCACCACTGCTCTGGGGCACAGACTCATTCCCAGAGTTTGCTCCAACTAAACAGACACCAGAATAAATTGTTTGTGGGGGAGAGAGGGGGGTTCCCTCTTTGAATCACAGAATATCCTGAGCTGGAAAGGATCATCAGTCCAACTCCTGGCTCTGCACAGGACACCCCAGAATCCCACCCTGTCCCTGAGAGCGTTGTCCAAACGCTCCTTGAGCTCTGGCAGGTTTTGGTGCCCAAAATGCAGGAAATGTGGAGTAACAACCGGGAATTTCAGATACGCCCCAATTCCATCCCACTGCCAGCAGAACACAGCCAGGGCCCCACGTTTTCACATTACTTTGATGGGGAGGGAGGCAGGAATTGCTTTCCCACGAGCCACTGAAGTTCTTTCACTCATACAGGCTCGGTCATTATTTGCAGTCAAGGAGAGACACTAAAGCCCACGTTTAGCACGTTCCAGGACACCAGGTCCTGGTTGGGGTATCAGTTGGTCAGTACATCAAGGCTTACTGGATCCTCCCCAGGTCCTTCCTGCTGAAGGTCCCAGGATCAAGGGGAGCAAGGCTTGCTGGATCCTTCCAGGTCCCAGGCTCGACCTGAACTCCAAGGAACCCAACAGCATCAGCAGCTGGAGCAACAACCCCTTTGGGGATGAGTTCCTTTGAGTTACACTCGGTCAGAAGAACAAATGGCCATATTAATCATAGGGTTCCAAATCCTTGGGAATCAGTGGCTCTGTGTCCTCAGTGGGACCCTGTGTGGGCTGTGGGGGGGTGGCCAGGCTGTGCAGGGTCTCCTGCTGATGCTGCTTTGCCTTGTTGTAGAGCAGGACCCCGATGGTCACCAGGACGGTGCCGATGGCTGAGAGACTGGTGATCTTGTTCCCAAACACGATGATGCTGAGCCAGATGGACAGGGCGTGTTTCACAGTGCTGGCAACACTGCAAGGCAATTAAAAACCAAGGTTAGAAAAAAACCCCTTTGTCAGATCCCACACACAACCTCTGTCTTCCTTTCTTTTCAAACACCAACTCAAACTCCACTTCCAACCCCAACCGTTCCACGATTTACCTCCTTCAATTCTTTGCACACCCTCTCCTGCCCAGTTCTCAAGCAGAAATACTGAGCAAGGAGAAAAGGATGTGAAATGGTGCCCCTGATAGTTTTACCTGAAAGTCACAGGAGAAATTTTTCCCATCAAGGCATAGGCTGTAACACTTTGGAGGTGGAACAAGACTCCATCTATCAAGAGAAGTATGACAATATCCTGGTTGTAGCTGAAGCTTCTCCCACTTTTCCCAATCCCAGGCACATCCTAAACAGCAAAAAAAAAAAAAAGAAATTGAAGAGTTTAGTTTATAAGCAAATCCAGAAGTGATTTTCCACCTAACTCATTCCTATTAGAAGCATTTACAGTTTTACATTTAAACTTCAGCAAAACAAAACCTAAAACATACAAGACAGATAATATAAATTTTCCCCTACAATACATCAGAAACCCAGCTCTCATCTGACTGAACTTCCCAGTGTGTTCGGCCTGTTTGCTTTTTTGAACACTGATGCACAGCAATGAAATGCCACAATTTAAAGGATACATACTCAACCTGCTGTATTATACTCACTTTCACTTAATTTTATTTTCAAAGAGTTAATGTTCCTGTACACTATGTGAATATCGACAAAAAGTCAACAAATATGTAAGATTTTGTTTTCAAGTCTTTATCTAAAACTTCAAATGGACTTGGACAACATTTGTCTCAAAAATCCTGAGATAAACTCGGGTATTTTGGATCAACTCATGTCTGCATTACATTATTTGTTGAAAATCTTCTCTTTTTTAGTCCCCCAATCCCTTGTAAAAGGTGAATTCCAATTACCATGAAAAAGATCCAAGCTGGAATAAGCATAACCACTGCAGCAGCACTCGTGTAGAACTGCAGCTCTGGGGCTCTACAAAGGAGAAAAAACGCTAATTAAAATGATTAAAAGCTTCCTTTTTCAAAGCAAAGAGAGGGGAGCACAGGGGAGTTTCCTTTCCCCAATAAAATGACTTTAGTGAAGGCTGTCTGCAAACAATCTGGTGCAATACAATCATAAATACAAGTAGCCCAAATCCCATCCATAATTAAACCTGAAATATTTTTAATACTTACGAAAATCTGTATTTATCTCCGCTGAGAAGTTTTTTGGAAAAGACGTTTTGCAAACTGAAAAAAAAAAAAAAAATTGAAAAAAATCACCATTTACCTGGATTTTAGTTAGGAAAAAAATTATCAATCCCTGATAATGACAGTTTTTTTCCTTCAGGTGGGGAAATGCATTTTCTACGACTAAAGAAAGGAGTTTGGTCTTTTTTAACTAATGGGATTATACTGTTTAATCTCATTGATGCTCGTGGATATGAGAGAGAAATTGTATCACCTGTTAAAATGCATTTTAAATACCAACATTTAAATGCAGTGTACAGAACTAACTACAAGAAACACTAAAGAAAATCCCTTTATTCCACACACACGGCTCTCCTTATCCCTTACCAGTCCATGATATTGGTGGATAAAGCTGCTGAGAACCCCAGAATGTTGAAGCTGATTTCAGTGGCTGTACACAGAGCCAGCCCTCCCATCACAGGGATCAGGGAGAGATTCACCAGCAATCCTGCAAAGGAAAAGGGGAAAACTCAGCTTGATTCCTGCATTTCCAGCATGTCAGGTACTCTTGAAAGTTGAAATTCTGCCTTTAGCTGAAGGAAAGAACAACTGTCATGTGAAAGGCTTTAAAAGCAGAGAGGTACCTCAGACAACAGCAGGAGGGTCTTGAAAACAACAGGGAAATAAACTCAGTGATAAAATATCTCCTCTGGGAAGAAAAATGGCCCAGAGACTGTCTTGGGTTTCGTGTTTTTCACCAAATGCCAGAAGAAAGTTCCACTCTCTGTTCACTCTGGGATTGAATTACTCTCCTTCCTCTGCCTTATTCCAGCCTCAGAGCCACCTGAACTGTGTCACCCCTCTGACTGACAGCTGGGAACAAGCAAAGTCTCTCCAACCAAGAGGTTGCACTGGAGTCACAGTGAAATCACACTGGGCTGGGGCCTTTTTTTGGTGGTGTTTTTAAATCAGAGGGAAGAAATTCAAGAATTTTAAATTGTCTTTAAAAGGAGGAACACACTGAACTTCCATTATTTAAGGGCATAATAATGTTTTCTTGACAGAAAAATTACTTAACACCACATTGAAACAACCCCTTTTTTACTCCCATATACTCTGCTTATTGAGTTCAGAATGATTCTTCCAGCTGCACTTCTTATATTCTGGTGGGCTCTCCTTCTCCTTGGCCAAAAAAAAACCCAGAGTAACTAAATCCCATTGCTCACCAGTGTATTCCCCCAAAATCATCCGAGACATGATGACAGTGAAAATGGGAGCAGAGCTTTTCACCGTTTCTGCAAAGGAAACTGCCACGTTCTTCAAGCTCACAAGGCCCAGCACTACTGTTGCAAATCTGCAGGAGGAAAACAGAAGAAGAAATGAAGGAAAAAAAAACCCTAAGAAATTAATTAGAACATCAGAAGTGAAGCAGGAAATAAAATAACGCTTTAAGAGCTCCTCAGACACCCAGCATAAAAAGAATTGCACTATAATCCCAAAGTTTTCAATTAGGCTCAGTAGAAAAAGTAAAAATCTGCTGATAAACAGGAAATTTTATCTGCAGTTATCCATCTTTAGCGTAAATTAGATATGCCACATATTTACCATAGTTTAAATCATTAAATTAGTCTAATTTATCGCTTATTTGATTATTCTTTATCAGTTTTGTGGTGTAAAGGAAATAAAATCATTTATTCTTATTCTCTCCTAGACCACAAACTGATAGTACCCCAGCACACAGCAAATATTGACTTTTTAAAGATAAATATTAATAGCCTGGATCACTTTTGAGGCAAAAGGCTGGTAAATACCAGTGCACTAAACAAACATCAGCCTCAAAAGAGAAAGGGAAGAAAGTAAATGGGAAGAGAAGTGTGTTCTGAAAGAAGGTAAATGTGGTGGGAGGCCAAGGTAGCCAAAAATGTGATTTTTGTGGGTGGGGGGAAATTCTCCAAACACTTTTTAATCAAGAAAAAAAAGACAGAGAGCCATGAAAATACAGCTCCTGTTCAGAAAAAAAATCACAAATATTAGCATAGGAAATTTTAGCAAATACAGTGCAGGAAATATTTACCCATTTACCTCATCAATCCAACAAAGAGCATTATCATGATGAAATTGGGGGGGTAAGAGATGCGGGTCTTGTGCTGGTACAAACAGCAGGGAACAAACATTTTTATACAGCCAATGAAGGTGGTTGAAAGCATTTGAACAGCACCTAAAAAGGATGAGAGGGGAAATAAAATCAGTCAGAAGGTGGTGGAACACGACAAATCAAGCAACCTCAGAAAATTTCTCAGACAAGCTCCTGTAGGACTTTTATCTATGACCAAAGTTTCATCTTCCAGCAAGTGGAGGAAAGAACAGTGTCAGAAACCCCTTTAAAGAACATAATCACAGCTCACGAGTTCCCAGCCCCAAGATCCCTCCCCACATCTCCCAGCCAGGCCTTTTTCACTTCAGTTGAACCACTTTGTCCCTCAGCTTCATACAAGAGGATCTGGTACTGTCAAATCATAGAATATCCTGAGTTGGAAGGGACCCACAAGGATCATCAGCTCCTGGCCCTGCCCAGGATCCCAACAATCCTCGTGCCTGTGGAGCCTGCTCCAGTCAAATAAATCCTATATAAATATCTTCCTGGCAAAGGAAAGGAGTACCTAACATGCTGGGCTCTCCTTCCAGCAAGGAGAGGATGTATTTGTTAAGAAAAAGAGTGCAAAAGCTGAAGAAGAACCACAAGGTGAGGTAGATGAGAGCGTGGGAGTTCCAGATGCCCAGGTCGGACTCGATGACCGTGGTCTCCGTGATGGTGATTTTGAGGACGTTCTCCTCCGGCACGCTGTCACTGCGAGCTATCACAAACTTCTCACTCCTGTGAGCAAAGAGGGAGCCCAGGTGGAACAGGGATTTTCCCTTTGGCTTCTCTTCCAGGGGCGAAGGACTCGGTGCCTCCGGAGTCTGAGCGCTTGCCACGGTCGACATGGTGACTTTAAGGAATTAATGTTTGTCCTCAGCACGAATCAACATTGACTTAGCACAGCACTTGACTTAACAAAAATATCATGTGATTAATGCTTCATCTCCCATGGCCTGGAAAGGACCTGCACTTGGTCCTCCAAAGAACATCTTGCACAAAAATAAACTCCGCGCTCTTCTTCATGTGGCCTGTTCCATGTTTTCTGCCTAAGAGGGAGAGAAGGAAAAAGAGTGTATGCTCTGAGAGACATTTTAAATCCCTAATGCAGCAAAGATACCACATTTCTCCCGCGCTCTGTCAAAGATAAAAAGACTTGTGTAGTCTTTCAAGACTGGATTTTGAACTCCTCGTATCGTGATACCAAGATTAGGCACCAAGGATTTATCCAAGGGAGGTTTTTCTAATTCTAAAATAGCATGTACACACACACAACAGACTTCATGTGGTTTTAAGTTCTTTCTCCTTTAAAGCACATCAACACGGCCTTTCCACTTATAACTAACTCCTCTTCCTGATTCTCCAGTGTCTTTGATCTCAGTCTAAGGTCTTCTTTAACCACTCCACAGAAAAATATTCCCAACCCAGCAAATCCAGGCAGGAGCCTGGACTAATTAATCTGTTATCAACCCGAGTCAAATAAGCAATCAATAATCAAGGACTGTAACTGCCAGTAATCACAAACACAATTATCCTGGTAAATGTGAATTCCTAGGTGAACAAAGTAGGAAAATATGTCCAACGGCTTTCCAAACAGACTTGTTCTCTATTTAATTACTTGTAAATAATGTAACATCACTTATTTTGCCACACAGAACTGCTGTACCTTGCAATTCAATATCAGTACTTGCAATAATTCTTAAAGCCTTTTTTAATAGATCTGACAGAAAAAAAAGGCATTAAATCATTTGCAACTGGAGCTTTCTCCTTTTACAGATGGCACAAAATGTGCCAAGTTACAGTTGCAGAGTCCAGAGAGCACCAAAACCCCCCCTGTGACCTTCATCCCTCCCCAGCCAGGCAGGGTCAGCCAGTGCCACTCAGGGGTTCAAAGTCTGTAGTGAGAAACAAAGAAACTGCACCTGAGCAGCTGATCTGCAACATCAAAACACACTCTGAATTTATCCCTTTTATTTCTGCAGCCTTTGTCTTACGAGCAAGTGAAAATTGGATGAATCAGATGCAGATGAATTGAGGGACTGGAGCTCTTTTGTTCCTCAGTGAACAAGCACTCGGGGAAATTACATTTTAAATGCTTGTCTCCAGAAGCACATTTAGTGGACAGACAAGACAATGGGCCTTAAAAGGGGATTCTTGTGGGGGAAGTTAATTACTGGACATCTTGGAAAAGCCATCTGAAATGAGATCCTAATAGTACAGTGCATCAAACAACAGCAGCACAACCGACATTCAATGGCAAGAGAAATACAAGAGTTGTACCAAGAGCTACTGCACCTGCCCTGATTCTGGGAGCATGTGAACAGGTGAACAGGACACATTATTTTCTTCAGGGTTTTTTTTTTGCCCAATGTGGCATCTCAAATAAATCATAAAGAGGTACTAAAGAGTTAAATATCTCCTGTCAGAGCAGCTGCTTTACAGTGAAATTTTCCATTCCTCACATTCTCTGGTTCTGTTGTTACAGCCAAGCACTGCAGATTTCCATCCCCGTTCCTTTATCTCTTTCCATTTTCCCAGGAAATCATGACAGCAGCAAACCAAGGTATGAGACCCTCTAACACACTCGTGTTGAACCCGTGCTTGTGTTAACCCAGTTCAACACAAAACTTTGAAGGAGGAGACACGTTCTCCAAGAGAATTTGGTAAGAAAAATGGATTCTTGGCTCCTCCTCCTTTTTCAGGTCTTAAAAAAATGCCCCTCTGCATTCAAAATAGTTGGTTAGCACAGCTTTTTCAGTACCTTTTCTGTTTATACAAGTCAATTAAAACCAAAAGCAATCAAGCACCATGAAACTCCCACCCTCAGCAGCGCTGGGATATCAGGTTTGATATCGCTGATTCCACACATGGCAGGAAGCAGAACAGCAAATAAGAACAGAACTACTCCCCTAAATTACTGACCTGCTGGCTTAAATCATCTGGAAAGCCTAAACGGGCTGAAAGAGTTCTCCATCTGGAACTAATTCAGTCTTCCTCCCTCAAGGCCAACCAGCAGCTGATGTTTACCAACAGCTGAAAACGTGGCAGTGGTTGGCAGTTGTTTCTCTTGGATTACACACAAAGCCTCAATCCTCCAGCTCAAAAGAACCAGCACCGTGCACTGCCTTTTCCTTGTATCTCCTCCAACCTTCAGCTACACTGCCAGTAACAACGTTGTGTCAAGGTGGAAAGCACATCCACAAAGAACTCTCTGAAGTCAGCTTTACTCAAGAAAAACTAAAGCTCAATTATGCTGCAAGTGCTTAAGGCCAACATGACAGTGAAAAAACAGAGACTTGTGTCCGTGACCCTTCCTCTGTTACACAAGAGGTCACCCGAACATTGCCCCCAGCACAGCAAACAGGGCAGAATTCAGCGAGTTATGGCTATTAACAGCTTCATTACATTGTAACGAGAGACACAGGCTGTAAGCACAATACCAAAACTATTAACGGCTCCCACACAGAGAGGATGCCGAAAGATGGAAATAGCTTCAAGACTTTTCTCGCATTCCAAGGCTGTTTCTGGTCACCCACTCCTAGACCCTTCCCTGCCCATTCCGAACCAGCCCCACGCAGACAATTCCCGCTCGCCTTCCAGCCCCCGAGCAGGGCTCGGAGCATCCCGAGCATCCCCGGCACAGGAGCTGCACCGCGGCCTTTCCGCCCGCCCCTCCGGGCCCAAAGGCTTTCCAGAGATCTCCAGCACCCACACCCCCCTTCCCAGGGCCGGCCGGGGATGCTGCTCTCCATCAGCGCCCGCTCTGCCCTCCCTCCCTCCCTCAGCGAATCCCGCCCGGCACCTGCGGGCTCCCCGCACGCCGCCGCTCCCGTGGCTCCGGCAAACCCGGGATGCGGCTCCCCGGGGGATGCAGCTCCCGGGATGCAGCCACCACCCATCCCATCCCATCCCATCCCATGCCATCCCATCCCTTCCCGAGCTGCGCCCGGAGCGCCGGGCGGGGAGGCGGGTCCGGCCCCGCACCGCCCCGCCGGGGCTGCACCGGGCACCGGCCCCTCGGGGCGGAGAAGCGCCCCGGGCTCGCCCCTTTGTCCCCGCGACCGTTCGGGGGAGGCCATTTTACCGAACCCACGAGGAAACGACCCAAAGGAGCGGGGCGGGGGGTCACGGGGGACACGCACAGCGAGAACCGCGCCGAGCCCCCGCCGCGCCGAGCCCTCCATGGCCCGCGGGGGCGGACGGGGCGGGGACGCCCCTCGGGACCCTCGGGAGCCCTCCCCGGCCGTGCCGGGGAAGTGACGTGCGGGGTGTCCCCCGGAAGCGCTGCGGGGGCCCCTCCGCAGCCATGTAGGTCCCGTCAGAGCGGGGCGGGAGCGCGGCCGCGGCCATGGACGGCAGGTACGGGCGGCACCACGCGCGGCGCGGGGGGTGCCCCGCCGCGCTGCCCACGGCGGGGCAGTGCCGGGGGTGGGGAGGGCGCGGGCGGCCCCCCCCGCGGGTGCGTGGTGCGGCCCCGTGACCGTCCCGTTGTGTCCCCGCAGCGGCGCCGCGGGCCCGGCGGGGCCGAGCCTGCCCAGCCTGCCCAGCCTGCCCAACCTCACCCCGCGACACCGGCAGCTCATCCCCACGCCCTGCGGGCCCGTGAGTACCGACACCCCGCGGCATCGCACACACCCCCGCGGCTCTTCCCGCGGCGCTCGGCCCAGCCCCGGGTGCCTCTCCCGCCCCTCTCGCCGGCATCTCCGCGGAGTCCGTCCCTGCCGGGGATTACAGGGTCCCTCCGTCCCTGCCGGGGATTACAGGGTCCCTCCGTCCCTGCCGGGGATTACAGGGTCCCTCCGTCCCTGCCGGGGATTACAGGGTCCCTCCGTCCCTGCCGGGGATTACAGGGTCCCTCCGTCCCTGCCGGGGATTACAGGGTCCCTGTGTCCGCGTTGTTACCTTGCCTGGGAGGAATGGCAGATGGAATGGGAATGGGAAAACGTGCCTCGAATCCGTGCCCGAATTAAGGTGGACCGGGGAGTTCAGGTGTCTGCTCTCCAAGGCTTGTCACAGAAGGAGCATCCTGATAGAGAGTGACAGAATTATGGAATGTCCCGAGTCGGAAGGGACCCACAGGGATCAGCCAGTCCAACCCCTGGCCCTGCCCAGGGCACCCCAACAATCCCACCCTGTCCCTTAGAGCGTTGTCCAAATGCTCCCTGAGCTTTGGCAGCCTTGGGAAGTGACCATTCCTTGGGAAGTAACCATTCCATGGGAAGCCTGTTCCAGTGCCCAACCACCCTCTGGGGGAAGATCCTTCTTTCCTGAGATCCAACTTAACCCTGCCCTACCACAGCTCCAGCCATTCCCTCAGGTCCTGTCCCTGCTCACAGGGAGCAGAGATGGGAGCAGAGTCATCTCTCTCTGTGTTGAGTTCCTGCAAGGATGTTGCCTCACCTGAAGTATTTTAGTGAAAGAAAATAAGGACCTCACCTCACTGAGAACCCCGACCCTGTATTTACAGTTCTCTAAAACTGAAAGTCTGGGAATGTGTTGCCTGCTGGACACCCCCGTGCTCTGACAGGGGTAGGTGTGGGCACTGGCAATCTCCAGGCCAGGAATGGGATTATAATGCCATGACCTTTGTGAGGCAGAAAGGCTGGAGCTATAAACCAGGGCAGACTAGGCTGAGATTA
Source organism: Manacus candei (assembly GCF_025592945.1). NCBI lineage: Eukaryota > Metazoa > Chordata > Aves > Passeriformes > Pipridae > Manacus > Manacus candei. The sequence goes on from NW_026138070.1 coordinate 6,296,210, forward strand.
ATTATGCAGTAAAGTTGGACTTCTCCCTTCCTCAGCAATTTTGGACTTCAAGTTCAGTTGGTGGGTTTCTCTTCCTTTTCCCAAGGGAAAACCCTGCACTGCCTCATTTACCCAACTTGCCCTAATGTGGTTTTTTTAGGAACAGCAATGAGTTTATTCTGCGTTATGTGTTCAGAGATGTTCTTCCTTTCCAGATAAAGCCATGTTCAGAGCTCTCATTCCCTGTGAAGATCTACTTCTGTGTCACTATTTTGTCTCTGCTGAGTGTCATAGGACTCACCATAGAGACACTGGTCCGGCAGACTGAGGAGGATTTCACCATTTCCTTTATCCAGTTGGTTGGAGTTGGTAAGAAACTGTTGGGATTTTGAAACAAATACATTTTTTTCCCCCCAAGGTGTAATTAAGCAGCAACTGAAGTTTCTTATGTGAGAGGTGCTGAATGTTCAGCTGTGCCAGAAAAGCTTCCAGTTCCCATTTTAATGTCTGATCTCAAACAAGAAAATGTGACGGCATCTCTCTGTGCTAAGTTCCTGCAAGGATGTTGCTTCACCTGAAGTATTTTATTAAAATAAGAACCTCATTTTTTAAAAAAAGAAAATCTCTTTTTTGTCTAATATTTTCCCCCCACTGGAAGATCCAAACTTCCTTGGATATTTCCAATGAGAGCTTCAACAGAAACTTATTTTCGTGTTCTTGGGTCCATTTGTCTCGAATAGAAATTACCATGAAAATAATAAACTATTTCAGGAAGTGGCTTTAGCAGGTCTTGGCTGCCAAAACAGTGTGAAAAAGGAGAGATTGTGGGTGTAACACAGTCCTTGCCTTCCAGCTCTCACCCAGAGGGAACAAAGACAATAGCTTTGTTCCAGATTCTATAATTAGACAAATCCCAACAATGCTTTAATTCCAAACCTCTGATTTAATGAGCAGCTTTTCACACAGGACTCACAAAGCTGCAATGTTAGAACAGCCTGAAGAACCTTCATATTAAGTCAGTCACAGACCTGGGAAGTTGAAGCCACACTTGCCCATCTGTTTTTCCCCCAAACCATGTTTTCTGTGTGGTAGACAAAGACTGGCAGGACAGGTGTTTCTTTAAAGAAAAATAGATGCCCTGGCTGCAACAATCTCTTGGGTTTACAATTAGATATTTAATTTAAGGGGGGTTGGGGATTTAATCTGTTGATAAATATTCATCCCCAAAACCAAGGGGGTGTCCTGTATTTCAGAAATGTGCATATGCCACCTCTGCAAAAAGCTTGATAATCAGAGCCTATTTTCAAATTATTCGTGCAAAATTTCTTCTGATTGAGCAGCTGAATTTGCAAAACAAGGAAATGCTGCCTTAAGTCTTTGAGGTCTTCCTGAGGTCAAGAGCATGTCCAAAAAACCCCGTGATTCACTCTGGAATTTGCCAATCATTTTCCACTCTCTCGCTCCCTGTTAAGAGCAGTGGAAAAGGAAGTTCAGTCACTGAGGGTTTGTTTAGACACTCAAGTTACTGTGTTCCTTTGAAGACTTGGACAGCACTTTGTCCCCACGTCCCAGCCTTGCAAAAGTGGGGGGGATTTTACGTGTGGAATCCAGGAAGCAGCGCTCTGGAAAAAGAAACCTGTTGTTACTTTGGCTGTGGGAAGAAGGACCCAGTGTTTGCAGGAGCATCCTATAAAAGAACAAAGCCTTTTCCTTATTTAAGCTTTGCCAGAACAGCACAGAGTTCACTGTGACAGGTGACTGGGGGGGGGGGGGTTGATGTGTTTTATAAAAGCAGAACTCAGGCCCTTTGCAGTTATTTTGCAGGGTGGGGTGTTTCGAAATTTCCACAGTAAAAGTAAACTGAATCCAGTCTGTCCAAGTTCAGCTCAACACACAAACCACGTGCAGTGGCCAGACAACACTGCAGAGGGGTGTGGGTGTGTGTGAGTAGTAAACTGCTTGTTAGTCACCTGAATTACTCTCCCTGGGAAGATGATGGCATTTCAGTTCTTTAATAAAAACTGTGCTGCTTCATTTAATTCAAATATCCAATTGGACATGATCAATGTAGTGTTCACAGATTAACACAGCCCAGCTGCCAGTGTGGGTGGCTGATACACTGCCATTTGCAGAGAGTTACTTCACAAGGAATTTAAAAATCCAACTGATTATTTAATTTCTTAGGGAGAGTGTTTTTTAAGCCTCTGATTCAGGCTCCTTGGTGGGAGCAAAGGCGCTCCGGGCCGAGGAGCCTCAGCTCTGTGGTTCTGCTCAGGTTTTTGGCACCCAGGTCCAGCACAGTGGGAAGTTTTGCTGGTGTTCAGTGTATCCTCACCTGGCACTGCCCTTGCCTTGTCCCCCCAGTGTTCTGTGTGTACTATGTGAGCCGGGGGATCCTGCAGGAGAACCGCCAGGAGCTCATCGTCTTTGTGCTCTCCATCCTGCTCGTGATGCTGCGCTCCATCACCAACTTCACTGTCCTCCCCGCTGAGCAAAAGCCAAAGCTCCTGGTCAGTCTCTCCTGCTTTTCATCCATTTTTCCTTTCCCCACCTGTTGGGTGTGAAAACCCGTCCGTAGAAAGGCAGGGTGTCTGTGGTGAGGGCACTGCTGACAGAAATGGCAGTTAATCTGAGTTAATTCCTGCTGAACAACAAAGTGTGCACATCCACGGCTGCAGGTCTGCTCCTCTGAGCTGTTCCCTGGGTTTCTTTGTGGCAGAATCTGGAAGTAACATAAATATCAAAGGATTGCACAGGGTTACTGCAGAAAACACCCTTCACTTCACCTGCTCTGCTTCACATCTGGCCTAAAGTCACATAAATTTAACCTGGAATCTCCAATCCATAGGCAAGGACACAGCTCCATAAACACAGCCTTGTGTTTTTATGGGATTTATGGGAACCTGCTGCAGGGAAACAAAGATACAACAAGCTGGGGGAAGATACTGCCACTGCAGGTTATGTTGTTTGCATTCATAGCAATTAAATGTGATACAAAGACTGTATTCTGTGCCTTACTGAGATCTGTAGTCAAACTTCCCCTTGCTGTGCTTCCCAGAAGTCCTTCCTTTTTAATCACATTTTTCTCACAAATGGGAGAAGGAAGTTCCTTGCTGTGAAGTCACCCAAAAATTATTCTTCAATAGGAGAGGAGGCAACCAAACTAGGAAGCTGGAGCAGAGGAGAATTTTCCAATTTAGTTTATCTGTCAATTGTACATATAATTAAACAGGCTTATCTGCAGCAAATTGGGTTGTTTGTTTGGGTCAATAAGGAACAGGCATCAAAAGGGTGCAGGGTACTTTAAGATGTGCAGCCAACTCCTCAGCTTATATATTAAACAAGAACCTCAAAGTAAAGCCTGCTGTGGAAGATGTGAAGAGAACTATTAAGGACTGGCTTTTTTACCAGTCTTAACAGTAACTTGAATTACTCTAACTCCTGCTTCCTGAGCAGCAATCATTTCTAGTGTAAATATTCTCATATCAGTGCAATTGTGAAGGGAGTTTTGCCACTTCATCCCAGGTCACCCCCTGTCCCTGTTTTTGGGCAGTCACAGCCCTGTCTCTGTCCCCCAGGCCCGCTTTGTGCTGATCCTGCTGGTTGGCTCCTTCGATGTGATCTGTGCCATCATCCTCATCCAGAGCCAGAGCATGATGGCATTCCGGGTGGGGGGGGCCCTGGAGAGCCTTCAGTCCCAGTACTTCATGCTCAACCTCTGCTTCTCCATGCTCACTTTTGATCTCCAGGCACAGGTAAACAGCTCTGCCCTCCCCACCTTCCCTTTTTTTTTTTCCCCTCTTATTAGTAATAAGTTGGACAAGCTGAGCTAATTATTAACTCCCCAGAGCAATCCTGCCTCTGTCTTACCTTATAATGATGGTCATATCTCCAGGTTTCTATGGGGGAGCTCAGGTAAAATCCATAAAAATGAATCAACACATGTTTTATCACTGTCCTGCACAAAAGGAGAACTGAAACTTACTTTTGGGAAGTTTGTCCATAAAAACAGTAACATCCAGAAGCTCCAACCCACCCCCAGCCTCCTAAAACAGGAAAGGTTATTCCTGCACAACATCCCAGCTGTGTCCTACGCCTGGGGAAGTGATCCTGGGGTGGGAGAGGGGAACCTGCCCCACAGGGCAGTGGGGTGAGGGAACAACTGAAGTTACAGACACAGGAAGTGAACCCCAAATTTGTTCACCAGGTCTGCACTTCTATCCACTACCCTTCATTCTTTACCACTGTGTTACCTTATGCTTTATCTGCCTTATCTTTGCTTCATCTTTGTTGGTATCGTGGCACACAGGGGAGTTCCTCTGTCCTGGTTTCCCATTCCATAAGGAAAGATTTTGCCCGACTTTCTGCTGGTGGGGGTTTGTGCCAGGTATTTTTTTCAGTGGCTGCAGGGTCTCAAAGCCATGATTTTTTCCCCATCTCTGCCCCTTCCAGCTCTGCCTGTGTATCCTGCTGATCAGCCTGCACAAGATCACCCTGGTGCACAACATCATCTCTGCCACGGGGGCCCTGTGGGGCTGCCTGAAGGTCACCATCGGCATCATCGCAGTGAGTGTTCAACTGAGACACAGGAAACAACCCCTGAGGGGACAGGGTCTCACCCTGAGCACTCCCCCAGCCTGGGGAGCCACAGCCACCCCCTTCCACACCCCTCTGCCAAGGGAAGGGAGCCAGGAGGGAGAAAACCAGAGCCCCAACAGCACTTCTAACTCTGTGCCTCACCTGAGGGGTGAAACAGTCACAATGTCATTCTTCCTGTCTGAGGGACACAGTTTTATTCTCAGTCCTTGATCACCTACTTAAGTGAAGCCTGTAGGATGACACTTCCATGTTTGAAACCTCTCTGACAAGGTTGGGTGAAACTGGGAACAGTCCTCCAAACTACTGGGGTTATACAGACACAGAGAGACTTCACAGGCCTCAAATCCTTAGGAAACCACACCAGAAAGGTTGGGTGGTCCTTTATGGGGGCAGCTTCTTCAAAATTCAAGGATAGTGTCCAGGTTAAAATGAGGATTTGTGAACTTGAGATGTCATTTTTCACATCAGTCAGACTGAACCTCCTCTGAAATCATGAGACTGTTCCAAGAGTGATTGCAGAATCAGGGCCAAAGTACATCAGATACCTGAGTCTTTTATAACCAGGAAGGAGTTTAGGGGTTTTTTTGGGGGGGGTGAATGTTTTTTTTAGGCTCCTTGGCTGTTTGCTTTGACATTCACACGAATTCCTGGCAGTTGAAATACAGCTTTCCAATTGTTTTGGTGGCTTTCCTTGCTAAAAACGGAGGTAGCACCAAGCACTGTGCTTTTAAAACACTTTGGTAACTCAGGTAACACAGAATCACCTTTCTCCTAATCAGAGTGATGCCTTTTTTCCTGATGGGATTAAAAATGTAAAAAACCTTTCAGCTACTTTCCCCTCACCATCAGCAACAAAGTTCACCTGGGCAGTTGCTGCTCACAGATTACAAGTTCTTTGCTGCTCCTGGAGTTGCCTTCAGGCACTAAAAGAGGGTCTGTCCTTGTAAGAAAAGAGTTGCTCCAGTTAGGTGGCCTCATGTCTTTACATGACTGGATGGCAGTCCCTTCCCTCTTTCCCAAGTCCCAGGGTGAATTGGGAAACAGAGTTCTCCTGACAGTGAAATCCTCTTGCTTCTCCCACGTTTTACTGGGACATTTCAGTCCTCAGTGCCTGCACTTCTCTGAAGTAGAAACAAATGTGGGGAAAAAAGCCACAGGGAGCTTTCAGGCTGTTAACATTCCTTTGTTTTAGAGAAAAACCTGAGCATGCCCAAAGAAAAACCACCCTCACTCCTGGCCCAGCTCAGTGCAAAGCAGAGACTGTATTTCCTGCTTAAAAAAAAATGCCCAGGAGGGCAAAGTTACAGCTGAGAACTCAGCCTGACCAACACTTGAAACGCCACTGAAAAATCAGCTGTTTGTAGCTTTTACAGAGTATATAACAATGAGTTACAGAGCTGTATGTGTGTCTTGTGTTATTTTACAGATTTTGAAAGAGCTGAAACCCCTGGTGTGGATTTTTCTGATCCAGAATGTCCCTGAAGTGGTGTATCTCATCTACCTGCTGTACACGGTAACGCAGCAAACTCACCTGGCTGGGAACAGCAAGGCTGGAGGGCTCCTCTTCCCTGCTGGATCCTGGGGCCCAAAACATCCTCCTGCTGGATCTAAAGAGCAGCAGGCACATCCTGCCTCTTCAGGATCCATTTTTCAGGACAGGAACCATTTCAGCTTGATCTTGAACTGATTAGACACAGGGAGAGGCTCTGGAAGTCTCTGGCAAAGTGTCCAGAATAATTAGGGAAAAATGCAACACAATCTTCCAGTACAAGACACAGAGCTCCTCAAAAATGCCTCCCTTCCTTCATGAGGCCTCAAGTGGTGCCAGAGCATTTGACCAGGGCCTCAGCTGTTATGTTTTAAAGGATTTCTTAGGCAGCACCCCCAGCTGTTGATCCTGGTGTAGCCAAAACAAGCCCACCCAAGTCCAGTGCTGGGTGTTATTTTGTGATAAAGCCTTTCCAAGTGGGGCTCCAGCACCTCCCACAAGATGTGAAGGGAGCAGGGAGAGAGAAGGGCAAGGGCAGAGCAGACTGTTCACCATGGGAAGGGCTGGAATGCTGACAGTGGCCAGGGTTTCTCCTGCTCCACATCCACAGTCTCCAGACACAGATAAAAGTCCCGGGGCTGCAGCCACCCCATCCTTGGGGCTCTGTTTGTCACAGTGTGCAGGCAAACCAGGCCCTTCCCATTACTCCAGGCCTGTTTGCTCTGGCACAGCACAGCAGGACACTTTACCCTCCATCATCTAAACAGGAAACTAAATTTAAAAGCGACCAGTTTGGGTTTTTTCTTCCCCCAAATTCCACTTCTTTCAGAAATTCAGTGCTCCATTGCATCTTGTGGCTTCCAGATTTTGGGTGTTGATTGTTTTATGTCTCCCTTTTCCTGCAGGTGATAAGGGAGTGGGGCAAAGGGAATTCCTACACTCTGGAAGCTGCTTTCATTACTGGCTCCTGCATTTCTGTTGCCATTAAATCTGTCCTGTTCTGGGCCCTGCTCCACGTGTACCGCAGCTTTGGGCAGGGGCTGAGAGAGAGAAGTAAGTACCTCAAAAACTTACCTGGGAAGGTTGTGGCCCGTTGTATCACAGTGGAGAGCCAGGAAAATAGGGATGCTCCCAGTAAAAGGCACATCTCTGAGGACCTCAGGCACTTCTGCAGCCTCAGGGTTTACTGGGCTGACCAAGCTCAGAAGCTTGAGCAGAATATGTGTGGTTTCTCCCTGTGGAAAGCTGACACTAGTTAAAGTTGCTGCCAACTTTGCCAGGAATCCTGGTATCCAAAAAAATCAGGCCTGTGTGGAAGAATCTCTCAGATACCTGTAATTTTTCTTCCCATGCTGTATAATAACAAAGAGACACAGGATAAAGGGCCCCAGAGAGCTCCTAATCCTAAACAACCCAGACCTCCTTTGGCAGGAAGGGCACTGCTGAGCATTGCCTTGGTGCTGACTGACCTTCCTCTCTGCCCACAGTGTTTTCTTCCTATGGAAGGATCGACTCCTGAGCCCCCCGTGCTCCCCCTGCAGCTCTCACCGAGTGAAGGCACAGCAGGGGCAGCTCTGACCAAGCACCTGATTCTGAGTGGGAAATTAAGGGGCCACTTCCACAGGGGCTGGGGACAACACCACACATTCCTGGATGGTGCTGGAGAGCCACAGCAGGGCAGCTGGGGATGGCTTGGAGAGCAGAGGAGCAGTCAGTGCTCTCACCCCGGGGAGTTGTGGCAGGACAGAGCATCTCCCACTCCTCATTTTCCTGCTCTTTGTGACCACGGGAGGTTCACGACATGCACCTGAGTGTTGCTGCTGTAAAAGTGTTTCCCTGGGCCAGCACAGCCCCAGTGACAGAGCAGAGTGTTGCTGCTGTAAAGGTGTTTCCCTGGGCCAGCACAGCCTCAGTGACAGTTCTTTGCACCCCCCATACCCCAGGTCTGGGTGTCTCTGTCCTGCCATTGTTGCTCAGCTCAGATTTTATGGTGGAAAGGCCAAGCCCTGCTGGTGTTTGGTGACAGCTCTTCCCTGCCTGGGGCTCTTCCTCCTCTGACTTCAGAACATTTCAGTTACTTGTTTTTCAGTCCCAGCTACACCCGAGAGCAGCTCACTCTGATCTCCTGCTCCCCTGCAGTGTCTCTAACCAACGTGCCATCCCACGCCAGGGGGACTGTTACAAGCCTTTAATACTGTAATTTAAAGTTTGCTATTTTATTGACTGCAACCTTTAACTACTGGCTATTTTTAAATAAAGTACAAGCACAGTGTGTGTGTGGCTAATTATTTCACTTACAACAGCACGAATTCAATGGGAAATCTCACAAGCCAAGCAGGGAAGGGGCTGGAATTCACATGTGCTGTGACCATCAGAGTCCTCCTCAGACACATCTTTATCTTGTACACTGCACAAAGCAGTTCAAAAATGGATTGCAGCTGATCAGGGAAATCTGCAAGGATTATATCAAAAACTATTAAAAAACCCCTATACAAAATTTAAAAATAATATAAAACATATATAAAACAAATGCAAATATAAAATTAAATAAATTAAATATGTAAGTATATATTATCATTATTATAAATACAAATATAAAATAAATTCGAAAGCCCTATTAAAAAATTTGTATTTTTCTCATCCCAGTCTCCCAAACCTGAATCAAATCTACTTTCCAGGAGGCCCAAGGGGGGGCATGAAGGGGTTGGATTGTGTGGCCCCAGCTGCCAGAGCAGCAGCTGATGGCTGTGACTTCACTGCACAAGTCAGGGGGACTGTGAATTGTTGCTGAAATGGAGAAACACAGTCAAGCACATTCAGGCCTTTTGTGCAGCAGGGCCTGCCCAGAGCAGGACCAGCAGGGGAAGGCTCTGACCTTGCAGAAAGCCTGGACTTGGCCAAAATTAGGTGAAGAAAGTGTGTTTTATGCAATAAATAGAGTAATAAATAGTTTTATATCATACTGAGTGTCAGTGTCCCAGCAATGGGGGTTATTGCTCTGGCCAGGGACAGCAGGAGTTTGTCACCAGCCAGGCAGGAGAAGATGGAAAATCCTTCCTAAAGTGCTTGTAAAACAAATGAACTCCAAAGCAGCTCCATCACCTGCCCAAGGTGTCTCCTCACACTTGTCCAGGAGCTGCTGGAAGGGGTGACACGTTAATGAGGAAACCAAAGGACTCTCAAACACAATTAGTGACAAGTTCCAGGGAGGAAGGGTCTGGACTTGGTCAGAATGTGCAAAGCCAAGGACACAACAGGCAATTAAATTGCATTTTCAATCTTTATCTTGCTATCCAAATTATCAGAGGTTATTTGACATCACTGCCCTTGTATTTCTATCCCTGGGCCTTGAAAAACACAGTTAATGTAGCCCAGCTACTCATACACAAGATCTGTTTCATCTTGCACAGCAAATCCAGCATTTCTTTTGAAACTCTTGAGCCCAGACTGTTATCAGACAGGTACCCTCAGAAAAGCCCTGGGTGGTTTTTAGTAAAACAGATGCCCCTGTTCCATGAGACAACGTGTCAAAGCCCACCCTGGACATTTGCTCTCCAAACAACTAACTGTGTGTGTTATTAATCTGATATTCTCCCCCAGTCAAAGTGCTGCTCGACAAATGCAACTTTACAAAAAGATTTTATTGAAAGGATTGAAAAATATTCGTTTTCAACAATATTCAAAACGAGTTCTCAATGCGTTAACAATATGTAACAGGATTTTTCAGCTTTTAAAAATTCAGTACACTGCTTTATTCCGTGCTACACAGTTGTTAATGACTTCAATTTCTACTAGAGGATAATAACTTTTTTTAAAAAAAAAACCCAAATTCATTTCCCAGCTTCCATTTTGGCCCTTTGTAGACTGGAAAGGATCTGCAGGGTACAGGGACACCCACAGACCCCTTGTTTTAGAAACTCCTAATCAGCAAAACCCTATTTATTTTTTTTTTTAGTACAGTTTCAACGAGTTAATTCCAATGAGCTACATCAGCAGAACGAGGTTTTATTGCCAACAAACCGACTGTGCATTTACAGCTTTTTTTTTTTTTTTTTTTCTGGTTCAGCTCTGAGCAAAAAATTCACCCACGTGACAGCAGCTGGGCATGAAAACCCCAGTTGCTGCTCGGCCTCACTCTCCTGCTTGGGAATTACAGTTTGGGAACTACAGCTCGTGGATTAAAAGCCTTGCCCAGGGACTTTGTACACTCAGATAAGTCTGAGAGGCCTGAGCACAGCCTGGGCCGTGCTTGGACACAGAGCAGTTGGGAGAACTGGGATCAAGGCAGATTTTGGAAGGAAAAATCAAGCCCCAAGCCAGCCCTGCCTCGGGTGGGTGATGCAGCTCTGCCTTGGCTGAGCAGACACCCAAAAACCTCCTCAGCAGGGAGTGCTCCCCAAGCAAAACTGCAGCAGCCTCAGAGCCAGCAGTGCAGCTGCAGTGGGTGATAAACTGAAAGAATAAATTCAAAAGCCAACCCCTAACGTAGATCTAAAGTAGTTCAGTACACTTTGATTACAGATTCCATGACCTGTGCACTCTGAAAATCAAAAGTCCGGCCACTTAGTCAAGAATAGCTTTACTATTATAAAAAGCATAAATAAAAAGTGCTGAATATAGTTTTATCTTTAAAAAAATACTAGATAAGGCTCATAAATCATTTCACCTTGCCTCTGCAAAATGATTCCCACTTCCTAGTGTGCCTAGAACTCCACTCCTTTTCCACCTCACCAGCCATTTCCCCATACCCTGTTCCTTCTCTCAATTATTGCATGTTTAAATAAAATAGTTTCAAAGCAAAAAAGCCTGACACTTCTACAGTTCAAAAAGTAAACAGTTATCAAATAACTGGATACTCCACCCAGCAAACCCGTAAGCAGCTTCAAAAACAGTGATAAAGCAATTACTGCAGATTCAAGTGAAAGAGAAATCCCAAAAGCTTACCTGGGTCTTCTCCCAGGTACCACAAAATCCGTCTGTTTAGACCAAATCAGACCAATATTCTATTTTACAGCATTTACAAACCGAGTGTTCGTTTCTACCAACACACTTTCACTGTGATTTGAATCGTTAACCAAGAGCTTGCTTCTCTTTTATGGCAAAGTGCTCTCACCTGGATTGAATGAACTCAGACTAGGGCAGCACCCAGAATGGATGAGACATTATTCAGACCATCAGAGGACAAGAGGCCAGGCAGGGTCTGGGAATGAACACCCTTCCCATCTCCACTTTGGACCACAGAAACAACGTAAGACGATCAGGGAAAGTTCACCAGAGCTCCTCGCTCTGTTTCCAAGGAAATCCCACCTCAACCAGGAAACCAATTCCACTGCAAGACTCAAACTGCAACAGCTCCTGCCCACTCCTTCACCAGCCGAGGCAGCAAGACTGAAAAATGCTAAAGTTTGGGTAATTAATGATCATGAGACTGCACCACAGAGAACATAAATGTAAACATTATCCTGGGGTTTGCTGGTTCTCAGGTAAAGTACAGGGCAAACCCTTTTTTATTTTTTTTTCCCCCCCAACCAGTTCTTCCGTTGGGTTTTTTTGTTTTTTTTTTGTTCTTTCAGAAAAAAGCACAGACGATAAAATATGTACAGAGAGAAGTTAGAAACCTCTGAAAGCATCTTAGAAAAGGAAAAACACGAGACTCAGGATAATCTTGAGCGCTGAAGGCACCGTTGCTACTCCACTGGGAATGTGTCCTCTCCAATTCTCCAGCCACCAGAGCAGTATCCCCCTCCTGTTTCACTCAGCACCAAGAGCTGGAAGGGATATCCATGGAAGTCGAGGGCATTACAGGATATTTTCCTCAAGACAATAGTGGAACTAGACAATGTTGTGGCAATTGAAGTCCAGATTCTTCCTGAACACTTGGAGGACTGTTTTTTTTGGTTTTTTTAAAAACATGGTGGTCTCTAATGCTATTCTAGGGAATCAAACAAAAAGAATTAGAGAAACACAACACGTGGATGATTCCCAGCAGCAGGAACTGCAGAGCTCTAAAAGCAGCTCAGCTACAAAACCAGAGATAGCTGCAATAACTAATAATATTTGTGGGTATTTCCACAGTGCTGACAGCCAAGGGTCAGCCACTGTTCAAATGGGCACAAGAGACAGAAATGTATACAGAAAAAATAGATACTTTTTTGTGCTAGTTCCATCTGTCAATAAAAAACATCCTCCAGGGGTGTTTCTTCAGCGTGTCACATCTCAGAGTAAGAGTATTTTCTGGGCCAGATGTATTTAAGCTAACAAAGAGGAGAGATTATCTTTTTTTTTTTTTTTTTTTTTTTAAAGAAAACTTCTTAGAGCCTTTATATTTGTAGCAGTCTTCAACGGAATTACAAATATACTGAATAAACCAGGCTGTTTTAATGCCACTCTCCTGGGGTGTATCTACATTCATGCCCTTGGTAAGGGAGAGGTTACAATCAAAGCTGCAGATGTGGCTGTCGCTCTCAATCAGAAAGAATCCAGCTTCCAGAAGGAAATTCACCCTGGACTACAACAACCAGAGCCCAATTTCTTCCATCCCTACCCTTGGTTGCACAGGGAGCAGTAACACAATTCCCAGCCAGGGGATCTCACAGATATAAAACCACAACCACAGTGCAGGTCCACGCTGGCAGCCAAAGGCTCCAAAATCCAAGCAGACAGAGGGGATATACTGCCACACTCCATTCCCACGGGTCTGGGGGGATGCAGACACTCAAAATTCTTCTTCCTCCACAGCAAAGTTGTTTTGCTTCTTCCTCACGTTCCAGTGCAGACACTCGGCCAGGCTCTCGAACCAGTCGCTCACGGGGTCTCGGAAGCAGATGGAAGGAAGGGGGTAGCAAGAGGTAGTGATGCTAATACTGCAATAACAACACAGGACAGCCATCAGGCAGGGCAGCAAACAGCACTCTGGGCAAAACCAGAGCTACTCCTGAGCTAACACAGCCCCACAGCCACCAGCCTGGGAGAACAAGAGCTCCCCCAGCCCAGCTGTGACCGGGACTAGGGCTCGGCTCAGCACAGCAAAGCCAGGGCTGGGAACGGCTCCCAGCTGCACTGTGGGCACCTTCTGGCACTGTGAGAACACTGAACACAGCCCAGGATGCCCTGCAGCCCCTCTGCTGCTCTTCACATCAACCCCACAGTGACACAGGAACACCCAAGTGGCCACCTTGGCCTTTAAGTTTCAAGTTTTAACTATAAGCAACAGCACTGAGAGTCCAGAAACTAAAACAGGGCCAAACCTCATGTTTGAAACCTTCTTGCTCTCCTGAACTACTCTAAAGATGTTTCTATATTCTACAGAACTACTTTAAAGATGTTTCAGCCTCAGAGGAAACACCAGCAGTTCAGGATGGAGTTATGCCAGCTGTACATTTTCCTTCCTGGCAACTTGTCTGGGCCAAGAGGAAAAAACTCCTCCTGAATGGCAAATGCACCAGTGACCTCCTCACAGCTGCCTTAAACCCCTGAAGTCCCCTCCCATGAGGATGAGCCACCACACACTGCCCATAACACCTGAGGGATCCTCACACTCCTTGTTCTGCTCACTCAAGGCAGGAGCAAGTGAGCACAAGCATTCCCCAGGTTAACACAGCTTAAACCACGTGGAGATTTTCAGCACCACTGTTTACAGGCAGCTCCTGCTGATTTACATCTGCTAGAACTCCCAAGATTTATCTTGAAGTTAAAATTTATAGATTATTTTTAAAGGCATGCCCATCTTCCTTGCCAAGCTTGCAAGGTTCACATGCTCCTGTCTGAACGTTTCACTTGCTTTAATGGGAAGATATAAAGAAACTAAACCCTTTTAGTGCAGTTTGTGCTGTAAGAGGTTTATAAAAGTTTGTTTCTTCACTCTTTTAGCAGATGTCAGAGAATGAGGGAACTGCATGGATCAGGATTTTCCACACTTAGAGATACTACAATCAAAACAAAGGCTTGACCTGTCTCCATGGCATATTTCCTGCCTCTTCCTTCCATCAAAGGAAACCCAGGCTGTGTTCCTGGCATCAGGGGAGAGCATGATCTGAAAGAGAGAAAGGAACTCCACTTCAGGCCCAGAGCATTCCCCAACCCCCCCTGCTTTGGTCCCACTCCCAGGGGTGTTCCTTGACTGCCCACAACACTTATATATATTTATCACAACATATTTACATCTGATGTTTTTGGTTTACAAAGAGAAATCAGAGCGAAGGAGCCAACCTTGAGTTCCACCCCAGCAGGAACCACGATGGGCCTGAAGGACAGGGAGTGTGGGCAGATGGGGGTGATCATGATGGCAGGAACGTTGGGGTGGATCATGGAGGCTCCTGCTGCAGCTGCATACGCCGTGCTGCCCGTGGGGGTGGACACAATGACCCCTGGGGGGGACAAACAGCAAGTTTGGGACTGCACCAGCACCACAGTGGGAGACACAAATCACACAGAAGTGAAAACCAAGCAGAGAGCTCGTCCCTCCCAGCAGAACTGCAGCCTGGAACACACACACAGGGAGAAACTCCCTCCTAATCCCACCTGCCCTGCGGTTGTAGGGGAGTTGCACAAAGTTCTGCATCTCAGGTTACAGGGTTTTGTAACAGTGACTCTCACTTTTTTTAAGGGTAAGAGCTCTGCAGATTAACTCCTGCAGCCTGGGAGCTGAGGCTGTTGGGAGCTGAGGTTGTTGTGAGCTGAGGCTGTTGTGGGCTCAGGTTGTTGTGGGCTCAGGTTGTTGTGGGCTCAGGTTGTTGTGGGCTCAGGTTGTTGTGGGCTCAGGTTGTTGTGGGCTCAGGTTGTTGTGGGCTCAGGTTGTTGTGGGCTCAGGTTGTTGTGGGCTCAGGTTGTTGTGGGCTCAGGTTGTTGTGGGCTCAGGTTGTTGTGGGCTCAGGTTGTTGTGGGCTCAGGTTGTTGTGGGCTCAGGTTGTTGGGAGCTGAGGCTGTTGTGGGCTCAGGTTGTTGTGGGCTCAGGTTGTTGTGGGCTCAGGTTGTTGTGGGCTCAGGTTGTTGTGGGCTGAGGCTGTTGTGGGCTCAGGTTGTTGTGGGCTCAGGTTGTTGTGGGCTCAGGTTGTTTGCCTCCAGCAAATTCCAGACGGTCCAAGCCAATCCTTTCTGAGCTCTTTCTTGCCTTTAGCCCAAACATGTGACACCCAAAGAAACTGCCACTTGCCTCCACAAGCCCAAAAACAAAGCTTACAACACCCAGTTTGTTCACTAACCAATCAACAAGCACACCTATTTCTGCACACTCATCTTTGCTGCCACGGGGGAACTGAAGCTTCAGATTTCATTTCCAGGTGAGGGAATCCTGTAGTTAAATAACCCCAGTGCCCAGCTGAGGAGGGGAGGGATGGAGCCCCAGACTCACCATCTCCCTGCACCGTGGTTATCAGGTGTCCATTCAGAAACACATCCACGTTGGACAGGTAGGAGGAAGGACCACGATCCACCACGACCTCGTTCAGGACCTGCCACGACACCAAACGTTACCCCAGCCTGGCACTGCTGCCCTGGCAAGGTAATAAAGGACAAAGGGAAACAAGTTTTCCAGACCTCCAAAAAATTCAGGCTGATTAACAGTTATTTCCAGAAGCTGGTCACTAGTGGCTTCTCTTTTCATTTATTAAAAAAAAAAAAATTAAAAAAATCTTTGCTGCATCTCACTTCAGAGCTGCTACTTCTGTTTTCAAAAGAGAAGGAAGGTTGGACTCCATCCTGGAGGTCTTTCTGTGAAATTATTGTCAAAGCAAAGCACAGCAGCAGCAGAAATGGGCACCACATCCCCCTCATTCAGTGCCCACCCTGAGTCAGAGCAGCACAGATCAGCCCCACAGTGCTGGGCTAACGAGAGTCAGCTAAAGAAAAGGGGAGAGCCATAATAAAACAAGCACAAAGCAATTCAAAACCAGCATTTGGTTCTTCTGCTTGCTCTGCCCTCTGACCTGATATTGCATAATTTGCTTGCCCACTTCTTTCTCCAGGTTTGCAGACACGACTCCGTTCTCCTCGATCCCGTTCTGGACCGTCAGCTTCTCCCTGTGCTCCTTCACCACCTTCACCTTGAGCCTGCTCCTGAGAACCAGGGCTGCATTGCCTGGGGGTGGAACACACACAAAACCAAGTTAAATGCAGAAAATCCCTTAAATATTCTATATTTGCCTGACTTCTCTGTTTTTAAGCACTGCACTGCTCAGAGAACCAGCACAGAGGCTTCAGAGCTAAACTCTATTTCTATGTTTAGCTGCCATTTAATGTGAGTTCTGCATCATCTTGGACTTGTTTGCTCCACAAAGTTATTTCTGAGCCATTTTCCTTCACAGAACAGCAGCACTGGAAGGGTCAGTGCAGTGCAATACTTCTGTTAATTTAACACACGTTTCCCCAGTCTCAATCTTAAGGGAGAACCCAAATGAGTTAAGAAAATTTAATTCATCTTGAGAAAAAGGTACAGAAAAAAATGTAACAAACAGAAACACCCCAAGCCTTGTCCCCTTAAATTTACCTTCTATAACCTGAGTGACTTGGGACTGAAAATTCTCAAAATTAAATGGAGTAAGAAATCCAAGGGATCCCAGATGAAAAGCCATAACTGGAGGGACACTACCCTATCAATAAAGAAAAGAATCTTAAAGCCACTGAATCAAAGCAATTCACACTTCAACTCGTTGCCTCTAAATATTTTGACTTTCAATTTTATTTTTAATATTAATTTAACGTAACTTTAATATTAATTTAATGTAACTTCAACTGTGCTTAACAAAACCAACACATTTTACATCATTTTCAGAAGGTGAAACAGGAACAAACACCAAAGGACAAATGCTGAATTCGGTAGCAAAGGGGGAAAAACCACTTTCAAATGCTTCAAAAAGAAAAGGTTTACAGGTTTATTTCTCACAGGGACCAACCTGGAAAAGTGAAGAAGCATAAAGCAAGGTCCCATCTCCTCCCAGGCAAATGATAAAGTCTATCTGATTGGAGATATCATCATAATCTGGAAGCAACATCGAACACAAGATATTAGTTCAGTTGTAGCAACACTCTTCATTTCCCAACTAAAACCAGGGGAAAAAAATTCCAAGCTGCAGCACCACAACATTCCCTCACAAACATCAAAAACCCCACAGCTGGGATGGAACAACAAACACTGCCAAAAGACACTTTGGTTTGACAAACCCAACCCAGAGAAACAACCGAGACAAAAAGCAAGAACTGCCCCCTCAGGGAACCACTTCCATACCTTCTCTGAAGGTGCAAAATTTCTTCTTCACTGGTCCAAAATTCTCATCATTAGCTATGGCAGGGTCTTCCAACACCTTTTTTTCTACGTACACTATCATATTGTTCTCCTTGAGAGAGAGACAATAAGCTCATTATTTAACGTCTTAAAATGCCAACACGTTTGACTCTCCCCACAATTTGCATTAGTTTAAAACATTTAAATAATATTATAATGTAATAATATAATGTTATATTATTTAAAATCATATTTATATTTCTAATAATATTTTATGGGAGTGCTCTGCATTTCTTGGTTGTTTTTCCATGTGTGGTTCTAATTCTCACGAGAATTTTGCAGCGTGCACAGACCCATCTAATAAATTAAACTACAGCCTGGAACACAGATTACATGGTGCAGTACCACTGCTGTGTTTGTTTGTTCAGGTCTTCAAGTTTTTTAAATATCCCATTCCCTGTATTTTGGGACTGCAGAAGGAAGTTTTTACTTCACTTTTTTGGTTTTTAGCTTGAAATACTTCAGCACTGATCTTGAGCTCTGAAACAGATTTTACCACATCCAGTGGCAATGGGTGTGAATATTTATATATTACATATATATTTATAATTCTGCCCAAAACAGACTCAGTAATTCAAAGAGGTTTAGATGTAAATTTTTTTCTATGGTAAAACTGGATTTTCCATCTCGTTACCTCGGTCAGGTACACACAAAGCTCCTTGAAAGGCTGCAGCAAACTGGCATCACGGATCTTCTTGATCACAAGGACACTCTTGGGGGGTTTGTTCCACGTCAACCGCTGGCTGGCTGGATCCTGGATGTGCCTGGAGGACAAAAACCCCCCAGTGTCACCCTGACCTGCTCTGACCTGCCAAAAACACACCCAGCCCTCAGCACTGCAAGGAGAGGCAGGAAAATGCAATAATTCACATTGTAATGATGCTCCTGAAACCAATGAGTGCTTTGATATCTGAAGATAACCCAGGATTAAAGTGCTGTAGCTCCTGGCCCTGCTGCCATGTGAACAACGAGGGCAAACAGGGATGGGAACAGGGATGGGAACAGGGATGGGAACAGGGATGGGAACAGGGATGGGAACAGGGATGGGAACAGGGATGGGAACAGGGATGGGAACAGGGATGGGAACAGGGATGGGAACAGGGATGGGAACAGGGATGGGAACAGGGATGGGAACAGGGATGGGAACAGGGATGGGAACAGGGATGGGAACAGGGATGGGAACAGGGATGGGAACAGGGATGGGAACAGCAACCCCACAAAAGCTCTCAGATCAAACCCTTCCACTGCCACCTCCCCTGCTCCCCTCCAGCCTGTTCCAGTGCTCTGCCCTCTTCAGCCCACTCAAAATAAGGAGAAACACTCAATCAGAGGATCAGAAAAAAGCTACAGCATAATTTCCTCCCCCCCTCCATTGAACACTGTAAGTCAAACAGCTTAATGTAAATTTAAAATTCATTTTAATGCCTATATTCTATATACAAGTACAGTAGAAACTAAGTTAATGCAGGAGTCTAATATCAATAAACCTGACAAGAACTGAAGTTTGCAGCACTGATTTCACTGGATAAGCCCAGAACCAGTTCCAACTTCATTCAGACAGAAGCCACTCTGCTTGCTTTGAGCTGTACTCACCAATTCCACGGAGTTCTACTAAATGAAACGTTACTCCTAACACACTTTAAGATCTTCATGTTTCTCTCCAGGAGTCAAGTAAATGCAACAGCTCCAAAAAAGTCAAGGGCTGAGGCTTTTATCACTTAATCAATAAACTGTGACCTCAGAAGAAAACATTTTTCTCTGAAAAATGTTTCTCCCTATGAAGTGTTGCAATCAGTCCCAATAAAAAGCAGTGAGGCTTCACAGAAAAATCCCCTGTAAAACAGTTTATTCCGGATCTTCAGAGGCAAGATTTCATCAGGAAAACCCCATTTCAAAAAAGAGCTTTAAAAGTAGGTATTTGACTTCCCCTTTCTCTCAAAGAGCACAACCACCTGATCCTTTTTTCACTGAGCCTTCATTCAGTTCATCGTAACAGCCTTCAGAAAGCAGGTTTGCAAGCTCTGGTGCTGATGGTCATATTGAGAGAGACACCAAGACCTTCACTGACTTCTGCCTGTACTCAATTTTCTGTTAAAAAATCCCTCCCAGCGAAGGGAGTTTAACAATATTATCGATTACACAAGAGAAAAAAAACAAAACAAAACAAAACAAAAAAGGTTTTGCTTGTTTTTCAGAAGATCCAACAAAACCTCGGGTGCGGTAAGAAAAGGCAATTTACAGTTTGGTCCTCCAACAGTCCCTCAGTTCAGGCACCTTTGCTCCCCAGCTCTCCTGCCCAGGCAGCTTTTCCCTGGCACGTGTCACCCACAGGCTCTGCAGCCCAGGGCTCCTGTCCCTGGTTTATATCCCTTGTCCTGGGCCAGCCCCTGGGAGGAGCTGCTCCCCCACAGCCAGGTGAGGGAACACAGCCCAGGCGGGGTTTGAGCTGAACTCAGCTCTGCAGGGCACCTTTTACACCACACACAAGGAATGAGGAAGCTCAGGGTGCCCTCACCTGAGCCACACCTGCCTGGGGAGGGTTTGGGTGCCACCAGTGTTCTGAGGAACATCACCATCTACTGATGGAAAGGTTTGGGTGCCACCAGTGTTCTGAGGAACATCACCATCTACTGATGGAAAGGTTTGGGTGCCACCAGTGTTCTGAGGAACATCACTATCTACTGATGGAAAAGTTTGGGCAGGTAAATATTGATTTAAATACCTCACGCTTCATGGAGAGAGCAAAGAAATAAAACCTTTTAAAGGGACAAAAATCACGGGATCGCAGAACGGTTTGGGTTGGGGGGAACTGAGAGGTCACCCAGTTCCCTTCCCATGGGCAGGGACACCTTCCACTAGCCCAGGTTGCTCAAACCCAGCCTTGGACACTCCCAGGGATGGGGCAGCCACAGCTTCTCTGGGCAACCTGTGCCAGGGCCTCCCCACCCCAAAATCAGGGACTCCTGCCTTGGTCAAACCCTGACATTCCTCGTTTGACCAAGACACCATTTCCTGAGTATATAACACATGGTGTAAAAAGCAACACTTGATACCACCCAACCTACGAAATTAAAATGTTTATTTGCCCACTCAGCAGACACCAACCCTTCCTTTCACACTGATCAGCAGTCTGAAAGTAAGCTTGCCCTAACAATATTCATACAGGGAAAGTGCCAGAGATCAAATACAAAAAACTCAAACTACCCTTTCTAACATCATCACCGAGGGAGGGAGAAGCCTTTCCTCAGATTCCACAGCACACAGAACAATTCCTCTCCCTCTCCTCGAGCTGTCCTGAAGGATTTTTGTTCCCCTGAGTTTACAGTGATTAAAGTTGCCATTATTGACCCCAAACTGTGGGTTGCAGATCGTGCCAGTCTGGCAGAGCAGCCCCAGGATGGCAAGGAAGCGACACGAAAACCTCCAAACATCAGGTAAAAACACACACACGGTGCTGGTTGGGGGGTGAGGAGTGGGCAAGCAAACTTCTCTTTGCCCCAGAATGAGCACTTACATAATGGTTTTAGGGTTTTGCAGCATACAGGCCTTTGGTCCAAACGTGGTCACTGGGCATGGTCCGTGCAGGGAGCGCGTCCTCCTGAAGGGACAAAAAAAACAAACAACCAGTGAATAAAAGAAATCTGGGCACATTTGGCTCCACAGCCACCAAAACCACTTCTCTGGAACAGCTGCACTAAGAAATACAGGGCAAAGTGCATTTCTTAACCCTACATTTATTGTTACCGTTTCATTTTGCAGGTATTAACTCTCACATTTCAGGTGTCTGCACCAGCTTGGCTGCTGCAGGCACAGCAACAATACTTTTTTTCCTCTCTTCCTTTAAGATGTAGATCTTACCTGAAAGCACACATCTTTAGAATGACTAAACCTGGTGTAAATGCATGGAAAATGGCTCGGTGAGGGCTCTTCATCTCAAAAATGTCCATGCATTAGGTCTCCCAGTGTGTGCCCTGACAAGCATTTTCAGTGAGATCTCCAACACCAAGGCAAGTCCTTCAAACTCTTTTGCCACAGTGATGCATGTCCTGGTTATTTAAACACCTTCTTGTTGTTTAAATCTTGGCACTCAATAAATTAATGAAATGCAAATCCTTCAGTTCTACATGGAGATATCTGCAGTACCAGGCTACAGTTTTGAACAGATTGAAAAAAATGCTTTTTTCTCCCCCTATTTATTTATCTCATGTGATCTTTGCCTTCCAACAAACAGGAGCTCTGAGGTGTCATTTATGCTCAAAATGAAGACAGGAGAACACAGGGTTACTCCTGGCTCCAGGACGGGATTATTTGGAGCGAGTCAGAACTCACCTCCCTCCCACTTCCCTCAGCAAATCTGGAAAGGGGAGCAAAACTTGATCATGGAACTGTTGAAATGTTCTGTGAGTGCTCCCAGAATTATTCCATTAAAAAGAAGGGGGAAACATGCCTTTCCTGTGCTTAATTCACTTACCCCACTGCTTGGCAGCCACCATCATTACTGCACTGCCTTCTACTGTGTGTGTTATAAAGCAGCTCAGGCCAGCCCTGTGACTCACTCTTAGAGCTAAAAAAAAAACCCTCAGAAATCTAATAAAAATCAAAACCAGATCACAGGTTACAAATACATATAATTAAGGAATAACAGCAACATCTTACTTGTTCCAGGTCTAACAAAATGTGAGCGCCCAAGATCCGACTTCCCACCGTGAAAACAGAAATTACATTCGTTTCTCAAATAATTTTTTTTCCATCTGTAAGGCCAGGCATGACTAACCCAGTCAGATAAGAGCATTACTAAGTGTTTTATAAAGTTTACCTTATCTACATTAAAGCAGAAAAATGAGCAAGGACTGACATAACGAGGGATTAACGTGTGTGCCAACACGAGCAATTACACCTGAAATCAGGAGAGTTAAATAACGCCCTGGCACAACATCACCTCCCACTTCTTGCCCCACTCAAGCTTCTCCCAGATAACTGTCATTTTTTGCCTTCTTTCAACACAGGTTGAAAGAATTCCAGGCCCCTCCCAGTAACTGGAATTCTGATCCCACATGAGGCCTCAAATATCCACGTCCAACCTTCAGGACATTCCAGCAATGAATCAATACTTGGTGTAACTTCTCATTGAGGTTTCACTTGGGTTTATTATTTACTCAATAAAATGCCTGCACTGAATTTAAAGTTATCTGTAGTCAGTCTCTGCTAGGAATGAGCAGCAGTGCCCTGGAAATTATACATCTTTTAGGAAAATCTGCCTGTCAGTTCAGAGCAGATGGGCAACTCCCTCCATCTGAGCACTCCAGAGGAAGCCTGACAGCACTTCCTGGCAGTCTTGTGACAATTTAGCCCTAAATTGAAGACAGTGAATGACTGCAGAGCATCTTAATGAAGAAAAAAATCTCAGCAGCAATCACCCCAACCCAAACCACAATGCACAGGGGCCCACGAAGATCTCTCCTGGCTGAAAAAGCAGTTATTTAGCCAGAAGATAATACACAAAAATTTGGACCACATGGCCTTTTACACAGGTTGACTGAAGTCTATGTTCATAAAGTGGAGCAGAGGAAGCCCCCCAGTTTTACAGGATGATTTAAAGTCTTATTTATTGACTACACACACCCCACCGTAGCTAGGACAGAACAGTCAGAGCAGAGCCCTCAGCAAACCCCTTCCAGAAGCATTAAACACCCTGAACTCCACACACAGTGTATTTTCCCAACCCTGCAGCCTCTGCAGACTGAGGCTCTCAGTTTGCCTCCCTGCACCCTGTGATGTGCAGCCTCACCCACCCGTGCTCTGCCTCCCAGGGACATTCCTACCAGCGAAGCAGGAACTCTGGATGACATTCCATGGGCTGGGGAACTCCTCTGTGGCTCTGGCCGTGCTTGAGAGGCTCACAGGGCAAGGAAGGTGAAGTTCTGCTGTGCCTTCCACCACAGTAGACCCACTGCTGCCCCAGCACTGCCCAATATTTGCAGAGGGTCCAAAGATCACGGAATCAGAGGTTCCATCACTGTCCACATGACAAGGGCCTTGCAGCAAGAGTGGAAATTTGGCTCAAAGGAACAACTGGAACTTTCTCAGGGCTGGGGAAGTGTCTGCAAACACAAACTGACTGTGCTGCCTCACACAGAACCTAAACACTCACACAGGTTTTAACACAGCCCTAGAGCTCTGCCTAGTGGAAATAAAAGCAGCACTAGAACATTTGTAAAGATTTGCAGGAGTGTCTCTGCTGTTGATTTGTGCCTTTTTTTTTTTTTTTTTTTGAGACTATGAACTCTCAGACACCTGTTTAGACAGCCAGGCCACTTTTATTAATTATTATTAACTACATTATTATATTGTTTTTCTTAGTTTACCCCCCACCTTCAACTTCCTGCCCTTGCTTTGGAAAACCAACCTCCTGAGGTGCGTTTTAGGGTTATACAAAAGCAGTGAAAACTAAAATCCAGCTAAATGGATCTATTTTAGCAGGAAGAGGAAGAAGCAGGAGCTTGTACCGGAATTCTTTGG
This sequence comes from Manacus candei, assembly GCF_025592945.1. Lineage (NCBI taxonomy): Eukaryota > Metazoa > Chordata > Aves > Passeriformes > Pipridae > Manacus > Manacus candei. The sequence continues at coordinate 6,320,074 of NW_026138070.1, forward strand.
TGCTTCCCAGGGCTGGTGAAGCCGACAGACTTCGTGACTTGGACCGGCCCCGGCTGGTGTTGCCCCACTCCTCGTCATCGTGACAGGCTGAGCAGTGATAGCCAGAGTCTGAGCTGCCCTCAGCCTTGCTGGCACACAGCTTCTCCCGACTCATCTCCATCCTGGAAGCCAAGGAGCCTCAGCCAGAGAGAAATTCGATCCCTGGGGAAAAAAACACAGGGAGAAAAAAAAAAAAAAAATCTCGGTATTAGCAAAGCTAAAGGGGCTCCCCTTCAAATTCACATCACTGCTTTAACCCCAGGCTCGGCTGACACAGCCCCCCTCTTCTCTCAGCAGTTCAAGTGCTGGACACCAAAAAATTACTGGAGTTGTGCTTAACAACAAAAAGTGACTGGAACTGCCCCTGCTGCCAAGATGAGCCGCGTGGTTTGGGTGATTTCCCTGCTTTCTGCAGCCCCTGCTCCATGCTCAGCATCACTCACCAAGAAGTGCTTCAGGTGGGGTCTTCCCAGTGCCCCCACAGTGGTTTTTTAACTGGTTTTTATTAAAGCTTCTGCAAGAGGAGCTGGGAGGTACATGAAACACCGAGTTCACACCCACTGACAAACACTTCCCCGAAGGATCCCAGTTGGGAAGTTCTTCAAGGTAATCAGGAGACACTGGAATTAAAAATGACCAGTATGTTCCCAGATTTAGAACAGGCTTAGCACAAAGTTGTTTCAAGACCAGCACAGATTCATGTCTTCAGTTACACAAGGGATAAAATGAATTTATTTTTGATACTGAAGAGGAAGGAAAGCTTTAAATATGCGCCAAGGAATGAAGACTCAGGAAAAACTATAAAGTCTCCCATTAGGTGATACATATATTAGACACATAAAACCAGAATACTCTAAGACAGAGCATAAAAAATACCCCTGTCAGAAAATGAAATAGAAATAACCATAATAAACCTCAGCTCTTCATAAAAATCAGGTTAACTCCAAGCTGAGAAGAGAGAAAAACAAGCTGGAGGACAAGTTGGAAGAAAGTTCTTAACTCATTTGTGACAAAACGTGTCCAAAACAAACACGACAAAATAAGGACAAATGTGAAGTATTTCACTTCCACCAATAACCAGCAAAAACAGAAGATAAACAGCTGGTTAAAGCCCAGCTCTGCAGAAACAAACCAAACCAAAACCAAACCAAAACCCAAACTTGAAATAACTGCAAAAGTTCCAGAAATCTCGTATGTAAGTTCTCATTACTTGAAGTGAACGGAACCAGCCTTATCAGAATATAAATAGAAACCAACTTTCAGGGTATGGACAAACACCAAACTATAAACAAATAGTATCCAAGGACAGCAGCCCAGAGGAACAGCACATTCCTCAAGGCACTGGATTCTGAGACAGGGAAAAAAGTTGGTTCGTTAAAAACCTGCAGATGTTTTTCAAAGTTTCATCCCTTTGGATGCACTTCCCACTTTGTCCTGTGCAGAGGGGAACTGAGCACCCCTGAAACCTTTAAAATGGGCTGTGGCTTTGGAAAACAGTCACAGAATGATGATGTTTGGCTGAAAAATCCCCAGAGGGTGACACACCCCACGATTTTACAGGTGCTGTTTCCCAGCATCCCAACTTCCAGGCAACAAAACCACCGATAAAATGCAGCTGGAATTTCAGACCCAGCACTGGCTCCTTACTGAATGAGACAGAACCACCAGCTAATCAAATTAAAAAGGACTTCTGCTCCTGCTGCAGCTCAATCACCCCCACAGACAGGTACAATTACTGCCACCATCAATAATTTATAACATCCTGCACTTGCAGAGGCATCAAAGTTTAGCTGTGGGTTACTCATTGCTCAGCGTCACCCGTGACCAGCACTTGGGAAATCCTCATTTCAACACATTCATAACTCCTCATAACTAAGACTGGGGAAAAAATGTACCTCTATTTTGAGACAATTTAAACTCAATGTAAAGCTTGTGCCAGTTAGGCGACTAAGGGGGGAGGGCAGAGAACAATAATTTATATAATAAGCAATAAGCAAGGAGTGTTTCCATGTGACTTTGATTGAATTATGCTCATCTGACAGATGCTGACACTAAAGAAAATCAGATTAGCACAAAAGTGGAAGTAAGAAGGTGCACAGACCTACTAAATACAGCCTAAGAACTCCCTCCATGTAATACTTTCCAATTCAGGCTGTTTTAACTACAGCTTGCACCGTGCACTGTTTAATTAACGTTCCCTCACAAGACCTTTATTAAATAAGCAGACTTGACATAAGGACAAAACTATCACTGAACAGCTTCCAGGACTGGATCCAAAGACTTTTAAACACATGTTAACAAAGCAATGAAAAGGTTGCTCTGCTTTAAGTCATGTCAAGAATTTTAAAAATTTAAGAAAAAAAAAAAACTAAGGAAAACAACATTGCAGAATGAAGGACAATTGAGGAACTGTCAACATTTAGTATTAAATATCTGTGATGGTGACACAGGAACCAGGTGAATCACCTCTCACATGGATCCAACTGCAGTTTTACTGTAGTTTCCCACCTCACATTTCTCTGCCTCTGTGAATTAACACTCCCATGAAGAGGTTTCATCAAACCATCTTTATATAGAGGAACACAAGGCCATCACATCCCCAGAAGGAGCATAAGGCTGCAAATCACCAGGGGACTTAATTTTATTTTTTAATGACCTGTTATTTCTTAACAAACTCTCCCTGTCAAAGGCTCTGCCCTCTCTGGTTACAGGGTCAGTGCAGGTCCATCCCCACCAGATCCTCACACACCTTCAAGGCTGCAGCATTTCTAATTTCCTAGACTCTGAACAGGTATTCAAAACCCCTTATTTTGTACCTTGTATTAAGACTAAAGAGGACAACATTCTATCCAAAACTGCTACCACTCACCCCACTGCTACAGAGCTCTGTCTGCTGGATCGCTTAGTTCTGTGGAGGTTTTTTTATGTTATATTTGGCTGAAGGAAGCACTGCAAGAGAGGTTTACCTGCCTCTGACTCTTTCCCCAGGGCACTAAACCCCCCTCTCACACGCAGAAAAAGGAACAAGTGTATCAGACAGCCAAAACTTCCTCTTGGTTTGGTTCAGAACTTCGCATTTTCGTGGGTCTGAACAAGCCCAATCCCTCTCTGACAGCAGCTGCAATTCATCCGCCCGGGTTTTGATTACACACCCAAATGCTATTTCTACCAAAAACCAGACGGTGTGACCATCACGTGTGCGACACTCGGGCAAAACAAGCCCGTTTGTTAACCCTTCCACCCCAAAACACCCCCCGACAGCACCACGGGCGCGGCATTAACCCCCCGAGCCCACCGCCCGGCTCTGAGCCGGACCCGCACCTCCGGGATGAGCTGTTATCCCTGCGGGAAGCTGTTATCCCTGCGGGATGAGCTGTTATTCCTCCGAGATGAGCTGTTATCCCTTCGGGATGAGCTGTTATCCCCGCGGGAAGTGTCCCGCCCCGGCGTTCCCGGTGGGGAACATTCCTGGGTCTGCCGGAGCTCCCGGGGAGCCCGAGAGGGATGCGGGATGAGGATGCGGGATGGGGATGCGGGATGGGGATGCGGGATGGGGATGCGGGATGGGGATGCGGGATGGGGATGCGGGATGGGGATGCGGGATGGGGATGCGGGATGAGGATGCGGGATGGGGATGCGGGATGGGGATGCGGGATGGGGATGCGGGATGGGGATGCGGGATGGGGATGCGGGATGGGGATGCGGGATGGGGATGCGGGATGGGGATGCGGGATGGGGATGCGGGATGGGGATGCGGGCACGTGGGATGGAGATCTGAGCGGCCCCGGCGGGGACAGAGGGACACGCACCGGGGCAGGACAGGCACCGTGGGGACAGGACACGGGCTGGGGACCCGCACCGGGGGGACAGACGCCCATGGCCGGGACACACGGACACCGGGACACACCCGGGGGAAAAGAGAGACACGCACAAGGGACACGCGAGCAGCGGGGGGACAGAGGGACACACCCGCACCAGGGGGAGAGAGGGACACGCACCGGGACACATTGCACCGGGGGGGACAGAGGGACCCACACCGAGGGGGACAGAGGGACCCGCACCGGGGGGACCCACGGACACCGGGGGGACAGAGGGACCCGCACCGGGGGGGACAGAGGGACCCGCACCGAGGGGACAGAAGGACCCGCACCGGGGGGACAGAGGGACCCGCACCGAGGGGACAGAGGGACGCGCCCCGCTCCCCCCGGCCCGGCCGCGCTCCTGCGCGGGTGGGCGTGCGCGGTCCGGACTCACCGCGGGCGGTGTCTCAGCGGCGGTGCGGGCTGTGCGGGCGGTGCGGGCGGTGCTGAGCGCCGTGCCGGGCGCTGTGCCGGGCGCTGTGGCGGGCGCGGGGCGGTCGGTGCGGGGCGCGGGCCCGGCGCTCCCTGCGCGCCTCCATCGTCCCGTCCCCGCCTCCCCGCGCGCAGGCGCGGAGCCGCCCGGGCCCAGCGCGCAGGCGCGGCGGCTGCGCGAGGCCGCCCCCCCCCCCCCCCCCCCAAACTCCCTCATGGCTGGTTGATCGCCCCGATATTTATTAATTAATTAATCGGGCATGGTCGGGTTTGTATAGTGGCCAACAGTGCGATCCCGCACGGGTGCGGGTACACGCGCGGGAGAGGTGCCGGCTGTGGGACATGGAGCAGCTCCCCTCCAACCACCCCACCACCCCCAGCTGAAATAGAGAATGAAATAAAATATTAGATATTTAGCTATGAAGGCGTGACTTTGCAAAATGTAAAACTGCTTAAAAGTCTCTGACCGAACTGTGGGCAATTGAGATAAAAAGCTTAGAGAATGGGGAAGGCTTTTTAGCACGTAGAGAGGGGTGGGGAACCTGAAACTGCTTGAAGTGATAAAACTTTACGTAACTACTCTATAATGGTAAGAATAGGAGGTAAAACTAAGTGCCTATTTAGATAAAACAAACTGCAAAGGAGTGTATGCGTATTAACCTGTAACTGTTTGAAGTGATAAAACTTTACGTTAACTACTCCATAATGGTAAGAATAGGAGGTAAAACTAGATGTCTATTTAGATAAGACAGACTGCAAAAAGAGTGTGTGTAAAGATAATTTTGAGCTTGCTACTTTCAAACTGTATAAAAGGCTATGTTATTTCTCGGCTCGGCGGAGTGCTCTGGGGGAGAACACCTGCCCCTTTGCATTCCCCAGCCGTAATAAAGGTGCTTTTCAGATTGGCGGAGGTTTCTTTGAATCACAGCCATCATCTCCTCAGACCATCTCCCCTCCAACCATCATCTCCTCCAACCTTCTCATTTCCAACTATCTCCCCTCTGACCATCTCCCTTCTGACCATTCCACCTCTACCCATCTCCCCTCTGACCCTCTCACTCCAGACCATCTCCCCTCCAACCATCACCTCCTCCAACCATCCCACTTCCAACCATCATCTCCTCTGACCATCTCCCCTTGAACCATCATCTCCTCCGACCCTCTCCCCTCAGTCACAGTCACCCCCGACCATCCCCCCATGTCCCCCCTACCTGCACTCCCAGGACAGGCACAGTTTGCACACCCGCTTGTCTCCCTGTGTCCTGTGCCCTCCAGCTCCCACCACGCCTTCCCCTCCCTTTGCCAAGGGTGTAGCTGTTGGCACAGCTCACCCACACCCTCCTCACATCTCCCTCAATACCTGTCCTGAACTTTTACCCTCAAGTGGCCTGACATCATCAGTTAAATTCTCTTTCTGGTACAAACCCTCTGTTTGACAACACACATTAGTGTGTCAGAGTCACTCAAATACAGGCAGAAGGTGCTGAAATGGAGGAAACCATTTTCTGGTCTGTACTTGATCTGGAAAAACAAAAGGCATCTGGTTTCAGTCCCTTGAAATCACCAGGAGCTTTGTCACAGAAAACCAGATCCTCCAACAGAGGCAGGATCAAGCCCCTGCATAGATGCCAACAGTAAAAGACTCCTTCAGTTACCAAACCCAGGCAGGTTTTCTAATTCCTAAATTGCATCTCAAACCAATAGTACTTTAAAGAGATCACAGACTCAGTGGATAAATCACATCAGGACAAAGCCACAAAGAGAGAACAAGTTACCCCATGTGAGAATGTGGCAATTGGGGATTTTGTTTTCTCCTTCATGTAGGAGTTTGTTTTCGAGAAACTGGAAGCTGTAAACAACTGACAGTCAGCAAACGCTGAGACAAACTTGAAAAAGAGGAAGCAGTTGCTACATGTGGGAAAATTCCATAGGCCAGGTTACATCACTTGTGAAAGTCCAGGGGTTTGAGTTAAAATGTCACTTCAGTCCTTCTTGCTCAGCCCAGTCTGCAAGGAATTAAGGCAACAACACAGTGCTATGGAGTTAATGATGTCTCAGGGTCTCAAATGTCTTTAATGAGGTGGAAGAGATTCCCAAACTGTGAAGGGACACCAGAACATGACACTGGGCAGGAACTCAGTGCTCAGTTTTACAGGGTCAAAGCATTAACCTGAAGTCTGCAGCAAAACATTCCAGATGAGAGGAGCTTGGACACCTCTGTGAGCCACATCTGTCCACACCCAGCTACTGCCCAAGGAGTACACTGTCATTTGAGCTGGCTCTTGGCATGGATTTTCCCAAATTCATTAAGAAGAAAGTAATAAATCCCCACTAGAGCCATTTTCCACACCAATATACAGTGACTGTTAAAAACCACACATTTCCAGTGGCAGGTTCCTTTTCCCCACACACAGAGTAACCTCCCACAGTTACTCAACACTTTGTAAGAGGCATGAACTCTGCAGCACTGAGCACTTATCCCTGGTAATTGGTGGAGATAATGCTGCTAAGCAGCTGAGCTGGGCCTATTTATAAAAGAGCTACGGCTAAAACAGCAGCTCTGAGCTGGGCAGGTCCAGCCTCGACCTTGGGAGCTCTGCCTGGGAGGCAGGAAGGATGTCCCAGCTCTTCCCTCCACAGACTGAAGGGCCATAAGAAACAGAAGAGTTTTAGGTCCCTTTTGAGCTTGTCCTCCCCAACACCACCAGCAGAACAGTGTAGCTCAGCTCTCTAACCCAGGCTGTGTTCCCTCTCTCCCAGGGAAAATAAAGAGAAATGTTGGCAGCAACTTGAGAAAAATGAGCATAAAAACATTCTGCTTTTTTTTTTTCTAATGAGGCTCTCAGTTCTTGGAAATACAGTTTGACTGGCTTTAGATTAACAAGAAAGATAATTTAACAAAACCACTGTTGTTTGACAACTTGCACAGAAGATGTGCCTGACACAGAGAGGCTCTGTTCAGTCTCCACCTACACCCCAAACCTGCCTTCAGCGGGAGGTGTTTCCACAGAGCAGGAAACAATTAGCTAATTGTCTCTATTAACATCCAGCAGGGCTGAAGAACATAGTTCTTACCTCTCAGCCTCAATTTCAAATAGTCTCTGATGACTCAGAATTCCTGAGGAATCATGAGGAATAAAACTGTGCCACAAAGTTTTAAATTCTGTTGAAAATGGTGGCACGTGAGTGTGACAAACAAGTTATTTCTCAGTGGTCACCCAGTGACACAAAGGCAGAGAAATGTCCCCAGCATTGTGTTCACTGTTCAGGCTGATCACCAACACCTCCAGCCGTTACATAAATGTCATTATCCCGATTTTAGGACTGAACTGGATTAATGGACTTGCACAAGGGTTAATAAATCTGTGTCCCAGCTGAGATAAGCAATGGGGAATGTTGCCCTGTAGCCCCACACAAGCCAAGAGCCCTTCTCCCCAGCCAAGCAAGCCTGCAACCTTTGGCTCTTGGGTGGATTTTGTGGGCCAGCCTGGGTACTCCATGGCAGCAAGAGCTTTCTGTCCTGGCCCCTTTGCTCTGGGAGGAATCTTCAAACGTACGTCAGTTGGGCAGAGACACTTGCAGCTGGAGCTGTATAAAGCCAAAACGCCTTCTCCCCAGCCAAGCAAGCCTCCAACCTTTGATTCTTGGGTGGATTTTGTGGGCCAGCCTTGGTAGTCCATGGCAGCAAGAGCTTTCTGTCCTGGCCCCTTTGCTCTGGGGGGAATCTTCAAACGTACGCCATTTGGGCAGTGGGACTGGCAGCTGGAGCTGTATAAATATAATTTTAATGGTCTTCATTAATTTTTAATTGTTTTAATTAACCATAACCAATGTATACCAGTTATGAATAGTTGGTTATTCTTAAATTAGTCTGGCACATTAGATTAAATTTCTCTTTAGCAAAGTTTTCATGAGCTACTTTTGCTGGAAGAGTTTGGGAAAATTACTGCAACTTAAGTTTTGATAACCTAACTTTGCTCATGTGCTTCAATGAACAAAGCCAGGGAGAGAAAGATGGATTGTTGAAATTGGAAATCTGGGATGCAGAACTTCTGGACCACGAGGACACTTTGGAGAAATAAGAAGATAAAGAAGAGACTAGGAAAGTCTCAGTATTCGTGAGGGAAAGTCCCCACCAGAGGAAAAAGGTCCTAAAAAGACTTAAAAAATATGGACTAATTAACAAAAACAGCAAGAAATCAATAACCAATAGGGGATAATTATTATAATTAATGAAAGTACTTATAATTGTTATAATTAATATATAATAATTAATTATAATTATTATAATTAATTAAATAGAATTAGGTAATTTAGAACCAAGGAACATGAATTTCTTTGTTTTCTAACAATGTATAAACAGGTGAACAAGTTTTGCATCAGGGTCAGTGGATTTTGTCAGTCACCCAGACACCTCCTAGCCAAAATTGAATTGATTCCTGACTCACTGACACTACAAAGACAAAGTCAGAGGGTTTTATTTATTTATTGTGATGATTTTGGAGGATTTGGCAGTAGGGGGAGAATCTCCTCTGTGTCTTTGTGCTGTGCCCTTGCAATAAAGTTTTCTTACAAGAGCAAAAATAGTGTTTTTTTTTTTAAACTACTGCAAAAAATGACAGCAGAGCCCAGGCTGGGGGGAATGTTGATCTAGGATGTTGGGAAGGCTCCACAGGGATCAGGACAGGCTGGAGCAACGTGCCAAGGCCAATTCCTCACTCTGAGGAGCTGCCACTTTGGCTGGAGCAGGAATGTCTGGGGTGGCAGTTGCTCTGGGGTTTATCAGCTCCACGTTCCCAAGCCTGTGGTGATTCCAGCAGAGCCATTCCACACCATTCCAAGCTCTTCTGTTTCCCTTGGAACAAGCCCATCAAGCTCCCAGTGTGATGGACATCCCAGGTTCCAGGCTTTGTCTGGGGAACTGTTGTGGGAGAGATCCCTTACATGCCAACAGCATTCCAGCCTGGAAGCTTCCTTAGGATTACAACCCCTCATGGGGGGCACATGGAACTTCAGTCTCAGTCATTTTCCCCCAGTAATTCTTCCACACACTCGTGGAAAAGGACCTGGGGTCGCTGGTTGGCAACAGCTGAGCAGAGAATCATGGATTCATGGAATGCTTTGGGTTGGAAGGGACATTAAGGTTCAGTTTGTTCCACCCACGGCAGGGACACCTTTGCTATCCCAGGTTGCTCCAACCTGGCCTTGGACACTCCCAGGGATGGGGCAGCCACAGTTTCTCTGGGAATTCCATCCCAGCCCCTCCCCATCCTCACAGGGAGGAATTTTTCCCAATATCCCACCTAACCAAGGACCTTCTGTAGAAACCAGAAGATAGGGAAAAGAATTAACAAAGAATTCAGTCCACGTGCTGGAAAGCCCCTTCTAGGAAAAAAAGATACTAAAAATGTGGATTTAATTAACACAGAAATTGAGAAATCAATAACCAATAGAAGTGAAATACTGGCTAATGAAAGAGAATGATGTAATTAAGAACCAATGAACATTAATTTCTTTTCTTTATAAAATTTATAGATTTGGCCTGGACAAGGAATTAAGGTTGAGGGAAGACACACTTCACCCCACCCCTCTTCCATGTTTATGAGTTTATCTACACATTCCAACCTCCAGTGTCTCTGGGATGACACAAACACATTTACAGGGGGTACGTGGAAAAAAAAACAACACTGGATTAACTCAGCTGGAAAATATCCCAGAAATCCCTAGGTCAGTCCATTTGGCAATTCTTCTCTTTGCAGTCTCTGTCATCCCACAGCACCAGGAGCCCCAGTCCTGCATCCAGGTGACTCTGCACAACATTCCCAGGAGCCCCAGGGTGACTCTGCACAGAATTCCCAGCTCAGGAGCCCCAGTCCTGCATCCAGGTGACACTGCACAGAATTCCCAGCTCAGGAGCCCCAGTCCTGCATCCAGGTGACTCTGCACAGAATTCCCAGCTCAGGAGTCCCAATCCTGCATCCAGGTGACACTGCACAGAATTCCCAGCTCAGGAGTCCCAGTCCTGCATCCAGGTGACTCTGCACAGACATTCCCAGCTCAGGAGCCCCAGTCCTGCATCCAGGTGACTCTGCACAGACATTCCCAGCTCAGGAGCCCCAGTCCTGCATCCAGATGACTCTGCACAGAATTCCCAGCTCAGAAGGTCTCTGAGCCGACGCTCCTGCTCTCCTCCTGCAGCGGGGAGGCCGTGGTGTCCCCCGGGGAGGCCACGTTCAGGTAGCCCAGCTCTGAGGGCTGGGAGGGGGACAGGCCCAGGGAGGAGTCCTGGCTTTCGGCCTCTCCCTCAGGCTTCATGTCCTGAGGGGTCTTCATGGCACCAAAGGGGTCTGGGAGATCCCGGGGTGGGAAGCTAGAAAGGAATTCCCACTGTTAAGTCATCCTTCACACACCTCAAAGTCTTCTCCAAGGATCTCACATTCGTCACCCACCCCACAACCTTCTTCAGAGGATCTCACACCCCTCGCCCACCCCCAGAGCCTCCTCCAAGGACCTCATATTCCCTCATCCACCCCACAACCTCCTCCTGGCTCCTCCTGCCCCCCCCAAGGTACCTGGCACGGGGAGGTGGCACCACCTTGCTCTGGAGTTGGCGTTCGGAGACGTGAAGGGTCTTCGAGTCCTGGAAGAAGGAAGAGAGACTTTGAAAGGAGGAGGTGCAGGTCAGATCCTGAATTCCAACATATCCCGGTTTTCCAAGCCCTCCCCAGCTCCACTGAGAGTTCTCCCCATCAGCTCCAGACCCACAGAGGTGCCAGTCAGGGATTTCACCTTTGGGTCTGAACTTAAACCAAAAAAAAAACCCCAAACCAAACCCCACCCAGCCCAGGGGAGCCCCAAACAGCCCTTTCCCCCTCATTTCCACCCCAACTGGGTTCCCTCCACATTAGAACATCCCAACAAACCTCCAAATCCACCTGGCTGGTTTGAAAGGTCCTTAATTTCTCCCTTTTTTCCCCCTTTCTCCCCCCAAAGCTCTTCCTCCAGCTCAGCCGAGTTGGGATCATCGCTCAGCTCGGCCTGAGGGTTTTGGGTGACAGAAGGAACATCCCCAACCCCTCTCCTCAGGGTTGATCCTCCTAATTTTGGAGCCAACTCTACAACTGAGGTCTTTGAACAGCTCCAGAGGTGCCAAGTGAGATTCCTGTCCCCTGGAAAGGGGTCCCGGGGCGCAGCCCCTCAGGGACGAGGGGAGCAGGGAGCGCCTGGAACCTTCAGCTCCCCCCAAAGTCGGTGCAACCTCTCCCACGTCTGGGGCCCTTTCCATCCCATCCTGCTGGATCCAGCTCTCCCCCAGCCCCTCAGGGCTCAGCCCCTGCTGACCCCAGCCCCTGGGGGGTCTCACCTCCGGGGTGGGAGCAGGGCTGCTCCTGGGAACGCGCTGGGAGGGAGGCGCGTGGCCAGGGAGCTGCAGCCTGTTCTCCTCCTCCAGGAGCTTCCCTCTGGGGGTGGAAACAGGCACAAGTTATTTTCCTTCTGGCCACACTCTGTTTTCAAAGGGGAATTTCTCTTTTCGAACTCCAGACCCTCCTCCACAGTCTCCGGCTAAAGGTTGAGGATTTTGATGGGAAAATGGGCTAATTACAGCCCTAATTACAGCTGATATGGCTTTAATAAGAAATTATTAAATAACATTATTTTATTATTATTTTATTGATGTGTTATTATTCAAAATAATTTATTTATATATTTATAATAATATCTTATTAAGTAATATTTTATTTAATTAAATATTACTGTTAAATAAATTATAAATTATTAAATCTATTATTATTAAATAAATAATTATTAAATATTTATAATAATTTATTGTTAAATAATAAGTTATTCATGTGTTTATTTATAAAAACATATTATTATATAATAAAATATCGTTAGTGTTATTATTTAAAATAATTTATATATTCCTAATAATATATTATTAAATAATATTTTATTCAATTGAATATTATTATTAAATAAATTATAATACAAATTATCAAATAAATTATTATTGAATAAATTATTATTAAATATTTATAATAATTTATTGTTAAATAATAAGTTATTTATGTATTTCTTTATAAAAACATATTATTACATAATAAAATATTGTTAGTGTTATTATTTAAAATAATTTATTTATATATTTCTAATAATATATTATTAAATAATATTTTATTTCATTAAATATTATTATTAAATAAATTATAAAATAAATTATTAACTTTATTATTAAATAAATAATTATTAAATATTTTTAATAACTTATTGTTAAATAATAAGTTATTCATGTATTTCTTCATAAAAACATATTATTATATAATAAAATATCGTTAGTGTTATTATTTAAAATAATTTATTTATATATTTGTAATAATATATTATCAAATAATATTTTGTTTAATTAATATTATTAAATAAATTATAATATAAATTATTAAATATATTATTATTAAATAAATAATTATTAAATATTTATAATAATTTATTGATAAATGATAACTTATTTATATATTTATTTATAGAAACATATTATTATATAATAAAATATTATATAAAAATAAAACTATAATAAAGGCTAAAATTTAACAAAATTTAATTTAATAAAATGCAACAAAATTAAAGGAAAAAGGTTAATAGCAAATTTAATAGCCACGGCACTAAGGGCTGGGGCACAATCCAGTTCCTCTGGAATTCTTAGGATAAACAGGCCCAAAAGCAGGGCAGAGGGAGGCTCCCAGAGGGGGGATGGCCATCAGGAGGGTCCTACCTGCTGGCCAAGGGGGCAATCCCAGAGCGGAGGCTCCAAAGGGGCTCCTCCTGCTCCGAAATCTTCTGGAGGAGCCGCCGCCTCTCCTGGAGCAGCTTCTCGTTCTCAGCAGTGATCTGGGAGATCAGCACCTTCCCCTGAGGGGTGGGAACAAGGACAGAACAACCAGCACTTACACCTGGGGCTCCTCTGCAAACCTCAGAGCCCTCCCAAAGGGGTCACCAGCAACTCTTGGAACCTTGGAGTCCCCACTCCTGGAAGAGTTCAGGGATCCTGGGGATGTGGCACTTGGGGACATGGGTTAGGAGTGAACACCTGGTGGAGGGTTGATGGCTGCACTTGATGAACATCATTATCTTAAAGGTCTTCTCCAACCACAAGGACTCTGGAATTCCATTCCCTGTCTAATGTAAAATACCCCAAAAAAAGGCTTTGGGGTCCCTTCCCAGCAGAGGCAAAGGAAAATGGAACTCAGGCAGTGTCTGGGGGGGATTGGAGGATTTCGCTTCCCCTGAGGGCAAACCTGAGCCAGGAATTTCCTGTGGGCTTTTTGTTCCTGCATCTTGGGGATGGTGCTCCTGGACTCTTCCAGAAGGAGCTGGTCCCTTCCTGCAAGGAGGGACTTTGGTCTGGAGTGACAGGACACAGGGAATGGCTTCCCAGTGCCAGAGGGCAGGGTTAGGTGGGATACCAGGAAGGAATTCTTCCCTGGGAGGGTGGGGAGGCCCTGGCACAGGTTGTCCAGAGAAGCTGTGGCTGCCCCATCCCTGGAAGTGTCCAAGGCCAGGTGGGACAGGGCTTGGAGCAACCTGGGCCGGTGGAAGGTGTCCCTGCCTGTGGGACTGGATGGTCTTTAATGTCTCTTCCAACCCAAGCCATTCCATGATTACTTTGGAAGGAGGGGATGCTCCTGCAGCCTGCCCTTACTGGAGAAGCCCTCGGTGTCTCCTCTCACCTTCTCCACTTGGAGCTTGGACTCGCTGAGCTCGTTTTCCAGCTGTTTGATCCTGCTGTCCCTCTGCTTCACCTCGTGGATGAACGTCTCCTTGGCCCTGCGGATCTTGGCCTTGTGCCGGAGCTGCAGCTCATTGTACTTCCTGAGGAAGCAGGGACAACCCTCAGGCTGGGCAATGCTCCATGGCAGGAGATGGCCTGAGTTCCTTCAGGCTCCTCGAAGCCTGAACTGGGACGGTCAGCCCTCCCCCAGCTCCTCCTGCCTGCATAGAATGGACTTTCTGGACTCTTTCACTGATCAGTTTGGGGGTTTTTTCTGTTGGAAATGTTACATTTTTAATTGTCAATCAAATGGAAATTGATTAAGGGGAAAGGAGCCAAAGCATTTCCAAAATAATGTCAAAAAACAAAAGAATTTTCTACCATGTAAGGGATAATTGGCCATGTTGGCTCAAAATTCATGCTCAAAAAGCTACTGGGCTTTAACATCAGAACAGAATGGGTGTGGGGAGAAAGGAGCAGCTCCAAGGAGGGTCTCTGCTGATACCAGACCCTGACCAGCAGCACCTACAGCCCTCCCAGGGCCCCCTCTGCTGCCTTCAGCTGCCAAGGAAAGGCTGGGAGAGCTGGGGTCTTAACCCAGAGAAGAGAAGGCTCCAGGGAGACCTGAGAGCCTCTTCCAGGGCCTAAAGGGGCTCCAGGAGAGCTGGAGAGAGACTTGGGACAAGGGATGGAGGGACAGGACACACTGTCAGAGGGCAGGGATAGATGGGATATTGGAAGGAATTCTTGGCTGTGAGGGTGGGGATGCCCTGGCACAGGTTGCCCAGAGAAGCTGTGGCTGCCCCTGGATCCCTGGAAGTGTCCAAGGCCAGGTTGGGCAGGGCTTGGAGCAACCTGGGCTAGTGGAAGGTGTCCCTGCCCATGGCAGGGGGTGGGATGAGATGATCTTTAAGGTCTGTTCCCACCCAAACCCACACGGAATTCCACGACATCCGACACGTGGTGTGGGACATCACAGCACACTGGGGGGATGGATTCAGGGGGATCTCCCGGTGCCAAATCCCTGAACAGAAGACAGGAAAGGCCACACAACAGCCAAATCCACTGCCAGGCACAGGAAGAGCAATTCCTGGGGAGGATTTTGTGCCATCACCTCACATAGAGATCCTTCTGGTTCAGGAGCCGAACACCCTCCTCATACAGGGCCTTGTTCTCCTCCTTCAGCAGGGACAGCTGCTCCGAGAGCTTCTGGTTCTCCTTCTGGCACTGCAGGTGCTGCAAAACAGCTCTGCTTTATTGTGTGTGGCTGCAGGAGCCCCTCTGCTGCCTTCCCCTCTGCAGCCTGGGCTGAAAAGCTTCTCTCTCCTCAATCCCAGTGGTTCCCATTACAGATAATATCCATCCATCCATCCATCCATCCATCCATCCATCCATCCATCCATCCATCCATCCCCTCTCACATCCATTTATCCATCCAACCATCCATCCACCCACCCATCCACCCATCCATCCATCCCTCCCTCCATCCATCCACCCATCCATGCACCCATCCATCCATCTATGCACCCATCCATCCACCTATCCATCCATCCATTCTGCCCTCCAGGCCTCCTCCCCCTAATGAGGGGCCCTGGGAATTTCAGAGCAGAGGGAGGCAATGAATCCTCCCAGACAATGGACTCTGCCCAAATTTCCCTGAAAAAACTCCACTCTCTGCAAGAAAAAGGGAAGGAAGAAACCATAAAGTCTTCCTGTGCCCTCAGAGCTTCATCCCAGGAAACCTACATGAGATGAAATCATGGAATGTCCTGAGCTGGAAGGGACCCCCAGGGATCATCCAGTCCAGATTCTGGACAACTCCAACAATCCCCCCCTGTCCCTCAGAGCACTGTCCAAACCCTCCTGGAGCTCTGGCAGCCTTGGTGCTGTGCCCACTGCCCTGGGGAGCCTGGGCAGTGCCAACCACCCTCTGGGGGAAGGACCTTGTCCTGAGATCCAGCCTGACCCTGCCCTGACACAGCTCCAGCCATTCCCCGGGTCCTGTCCCTGCTCACCAGAGCAGAGATCAGAGCTGCCCCTTGTGAGGAACCTGAACACAAAAGGAGCTGAAGCCCCTCCATCAGTCCCAGCTCCATGTGCTTACTGAACCTTTTCCTGTTAAATCAGTGGGATCTGCAAGGGCTCAGCCCCTGTTCCAGCAGCTCCCAGGTGTACATTTACCCCCTGGAATGTTCCTGTTACCCCCGGGATGACAAGGAACACCCCCCCCACAGCCCCTCACCTCTCCAGGGTCGAGCTTCCTCTCATCCTCCAGGGCATGCAGAGTCTTGGCCTGGAGCTCCACGTGCATCTTGGCCAGCGACGCCTCCGTCTCCCGGGAATGCCGGAGCTGCTGCCTCAGCTCCTCCACCTGCTGCTCCAGGAGCTTCCTGGGAACATGGGAGTGTGACAGTGAGACCCTGAGGTGGAGGTGTCACCACCATGTGCCCCCAAGGCTGGGTGTCCCCTAAAAACCTCCCCCTGCCCTGGGTCACGGGGAGGGAGAGAGGAATCAGTACAGGGGGAGAAAGGGATCAGCACGTCCTGGTGTCCCCACCAAAATCCCACTGAAATAGTTAATGGCTCACACATTGTAAGGTCACCAAAGGACTTCTGCAAACTGAAGAGAAGCAGCTGCTCACCCAGCAAAGCCCACCCCTCCCTGAATATCCTACTGGGGAAGGACCTTCAGAGCAGTTAAGGGGGTGCCAATGTCCAGCTATCCCAGGTGCAGATGCATACCTGGAGCTACAAACTGGATTTGGGAAGAGGCTAAGAAGAGGCAAATCCTGCAAGGTGGGATAATAATCATTCTTATCACGCCAATGTCCTCCCTCACATGAGTACTCTGCTGTGAAAACCCCTCTGGGGAGCATCAAAAATTTGTGACGTGTCCACTGACGTGATCCATGGTAAAACTGCCCAGGATCCATGGGAAAACTCCCCAGGATCCATGGGAAAACTCCCCAGGATCTATGGTAAAACTCCCCATGACCCATGGTAAAACTGCCCATGATCCATGGGAAAACTCCCCAGGATCCATGGGAAAACTCCCTGAGGAAGTACAAGGCGTTCCCACCTGAGCTGGAAGAGTATAATTACTCATGAAATCTTTGACTTTTGGGGGGGCTTCCCAACCAACAGACCAACAGACATGGAAGCTGCAACTCCCAAGTTTCATCTCTGGATCCAGCAGGCAGTGACTATAAACAGCTTTCTACCTTTATCCTTTCTTTCTCTTCCTTGCCTTATGCATTTCCTTAAGTGTTATTTTTATGCTTTAAGGTTGCTATAGATGCTTTAATACTGCTGTATTACTATAGAAAATAACAGCAATACACCTGTTTACCTTTGAAACAAAATAAACCCTACATATATATTTTATATTTAAAAACACTGATTATTCAGCGTCCTTTCGCTCTAATCCACCCCAAGGGATTTATTAACCAGAATCTGGGTTGATCTCCCCTTCTGGGTTGTGATGCCATGTCCCAATGACATGAAAAAGAGTGGATAATGCACTGGGATCATCAGGGGGGCTGTTGGTATCCCTGCACTGGCAGGAGAGGCCAAGGGCCTTCCGAGGCAGCTGAAGTCTCCAACAATTTTTTAAATCTCCAAGAGGGAATCCCTGGAGCTCTGCCAGGGATGTGGCAGATCCAAAGGGGAGGTCAAGCCAGTGGTTTGGGATTCCCTCATCCCCCCAGGAGCTGCAGCTCCCATGGACTGGCAGGACAGCTCAGGTACCTCTTCAGCTGCCCCTCGTGGAGCTCCCGCTGCACTCGAGCTTCGTTCTCCCGGGCCTCCTTCAGCTCCTCCTCCAGCAGCTTCTTGTCAGAAACACGGGCCTCTGCCAGCAGGAGCTGGTGATGGGAATCCTTCAGCTTCTGCTGGAGCTTGGAAATCTTGGAGGAAAACGGACATGGACTAAATTTCTGAATGATTAAACCAGTGTCTGCACCAGGTCGCTTGGATCCCTCCATGTCTGGGACTTGGGAATGGAAGCTTTCCTTGTTTTGAGTCAAAGTCCATGGAAAGCAAAACTTCTGGAATGGCCAAGGAGATTTTGGATCTTGGATCAGAGGGTGTGTCATGAATTGGCAACAATTCTTTTGGGATCCAATTTGATCCTGTAAACTTCAAAACTGACTCCAGAGATTCCTGCAGGAGCACAGCAGAATCAGTGCCATGGGAAACACAAGGGTTTGGAAATTTCCAGCCAGCAAACAGCAGGAAATCTGCTTGGCAAGAACAGGATTGAGGCTCCCTGTGCCTGCCAGTCCCAGTCCCAGCATTTCACAGATACTGAGCCATCACACTCACCTTCTGTTCCCTTCTCACTAACAACCAACTTTCTTTCTACAATATTTATCTGAGTGATCCCAAAATGGACTTTGGGGAACCAATTCCTGAGCTGCTCCTGCCAAACACACCCCTCCTGTTCCCCAGCTCACATTCACCTTTTTCTGGGCTTCTCCTGCCCTGGATTTTTCCTGGGCCAGCCTGTCCCTCAGGCTGCTGTGGAGCTTGTCAGCCTGGGAGCACTTGGAGAGCTTCTGCTCCAGCTCCCTGACCTTCTGCTGGCTCCTCTCCCACTGTGCTGACAGGGATGAGCAGGTTTCTGTGGAGTCTGAGAGTTTGGCCCGGGCCTGTTTCAGCTCAGCTTTGACCTGAGTTTGCAAAGAAGAAATGGAGTTTGTACTTCAGCAAAGATCAGCTGGAATGGCTTGGGTAGGAAAGGGGACTGGGAGCAAAAGAGGGATCAGGGAGGAAGTGCAGCAGGTTTTATTTGGAGGCAGGGAATTTTCTCATGGAATTCCAGAGGGGTTTCGGTTGGAAGGGACCTTAAAGCTCAACCTCATTCCATGGGCAGGGACACCTTCCACTAGCCCAGGTTACTCCAAGCCCCATCTAGCCTGGCCTTGGACACTCCCAGGGATGGGGCAGCCACAGCTTCTCTGGGCAACCTGTGCCAGGGCCTCACCACCCTCCCAGCCAAGAATTCCTTCCCAATATCCCATCTAACCCTGCCCTCTGGCAGTGGGAAGCCATTCCCCTTGTCCTCCACCCCTTGACCCCAGTCCCTCTCCAGCTCTCCTGGAGCCCCTTTAGGCCCTGGAAGGGGCTCTCAGCTCTCCCTGGAGCCTTCTCTGGGTTAACCCCTCAGCTCTCCCAGCCTGTTTCCACAGCAGAGGGGCCGTAATTCCCACGGAGCTGAGAGCTGTTCCCACCTTGGTGCACTCCTGCTGGAGCAGCAGGTTCTGTTTCTGGAGCTCTGCGTTCTTCTCCCTCTCGTACCTCAGCTCCCTCTCGGCGGAGCTGCACAAGTTCTGCACCCGCCGCAGGTCCTGGCGCAGCTGCTGCAGCTTCTCCTCCTGCTGCTGGAACCTCTCCTCAGACAGACCCTGAGGGAACAGCACAGCACCACGGGTCACAGGGACACCAGCTCCAGGGAAGGATAAAGGCTGTTAGCAAGGAAGGCATTTAAGCAGGAAGATGGGCAAAGCCTGGCATTGCTCTGCCCCCACACAGTGGCCTTGGAAAGGTTTAGAAGCCATGGGGATGTGGCACTTGGGGATGTGGTTTGTGGTGAACATGGCAGTGCTGGGTTATGATCTCAGTGATTCCACAGTTCTGTCCCTCCCCTCAGAGAAGCCAACATGACTCCTGAGGTCGAGGGAGAACATGTGAAAACCCGGATGAGGGAACAAACACCTGATAAAATGACCCTTTCCGACCAAAGAAAGCCACCAGGTTACTCTGAACTCTTGTGTCAGAATCCAGTTGAGGCAACCAAGTAGGAGCAGCACATCCAGCCCAGCTCCAAGAGGGAACAGGAACACGGGGACTCCTGGCAGTGGTGCAGGAACACACTGTGACAGCCCTGACACCCTGAGGTGTCACCGACGGTCTGGGGTGGCTTTTGGAGCTCCTTGGACCACCCACCTTCCTGCAAGGGCCTGGCACACAGACCAAAAGCTCTGCTTGGGTTGTACCCAGCATCACTTCCAGCCACATCTGGATCTGAATTCCCGCTGTGCATCCTCTCCCTCTGTTCTTGGCACTAGAGGGAATCCACTGAAGGCCAAGCTTCCCTTCTTAAATACATCCCCAGACAACTCCCCAAGCTGGGAAAGGTCTTGATCCAGCACTGTGGGGTCTGGCAGTGGCAGTTGTCCTCGAGAACCACGAAGTTTTGTGGTTTTTTTCCCCCTCATCTACTTCTATCAGGATCCTTTCCAGCATTCCCTTGTGTCCTGCTCTGCTCCACCTGTAGGGATTTGCTGCTTCTTGGATCTGGCACAACTCCAGTCCTCTCCTTTCCACTCCCACTCCTGCCCACAGGTCACCCAGTCCTCTCTTCCCATCCAAACCCTCGCACAGAATCCTTTTCCTCCTCAGCCTCCCCACCCTGGGTTCCCCCACCATTCCCACCCCTCCTGGCAGGGATTCCTGCCCCTGCCCTTCTCTTCCAGCTCACAAGGTAAGAAAGGGGAACAAATACCATTTAAATCCCTTATTTCTGCCATGGGCACTGACTTTATCCAAGTTCCCACCACATGCAAAGCACCACACAAGGAAACGAAGCCATCCCCAATTTCCAAGGGTTGGACTGTCTTCCAGCCCACTTTAATTAGGTTTTCCCACCCAATTAGTGACCAAAATCAGGGTGCAGATGGCAAAGCTGCCCATACCTGTTTAAGGCTGCCATCTAAACTGTCTGCTGAGCTCTGCCATGGCAGGAACCTGCTCTCCCTTTGCTCCAAGCCTGGGCTCATCCTCCAGGTCTCTCCGGCGTCTCCCTGTTCCCGGGCGCTCCGGATGTTGTGCTTGAGCTGGGAAATCTCTTCCAGCAACATCCTCTTCTCTTCATTGCTCTCTTTGAGCTGCTTTTCCAGCTCTTCCTTCTTCTTGTTGCTCTCTAGTAATTCAGAGCTTGAAGGGGAAATAGTAAAGGAGAGAGATGACTACACACATCCCAGGGAAAACACCCATAAAAGGGAAAAACTTGGGATGTGAGAGTCCAGCGAAGGCTCAAGTACCTCGGGAGGCTCCAAAGGGGATTTACTCCTGTGTGCAGCAGTTCTGGGCAAAGGTCAGTCTCCTTGGGACACTGTCCCACAAAACCACGTGTGTCCAGAGGCTCAGCCCTCCCTGGGAGGAGGTCACAGACTGGCCAAGGGAACCCTGCATGGGGTGGGAGCTGCTCCGTGCTCCAAAGACACAGGGAAGCACCGAAAGGAGGGGCTCAGGTCTGCCAGTCCCTGTCTGACTCACCTTCATCCAAACTGTCTCCACTATCTCCATCCAAACTCAAAGTGGGGGCTGCCCCATCCCTGGAAGTGTCCAAGGCCAAGTTGGACAGGTCTTGGAGCAGCCTGGGATAATGGATAGCAGCCTGCCCAAGGTCTGGGTGATCTTAAAGGTCCCTTCCATCCCAAACCATTCCAGGATTCCCTGTGCCGGTTTAGATGGGATATTATGGATAGATTCTTCCCTGTGAGGGTAGTGTGAGACTGAAGTGGGTTTCCCAGAGAATTTATGGATTTCCCATCCCTGGAAGTGTCCAAGGTCAGGTTGGATGGGGCTTGGAGCAACCTGGGATAATGGAAGGTGTCCCTGTTCATGGATGGGGGTGGAATGAGATGAGCTTTAATGTCCCTTCCAACCCAAACCATTCCATGATTCCATGGCCTGTTCAGGCACTGGCACAGGCTGGAATCAGTGCTGGAATCACCATCCCTGGGAGTGTTCAGTGACTGTGTGGATGTGGCCCTTGGGGACCTGGGCTAGTGGTGGCCCTGGCAGAGTGCTGGGGGAATGGTTGGACTCGCTGATCTCACTGACTGTAATCACCCTGGATCTAATCCAAGCTTTTCCTTACTACTGAAAAAGGGGAGTCAGATCAACACCTGGTGACACCTACTCTCCAAGGACACCTGAATTCCAGGGACTCCCAAAATCCACAGCAGCATGAGGACCACCACTGCTGGCAGCCATTGGCCCTGAGGAGCCCAAACCCATGATTGGAGCTTTTTTGGGACCCCCTTCGTCCAAATATTTGGACTAAGTCCAAGTATTTGGACCCTCTTACTCCAAACACCACCCAACTCCAAGGGATAAATCCTCTTCCCTAAGGACAGCTCTCATTTAGTCTGCTCAGAACCTGTAACAGCTGCAGAAGAAAGGTTTGCTCCTGGCTGCTCCTCATGTCATTGAGGGAGTTCCCCAAAATCAGACACTGATCCCATAAGGACACCAAGCTGCTGGGCCTGTTCTCTCCAGGACAGGGAGTCAGAAAAGACTCAGAAATTTTAAGTCAGCAAAGACAAGGAGCAGAAAATACCACAGGCCTTGGGAAGGTTTACCAGAGCAGCTCTTGTTCCTCCCTCAGGCTTTTGATCTGTTCTTCCAAAAACACAACTTTAGCCATCTGTTCCTCATAGGTCTTTGCATCTCCATCTTCCTGTGTCTGCTCCTCTCTGTGACTCTGTTCATCTTGTAGGATTTCAGAGGCCTGTAAGGTCAGAAAACACCAGGACTTGGATTTCCTTTGCTCTGATGGAAATCTTTTGAGCCAGTGCAAGGCAATCTGGGGGCTCCAGCAAGACACAGCTTGTGATTCTGTGGTTAAATTATCCCAGTTCTTGGAGTCCTTCCTCCTGCAGGGGCAGTAGCTGTGTGTGAACCACCACCAAGTCATGGTTCTTTATCTGATTTCATCCCACTGTGGCCCATCTGCAGCTCCCAAGGTTTTACAGCATGTGCCAAATCTCTTGACAAAACCAGCAGCTCTTGGGAAAGGTGTGGATTCAGCTGGATCCCAGAGAGATCCCCTGTCCAGACTACCCAAAATCCTCTCCAGGGGTGGCTGCTCTCCACCCCCAACGTCACCCCACGCTGAAACACCAGACAAAACTGCCCCCAAACCTGAGACTGGAAGAGAAGACAACAAGAAAATAGAAGGGGCAGGAAAGCAGGAATGTGTCAGGATACAGGAATTCCCAGGCTGGATCAGAACCTGAACCTGCCTGGACTAACATCTCCAGTGGTGAACCCGAATCCTTCCCACACAATCACTGTTTTCCCCACTAAACACCAGCAATAACATTGATTCCTAAACATTTTTAACCAATAGCTCTTCCTGAGCACTGGAAGTTCAATTCTAGGTGGTCTTATCTTCACCAGGATTAATAAAAAGAAAACAAAAGGGGCAAAAGAGCAGGAATGTGTCAGGATACAGGAATTACCAGGCTGGATCAGAACCTGAACCTGCCTGGACTAATATCTCCAGTGGTGAACCCAAACCCTTCAGACACTGTTCTCCCCACTAAACACCAGCAAAAACATTGATTCCTACAGGTTTTTCACCAGTAGCTCTTCCTGAGCACTGGAAGTTTGATTTCAGGTGGTCTTATCTCCACCAGGATGAGTCCACTCAGATCTGAGCCCCAGCAGCTCCTGTCTGCTCCAGGCCCTGGGGCAACCAGGATTTCCTTCCATGCCTCACCTCTGGGTCTAACAAAGCACTGTCCTTGTGCTTCTCATGGGACACATCCACGAGATCCCTGCTGGCTGATGCTCTCTGGAGACCAGGGGAGGTGTTACTGTGGCCTGGAAGCTCCAACTGGGAGTCAGGAAACCCCTGGAGAGGAAACAGCAGGAGTCAGTGGATGAAACACCCCCCGAAGGACAAGCTCAGGAAAAGTTTCCTCCTCTCAAATGTCCAAAAACCTCGTGAAAACAAGACAATTCCAGCTGAGAGAACCCAGTGATTTCATGCCAAGCTCATTTCCAGCACTGTTGGGAAACAATTCATCCCAATCCAGCTGCTCCATCCAAAGGGAAGCCAGAAATGCCACCCAAAAGGGGCTCTGTGCTAAAGGCTGTTCCAGTCTAACATAGGGGATCATGGGATCATCTCACCCCATGATCCCTTGGGTGGAAAAACAGTAAAAACAGTCCCTCCTTTGGCAAAGCCACCAGCAGCTGGTGGTTGAATTCCAGTCAGATTTCCAGGGATGGATGATTTTGATCCAATGGTCCATGAGTAGGTTGAACTATTGGGATGCAAGGGTTTAAAAAGGACTCTTCCCATTTCCCCCAGCATCCCCCACATCACACAATTCCTTTCCAGCCCTTTCCTCCCCCTCTCCCACCAGCACTGGTTTGTATCCACAGCTCTGCAGGCCTGGTTTCCACCCCAGCTTGCAGTGTGGAGTTGTTGCAGCAGGACAAAGCCCTGGCCTGTAGATGCCACTGTTCCTCCAGCAACTCCTGTGTCTCTGGAGTTGTGCCAACAGCTCAGGAATTCCATGGTTTTTTACTTGCATTCAAGGAGGTGACTGGACTCAGAGCTGATTTAAGGCCTCTCAGAGCTAAAATGTGGGATTTATCCCAGATGGAACCCCCCCTTTTCCACCTTCCCTCAGGTCTGCCTGATCCAGGCTGTGGATCTGCAGCTCTTCTGGATTTTTAGCCTAATTTCCAGCCCTTGTCCAGCCCTTGGGCAGTTTTGCTGGCACCACAAACTGTCTCTCCTCTGTGGCCCAGCTGCAAGCCAAGAGCTCCAGCAACATTCCCAGCAGGGAGAATCCCCCAGGAGTGGATTTAGCAATTAAACTGCCTCAAGCAAAATGTGCTGAGGTCCCTGGGGAACATCCCAGGAGGGATCCCAGCAGGATGTTCATGTCACCTCCTGTGGCTCTGGGCTGTTCTGACTCCTGCAATAAACACCTGAGTCTGAAAATTCCCACTCTGCCCCCCAGAGAATTTAGGGTTTGGCTGCAAAGTTGGAATTACTGGTTTGGGATTAGATCCACTGAAGTGAAAAACAAATGATGGAGTTAGAGACAGCACCATGAAAACGGATGGATTGAAAACCCTCTGCCAAAGGTTTCAAACTGGAGAGAAGCACCAAGTCAAATCACCTGCTTGGAGGGGAACTGCTGGATTTTATGGAGCATCCAAAGGGAACTGGCTTGTTCAGGGAGTCCCACATACCTGGCTGCCCAGGACCCCCTTCTCAGCCTTCAGATCCTCTCTCAGCAGCTCAAGCTCAGATATAAGTTGCCTCCTCCTCTCCCTCTGCTCTCCCAGATGATTTCCCAACTTGTCTATGGTTTCCTGACAGCTTTCCAACATCTAGAATAAGAAACATTAGGAGTCTCTTCTCCAGCATCCTTTATTCTACCCAAAGAAAAACAAATTACAGGAAATGTGTCTTCTAGGAAACACAGAAAGGAGAAAAAAAGACTCTCAAAAATTTCCAGGGGGATTCCTGCATCTCATTCCCAGGGCTGGCAGGACCTCTCCAAAGGCCTGGAGCCTCTACTGACCAAGATCCCTTGGGAAGGTCCTCTCCCACCTGTAAGCAGCTCTGTCTAGCTGAAACATCAGGAAGATCCAGTCGTTGGGAACAAATGGACCTGGTGGGAAGCAGCTTTAAATGTACCTACAGACCCCTTGGTTTCACTGAACCCTAAACAAGAACTGAGAACCTTCACACAGGTGACACCTTCACCCTCACAACAAACCCCTCAGCTTGCAGAGCTGAAGGCCAGACCAGCTCCTGAGGGAGGTGACTTTTCATGAAGATCACTTGGGCACGTTGGCTCCTTTCCTCCAAAAACATCCCTCTGTCTCCAGGAGCTGAGGGACTCCAAATTCCCAGGAGATGCTGATAAGGAGCATCCCCAGGAGAGAGTCGCTTGAGATGCTCATTTCAGATGTTCCCTAAGACATCCCTAAACAAAGCAGTTGGTTTCCCAAGGGAAAGCTCTCACCTCCTGCATCTCCTGTGCTCCAGATGCCTCCTGCTCCTTCCTGTCCATCTCACTTCTGTTCTTCTGCACCTCAAGCAACTCTGTTTCCAAACTGGTGATCTGAACACGGACAAACCACGAGTTAAAACCAAGCCAGGACTCACAGTTAAATGCAGAACTCCTGCTAAACTGCTCCTTGTGCTGCCCTTCCAGGATCAGCCCCACGTTTGGAAGGAAGGAGCAGGAGGGGCTGTGCACAGGCATCAGCTCTCAGCTCTCATCCTGCTGCTTCCAAGGGGGAAGGAGCCACCCAAGGCCAAGTCAGAAAGAGAAGGAATTGCCCCACAAAAGGAGAGAAACAACCCAGGCTCCTGGTGCAAATTCAAAGTGCTCACAGGTTGTGGTGCTCTCCTGACACCTTGGAAGGAGGTCACCCTCCTTCCCAGGGCTGTGGCAGTGCCCTGTGACACTCCAGCTCTGGAGCTGTGGGTTCACAGGCTCAGCCAGGAGTTTTATTTAAAATATATTTATGTATATTATTATATACATATATATTTAATATATAGGGTTCTTTAATACCTTGAGATGGCATTAAGAGAATAAGCCACGGGCTTGGTCCCAAGTGGTACCTTTATTAATTTAGGGGAGAAAATAAGGGCACTTGACAAAGGTTTAAAAAGCTAGAAAAATGTTCTACTACAATATCAACTCAGCACATATTAATCCACAACACTTAAGTCAAGATCCAAGCAATCCACAAGACTTAAGTCAAGATTTAATCCCTCCAGCTCCAAGCCACATCAAGCATTAAGGAAGGAGCAAAGAAGGAGAAGCAGAGGGAGAAAGAGAGGAGGGGGAAGAGGGAGAGACAGCTTATAGAGCTGGGATCCTGTGGAAGACCAGTTCTTACATGTCCAGAAGCAGGGCCACGTGGCAAACACATACCTGTGGTTTTATCTGCTCTGGTCTTTGGTTTTATCTTCTCCAGGGGGGTCTCTGACCCACCAGCCACTCTGGGGTTCTAGGCCAGGGTGAGGGGTGGTGTCCTCACTGTCCCAGTCTGAGCTGGGTCAGGGGCTGCAGGAGCTGGGGGTGTTATAGGGCAGTGTCCTCACTGTCCCTGTGGGCTGGGGGTGTTATAGGGCAGTGTCCTCACTGTCCCTGTGGGCTGGGGGTGTTATAGGGCAGTGCCCTCACTGTCCCTGTGGGCTGGGGATGTTATAGGGCAGTGTCCTCATTGTCCCTCCAGGAACTGTGGGGTGTTATAGGGCAGTGTCCTCACTGTCCCTGTGGGCTGGGGGTGTTATAGGGCAGTGTCCTCACTGTCCCTGTGGGCTGGGGGTGTTATAGGGCAGTGTCCTCACTGTCCCTCCAGGAGCTGGGGGGTGTTATAGGGCAGTGTCCTCACTGCCCACCTGAGCTGGGTGAGGGGCTGCAGGAGCTGTGGGGTGGTGAAGTTTTCCTGAGCTCTTTGTGACTGGCAGCTGCTCCAGGGCTTCTCCATGTGGGTTCCAGGTGCTGCCATGAGGGATACAACACCACCCCACTTCCATGTGGTTCCACCCATCCCTTCCACCTCTACCCACCCCCAAAAGGTGGTTCTGACCCCATAATCACTGATCTGGTGTCTACAGCTGATTTATCCAAGCAGATATTCATACCAGACTTGTCCTGGTCCCTCCACTGCTCAAAGGTTGTCAATCCCTCCCTCAAGGCTCCAAGGACTCGGGATTTGGGACCCCTAAGCTCCTTCTGGAAGGCAGGAGTTTGTGGGGACAAGTGCTCACTCTGCACATCTACCCTTGGGGGGATCCTTTGGGATGGATTATGTGTCCTGCAGTTCTAAAAGGCTCAAGGAGCTTGGGAACATCCCAAAGGAGCAGCCCAAAGAAGGAACATCCCAAAGGAGCAGCCCAAAGAAGGAACATCCCAAAGGAGCAGCCCAAAAAAGGAACATCCCAAAGGAGCAGCCCAGTTAAGGGACATCCCAAAGGAGCAGCCCAACCAAGGAACATCCCAAAGGAGCAGCCCAGTTAAGGAACATCCCAAAGGAGCAGCTCAACTAAGGAGCAGCTCAAAAGAGCAGCACAATTAAGGACATCCCAAAGGAGCAGCCCAGCTTGTCTTCCCTGGCATGGCTCCTGCAGACCCTCTTCCCAAATCCCCCTGCTCCCCTGCCAGCAGGGCCCTCAGCAGCTTCCTTTTCACCTCCCTATGACTGAAATCAAGTTTGGGCTGGTTTTCTCATTTCTAAACTCCCCAGCTGTCCAGCTGCCCAAGCCAGGCTGTCCCTGGATGAGCAGGGACACTGGAGGGAGGTGAAATCCAGCTGCAGATGAAATCCAGGTTCACAGAACCACGGGATCCCAGAATGGGTTGGGTTGGAGGGACCTCAAAGACCATCCACTTCCATGGGCAGGGACACCTCCCACTAGCCCAGGTTGCTCCAACCTGGCCTTGGACACTTCAGGGATCCAGGGGCAGGCACAGCTTCTCTGGGCAACCTGTGCCAGGGCCTCCCCACCCTCACAAGGAGGAATTGCTTCCCAAAGCAACCCAAAGCTGAAGAAGTTCCAAATCCCTGCCAACCCCAGCCCATCTCCCATTTCCAAAGCAGGACATCAAAGCCCAGGAGCTTTGCTCTCCCTGACAGGCTCCAGCACATTCTGGCCCTGCTGGAGCTCCCAGCAGGGAATGATCTCTCAGACCCAGCAAAGCTGCTGCAATACTGGGATTTTAAGACAAAGAAGTGACCCACTAGAGGTGTTCAGAGGTATTAAAAGTGGGGTGAGACACTCAGACCTCTCACAGAAGAGCTAAAGAGCAATAAATCCCCTCCTCTTGCATGACTACGTGAGAGTTTGGGGTTCAAGCAAGGCCTTGGTGTTATGAAAGAGATCTCAAAGGCAAAACAAGCCTCCCCTCCTCACCCCCAGCCAGCCTTTGCTCAGAAGTTGATGCCCAGCAAGGCAGTTCCATCATTTTGCCCATTGTCCCTCCAAGCCACCACTGTTTGAGCCCTTCCTTTGTGCCAGCAGCAGAACAATCCTCCCCCTGTGTCCTGGGCCTGAGTCACAGCCTGGCCAGCCCAGGCTTTTGGAGCTGTGCCAACCCATGGAAATCTCCCAAGTCCTTCCCACATGGAGCAGGGCTGGCAAACCCCAGCAGTGCTGCCTTCCCTGGGCTCCAGCCCTTCCCTGCTCCCCTCCAAGGCTCCCAAAGCCCCCCTGGGGATGCAGGTGCAGCTCAGCCCCCTCTGTCTGAGCAGAGGGATCTAACCAAGGGTTAACTCATCTCCTCCTCCATCCCAGCTCCCCTCCACGCCCTGCCAGCCTCCAGTCCAGCCCAAATACTTCCCATCTCCTTGGTTACTCGATGCCATGACGTTCCCTGGGATCTGTTTAACAATCCACTGACCAAAGGGGGGATTTGTCCAAACTCTTCAGTTTGATTTGCAGAGGGTTGTGTTTGTTCTGCTCCAGTGGGGAATAGTTTGGTGTGAGCTGAACAAGCCCTGAGTTAAACCAAAGCACAACCATGGTGGACAGACCCTTTTCCATCCCATTCCAGGGCAAGCCCTTGGCTCCTTGGAGAGAGGAGATGAACATGGTGTCATTGGCATCCTCATTAAGATACTGGAACATGTCCTCAGCCTGGTTTAGAGGCTTTTCCCTCCCAGCCAGAGGCTGCTGACAGTGAATTCCTGGTCCCTTCCTTTGAACAATCCATCCTGGGGATGCACAGCTGCTCCAGCATCCATGTGGGATACACCTGCACCCCTGCACCACCTCCTGCACTGTGTGCAAGTGCAAGGACATGTCAGTCCTGACTGGAAACCTAGGGGGGGCTAAAATCTCCTCCCAGAAATCCAGGGTGCCATGGGGACAATGTGTAAGGGCTGTGGAAGGACAATGTGTAATGTGCTCCTCCCAGAGCTGCTCCAGAGGGATGGAGAATGCCTCCCTAAAACTGAGGTTTAAACCACCCTGAGAGAAGCAGCAGCAGCCTGAGAAGCTTCAATCCTTGCCCAGGGGATGGAGGTGGCCCTGCAGGGGTTGCCAGGAGGCCCCATGGATCTGGCAAAGCAGATATTCCAGGTGCTGCTTCACATCTGGGGTTTCCCAAAGGTTCCCAGAGCATCCCATGCAAATAGTAAAGGATTTCTATCCACCTCCCGAAGTCAAAGGACGACCTGAGTGGACTTGTCCTATTAACAGTGTCCCAACCACCAGAGGGCAGGGATAGATGGGCTATTGGGAAGGAATTCTTGGCTGTGTGAGTGGGGAGGCCCTGGCACAGGTTGCCCAGAGAAGCTGTGGCTGCCCCTGGATCCTCAGAAGTGTCCAAGGCCAGGTTGGACAG
The DNA here is from genome assembly GCF_025592945.1 of Manacus candei. Classification (NCBI taxonomy): domain Eukaryota; kingdom Metazoa; phylum Chordata; class Aves; order Passeriformes; family Pipridae; genus Manacus; species Manacus candei. The sequence goes on from NW_026138070.1 coordinate 6,350,298, forward strand.
AGCTTGGAACAACTTGGGATAGTGGAAGGTGTCCCTGATCATGGCAGGAGTGGAATTGGATCATCTTTAAGGTCTTTTCCAACCCAAACAAGTCTGAGATTCTGCGAGGGGGGACAGGAGCTGGAGAAGACAATGCTCCTGTAACACTGGGAAATCTGCACTTCCAAATAAGTGTCATTTACTCCCTGCTTTCCTCCTTTTCCCCTCTTTTCTGAACTGGCAGGTTTTTCTTGTCAAACTAAATGCAGAGGGTACAGGTCCAGGTCAAACATCATTTTATTTAATCAATCAGGGAGAAATCTGCCCCATTCCTCACTCACCTTCTGCTGCAGTCCCTCCACCTCGCTCTCAAACTGCTCCTTCTCCTGCTTGGTCTGGATCTGAGTCTCTCCCAGGATTGATTCCAGCTCCTCATTGCGCTCCACCAAATCCTCATGTTCCTGCTCCAGTTTCTGCAGCTTGTGCAGGAGCTGGGAATTCCTGCCCTCCATGTTTTCCATTGCCTCCCGGCACCTACACACCAAAACCAACGTCAGCAAGGCCAGAACTGCATCCCAACCTTCCCACCAGTGAGGAAAAGCCAGGCTGCTCCTCACTGTGGAACATTCCTGTCCTGCTGATCCCCAGTCTCACATTCAGCATGGCCTGTGCCTGTTCTTAATCAGGTGGGAATTAAGGGTGATGGGCTCTACACAAGGAAGGTCTGGGAGAAAAAGGGTCAGGCATGAGGATGCCAATAAATTCAGCTGCTTGAGGTGGGAAGAGGCTTGGGAAAAGAGTCACAGGGATGGGATCAGCCCCCTTTCCTCCCTGAACCTACGGGAAGAGGTGCAGCAGCTCCCTGAGCAGCTCAGGGGAGAGCAAAGCTTTGAATTCCCTTAAAAATCCCAGTTTACACGTTGAAGGTTGAAAGCCAAGTGTTCCAGTGCAGCCCTGAAGAGCAACCAAATCCAGGGAAAACTTCCCAGCACCAAAACAGGTCTGGAAACAACAGTTTTGTGTGCACAGAGCCCCAGAGGCCCAACTCTGTTCTTTTAGGAAAGCAGCAAAGTGGAGGAAGTGCCAGAAAACAACCAGGGGGCTCCAGAACCTTCAGGACTGCACCAAAATCTCCCACCTGGGGGCAGAGGAACAAAGTCCCAAAGAATATTCCAAAGGATGCAACAATTCAATCCCCCTCCAAGACAGAGCAGCAGCATCCACAGCCCCAGGAACCCCTGAAAGTAAAAGAGGGGAAGGATTCCTGCCCCTCTCACCTTTTATGGAGAGTTTCACCCCCCTGATCTCTATCCTCCTGATCCAAGGAGGACCAGGCTCTTCCTGCCCCATGCTCATCTTCAGCCCTCCCTTCATCCCGAGTGCCCTGCAGGAAATCCAAAGTTAGCAGAAAATTAAGACTGAAATCAGGAAACCCCAGAGTGGTTTGGGTTGGAGGGACCTTAAACCCCATCCAGTTCCATCCCCTGCCATGGGACACCTTCCACTAGCCCAGGTTGCTCCAAGCCCCATCCAACCTGGCCTTGGACACTTCCAGGGCTGGGGCAGCCACAGCTTCTCTGGGCAACCTGTGCCAGGGCCTCCCCACCCTCACAGCCAAGAATCCCTTCCTAATATCCCACCCAAATCTCCCCTTTTCCAATGTGAAGCCATTCCCTTGTCCTGTCCCTCCATCCCTTGTCCCCAGTCCCTCTCCAGCTCTCCTGGAGCCCCTTTAGGCCCTGCAAGGGGCTCTCAGCTCTCCCTGGAGCCTTCTCTTCTCCAGGTGAAGCCCCCCAGCTCTCCCAGCCTGGCTCCAGAGCAGAGGGGCTCCAGCCCTGGCAGCAGCTCCATGTTTTCCCTGGACTTTCTCCAGCAGCTCCACGTGTTTCCCGTGTGAGCTCAGAGTGACCCCAAGGCCACTTGAGTCCCTCTTAAATAAAATAGTCATGAGCTCCATCAGCTCCACAACCTGAGCTCACCACGGGAGCAAACCCTCCCAGCCCAGCCCACGAAGGGCCTGGAATGCAGAGGGATCCTGTTTTTCTGGAATGCCCAACAAAATGCCCTTGGAAATACCTGCAGTGAGGCTGCTCCGGGCTCCTCGGGCAGGGGCTGCCCCGGCCTCTCACTCCTCTGGTATTCACAGATCTCCTCCTTGAGCTGCTCCACCTGCAGGACAAACCACTCTCTTGGATTTTCCATGAATGTTCATCCCTCTGTCGTGGGGAAGATTAAGATTCCCCCCTCCCAAATTCGCTGTAGAGGAACTGCACGTTTATCAATATTAATGAATTTCTAAATTATTTTCACCTTTATCGTTAATTTATTATCATTCCTCATCCGGAGGGAGTGGTTGGGATCCCATGGCTGCTCCAGCTGGGTGGACTCAGAGGACTGGGAGAGGAAGGGCAGGAAAAGGGGGAATCTCATGAAGCATTAAAGGGTGATTATCCTTCATTTCTTTCACTCACTGACCACCCACACACGGAACACCCCCTGTACTGAGCAGTGAGACCCCAACTGCTGATTCCCAGGACACCTTCCAGCCCTTCTGCCATGGGATCAATGGAATTCTGTTCTTGGCAGCAGCTGCTCCCACCACAGGCACTGACTCCACGACCCACAGGCAGGAAAAGACATTTCAGGACACAGAACTGTTGGCAATAAAGTGCATTTTAAGCATCTAAATTTAAAATTGTGGGTTTCTTAAGTTCTGTGCCAACAGTTAAGCCCCATTCCCAAGGAATACAGGGAATTTGCTTTTAGCTTAACCTGTAGTTAGAACTGATCTCAGTCTGGCTGCATTTTTTTCTGCACAGAGAACACAGTATCTCACATGTATCTGTATTTTTTTGTCTCTATATATTTCTTTTTTATAGATATTGAAATATATTTTTATATCAAAATACATATTTTGATATAAAAAACATTAAATAATAAACATTAGAGGATATTCAGTAAAATATTTATTAATATTTGTCCTTAATAATTTCTTAATAATATATATTAATATATTCTGTGTTGTTATATATAATTATATATCTTTATATGATATATAAATATAATAAATATTAAATATTAAAATATATTTAAACATATATACACATATGTACCCATAGTGACTGAAAGGAGCAACGTCCTCAAGCAAAGGCAATATTATTTGGAATTAAAAAAGAATAAACTCAGGAATTTGAACTAAATTAATTTTATTACTATATTATCACATTTTTAGGCAGCCCTAGAAACGAACTGTCTGGTAACTACAAGGTCTGAGGTGAAAGATGTGGAAGAAACAGCAATTTTTTTTATGTCAATAAATTAATTCAAGATATTATCTGATAAATATCATTCGGGTGAGATCTCCTCAGAGGTATTTGTGTTCATTCAAAAATACCCATTTTATGTGAGAGAACTGCAAGAAAACCACAGAGCCCAGTGCTGGGATGGCCAAAACAATTCCAGGTTGCTGAAGGGCTGATATGGAGGGATTAGGAGATAAGAACAGGCACAGATTTTGTGCCAAATGACACATTTTAATAGGAAACAGACTGGGTTTATTCCTTCCCTGTTGGCAATCCCAGTGAGGAACTATTTTGCTGATAGTCCCTTAATTGTTCCTTAATTCTAGATGGCACTTAGAGGATTCTGGATGTGTTACATCAGCAGTAATGTCATAGGAAGTCATTCCCTTAGGAAAACCCCTACTAAATTAGCAAATCAATCACTGCAGCTGCATTAAAAGAGGCTGAGAGGGACCAAAAATCAGCATCAATTTAAAACAGATTTAAAAGCAGCTGCTGGTGGGTTTTAGGCTAAGCTTAGCTGAACTGGACTCTAACCCAGTCCCAGGGAGAAGGTGGGTGTGTTGCTTCCTCTGTTTATCCACCTGACTTGGGGCAAATGTGGGCTAAGGGAGCTTGGAGCTGATCCTGCTCCAAAATGTGTCCCAAAGCCCCCCATCAGTCTGAGCCCACCCAGCCCCTTCGTGTCCAAAGGAGCATCCAACTCTTCCTGCAGGGAGGAGGCTCCAGAGCTGCATTCCTGGGAATTTATTCTGCCCATTTCCCAGATTTTATCATTCTGAGAACCACAAAACAGCCAAACAGCAGCCCTGGAAAGACTGGGGATAGAACAGAGAGGGGGAGGAGGGAGGCAGGGCAGGGCAGGGAGCAGGGATGGCTTCCAGAACCAGCCAGGGCTGTCAGGGAGCAGGGATGGCTTCCAGAACCAGCCCAGGGCTCTCAGGGAGCAGGGATGGCTTCCAGGAGCCAGCCAGGACTGTCAGGGAGCAGGGATGATTTTCAGGAGCCAAACCATGGCTGTCAGGGAGCAGGGATGGCTTCCAGGAGCCAAACCACGGCTGTCAGGGAGCAGGGATGATTTTCAGGAGCCAAACTATGGCTGTCAGGGAGCAGGGATGGCTTCCAGGAGCCAGCCAGGGCTGTCAGGGAGCAGGAATGGCTTCCAGGAGCCAGCCAGGGCTGTTGGCCCCACCGAGACCCCTGAGGGCCATGGCAGAGCAGGAGGGGGGTGGGTGGGTGCTCACCAGCTCCAGGAATGCTTTCCTCTCCAGATCCAGCGTCTGGACCCGCGCCCGCAGTGCCAGGATCTCCTTATCCAGCCGGCTGTTGTGCTCCATGGCCTCCTGCAGTTCAGTCCTGCCTGGAAAAGCACAGGACAGGACAAACTGGTCACTGAATCCCAGCTGAGGTGGAAGGGACCCACAAGGATCATCCAGTCCAACTCCTGGCCCTGCACAGACACCCCAACAATCCCACCCTGTGCCCCAGAGGATCATCCAAACCCTCCTGGAGCTCTGGCAGCCTTGGGGCTGTGCCCACTGCCCTGGGGAGCCTGGGCAGTGCCCAACCACCCTGGGGGGGAAGGACCTTTTGCTGAGATCCAACCTGACCCAACTCCAGCCCTTCCCCGGGTGCTGTCCCTGGTCCTCCCAGAGCAGAGCTCAGTCCCTGCCCCTCCTCTGCCCCTCCCCAGGAAGCTGGAACTGCACTGAGCTCTCCCCTCAGTCCCTTCTTCTCCAGCTGAACACACCAAGTGCTCTCAGTGTCCTCACACGGCTTCAAATCAAGGCCCTTCCCATCTCTGTTGCCTCCTTTGGACACTCTCCAATGGCTCAATCTCTCCCTGACATTGTGTCCCCCCAGAGTGCCCCAATGTTGAGGTGAGGCCGCCCCAGGGCAGAGCAGAGCGGGACAATCCCCTCCCTGATGCCCCCAGGACAGGCTTGGCCCTCCTGGCTGCCAGGGCACTGCTGACTCAGGGCCAACTGGCCACCCACCAGCACCCCCAGGCCCTTTCCTGGTACTGCTCTCCAGCCTCTCCTTCCCAGTCTGTCCGTCCATCCGGGGTTGCCCCATCCCAGGGCAGAATCCAGCACTTCCCGCTGTTGAACTTCCCATGGGTGGTGATTCCCAGCCCTGGGATCTGCCCAGGTCTCTCTGCAGGGCCTCTCTGCCCTCCAGGGACTCAACAGCTCCTCCCAGTTTTGGGATCACCTGCAAACTTGCTCAGTGTCCCCTCCAGCCTTCCGTCCAAGTCATGGATGAACATGCTGAAGAGCACAGGGCCCAAGATGGGCCCCTGTGAAACCCCCCTGGGGAGAGATGACAGTCTAATGTCCCCCCAGTCACTGCTCTGGACCTGCCCCAGCTCCATCAGGGCCCCCAGGCAGCCCCCACACACAGGTGTCCATGGGCAGGAGCACAGACACTCCATGTGGGAACATCCTCATGGAACACCATCCTTGTGGAACACATGGAACCCATCCCCACGGAACACCATCCTCATGGAACACCATCCTCATGGGACACCATCCTTGTGGAACACATGGAACCCATCCCCATGAAGCACCATCCTCATGGAACACCATTCTCATGGAACACACCCCATGGAACACCATCCTCATGGAACACCATTCTCATGGAACACACCCCATGGAACATCATCCTTGTGGAACACATGGGACATATCCCCATGGAACACATTCACATGGGACACATCCCCATGGAACACCATCTCCATGGAACACACCCCATGGAACACATCCTTGTGGAACACATCCCCGTGGAACACTATCACCATGGAACACATCCCCATGGAACACCATCCTCATGGAACATCATCCTTGTGGAACACATGGAACTCATCCCCATGGAACCCATCCCCATGGAACACCATTTTCATGGAACACATTCTCATGGAATCCATCCCCATGGAACCCATCCCCACGGAACACCATCCTCATGGAACACCATCCCCATGGAACACATCCCCATGGAACACACCCCATGGAACATACCCCCATGGAACACCATCCTCATGGAACACCATTCTCATGGAACACAACCTCATGGAACCTATCACCATGGAACCCATCCCCATGGAACACCATCCTCATGGAACACATCCCCACGGAACACATCCCCATGGAACACAACCTCATGGAACACACCCCATGGAACACATCCCCATGGAACACATCCCCACGGAACACATCCCCATGGAACACAACCTCATGGAACCCATCCTCATGGAACACACCCCATGGAACACCATTCTCATGGAACACACCCCATGGAACCCACCCCCATGGAACACACCCCATGGAACACATCCCCATGGAACACACCCCCATGGAACCCATCCCCATGGAACCCATCCCCATGGAACCCACCCCCATGGAACCCATCCCCATGGAACACCATCCTCTCCCTCCCACAGCGGATCTCCAGTTTCTGGGAGATCCAGGTTCAGCAGCAGTGCTGTGTCCCCTACAATCCACAGTCATCCCAGGGATTCCAGTTTGCCTCTGGATCATGGAGAATCCCTCCCCTCCCATCCTCAGCATGGGACTCACAAACAGTAAGGAAAGTTTTGGAAAACCCAACCAACCCAAAAATTCCTTATTTTCACCACAAAATGCCTCATTGCTCCAAGCAGGAACACAACCAGTTACTGTATCCATGTTTTCCAGGCATTAATATTTATGGAATGGCCGGGACAGGGAAACTGTGGCTGCACAGCAGCCCTTCAAGGCTGAATCAATAAACTAGTGCAATCACAACACCCATTAATGCACACCCCCAGTATTCCCAGTGCAAAAAACAGGGAAAGGTGTTGGGATGAGGAGCACATGGACGGAATTGTGTCCCAAAAACCAGAGAGGAGACAGTTTTCTTCCCAGAAAAGGGAAGGAAGAGTTTTTCCCTTTACAGCTTAAGGGGCAGCCATGGGAAATTTCAGCTCCACGTTGATTTTTATTCAGGCAAAAATCAAAACATCTCTCCTTGTTTGGTCCCAACCTGAGAAAAATAAAAACATAACCCACAACCCCAATCCCCTGATTCGAACCAGGATTCTGATAATGGAATTTTCAGCTGTGCAATTTAAAATAAAATAAAATAAAATAAAATAAAATAAAATAAAATAAAATAAAATAAAATAAAATAAAATAAAATAAAATAAAATAAAATAAAATAAAATAAAATAAAATAAAATAAAATAAAATAAAATAAAGAAAATAAAAGGCAAAGAACCTCTTCACAGAATCACAGAATTGGTTGGGTTGGAAGAAGATCTTGAAAATCTCCTCGTTCCAACCCTCAATTTCCACCAAAGCGAATATTTTACTGAAAAGACACCTGAGTATTTTACTGAAGAGCCTTGCTGATAAAATTCTAGCTGTTCTCCACTTACAAACACCCTAAATTGTCCCTCTTTTCCCATTCCTTTCTCTCCAGCTGCTTTCAGGGTTGATCCTACAAGGACAATAAAGGCAGCCCAGTTCTGCTTCTGAGCCCCAAACCCTGCAACATCCTTTAGACCCTTTACTAAACACAATTCCAAACCCCCAAAACCCCACTAACTGGGCTCAAATTGGCCCCAAACAACCACATCCATTCCCTCTAACACAAACAACTTATCCTTGAAGCAAAATAGTAAAGGTCTTTTAGCAAAGATCAGTGATTTCTTTGAGGGTTTTTCTCAGCAAATAAATTTATTTACAGAGCCATTGGCTCTGAATTTGTCAGGAGGAGAAGCAGAGATCCAGCACTGGGGACACCCCTGAGATGTCACACTCGTTTTGCACACCCAGCACAACAAAACCCCACAGACACAAAGCATCAAACCCTTACTCACAGTTGGCAAGGCCTGGTATTCATCTGACACTCCAGGAGATCACAAAGCTCAGGGAATGTGCAGGGAACGATCCCTGAGGGTCCCAGGCTGGAGCTGCTCCGTGCTCCGGGTGCTGGAGCTGCCACTGCAGGCTCACCCCATCCCTGGGGACACGTGGATCAATCCACACACCCAGCACAGCCCTGCCTGGCATTAAAGGGCTGGGTGGGATGGGGTTGGAGGCTGGGGAGGAGCTGCCAGGTCCTGGAAGCTCCTGGGGTGAGGGCCAGGTCCTCACACACAGCACCAGGACACCTGAACCTGGAGTCTCCTGGAGTGACTTGGCCTCACGTGGGGCTGGGATGTGGCATCTCACCCCAGTTTGCTGCTCTCCACTGGAATTCTGCACCACAGGTTCAGGGACTGTGAGATGATGGATGAAGTTAAACCCAGAGAGGATTCAGAATTTAAGGGAAAAAGTACCTGCAACTCCCTGGGTGGACAGAGGTCGAGATGCTCCTCAACACAACCACAAACATCTGCTCAGAGGAACAGAAGGGAGTGTGGGACCAGGTGGAGACCATGTGGCCTCCCCCATCCTAATCCCAGCAGGATGGGAGAACATTGCAGGACTGAGACTGTGGCTGACAAGGGACAATCAGGATGTTCTGCTGCCAAAGCCACAACCACATCCAAGCCCCTCCTCAGGTGCCAAACCCCCTCCCACTGGGTACACCCATCAGAAATGAAAAAGTCTTTATGACTAGAGCCACTCCAACTCCACCCAAACAAAAAGAAAATGAGCAAAAATCTGAACTCCCACCTTTCACATGACAGGGACAATGCAAGGAACCTCCCCCCCCAAAAAAGCAGCCATACCCCTGTGTCCAGCAAAGCACCTGGACCACTCTGAGAGCAGCTTTACCACATCTCCCTCCAGAAAACTGTTCCCTTCCACAGCATTTCAGTATACATAAATATTTCAGTATTTATAGAAAAATACTAAAAATAAATAAGGGCTAGTCAGCAACAGTTATTTCAGAAATGAGGTGAAGGGACACAATCTAAGTAGTCACTTCATCACTGCTGCTCTTGCCAAGGGCTCCCAAAGAGGTAACATTCCCAAAGTGCATGTGGAGAAGCCCGGGATGAGGGCTCCAGCAAAACCTGTGCACATGGTATTGCAGCTACTCTGTTCCTGTACCAGGTCCTCATTCCCTCTCCATCCCCTCCTAGGGCAGGAATTTCTCCCTGTGGAGGAGCCAGGGAGAGGAATTCAGCCCAGATCTGGTTCTCAGGGATCACAGAGCCCCAGTCTCAGAATGAATGGGTTTGTAACTGTTAATTATTGCACTCCCATCTCCTAAGGAGCAGGCTAACACCTGATTTTCCCACATTCCAAGCAGGGAGGACACAGGAGAGGCTGCCCCCCCCTCCCCAGAGGTGGGAAGTGACCTTACCCTGAGTGGGCTGGGCTGAGAACAACCAGGAATCAGGAGTGGCTTTACCTGCTGCACTCTGCTCCTTGCTCGGTGCATCCAACTCCTCTGTCATCCCCTGGAGCTCTTCCTGGGCCCCCATCAGCCTCTGGGGAGCATCATCCAGATCTCCTGCAGGCTCCCTCTCCAGCTCTTTCCTGCAGAACTGAAGCACAAGGGTTAATGTTCCCCTGGAAATGAGAAAACCCTGTGGGGATGGGACTGAGGCAAAGCTGTTTGTCACCCTCTCTGACACCGGTCCCCTCATCTCCAGTGCCACTTCTGGGACACACCAAAGGCAGGTGATGCCCACAAGGCAGCCCTGACCCAAAGCTCTGAGTGTTCCCTGGCTCCCAGCAGAGGGGACTCACTCCTGCATAGGCTGGTGGGGCTGCACAGCCTGAGGATGAGGCTCTGGAACTGCTCAGGCTGTGGGTCTTCATTCTAAAACCAATTAAAACCCTCCCAGTGTGCTCAAGAAGAGACCTGAAATAGGGGGGGGGACCACAAGTCTGATGAGGATGAGCTGGGGGGGCTCAGCTGGAGAAAAGGAGGCTCAGGGGGGACCTTCTGTCTCTGCAACCCCCTGACAGGAGGGGGGAGCTGGGGGGGGGTCGGGCTCTGCTCCCAGGGAACAAGGGCCAGGAGGAGAGGGAACGGCCTCAAGTTGTGCCAGGGGAGGTTTAGATTGGATATTTGGGAAAATTCCTTCACAGAAAGGGTGGTCAGGCACTGGCACAGGCACCCAGGGCAGTGGTGGCCACCATCCCTGGAAGTGCTCAAAAAATATGTGGGTGTGGCACTTGGGGACACAGCTCAGTGGTGAATGTGGCAGTGCTGGGTTAATGGTTGGACCTGATGATTTCAGAGGGCTTTTCCAACCTTTTGAGTCCATGAAATCTCAACTATGAGCTGTGCCACCAGCAAGAAAATGTATTTCCTTCCTCACTGTCCCTTAGGAAGCAGCTGGGGCTGGGACCTCTGATATCCTGGATCTGCCTTTCAGAGTCAGAGGGCTCAGCTTTGCCCAGAGAGTGTTGGCACAGAGTGTGACTGACTCCCTTTATCAGAGTAACACTGGGAGACTTAGGATCATGGAATGGTTTGGGATGGAAGGGACCTTAAACCCCATCCAGTGCCACCCCCTGCCATGGGCAGGGACACCTTCCACCAGCCCAGGTTGCTCCAAGCCCCATCCAACCTGGTCTTGGACACTTCCAGTGATTCAGGTGTAGCCACAGTTTCTCTGGGCAACCTGTGCCAGGGCCTGACCACCCTCACAGCCAAGAATTCCTACCCAATATCCCATCTAACCCTGCCCTCTGGCAGTGGGAAGCCATTCCCTGTGTCCTGTCCCTCCATCCCTTGTCCCCAGTCCCTCTCCAGCTCTCCTGGAGCCCCTTTCAGCCCTGGAAGGGGCTCTCAGGTCTCCCTGGAGTTTCCCTTCTCCATTTGACCCCCCTCAGCTCTCCCAGCCTGGTTCCAGAGCAGAGGGGCTCCAGCCCTTGGAGCATCTCCGTGGTCTCCTCTGGACTCTCTCCAGCAGCTCCACGTCCTTCCTGTGCTGGGCCCCCAAAGCTGGAGGCAGCTCTGCAGGGGGGTCTCACTTGAGGGGGGCAGGGGGATAGAGTCCAAATTTAATTGGCCTTTGGGGTGCAAACACACACTGTGGGCTCCTGTCCAGCTTTCCATCCATGAGAACCCCCAAACCCATCCTTCCCCTGTCTTTTGAGCCATTTACAAACCCATTCCTGCTCCCCCCATGAACCATCCCTGAGGGTTCCTGAGGCTCAGCAGGTTGGTGTCACTGATATTTTGCACTCCTGGAGATGTTCCTGAGCTCCCACACACCGTGACCCCAGAATATTTCCCCGTGGATCTGTCAGAGCCGACCACACAAACTGCAGGTTTGGACCCCTCTTGCTGCCTTAGTGGTGACACATCAAAACAATCAGTTCTGCTTGGTCAGCCTGGCTAAAAGCTGAATTCATCCCTGTACCAGACAGGACAGGGATGGCCCTTCATCCCAAGAGTGGGACAGGTCAGCTGGGAACAAGCAAGGCCACACATTCCCGCCAACAGGGTAAGAGGAGCAATTAACCCATTAACCTGTAACACTGCTGGGACTCTAATGACTCTGTGAAACAAGAGTGATGCTCCCCTGAACAATGGGGTGCTTAATCCACAGTTTCTGGTTCACAGGGATGGACAGCAATGACATCATCTGGGAATAATCAGTCTCAGGGAGACTGTTTTCTGGGAAAACAGATCTCCCAAAGTGTCCTTCACCTGGTTTAAAACCACAGAAATGGTGCCCAGTGTCAGAACTGGGGAGAATTTGTGTTTGGTGGAAAACAAGGGGCATTAGGCTTATAAAAATTCCCTAAAAGTGTTCAAGGTGAGGTCCAGTGGAGGGTGTCCCTCTCTCCTCCAAACCCAAGCTGTTGTGGGATTCCATTCCTGTCCACAGGAAGAAACTGAAAGGCACAAAAGCAGAAGGCCAAGCCCTGACCCCTCTCTGAGGTCTTGCCCCCTCTCCCTGCTTTCCCCCAGCTCCAGCTCCTTCCTCATTTCTTGGTCACTCAGGAGACAAACAGCAGTTCACAGAATTCCAGAATTCTCCATGAAACAGCCACAGTCAGGAGTAGGTGGGAATTGGTGGCCTTAAAATCCTAGAAGGGACCCCCAAGTATCATCCAGTCCAACTCCTGGCCCTGCACAGACACCCCAACGATCCCACCCCGTCCCTGAGAGCTGTGCAGACGTGGGAGCAAATCAAATGCCAATGTCCAAGGGTGGAAACTAAGAAATCTAGAATCAAAGAATTCCAGACTGGTTTGGGTTGGAAGGGATCTTAAAGCCCATCCAGTCCCACCCCTTGCCCTGGGCAGGGACACCTTCTACCAGCCCAGGTTGCTCCAAGCCCTGTCCAACCTGGCCTTGGACACTTCCAGGGATGGGGCAGCCACAGCTTCTCTGGGCAACCTGTGCCAGGGCCTGACCACCCTCCCAGGGAAGGATTTCTTCCCAATATCTCATCTAAAGCTACTCTCTGGCAGTTTGAAGCCATTCTCCTTGTCCTGGCACTGTCTGCTCCTGTAAACAGTCTCTCCCCACCTTTCCCGTAGCTCCTTCAGGTACTTCACCACTGAGACTCCACTGAGGACTCAGAGACAGGAGAAACCGTTGTAATTGCAGAAATATCCCAAAGACATTCCCTTCCCAGCCTGAGCAGCTGAGCAGGAGGTACCTGGATGCCCTCTGTGGTGCTGTGGAGCAGCCCCAGTTTCCCCAGCAGTGCTGTCCTCTCCACCAGCAAATAGGCGACCTGTTCGCTGGCAGCGCTGTGAGCGATCTGGGACAGCCCTTCCTGCTGCAGCAGCTCCTCCACCTCCTTCAGCTGGGCTTCTGCAAGGCAAGGCAAGGCTTGGGGTGAGCAGAGGAGCAATCAGGGCATGATTTCCTGCAGATCTGCTTCCCAGATCCTCTAATTCCCCAGTGCAGCAGCTCCTGTTTCTCCCGGAGCCCAACAGCTCCTCAAGTCTCTCCTGCTTCCCACTCCCTGTTCTTACCTGTTATCTCAGCCCTACTCCCTCTCTCCCAAGGTTTCTGCTCATTCATCCCCTTCCCTGCCTGCCAAGTCATAGGACCTGCTACACCTACTTGGAGTTCTCCTGCCTCGTTTTCCAGGGAGGAGTTCCTACAACCATCTTCTCCTCCCAGCCTGGTTTATCCTCACACCATTAACCCTGAGTGATGGAACCTAAACAGGTTAAACAGTGGTTTAAACGGGTTAAACATGAGGGAACCATGGAATCAGTAAGGAAAAGACCTCAAAGATCATCAATTCCAACCTTCAGATACCCAAGACCTCTTGGAGAGAAGTAGACATTTTCTTCAGCAAGAGACACAAAACACCAGATCACTCCTAGAGAGCATCACTATTTTCCCAAAGAGAGAGGTAGATCTAAATATCTTTAAGAATTAAAGCACCAATCCTTCACCATTTATCCCAAAATTATAGCCAGGAACACCCTGCACTGGGAAAAACTTCCAGATTCAATGGCAGATTTGTGACAGCAGCACTTGCAGAAGTCAGTTTATGGCCAGGCACTGCTGTGTTTGTGAAACAAACAGGTGCTGAAAAGATTCCCTCGTTTTTGTGGCTGGAATTTACCTGCCAGGAGAAAATGAGGAAACTTTGGTCTCTGGAGTGGTCAGGGCAGTAACTCCTGCACCAGATCCAGCAGCTTGTGGAGCCAGGGAAGGGCTTTTCCAACCCTCCCTGTGTAATTCATATTAAAACAAATCCAAATTTCTGGTCCAAACAAGGTTATAAAGGTTTCTGAGTGCTGCAGGATGGGAGTGCAGTGAGCTGTAAGGAAGAAGGAGGGATATTCCCACTTTTTCACTCAGGAAGCTGGAGCTGTCCAGCAGAGCAAATATTCCTCTCCCCCAGAACACAGAGAGCTCTGGACAAGCCTGGCCCTCCCTTCCCTGCACTGATTTAACCACGTCCCGAGGCTCCAATCAATCAATGCCATGTTTCCACTCTGCTGTTCCAGCCCTGTGGATGGAAAACACCCTGAGGTCCCCTGGGGTCCCAGAGCACAGCTCAGTCAATAGGGGGTCAAACAGGGCCCACCAGCAAACAGGGCTTTGGGCAGCATCAAAATAACTGGACTGGCTCCGAGCAGGTGCACCAGGAAGAGCCCATGGATCCCAGGAAACAACCCCAACCTGCCTTGCAGTTTGCTCCCAGAGTTCTGCCAAATCCCAGCTACAATGAAGGGGAAACTGCTCCCATTTATGGCCGGGAATGGGATCCCCTATAGAACTGACACCTTCCCCTGCCAGTGCTCCCCTCATACCCTGCCAAGTAATGTTTACTGGTACAGCCTCGGATCCCAGACATTTTCCACAGGCTGAGGAGGGAAAAAAAAGGATTTGTGAGGATGAGAATGGTCTGCCACACCCAGCACAGGTCACCTGCTTGTCAAACCCACTGATTTCCCACAAACCCCTTCCCTCCCCGACCCAGCAGGTCTGGGAAGAGCCAACAGCTCCCCCAGGCACTGTTCCACCAGAGCCCTGCTGGGTTCCCACTGCCACCTCCTGTCCTTGCTTGTTTGGAAGCAAGTTTTGTCTTTGTATTTTCTACCCCAGGAAGACTCCCAGAAGCAGCAGCTCAGTGGTGTCCTCACCTCACCCCAGACCTGCCCTGTCCCTGCTGGGTGTGCTTCACCAGTCCAGCTGTTCCAGCTGCTACAACAAACAAGCTCAGACCACGACTATTTATTCTTTTTATTCCACTTTCGAAACAAATGGAGGCAGCTCCCCCCAGTGTGGTGCTTCACTGCCCATTCCAGCTGTTTTTCAGGAAGGCTTTTGGCACCACAGCACATGTGCCATTGACCTGCCCTCCACCAACACCCAACGAGAGTGTCCAACGAGAGCCCTCGGATCAGGAACCACCTGGAGGGGAGGAAAAATGTCACTCTGGGCAGAAGATCCACATGAGGTGAAGCTCAGCTCCATGGCCCAGCAGAAACCAGCCCTGGCTGCTCCAGCAGGAACCTGTGCCAGGCACAGAGTAAATCTGTGAGCAGGGATTTGTGTCATCAGAAACTACTCGGGGTCAGTGATGGGCATTAATGATCCTCAGAGCCTGAAGGGGCTCCAGGAGAGCTGGAGAGGGACTTGGGACAAGGGATGGAGGGACAGGACAAGGGGGAATGGTTTTAAATTAAAAGAGGGGAAATTTAGATGGGATATTGGGAAGGAGTGAAGGTGGTTTGGCCCTGGCACAGGTTGCCCAGAGAAGCTGTGGCTGCCCCAGCCCTGGAAGTGTCCAAGGCCAGGTTGGACAGGGCTTGGAGCAGCCTGGGCTAGTGGAAGGTGTCCCTGCCCATTGCAGGGGTGGGACTGGAGGGCTTTAAGGTCCCTCAAACCCAACCCAGTCTGTGATTCCATTCTATGAAACAACAGATCAAGTTGCTCCAAGTGATCCCAGATCAAGGTCTCCAGCCTTTACCTGAGTCTTTGCCCCTCCCTTCTCACCTCCCAGCTCCAGCTGTGAGGACAAGGCAGAGCAGGACAGATCCTGCCCCTCACACCATTCCCAGCTCAGGCCTCTCCTTTGTACCACAGTCTTGAACCAGCCACTGTTCCCAACTGCCCTTTCAGGTTCTCCTTCCAATTCTCCCAAAAGCTCCCCACCACCACCCTCTCCTCTTGCCTCACCCACATTTTTAACACTCCCAGCAGACCTGGGTCTGCCTTTCCACAAGACCCTTGTCCATCCTGATCTGCAGGATCATCCTGTCCCCACTGCAGACACCCAGCTGTCCCCAAAAACAAGAGGGGGAGCAAGACCCGGAGCACAAAGTGTGAGGAGGAGCAGCTGAGGGAGCTGGGGGGGCTCAGCCTGGAGAAAAGGAGGCTCAGGGGGGACCTTCTGGCTCTGCAACCCCCTGACAGGAGGGGGGAGCTGGGGGGGGTGTCAGGCTCTGCTCCCAGGGAACAAGGGACAGGAGGAAACGGCCTCAAGCTGTGCCAGGGGAGGGTCAGGTTGGATATCTGGGAAAATTCCTTCACAGAAAGGGTGGTCAGGCACTGGCACAGGCACCCAGGGCAGTGGTGGAGTCACCATCCCTGGAATTGTTCAGAAAACCTGTGGATGTGGCACTTGGGGACACAGTTCAGGGCTGACCTTGGCAGTGCTGGGGGAATGGTTGGACTTGTTCTCAGAGGGCTTTTCCAACCTTAACAATTCCATGATCCTGTGATCTCTGATGAAAAGCAGAGGCTGGGGGAATGGACACAGGGATACAGACAGGGCTCAGCAGCAGAGCAGCCCGAGAGAATCCTTTGGGAATGTGGCACAGCACAAGCAAATCCATCCACTCCATCTGCTCCGTGCCAGAGATGGCCAGGGGGATTTTTCTGTGAAGTGGCTGAGCCAGAATCATGGAATCAGAGAATATCCTGAGCTGGAAGGGACCCCCAGGGATCATTCAGTCCAAATCCCAGACAACCCCAACAATCCCCCCCTGTCCCTCAGAGTGTTGTCCAAACCCTACTGGAGCTCTGGTAGCCTTGGGGTCATGACACTGCCCTGGGGAGCCTGGGCAGTGCCAACCACCCTCTGGGGGAAGAACCTCTTCCTAATATCCATCCTAAACCTCCCTGGCACAGCTCCAGCCATTCCCTGGGTCCTGTCCCTGGTCACAGAGAGCAGAGATCAGAGCTGCCCCTCAGGAGAAGCTGCAGACCCCGAGGAGTCTCCCCTCAGCCTCCTCTTCTCCAGCTGAACAAACCTGCAAAGCAAAAACCCAAAAAAACCTCAATAAAAGACTCAATAAAACACTCCACCAACACCTCAAAACACCTCAGGGCTGCCCCCCCCCCCTGCAGGGGACAGCCTGGGGGGAGCAGGGCCTTCTCCACTACCCAGATCCCTGAATTATCTCCACACATCACTCATGCCAGCACTGAGGTACAGGCAAGCCTTAAAACCCACAATCTGCCAGTGATATCCCAAAACCCCTCCAGAAAAACCCTATGGTATTGAATCCACAAAACCCCCCGGGGAACAACACGACCACAATTAAAATCGAGATGCATGGACACGGATCTCGGCTTCCATTCCAGGCTTAATCATTGCTCAACAGCCACAGGAATCCCTCAGAAGTGGAAAAAGTCCAAGACCGGGAGGGAATCACTGCACTTCAGCTTTGGGAAAGGCCTGTCCTTCTCCTGCCACCTCGTGGGCAGCGAGAGAAGAACCAGGAACAGAGTTTCCTGCCACAGTGATGCTCCCAAAAACTCCTTAATCATTTCGACCCCTTGTAACCAGCATTTGCACCACAAACCACCACTTGAGGTGCCCAGAGGAATCGGAATTTTAGGCAAACCCATCTTTGGAAAGTCCCTCTGTCACATGTGCTCCTTGAGAACCCAAAAGATGCTCAAAACCACAATCAGTTTGCCCAAAACTCCTGAATTTGCTGCCCCAAACAAAGCCTGTATCACAAAGAAGCTGTGCCATCACCCCCAATTTTACCTTAGGGCCAGGTAAAAAAATACATCCCATGAAAGGAGTTGATGTAACAAAGGCACTCAAAGCACAACAAAAGACTGAAGAAAAACAAGATTTAAACCCCCCAAAAAAATACATTTGCCGTTACTGGAAGTGACCCCAGAGTTTGAAAATAAATTATTTGAAGCAAAATAAATGAAATAATTCCTTTAAACAAAATTACTGCACCTAAAATAGTGAAGTTCTAAGGGGCTCCAAGCAACCTGGGGTAGTGGAAGGTGTCCCTGCCATAGCAGGGAGTGGAACTGGATGGGCTTTGAGGTCCCTTCCAACCCAAACCATCCTGCGATTCTGTGACAAGAAACACACACAAGTTGTGAATCCCCAGTACAGGACACTGTCCCTCACAGTTGCTTTAAAAAATGGGGAGTTTGTGTAAACCAAAGCCAAAGGCAAATTCACTGCCTGGGTGGGAGTGAGGAGTCAGTGACAGATAAATTAGTGTTGGAAAGCAAACAGCACCATCAGTCCTGGCCTTCAAACAGCCTCTGGAAGAGGCAACAACGGAGTCACATGGAGAAAGTGCCAAATTCCCTGAATAAAGGCAGTGAAGGCAGGCAAGAACCTCTAAATCAATTAAAAATCAGCTCTAGCAGCTCATTAACACTTTTAGCAACCTCCCAAAGAGCAAACCTGAGGACATCCCTGAGGACTCCCTGAGAGCTCCCTGAGAGCTCCATAAGAACTCCCTGAGAGCTCCCTGAGAATTCCCCAGAAAGGCTGCTCTGATCTCCAGGAAGGTTTAACACCTGCCAGGGCATTCCCTGGGCCCGTGGTGAGGAGGGATCCCAACTCCCAATCAAGTCCAGCAGCTCATTAACACTTTCATCAACCTCCCAAAGGCCAAAGCACCGAGAGCTCCCCGAGAAGTCCCTGAGAGCTCCCTGAGAACTCCCCAGAAACGCTCTGCTCTGCTCCCCAGGAAAGTTTACCACCTGCCAGGGCGTTCCCTGGGCCGTGGTGAGGAGGGATCATTACCCTGGAGCAGCTGCAGCCGTGCCAGCTCCAACCTGAGCTGTTCATTCTCCCTCTCGTACTCCGAGGCGATGGCATCCCGCTCCTCCGTCAGGGCACGCACGTGGCCCACGTAGCTTTCCACCTGCAACAGGGAAAACAGCCCTTGCCACCCGGACCAGGGAAAACAGCCCTATCCCTGTGGCTGCCAGAGCCTCCCCAAGGGGCACAAAGAGCTCTGCCACCTTCGGATTTAAAGGATAAGCCCAAGTATTGGTAGGACGCTGCACCTTCGGAACAGCTGGGAATGGGAAAACCTGGACTGGGAGGGGGTGAGGTGTGGGGGTGCTGGGAAGGGGGGGCTCTGAGCCACGGCTCTGTGGGAGATGCTGGGCTCACCACCTGCTTTTTGATGCCCCTACGTGAGGAATGGGGACGTAGAGGGGATGCCCTGAGTTTCCCAGGGCAGCAGAGTGGCTGTGACACCCCTGGACGTGCTGCTGCACAGAGGGGATGTGGGACTGGGTGGGTTAAACCCAGAGGGGATCAGAGGATCACTTAGGTTGGAAAAGACCTCCAAAATCATGGAGTCCAATCTGTGCCTGATCCCCACCTGGGCACTGAGTGCCACACCCAGTCCTTCCTCAGACACCTCCAGGGATGGGGACTCCACCTGGGCAGCCCCTTCCAAAGCCTGACCACTCTTTCCACGAAGAAATTCCTCCTGATGTCCAACCTGACCCTCCCCTGGCACAGCTTGAGGCCGTTCCCTCTCCTCCTGTCCCTTGCTCCCTGGGAGCAGAGCCCGACACCCCCCCAGCTCCCCCCTCCCGTCAGGGAGTTGTAGAGAGTGAGAAGGTTCCCCTTGAGCCTCCTTTGCTCCAGGCTGAGCCGTCCCAGCTCCCTGAGACATTTCTTGCACTCCAGCCCCTTCCCCAGCTCCGTTCCCCTCTCTGCACTCACCAGAGGGATGGGCCACGGCTGGTGACCACACACCCCTGAACACCTCCAGGGAGGGGGACTCCATCACTGCCCTGGGCACCCGTGCCAGTGCCTGACTGCCCTTTCCATGAAGGAATTTTCTCATCCAACCTGAGATTCCATGAAGGAATTTTCTCACCCAGCCTGAACCTCCCTGGGCACAACGCGAGGCCACTTCCTCTCATCCTGCCCCTCTTTCCCCAGGAGCAGAGCCCAACACCCCCTCCGGCTCCCCCTCCTGTCAGGGAGTTGCAGAGAGTGAAAGGTCCCCCCGAGCCTTCTTTTCTCCAGGCTGAGCCCCCCCAGCTCCCTCATCCCCGGTGCTCCAGCCCCTTCCCCAGCCCGCTGCCATCCCAGCACAGCCCCAGGAGGGTCCCTTACGTCTCTCATGTCCTGCTCCCGCCGCCGTTCCAGCTCTCCCAGCCGTGTCTCCGCTCTCCGGAGCAGCCGCCAGGCCAAGCCCAGCAGCTCCTGGGCCGGGGCCGCGGGGTCCGCGCCCTCCGCCCGCAACCAGCGCAGCACCGCGTCCGCCGGCACCGGGGGCTCGGCCTGGGGAGAGAGGGCAGTGAGACGGGGGACGGCTGACCCCCCGAGCCCCCCACGGGGGTACAGCTGGTGTCCTCAGCCCCCGGTGCCGGGGGTACAACTGACCCCCCAAATCCCCGGGCCGGTCCCGGGGTATAAACGATCCCACTCAGCCCCAAAGCAGGCAGTACAGCTGAGCCCCCGAACTCCTGCGGGGGTACAACCGACCCCTCTCAGACCCCGATCCCAAACCCAGGGTACAACCGACCCCTCTCAACCCCGATCCTAAACCCAGGGTACAACCGACCCCTCTCAGACCCCGATCCCAAACCCAGGGTACAACCGACCCCCCTTCAACCCTGATCCCAAATCCGGGGGTACAACCGACCCCTCTCAGACCCCGATCCCAAACCCAGGGTACAACCGACCCCCCGAAACCCCGATCCCAAACCCGGGGGTACAACCGACCCCTCTCAGACCCCGATCCCAAACCCGGGGGTACAACCGACCCCCCTCAACTCCGATCCCAAACCCGGGGGTACAACCGACCCCCCTTCAACCCCGATCCCAAACCCAGGGTACAACCGACCCCCCTCAACTCCGATCCCAAACCCGGAGGCACAACTGAGCCCCCGAAACCCCAGGCTGGTCCCGGGGATAAAACAACCCTCCGAGGGGTACAGCCGCCGCCCCTCAGCCCCGATGTCGGTCCCGGGGGCACCATCGACCCCCCACGGTAACCCCGGGGGTACCACAGGCCCCCCGGGCCCGCTCCGGGCACCCACCGGGGCGGCGGCCGCGGCCGCGTCCATGCGGCGGGACGGACCCCCGTCGCCATGGCAACAGGACACGCCCCCAGAGGACACGCCCCCAGAGAGCGAGGCCTTGAATCGGGCTACGAGGCCACGCCCCCAACCAATAGTGTCGTGGGGGGCGCGAGGCCACGCCCACTGTCACGCCTCCAGCCAATAGTGTCGCGCAGGGGCGGTTTGAGGCCACGCCCCTGGTCACTCCCCACTCGACAGGCGCCCCCTGGCGGGGGTCCCGCGGCACAGACCGGCCACCAAAAATCCCAACAAACCGGGCAGAAAGTTATCCCGGTTTTCTTCCAAGGGAAACTGCGGGAGCTGAACCGAGCATGGAGAGGTGTCCGGGGAGACCTTAGAGCCCCTCCCAGTGCTCAGGTGAGACCCCCCTGCAGAGCTGCCTCCAGCTTTGGGGGCCCAGCACAGGAAGGACGTGGAGCTGCTGGAGCGAGTCCGGAGGAGACCACGGAGATGCTCCAAGGGCTGGAGCCCCTCTGCTCTGGAGCCAGGCTGGGAGAGCTGGGGGGGTCACCTGGAGAAGAGAAGGCTCCGGGGAGACCTTACAGCTCCTTCCAGTGCCTAAAGGGGCTCCAGGAGAGCTGGAGAGGGACCTGGGACAAGGGATGGAGGGACAGGACAAGGGGGAATGGCTTCCTACTGCCAGAGAGTAGGTTTAGATGGGATATTGGGGAGAAATCCTTCCCTATGAGAGTGGGGAGGCCCTGGCACAGGTTGCCCAGAGAAGCTGTGGCTGCCTCATCCCTGGAAGTGTCCAAGGCCAGGTTGGACAGGGCTTGGAGCAACCCGGGCTGGTGGAAGGTGTCTCTGCCCATGGCAGAGGGTGTAATGAGATGGGCTTTAAGGTCTGTCCCAACCCAAAGATGATTCCTTGAGATGGTGGAACTGCAAAGTGAAGCAGCTCCGTCCTGCAGAGCTCACTCCCTGACTGCACAAGGGAAGGAGAAGACCCAGCCATGGAGAAGAGAGACACAGCAGAGCACAGGGAGGACCTTCCATGGGCAGTCAGGGATCCCCAGAAAGCCCTGGACAGATGGTCCTGGACCTGCAGGAGCCCCTTCCAACTCATGGTACCACACCCAGCACCCCCAAAAGGGAAGGGCTGGTGCCCAAATATGGCCAGGCTGGAGCATTCCTGGGCTTAGGAACAGGATCAGCTCCTGCTTGGAACAGGATCATCCCCGACATGGGACTGGGGTGGCTGTGGCTCAAGAGTCTCCCCAACCTGGGCCTAGCAAGGAGAGGCAGATACAACCTCCACAGTGGTGTTCCCAGCCCCTGAGACCCCACAGGGCCTGGGGCAGGTGATGCCCCAATGTGCTCTCCAAACCATTCAGATCATTGCTCTCCTTCCCAACCATCTCCCAGGGGAATCCCAGAACAGTCCAAGACAGTGTTGGGGGCACTTTTCCCACTCTGTGTCCCAGCACTCCTGCAAGGGCACCTTCAACTTACACAAGCTCTGATATTCTCATCCCTGCTGATCCATCCCTGCTGCTGGCAGCTCCAAAGACAAGGGAAATCCCTGAACTAGCAGGACTTGACATTCCCAGTGATTACACACTGGGAGAGGAAGACAGGCAGCTCTTGGAGCTTCTCCAGTTCTCTCACCCCCTTCTCTATCAGTCCTGGCCACCTTGAAGTTGTGAGTTCCTTCTCCAGCTGGATCTCAGCCCTCCTGAACAACCTGGACTCTTTCTCCCATCCCTAATGGAATCTCCTGATCCCATTCCCACACTCTTTTCTTGCTCTTCTGGGTTTATTTTCCCCCATTTTATGAGCACACCTCACCTTCACGTGACAGTGTAATTACAACATCCCTGCTGCCTCCTTGAACCCACGATGGTTTTAACCAGGGCAGTTCCCCCCTCTGGAGAGGCATCCAGTGTTCCTAAGTGCTGTTGTCTTCCTTTCCAGGCTCCCAGTGACTTTATTGCAAGGACAAGCAGGTGAGCAGGCACACAGTGAACAGCAGCAGAGCTGCACTGAAGGTTTTTACCATTTTGGTTCTTGCAGACACACAGGAACAAACGCTTGGAAGTTGGGAATGGGATGGAAGAGGGTTTAGAGAAAAGCAGGAATGTCCCAGTTTGAACTCCAGCCAAGAGGCAGCTCCTCCCAGGGTCCATCACTGCCACTCCTGCTCACCCAGAACCATGGAATCAAGGTTGGGAAAGCCTCTTGAGATCATTGAGTCCAACTATTGGCCCAGCACTGCTGTGTTCACACCAAACCACGTCCCCAAGTTCCACACCACACATTCCTTGAACACTTCTAGGGATGGGGACTCCACCACTGCCCTGGGCAGCCCCTTCCAATGCCTGACCACCCTTTCCATGAAGGAATTTTCACAATATGAAAACGTGAACCTCCCCTGGCACAACTTGAGGCCGTTTCCTCTCATCATGTCCCGTGTTACCTGGGAGCAGAGCCTGACCCCCCCAGGCTTCCCCCTCCTGTCAGGGGGTTGTAGAGAGCAAGAAAGTCCTCCCTGAGCCTCCTTTTCTCCAGGCTGAGCCCCCCCAGCTCCCTCAGCTGCTCCTGCTACTCCAGACCCTTCCCCAGCTCCTTCCCAGGACACCTCCCCCCTCAGTGCCCACTCCTTTTCTCCAACCCCTTGTCCCCAGGCTCAGATCCATCCCCTGTGCTCCATGCCACGTTTCCCTGCCTTTATCCCCTCCAGCAGCCTATGAACACCTGGGATGGGAGGAAAACCTTTGAAGCAGCTGCTTTAGGGCCACTCTACAGCACCTACTGCTGAGCTGTAGGAACTGGGACCTCTCCTGGCACAGCAGCTGCTCCCCAAAGTCATTGTCACCTCATTCTCCTCCTTTCCCCAGCCTTGTTTCACCATCCACCCTCAGCACCAGCTGATTCCCCCCTCCAGTCATAAACCAGCACATCTTTGCTGCAAAGCCCCATTCCATCCTCCAGCCATTCCAAAAGAAACTTGGAAGAGAGAGATTCAAGAAGTTCTTTATATTATATAGACACCTGCACCATTTCTCCTCCCGCCAGGGGACAGAAACCAAATCCTTTCCTGCTCTGGACACCAGAAGAAACCTCCTTTGGAATGGTTTCACTTCCATGTATTTCTCTTTCCCGAAGCCACGACAGATCATGGCCAAGCTGTGGAGAAGTGACACAGTTTTGGATGGGCCTCCAGAGCATCCTGGAGGTTTGGTTTATTTACCTGGACAGGGAATCACTCCAGGGAATCATTCCAGTTCCTCTCCAGCACAATTCCCAGCTGCTCCTCAGCCTTTCCTCTCTATGAAGGCCGTGTGCTGCCCCTGCAGGTAACTCACAATTTTCTCCTCTATCTCCATGCCCTGTGCTAGTTCCTCCTCAGAGAGGGACAGGGGGGTCTGTGAGTTGCTGGTGACGATGATGACGGAGGTCCTGCGGGATTCCAGGACGTTGGCCACCACCACCTGGTGCCGGTACTTCTCCAGAGCCTGCCGGGACTTGTCGATCAGGATCTGGGGATCCGTCTCCAGCTTGAAGGAAATCACAAAGGCCTCAGGGGCCCAGTCTCTGACCAGGGGGGACAGCATTTTTGGCACCATCTTCATTGTGATCTGTGAAGGACAAAAGAACCCATCAGCCGAAACGTCACAGTGAGTTTTAGTAAGAGAGGAAATTCCAGCTCGCAGCGGGAAGTTCTGCAAGGCAGTGTTTGATCAGCCCTCAGCAAACAAGGCTCAAATGTCACTGCAACGCCCTGTAAATGGAACTTAAAGGATCAGTGAGGTGCCACCAATGAGCAGGGTGTAAATTCAATCCAACTTAATTCAACTCAGTTCAATTCAACCCAACCCAACTCAGTTCCATGGCCAAAGTGCTACCCACAAAAAGCAGGGGAGTTCTGAAGCAGGGCCACAGGAACTCTGCATTCCCAGAGCTAAACCCCACTCTGGGAATATAAATATAAGCAGGGGAAGATTTAAAAAAAAAAAAAAAGCATTACAGCTTCAGAAGTCTGAGTTTTTCAGCTCTCTAGAATCCAGGCAGTTTATTCCACCTTCAGCTTTGCTTCTCTCAACTCCTTAAGGCACATGAGGCTTCAAAGTCCCAAAGTACAGGGGGGGGAAAAAGGTAGGAGACTCTGTTCTCCAGCTTCCCATCACTGGGAATCAGGTTGGTCCCACCTTTCTGGTGCTAATGATAAAGAAATAAGCCCAGAAGCTGATTAAATTCAATTAATTTGGTGTTTTTTACACACAGAGCTCTGGAGTCAACTGCTCCCATCACTGAGAGGGCAAGAGACGTGTGTGTTGGACCATCATCGGTGCAGGTAGGATGGATCCAGAGTCCTGGAGTGGTTTGGTTTGAAAGAGACCTTAAAGACCATCTTGTTCCACCCCCTGCCATGGGCAGGGACCCCTTCCACCAGCCCAAGTTGCTCCAACCTGGCCTTGGACACTTCCAGAGATGGGGCAGCCACAGCTTCTCTGGGCAACCTGTGCCAGGGCCTGCCCACCCTCCCAGGGAAGGATTTCTCCCCAAAATCCCAGTCTGGATCAAGCCTCTTTTAGGTTAAAGCCATTCCCCCTTGTCCTGTCACTCCAGGCCCTTGTCCAAAGCCTCTCTCCAGCCAGAAGGCAGCAACTCAAGTACTCCAGGAGCTATTCTTGGAGCACTTCAGCTCCCTGAGACCCACCTCTCCTCGTCTCCATGGAAGCACAGACAGCTCTAAAGGACAAAGCCAGAAGAGCAGGAGGCATCTCACAGGCACCTTCACATTCCACAGCCCAACTGCTGATATGTTGGAGCTGCTGCCTCTCACACCCAGAAAGAGCAGTGCTGGACACCGCTCCCTCCCTGTGGATAACCCATGGATAACCCACGGATAATGCATGGCACCACTCACTGCTGGGGCTGGAGTTTGCCACTCAACCCCCTTCATGCCATCCTAAAAATAAACCTGGATCAAAGCAAAGCAGGGCTGACCCTGCCCTGCCCTTTATCTGGGCCCCTTGGTGCAAGATAAGAACAAAACAATGCAACTCCAGCATTTCCAACCCTGTGGAAAAACTCGCCCTCCCATTCCCTCTGAGAACACACATGAGCCGGTGCTTTGCAGCTTTCCCAGGCTTTATCCACAGCCAGGGAGCAAGGAGGGGGTGGCAGAGGAGGGTGGCAGAGAGGGGGGGGCCTCACCTGCAGGGGCCCCTCCGAGGACTGGATCTTGTGCTCAGGCATCTCAGAGGCCGGAATGTAGAAATCGGACACGGCGGCTGCCAGGTAGAACATGACACTGGAGCCTGTGGGAAAGAGCTGCTGTCACCCCTCCATGGCCTGGCCCTGTCACCCCAGGGACCCCAGAGCCAGCAGGGCCCCCCTCAGAGCACCCCCAGCACCGCCCTGAGCAGGGCAGCGTTGCCCCCTCACAGGGGTCCCTCACACACACCATCCCCACTGGGGTCTGCCTTGCCCCAGATAAGAGGTCCATTCATGCCAGAGCCCCACAGTCAACAGGGCCACCTTGTCACCTCATACCTGGGCTCTGGGGCCACCCTGAGGGGGCCATATTGTCCCTTCACACCAGGGACATCCCCCCTCACCTGGCCCCCACAACCACCACGTCCCCTCATGCCCATGTCCCCCAAAATGGGGGCCCATGTCCCCTCAGGCCTGGGCCCCCTCCCGAGGCCACTCTGTCCCCTCACACTGGGGACCCCCAAAGGGGCCTCATCCTCTTGCCTTACACCCCCCACACCAAGGCCACCCCAGTTCTTCTCTGTCCCCTCACACCAGGGACCCTCCTGGGGTCACCTCATCCCCTCACACCTGGTGTCCCCCCATTTCCTCCACCCCTCACACTGGGGAGCCCCACAGGGGCCTCGTTCTCTCTTGCCTTCCACCCCCCCACCTGAAGGCCACCCTGTCCCCTCATTCCTAGGTTCCCCCAGTTCTTTCCTGTCTCCTCACACCATGGGGGGGACCCTCCTGGGGTCACCCCATCCCTTCCCACCTGGTATCCCCCCAAGTTTTCCACCCATCCCCTCATACCCAGCTCCCCCCTGTTCCCTCATACTGGGGACCCCTATGTGGGACCTTGCCCTCTCTTGTCCTTCTCCTGCCCCCCACCTGGACCATCCCATTCCCTCATTCCCAGGTGCCCCATGCTCCTCCCTGTCCCCTCACACCAGGGACTCTCCAGGGCCACCCCATCTGCTCACACTGGGAACTCTCATGGGGGGCCTCACCCTCTCTTGCCCTGCTTCTTGGCCACCCCATCCCCTCATTCCTGGGTCCCCCTGGTTCCCATGTCCCCTCCTGCCCAGACTTCACCTGGTTCCTCCTCATCCCCTGTGTCCCCCCATCCCCTCACATCAGGAAACCTCCTGGGCCACCTCATCCCCTCATACTGGGGACCCCCATGGGAGATTTCATCTGCTCTTGCCCTGCTCCTGCCCCTCACCCGGGCCACTCCATCCCTTCATTACCAGGTCCCCCGGGTTCCCCCCATGCCCTCCCACCCAGACTTCACCTGATTCCTCCCCATCCCTTCAAACCCGGTGTCTGCCCCGTCCTCTCACACTGGGGACCCCCACGGCAGGACCTCACTCTCTCTTGCCCTGCTCCTGCCCCCCATCCCAAAGCCACCCCATCCCCTCATCCCCGTGTCCCCTTCACACCAGGGACCCTCCTGGGGCCACGCCATCTCCTCACACCCGGTCCCCCTCTGTCCCTTCACACTGGGGACCCCCACGGGGGACCTCGCCGTCTCTTGCCCTGCCCCTGCCCCCCACCCCAAAGCCACCCCATGCCCGTGTCCCCTCTCGTCCCCCCAGTACCCAGCGGTGCCAGCGCCCTGGCCGCGGCGCGCAGCAGCGCCAGATACTCCGCCAGCTCGGTGAACTCGATGGCGAGCAGCGCTCCCTCTTCGGTGGCCCGGTGGTAGTCCCGGAGCGCGGGCAGCAGCGCGGGCAGCGCGGCGGGCGCGGCAGCCACGCCGGGCGGGGGGCCCGGGGTGAGGCGGAGCGCGTCCAGCAGCGCGGGGCCGTGCGGGGGCAGCGCGCGGGCCCAGGGGAAGACGGAGCGGGCGCGGTGCAGGAAGCACACGCCGTAGCCGAGCCCCACGAGCCGCTCGGCCGAGGCCGCCCCGCGCCGCCCGCTGCTGAAGTTCTCCAGGAAGCGCACGGCCCGCGCCTCCAGCGGCACCTGCGTCCCGCCCGAGGTCACCAGCGCCACGCGCCGCCCGCGCGCCACCTGCGCCGCCGCCCACGCCCGCACCCGGCGCTCGGCCGCCAGCGCCGCCGCGTCCTCCGCGTCCTCCTTCTCCGCCTTCCCCTTTCCCGGTTCCGCCATGACCCGCCCGCCGGAAGGGAATACTTCTCCTTCCTGCCGTCACCGGAAGTGTTGCCTTGGCAACGCCGTCGCCGGCAGCCTTCACCCCGGAAGTGTTGCCTTGGCAACGCCGACGCTCTCGGACTTCACCCCGAAAAGCCGGGGAAGACGCTCTCCAGACTTCGTTTTGAGGACGTACAACCAAAAAAGACACACACGTTTATTGCAGCGCCGGGTGTGTCGGGAAGGATTCCCCAGGACGCACCCCGAATCGCATAGGTTTCATCAATTTAGACAACTTCCTAATTACAGATTCGAGGATTCCCTCACCTGTCCCACTCCATTTCCTCCCTCGAATTGCTTGTTTTACTCTTGACACTGTTTCCTTCCTTCTGGACCTGGTTCAAGGCCTAAACCCAGTCTTGTCTCGTCTCCTTTTTCGCTTTTATCACTCTCTTCCGCAGGTGCTAACAGTTGTCTTAGTTTCCCAACTAAAACACTGTAAACTGTTTCATTCACTTCCACAGGTACTTTGAAATAGTTTCTCTATTTCTTTGTTGAAATCACTAATCTCAGATGAAAGGTCACAGAACACAGGTGATCCCTGCCTTTCTCAGAGGCAGAATTAAGACTTCACTAACAAGATGTAGAGGAATAGTGTGTCAGAAAGGCACAAAGAAATGAGTATAATTACATTTGAGGAAAATCCTGGTGTAGTATGAAGAATCAAAGGGAAATGTAGACAGTCAAACCAAGTAGAGAGGTGATAGAATGACTGGAATTTTTGAAGTTCAGGATTTTTGAAGGATACAAAAATAACATTCCCATACCTTACATACAGAATTGACGCCATAGACGGATGTTATGCATACGTAGCATAACACAAAAGCAGCTTTTAGACTTCTGGTGGAGAGAACTGGAAGGGAAAACTGACCCTAAACTGAATTTTTGCGGGCCGTGGAAGCGCTGCCATGGCAACGCGGGGCGCTCCCGGCACCGGGCCGGCCATGGCGGGGCGGCCTCGCTGCGAACTGTGCGGGACCCGCCCGGCCCCGCGGCTCTGCCCGCGCTGCCGCCTCGTCCGCTACTGGTGAGGGGACAGGGACATCGTCCGCTACTGGTGAGGGGACAGGGACAGGGCGGGAGGCAGCGATGGGACGCGGGAGGGAGAGGGGGAGAAGCGCCAGGAGGCAGGTACGGGCCTGGGAGCAGCCCCAGGACGGGGCTCGGGACACGCGGAGAAGGCTCAGGATGAGACACGGGAGGCAGGAACGGGCACAGGACGAGGCTCAGGACGCTGGGAGAGAGCCTGGGAGAAGGCTCAGGACACCCAGGAGGCAGGGATTGGCCTCAGGATGGGGCCCAGGGCACCAGGAGAGAGGCCAGGATGGGAGCCAGGGGGAAGGACAGGACAGGGCAAGAGGCCAGGACTAGTCCCAGGATGAGGTGTTGGAGGTGGGGACAAAGCCCAGGAGGCAGGAACAGGCCTGGGACAAAGCAAGAGTCAGGGACCAGCCCAAGGACAAGGCTCAGGTCACACAGAAAAGGCCCAGGAGAAGGCTCAGGACATGAGGGGAAAGCCTGGGATAAGGCTCAGGACACTGGGAAAAAGCCCAGGATGAAACACAGGAAGCAGGAACAGATCCAGGAGAAGGCCCAGGACCCAGGGAGAAAGCCCAGGAGGCAGGATCGGGCCCAGACAGGGCAGGAGGCAGGGACTGGCCTCGGAGTGGGGCCCAGGACACTGGGAGAAGGGCCAGGATGAGGCCCAGGGGGCAGGACAGGACAGGGAAAGAGGCCAGGACTAGTCCCAGGATGAGGCACAGGACATGGGGAGAAAGGCCAGGATAAGGCTCAGGACACAGGGAGAAGGCCCAGGAAGCAGGAACAGGCCTGGGACATGGCAGGAGTCAGGGACCAGCCCCAGGATGGGGCTCAGGGCACACAGAGAAGGCCCAGGATGAGACACAAGAGGCAGAAACATGCCCAGAAGAATGCTCAGGACGTGAGGAGAAAGCCTGGGATAAGGCTCAGGACACTGGGAGAAGGCCCAGGATGAAACACAAGAGGCAGAATCAGACCTGGGACAGGGCACAGGACAGGGATAGTCCCACAGCAAGG
Organism: Manacus candei; assembly: GCF_025592945.1. Classification (NCBI taxonomy): domain Eukaryota; kingdom Metazoa; phylum Chordata; class Aves; order Passeriformes; family Pipridae; genus Manacus; species Manacus candei. The sequence goes on from NW_026138070.1 coordinate 6,380,696, forward strand.
CTTGGGACAGGGATAGTCCCACAGCAGGGCTCAGGACAGAGCCAGGATGAGGGGCTGGAGGCAGGAACAGGCCCAGGACAAGGCTCAGGGCACAGGGAGAAGGCCCAGGATGAAACTGGGGAGGCAGGAACAGGCCCAGGACAAGGACTGAGAGCCAGGGACAAAGCCTGGGATGTGTCTGGGACACAGGCAAAAGGCAGGAATTGTCCCTGGGATGAGGCTCAGGACACAGGGACAGCCCCAGGACAAGGCCTGGGACACAGGGATGGAGCCAGGATGGCAGGGATGAGATCTGGGACAGAGCTCAGGAGGCAGGGACCAGACTGGTATGGAACCAGGGAGCCTGGAGAGGGTCCTGGATGGAACTGAGCAGGGAGGCAGCAGGAGCTGGAGTGGTCCTGCTCACCTGGAACATTCCTGCTCACTCCCAGCATCGGACAGGGAGCAAATCCAGGAGCTCTGGGGTGTCCCCAACATCCCCCCCCACGGCCCTTGGAGCAATCCCACAGGAACTGAGCATTCCCTGCTCCCCCAGTGACCTGGGTTGAGTTGGTCGAGGGGGTTTTGTGTCCATAGGGACACAAATCCAGGGATTTGACTGTACCAGGAGTTTGGGGAGTGATTTAAATAAGGATTTTAACACCCAGCACCAGGTGGGCTTGGCAGGACAGAGCTGTGCCTCCATCTGGGAATATCATGTGCCCTGTGAGCAGCCCAAGGGCTGGGGTGAGGGGGATTCCTGTGGGGAAAGTCCAGAAGGCCCAGCAGGGGATAATCTTCCCTCACACCATCCCCAAGATGGATAAAACTCTGGCTGTGCCCCCTTTGGCAGCGATGCCTCTCACCAGGGGGCCGACTGGAACAGCATCCACGAGAAGATCTGCCCCCTGCTCATCCCACCCCAGCCCTGCTTCCACTCAGAGAGAGACAGAACACACGGCAAGGAGCAGCTGCTGAGGAGGCAGGTGGGTGCAGCAGAGCAAACACCACTTCAAAGTGCTCCAAGGGAGGTTAATTCCAGCTTCTCTCCCTCCACAAACTGGGCTCCACAGGCTCACCTGGGGTTTTCAGCCACACAGGAGCTTCCAAAGCAGCCTGGGCTGTCACTGCCCATTCCTATAAAACTGAGAGGAATCTGCTGCCTAAAGCAGAGCAGGACTTTTGCCTTCACCCCTTTAGAATTCCTCTCTCTGGATGCTCCCAAGAAAGGCAGCAGGCACCTCCTTGGGTGATTTGGTGCCTGATTGCAACTTGGGGGTTGTTTTTTCAAACAAAGCCTCAACAATGAGGGGAGTGGAAGCACCCTCTGTGTGATTCTGGAGCCTCCAGCCTTTTCCACAGCCCTCACTGCAAGTCCTGATCTTCCTAAGGCAGCACAATCCTGGCTCTCCTCCCTGGCCAGGTGGTCCATTTCCCTGCTTAGTGCAGGATCCTGCTTCTTCCAGGCTGAAGGGAGGGAATCCCCTTTCCTGGAGCAGGGGGGGCAAAGAAATCAAGTCCCTTCCCTTTGTTTACCTGCCCAGCTTGGCCCTGGAATTCTCTTTCCCACTAAGTGCAGTCTTTTATCTCCCGTGGAGCCCCGGGGTAGGTGCAGATGTGCAGCTCCTGCCCAGCCCCGGTGGTTTGCAGCTCTTTCTCTCTCTGTTTGTGGGGTGGCAGGAGCTGCTGCCCCACCGTGTTGCTAAATCACCCCACCCAGGTGCATCTGCTCCTGAAAACCCTCCCCCTGGAAATAAATTCTTCCTCTGTAATTGCAGAACTCCTAGTCCTGGAGAAAAGGGGCAGCAGACTGAGCTAGGAACAATCCAGCCATTGAGAAGAACATCAGGGATTTGCCACGAGTTGTTGTTATTATTATTGTGTTATTATTATAGGTGTTTCTGGCCCAGGTGTGGGGCTTTGCTGAGCAGCTCATTGCTGTTGTGTTTCTTGGGAGACTCCAGAAAGAGGAATTCTAAATTCAGTTCCAAAGGCTAGGGGATGAAAGAGAATCTGTGAAGGCAAAAGTGCTGCTTGGGGAGAGCTCGTGACAGGCTTTGGGCAGCAGATTCCTCTGGGTTTTACAGGAACTGGGCAGTGACCTCCCAGGCTGGTTTGGAAACTCCTGTCTGGCTGCAAACCCCACGTGAGCCCGTGGAGCAAAGTCCACAGAAGGTGTGTCGGGCCAGCGTGGCCCAGAAAATGCCAAACCTCCTCAGTTCCAGGTTCTGCTGAAGTTGATCCTTCATGAGGTCTGCAGGGAAGGTTAAAGTCGGTGTCACAGGGGGTGTGGCAGGATTTTTTCCACCCAGAACTGCTTGAAGCTGTTCCAAGGAACTCCCCCTCTATTGAACCCTGTGTTTACATCAGCTCAAATCATCCCCTACACATCCCAAGAGCCACGTCAGTGCCAGCTGGAGGAAGTGCTCCTTGATTAGCTGGAAGGTAATCAGCTGGGTTAATTAGGGGCAGGGAAAGCCAGCAGGAAGGGCTGGAGGAGGAGAGGGAGTTGCTCTAGGTTGGGGTTCACCTGTCTCAGCCTGGGAAGGCAGGGACTGCAGACTGAGTCTCCTTCGAAGGAAAGACTTTAATGGGCCATTTAACAACCCTTAACAATGTCTGTTCTTTGACCTTTGTCTCCAGCCTGGTCAAATAAAATAGGTTCTGGGAACAGGATGTGCTGGGACACTTTGCTTTTCTTCTTTGCTGCAACACTGTCTTCCTTCTTTCTGAAGAAAGGAGGGAGACACTGGAAATCCCTTGGTGAGCTCTCCCAGAGAGAGGGAGAAGTGAGAAGAGGAAGAGAATGAGAAAGTCCCTTTGTGCCCAGCAGGGTTTGGGGCAGCCAGGCTGGGCCTGGCCTGGCTGAGAGGATCTGGGAAAGGGGGGAGGTTATTTAGTGCCCTGTCTCACTGGTGGCTGCATCACATTCCTCTTCCAGAGCCAACAAAATGCTTTAAAATGTTCTTCCCTGGGAGGGTGGTTTGGCCCTGGCACAGGTTGCCCAGAGAAGCTGTGGCTGCCCCTGAATCCCTGGAAGTGTCCAAGGCCAGGTTGGACAGGGCTTAGAATTACCCGGGCTGGTGGAAGGTGTTCCTGTCCATGGCAGGGAGTGGAATGAGATGAGTTTAAGGTCTCTCCCAACACAAACCTGTCTGGGATTCCATGAAAAAAGACCTTTGGAGCTGAGGGGGAAAGCTCTGCAGTCTCATGATAGCCAGAGGAAAAACCCAGTGCCCAGAGCCTGCCCGTGGGTTTGGTGGTTTTTGAATATTTCTGCTGCACTTCTCCCCCTCCTGCACGGTGTTTGTTTAGAAAACACAGAGCTCCAGCCCCAGCCAGAACACAGGGAAGCTTGGGCACATCCCAATGCCCGGTGGCTCCAGGAGCAGGGAGCCAGGAGTGAGGAGTTTCATTCCTGTTCCTCGTCCGGGTTCCAGAGCTTTGTTGATAGAAATCTGCTGCTGTCAACGTTGCCTTGGGAGTGCCTGCAGCCAGCACCTCCAAACTGACAGAATTCCAAGTTTCTGTTTGGAAAAGAGCCTCACCTGCCTGTGTGATGTTGTGATGTCAGCTCCCCACAGCCCCTGGGCATGGGAAAAGATCCCAGAGGATCCAACTCGGCAGAGCTCCAGCCACGGCGGCTGCAGGTTGGACCTGAGCTGATGGGACCTTCCCTCCTCCCTAAATCCTCCTTTCTCCAGGCACACCAGGAGTGTGGGAGTGGATAATGGATGTGGCACTGAACCCTGAGCACATTCCCAACCCCCTGCTCCCACCTGGAGCAGAGCTGGGGTCCTTGGCCTCCCCAAGCCCCCCCAGAAATTGTGTGGGGGCAGTTCAGAGAAACCTCTAATTGCAGCTCACATGAAAAGAGCCCAAAATGAGCAGGGCTGGGGGAAAGGGGGGAAACCAGGCCAGGGACAAAGGGAATTATCCCCCTAGGGCTGTTCAGGTCAAAGGGAATGATCCAATGATCCCCCCAGGGCTGTTCAGGTCAAAGGGAATGATCCAATGATTCCCTCAGGGCTGTTCAGGTCAAAGGGAATGATCCAGTGATTCCCCCAGGGCTGTTCAGGTCAAAGGGAATGATCCAATGATCCCCCCAGGGCTGTTCAGGTCAAAGGGAATGATCCAGTGATCCCCCCAGGGCTGTTCAGGGCCAAAGGGAATGGTCCCCCCCAGGCTTGGAACTGTGGTAGAAAATATTCAGGGCTCCAGGGCTCCTCTTGCCTCCTGCCCTTCCTCCACCTCCTGGAAGCTGTGCCAGAGTCCAACCCCCAGCTCTGCAGATGTCTCAGATAGTTCACTCTTGGGAAGCAGAGATGATCCCATCGACAAGGAGTAAAAAAAGGAATGATCCCGATCTCCAGCCCCTCCCAGATGCCAATCTGGGCTGTGCCCACGTACCAGGGCCCTGCTGGTTGCACCAGCCTGGCACAGACGGAAAAAGCAGCCTGAGAAACACCAGCTTTTCCTGCTGCTGCCCCGAGCATGTCCTGGCTTTCCCCTGGGCACCACGTGCTCCCTGGATACAGTTTGGGTTTCATAGAATCCCAGACTGGTTTGGGTTGGGAGGGACCTTAAAGACCATCATTCCAACCCCCTGCCATGGGCAGGGACACCTTCCACTAGCCCAGACTGCTCCAACCTGGCCTTGGACACTTCCAGGGATGGGGCAGCCACAGCTTCTCTGGAAAACCTTCCTTTTCCCTCTCCATATTCTGGTAGCTCAGGGATGGCTGTTATGTTTTCCAGCTCTTGGCAGGGGACTCTTGCTCTGGGCTGTGTTCTTTGAAGCTCTCATTTATCCAAACCAGTGTCTCTTTACCTCAGCCAGGATCTCCAGGAAACACTCCTGGGCTGTCCTGGAGCTTCCCTGTCCCTGAGCTGCTCCTTCACCTCTGGCATGACCCTCTCTGCCTCACTCTGAGCACTTGGAGCTCAGCAAAATGCCAAAGCCTGGCCTCCAGGAGCTCTGGGAATGGTTTCTCTGCCCAGCTTAGCCCCAGCTGGAGGCAGAAGGTAATAAAGAGGTGAAGTGGTATTTTCTGTGGTGCCCGGGGAGTCAGGGCCTCACTGACTTACCAGGGCTCTCCAGCAGCTTCCCTGCCATCCCACTGCTTCCCAGGCAGCTTTCCTGACATCCTACTGCTTCCCAGACAGCTTCCCAGACAGCTTCCCTCTCATCCCACTGCTTCCCAACAGCCTTCCTGCCTCTCACTGCTTCCCAGCAGCTTTCCTGCAGCTCCACTGCTTCCCAGGGAGCTTCCCTGCCACCCCACTGCTTCCCAGGCAGTTTACCAGACAGCTTCCCTGCCATCCCACTGCTTCCCAGCAGCTTTCCTGCCATTCCACTGCTTCCCAGCAGCTTTCCTGCCATTCCACTGCTTTCCAGGAAGCTTTCCTGCAGCTCCACTGCTTCCCAGGCAGCTTTCCTGCCATCTCACTGGTTCCCAGGCAGCTTTCCTGCCATCTCACTGCTTCCCAGGCAGATTTCCTGATATCCCACTGCTTCACAGCAGCTTCCTTCCCATCCTGCTGCTTCCCAGGCAGCTTCCCTGCAACACCACTGGTGGGAAAAGCTGATGGAGAAGTGTTGGGAACTGGCTGGATGGGGCTTGGAGTAACCTGGTCTAGTGGAAGGTGTCCCTGCCCATGGTGGAACAAGATGGGCTTTAAGTCCCTCCCAATCCAAACCTTTCTGGGGTTCTCCAAGGATCCTGGCTCTTTTTCCCTGTGAGGGCACAGCATCCACACTCCTGGCAGGGAGCAGCATTTGGATGGAGATGTTTGTGGAGCTGGGGGTCACAGCAGATGCTGCAAAGGGTGAAAAGGCCAAATGGTGTGGCCTGGCAGGAGCAGCAAAAGGCAGGGAGGAGCCAGACATGGATAAATACAGGATAACTTACAGGTTCTGACAACCAACCCAGCCACTGCTGCCCTGCAAACCCTGGTGGGGGATTTGGGATTTTGACCCGTTTCCAGCCTCTGCACCCAAAGCACCAGCCCAGAGCTGGCCAGGAGAGGGTGGGATGAAGCTGCACTCTGTGTGAGGAGCTCTCCCCTGGCTCCCCAGCTCTGGCAGCCGGAGCTGTGCCCAGCTGGCACCACCAGAGCTGCTCCACTGCCTCTGAGTCAGCCGCGTTCCCGGCAGAGCCCGGCGGAGCCCCTGTGTCTGATCTCTGCTCTGGTCTTGTGATGATCATTTTCTGTGCTTCACAGCTTTTATTGCTCAGCCTTATGAGCCCTTGTCAGGAGCAGTAAAGGATTCTTCATCCTGGAAGACACCACATGACCTACAGGGATGGCCAAAGCTGTTCCTGCTCGGAGTAGGAATGAAGCCAAGCTCTAATATGCTCTAATATGCTCTAATATGACAGCTTTAATGTCTGCCTATTAATTACAGCCACAAACTGCATTACAATCACTGCTTTAGAGTCTGAAAACTTGATTTGAAAAGAAGGCTGTGCAATTGTAACCACTTGGGCTGGTGGAAAGTGTCCCTGCCCATGGCAGGGGATGGAACGAGATGGGCTTTAAGGTCCCTCCAACCAAACTAATCTGAGATTCTATGATTTTATTCCATGGCAGGGGGTGGAATGAGATGGGCTTTGAAGTCCCTCCAACCAAACTAATCTGAGATTCTATGATTTTATTCCATGGTAGGGGGTGGAATGAGATGGGCTTTCAGGTCCCTTCAGCCCAAACCAGTCTGGGATTCTATGATTTTATTCCACTGCAGGGGATGAATGAGATGGGCCTTAAGGTCCCTCCAAGCCAAACCAGTCTGGGATTCCATGATTTTATTCCATGGCAGGGAGTGGAACATGATGGGCCTTAAGTTCCCTCCAAGCCTAACCAGTCTGGGATTCCATGATTTTATTCCATGACAGGGGATGGAACAAGACAGATTTTCAGGTCGCTCCAACCCAAACCAGTGATTCTGTGATTTTTCTCTCTCCCCTTCTCTCCCTCCGCCCTGGCCTGTGTTTCCCTGCAGAAGTCCATCGTGGAGGTGGCTGTCAGTGCTGCCCAGAGGTTCCTTTGGGAAGGGAAGGCCCTGGAAGCCCTCCCTGCAGCCCTGCAGGCCCTTCGCTTCAGCGCCCGCGTGTTCGGCTGGAGCTCCGTGCAGCTGGTGCCTGTTTATCTCCTCCTGGCCGAGGCCTCCACGGGTGAGCATTGTCTGGATCCAACCCCTGGCAAGGGCAAGGCCTCCTGGGGGTCAGGTTTCTGGTTTCCTTTTCCCATTTATCAGGGAAGGGCCGGCTCTGTGCCCTGCTCTGCCTCAAGGACGTCGCGGGGAGATTTGGGAAGTGCCAAACACACACACACGCCCTCCTCACACCCCCTTTCTGTGGGGCTGGGGAAGAGAAGCAATGAAAGCAACTGGAATTCTCGCTCCCTCTCCTCCAATTCCAACAAGAGAAGCCGAATGAAAGTCTGCTCTTTGCTTCTGTGACCTCGGATGACTCCCTGAAGCATCACATTCCCGAGGGTGCTTGGCTGTGCTTTTTATCTCAGGGAGATAAAAAAGGGTTTTTTTGAGGCCGTTGCACCCCAGGTCCATTCACAAATCCTGCTCTGCCTGAGCAGAGCTTTTCCTCTTTGTGTGCTTTGGAAAACATGGCAAATTAGGGCATGGGAGTTGCTCTGCTCCATGGGCAAAGGGCTGAGAGCTCCATGTAAATCACTGCCATTCCAGGAACACACAATGCCCTGCTGGCAGAGCGGGGCTGGCTCAGGGCTCGTTCTAAATGCTGTGGTGAGAGCAGGGGAAAAAAATTCCTATGAGTAATTGCAGTGTGATAGCGTGAGAGTCATGGAGTGAACCTGTTTGGGAAACGTGTCCCAGGGATACTCAGGGCAATAAACCCTCTGCAGAGCCTGGGAGAGCTGGGAGGGTTCAGCCTGGGGAAGGGAAACTCCAGGGAGACCTTAGAGCCTCTTCCAGTGGCTCCAAGAGAGCTGGAGAGAGACTTGGGACAAGGGATGGAGGGACAGGACAAGGGGGAATGGTTTTGAGCTGAAAGAGAGTTGATCTAGACTGGGATATTGGGAAGGAATTCTTGGCTGGGAGGGTGGGGAGGCCCTGGCACAGGATGCCCAGAGAAGCTGTGGCTGCCCCAGCCCTGGAAGTGTCCAAGACCAAGTTGAAAGGGCCTTGAAGCAACCTGGGCTAGTAGAAGGTGTCCCTGCCCGTGGCAGGGGTGGGACTAAGTGGGATTTAAGGTCCTTCCCAACCTAAACCATCCTGGAATTCTGGAATTTTATTCCATGGCAGGGAGTGGAATGAGATGAGTTTTAAGGTCCCTCCAACCCAAACCATCCTGGGATTCTGTGGTTTCTGGCTCCTCTTGTAGCTCTTGACCCTCAGCCTGGGTGTAAATGAGCCTTTGGACACATGGGCAGCTCAGGAGCACAGGGGAGAGAAGTGGGGAATCCCCACACTCCACCTCCACATGGAACTACCCAAAGGGACAGCAGGCAGGATCCTCTGACCTTCCAGATTAAAAAAATGCTCTTTATCCTTCTCATCTCCCTGCTTTTTTCCACATGTCATTCCAGGCACTGGGAATCTCCGACAGGCATCCAAGTACCTCTCTGAGGCCGAGTGGGTCGTCCTGCAGAGCCCAGACTGCCCTGCTACTGTCCAGTCCAGGCTACACCGTGGGCTGGGGCTCTTCTGTATCGCTCAAGGAAACCTTGACCAGGCTTTGTATCACCTGGCCACTGATGTGAGTCCCCCAAAATACAGGAACACCTTGGAGTTGACCCTTTCCCTCCTCCCGGGTTGATATGGAAACCCCAGCAGGCAAATATGGGATCCCCAGAGGGTTCACATCCCAAAAACCTGAGCTGGATGGATCTAAGGCACTGGTGTGTCCATGTGGGAGCCAAAGCTGGGTTTTACCAGTTATCCCTCCTCCTGTGAGGTGATAGAGAATCATGGAATCACTGAGGTTGGAAAACCCCTCTGAGATCAGCGAGTCCCACCATTCCCCCAGCACTACCAGGGCCACCACTAACCCACGTCCCCAAGTGCCCCATCCACGGGTTTTTTGAACACTTCCAGGGGTGGGGTCTCCACCACTGCCCTGCACAGCCTGTGCCAATGCCTGACCACCCTTTCTGTGAAGGAATTTTCCTTAATATCCAACCTGACCCTCCCCTGGCACAACTTGAGGCCGTTTCATCCTGTCCCTTGTTCCCTGGGAGCAGAGCCTGACCCCCCTCCCAGCACCCCCCTCCTGTCAGGGAGTTACAGAGAGTGAAAAAGTCCCCCCTGAGCCTCCTTTTCTCCAGGCTGAGCCCCCCCAGCTCCCTCAGCCACTCCTTGTCTCATTCCTTGTCACATTCCTCGTGTCCTTGTCACATTCCTTCTCTCCCTTTAAATTTTTCCATCAGCTTTGCTGAGGTGCCCAGACATTCCTGCCTCAAACTCATATTGTCACCTCTTATCCCACAGACAATTTATATTTTGGCTGTTATTTCCCTCACTACTTTCCCAGATCTTCAGCCAACATTTCATTAATGCCTCATTTAACTCTTTCACCATCTGGTTCAATCACCCAATTCCAGGGGTTGAATTTCCCCAATTCAACCTTTTGAGCCACAAGAACAGTTTGTTACATTGGAGGTGGGGGTTGCCAGCTGTGTTCCTGGGGATGCTTTGCCTGCCATTTGATCCTCCAAAGCCAGATGAACTTCTCCACATCCTATTTCTGTCCCGTGGTGACTAAATTTATCCTGTGCCGAGTGATGGCTCCCCACTCCTGGGGAATTTGATAGTGGCTTTGTGTGGGTGGCAGGGATGAGGGCCAAGAATCAGACCCTTTCCATTCTAACAGACACAACCCAGTCTTTTCTTATGCTATAAACCCTTTGGGAATTCAAGATTCCCACAAAGGGAAGCTCGGGACATCCCCAAAATACCCTTTTTGGTTTGAAGATTCCTAAATGTGCTGCCTGAAAAGGCACCAGGTAACGAGTTTTTTTTTGCTCTTAGCCAGTGGCTGTCCCAGGTTGGAGCAGCCCAGGAGCTGCTGGGACCTTTGGCTGCGTGTCCAGGATCTGCTGATTGTCACACGCCGGCTCAGAATAGCTGGAATGCACCAGTGCCTTCCCAATCCCAGCTCCAGGGGCTCCAGCAGGGCTGGGAAGGCAGCAGGGGGGCACCTGGGAGAGGTGGGACGGGCACAGGGCTGAGGAGAGGTGGGAAACCTGCCCTGGATCGAGGGCAACACGTTCCAAAGGTTCCCCTGGCCCAGGAAAAGGCGGCGTTGGGATGTTGCATTCCCTTGGATTGACCTCAAAATGCAGCTTATTCCTATGGATAATCCCAAAATACAGCTTTTTAGGACCTGATTCCTTAGGAGAAACCCAAAAATGCAGCTTTTAGGACCTCATTCCCATGGATAAACCCCAAAATGCAGTTTTTTAGGACCTGATTCCTGTCAATAACCCCAAAATGCAGCTTTTAGGACTTTATTCCCATGGATAACCCCAAAATGCAGCTTTTTAGGACCTGATTCCTTAGGAGAAACCCCAAAATGCAGCTTTTAGGACCTCATTCGTATGGATAAACCCCAAAATGCAGCTTTTAGGACCTGATTCCTGTCAATAACCCCAAAATGCAGCTTTTTAGGACCTGATTCCTTAGGAGAAACCCCAAAATGCAGCTTTTAGGACCTGATTCCTATGGATAACCCCAAAATGCAGCTTTTTAGGACCTCATTCCTCTGGATAAACACCAAATGCAGCTTTTTAGGACCTGATTCCTGTGGATAAACCCCAAATACAGCTTTTATACCTCATTCATTTGTACAACCCCCAAATACAACTTTTGGTACCTCATTCCTTTACAGAACCCTCAAATACAGCTTTTTATACCTCATTCCTATGGCTCAGCCCCAAAATGTGGCTTTTTAGTACTTCATTCATTTGTACAACCCCCAAATACAGTTTTTGATACCTCAATCCTTTACAGAACCCCAAATACAGTTTTTATTCCTCATTGCTTTACAGAACCCCCAAACACCTTTGTAGTACCTCATTCCTGTGGATGCAGCTTTTTGATATCTCATCCCTATGGATAGCCCCAAAATACAGAGGTTTATACCTCATTCCTATGGATCAACCCCAAAACACACCTTTTTAGTACCTCACTCCTATGATAAACCCCAAAATCCAGTTTTTTAATACCTCATTCCTCTACATAACCCAAAATACGGCTTTTTATATCTGTCTCCTATGGATAACCCCTCCAAAATCCAACTTTTTAGTACCCCCTTCCTTTCCACAACCCCCAAAATCCAGTTTTTAGCACCACACTTTCCAATCCCAACCAGGTACAACCGACCCCTTACAACATAACAAAACCTGAACACCTGCAATATTTATTAATACATAAGGAAAAACTGTTCAGCTTTGACATGAACATTAAACTTCTGGGGTTTATTTTGGTTTTTTTGGTGTTTAATATTGATTTCAGGTTTATCTTGCTACTTCTGCCTTTGGAGTGGACTCCATTGAGGTCTCTGGGGGGTATTTCCACATGGCCAACATTTTCTTCCGCCAGAATAAAGTGGATGTGGCAAACTCACTCTACACTGAGGTTAGTAGAACCAAAATCCATCATTCCTCAGGTGTTTTGGGGGCTCTTTCCAATGTTTTCCCAACTTTTAATCAATATGCTGGTGACCATAACAACTTTTTAAGCTCAGTCTCAGAAACCCTTTTCATACTTAAATAATTCTACGAGTTAAAAGCAGGAGACTTTAATCCTGTGCTCGGGGTTGTTAATTAAAATGTCTTCAGTCTGGGCAGCCAAATACCTGTCAAAAAGCAGCTTTGCCTTCAAATTCCCTGTGCCAGAGGTTAAAGGGGAGAGGGTCTCCAAGGGGGTTCCAAAGCCAGTGAAGGGCAGGACACAAAAAACCACCTAAAATTAATGCTGGGAATCACTGAAAAGTCACACTGATAAAAGATTCTCAGAATGGACTGATCAACAGAGGAAAGTAATAATTATCTAACTGATTTAATAACTGAATTATCTAATTGATAATTATCTAACTGAATTATCTAATTACCTAATTGATTTAATAACTGGGGGGAGGGGAGAGGGGAAATGAGCTTTCGTTTGTTTAGAGCGATTTTTGTGGAGGCAAAGCTTTGGGAGCTGCACAATCCACCCCCAGAGTTTCCTTTTGGTGAATATTTTGGTTGGATTGGTTCAAGTTTGGTTAAAATCAGTGCTCAGGTGGAGAAACGAGGTCCCAGCTGGGGCTGTGTGGGAGAAGCTGGAGCGATCCCGGCGCGGAACATCCGTGGCTCAGTGACCCGCCGGCACGCGGAGGGGCCGTGCCCGAGACATTGTTTGGAGAACAAGGAATACCAGGTACCCACACAAGTGAAATAATTCCTGTGCTTCCTGCCAGGTGACCAGGCTGTGGCATTCCTGGCTGCTGAGCTCACTGCAGGAGCACCAGGGACGGCTCCGGCGGCTCCGGGCCCGCGCCGAGGCGGCTCCGTGGGCTGACGACGAGGAGGTGGCCGAGGACGGCATGAGTAAGAGCTGCTGTTGCCCCAGAACCACTTGGAAAGTGGGGTTTGGAAGAGGCTGTGCACCCTGCAGATCATGTTGGCAGTGTTGGGGTCGGTGTGGCATTCCCAGAGCCCGATTTCAGCGGGAGCTCCGGGTGTTTCGGGTGTTGGGGTTCAGTGGGCTGTGCCACAAGGCAGCTTCAGGAATGAGGGTTTTCCACAGAGGCACAGCAGCTTTGCCCTCTCTGTCCACACACTCCCTTTCACAGCACCCTTGGCAGTGACTGCAGCAAGATTTTGCCTTTCAGGATTTGATTCCACTCCATAGAATCATGGAATCATGGAATCATTAGAAAAGACCTTTAAGATCACCGAGCCCGACCATTTCCCCAGCACTGCCACATTCACCCCTAACCCATGTCCTCAAGTGCCACATCCACACATTTCCTGAACACTTCCAGAGGTGATGGCTCCACCAGCTCCCTGGACAGCCTGTTCCAAATCTTTACATGTCTTTCCATGACAAGTTTTTTCCTAATATCTGATCTAAACCTCCCCTGGTGCAACTCGAGACCTGAACATTCTCATTTCTCTGCAGCTCCTTCGTCTCCCTTTAATAATGAAGGTGACACCTCCCCTCCTTTAGGTGGGGTTACAGCTCTCTCCTGGAGCAGCAGAGAGCTGCTCCATGGAAGAGCCTGTCCTGATGATTGGATGTGTTATCAGGAGAATATTCACGGGAAAGAGGCTGGGGGGTCTCTCAGTGGGACATAAATGTGCCCAAAGCATTAAAAATGAGCCTGATACTACTCCAAGCTCCACTGAAGCCAGAGCAGACAGTGGGTTTTGTCTCCTTTCTACCATCTGTGCTAACTAGGATATTGGCAGGGAAGGGAATTTCTATCCCTGGAAGTATCCAAGGCCAGATTGGAGAGGACTTGGAGCAACCTGGTCTGGTGGAACGGAAGGAGCTTTAAGGTTCCTCCCAACCCAAACCAGTCTGGGATTCTGTGCTTCTAGGAGGAACATTTCTGTGAATCCCATTTCCTGGCATTGTCTCCATCAGGAGTTCCCAAAGAAGGAACCACACCAAGGCAGGGCTACAGGAGACTGTCTTTGTTGTGACAGGAGTAGGAAAATTGTTCTTCTCCTGCAGTTTTTGTGACTCCACATCCTCACTAAAGGCTCATCAACACAATCACTGACAGATGAAAAGAGTTCTCTTCACGGGCATGGAATGTGCATGGAGCTGGGATCATGGCATCACAGAGTCCCAGACTGCTTTGGGTTGGGAGGGACCTTAAAGCTCATCCCATTCCACCCCCTGCCATGGGCAGGGACACCTTCCACTAGCCCAGGTTGCTCCAAGCCCAACCTGCCCTTGGACACTTCCAGGGGCAGCCACCGCTGTGCCAGGGCCTCAGCACCTTCAGACTGTATTGATGTTTGTAGTAGAAATGCTTTGATGTCTGGAAGAGCTCACTGGGCAGTTTGGAATGTGTTCCCTGGCCCAAACCCACCCATCCCACGGGATGTTTCCATTCCCTCGCAGCTGAAGCCCAGGGGGAGGAAGCGAGGCGGGTGCTGCAGGCCCTGCTGGGGGTCAGGAAGAAGCAGCAGCTCCCCGAGGAAAGAGCCCGAGTCCTGCACGCCCTGGCCATGCTCCACTACCTGGACCTGGATTTGGAGAAGGTGAGTTGTGGCTGGAAGGGTTGGCCAAGTGTTTTTGGGGGTCACTCCGTCTCCTGGAATGCTCGTTCCCATGGGACACCTCCCAAGCCCGTGAGAGGGGGACAGAGCATGGAGCTGCCTCAGAGACCTGCACGTGGTGGCTTCAAAGGAGTGGCTTAGGTGGGACACTGGCGGGGAAATTCTTCCCTGAGGCCCTGGCACAGGGTGCCCAGAGAAGCTGTGGCTGCCCCAGCCCTGGGAACGTCCCAGGCAAGGTTGGACAGGGCTTGGAGCAACCTGGGCTGGTGGAAGGTGTCCCTGCCCGTGGCAGGGGTGGAAATGGATCATCTTTAAGGTCTCTCCCAAGCCAACCACTCAGGGATTCTGTGACCTGCATCCTGTCAAGGCTGACAATCCCTCTGGAGCTGTTTTGCTCTCTGCCATCCACAGCAGGTCCTGCAGTTCTCCACATGTTCCATGTTCATCCTTTCCCTGGGCCATCCTGGCAGTGTCACTGCCTGTCACAGGCTGCCTTTAGGCATCAGGTGAGGTGTCACACAGCGAGCAGGACATGGGCCTCCCACTCCAGGCTCCTCTGAGTTCAAGGTTGGCTCTACTGCAGCCTGTAAATCAGTTTAGAATTCGCACCCCTGTATTTTTCTGGCTGAAAGTTCCAAAGGTTCCAGGCTGTGCCTTACCAAGAACTGATTCTGAGGAAGTGCTGAGCAGAAACCATCTGGAAATCAGGCCTCTCTATTCAGACTCAGCTCAAAACCCCTGAGTTTCTCCTGCCTGTGTTTTGGGACATGAAAATACAGATGGTGCAAAACACTGTGTTGAAATATTAATGTTCTCTTCATTGTCTCAGAGAAAGCCACAGCCATGGGAGTGTTTGGAAGACACCAGGAAACAAATTCAAATTAGAAAGAAGACAAGGCTTTATAATTGTGGGAATGTCTAATCCCTAGGAGAGCTACCAAGGGAAATGATTTAGTTCCTTGCTGAGGAAAATGAGGGATTTAGTTCAGACTGAGTCAATACTGGTTTTTTTTTTCCCTGAAAGAGCTTTGGGAATGTTCAGATGAGCTGCATTAGATGGGAGGTGATATCTGGGATGGGGGGCTGGGGTCAATAATCTCTTCTGTCTGCACCACTGGATCCTAAATATGAGATCTGGCAGCTTTAGGCTCTCCTGTAAAGCAGCTTGTACAGGTCACCTCGAAAAGGGAGCCTGGATCTGCTCCAGGCTACTCCTCCACTGAACCTGGGCAGGTATTTCCCCGTGAGAAAAGGCAGATTCCTGACAATCCCTGTGTGTTCCTTCTGTCCCATTCCAGGCCCGGGAGGTGGGGATGAAAGCCTTCGACCTGGCCAGAGAGCTGCCCCAGCAAGAGTCTCTAGAAACCATTGGTCACCTGTTGGAGCTGATTAATGCCAACTTTTCCCACACAAAATAAGAACTGGCTCTGCCAGATCCAGGTGTTTGGCCAGGTTATCTCTTCCCAGGTTCCCGGACACCACGAGCGTCAAGAGCCCTCCCTCCTTCCCGCTGCTGCCTCTTCCCAGCTGTTGTTCCTTGGCTGTCCCAAACTCTTTGGAAAGTAAACACCTGGGTCTGAGTTAACCTTCATGTGCTGCTCCACCTCTGGGAGCTGTCAGGGTGACAAACAAAGGCCCCCCCAGCACGCCATGAATAAATCATTGTCGGCCGGGCTGTGAATGAGCAAACAGCCTCTCACGGCCTCACCTGGGCTGGCCAGGAGCCAAGAGCAGCTCAGGTGTGTTTGTTACTGGTTTCCTGGCTTTGCCTTCCAGTTTGGTGAGGGGGATGCCATGGAGGGATAGGGGAGGGACACAGGGTGGGCTCCTGCTCCCAGGGAACCTGGTTGACGGGGTGTTGCAGGTCTCTGCAGAGCCCCTTCCATCTCCAAACCAGTTTTACTTGAATGCCAGGCTGGTTTGGGGTGGAAGGGACCTTAAAGCTCATCCAGTTCCGCCCTGGACACCTTCCACTGGACCAGGCTGCTCAGAGTTTCCTCTTTCTGCAGAGCTTTGAGGACTCTCATAACTCTGGGCACTGAGGGACGGGTTTGTTCCCCTTCTAGTTTGTTCTTCTTGTGGAAGAACTTCCATCCAGGAGGGACCACCAGGGGCCTGGGGGACTCTGAGCAGCCCTGAGGGAAAGGATGAAAAGGCTCCAAGTGGAGATTCCACCCCAAAGGAGACGTGGAGAGCTGGGACCCCCTTGACTCTGCCACCAACCTCAGGGGGAGGAAGCCCCTGATGTCACTGTCCAAAACCCCCAGAGAGGCCCCTCAGGGTGACCCTGCTGTGGAAGGGCCGGTGGAGCCCCGGGAAGGCTCCAGAGCAGCCAGAGCATGTGATCCCTGGGGCTGGGAAAGGGGTGAAGGGAACCTGGCTGAGCCCTAAGCCCCGATTAAGGCTCATTTTCCTGGGCAGGATTTACGAGGGTGTTTAATTGCTGGGCTGGAGTCAAGTGTGCTTTGTAAACGCTCTGTCAAGCTGGGGCCTGAGCAATTAGAGGGCTTGGAGCTGCTGGGGAGGGAGAGCTGCGGGTTCAGCTCTGTCCCAGTCCATGGGGTGGGAGAACACTGGTCAGGGGGGCTGGGGAAGGGGTGGGAGACACCCCAGAGCTCCTACGGGAGATGCTGGTGGGTGTTCCCACCTCGTCGGGTCTGTCCATGGCTGGAACAAGCACTTCTGGAGGGTGGGAGATGCTGCAAGGGGCTGGAATGGCCACCTCTGTGGGGAGGGGGATGTTGGAAAAGGCTGGAATGGCCACCTCTGTGGGGTGGGGGTGTCAAGGGGGCTGGGACAACCATTTCTGTGGGGTAGGAGATACCTGTGTGGGGTAGGGGACACCAGGGGGGTTGGAACAGCCACCTCTGTGGAGTGGGGGATGTTGGAAGGGGCTGGAACAGCCACTTCTGTGAGGTGGGAGATGCTGGAAAGGGCTGGAATGGCCACCTCCATCACGTGGGGGGTGTTGGAGGGGCTGGAATGGCCACTTCCATGGGGTGGAGAACACCAGGGGAGCCAGAAAAACCACCTCCATGGGATGGAAGATGCTGGAAGGGGCAGGAACAGCCACCCCACTGTGGGATGGGAGATGCTGGAAAGGGCTGGAATGACCACCCCTGTGGGGTGGGGGATGTTGGAGGGGCTGGAACAGCCACCTCCATGGGCTGGAGGACACCAGGAGGGTTAGAAAAACCACCTCCATGGGATGAGGGACACTGGGGGGGCTGGAACAACCACCTCTGTGGGGTGGGGGATGCTGGATTGACTGGAACAGTCACCTCCATGGGGTGGAGGACAGCAAAGGGGCTGGAATGACCACCTCTGTGGGGTGGGGGATGCTGGAAGGGACTGGAACAACCCTCCCTGTGGGGTGGGGGAGCCGGGGGGGCTGTGCCTGCTGGCACAATGCCCCAGGGCACCGAGGATTTGGGTCACCGGGGATTTGGAGCTCGGTTGTGGCCGTAATCCCCCCGGTGCTCCACGGCCAGGCTGAGCTCCGGGGGTTCAACAACACAAAACCGGGAGGAAAACGAAGGTTGTGCGGGGCTGAGCAGCTCCTGGAGCCGGGAATGGAACAGCACGGGCGAGGAGGGGAGCCCCGGGCACATCAAAAACATTCTGGGCAGCTTTAAAAGACATTAGG
Source organism: Manacus candei (assembly GCF_025592945.1). Taxonomy (NCBI): domain Eukaryota; kingdom Metazoa; phylum Chordata; class Aves; order Passeriformes; family Pipridae; genus Manacus; species Manacus candei. The sequence goes on from NW_026138070.1 coordinate 6,398,577, forward strand.
AGAGCGATTTCCTCCCCCAGCCGAGCCCAGCGCTGCCCTCCGGGGCAAAGAGCTGCTCCAAGAAGGAAAGAAAAGCCTGAAGTGACCAAGATCAGAGGGTTTTTTGCCTGAAAATGTTCGGGCTTGCAGCTCTTGGCACCTTCTCAGCTCCAGGGGGCAAAACCAAATCCCTGGAGCAGCAGAAACATCTCCCCTCCCTCCCTCCCTCCTTCCTTCCTTCCCTCCCCGGTGCTTGTGGAACGACCAAGGGCTCGGTCCTGGCTCGGAGCAGCTTTGGGGGCTCCAGAGCAGGAAAGCCCCGTCCAGCTCCTGCCCTGATCCCAGCCCGGGCTGCCCCAGGCAACCAAAACCTGGTCCTACACCCAGAGCAGATATTTTGCAACCAGGTGAGTCGTTCCCGGCGTGGAAAAGATTTGCAGGGACACGCACTGCCCAAACCTCCCCCCCGCCCCAGCCATCCCCGGGCAGGGCAGGGGAAAGCCCAGCTCTGCTGAAATAAAGGCACAGGACCCGGAAAAAAAAGGGCAAGGACACGAAATAAAAGCACAGAACACGAAATAAAGGCACAACACACCAAATAATGGCACTGGACATGAAATAAAGGCACAGGACACAAAATAAAGGTAAAGGACGTGAAATAGGGACACAGAACACAATATAAAGGCACAGAACATGAAATAAAGGCACAGGGCATGAAATCAGGGCACAGGATATGAAGTAAAAGCATAGGACACAAAATAAAGGCACAGGATGTGAAATCAAGGCACAGGATGCCCAGTGGTGGCATGGGACACAAAATAAAGGTACGGGACACAAAATCAAGGCACAGGACATGAAATAAAGGCATAGGACACAAAATATTGGCACAGGACATGAAATAAAGGTAAAGGACATGAAATAGGGGCACAGGACATGAAATAAAGGCATAGGACACAAAATAAAGGCACAGAACATGATACAGAAGGCACAGGACGTGAAAAAAAAAGGCACAGCACATGAAATAAGGGCACAGGACAAGAAATAAAGGCCCAGGACATGAAATAAAGGCCCAGGACACAGCTGGCTGGGTCGCTGCAAACGTTCTCCTTTATTGTTCACACCACACACCTTCCTCTTGGCACTTCACTGTAGGGATTTGTTTAAAAAAAACCCACACTCCTACATGGAGGGCTCCTTGTCGGGACCAGCTGAGCAAGGGGTGGGGTTTTATAGACTTTTGTTTCTCCCCCCACGCCCCCCAAACCCCAACCTTTATTTTTCTCCAGATGTGGTCAAGTGTCATCACTTCCAAACCAGGCAAATAAATTAAAAAAAAAAAAGATACTATTGAAAAAAAAAAGAAAAAAACAAACAAAACACCAAAAAAACCTTCTCTGTGGCTTTGGGAATGTGCCAGGAGCTCTCCCACACCAGCTGCACTCAGGGAAATGCTCTTTTTCTTTTTCTGTGTGTGTTTTCAGTTTTGTTTGAAAAGGACAGTATTTCTCAGTGTGGTTTTGTTTTTGTTTAGTTTTTTTTGTTTAATATACTACAGCCTGAAATTCAGTGCAATAGGTACAACTACAGTGCAGAACTATACAAAAAAAAAAGTCATCCTAACCATGTACAAGCTTTTTTTTTCTTTTTTCCTCTTAGTTGCTATAGAAACTATAACCTTTTTCTGTACCTTTTGTATACATTATACAGTGTGGATATACGAGAATATTTACAGTACTTGGCTTGTCAAATCAGAAACGCTATAACTTAAAATTCTACTATTAACAACCATTGAACAAAAATATATATAATATAAATATCTTCCAGTCTATACACAGAGCAGGACACGGCTGGATCCATGCGGTGCTGGAATTTGGTGAGTCCCGGGATGGGGGTGGTGGTGGAGGGGGGATGGTGGGATGTTGTCGCCGCTGGTGCTTCACTGTCGGGCAAATATTGCCAAGATTAACCCCAAAAAAAAATTCAACAAGGACACATTTCCCCCCCCCCTCCCCATTCTCCCGTTCGCCCTCCCCATCCCAGCTGGAATTCAGGAGGAGCAGAGGAGCCTTTTGTGACTCTTGGGCTTGACCTTTTCCAACGGATCCATGCGGGACGGCTCCGTCCTCCGCGCTGCCCCGGGGCGGGAGGTCCCCGTCCACGAACCCACCGCGGGGGCTTGAAATCAAGGAGACTTGAGACAAAATAAAAATAGCTCGTTTTCCTGATCTTTTGTTCTGATTTTTCATGTGTTTTTTTTGTTTTTTTTTTTTAAAAATAATCGTTGGGTTTAGTTTAGTCGATTTAGGCGTGGGGTTGTTTTTTTTTTTTTCTCCTCTCTACGGTTAGAAGGTTAAAAAATAAAAGTTTCTGGCTTTAAAAACTTCCTCTCTACGTGATTTTTTTTTTTTTGTCGTCGTCGTTAAATTACCTAAAATCGCGTCGTTAATTAAAAATAAAAAAAAAAAAAAAAAGAGGGAATCGCCTTCCTCCTGCCGGTGGAGGCCGAGTTGGGTGGGGTTTGGAAAAACCCCCTGTGGGGGCTTTGAAATCCTGGACGTTGAGACCAGCTACGGAATAAAAATAAAAATAAAATTCGTTCCTAGCCAGGAAAAACAACAAAAAAAAAAACAACAAAAACCAAAACAAAACAAAAAAAAACAAACAAAAAAACAAAACAAAACAAAAAAAAAACAAAAAACAAAAAAACAAACAAAAAACAACAACAAAAAAAATAATAATAATAAAATAGCTCAGTCTGTCCCCAGTAAAACCAGCAGGGGAGGCTGGGAAGGGGCATTTGCACACCAGGGTGGGGACCCCCCCCCCTCACATACACACACACAATCCCTCCTGCCTGGGGTCTGTTCTGTACAAAGTGTTTAAAAAAAAGCCCCCCCGGGTGAGGGCGGAGGTGCCGGCGGTGCCACCCGAGGTGCCACCCGCGGCCACCCCAGCGGTTACACCTGCGAGTCGGCGCCCAGGCTGTGGAACTCGTCCGGGGTCTTGTCGCTCTGGCCGCCCCCGCCCTGCCGGAAGCCCGAGGCGATCTCGTCGAAGGTCCGGCCCTTCGTCTCCGGCACCTTGAAGTAGGTGAAGATGAAGAAGAGCACGAGCAGCACCGTGAAGATGATGAAGACGTAGGAGCCGCAGAGTTGCTGGGGAGGAATGAGGGGGGAAAAAGGGTGAGTGGGCAGGTGGAGATCATGGGATCGTGGAATTCCTTTAGGTTGGAAAAGCCCTCCGGGATCATTGAGTCCAACCATCAACCCAGCAACGCCAGGGCCGTCACCAAACTGTGCCCCCAAGTGCCACATCCACACGTCCACTGAACACCCCCAGGGGTGGGGACTCCACCACTGCCCTGGGCAGCCTGTGCCAGTGCCTGACCACCCTTTCCATGAAGGAATTTTCTCATCCAACCTGACTCTCCCCTGGCAACAGCTTGAGGCCATTTCCTCTCCTCCTGTCCCTTGTTCCCTGGAAGCAGAGTCTGACCCCCTCCAGCTCCCCCCTCCTGTCAGGGAGTTGCAGAGCCAGAAGGTCCCCCCTGAGCCTCCTTTTCTCCAGGCTGAGCCCCCCCAGCTCCCTCAAACATTCCTAGTGTTCCAGACCCTTCCCCAGCTCCGTTCCCCCCTCTGGACCACAGCTGAAGGACCAGCTGGTGACCACCCTGACCACCCAGGTCCTCCTTTCATGGAACATCTCAAGTTGGGATGATCCATCAGGATCATGGAGTCCAATCCCTGCTCCTTCCCCAGGTCCCAACCCCATCCCTCTCCCCAAGGGATCTCCCCAACCAAACCACCTCAGCCCAGGTTTTAGGGCTCAAGGACATGGCTCTGAGATCCAACACTGGGATCCAGCACCGGGATCTGACACCGGGATCCAACATCAAAATCTGGCACTGGGATCCAGCAGCCAGACCCAGCACTTGGATTTGGCAGCAGGATCCAGAAGTGGGATCCTGCACTTGAGTCTGGCACAAGGATCCACCACCAGGACCCACGATCAGGATCCAGCCAGACACCACCTCCATCCCTGATCCAGAACCGGGATCTGGGACCATCCAGACCCAACCCAGTCTGGGTGTGCAGGACTGCGACTCCCCCGAATTCCTGGGACCCCCTGAGTCCCTCCAGACCCCCGGATTGCCGTGTCCCCCGTCCCCCCCGTGGTGCCCCCGTGATTACCGCGATGTACTGGAAGCCCATCCCCACGATGAAGTTGGAGGTCCAGTTGGACAGCCCGGCCACCGCGAAGGCCGCGGGACGGGGGCCTTGGCTGAACAGCTCGGCCACGATGAACCACGGGATGGGGCCGGGACCGATCTCAAAGAAGGCCACGAACCCGAAGATGGCCACGATGCTGAGGTAGGACATCCAGGGCATTTGGTCCTGGGCAAGGGAGAGGGAGAAGGTCAGTGTGGAGAAGGGGCACGAAGCACCTGAAGTGCAAGACAGCAGCAATCCAGTGCTGGCAGAGGAGCCACCAGGCTTCTCCCAGCAGGAGATGGGAATTCTGGGACCTCAGCCATCACCCTAAGGAAGATAAATCCTTCCTCTCCCTCCCAGCCCACCCGTCCCCTCAGCACCCAGCACTCACCAGCAGCGTGAGGGCGATGGTCATGAGCACAGCACACCCTGCCATGCCCGCCAGGCCGATGAGGTGCAGGGTCCTGCGCCCGGCCCGCTCCACCACGAACAGCTGGGGGATGGAGACACATCATCAGCACCTCCCCAGCCTGCAGGAAAGGCCCCCAATCCCTCCAGCAGGACCTCAGGGGGCCAACACTCACTGAGACCACCGTGAAGGCCGTGTTCACCACGCCGGAGCCGATGGTGGCGTAGACAGGCTGCTCCACCCCTGACTTCTCAAAGATGCTGGTGGAGTAGTAGAAAACCTGAAAAGGGCAGGGAAGCGCCTCGAGTCAGGTCTTGGAGCCAACACAACCCAGGCTGTGGGTGAAACGACCTGGCCCTGAATGAGCTCAGGCTGCGGGTTTGACACCCGTGTGGGCCGTTCACTTAAGAGCTGGACTCCATGATCCCTGTGGGTCCCTTCCAGCTTGGAATATGCTGTGATCCCGAGCCTGCCACCCCGAGACTCACCGCGTTGATGCCCGAGAGCTGCTGGGAGAGCTGCAGGACGATGGCGATGAGGATGGGCTGGCGGTACATGGGCGAGCGGAACAGCTCCATGATGGTCACCTTCTTCTCCCTCATCATCTGCCGGCTCTCCTCCTTCATCTCCTGCAGGTCACTGCTCACGTCCGTCGTGCCCCGCAGCTTCTTGAGGACTAAGGGGGGGACGGGTGGGGTGAGGAGCAGCCGAGGACCCTCCAGTGCTGGGGAACAGGCTCGGGGAGGGGTCACTCACCGCTCTTGGCCTTGTTCTCCTCGTTGCGGTTGATGAGGAGGAAGCGGGGGCTCTCGGGGGCGAAGGGCAGGATGATGCACTGCAGCAGGGCAGGCACGAAGATGAAGCCCAGCAGCAGAGGCCACAGCGAGTCATTTCCCATGATCAGGTCCAAACCGAACACCTGAGGGCGACGGGAGGGGTTCAGCCACCCTTTCCCAGCTGGAAAAGTCCCATCTAGACCCAACTCTGCTGCCCGTGGGTGCTGGGACACCCACTGTGGGGACACAGCTGCTGTGCTGCTTCCAGGCAGCCAACATCATATCCTAGTGCTGCCCATCCCAAACCTTCAGACCCCACAGCATCCCTGCTCCTGCTGAGCTCCAACCACCCCGCTCTGCTCCTGCTGAGCTCCAGCTCCAACCATCCCAACCCTGCTCCTGCTGAGCTCCAACCACCCCGCTCTGCTCCTGCTGAGCTCCAACCACCCCACTCTGCTCCTGCTGAGCTCCAACCCCAACCATCCCAACCCTGCTCCTGCTGAGCTCCAGCTCCAACCATCCCACCCCAGCCCCACCTGGAGGGCCATGCAGACCTACAGTACCTCGTCCCTGCAGACCTTTCAAGCACCAGTGCTAAAAACAGGGGAAACACCCCCCATAAAAAGTTCTCCATCACTCACCTGAGCAATGAGGATGCCCAGGACAATGCCCAGCTGGTGGAAGGTCCCCAGGGCCCCCCGGAGCGCAGTGGGGGACACCTCACCCACGTACATGGGCACAAAACCGGTGGTGAGGCCGGAGTAGAGGCCGATGATGAAGCGGCCGAGGATGAGCATCTCAAAGGAGAAAGCCATTTTGGAGAAGCCCATGAGCACGGCCGACACGAAGGCCAGGATGTTGGACATCAGCATGGAGTTGCGTCTGGGAGGGGATGGGAAAAGGACCATGAGGAACACCGGGAGAACCCCAACATCAGCCCTGGGCAGGAGGGAGGTGCCCAAACCCACCCTAGTGGGATGCCAGCATGGGGTGAGGCTGCACAAGCCCCTCGTTGAGGTCCACCATGGATCCACCACGGACCCCCCAGGGACCTACCACAGACCCACCATGAATCCACCGTGGATCCACCACAGTTTCCCCAGGGACCCAACACGGATCCACCATGGACCCACCAGAGATCCACCACAGACCCACCATGGACCCACCAGAGATCCACCACAGACCCACCACGGACCCACCACGGACCCACCAGAGATCCACCACAGACCCACCATGGACCCACCACGGACCCACCAGAGATCCACCACGGACCCACCAGAGATCCACCACAGACTCACCATGGACCCACCACGGACCCTCCACGGACCCTCCACGGATCCTCATGGGACCCACCACGGACCCACCATGGACCTACCAGGGCCCCTCCAGGCTCTGTGCTCACCTCCCAAAGCGATTGACGAAGAGCCCCACGGAGAAGGAGCCGATCATGCCCCCGACGGAGAAGATGGCGACGGAGAGGGACCAGAGCGTGGTGAGGGTGGCGGGGCTGATGGGCTCCTCGTATCGGTACAGCCACGTGCGGTTGTAGAAATCCTCAATCACCTGGAAATCGGCGGGAGAAACCAAGGCCAGGGTTAAACCCAGCCGTGCCGCCGGCAGAGCCGCGAGGGCTCGGCCACCTCAGCTCACAAGACGATGCGTCAGCGGGAGCCGCCGGGGCTCGGCTCCAGCCCCAGGGAGGGACCTGCTGGGATGCGTGGGGGAAATGCAGCCGGACGGGTTCTGGGCTCGCCCTGCCCGGGGAGGGACACACTCGGCGCTGCCAAAACCCCGCTGCCGCCTCGCCGGGCACGGGCAGGTCACGCCGCTCCCCGGGGCACCGCGCAGGATGAGCCGGCCCTGGGAGAGCAGGAGGAAGGGCAGGAACACAGCAGCAGGTCCTGAGAAGTTCCCAGCCCCTTGGACACTCCTGGAATTGGGGTTCCAGGGGTTTTTTTTCCCCCACAGTAATTCCATAACGTGCCATTCGTGCCGTGATTCCGGAGCGCTGCAACGCTGAGACCAAACACGTTTGGTTTGAAACACCACCTTCACAGAATACCCTGCTTGTATTTCTTACATCTTTTTATATACATTTTATATATATCTTGTGTATTTTATATATATCTTGTGTATTTTATATATATCTTGTGTATTTTATAATATATAAATATATTATAATATATATTATAACTATATAATATATATAATTATATATAATTATATAATATATATAATATATATATAATATATTATAATATATAAATCTTGTGTTTTGTCTACTTCATACATTTTGTCTACTTCCTATCTATTTTGGCTATTTTATATCTATTGCATATTTCACATCTCTTGTATATTTTATTTTATATATTTATATATTTATATATATTTTATATCTATTTTGCATATTTTATATATTTTTGTATATATCATGCATTTTTTGTAAATTTCATATATACTTTGTTATTTTAGACACTGTTATTTTTATCCTGTTATTTTATACACGGTTTGTATATTTTATATATACTTTGTTACTTCGTATATACTCTGTATATTTTATAAATATATATTGCTATTTTAGATATACTTTGCTATTTTTATATATGCTTTGTTATTTCATATATATACTTTGTATCTTTTAAACCTACTTTGCATATTTTCATATATACTTTGTATCTTTTTTAAATCTCTTTTTAAAGCCGCCCCACCACCAGCAGCTTCCATAAATTCCTGTCCCTGCCCCTGGCGAAGGCTTGGCCTAAATGACCCTTTCAAGGGCCCTTCCAACCCAAATCCTTCTGGAATTCCAGGATTTAAGGGCCACCCAGATCCCAAATCACCTCATCAAAGGGCTCCATAACACACCCCACCAAGCCCAGCTGGAAGGAGAGGAGATTCCCTGCTCTGCTGGACATCAGGTGGGCTAAAAATTACAATAATGTCACTATTTTTTGAAGCTGCTCCTTTTCCAAAGCACCTAAACCAGGAGAATTCCCGTGATCACGAGATTTCTTTCCCTCCAGCTTCACCTGGAGGTTTGGATGCTTCTTTCCCTTTTCCCAACATTCCCAAAATAAGTAACTGAGAGGATTATTGGAGAAGCCTGGGCTGGCTCAGGCTCTTGGTGGGGGCAAGGGGGGGGCCCTGAAAATAACACCTGGACACCTCCTCCTGTCTCTTCCTCCTGAAAAATGAGATGCATGGAAGAGCTCGACTTTTCTGGGGGAGAGTAGAAGAAAAATGAGTTTAAAGGGAGAAGGGTAAAAAAAACAATTTGGCTTCCCCAGAACTGGGAGGGTTTTTCGCTTCTCTCTCCTCTCTGAGGAGCACTGGGTGCATCCCCAGCCTGCTCCTCCATGAATCCCAATCCCAGGAATCACAATCCTGTGCCCCAAAGTATCCCAGAGCATCCCAAGGCTGCATCCCTGGTCATTCCCATGCCAGCCCTGATGCACCCCAACACCAATCCTTCACCCCAGTTTATCCCAGTGCAACCCCATCCTACATCCCAACCCCAGTCCTGCACCCCAGTTCATCCCAGTGCATCCCAATCCCGTGCCCCAATGCCTCTCTACGCATCCTGAGGCATTCCCATTCCAATCCTACACCTCCCCATGCTACCCCATCCTGCATCCCAACCTCAATCCTGTGTTCCAATTTATCCCAATGCATCCCCATCCTGCATCCCATCCCCAATCTTCTGTCCCAGTTTATCCCAATGCATCCCAATCCTGCACTTCAATGCATCCCTAAATTGCATCCCAACCCCAAACCTGTATCCCAATTTATCCCAATGCATCCCCATCCTGCATCCCAACCCCAGTCCTGTGCCCCAGTTTATCCCAATGCATCCCCATCCCCATTCCAGTGCATCCCAATCCTGCATCCTGATGTGTTTCCATCCCAATCTTGCATCCCACTGCATCCCGATCCTTAATGGGGATCCTTAATGTGGGATGGCCCCACATCCAGCACATCCTGCTTCCAGGAAAACCCTCATCCTGCCTCTCCTCATGCCCCCACACAGAGCATCCAGAATCCTTCCCTAACACAGGTTGAATCCCGGCCCAAAACCAAGGGATTCATCCCAAAAATCAGGAGGAAAACTGAAGCAAAGCCCATTGGGGGGGTCTGGCTTGGCTGGGGGCTGCAGGCTCCAGAGCTCAGTCCCAAGGGAAGCTCCCACTTTCCCTGATCCCTGCCCATGTCCCCCGGAGCTGCAGGCTGGGAAAGGACGGAGAGAAATCCTTCAGCACAGGGAGACGACACCTCTCCCGGGATGCGGCTCCGAGCAGGGTGGGATCACACAGCATTCCTGCTTCCCGGGGGGCCAGAGCTCGGGAAAAGCAGGGCACGTGCCAGGGAGCAGCTGCTCAACGCGATTCCAGGGATTTCCCAGCTCTGAGGGCTCCAGCTCTGCTCCCACTGCCTGACTGGAGGAGGGTGGTCGGCACCATCCCAGGACGGACGTTACGAGGTCGGATGGATCCAGAGGAAGGCGAGCAGGGACCGGGATATCTCAGCAGGACGATGCCTCCAAGCTGTGGGTGCTGGATGGGCTCCACAGCCACGTGGAATCCCAGGATTCCATGTTATGCAATGCAACACCTTGAATAAATTCCCAGCTTCTTTCCTCTTCCCCCACCGGTGGGGTCTGGGCGGTTTTTCCACAGGGTCTTCTCTCCCACTGGGAGTTTTCTCAGCTCTTGAGGCCACATTCCTGGGATGGGCTCAAACTCTGCCTCGGGGGGCTCAGGGCTTTGGGATGGTGTTGCCTGGGGACAGCTCCACTCCCACCAGGTTGTCCCTCCTCAGCTCATCCCAGCACAGGGGCCACGCCAGGGAACGCCACGAGTGCCAAAGAGAATTCCAAGCTAACTTTCCCAAGCCTTTAACACCTCAGAGAGCCCCCAAATCTGGGAAAAGCCCATGTGTCCCATGGATCTACCAGTGGCTGGGGGGCCACATCAGGGGAGGAGCCAACACCCTCCCAGCGCTTCCCAGGCAACCCTCTCTCCTCCTGGGATGCAGAACTCCGGGATCCCATCGCAGCAGGCACCCAAACCCTAATTAACTCCCAGACCTTCGCTGAGGGCCGAGGTGAAAAGTTCCACCAGCTACACCCAGAGCACATCCTGCGGCGCTCCGGGGATTCTTCCCAACAAAAATGCCGGGCAGGGAGGAAACCGATTCCGGCGGGAAAGGCCGGAGCAGAGCAGCTCCCTCACAAATCCCATCAGAGCCATAAGCTGCCTAGCCAGATGTACTATTTTAGCCGGGCTGGCAGCAGATCCCGGTTTGTTCTCGGACATGGTGAGGGGGGGGGGGGGGGGAGTGTGGAATTTTGAGGTGGAAGGGCTGGAATTTCCCGCTGGAGCAAACCTGGGAGCGCTCACCTTCTGCGGGGCGTTGATGACGCCGGTGTTGTAGCCGAACTGGAGGGAGCCCAGCACTGCTCCTCCCACGGCCAGCATCAGGCGGGCCGTCATCTGCGGGAAAAACAGGGAACAGGGGGTAAATCCGGGATCCTTCCCCCCCCACCAGGGCGTTCCCAGGGAAGCCGGGGAGGCGGCGAGCGCAAAATATCCCGGAGAAAAGACAAAACTCACTTTTTTTCGAGGCGCTTAATGGGGGGGGGGGAAATAGAATAATTTCAAAAAATATCATTTTGGGGAGGTTGGGAAGGACCCGGTTTTGGGGCTTCCAGGAATTTCAGCTCAGGAGGCGTTATCTGGGCCCGCAGGGTCCCCTCGGAGCCCCCACGTGACCCCTGGCACCGCTCCAGCTCCGGCTGCTTTTTGGGGCCTCCACGTTCTCCCACCCTGGGGATGCTCCGGGCGCCGCTAACGAAGGTTTTTCCACGGGATCCTAATTAGGAGACGCCGAGCGAAATCCCGGTTAGTTGGCAGAGCCTTCCCGAGCCTCTTCTTGCTCCTGCCCGAGCAACAATCGGAGCCTTGTCGGGGAGCGGGGTCAGGGCAGGGCAGCACTCGGGCCACCTTCGTTAGCGGCCCAATTATCCCGGGCAGGAGATTTTCCCAGCGCTAGAACCAGGATCCGACATTCCCACCTAATCAGCTTTGGGATGAGCCACGTGAAATTTATAAGCCCCTTAATTTGAGGGGTTGGGGAAGGGGGGAGGGAGGTTTTCCTCGGGGGACCAACGCATCGCCCCGAGGATGCTCCTGCGGCCTCTTGGAGTAATATTCCCAAGGGATTCATGCCTCAGGTCCCACCTGAACCAGGAGGGGCGACTCTAACCCCCCAAGAGAAAGGATATTTTTTAATATTTAAGACCTGTTTTCCTCCCCTTTTTTTTTTTTTTTTTAAGTAAATAATGGAATTAACGCCGCTCCCTGACCTCGCCGCTCCGGCCACCGCCGCCCTCCACGGGAAAGTTCCCAGGGAAAAAGCAGAGGGAATGGAGCCAGGCCCGTTAATGAAGCTCATTAATTAGGCTTGGCCCCAACACAACTAATCAGGGAGGTTCTGGCACTTGGATTTGGTCAGTGCTCTGGAATAAATCCACCCCCGAGCAGAAAACGCTGCGTTTGGGAGGCCAGAAACGGGCTGGGAAGTTGGTGGCATTCCCAAAAAAAAAAAAAAAAAAACCACATGAAAAAGCCCCCCAGAAAATACCAAAATTCCACTTCTGAGCTCATCCAGCCCCCGAAAACCCGGGATGGGCAACACCGGGAACGCCGACCTTGTGCTCGGATAAATGTTGTTAAAAAATGAGGGATTTGGGGGATTTGGGAGGAATTTTTGTGGTGAGGGGCGTTTGGGTGATTTTCCTTTGCTTTTTAGGGATCACCCCGAGCTTCCTGGGGGGCTGATTTTGGCCTTTTCCCGGCTAAAGGAAGGCTCTGGAGAGGTGAGCACAGGCAGGTGAGCCCAGGGGTGAGTCCCGGAGCTCCAGGGATGGGGATGCACGGCCAGGATGAACTTTGCTCCAGGAAGGTGAGAGGTAACAACCCCTCGGAGCTCCCACGGCAGCCACTACTCAAAAACAAAAAAAACCAAACCCAAATTAAATCAATTATTCCATTTTAACTCGGGGAAAAAAGAGAATTTTTTTATGGCTGCCCCCCCCCCTCCAAAAAAAAAAATCGGATTTTTGGGTAAAATCTCAGCCCAAAAACCCTGTGTTGGGCTGAGATTCCAGCAGTTTGAAGAGGTGAAAGGGTAAAACTGGCAGGAAAATTGCTTTTTTGGAGGCTCTTCCTGAGCAGGGTCAGGGTGAGTCAGCTCCTCCCGCTCCCTTCCCATTCCAAACACGCTCCTATCCCGGAGCCTTTCGGTTTGAACTTTGCCATTAAAGGCAAGTTTGGGGGGGGAGAAAAAAAATAATTAAATAAATGGAAAAGTCGATTTTTAAGGGCAGCTTTGCCCGGGCAGCTCCTGCCAAACCCCACGTGGGGCCGAGGGCAGGAGGTTTTAGCTCCTTGCAGAAAAAAAAAAGAGGCTTTAGGGGGAATTTTGGGACAAATTTCTCCTCTTATTTCCATAAAATCAGCTTGTTTAGGGCTGGGTAGACCCAAAACTCCTGGGTTTATCCCTAATAAGTCCTCTGTTTTATAGGAAAGCTGGAATTTGATGAAATTTGTGTGGTTTGTTTTCCCTTTTGCTGCTTCCTGCTTCCTCCCCAGGCTCCAGGGCGGAAGCTCCGAGAGGGGGGGGGTCACAGGGGGCCCCCCAAATCTGCTGCCTTGGGCTTTACAACTCTATTTTTAACCCATTTATTTTGTCCTCTGGCCTGGAAGGACTTTTAGGATACAACTCACCTCATGGATCAAGGGAATGAATAATCTCTTTAAAAGCAAAATAATAATAATAATAATAATGTTAAAATATTAATATAATGATATTCTAAAATGGTTCAGGAGGGAATTCCAGTGTTGGGGTTTTTTTTTTACTCCAGAATGGAGGATTTGGGGGATGCTGCTGCCTCATGGAACAATTCAGAATTCCTTTAAAATAATATTAAAGGTGTCCCAGAAGGGAATTTCAACTTTTTTTTACTCCAGTGCAGAAGGATTTTGGGGGGTTTTTGGGATGCCAGTTGTCTCAGGGATCGAGGGAATTAATAATTCCTTTAAAAGCAAATTAGTCATATTATGGAAAGAAAAGGTCCCAGGAAGACATCTCAGTGTTTTTTTACTCCAGCATGGAAGATTTTGGGATGCTGCTGCCTTATGGAACAAGGAAACTATTAACTCCCTTAAAATAATATTGAAAAAAAGTGTCCCAGGAGGGAATTCCAATGTTTTTTCACTCAGCCATGGAGGGTTTTGGGATGCTGCTGCCTTGTGGAACCATAAAAATTAATAATTACGTAAAAAAATCAAAATAACATTTAAAAAAAAAAAGGTTTCCTACGAGGGAATTTCGGGGAAAATCCACCTTACAAAGACCCCATAAAAACATCCCACGAGGATTTAAGGAGCATCCCAGAGGCTGCTCCTGCCAGGTGTCATTCTGGGATGGAGGGGGGAATCCAGGGATGGGGAACAGCCCCTCACACCCCCATTCCCACACTGCTGGGAACGAGGGCACAGGGATAACACAGCTGGGAACGAGGGCACAGGGAGAACACAGCTGGAGCTGCCTCCCAGCTCGGGAAAAACTCCCACCCCCCCCAAAAACCCGGGAAAACCCACTGCAAACTCACAGGAGGGGATTTGCAACCGGAGAATCTGGGGGGGGACAGAGGCCCTGGGGGGATTTAGGGGGAATTTGGGGGCGATTTAGGGGGAATTTGGGACGCTGGAGAGCGCCAGGGGGGGATGGGAAGCAGCGGCGGAGCGGCGGAATCTTATTTTTTATTTATTTAGTTCCCTGCTTAAAGGTCATCCAGGGACGGCCACACGATCCCGGCGAGTTTTGCAACTGCGACAAGCTCGGGAGATGTTTTTTGCATGGAATGAGCTGGAAAAAAAACACCCGGAATGTGCAAAAAAAAAAACCCAAAAAAGCCCATCCTTGATTAATAATATCCATTATTAAATATAAAGGAGGACGGGGGGGTTTGTTCCCCACTTTCCAGCCCCCTCCAGCATCCCAAGCGCCGGCTGCTTCCATGAAAAATCCCTTTTTTTTCCATGCAAAACACCGTCTGGCTGGAAGCGTCGCCCATCAGCGCTCGGTAAATCATCCCAGCAATTAATTACCTTTGCCCAAATTAATAATTTCTAACCCAAATCCAGCCGAGCGGGGAGGTTACGGAGCTGGAAAAGCAGCGGGAACGCGGCTCCGGCTCCATTTGGGAAGTCGGGAGTTAAGTGCGTCGGATTTCTTGGATCTGAGACCAAATTTGTGTTTAATTCCTGCCCCCATCAGAGCGCTGCCGGCCGGCACGTTCCCGGCTCCCACCCCAATCCCACCACTCAGCCCGAAAAACAGGCGCTGGGAGGGAGCCGGCCGGGAATAAAATCATTAAAAATTAAAATATACGTTAAAATATCCATTAAGTTTCTTTAAAAAATGGTGGGTTTAACGCTCCAAATGTGGGAGGCGGGGGGAAATCACGGAGTTGTTTTCCATCAGAAAAAAAAAAAAAAAAAAAAAAAGGAAAAAAGAAGAGGGATCGTTCCCGTCGCATTTTTAATTAGGATCAAATCGTGATTTGGGGCTTTAATTACACTTTGTGCCGCCACGGAGCCAATTTTTAGTTTCCTTACGCACCCTCTGCCCCCCCCCCCCCAAAAATAGTTAGATTTATCCCTACCATTCCCAGATGGGAATATTTGGGGGGACGGGAATGTTTTGGGGGTTGGGATGAGGCAAGTTGATGTCAATGAGCTGCTGGAATTAATCACCGGGATCGTTTCGGGCTTTACACCCCCCCCAAATTAATTATGAATTAATTAATTTGGGGGAAGGGCTGATGGGGGGTCCCGGCAGCCGCCGAGCGGCCGGGGGGGTTCGGATCATTTCATAAACCCAATTTTGGGATGAATTCATGGGAATTGGGTCAGTGGCGGGATGTGCCACGGCCGGACCCCAACACTGCGGGAGTTCGGGGGGTATGGGGGGGATCCCCCAATCTCGACGCCCCCAAACCACCTCGGCCCTTCGCAGCCTTCGCGTCCCTTCCCCGCGCCGGGAATGGGGCCAGAAGGGCCCTTTTTGGGTCGCTCCTTCCCAGTTCCGCATCCCGACCCGAGCGGGGGGGGGGGGGGAGCGGAAGGGGATCCCAAAAGTGTCCGCCGAGGGCGCCGCGAGCCCGAGGCCGTTTCTCCGGAGGGGGGCCCGCGGCGTTTTCGGGGGGTGCCGCGCGCAGCCCGAGCGGTGCCCGCGGTGCCCGCGGCGCGGGGGCGCGCAGGGGGGCGGCGGGGCCGCGCGGGGGCGGCGGGCGGGCGGGCGGCGCGTTGTGTAACGCGGGCGGGCGGGCGGGGGGAGCGGCGCGGGGCTCACCTTGCTGCCGGTGTCCATGGCGGGGCCGGGCGGCGGGGCCGGGGCCGGGGCGGGCGGGCGGTGCGGCGGGGCCGGGGCCGGGGCCGGGGCCGTGCGGGGCGCGGGGCGCGGAGCGGAGCGGGGGGAGGCGCGGCCGCCGCCCGGGCATTGGAGCGGCTTAAGAGCCCGGGGGGGCGGGGCCGGGGCCGCGGCGGCGCCCATTGGGCGGTGTTGGGAGGGGGCGGGGCGAGGGGCGGGGTTACGGGGGGCGTGGGCGGGGCCGGGAGCGGGAGGTGAATGGGGGGCGTGGGAAGGGGGCGCGCGGGGGGCGGCGGCGCGTGCGGGGCCGCACGTGGGCGGGGGGAGGGGAGCGGAGCGGGAGGGGGGGGAAGGGGAGGGGGAGGTGGAGAGGTGGGAGAGGGGGCACGTGCGAGGATGCACGTGCGGGGTGGGGGGGAGAGTGTTTACACGAGTGGGGGGCGTGGGAGTGTGAGAGTGTGAGAGGGGGTGAGTGTGAGTGAGTGTGAGAATAGGGAGTGTGAGAGGGGTGAGGGTGAGAGGGGTGAGTGTGGATGAGAGTGTGAACCTGTGAGTGTGTGGGAATGTGTGTACCTGTGAATGAGTGTGAGAGGGAATGAGTGTGGGTGAATGTGAATGTGTGAGAGTGGGTGAGTGTGAGATTGTGAGAATGAATGAGTGTGGGAGTGCGAATGGGTGTGAGAATGAGTGTGAGTGTGACTGAGTGTGAACGTGTGAGTGTGAATGAGTGTGTGAATGAGTGTGTGTCTGTGTGAATGAGTGTGTGAGCGTGTGAATAAGCATGAGTGCAAATAAGCATGAATGAGAGTGCGTGCAAGTGTGTGCACATGTGTGTCTGTGTGTGCACATGTGTGTGTGTGTGTGCACGTGTGTCCATGTGTGCACGTGTGTGTCTGTGTGCACATGTGTGGCTGTGTGTGCACGTGTGTGTGTGTGTGCACATGTGTGTCTGTGTGTGCACATGTGTGTCTGTGTGCACATGTGTGTCCGTGTGTGCACTGTGTGTGTCTGTGTGTGCACTGTGTGTGTCTGTGTGTGCACATGTGAGTGTGCAAGGGGGCAGGTGGATATGCGGGGGGGGGGACTGTGCGTGTGCACATGTGTGTGACCACAGGGGTGGGGGGGTGTGCGCACGTGTGTGTGTGTGTGTGTCTGCACATGTGTGTGCACATGTGTGTGTCTGTGTGCACATGTGTCTGCACGTGTGTGTGTGCACATGTATGTGCTTGCACGTCTGTGTCTACACATGTGTGTGTGTGCACATGTGTGTACACACATGTATGTGTCTGTGTGCACGTGTGTGTACATATGTGTGTGAACATGTGTGTGTGTCTACACATGTGTGTGTGCTGTGTGTGTGCACATGTGAGTGTGCACATGTGTGTATGTGCACATATGTGTGTGCACATGTGTGTATGCACATGTGTGTATGTGCACATATGTGTGTGCACATGTGTTTATGTGCACATATGTGTCTGCACATGTGTGTGTGTGCACATGTGTGTATGTGCACATATGTGTGTCTGCACATGTGTGTGTGTTTGCACATGTGTGTCTGTGTGCCCATGTGTGTCTGTGTGCACATGTGTGTGTCTGCACATGTGTCTGTGTGCACATGTGATCGTGCCAGCCCAGCCGTGCCTGTGCTCACACACGTGTGACTCTGGGTGTGCACGTGTGCGTGTGCAAGGGGCACATGCCTGTACATGTGTGTGTGCACGTGTGAGTGTGCAAGCACACGTGCTGGCATTTGCACCAATGTGAGTGTGCAAGGGACTCCACATGTGTGTGCAAGGGTTTGTTCACCCTTTCATGTGTGTGTGCACAAAATGCACCCAAAAAAAGCACAAATATGGGGAAAAAAAGCACAAAAAATACACAAAAACGGAAGGAAATTGCACCAAAAAAATGTAAAAAACGGGAGAGAAAATTAAAAAAAAAATTGAATGAAAGCTGCAAAAAAATTGAGGAGAAAAGGGGGAAATAAAAAAGGGAAAAAATGGAAGAATAAAGCACAAAAATGTACGGGAGTTTTAAAAGGGGAAAAGAAAGAAAAAAAGAAAGAAAGAAAGAAAAAAATGCAAAATATTTTGAAAAATGCAAGAAGGGAAAAGGAGCAAAAATTTTGCATGAAAATGTGGAAGAATTGGGGGGGGAAGCAAAAATGCACAAAAAATTAAGAAAATGCAAAAAAAAAAGGCAAAAAAATGCACAAAAAAAGGGCAAAACTCGAAAGCACTAAAAAACAAAAGCAAAAATTGGGCCAATAATAAACAAAAATTAAAAAAATTAATTTTCTTTCCTAAAGCTGCCGGAGTTTGCCCCTAATTTGGCCATTCCAGGCAATTCCTCACCTGTAAATTCCGTTAAATATCCCTGGGATCAATCCCAGCCCCTTTTCCCCCTGGTTTTGGCCCATCCCGAGGGAGCCGGGTTGGGTTTTGCCGACTCGGCATTCCCGGCGGGACCCTCCCGGCGCCGCGGGAATGCTGATGGAGGAAAACGGCCGGAGTGGGATAATCCCGGCGGGGCCGAGGGGCTCGAGGGGATTTAGGGGGATTTGCTCCAGGGAAAAGGGTTAAAATAACACGGGGGGGGGAAGGGGGGAGGGCGGAGGCCGCGGGGATGGGCTCGGGGAGACAGGGATGAGCCCAGGGAAACAGGGATGAGCCCAGGGAAACAGGGATGGACTTGGGGAAACAGGGATGAGCCCAGGGAAACAGGGATGAATCCAGGGAAACAGGAATGGGCTCAGGGAAACAGGAATGGGCTCAGGGAAACAGGGATGAATCCAGGGAAACAGGAATGAGCCCAGGGAAACAGGAATGGGCTCAGGGAAACAGGGATGGGCTCAGGGAAACAGGGATGAGCCCGGGGAAACAGGAATGGGCTCGGGGAAACAGGGATGAGCCCAGGGAAACAGGGATGAGCCCAGGGAAACAGGAATGGGCTCGGGGAAACAGGGATGAGCCCAGGGAAACAGGGATGAGCCCAGGGAAACAGGAATGGGCTCAGGGATTCAAGTGATGGGGGAGGACAAAGGACCACAAGGATGGGCTCAGCCTCTCCATGGGATTTGAGTCGTGATGGAGACCCAGGGCCACGGGAATGGGCTCAGGGATATGAGTTGTGTCCAGGACACAGGGATGGGCTCAGGGATATGAGCTGTGTCCAGGACACAGGCGTGGGCCCAGGGAAACAGGGATGAGCTCGGGGACAGGACACAGGGTTTGAGTGGTGGGGAAGGACAAAGGATCACAGGGATGGGCTCAGAGATTCAGGTTGTGTCCAGGTCACAGGGCACAGGGATGGGCTCAGGGATTCAGGTTGTGTCCAGGACACAGGGCACAGGGATGGGCTCAGCCTCTCCATGGGATCTGAGTTGTGGTGGAGACCTGAGGCCACGGGAATGGGCTCAGGGAGTTGAGTGGTGATGGAGGACAAAGGATCACAGGGATGGGCTCAGGGATATGAGTTGTGTCCAAGACAGAGAACACAGGGATGGGCTCAGCTCTTCCATGGGATTCAAGTCATGCTGAGGACTGAGGGCACAGGGATGGGCTCAGGGATTCAGGTTGTGTCCAGGACACAGGACACAGGGATGGGCTCAGGGATCCAAGTGTGTCCAGGACACAGGGCACAGGGATGGGCTCAGGGATTCAGGTTGTGTCCAGGACACGGGACACAGGGATGGGCTCAGGGATCCAAGTGTGTCCAGGACACAGGACCCAGGGATGGGCTCAGCCTCTCCATCCTCACCCTCTTCCCTGCACAGATTCCATCTCGGACTCCTGGCACACACACCCCACCCCCACCGCGTGGCCGTCAGGATCTCTCCCGACGTCATTCCCGGCAGACAAGGAAATCCGGGCTCCCTGATCGCTGCCCCACACCAACCACCCCGTGACTGTCACCGTCAGGACGAGCCCTTTGTCACATCACCCCGCGCTGACGAGCTCCTTATCTCCCGGCCCCTCCCATGCCAGCCCAGGTCCCACCCCCAGGAACACCGGGAACACCAGGGCCGGGGACATCCTGCTCACAGGATTTGGGGAGGGTCATTTGGGCACAGCTCTCATCTTCTTCAGGCAAAGGCCAGGCTGGAATCACCTTTCCAGGGCTGTTTAATGCTTGCAGGGATGATAAAATCGGCGTTGCCGGGTGGAACAAGGGAGGGAATTTGGCTTTACTGGGACTCATGAACCGAAAATCCTGGATGATCCCTGAAAATTTAGGGAAAACTTAAGGAGTTGAACTCCAGTGCTGAGCATCCTTGGGATGGAATTAATCCACTCCAGGAGGGAATTTGTTTTAACATTCTCAGTGTCCCGTGATGTGTTTGAGCCTCAAAGGAACTTTAAAATAATTCCCTGGGCCAAAAGTTGAGGTTTTCCCCTTTCAAAGTCCAACCAAAAATCCTAAAAAAAAAAAAAAAAAAAAAAAAAAAAAGGGATTTCCAGAGCTCTACTACCCCAGTTCCTCCCAGTTCCTAAAAAATCATGGAAAAATATGCAGGAGTGTGTAATTCCATGTGCTACAACTCCAGCCCCCAAGAGCTGCCCGGACACAGTCCCGGTGATCCCATGAATCGGGTCAATCCGGGGGTTTTTCCTGGTGTTGAGGCTCTTTGAAGGTGTGGGATGAGCCAGGGTTGGATCAGCTGGAAAAATGTCAGCCCAGGTGACGAAACTGGGGATAAAGTCCACCTGGAAGCAGGATTTGTCCCCGGACTGGGTTGGGCACTGGCGGCACAACTTCCGCCGGGATTCCAGCCTTAAAACCCCCGGCCTTGGTTTTCCCTTGGGATTCTGGGCTGCTCCCAAAATCCAGGGGATACCCCTGGAGCCTCCTGGCGTCCCTGGGATCAACCCCATCGATCCCAGAGGCACCCAAGCTCCTCAATATCCGGATTTAACAGCTGCATCTCCTTGGATTTCACTTTTTATCCTTAAACCTGGATTAGTCAAACCCCGGGATTCGTTAGGCCGGGATTAAAGTGCATTAAAACCCCTCAGGCCTTGGGTTAGAGTGGGATGGAGAAACGCCCTCCATCCCAAAAAGCAGGAACACCGACCCAAATTAACTCAATTATTATCATTTCGTGTCTCCCAATCAATAAATCAGAAGTTTCCCAGCCCAGGCGGGGATTTCCTTGTCCTGAACTGCCCCGGGTTCCGTTGGTTTTACAACCATTAAACAGGGAAAGGAAGGGAATTTCTGGTTTCTCCATGAAAAGGGGGGGAATCAGCCCCAGCTCCAGCCCTTCCAAAGGCGGGTTCTGCGTCTCATCCCTGGCTTTGCATTTTTAGGGCACCGTGACGTGGGTGAAAACATGGGGAGAAAAGAGGTCGGGGCTAAAAATAACCTGTGAGTCACAGCAGGAGCTGGGAGTGTCCAACCAACGGAGCTGGGGCTGAAATCCCGGGAAGAGGATGGGAAAAAAATCCCTTTTCCCTCCCTTGATGCCTGAGGGTTCCCAGTCCTTCTCCAGGAAGAAAGAAAAAGGAGACTATATTTTATAGATATATACATTAAAATATGTATAATCCCACTTTTCCCACTCCATCAAACCTCCTTGGATTTCCCAACGTGGCCAAAATAGCAGGAGAAAGGATTTTCCCCCCTTTCCCATGATTCTATAATGACATAATTCCCATGTACCAGTGTTTTTTTCCCCCTTGGGAAGCTGTTTGTGGAGCTTTAGGCCAATAATTAATCATTAGTGATAATGAGCAGATAATGGCATTTACAGGGATGTTCCTTGCTTGGTTAATTTGGGGATTAATTCCAGGATTTTATTTCATCCCATGGGGTGGAGGATCCCACAGGGGGAATTTTTGGGGGGGAGTTGCTGAGTTTTGGGGATTCAGCTACTGGGGTTTCCTTCAGCTGGGGAGGAAAAAGGGGGAATAGGGAGAAAAAAAGTGAAATGGGGAGACAAAAAGAGATGGATTATGGAGAAAAAAGTGGAATAGGGAGGAAAAAAAGAGGTGGATTATGGAAAAAAAGGGTGGAATTGGGAGAATAAAGTGGAATAGGGAGAAAAAGAGTGGGATAGGGAGGAAAAAAAAGAGATGGATTATGGAAAAAAAGGGTGGAATAGGGAGAATAAAGTGGGATAGGGAGAAAAAGGTGGAATAGGGAGGAAAAAAAAGAGATGGATTATGGAAAAAAGTGGAATAGGGAGGAAAAAAGAGGTGGATTATGGAAAAAAAGGGTGGAATAGGGAGAAAATGGGTGAAATAGGGAGAAAAAGAGTGGGATAGGGAGAAAAAGGTGGAATAGGGAGGAAAAAAAAAGAGATGGATTATGGAAAAAAGGGTGGAATTGGGGGAATAAAGTGGAATAGGGAGGAAAAGGGTGAATAAGGGTGAAAAAGAGTGGATTGAGTTAAAAAAAGGCTTGATTAGGGATAAAAAAAGGGGGAACCAGGAGAAAAAGGTGAAATAGAGAGAAAAAAAAGGTGGAATGAGAAGTAAATGGGTGGAACAGGGAGGAAAAGGGATTGAATGGGGGGAAAAAGGGTGGGAAAGGGACAAAAAGGGTGGAACTGGGAGAGAAATTGTGGAAAAGGGAAAAAAAAGGGTGGAATGGGGAGAAAATGGTGGAAGGGGGAAGGTGGGACAGGGAGAAAAAAGGGAGAACGGGGAGAAAAATAGTGGAAGAGGGTGGGAAAAGGGTGGGTCAGAGAGAAAAAGGTGGAATGAGGAGAAAATGGGTGGAACGGGGTGAAAAAAGGGTGGAAGAGGGAGAGAAAAGAGGGATTGGAGAGAAAAAGAGGTGGAACAGGGAGTAAAAAAAAATAAGGGTGGAACTGAGAAAAAAGGGAGGATCAGAGAGAAAAAGGGTGGAATAGGGAGAAAAAAAGGTGAAATTGGGGGGGAAAAGGGTGGATTAGGGAGGAAAAGGTGGGACAGGGAGACAAAAGGGTGGAGTGATGAGAAGGTGGAATAGGGAGAAAAAAGGTAAAATATAGAGTGGAAATATATATATATGTATTATATATTATATATTATATATATTATATGTATATTATATTATATTATATTATATCTTGTATAAGATATATATTATATCTGGTATATTATATGTAGTGTATATTTTTTATATATTACATGGTATATATTTTTATGTATGTATATTATGTACTATATATTATATATCATGTACATTTTATACATATATATTTTATATAGATGTATATTATATACTATATATTATATATCATGTACATTTTTATATATATATTTTATATAGATGTATATTATATACTATATATTATATATCATGTACATTTTTATATATATATTTAAATATAGATGTATATTATATACTATATATTTTATATCATGTACATTTTTTTATATATATTTATATATATGTGTATTATATGCTATATATTATATAGCATGTACATTATATATCATGTACATTTTATACATATATTTTTATATATGTATATTACATACTATATATTATATATCATGTACATTTTTATATATATATATTTATATATAGATGTATATTATATACTATATATTATATATCGTGTACATTTTATACATCTATATTTTATATAGATGTATATTATATACTATATATTATATATCATGTACATTTATATATATATTTTTATATATATGTATATTATATCCTACATATTATATGTGTTTCTAAATATAAATATCTATATTATATATTATATATATGTAAAAATATATAAAATCAGTTATATATATATACTATGGGTTGTTTTGGAGGGTGAGAATATATATATAAAAAGCATATATATTATATCTTACACATTCTATATCATGTATGTTTTATATATAATATATAAATATATGTTATACATTATGCATAATTTAGGTATAAATATGTATTATATAACATATAAATATATATGATGGGTTTGTTACATGTATTATGTATTGTATATATATATATATATAATGGCTTAAATACTTATATTATGAATTGTTTTAGAGGATGGGAATATCTATATAAAATATATGTATTCTATCTTACATATTATGTACAATGTATAGTATATATATTATATATATAATAAAAAATATATTATACATTATGCACATTCTATACATATAAAATATATTATATAAAATATCTAAAATATGTGCAATGGGTTTGTTGTATGCATATTATGGATTATATATATGAGTTATATATGTATATTATGGGTTGTTTTAGAGGGTGGGAATATATATGTATAAAACATATATATTATAACTTACATTTATATATAATATATATTTTATATAATATATTTTTATAGATAAACATATTCTACATGATGTATATTTATATATGTGAAAATATGTTATATAAAAATATATATTATGGGTTATATATGATGTGTTTTTTAGAGGGTGGGAATATGTTTATGAAATGTATCTATTATATCTTCTATATTATATATTATGTATATTTTATATATTTATATATTTTTACGTAAATATGTATTATGTATTTTATATATAATATATATTTTATATTATGTGCTTATATATATTTAAATGGGTTATAATACATACTAAAATGGGTTATAAATACATATATTATGGGTGGTTTTAGAAGGGGGTAATGTATATATGTAACATATATATTATACATTCTATATTATATAGAAGGTATCTTTTTATATATATTTAATATATTTAATATATTTTATATAAATATATATTAGGTGTTATGTATATTAGATATATAAATTATATATTATGTGTGTATACATCTTAAAATGGGTTATAAATAGATATATTATGGGTTATATATATAATGGGTTATATATTATTAATACATATAATTATTATATATATTATATATATAATTATTATATATATAATATATTATAATATATATTATGAAATATATATTATAATATATTATATATTACAATATATTATAATATACTATTATATATTTATATCATTTATATAATAATAATTTTTATATAATAAATTATATAATAATTAATATAATAATATAATATTGTAATATTATGATAATATAATATATTATATAATCTATATATTTTATATATAGATTATATATGTATAATCACCCATATGGAATAGTATATATGTATATACTTATATATAAATATATATATAAAAATAGATATATAATGGGTTCTATGTATATAAAATATACTATATATATGTGTATATATATTATATATATACTAATATGTATACATTATATATATTATATATAATATAATATATATACATGTATATATACATATATATACACATACGTAATATATGTGTATATATAATATATATAATAATATAATTATATATATTATATATATAATATATATAATATTATATATATGTGTGTATATATATACTTATATATATAAATAAGACACCCGTAATATATATAACCCATAGTATATATATAATAATATATATACCCATAATATATATATAAAGCCCATTATATATAATATATATAATTTTATCTATAATATATATTATATATAATAATATATAATATGTATTATATATATTTGTACATATTTATTTATTTTATATATATATTTTATATGTATAAAATGGGTTTAATATCCCCTTGTTGTTGGGATATTAATCGGCAGTGTGGGTCTGGGGCAGGGGGAAATGCTCCGGGAATCCCACTGGGGATGGAGGAGGAAGCTCCCAAGATCCCATCCCTGGGGCTGCTCCGCGGGCTGTCATTCCACTGTCAATCAATCAATTTAATTAACGATTTTCCCCTCCCTGACCGAGGTGAATTCTCCCCCCGGGCCCCGCTGGGGCGGGTTTTGGGTGCCGGGGGTTGGCAAACCCCAAGGAAGGGAAGGAAAAGCCCCAAATCCTCTTTTATTCCGCCCCAGCCCCTCCGGGGCCGCTCCCGGCAGGGAGGGCTCTGCCCGCGCATCCCATCCCGGCTCGTGTCCCGGGAATGGGCGAGAGCTCCAGCGGCAGCTCCCGCCCGCGGGAAGGCGGCTTCGTTCCCATTACCTAATTAACCGCCCCAATGCTAATTAGTCAGGTATTCGTGTGTCATCAGCCCTCGGCTGCAGGGACATGTCGGGGCCCCGCAAATCCAGGAGGGAAAAACTTCCCGGATCCCGCTCATCCCGCGGCGGGAGCGGCTCCGCAGGGCGGGGAGGGGGCAGCGAATTCCGGGATGCTGGAATGCAACTTTTGGGGGGGTCCCGATCCTCCCAGGGGGCTGCAATTTGATTTTGGGGGGGATATCACCCTCCCGGAATGATGTAAGTTCAGTTTTGGGGGGGGTCATGATCCTCCCAGGACGATGCCATTTGATTTTTTGTAGGGTTGTCCCTCACCCAGTAGAAAATAATTTGATTTTGAGGGGCTCTTGCATCCCCCCAGGATGACACAACTTGACATTTTGGGGGATATCACCCTCCCAGGAAGATGCAATTCCATTTTGGGGGCATCACTGGTCTCCCAGGATGATGGGATTTGATTTTTTGGGGGGGGAATGACCTTCCCAGGACAACCAAATTTCAATTTTGGGAGATATCAGCCACCCAGGATGATGCAATTTGATTTTTGGGGGGACGTGGCCCTCCCAGGATGACTAAATTTGATTTTGGGGGCCCAGCATTGTCCCAGCACAGTGAAATTTCAGTTTTTGGGGGCCATCATCATCCCGTGAGGATGGAATTTGACTTTTTTGGGGGACTGTCACCCTCCAAGGACAAAACATTTTGATTTTTGGGGGGTCATTGTCCTCCCAGGATGATAGAATTTGATTTTTTGGGAGGTTATCCCTCACTCAGTAAAAATAGTTTGATTTTGGGGGAATTGACACCCTCCCAGGATAATGAAATTTGAATTTTGGGGCGGTCATTGTCCTTGCAGGAAGATGCAATTCCAGTTTGGGGGCGTCATTATTCTCCCAGGATGATGGAATTTGATTTTTGGAGGAGCATCACCTTCCCAGGACGACCCAATTTCAATTTTTGGGGGGATATCACCCACCCAGGATGATGCAATTTGGATTCTGGGGGCTGAGTGCCCTCCCAGGACAATAAAATCCCATTTTTGGGGGGGTCATCATCATCCCAGGAGGACGGAATTTGACTTTGGGGCAATTTCGCTCTCCCAGGATGACTAAATTTGATTTTCGGGGGGATTATCACCCTCCCAGGATGACTAAAAGTGATTTTTGGCAGGATTATCCCCCCCCCATGATAATGAAAATTGATTTTTGGGGGGCCAAGCGTATTCCCAGGACAATGTAACTCAATTTTGGGGGGATCATTATCCTCCCAGGATGATGCAGTTTGATTTGGGGGGATCCCTCCCCCCCTCCCAAGACAACACAATTCAATTTGGGGGAGTTTTCCATCATTCCAGGACGATCCAATTGGATTTTTGGGGGAATATCACCCCCCCCAGGACGATCCAACTTGATTTTTTGGATGGTCCCCAACTTCCCAGGATGATGGAACTGGATATTTTGGAGGCTCTCCCAACACTCCTCCTTCTCCCAGAGCCTCACCCGCCCTCTCCATAACCCCATTCCCCAAACTCTTGACTCAGCAGCTCCCAAAAAAACCCAGGAGGCAGATTCCAAACTCCTTTCCAAGTGGGGGGAGAAGAAGAAGAAGAAGAAAAGCCAGGGCGTCGGATCGCCTCCAAAAAACTCACAAACCTCCCCAAAAAAACGCCTCTGTCAGCTCAGGGGGTTATTGGAATTTTTATTTTGGCTCTATAAATAATCCAGACTAAAAGGTTGAATTAAAATTATTAATAATAATAATAATTAAAAGTATTATTATTATTATTATGACAAGAGTCAGCAGTGATGTGAGTGATAACTCGGCGCTTTCCTCGTGGTTTTGGGGATATTCTCCCTGGTTTTTGGAGGGGACACAAAGCCCTTGGATGAAGCCAATGGAAAATATTCCCAAATATCCCCACGGGTGGGTTTTTTGCCAGGGCAGGGTCAGCCTTCCCCGGCTTCTCCCAATTAAAAGAATTAAGAGAAGGAAATTGGGTCTGCGGCTCCCGCCGCCCCCTTGTCGGGAGCAATTAAATCCCGCGGGTTAATGAGGGGATTTAATGAGGGAGAGGGAACAGCTCCCTCATTAGATGGAGACGGCGGAACTGGGGCTTGGGACCCCAAAAACGGGGCTGTGGGGAAGGGGGATCGGGGTTGTCTGCCACAAAATTCCCAAATTTGGTCGTTTTCTCCGCTCTTGGCCGAGGAGATGCCAAAGAGGCTTTTTTTTGGTGCCAGATCGGGAGTTTTGGAGGCTTTTAAGAATTTTAAACCCCGGCGGGTCTGGAATTCGGCGGCTGCCAAACCGGCTCTGGGATCCCAGGGGGATTCTCCTCCCCCATTGCCCAGGATGGAAATGGGATGGGGGAGGTCACAAAGCCCCGGGATGTGCCGGAGGGAGGCCGAGCCCGGGTCCATCCCAGACATCCCCCACTCCTCGATCCCGGGCCCCCCCAATCCCTCACACCTCTGAGGGAGTGGCTCCCGCTTCCCACACAATCCCATGGAATCCCGTGCAATCCCAGTGGAATCTAATGCAACCCTCTGCAATCCCAATGGAATCTAATGCAATTCTCTGCAATCCCAATGGAATCTAATGCAATCCTCTGCAATCCCAATGGAATTTAATGCAATCTTCTACAATCCCAATGGAATCTAATGCAATTCTCTGCAATCCCGATGGAATCTAATGCACTCCCGTGGATTCACCCCATGAAATGCCATACAATCCCACACAATCATCCCAAGGAATCCCAGACAATCATCCCATGCAATCCCACGGAATCCAAGTGCAGTCCCATGTAGTCCCACGGAATCATGTGCAGACATACCAAGGAATCCCTTGCAATCACTCCATGGAATCCCACACGATAACCCCACGGAATTCCATGAAATCCCACGCAATTCCCCTACAATCATCCCAAGGAATCCTGTTAAATAGCCTGCAACCATCCCATGCAATCCCATGGAATCATGTGCAAGCACCCCAAGGAATGCCACGCAATCCCACACAGTCATCCCACGCAACCCCCACAGAGTTCCATGGAATCCCGCGGGACCGACCAGTGCGATTCCCCTACAACCATCCCGAGGAATCCCACTAAATTACCCACAACCATCCCCTGCAATCATCCCGTGCAATTCCCACACAATCCCATGTGGGATGACGCCATCCCACGCCGTCCCCTCGTGCAAACCCACGCAATTCCTCTGCCATCCCAAAATCCAGCCCCCCGGGCAGCGTCTCCGGCGGGAAGGGTGGGATGGAGCCGGAGCGAAGCCCCCCCGGGGGCTGGTTTTTAGCACCCAATTCTTTGCATAAGGGAGAGATAGGAAAAGGCTGGAGAAGCCAGTGCTTCCCAGCACGTCCCGGCACGCCGGGGAACCGGCCCGGTGGGATTGGGGGATGCCCGGAGCGTCCTGAACAGTCCTGGAGTCCATCCCTCCCCCGTATCGGGGTCCTTCGGGGGCTTCAAGCCACAATTCTGGGAGTGAGGGAGTTCAGGGACTCACACCACTGCCGGTGGGATGGATCTGGATTTTTGGGAATGTCAAAGCCGGGTCACCCCGGATCCTGCCAGGACCTGCCCGTTCCCACGCAGCCGCTTTGATTCCTCCCACAATTTTCAGCCTCTGAAATTCCTGTGGCTTTTGAATTCCACCCTGCGCTCCCCAGCCTGGAACTGTGGGTTGATTTTTCCCTCTTTTCCCGGCTCCTTGGAAGAGGGTGTCAATATTTTAGGGGTTCCCCCCACTGCCCAGAGACCTCAGAAAAGGTGGTTGACTGAAAAACCCTTTCCCTTCCCAAAACCAAGGTCAAATCCTGGCAGACACCCTTCCAAACCCGCTCCAGCTGGAGCTGCCAGGACTTGCCTAACCTGGCCAGAGGAGTCCCAAAATTTGGGGGAGGTGAGGTCAGGTCAGGGCTTGTTCCCACCTGTTGCTCTGGAACATTGGGATGGAAAGGGGGCTGAGTCCAGGGAAGCTCGTGACATGGATAGGGACCTTTTCCCAGTGGGACTGGGATGGAGGAGATGTGGGGTGAAGACATCTGTGGGGTGAAGGGTATTCCAAGGGTGAAGGACATTTGTGGTGTATAGGATATTCCTGGGGGGATGAAGGACATTCCACGGGGTGAAGGACATCCATGGGGTACAGGACATCCAGGGGATGAAGAAGACCCATGGAGTGAAGGTTATTCCACAAGGTGAAGGACATCTGTGGGGTGAAGAACATCTGTGGGGTGATGGATATCTGTGAGGTGAAGGACATCCATGGGGTAAAGGACATCCAGGGCATGAAGGATATCTGTGGGATGAAGGATATCTGAGGTGAAGGATATCCATGGGATAAAGGCTCTCCATGGGGTGGGGGATATCTTTGGGATGAAGGATCCATGAGGTGAAGGATATCTGTGGGTCGAAGGATATCCATGGAGTGAAGCATATCCATGGAGTGAAGCATATCCATGGGGTGAAGGATATCCATGGGATGAAGGACCTTCACGGGGTAAAGGTTATCCATGGAATAAAAGATATCCTTGGGACAAAGGATATCCATGGGATGAAGGATATCCATGGGATGAAGGACCTTCACGGGGTGAAGGATATCCATGGAATAAAGGATATCCTTGGGACAAAGGATATCCATGGGATGAAGGATATCCATGGTTTGAAGGACATCCATGGGATGAAGGATATCTATGGGATGAAGGATATCCATGCAGTGAAGGATATCCATGGGAATAAGGACATCTGTGGGATAAAGGACCTCTATGGGGTGAAGGATATCCATGGGATGAAGGATATCCATGGGATGAAGGATATCCATGGGGTGAAGGATCCATGGGATGAAGGATATCTGTGGGATGAAGGATATCCATGGGATGAAGGATATCCATGGGATGAAGGATATCCATGGGATGAAGGATCCATGGGATGAAGGATATCCATGGGATGAAGGATCCATGGGATGAAGGATATCCATGGGATGAAGGATCCATGGGGTGAAGGATATCCATGGGATGAAGGATATCCCTGGGATGAAGGATATCCATGGGATGAAGGATATCCATGGGATGAAGGATCCATGGGATGAAGGATATCCATGGGATGAAGGATCCATGGGGTGAAGGATATCCATGGGATGAAGGATATCCCTGGGATGAAGGATATCCATGGGATGAAGGATATCCATGGGATGAAGGATATCCATGGGATGAAGGATCCATGGGATGAAGGATATCCATGGGATGAAGGATATCCATGGGATGAAGGATATCCCTGGGATGAAGGATATCCATGGGATGAAGGATATCCATGGGATGAAGGATATCCCTGGGATGAAGGATATCCATGGGCCTCTCTGTGGTGTCCTGGAGCACCACTGGAGCAGGGCCCGCACTGGGGACCCCGGGGACAGCTCTCTCTGGGGTGGGCTTGGATTTTGGGCTGAGGCTCTGGCTGCGCTTCCAGGCTGTGGAAGCAGGAGCAGCAGGAGCAGCAGGAGCAGCAGGAGCAGCAGGAGCAGGAGGAGTCTCTTCCTCATTCCAAGCTCTTGCCCGAGGCGAGGATTGGGTGTGTTCCGGCCTGACGGGGTGATGGGACCCGTCTTGCCCAGGAGCCTCCTCCTGCCTCTCCCAGCTCCTCATCCCCTCACTCCCTACTTTTTGGGATGCTCCAGAGCCAGATGGATGCAGGAATTCCCCCGGGATGGGGGAGCAGCGTCACATCCAGACCCTTTTCCCAGGGTCACACTCCAGGCAGGATCCACAGGGCTGGGGGGAGCTCCCATGTCCCACCATGTCTCCACATCCCACCCGCTCAGCCAAATTTAGGGAGCCAAATTTAGGGAATCTGCTCCCCAAACCCCTCTAAACACGACCATTCCCAGCCTCGGGAATGTGGGTGCTGGGGGGGGGCTCAGCCGACCCCAGACCCCTTTTTTAATGAACGTATTTCTAAGTTTACTTTCTAAAAGAGTGGGAAAACTTCGGGAAAATGGG
Organism: Manacus candei; assembly: GCF_025592945.1. NCBI lineage: Eukaryota > Metazoa > Chordata > Aves > Passeriformes > Pipridae > Manacus > Manacus candei. The sequence continues at coordinate 6,430,419 of NW_026138070.1, forward strand.
AATTCCTGGGGCTCTGGTTGAACAGCCTGGCTACCCCCACAGCCCCTCACACACCCACTGCCCTTGTACCTGCTCAGCCCTTGCACCTGCTCAGCCCTTGCACACTCAGCCCCTGCTCACACTCCCCCTTTCCACACGTGCTCCCTTTGCTCTCTCACTGCCTGCTCACCCCCCTTTGCTCCCTTTGCACACTCGCATTTAAAGCTTCTCCCCTTTGCACACTTGTTCCTGTGCACACTCCTTCCCTTTCCACACTCCTTCCCTTTCCACACTCCTTCCTTTCCACACTCCTTCCTTTCCACACTCCTTCCTTTCCACACTCCTTCCCTTTCCTCACTCCTTCCTTTCCTCACTCCTTCCTTTCCACACTCCTTCCTTTCCTCACTCCTTCCTTTCCCACTCCTTCCTTTCCACACTCCTCCCTTTCCACACTCCCTCCCTTGCACACCCATTCCCTGGCACACTTGCTCCCTTGCTCCCCTTTTCACCCTCACTCTCTCTGTACACTCCCTTCCCACACACCTGCTCCTCTTCCCCACTCTCTCCCTTTGGAAGTTTGCTCCCTGGAATGCTGGTTCCCCTGCACACTCGCTGTCCCTGCATATGTTCACCCCTTACACACTCACTCACCCCCTTTACACCCTTGCTCCCTATTCCTCTTCCTTTCTGGGATTGTTCTTTCCCTTTGCACACTCCCTCCCTCTGCAGCCTCAGCCCCTCCTGGCACTGTTCTCCTCCCACACTCGCTCCCTGTGCACACTCCTCTCCCTTCCACACTTGGTCCTCTTCCACACTCTGTCCCTTGCACATCCTTCCCACACTCCCTCCCTTTCCACTCCTTCATTTCCACACTCCTTCCTTTCCACACTCTTTCCCTTTTCCCTTTCCTCATCCTCTCCCTTTCCACACTCCCTCCCTTGCATCCTCATTCCTTTTCCATACTCCCTCCCTTTCCACATTCATTCCCTTTCCACACTCATTCCCTTCCCCCATTCCCTACTTCCCCACCCCCTCCCTTGCACCCTCATTCCCTTTCCACATTCATCCCCTTTCCACATTCGTTCCCTTTCCACATTCCCTCCTTTCCACACTCATTCCCTTTCCCCCATTCCCTACTTCCCCACTCCCTCTCTTGCTCACTCATTCCCTGTCCACATTCTCTCTTTTCCACACTCATTCCCTTTCCACATTCCCTCTTTTCCACACTCATTCCCTTTCCACATTCCCTCTTTTCCACACTCATTCCCTTTCCACACTCATTCCCTTTCCACATTCCCTCTTTTCCACACTCATTCCCTTTCCACACTCATTCCCTTTCCACATTCCCTCTTTTCCACACTCATTCCCTTTCCACACTCATTCCCTTTCCACATTCCCTCTTTTCCACACTCATTCCCTTTCCACATTCCCTCTTTTCCACACTCATTCCCTTTCCACACTCATTCCCTTTCCACACTCCCTCTTTTCCACACTCATTCCCTTTCCCTCCACCCCCTCCCTCGCCCTCTCGCTGCTCCCAAAGACCCCCGAGGCCAAACAAACCCCGGGCAGTGAAATCCTCCCTTTCCCCCCGATATTCCCTAATAACCCCCCCAGACACGGCAGAGGGGGGGGTGTTTGGGTGCCCCGAGCTGCCTTTCTCCCCCATCCCACAGAATTCCAGCTGGGATCCCCCTCCCGGAGCCCCCGGCCCCCTTTCCCACGCCGGGACCCCTCCGGGGTTATTTTCTCCACCCCCCGTGGTGGGACCTTTTCTCTCCCTTCCCTTCCCCTGCCCAAGGTTTCCTCCCGGTTTCCCGGCCCGCCTGTTTATTCCCAAATCCAAGATTTCTTTGTTCGCCCGGCTGTAACTTTCCATCGAGGCTCCAAACCCGTGAATTCCCACGTCACCCGCCCGAAAAAAAACCCCCGTCCCACCGAAAAACCCCCGTCGGATTTATGGGGTACAGAGACAAAAAAATCCTCGTTCGTGTTCCCTCCACATCCCTAAAATTCATTTCCCAAGGAGGGAAAATAAATTCGGGTGAAAGAAGCAAAAAAACGATACAACAAACCTAATTTTAAGGGAAAGATTTTGTCCAAAATATCGAATTTTCCAAAATTTGGGGGAAATTATTGGTTTGCCTCCATGAAAAATTGATTAACGTTGGGATTTGGGACATCAGGGAAAAGCTGGAAGAAGTTTAGTTGTTTATTTTATTTATTTATTAATTATATGTTCGTATATATGTGGGAATTTAGGGTCTTTTTATTGTTAGAAAGCTGCAAAATTATAGATAAAAATATATATGGGGGGGATTGAGTTTGGTTTTTTTCACTGGGAAGCCACAACATTATTCATCCAAAAATATATATGGGAGTTCAATTGGGTTTTTTCACTAGAAAACCGAAAAAAAAAATCTATAAAAATACATATATGGAGGTTTTAGGGTATTTTTTCACTAGAAAACTGAAAAAAATATGTAAAATACATATAAATTTAATCTAGTTATTATATATTATATATATGGGGAATTTGGGGTCTTTTTATTGTTAGAAAACTGCAAATTTATATCTATGAAATATATATATAGTGTGTATTCTGCACAATTTTTCCAAAATTTCCTCCTTGGATCCCACCAAGGAAAGAAATTGTGACTTTTTGGGGTGGATTTTCCACATTTTTTCCCAAATTTCTCCCTTAAATCCCACTGATGGGGAGGGGAAATGTGATTTATTTGAGGATATGTCTTGTAACTTTTCTTAAATTTTCCCCTCGGATTCCACCAATGGGGGGAAATGGGATTTTTCAGGGTGGATTTACCATTGTTTTCCCAAAATTTCCCCTTAAATCCTTCTGAAAGAGGGGGTAAATGTGAATTCCTGGAGAGAATATTCCACAGTTTTTCCAACAAGATCCCACCAAGGAGAGAAATCGTGACTTTTTGGGGTGGATTTTCCATAATGTTGCCAAAATTTCTTCCTTAAATCCCATTGATGGGGGAAAATGTTCTTTTTTTTGTGCATATTTTGCCAAATTTTTCCAAAATTTCCCCCTTATGTCCCATCAATGGGGAAAATAAGATTTTCTTGGCGTGGATTTTCCAGAGTTTTCCCCCAAATTTACCCTTAAATCCCACCAATGGGTGAAAATGTGACTTTTTGGGGCGTATTTTCCGTAGTTTTTCCAAAATTTCCCCCTTAGAACCCTCCAAGGAGAGACACTGTGACTTTTTGGGGTGGATTTTCCACAATTTCCCCCAAATTTCTTGTTTAAATCCCACTGATGGGGAAAAACATTTTTTTTGGTGTGTATTTTCCATGTTTTTTCCAATATTTCTTCCTCAAATCCCACCAACGAGGGAAAATGTGACTTTTCCAGGCAGATTTTCCATAGTTTTTCTAAAATTCCCCCCTCAAATCCCTCTGGATTTCCCATTTCACAGGAAATGTGATTTTCTGGAGTGGACATTCCATAGTTTTCCCCCCAAATTTACCCCCCGAATCCCACTAAGGAGAGAAATCTGGGGCGTATTTTCCCAATTGTGACTTTTTGGGGTGTATTTTCCATGATTTTTTTCCAAAATCTCCCCCCTTAAGTCCCACTGACGGGGAAACTGGGAACTGTTGGAGCAGATGTTCCAAAGTTTTCCTTGGATTTCCCCCCTAAACTCCCCCAAGGGGAGGAACTGTGATTTTTAGGGGATGATTTTCCACCCCTGATCCATGGATAAGGGATTTTTGGGATGTCCCTCGGGCTGTGGGTGCCAGGGGTGGAGTGGGCAGGGCTGCAGGAGCGTTCTCCAGCATCCCAAAATCCACTTTTTTGGTGTTTTTTTTTTAAGGGAAAGCCTTTTCTGACAAGTTTTCATCCCCGGTGGAATTTTTTCCAGGTTTTTTTGGGGGATGTGATTCCCCACCCAAGGGGGGGAGGGTCGGTGCCTGCGTGGGTTGTTTTTCCTCTTCCCGGAACAGCCAGAGAACAAACCACAAAAAAAAATAAATAATTATTAAAATCCAAAGTAATCAAATCCAAGCCCGGCCGGGGCCATTCCCGGGGCAGGAAAATTCCAGAAAGGTGGGAAAAAAACCGTGTTTATTTGGTTTAGGAAACGCCAAAAAAAAAAAACCCACCCCCCTCCCGGTGCTGCTGAGGAGGGAGAACAAAGGGCCGGGAACCCCCGGGGAGAGGGGGAGGAGGAGGAGGGAGGGATGAAGAAGAGGAGGAAGAGGAGGGAGAGGAGAGAGAGGAGGAATAAGAGAAGGAGAAAGAAGAGGAGGAGGAGGAAAAGGAAGAGAAGGAGGAAAAAGACGATGAAGAAGATGAGGAGGAAGGAGAAAGAGGAGGAAGAAGTAGAGAAGGAATAAGAGGAGGAGGAGGAAGAAGAAGAGGAAGAAGAGGAATAAGAGGAGGAGGAAGAAGAAGAGGAAGAAGAGGAGGAAGAAGATGAAGAAAATGAGGAGGAGGGAGAAGAGGAGGAGGAGGAAAAGGAGGAGGGCAACGAGGAAGAAGTAGAGGAGGAAGAAGAAGGGGAGGAGGAACAAGAGGAAGAGAAGGAGGAGGAAGAAGAGGAAGAGGAAGAAGAGGAGGAAGAAGAGGAAGAGGAAGAAGAGGAGGAAGAAGTAGAAGAGGAAGTGGAGGAGGAGGAAGAAGAGGAAGAAGAGGAGGAGGAGGAAGAAGAGGAAGAAGAGGAGGAGGAAGAAGAAGAAGAAGAGAAGGAGAAAGAGGAGGAGGAAGTAGAGGAAGAAAAGGAGGAAGAAGTAGATGAGGAGGAAAAAGAGGAAGAAGAGGAGGAGGAAGCAGAAGAGAAGGAGAAAGAGGAGGAAGAAGAAGGAGAAGAAGAAGAGGAAGAGCAGGAAGAAGAGAAGGAGGAAGAAGAAGCTGAAGATGAGAAGGAAGAAGAAAAAAAGGAGAAGGAGGAAGAAGAAGAAGAGGAGGAGGAGGAGAAAAGGGAGGATAAGGAGGAAGAGGAGAAGGAAGACGAAGAGGAAGAGGAAAGAGAAGATGAAGATGAGGAAGAAGAAGAGGAGGAAGAAGAATAGAAGGAGAAAAAGGAGAAAGAAGTAAAGGAAGAAGAGAAATAAAAGGAGGAGGAGGAGGAAGTGAGGAGGAAGAAAAAGAAGAGGAGGAGGAAATAGTCAAGGAAGAGGAGGAAGAAGAGGAAAAAGAGGAAGAAGAGGAGAAGGAAGAAGGAAGAAGAAGAGGAGGAGGAGGAGGAGGAAGAAAAGGAGGAAGAGGTGTGAACTCCAGCCCCGAGTCCTTCCCTCCCTGGAATTCCCCCAGCAGAGCGTCCTGAGGGCACCTGGGGGGGGGGGGGGGACGGGAAATAATAAACAGGATTAATTGAATTATTGGATTATTTTTAGAGTCACATCCCTGGGTTTTCCTGGGCTTGGATTTGGGGCCCTTTTATTTCAGTTTTTAGTGGTCTTTATTTTGGGTTCCTTTTATTTTACTCTTCTTTAGGTTTAATGTCGGGGTTTTTTCTCTTATTTTAGTTTTATATTCTCTTAGTTTCTAGTAATTTTAATTATGTGTTATTGTATTATTAGAGTATATTATTTATATTTTATTACAGTTTATTTTATCATTTTCCACACTGGAAAAAATGGGTCTTTTGGGGGACCCCAAGGGTGAAAAATGGGTTTCCTGGGGGAACCCACACTCCAAAAATCGATTTTTGGGGGGGATCTCAATGCTGCAAAATCAGAGCTTTTTGAGGACCCCGGGCTGGAAAAATGGGGCTTTTGGGGAAACTCCAAGAGTGCAAAATTGGGGTTATTGGGGGACCCCAAGAGTGCCAAATTGGGTGTTTGGGGGAACCCTCTGGTGGAAAATTGGATATTTTTGGGAGGATCCAACACTGCAAAAATGGGTCTTTTGGGGAACCCCAGGAGTGCAAAAAGGGGTTTATTGGGGGATCCTCAAGTCCTAAAATGGGTCTTTTGGGGACCCCAACAGTGAAAAAATGGCCCCCCACTGTGGGACTTTTGTGGGATCCCACCCCCCAAAAGCAGGAGGATTTGGGGTCCCAGTGCTGCAAAATGGGGGCTTTGGGGGCCCCCCCGATGCCAAAAAAACAGGGTTTGTGGGGGACCCCAAAAGTGGGTTTATTGGGGGACCCCCAGTCCCAAAATGGGTGTTTGGGGGGACCCCAAGAGTGCAGAAATTGGTGTTTTAGGGGACCCCATGTTCGAGGGGTTTTAGGGGACCCCATGTTTTAGGGGACCCCATGTTTGAGGGGTTTTAGGGGACCCCACATTTGGGGGGTTTTTAGGGGACCCCATGTTTGAGGGGACCCCACGTTCAAGGGGACACCCCAATGGCGGCCTCTGAGCTGCAAAATTTGGGGGACCCCCCAATGCTGCAAAAAGGACTTTCCTGGGGGACACCCCCCCAAAAAAATGGGTTTCTTGGGGGACCCCACTCACAACCCCCCACCCCAATTCCACATTTAACTTGGGGGGGGATCCCCTAAACTCCAGGTTGGGGATCCCAGGGATTTGGGGCCACAACCAGCCCCAGGAAGGCCTTCCCTGCTCCCACCAGGCACTTCTGGTGCCTTTTTCTGCAGCAATGGGAGCCCGGGGCTCAAGGAATTAGGGGATTATCCAGGGAAATCTCCCCCCAAACCCCCGGGGGGGTCGTTGCCAGCTCCATCATTTCCCAAAACTCGGCTTTGGGAATGGTAATACCCGGATTTGGGAATGTAATACCCATGGCAGGGGTATTCCCACGTGGGCCAGGGTGGGAAATCCACACAAACCTGGCGCCCCAAACGTGCAGATTTGGGGGTTGTTTTATTAAATCCGGAGGCATTTTTGGGAAATCTGGGATCCCTTCAGCAAACCAGGAACCTGGGATTCCGTTTTGGGAACACTGGGAGAGTCTTTCCTTGAATTTGGGGTGTCTTTTTCAGCCCTGGGACCCGGTTTGGGGAACCTGGGGGGCTTTTTCTTAAATTTTGGGGGAAGGAGAATTTTCTTAAACTCATTTTCTTAAACTTGGGGCGACTTCTATTCAACCTGGATCCCCTTTTTGCACACCTGGGACCCCATTTTGGGAACCTGGGAGGCCTTTTTTGCAAACCAGGGCTCCTCTTCTCAATCTTGGGGGTGACTTTACTTAAACCTGAGACCCATTTTTGGGACCTGGGGGGACCATTTCTTAATTCTGAGGTCCCTTGTCTGAAATCTGGGACCCCAATTTACAAACCATGACCCGTTTTGCAAATCAGGGACCCTTTTTCTTAAACCTGAGACCCCTTTTGCAAACTCAGAGTCCCTTTTCTTAAAACCTGGGCTCCTTTTTTACAAACCTGGGACCCCTTTGGGCAACCCTTGAGCCCCATCTGACAAATTTGGGGTGTCTTTTCTTCAAACCTGGGACCCCAATTTACAAATCAGGACCCATTTCTGCAAATCAGGGACCCCTTTATGCAAATCTGGACCCCAATTAACAACTCAAGACCCATTTCTGCAAATCAGGGACCCCTTTTTGCAAACCTGGGACCCCACTTTGGGAACCTGGGCCCATTTCTTAAATCTTAAGGGGGCCCTAAATCTTAAAGGGGCCTTGTCTGAAATCTTGGGGGGTCTTTTTGCAAATCTGGGACCCCAATTAACAATCCAAGACCTCATTTTGCAAATCAGGGACCCTTTTTCTCAAACCTGAGACCCCCTTTTGCAAACTCAGAGTCCCTTTTCTTAAAACCTGGACTCCTTTTTTACAAACCTGGGGCCCCTTTTGGTAACCCTTGAGCCCCATCTGACAAATTTGGGGTGTCTTTTCTTAAACCTGGGGGACTTTCTGCAAACCTGGGACCCCAATTAACAAACCAAGACCTCATTTTGCAAATCAGGGACCCTTTTTCTTAAACCTGAGAGCCCCTTTTTGCAACTTTACCCCCCCATTTTGCAATCCTCAGGTGCCTTTTTTCCAACCTCCTGCATCCAACCCCCGGCTATCGAAGAAAGGGGGGTTTGGGGGCATCTTAAAAGCTAAAAAAAAAAAATGGATTAATTTGTGTAGAATTCGTTGCTTAAAATCAAAAGGTCGTGATTCTCTCCTGGAGCTCCAATTTAACTTGAAAAAATTAAAAAATGTGGTGGATTTTCAGCCTCCACTCTAATTCCTGGCCATTCTTTCCCATATTTTGGTGGATTTTTCAGCCTCCACTCTAATTCCTGGCCATTCTTTCCCATATTTTGGTGGATTTTTCAGCCTCCACTCCTATTCCTGGACATTCTTTCTCATTTCCAGGCAGGAAAATAACCCTTATTTCCCCTAAAACCCACTAAAAGTGAGCCTAGAAGCTGCAGGAGGCTGTTTGAGGGCAGTGCTGGGGATCAGGATCCAGGGCTAAGCAGCCAACCTGGCGCTGGGATTTGGGGGCACGTGCCCAGCAGGAAATATTTTCGGGAATCTCTGGTTTGGTTTCATTCTTTAATTAATAAAGGGTCTATTCTTTGTCAGGAGCTGGGGGGGGATTAAGCTGGAGGCAGCTGAACCTCAGGCTGAGCTCTCCTTTCCCCCCTTGATGGGGAAAAGGGTTATAAATTTTATATATTTTAGTGCATAAATTATATTTCAATATATAATTTTTCACCTGTATCTTTGGATGGTTTATATTTATATAAAAATTATATATATAATACATATAAATATGTTATTTATTTTAATATTTATTTTTACTTTTCATATTTTTATTTTTATCTGTATTTCTCTATATTTATATATATAACTATATGATATAAATATATAATGTAATATATTATATAGAAATATACCTAAATATATAAAAATATAATTGCATAATAGAAATATATAGCATAGTATATAATATATATAAATATATAATGTTGTAATGTACTATATCTTATAGAATATAAATAAATATATATTACATTATACATTCTATAAACAAATATACACAAAATATTGTTATGTATAATATATAAATATATAATAGAAATTTATTATAATATATTATAGAATATAAATAAATACATATTATATTATACATTCTATAAACAAATATATACAATATATTGTTATGTATAAAATATAAATATATAATAAAAATTTATTATAATATATTATAAATATATATATTATACATTCTATAAACAAATATATACAATATAGTATATAATATAATATAAATAAATATATACACATATAGTAATACATATATAACTCTCTATGTGTGTACACATATAAAATATATTTTTATATATATTATATATATAGATATAATATTTCAGTATTATACTTTCAAATTATAAATAAAGAAGTATAGAAGTATAGAAATCATATAGATATATAAATATAAATATAAATTATAAATATATATATTTTTATATATAATATATATACTTATATATACTATAAATTATAAATTTACAACCCCTGAGGGATTTAAACCTCCCACAAATCCTAAAAAATCATGAAAAATACACTCAACCCCCCCTTTTTTCTTCCCTTCAAACATCAGGTCAAGCCCAATCCTTTGGGATCTTCCCCCCTCCCGTGTTCCCGGGGCCGGGATGTTGATCCAGGCCGGGGCACTCCCACAAAACTCTGCCGGGAAGGATTTAGGGGGGAAAAAAAACCCCTCAGAGAACATGTTGGCCATGGATTTTCGTGCCAGGCCGGATTGGGAGGCAGGGGGAGGGGGTTGGACGTGCCATAGGATGAGGGGGGGTTATTTCCATTAAATTCCCACCGGTGCACGGGGCTGGAAAATGGGAAGCGACAGCTGTGCCGGCGCCGCGGCCTCTTTCCGACCTGTTGAGCCGAAATAATTCCCAGGGCTTTTGTTCCAACCTTTCCCCGGTCAGAAAACGGGAAGGAGAAGGGGAAGGAGGCTGAAAATGGGGGGATTTGGGATCTCCAGGTTCTGGAAATTGGGGGGGGGGGGGGGGGGGGGGTGGAATTGAGGGGGTCTTGTGACAAATGTGGGTTTTCATGGAGTAGAATCCCAGAGTGGGTTGGGTTGGAAGGGACCTCAAAGCCCATCCCATCCCACCCCTGCCGTGGGCAGGGACACCTTCCACTGGCCCAGGCTGCTCCAACCTGGCCTTGGACACTTCCAGGGCTGGAGCCCTTCCAGGCAGGGTTGGCTCTGTCCTCTTCAGGAACAGCCTCCACCATCCATGCCTGTGTGACACCCTCCCCTCACCCTCCTCTTCCTCCCCACCCCCAGCCCGGCTCCCCCACATCTCCCAGCCTGGCAATCCTGCTGTCCCTGCTCCCTCTCCTCTGTCCCCTGACCTGGGAAGGTCCCAACTGGCCACAGCAGCCCAGGAAGGGGACACCAGTCCAAGGGGCCACACTTGGAACATCCCGAGTGTGTTGGAAAGACTGTCCTGCTCCTGGAGAAGATCTGTCACCTTCCCTTCTGCTCAGAGCACAAGGCCTGGGTGACATCTCACCCTCTCCTCTCCCATCCTTCTTCCCGGAGCAGGGTGGCCCATCCAAGCCTCCCTTACTCACAACCTGGCTGGGAGGGAGCAGGAACTCGGGGATGACTCAAAAGGAAGCCAAAAGGCTCTTTCAAAGGGTGGGAAAAGGAAGAAGCCGAGGGGTAGGTAAATAATCAGAGGGCAGCAGAGGAAAGAGGGAGGATGTGACCCCACAGGAACCCTGGTGGGAATGGGATGGAGTCTCACCTGGGATTGTGTATCCAAGCCTCGGAGATCTTGGTGTGGGCAAGGGATGAAGGTCTTGGTGGGGGCAGGAGATAAAGGTCTTGGTGTGGGAAAAGGATGAAGGTCTTGGTGTGAAGAAAAGATGAAGGTCTTGGTGTGAGCAAGACATGAAGGTCTTGGTGTGGAAAAGGGATTAAGGTCTTGGTGTGAGCAAGAGATGAAGATCTTTGTGTGGGAAGGGATGAAGGACTTGGTATGGGAAAGGGATGAAGGATATGGTGTGGAAAAGGGATTAAGGTCTTGGTGTGGGCAGGAGATCAAGATCTTGGTGTAAAGAAGAGATGAAGGTCTTGGTGTGAGCAAGAGATGAAGATCTTGGTGTGGGCAAGGAATGAAGATCCTGGTGTGGGAAAGGGATGAAGGACTTGGTGTGGGCAGGAGATGAAGACCTTGGTGTAAAGAAGAGATGAAGGTCTTGGTGTGGGCAAGGGATGAAAGTCTTGCAAGAGAAGCAGCAAGGCTGGGCTGGAGAAGCAGAGCCATGGGGAGCTGGGAGGAGCTGGGGTTAACCCTGGGGATCAGTCAGAAGTGTCCATCCCTCTGGGGGGACACTTGCAAAGCCAACTTTGCCCCGGGAGCTCCCCAGTTTTGCGTGTTCCCAGCTCCTGTTCGTGTGTGATGAGATGAGGGTGACGAGGCTTTGTGGGTTTAACATCAGCCAGGAACCAAAGCTGGAGGAGAAACCCAACCAGCAACGGGTCAGCTCTGGGCAAAGTGAGGAAAAAAAGCTGTTCCAGGAGATTCCAAGGCAGCTTTTGCCCCCCAGATCCATGAATTGTGCCACGAGGAGGATCTGAGCTGGTGGGAGATCCGTGGTATCAAAGCACGTGGCTGGAGAGGAGCCGAGCAGGGACGGATGGAGGAGACAAAGAAAGAACCTCAGAGCATCAGCCATGAAGGTCCTGGAGGGCACAGCCTAAACCCTGTGTCAGTTTGGGGTCAGCTGTGACAGGCCTGGGTCAAGCACAGGTGACCCCACACTTATTTTGCCCCAAAATCGCTGGATGTGCCCCAAAAGCAAGGCGGGCTCAGGCTGGAGGCAGCTCTGGGATGAGGTCACCCACTCCCAGGCTCAATATTTGGTCAGCAGGAGACCTGTTTCCAGCTAATTGTGTCCTCAGGGTGCCAACACCAGCCTGAAGGGCCAAGGCCAGCCCAGCTGAGCCCGGCTTAGATCCCGAAGCCTCCGTGACCTCCCGCAACGGGAGACAAGAGCCCAAATCCAGACACACTCCCCTCCCACCCAGGTGACACCAGGCCTGGTTCAATCCCACCTTAGATAGCCCAGAAGTGCTCCCCAAGGTCATTTTTCCTCGCCAGCATTCCCAAGATCCAATAGATCCTTTCCCGTGGGACCATCCCAGGGGTTAATGGAGGAGAAAGTCCCACAGGTGGACTTGGAGCACCTTCCTCAGAGCCCAGCTCTTGGGGGGGGGAGGTTTGGGAGGTGATCCCACCCAAATTAGGGGTGGGTGAACACGGGGATGGGGATTTTGGGATTCTCCAGCACATTCCAAGAGCGGGATGGCCAAGGGAAGCCTTGAGGTGCTTCCAAACGTGTCCTGATCCTTTAATAATCCCAAACATTTCATCCCTGCTTTGGGAAAGGAGGTTTTTTTTGCAAATTTGAGTGGTTTCTCCAGGAAAACACCTCCCTGGTCACTGGATGTGTGGAGGGATAAACACTCTGTAGCCACAGGAAAGAACTCACAGCTCCGTTTGCTTCCCAAAAAAAATCCACCATTCCATCAAGGATGGATTTCAACCCCCCCCCCCAAAAAAAGCTCTTTTTTTCTCTCCAAAAAAATCTTTTCCCAAGGGAAAAAAAACCCTTTTTCCCAAGAAGTTTTTTCCAAAAAATATCCCTTTTTTTTCATCAAAAAATCCTATTTTTTTCCTAAAAAAAAAATTTCCAAAAGAGTCTTTTTCAGAAAAAATCCTATTTCCCCCTAAAAACCACCTTCTTTTTTTTTCCAAAGCCCCTTTTTTCTTCCCTAAGGCTTTTTTTCCCAGTGAAAAGCACCCCTTTTCCCCATAAAACCCTCTTTTGCCCCAAAAAAACCCTCTCTTCTTCTCAAAAAATAAAAAAAACCCAACCTTTTCCCCCGTGAAGAAACGTTCATTTCCTCACAAAGCTTTTCTTTTAAAAACACAATTTTTTCTCCCCCAAAAAATACTTTTTTCTCTGCAAAAAAAGTACCTTTTTCCAAAAAAAAAAAGACATAAAAACCCCCTCAGATCCCACGGAAAGCAGGGAAAAGCTCCAAAGGAAAGCGAAATCCCACCAGCAGAGTAACCCCAGGAAGGGAAAAGAAAATCAGAAATAGGGAATATTTGGAGGTTTTCCCACACAAATCCATGGGAATCTGTTTAGTTGGTGTGGGATTGCTCATCCAGCAAGGGCTGGGCTGGGATTGTGTGATTCCCACGCAGTAAATGTCGGGAATTAGGGAATTTTGGAGGGGAGGATTCCTTCCTTTGTGCTACAAACACAGGGCAGAGGCTGAAATCACTCCAGAGTCGTCCAAAATGGTAAAAACGCAAACAATCCCCCAAATTTCGGAGGATAATTTATTTGTTATCTTTGTTTCTGTCCCTCCCCAGTTGCAAGCCCATTGCAAACCTGTTGCAAACCCCTTGTAAGGCCCTTTTTCCCAAGGTCATTGCAGCGTTCACTGTGGGTCTCTTGTAAACCCGTTGCAAGGCCCTTGTAAGCTCATGGTGAGCCCACTGCAAACCTACCACAAGTCCCTTGCAAACCTGTTGTAAGCCCATTGCACAGCCACTGCAAGCTTGTTGTAAACTCATTGTAAAGCCCTCGCAAGCCCTGGTACAATCTTGTTGCAAACCTGTTGTAAAATTGTTGTAAACTTAATTTTAAAGCCGTTCTGAAAAGAAGGGGGAAGGAGAGATGAGAGCATGAGAGCAGCCCCAGCTTGCTACGGGCTTGCAACCAGCTTGCAACAGGTTTGCAACAGGTTTACAACAGGTTTGCAATGGGTTTACACAGGGAAGGTGCAATGGGATTGGAATAGGCTTGCAATGGGTTTGCAATGGGTTTACAATGGGTTTGCAAGGGGTTTGCAAGGGGTTTGAAATGGTCTTCCAAGGTCCCCACTGAGTTTGCAATGAGCTTGCAAAGGGTTTACAATGAGATTACAAATGGGTCCACTATGGGCTTGAAAGCAGCTTGCAAGGGGTTTGCAATGGGTTTACAAAGGGTTTGCAATGGGTTTGCAATGGGTTTACAAAGGGTTTGAAATGGGCTTGCAAGGGGTTTACAATGGGTTTACAAAGGGTTTGCAATGGGCTTGCAAGGGGTTTGCAATGGGTTTACAAAGGTTTACAATGGGTTTACAAAGGGTTTGAAATGGGCTTGCAAGGGGTTTACAAAGGGTTTACAAAGGGTTTGCAATGGGCTTGCAAGGTCCCCAATGAGTTTGCAGTGAGATTGCAAAGGGTTTGCAAGGGGTTTGCAACAGGTTCACGACGGGCTCAAAGGGCTTGGCAAGGGGGTTACAACGAGTTTACAATGAGCTTGCAACAGGTTTGCAAAGGGTTTGCAGGAGGAGGCCGCAGAGCACCCTCTCCCGGGATGGGTTGGGTCCAGAGGGGCCCTGGGAGGGGGGGAGCAGCCCGGGAATGTCGGGAATGTTGGGGGAGCCCCGTCAGGAGGGTCCAGGGGGAGGGAGAAATGTTGGGATTGGGGTTGGGATTCTCGGGATGTGCCAACGGCGTGGAGAGAAGGCATTGCAAGCCCTTTGCAAGCTTGTTGTAAACCCGTTGTAAATCTATTGCAGGCCACTCACAGGCCTGTTGGAAACCCTTTGGAAGTTTGGTGCCACGCCCTTTCAAACCCGTTGGGAACCTGTTGGAAGACCATTGCAAACCCCTTGCAAACCCATTGTAAACTAATTGTAAACCCACTGTGAACCTATTGTGAACCCATTGCAAACCCCTTGTAAACCCATTGTGAACCCATTGCAAACCCCTTGCAAGCTGCTTTCAAGCCCATAGTGGACTCATTTGTAACTTCATTGTAAACTCTTTACAAGCTCATTGCAAACTCAGTGGAGACCTTGGAAGGCCATTGCAAACCCCTTGCAAACCCCTTGTAAACTAATTGTAAACCCACGGTGAACCCATTGTGAACCCATTTCAAACCCTTTGTAAACCCATTGTGAACCCATTGCAAGCTGCTTTCAAACCCTTTCTGGACCTATTTGTAATCTCATTGTAAACCCATTGCAAACTCATTGCAAAAGCAGTGGGGACCTTGGAAGGCCATTTCAAACCCTTTGCAAACCCCTTGCAAACCCATTGTAAACCCATTGCAAACCCATTGCAAGCCTATTTCAATCCCATTGCACCTTCCCTGTGTAAATCCATTGCAAACCTGTTGTAAACCTGTTGCAAACCTGTTGTAAACCTGTTGCAAACCTGTTGCAAGCTGGTTGCAAGCCCGTAGCAAGCCGGGGTTGCTCTCATCTCTCCCTCCCCCTTCTTTTCAGAACGGCTCAAGCCCCATCTCCTCGATCCACACCTGCCACCAAATTCCCTTTAATTCCATCTTTCCCCTTGGAAAAGCGAGGGACAGAGAGGACGGAGACAACCCCCACCTCCCCCAGCCCCCGCTCGGCCCCCGCCGCCCCCTCGGGGCATCGCCCCGGCCCCGCCGGCTCAGCAGAACCCGCGGGCGGGCTCGGGGGGCCCCCGGCCCTCGTTAGGGCTCATTAACGAAGGGCCCGTCTCGCTTTTCCGGGCCGTCATCCCCCATTACCGTCGGGTCCCGCCGCCCCGTCCCCGGGCTGGGAACGGCCGGGCCGCGGCTCCATCAAAGGTCCCGCTCCAGCGGGGCGGGATAATTTAATAGAGAAGCCCGTCATTTATTTTTACAAGGTTGTTGGTTTTGTTTTTTGGGTTTTTTTTAATATATTATTTGCTTTGCTGTTACCAAGTCTCGGCTCAGCCCGTCAATCCCGGCCCGCCGCCACCACCGGGAAAAACCGCGGTGGAGTTGGGTTTTGGGTTGGTTTTTGGGTTGTGTTTTGTTTTTTTTTTTTAAATTAAGCTCCGTGGGGTTTTTTGGCAAATTCCACTTTGCTCTTTCCAGGGAAGTTTCGGATTTACTGGAAAGGCCGGGATGGGCAGGGTGTCGGTGTGTTACCACTGCTCTCTGCTGGACCCGCCGCGCCTCCCGCAGCCGGAGGCGGAGAGAGCCGCGCTGGGGGAGAGGAGGAGGAGGAGGAAGGTGGTGGGGAAGATGCATGGCCCCATGGGCAGCGGTGCGGGGTCCAGAGACGCCACTCTCTCCCTGGCATTCCCACCCTGCCCCTGGCATTGCCACCCTCTCCCCAGTGCTCAGAACTTCTTCCCGGCGTTGTCACCCTCTCCCCAACATTCCCACCCTCTCCCCAATCCTTCCACCCTCTCCATAGCATTCCCACCTTCTCCCCAGTTCTTCCACCCTCTCCCCGACATTTCCACCCTCTCCCCAATCCTTCCACCCCCTCCATAGCATTCCCACCCTCTCCTTGGATTGCCATTCTCTCCCCAGTGTTCAGAACTTCTTCCCGGCATTCCCACCGCCTCCCCAGCATTCCCACCCTCTCCCCAACGCTGCCAACCTCTCCCTGGCATTCCCACCCTCTCCCCCATACTTCCACCCTCTTCAAAGCATTCCCACCCTCTCCCCAATACTGCCACCACTTCCCCAGTGTTCATAACTTCTTCCTGGCATTCCCACCCTCTCCCCAACATTCCCACCGTCTCCCCAGCATTTCCAACCCTCTCCCCGGCATTCCCACCCTCTCCCCGGCATTCCCACCCTCTCCCCAGCATTACCACCCTCTCCCCAGCATTACCACCCTCTCCCTGGCATTTCCACCCTCTCCCTGGCATTTCCACCCCCTCCCTGGCATCACCACCTTCTCCCCACCATTCCTACTCTCTCCCCATCATTCAGACCCCCTGCCCAACATTCCCACCCTCTCCCCTGCATTCCCACCCTCTCCCTGGCATTGTCACCCTCTCCCTGGCATTGCCACCCTCTGCCCAGCATTTCCACCCTTTCCCCAGCAATCCCACTCTCTCCCCAACATTCCCACCCTCTTCTCGGCATTCCCACCCTCTCCTTGGCATTGCCATTCTCTCCTCAGCGTTCAGAACTTCTTCCCAGCATTCCCACCCTCTCCCCGGCATTCCCACCTCTCCCCAACCATCCCACCCTCTCCCGTGTGTGCCCGGGCTCCGACTCCTCCGGGGAAGGTTTATTTGGAAGTTGGCACCCGGAGCTGTGTCCCCGCGGGGAGCGGCCACCCCGGGGGCAGGTTCCCAGGGAGCCGGGATTTCTCCGGGTCCGAGTGAAAATCCCTCAAGTGAAAATCCCTCAAATGCAAATCCCTCGTGTCTGGGAATTCAGCAGCGCCTGGGGCCTCACCGGGGAGCTCTGGAACGGCCCGGGAGCGACGGGGCACGGGACAGACAGTAATTCCCCGGAGCTGAACGCCCCGACGCTTAATTCCCCAACCCTAAATACCCCAGAGCTAAATTCCACGATGTTTAATACCCCAAACACTAAATACCCCAGAACTAACCCCCACCCCGATGTTTAATTCCCCAACCCTAAATACCCCAGAGCTAAATTCCACGATGTTTAATACCCCAAACACTAAACACCCCAGAACTAACCCCCCCGGTGCTTAATTCCCCGACCCTAAATATCCCAGAGTTCAATTCCATGATGTCTAATACCCCAAACACTAAACAGAACTAACCCCCCCCCATGTTTAATTCCCCAACCCTAAATACCCCCAGAGCTAAACCCCCAATGTTTAATTCCCCAACCCTAAATACCCCCAGAGCTAAACACCCCGATGTTTAATTCCCCAACCCTGAATACCCCAAAGCCAAACACCCCGATGTTTAATACCCCAAACATTAAACATTCCAGAGTTGAACACCCCAATATTTAATACCCCAGCACTAAATACCCCAGAACTAAATGCCCCCATTTCTAATACCCCAAACACTAAAAATCCCAGAGCTGAACACCTCGATGTTTGATACTCAACCCTAAATACCCCAGAGCCAAATACCCCCATATGTAAAGGCTCAGCACTAAATACCCCAAAGCTAAACCCCCCAATGTTTAATACCCTAAACATTAAATACCCCAGAACCAAATCCCCACATTTTTACTACCATACACTAAATATCCCAGAGCTCAAGACCCTGATGTTTATTGCTCCAAACACTAAATACCCCAAAGCTAAATGCCCCCCTGTTTAATACCCCGAACATTAAACACCCCAGAGCTAAACACCCCGATGTTTAATATCCGAACCCTAAATCCCTCGGAGCCAAATGCCCCAATTTTTAACACCCCAATATGAAACGTCCCTGAACTAAATGCCCCAATTTCTAACGGCCCAGCCCTAAATACCCCAGAGTTAACACCCCGATGTTTAATGCCCCAACACTAAACACCCCAGAGCCAAATTCCATTCTGGTTAATATCCCATACTAAATACCCCCGAGCTAAATGCCCCAATTTATAACCCTAAATACCCCAGAGTTAACACCCCGGTGTTTAATGCCCTAAACATTAGCTGCCCCAGAGTTAAATGTCCCAGAGCTTAAGACCCTGATGTTTAATGCCCCAAACCCTAAATATCCCAAGCTAAACGCCCCAATGTTTAATGCCCAAACCCTAAATACCCCAAGCTAAATACCCCAATGTTTAATATCCCAAATCCTAAATACCCCAAGCTAAATGCCCCAATGTTTAATGCCCAAACCCTAAATACCCCAAGGGCTAAACACTCCAATATTTAATACCCCGACCCTGAATAACCTGGAGCTAAATCCCCTGATGTTAAATGCCCCGATATGTTATGCAGAGACCCTAAATACCCCAGAGCTCAATGCCCCGATGTTTAATGCCCCAGAGCTCAATGCCCCGGTGCCAAATTCCCCAATGTTTAATGCTCCCAAGTGCCCCCACCCCGAGTGCCCCAGAGCTGAGTTCATTGATTCTTTGAGCATCACTCTGAGTGCTCCAGTGCTCAGTGCCCCGACCCTAAATGCTTCAGTGTTCAATATCCCGGGGCTAAATGCCCCAGTGTTTCATTTTCCAGGGCTAAATGCCCCAGTGTTTCATTTTCCAGGGCTAAACGCCCCAACGCTCAGTGCCCCGGAGCCAAATCGATGCTTTATGCACTGATCTAAAAGTGTTCAGCGCCCCAGCCCTAAATCCCCGAGGGTTAAATGCCCCAGTGATTAATATTCCAGTGTTCAGTGCCCCGACCCCAAATATCCGAGGGTTAAATGCTCCAGGGATTATTCCAGCGCTCAGTGCCCCAACCCTAAACGCCCCAGACCTGATTGCCCCGGTGTTTAATGCCCCAGTGCCAAATGCCCCGACACTAAACGCCCCGATAATTTCATGTCCTGATGTTGAATGGCCCAACCCTAAATCCCCCAGAGCTGAATCCCCCGCTGTTTAATGACCCGGTGCTCAAGTGCTTTGGCCATCAGCACTAAACACCCTCCTGCTCAATGTCCCGGTGCTAAAAACCCCGATGCTTAACGACCCACAGCTAAAAACTCCCATATTTAACGACCCGGAGCTAAATACCCCGACATTTATTGCCCTAGAACTAAATACCCCGGGGTTTATTGCCCCAGGGATAAATACCCGAAATTTTAATGACCCAGAGCTAAATACCCCGACATTTATTCCCCTAGAACTAAATACCCCGGGGTTTATTGCCCCAGGGCTAAATACCCGAAATTTTAATGACCCAGAGCTAAAAAACCCTGTGTTTATTTTCCCCCATGTCTAAATATCCCGATATTTATTCCCTCAGAGCTAAATACCCCGGGGTTTATTGCCCCAGGGCTAAATACCCCATTTCTGCAGCAATGCTGGACACCCCGATGGGAAATATCCCAATAATTAATCCCAACTTAGTGCTCCAGTGGGGAACACTCCAGTTCTGAACCCTGTGCTGTTTAATTCCCCAGGCACTGAATTCCCAGGCTCTGAATTCCCCGGAGCTCAATGCCCTGATGTCTGATGCCCCAGCACTAAATATTCCAGAGCCAAACACCCCAATGCCGAATTCCTCAGGCACCAAATTCCCAGGCACTAAATTCCCTGGATGCCCAAAGCCCCAGCACTAAATATTCCAGAGCCAAACACCCCAATGCCAAATTCCCTAGGCACTAAATTCCCTGGATGCCCAATGCCCCAACACTAAATATTCCAGAGCCAAATGCCCCAATGCCAAATTCCCAGGTACTAAATATCCCAGAGCCAAATTCCCTGGTGTTTAATGTCCCAACTCTAAATATTCCTGAGCCAAACGTCCCAGTGCCAAATTCCCAGGCACCAAATTCCCAGGTACCAAATATCCCAGAGCTCAGTTCCCTGGTGTTTAATGCCCCAACTCTAAATATTCCAGAGCCAAACACCCCAATGCCAAATTCCCCAGGCACCAAATTCCCAGGAACTAAATATCCCAGAGTTCAATTCCCTGGTGTTTAATGCCCCAATGCCAAATTCCCAGGCACCAAATTCCCAGGTACTAAATATCCCAGAGCTCAATTCCCTGGATGCCCAATGCCCCAACACTAAATATTCCAGAGCCAAACACCCCAATGCCAAATTCCCAGGTACTAAATATCCCAGAGCTCAATTCCCTGGTGTTTAATGACCCAGCTCTAAATTCCAGAGCCAAATGCCCCAATGCCAAATTCCCAGGCACCAAATTCCCTGGAGCTCAATGTCCAGCTCATCCTGCTTTAACCACACCAGCCAAAAAATTCCCATCACACCCAAAAGCAGCAGCTCCCTTTTGGGATAACTCCCCCATCCCAGAATTCCAACTCCCCCATCCCGGAGTTCCAACTCCCCTATCCCAGAGTTCCAAATCCCCCATCCCAGAGTTCAAACTCCCCCCTCCCAGAGTTCAAACTCCCCTATCCCAGAGTTCAAATTCCCCCATCCCACAGTTCAAACTCCCCCTATCCCAGAGTTCCAACTCCCCCATCCCAGAGTTCCAACTCCCCTATCCCAGAGTTCAAACTCCCTCATCCCAGAGTTCAAACTCCCCAATCCCAGAGTTCAGACTCCCCCAATCCAAGAGTTCAAACTCCCCTATCCCAAACTCCCCTATCCCAAACTCCCCTATCCCAGAGTTCCAACTCCCCCCCATCCCAGAGTTCAAACTTCCCCATCCCAGAGTTCAAACTCCCCTATCCCAAACTCCTCCATCCCAGTTCAAACTCCCCTATCCCAAACTCCCCCATCCCAGAGTTCAAACTTCCCCTATTCCAGAGTTTCAACTCCCCCATCCCAGAGTTCAAACTTCCTCATCCCAGAGTTCCAACTCCCCCATCCCAAATTCCCCCATCCCAGAGCTCCAACCCCCCCATCCCAGAGTTCAAACTCCCCTATCCCAGAGTTCAAACTCCCTTATCCCAAACTCCCCCATCCCAAAGTTCAAACCCCCCCATCCCAGAGTTCCATCTCCCCCATCTCAGAGTTCAAACTCCCCTATCCCAGAGTTCAAACTCCCTTATCCCAAACTCCCCAATCCCAGAGTTGCAACTCCCCCATCCCAGAATTCCAACTCCCCATCCCAGAGTTCAAACTCCCCAATCCCAGAGTTCAAACTCCCCTATCCCAGAGCTCAAACTCCCCTATCCCAAACTCCCCTATCCCAGAGTTCCAACTCCCCCATCCCAGAGTTCCAACTCCCCCATCCCAGAGTTCAAACTCCCCAATCCCAGAGTTCAGACTCCCCCAATCTAAGAGTTCAAACTCCCCTATCCCAAACTCCCCTATCCCAAACTCCCCTATCCCAGAGTTCCAACTCCCCCCCCATCCCAGAGTTCAAACTCCCCCATCCCAGTTCAAAATCCCCTATCCCAAACTCCCCCATCCCAGAGTTCCAATTCCCCCATCCCAGAGTTCAAACTCCTCCTTCCCAGAGTTCAAACTCCCTTATCCCAAACTCCCCTATCCCAGAGTTCAAACTCTCCAATCCCAGAGTTCCAACTCCCCCAGTCCAAGAGTTCCAACTCCCCCATCCCAAACTCCCCCATCCCGGAGTTCCATCCGTTCCCAAACTATTTATGGGGCTTTGATGCCCCCAGGGGAGACACGAGGGGGGTTTGAAGCTTCCAGGGCTGATTCCAGCCGGGAATTAGGGGCTGGATCCCTCCCCCGGATCCCAGGGCTGATTCCAGCCGGGAATTAGGGGCTGGATCCCTCCCCTGTGGATCCCAGGGCTGATTCCAGCCGGGAATTAGGGGCTGGATCCCTCCCCTGTGGATCCCAGGGCTGATTCCAGCCGGGAATTAGGGGCTGGATCCCTCCCCTGTGGATCCCAGGGGATGAGCGGGAGCCGCTCATCATTAACGCTGCTTAATTAAGGGTTTAATTGCAGGGAGGGGGTGGATCCCCCAAAAAACGCCGGCGCTGGAGGGGTCGGGCGGTTTGGGATGGCCGAGCTGACCCCAAGCGGACGGGAATTGCAATTCCCGCTTCCCAGAGCGGAGACCGGGAGGGTTTGGGGCAAAAAAAAAGAGGGAAAAACAGCAAAAAACCCCCCAAAAAAACCTTATGAGAAAAAAAGTGTTTAAAAAAAGGCCGATTTGGAGCTCCCAGCAAAGCCCGGGGGGGCGGGATGGGAAGGACGGAGCAGCTCAGCGGGAGATTTCCTTTG
The DNA here is from genome assembly GCF_025592945.1 of Manacus candei. Classification (NCBI taxonomy): domain Eukaryota; kingdom Metazoa; phylum Chordata; class Aves; order Passeriformes; family Pipridae; genus Manacus; species Manacus candei. The sequence continues at coordinate 6,452,846 of NW_026138070.1, forward strand.
GAAAAGTACCCAAATCCATGGCAGGGACCTGGAATAAACCTCCAAAGGCAGCTCGGGACATTTGTGTAACCTCGGGCAGGGCTTTGCCAGCTTTTTCCCCCACAAAAAAACCCCCTTTTTCCCCAAAAATCTGCTTTTTTTCCTCCCAAAAAAACCCTTTTTTCCCCCAAAAAAACCCTTTTTTCCCCCAAAAAAACCCTTTTTTTCTCAAAAAACGCTTTTTTTTCCTCCCCCAAAAAAGCCTTTCCCCCCTCAAAAAAACTTTTTTCCCCAAAAAAAAGCTTTTTAAAAAAAAAGTTTTTTCCCCCAAATAAAGCATTTTTCCCTCCAAAAGGCTGTTGATGTTTTTTAAATAAATCCTTTTTTTCCCAAAGGCCTTTTTTAAAAAATAAAGTGGTTTTCTTTTTTTTTTTTTTTTTTTTTTAAATAAAGTGCTTTTCTTTTTTTTTTTAAAAAAAAGGTTTTCTTTAAAAAATTCTTTAAAAAAAATTCTTTTTTTATCTAAAATAAGCCTTTTTTTTCTCAAGAAAGAGAATTTTTTCGCAAAAATGGCCTTTTCTTTCCTGCCTGAACAGACTTTTTTCCTCATAAAAAAATCTTTCTTCTCAAAAAAAAAGCACATTTCCCCCCCAAAAAGCACCTTTTTTTCCCCCAAAGCACCAAAACCCCCTTTTTCTACCAAGAAATAAAAGGCTTTTTTCCTCAAGAAATACTTTTTCCCTGAAAACAATCACTTTTTTCCCCAAAAAAACCCCACTTTCCCCCCGAAGTTCCTTTTCTCCCTGAAAAAAAATTCTCAAAAAAATCACCTTTTATCCCAATAAAGCCTTTTTTGTTCCAAAAAGGCTCTTTTTTCCTATGAAAACCCACATTTTTTTCCTCTAAAAAGCCTTTTTTCCCCAAGAAAAAGCCCTTTTTCCCCAAAAAACGTATTATTTTAAAACACTTTTGCCTCAGAAAGAGTCTTTTTTCCTCACAAAAAGCATCTTTCCCTAAAAGCACCTTCTTCTTTTCCTAAACCCCCCTTTTTTCCTCCCCAAAAAGTCTTTATTCCCCAGTAAAAGGGCTATTTTAGTTTTTAAAAATCACCTTTTTTTCTCCAGAAAACCTTTTTCTGCTGAGAAAAAAAAAAAAAGCCCATTTTTCCCCCAAACCTTTTTTTTTAATTAAAAAAACCCCAACATAGTTTCCCAAGAAAAAGCCTTTTTTGCTCTCAAAAAAGTGTCTTTTTATTTTTAAAAAAACCCTTATTTCCTCCTAAAAATCACCTTCAACTTTCCCAAAATCCTTTTTTCCCCCCTAAAGGATTTTCCCTCCAAAAAAGCTCTTTTTTCCCCCCCAAAAGAAAAAGCCACTTTTTTCCCCAAAACCACTTTTCTTCTCTCAAAAAGCACCCTCATTTTTTTCCTCAAACCCCCTTTTTCCCCCCAAAACCCCCTTTTCCCCCAAAAAATTCCCATTTTCCCCAATAAAAACAACAATTATTTCACACCCTCCTCATTTGTTCCTTAAAAAAAACCCCATTTTTTCACAAAAAAACACTTTTCCCCAATTAAATCTTTTTGCCCAACAAGTTTTTCCAAAAAAACCCTTTTTTTAAAGGAACCCCCAATTTTTTTTTCCTTAAAAAACCCAATTTTTTCCCTAAACCCGCCTATTTTTTCCTTTAAAAAACCTCGATATTTTTCACAAACCCCTCTACTTTTTTCCTTAAAAAACCCAATTTTTTTTCCACAAAACCTTTTAATTATTCTTTTAAAAACCCTTTTTTATGTTACTTCCCTATTTTTTCCTTAAAAAACCCAATTTTTCCCCAACCCCCCCATATTTTTTCCTCAAAACACTTTTTTTCTTTAAAAAAATCCATTTTTTTTTCACAGTCCTCCCATTATTTCTAAAAAAACCCCATTTTTTTCCATAAGACCCTTTATTTCTTCCTAAAAAACCCCCAGTATTTTCCATGGAACCTCCCTATTTTTCACCTTAAAAGAACCTCAATTTTTCTCCACAAATCCCTCATTTTTTTTCCACAAAACCCCCCGGTTTTCCCTTTAAAAATCCCAATTTTTTCACAAAACCCCATTTTCCCAATTAAAAAACACTTTTTCCAAGTTGTTTTTTTTTAAACAAACATTTTTTCCACAACCTCCCTATTTTTAACTTAAAATTCCCCATTTTTTCCAAAAACCCTCTTTAATTTTCCCTTTAAAAAAAAAAACATTTTTTTACAACCCCCATGTATTTTCCTTAAAAAACCCGACTTTTTTCCCCATAACCCCCCCTATTTTTCCCCTTAAAAATTCCATTTTTTTCCCACAAACCTCCCTATTTTTTCCACTAAAAAAAGCAATTTTTTTTCCCAAAAGCCCCCTGTTTTTCCTTAAAAACTCCAATTCTTTTCCACGACCCCCCAACCAGTTTTCCAGAAAAATCCTTATTTTTTCCATTAAAAACTCCAATTTTTTCCACGACACCCCCTTTTTTCCTTTTAAAAAAACCATTTTCCCTTTAAAAAACCCCAACATTTTTGCCACAAACCTCCCTATTTTTCCTTAAAAAAAACCCCAATTTTTTCCAAAAGCCCCCTATTTTTCCCTAAAAAACCCCAATGTTTTTCCACGACCTCGCCTATTTTTTCCTTTAAAATCCCATTTTTATCACAAACCCCTCTATTTTTTCCTTTGAACCCCCTGCTTTTTCTTTAAAAAAACCTATTTTCCCTTTAAAAAACCCAATTTTTCCACAAAACTCCTTATTTTTCCCTTTAAAAAAAGGGATTTTTCCCTTTAAAAAATCCCAATTTTTCCATAAATGCCCCGGTTTTTCCTTTAAAAACCCCTATTTTCCCTTTAAAAAAAAAAAACAATTTTCTCCACAAACCCCTTATTTTTCCCTTAAAAACCCACATTTTTTCAAAAACCCATTATTTTTTCCTTTAAAACCCCCTATTTTCCCTTAAAACCCCCCAATTTTTTCCACCCCCCGCATTCTTCCCTTAAAAGAACTTTTTCCACAAACTCCCCTATTTTTCCTTAGAAAAATCCAGATTTTTCCACAAACCCCCTTGTTTTTCCCTCAAAAATCCCCCATTTTTTTCCACAAACCCCCCTATTTTTTCCTTTAAAACCCCCTATTTTCCTTTAAAAAAAACCCAATTTTTTTTCCACGAACCCCCCTATTTTTCCCTTTAAAAAAAAATCCATTTTTTCCCCAAACTTCACTCTTTTTTCCCGAAAAACCCCAATCTTTTCCTACGAACCCCTTTATTTTTCCTTTAAAAAAAACCCCCTATTTTCCCTTGAAAACCCAAAATTTTCCCACAAACCCCCTTATTTTTTCCCTTTAAAAAACCCCACAAACCCCTTATTTTTCCCTTAAAATCCCAATTCTTTTCCACGAACCCCCTATTTCTTCCTTTAAAAACCCCAATTATTTTCCCAAAACCCCTCTATTTTTTCCTTTTAACCCCACTATTTCTTCCTTTAAAAACCCCATTTTTTTCCCCACGACCCCCTCATTTTTTCCTTTAAGCCCCCCTATATTTTCCACCAACCCCCCTATTTTCCCCTTAAAAAAACCAACATTTTTTTCTCAAAATTAGGGCCTTTTTCCCAAAAAAAAAAAACCCCGGGATTTGTGGCCCTGGGGCCGGATCTGCTGGAATATCCGGCCCATTGTTCGGGGGGGCCGCGCCGTGTCCGTGCTTTGTTCCCTCGGGACCCTCCTGCATCCAGAAATATTTGGGACGTCCAACCCGCGGGAAGGAGGACGAGGAATTTTAATTTAATATATAATTTTATATATAAATATATAAATATATAAATATATTAATATATATTATATATTAATATATAAGTATATTATATATTAATATATTAATATATATAAATTTTAATATATTTTTTTCTTTCCCTCCTCCCCCTCCTTTATTTTTTTTTTTATTTTTTTTTTGGGTAAAATTGACTTTTTTTTGTGGAATTCGCGGCTGGAAACCCAGCCCTGCTCCTGGGGGGAGCGTGAATGGGCGCCCCGCCGGGGGGGGAACAATATGGATTTGGGATGAAAAGCTTTTCCCGGCGGTTCCCCGCCGAGAGCCCGGAATTGCGGGGGGGAGAAGGGACAGGGATCCGGGAGGAACGGCGGCTCCGGGATCCGGGGGAATTCCAGGGGGGGAGAGGGAGCCGGGATGAGGGGGTGGGGTGAGGGGGGGGGGATCCCATTCCAAAATTATATCCCAAATCACAGCGAGGAGGGCTGGGATGCAAAATGTCCCGTCCCAAAAATTGTAGGGAGCGAGGGATGACGGGTGGGATGGGGGTGGAGGGGCCATCCCGTTCCCAAAAGATATCCCAAATTGTGGGGATCCAGGGATGAGAGGTGGGAGGAGAATGTGGGATCCATCCCATATATAAAAACGCCAGGGATCCAGGTAGGAGGGCTGGGATAAAGAATGGGGGATCCATCCCATATTAAAAATGCCAGGGAGGAGGGCTGGGATATGGAATGGGGGATCCATCCCATATCAAAAATGCCAGGGATGAGGGCTGGGATATGGAATGTGGGATCCATCCTGTCCCAAAAATTATAGGGAGCAAGGGATGATGGGTGGGATGGGGGGTGGAGGGGCCATCCCGTTCCCAATGATATCCCAAATTGGGGGGATCCAGGGAGGAGGGGTGGGAGGAGAATGTGGGATGCATCCCATATTAAAAATGCCAGGGATGAGGGCTGGGATATGGAATGTGGGATCTATCCCATATTAAAAATGCCAGGGATCCAGGGATGTGGTGTGGGATAAAGAATGTGGGATCCATCCCATATCAAAAATGCCAGGGATCCAGGGAGGAGGGCTGGGATATGGAATGGGGGATCCATCCCACATTAAAAATGCCAGGGATCCAGGGATGAGAGGTGGGATATGGAATGTGGGATCCATCCTATCCCAAAAATGATAGAGAGTGAGGGATGACAGGTGGGATGGGGGGTGGAGAGGCCATCCCATTCCCAATGATATCCCAAATTGTGGGGATCCAGGGAGGAGGGGTGGGAGGAGAAGCGGGGATCCATCCCATATCAAAAATGCCAGGTATGAGGGCTGGGATATGGAATGGGGGATCCATCCTACCCCAAAATTATAGGGAGCCAGGGATGAGAGATGGAATGAGGAATGGGGGACTCATCCTAAAAATTATAGGATCCAGGATGAGGGATGGGTGTGGGATCCATCCCCTCCCACAATTATAGGGATCAAGGACAAGGGGCGAGATGTGAATGAGGATCCATCCCATCCTAAAATCACAGGATCTAGGGAAGAGAGAGGGGGAATGTAGGACACATCCTAAAAATGATAGGGATCCAGGAAGGAGGGGTGGGTCCTAAAAATGAGAGGGAGCCAGGGGTGAGGGGTGGGATGTGGAATGGGGGATCCATCCCATCCCAAAAGTTACAGGGATCCAGGGATGAGGGTTGAATATGGAATGGGGGATCCTTCCTGTCCTAAAAATTATAGGGATCCAGGCAGGGGAGGTGGGATGTGCATTGGAGATCCACCTCATCCTGAAAATTATAGGGATCCAGGGATGAGGGGTGGATGCGGGATGGAGGGTCCATCCCATCCCAAAATGGGATCCCAGCTCCGGGATTCGGGATTGGGGATGCCAAGAGGATCCCAAGCCCTGCCCCGGGCAGACTTTGTCACCTGCCGTGGATTTTGGGGCTGGAAAGGGCAGGATTTGGGCCAGGAACTGCTTGAGGTGCTTGTGGGAAGGGATGGGATCTGGGAATGTGGGATCCCTGGGGCAGGAAAGGGAGAGGAAAAAGGGGGTGAGGGCAAAAAGAGGGGAAAGGAAATACATGGGAAATGAGGAAAAAACAGGGGGAAAGGGGTGAAAGCTGGGGGAAAAGTGTGGGAAGTGGGAAAAAGGGAGGGGAAGAGGGGAAGGAAAGGGGGAAAATGAGGGGGAAACAGAAAAAGAGGGAAAGGGAGAAAAGGGTGTGAAACAGGAGAAAGGGGGAAACAGGGAAAGAGGGAAAAGGAGGTGAAGGGGGAAAATGGAAAAAGAGGGGGGGAAATAAGGGATGGGGGAAAGGGGAGAAGTGGGGGGAAATCGGGAGGGAAAGGAAAAACGGGAAAGGGGGAAAAGGAGAGGAAAGGGGATAAAACAGGGGCGAATAGAGAAAAACAGGGAAAAGGGGGGAAGGGGGGAAATGGGGGGAAACAGGAAAAACGGGGGAAAGGGGGGAAGGGAATAAAAGGGGGGAAACAGGAGAAACGGGGAAAAAAACGGGGGAAAGGGGGGAAAAGGGGGGGAACAGGGGGAAATGGGGGGAAAATAGCAGAAAGAGGGAAAAGGGGGAAATCAGGAAGGTAACAGGAAAAACAGGGAAAAGGAGGGGGAAAGGGAAAATCAGGGAGAAATAGGAAAAAGAGGGGGAAAGGGAAAATTAGGGAGAAACAGGAAAAATAGGGGGAAACAGAGAAAAGAGGGGGAAATGGAGGAAAGGGGGGGAAACCAGGAGGAAACAGGAAAAACAGGGGAAAAGCGGGGGGGGGGGGAGGAATGAGGAGAAAACCAGGAGGAACCCGGCAGGCGCAGGGAAGGAGGAGCAGCGCTCGGGCCCTCCCGGTCCGGCAGCGGCCCCCTCGTGGCACCGCCCGGGCAGCCCACGGGGGGGGGTCGGCCCCGGGCACGGCCCCCCCAGAGCCCCCAGTACCCCCCAGAGCTCCCAGTACTGCCCTAGGGCCACCAGTACTGCCCTAGGGCCACCAGCACCCCCCAGAGCTCCCCAGTACTGCCCTAGGGCCACCAGTACCCCCCAGAGCTCCCAGTAACCCCCAGAGCTCCCCAGTACTGCCCTAGGGCCACCAGTACTGCCCTAGGGCCACCAGTACCCCCCAGAGCTCCCCAGTACTGCCCTAGGGCCACCAGTACTGCCCTAGGGCCACCAGTACCCCCCAGAGCTCCCAGTACCCTCCAGAGCTCCCCAGTACTCCCACAGCCCCCCAGTGCCCACCGAGCCCCCCAGTGCCCCCAGTACCTCCCGACACCCCCAATACCACCCTAGCCCCCGTACCCCTAAAACCCCCCAGTCCCCCTATAACCCTCCAGTACCCCCATAGCTCCCCAGAACTCCCCATAACCCCCAGTACCCCTCAAAGCCCCCCAGTATCCCCTTAGCCCCCTCGGTCCCCAGTGCCCCCATAGGCCCCCCCAGTAACCTCCCAGTAGCCCTGTAGCTCCCCCCCATAACTCCCAGTACCCCACAGTCCCCAAGTACTCCCCATAGCCCCCAGTACCCACAGAGTGCCCAGTACCCCCGGAAGCCCCCCACGAGCTCCCCATAGCCCCCTCAGTATCCCCCGTAGCCCCCAGTAACCCCATAGCCCCCAGTACCACCCAGAGCTCCCCAAGTACCCCCCATAACCCCCAGTAACCTCCCAGAGCATCCAGGACCCTCAGAGCTACCAGTACCCACATAGCCCCCCTAAGTGTCCCCATAGCCCCCAGTACCCACATAACCCCCCCAGTGTCCCCATAGCCCCCAGTACCCCCCATAGGCCCCTCAGTGTCCCCATAGCCCCCAGTACCCACATAGCCCCCCCAGTGTCCCCATAGCCCCCAGTACCCCCCATAGGCCCCTCAGTGTCCCCATAGCCCCCAGTACCCACATAGCCCCCCCTAGTGTCCCCATAGCCCCCACTACCCCCCATAGCCCCTCTCAGTGTCCCCATAGCCCCCAGTACCCCCCATAGGCCCCTCAGTGTCCCCATAGCCCCCAGTACCCACATAGCCCCCCCTCAGTGTCCCCATAGCCCCCAGTACCCACATAGCCCCCCCTCAGTGTCCCCATAGCCCCCAGTATCCCCCACAGCCCCCCCAGTATTCCCCATAGCCCCCAGTAGCCCCCATAGCCCCTCAGTGTTCCCATAGCCCCCAGTACCCACATAGCCACCCCAGTGTCCCCATAGCCCCCAGTACCCACATAGCCCCCCTAGTGTTCCCATAGCCCCCAGTACCCCCCATAGGCCCCCAGTACTCCCACAGCCATCCCAGTGCCCCCATAGCCCCCATTACCCTCATAGCCCCCCACGAACCCCACATAACCCCACAGTAACCCCCATAGCCCCCCATAGCCCTCCGCACCCCCAGGGCCCCCTAGTACCCCCTATAGCCCCCCAGTACCCCCATAGCCCCCCAGTACCCCCTATAGCCCCCAAGAACTCCCCAGAACCTCCAGTAATCTCCATAGCCCCCAGTGCCCCCCATAGCCCCCTGTACCCCCATATACCCCACTACCCCTGTAGCCCCCTCAGTACCCCTCCACAGAAATAGTCTCATAGCCCCCCAGTGCCTCCACAGCCCCCCAGTACTCCCCCATATGGCCCCAGTACCCCATAGCCCCTCCCCGAACCCCTACAGCTCCCCAGTACCCCCTATAGCCCCCCCAGTACCTTGCTATAGCCCCTCGGGATCCCCCCATAACCCTCAGTACCCCCCATAGCTCTTAGTAGCCCCCCAGTTACCCTCCAGAGCTACCCAGTACCCCCCACAGCCCCCCAGTGCCCCATAGCCCCCCATGCCCCCTATACCCCCCTAGCCCCCAGTACCCCCATAGCCCCCAGTGTCCCCATAGCTCCCCCAGTGACCCCAGAGCCCCCCCGTACCCCACATAGCCCCCCCATAGCTCCCAGTACCCTCCTATAGCCCCTCAGTACGCCCCATAACCCCCAGTGACCTCCATAGCCCCCAGTTCCCCCCATAGAACCCCAGTAGCCCCCCATAGCTCCCTCAGTAACTCCCCAGTACTCCCATAGCCCCCAGTGCCCCCCCAGCCTCTCCAGTACCCCTATAGTCAACCAGTACCCCCATAGCCCCCCCCAATAACCTCCATAGCCCTCCCAGTACCCCCAGAGGCTTCCCTGGGGTCCCCCCCATAGTCTTTACAACCCCTGCAGTGCCCTCCCATGGACCCCCAGTTCCTCCCCATAGCCCTCACAGCCCACCCAGTACCCCCCAATATCCCCCATAGTCCCCCTCTATCCCCAGAGCCCCCCAATATCCCCCCATAGCCTCCAGTACCCCCATAATCCCCCCCCCAGTAACCCCCAGTGCCCCCAGAGCCCCCTGGGTCTCCCTATAGACTACCAGTGCCCCAAAGGCCCCGCCATAGCCCCTAGTTCCCCCAAAGGCCCCCCCATAGCCCCTAGTACCCCCCATAGCCCCTCGTTCCCCCAAAGGCCCCCCCCATAGCCCCTAGTACCCCCACGACCCCCCAGTACTCTCATAGCCCCCCACAGCCCCTCAGTGCTCCCCCAGTCTCCCCCAGTTCCCCCCTAGGCTCCCCTGGGGTCCCCCCCATAGCCTTTATAACCCCCCAGAACTCCCCCAAGGCCCCCCCCAGTTCCTCCCATAGCCCTCACAGCCCCCTCCAGTACCCCCAATACCCTCCACAGACCTCCCAGTACCCCCAGAGCCCCTCAATATCCCCCCATAGCCTCCAGTACCCCCATAACCCCCCCACTAACCCCTAGTGCCCCCGTAGCCCCCCCAGTACCCCCAGGACGCCCAGGAACCCCCAGTACCCTCATAGCCCCCTCCAGTGTTTCCCCAATTCCCCCCAGTACCCCCAGAGGCTTCCCTGGGGTTCCCCCCATAGCCTTTACAACCCCCCCCCAGGGCTCCCCATGGCCCCCCAGTTCCTCCCCATAGCCCCCATAGCCCCCCCAGTACCCCCAATGCCCCCCAAGTTCTCCCAATCCCCCCCGTGTCCTCCGGTGGGATGGACCCCCCCGGGGCGGGAGGGGTTTGGTGGCCACGGGTGGGGTTTGGTGGCCACGGGTGACCCACGGGTGACCCACTGCCCGAGCCACGAGCCCCGCCGTGACCCCCGGGAGCACCGGGAGAGGTGCCACCGCCCCCCCCCGCCACCACCTCCCACCGGCACCGGCCCTGAGACCCCCGGGGACACCCGGGAACACCGGGGACAGACCCCCCGCTCCGGTGACACCTCCCACCGCCACCTCCCGCCACTACCGGCCCCGGGCAGCCCCGGGGACCCCCCCGGTGACCTCCGGAGCACAGGGGACTGGTGCCAGCCCCGCCGTGCAGCAGCATCCCGCCGGTACCGGGGCTCAGTACCTCGGGGTGACCCCGGGGAACATCGAGGACCGGTGTCCCCGTCCCTCCGGTGCAGCATCCCGACGGTCCCGGCCCCGGGCAGCCCCGGGAGCACCCCCGGGTGACCCCAGGCAGCACGAGGGACCGGTGCCACCATCCCCACGCTGCAGTTTCCCACCGGTGCCGACCCTCAGCATCGCCGGGGTGACCCCGGGTGACCCCGGGCAGCACGAGGGACCGGTGCCATCATCCCCACGCTGCGGCTTGCCGCCGGTCCCGGCGCTGGGCATCACCGGGGGGTCCTCAAACGGCACTAGGGATCGGATTCCCGCCGCCCCCCACCGGTCCCGGCCCTGGGCAACACCGGGGTGACCCCAGGTGACCCCCGGTGGCGGCGAGGCCCGGTGCCACCATCCCTGCGGTGCAGTCCCGGCTCTGGGCACCGCGGGGTGACCCCGGGTGACCCTAGGCAGCACCGGGGACCAGTGCCACCATCCCCCCGCCACCGCATTCCCCCACTACCGGCCCTGAGCATCCTCGGGGTGAGCGCAGGCAGCACCAGGGCCCGGTGCCACCATCCCCCCGCCACCGCATCCCACCGGGCCCGTGCCCGGGCATCCCGGGGGTGCCCCCAGACAGCACCTTCCCCGGACCCCCGCCTCCCCTTCCCCCCTCCCCACCCATCCCGTCCCCCTCCCCTCATTCCCATCCGCTCCCCCTCCCTCCCCTCCCCGTTACCATGACGACCATCCCCCTCCTCCCCTCGCCCCCCCCTCGGTTGCCATGGCGAACGCGCGCGGCGCGGGGTGGGCGTGTCCCGGAGGGGCGGGGCGTGCCGGCGATTGGCCGGAGGCGGCCCCACGTGACGCGGGCATGCAAATGAGGCGCGGCCTCGCGCCGCCGCCGCCGCCTGAGGGAGGAGGGACGGGCCGAGGGAAGGGAGGAGGAGGGACAGGAGGGAGCGGGCCCGGCCCGGCCCCGCCGGGACCCCCGCCCGCCACGGCACCCCCCGACCCCGCAACGGGACCCTCCTCCGGGCCATGGCACCGCCGCCTCGCCCGGCCCGGCCCGCAGGTACCCGCGCTGTGCCGCCGCCGCCGCCGCCGGGCCCCGCCGGGCTTTGTCTGGGCCGGGGGGGGGCTCTGAGGGAGGGGAGGGGTGGGGGGGGCGAAAGGGGGGGACGCGCATGCGCACGCGCCGTGCCTCAGTTTACCCGCCTGGGCCGCGCCGCTCCGCGACCCCCAGAAAGACCCCACAGGGACCCCAGAGAGCCCCCAGAAAGATCCCTTAGAGATCCCATAGGGACCCCAGAGAGCCCCCATAGGGACCCCAGAGAGCCCCCAGAAAGACCCCTTAGAGACCCCACAGAGCCCCCAGAAAGACCCCATAGGGACCCCACAGAGCCCCCAGAAAGACCCCTTAGAGACCCCATAGAGCCCCCGTGCCCCCCCAGCCCTGTCTGCCCTCCTCCCCAGCCTCCTGCACTCCCTCCTCTGCTTCTGCACACCCTTATTATTATTGTTATTATTGCCCACCCCCCACCATCTTGTTCCAGTGCCCCCGTATTATCTCAGACCCCCTGTCTGACCTCCCCCCCACTATTGTATCTCACCCCTCGTCTTCTATCCCACCCATCATTAGTGTTTCCCCCCCAGTTCCCACCATCTTGCACCCCCTTCTCTGCTTCTGCACCCCTTTATTATTATTATTACCCCCCCACCACCATCATATTCCAGTGCCTGCTGTTATCTCTGGCCCCTTCTCTCCTGTCTGACCCCCCATTTCCCACCCACCCCCACCTATGTCTCCACCCCTTCCTCATCCTCCTGCACCCCCTCCTCTGCTTCTGCACCCCCTGATTATGATTATTATTATTATTGCCCACCCCTTGTATTCCAGTTCTTACTATTATATCAGACCCCCCCTTATTTTATATCCCACCCTCCACTGGTGTTTTCCTCCCCCCACAATCATGTCCCACCCCTCACCAGCATCTTGCATCCCCCCCTTTTATTTTACACCCCTTTATTATTATTTCCCACCCCCCACCATAACATTCCAGTGCCTGCTCTTATCTCTGGCCCTCCCATATTATCTCTGACCCCCCATATTATCCCTGCCCCCCTTTCCTCTCTCCCACCCCCACTAGTGTTTTCCAGCCCCTATTTTACCCCCCCATCCTGCACCCCCTTTCTGATTTCACACCCCCTTATTATTCCCACTCCCCATTATTTTCCAATGCCTGCTCTTTTATCTGACCACCCCTTTATTATCCCTGACCCCTCTCTCTTGTATCCCACTCCCCACCAGTATCTTGCACCCTCCTTTTAATTTGCTCCCTGTCCTGTCTGACCCCCCTCTCTCCTCTCTGACCCCTCACTTCCCACCCACCCCCAGTCCATCCCACCCCCACCCATGTCTCCTCCCTCCCCATCCTCCTGCACCCCCTCCTCTGCTTCTGCACCCCCTGATTATGATTATTATTATTATTATTATTATTATTATTATTATTGCCCACCCCCCATCATGTTCCAGTGCCACCATATGATCTCTGACCCCCACTATTGTATCTGACCCCACTCTCTTCTTTCCCATCCCCCATTAGTGTTTTCCTCCCCTCCCCACCATCTTGCACCCCCTCCTCTGGTTTCACACCCCCTTAGCATTATTTCCCACCCCCCACCATCACATTCCAGTGCCTGCTCTTATCTCTGACCCCCCCCTATTATCTCTGACCCCCCCATATTGTCTCTGACCCCCCTTCTCTCCCACTCCCCCACCAGATCCCAGCCCTCACCTACATCTTGCACCCCCCTATTATTCCCCTCTCTATCCCATATTCCTCCCCCCATCCCATATTCCCCCCTCTATCCTGTGTGTACCCTCATTCCACACCCCCCCATGATTTCCCCACCCCCACATTGTTCTGCCCCCCCCCCCCATTTTGGGCTCAGATCAGGAATTCCAGCTCTGTGGTTCCTCCCTGTTCCAGCTGGGGGATCCCCCCATGTCCCCCCATCCTGCTGTGTCCCGCTGGTTCCTGAAGATTTCGGGATCTTCCCTGTTTGTTGTTTTGGATGGGTTTCATGTTTTGGGGTTTTTGGGGGGAGTGGAGCAGGTTTCCTCTGTCACCCGTGGGTCAAAAGTGAGCTGCCCCCTCTGACACCCCAAATTCCCAGGGGTTTTGGTGTGGGTGAGGGTGGGGGTTCCAACCACAGAGGGTGGGAGCTGCCAGGGGCTTCCTGGGCTGTGCCCATCCCGGGGGGATTGGCTCTGGATGGCCTGGCATGGTCCCTCTGTGTTGGGCAGTGTGGTGACCCCGTGTCACCCCAGTGCCACCAGCGGGGACAAAAGGGGTCCGGGGCTGCCCAGCAGGGAAGGGGCTGCCCAAAATCTCTCCAGCTCGTGGTGGGCACGTGCCAGGACTCAGAGGAGAGGGTGGGAAGTGTCACAGGCCACACCCAGGGCTGGGGACACCGATGGATGTCCCACCTGTGCTTTGGGAGTGGCACCCCCAGGGGACACGGCCCATAGGCCACCGAGGCCGGGACGTCACCACTGCCACATCCCTTGGCTGCCACGCTGGGGCTGGGGGTGGCTAGGATGGCCTGGCCACCCCCTGTGGCCACCAAGGCCACCCCCCATGGTCTGCAGTGCCCCACCCCACTGTGCCTGGTCCTGCTGTGGTGACACGTGTGACAGTGGCACTGCAGGGCTCGGCAGGGACGGCTGACGTGGGTGGGAGCACGGTGGCCATGTGTGGCTCTTGGTGACCACGGAGCCTTGTGGTGGCAGCAATGGGGGTGCTGCCCACAAACCCCCCAGCACTGTCCCTTTGTCCCTGTCCTCCTCCTGTCCTTCTGTCCCACTGCCTATCCCCTTCCTGCCATCCATTCATCCCTCTTCTTCCTCCCTTTCTGCCCTTCCTCCCATCTTCCCTTCCCCTCTGTCTGTCCTTCCTTGTGTCCCTGCATCCTCCCTGGCCTTTCTTCCATCCCTCTCTCCCTCCTTTGTGTCTTTCCATCTGGCCATACTTCCTCCTGTCTGTCTGTCCTTCCCTCCATCCCTTGGTCCCTCCCTTCCTTCCCTCCTTCTGTCCAGCCTTCCCTTCTGTCCTTGGTTCCTTTCCTCATTCTGTCTGTCTTTCTGTCCGTGCATCCATTGTTCCTTCCTTCCACCCTTAGATCCATCCATCATTCCTTCCATCCTTCCTTCTGCCCTTCCCTTTCCTCCTTCCTTACTTCCATCAATCCTTCCTCCCCCCTCCCATCCCTTTCCCCTTTCTGTCCATCCATCCATCCATCCATCTTCTGTCCATCCCTCTCCTCCTCTGGTCTGTCATTCTGTCTCTCCTTCCATCCTTCCCTTCATTGCTTTCCTACTTTCACCTGTCCTTCTGTCTGTCCTCTCCTACTTCCATCTCTCCCTTGGTCTCTTTCTTTCCATCTCTTCCCTACTTCCTTCTACCCGTCTGTTCTTTGACCCTTTCCTACTTCCCTCCTTCCCTCATTTCTCTCTCTCCTTCCCTCCTTCCTTCATTTCCTTTTGTCTGTCCATCCCTTCATCCCACTCCTCCTCCAGACCATCCTTCTGTCCATCTCTACCTCCTCAGCTCCGTCTCTCTTCCCTCTGTCCTGTCCATCCCTCCTTCTGTCCATCCTCCCATTCCCTGTCCTCCAGGGTGTTTTCCCAGGAGGATGAACCACGGGGGGCCTCCTGCTGTTCTTCTTCCATCCCACCCTCCTCCTCCTCCTCAGTCCTGGCCCCCTGGCCCTCGCCTGGCCACGGGCTTTTGCGGGGTGCCCCTGTCACCCCGGCAGCCCAGCCCCAGGGTGCTGCAGGGTGCCCCTCTCCCCCCTTTCCCCCCCAGCTCTAGCCTGACCCGCGCTCCCCCGCCCCGCTCCCGCCATGGAGAACGAGCAGCTCCCTGCGCCGGCCCCCGCCAGCAGCTCCGGGGGCAGCGCCCCGGCCGCCGCCAGCACCGCGGCCACGCGCCCGCCCGGGCCCCAGATCTCCGTGTACAGCGGCATCCCCGACCGCCAGACCGTGCAGGTACGGCCGGGGGGGCCCTGCGGGGGGCCGGGAGGGTTCCGGGTGGGTCGTGGCGCTGCCCAGGGCCACGTTTGCCCCCCGCCACAGGTGATCCAGCAGGCGCTGCACCGGCAGCCCAACACGGCGGCGCAGTACCTGCAGCAGATGTACGCGGCGCAGCAGCAGCACCTCATGCTGCAGACGGCTGCCCTGCAGCAGCAGCACCTCACCAGCGCCCAGCTCCAGAGCCTGGCCGCCGTCCAGCAGGTAGGGCCGCCCCGGGGCACCCCTGGGTGCTCGGGGTTGGCACACTCCCTCACCGTTCCGCTTCCCCCCAAGGCGAGCTTGGCGGCGAACCGGCAGAGCGGCTCCTCGGCGGGCAACGGCGCCCAGCCCGCCCCGGCACAGCAGCCCACGGTCAGTCCCCCGGCCCCTGGGCACCTGGCACGGCAGCACCCCCCTGTGCCAGCACCCTGACCTTGTCCTGACGCCCCGTTCCAGATCAACCTGGCGACGTCTCCGGCGGCGGCCCAGCTGCTGAACCGGGCGCAGAGCGTGGGCCCCGGCGCCTCGGGCATCGCGCAGCAGGCGGTGCTGCTGGGCAACGCCGCCTCGCCCGCCCTCACCGCCAGCCAGGCACAGATGTACCTGCGGGCACAGATGGTAAGGGGCACCCTGCGGCACCGGGGGTGCATGGGACGTGGAGGGCATCGTGGTGAGGGGCAGCCAGGACCCACAGGGGGCCTGGCATCCTGCTGTCGCATGGTCAAGACCCATGGGGGGCCCACCGGCCCACTGTGGGGTGCCCAGAACCCATAGGGTCCCCATGGTCCTTCAGCAGGGTGGCTGGGACCCCTAGGGTGCCTGTCATCGTGCTATAGGTGCCCAGGAGTTGCGGGGTGCCCATCATCCTCTTGTGCAGTGCCCAGGACTCATGCGAGGCCCATCATCTCATAGTGGGATGGCTGGGACCCATCAGGTGCCCATCATCCCATTGTAGAGTGTCCAGACCCATTAGGTGCCCATTGCCTCATTGTGGGGTGCCCAGGACCCATAGGGTCCCCATCATCCTGCTGTGGCTGCCCAGGATTTGTGGGGTGCCCATCATCCTGCTGTGGGTGCCCAGGACCCATGGAGTGCCTGTTGTCCCACTGTGGGGTGTCCAGGACCCATAGGGTGCCCATGGTCCTGCAGCAAGGTGGCCAGGACCCATGGGGTGCCCATCATGTCACTGTAGGGTATCTGTCATCCCCCTGTGGGGTGCCCAGGACCTGTGGAGTGCCCATCGTCCCACTGTGGGGTAGCTGGGACCCACCAGGTGCTCATCATTCTGCTGTGGGGTGCTCAGGACTCATGGGGTGCCCATTGTCTCACTGTGGGGTGGCCGGGACTCGTAGGGTGCCTGTGGTCCTGCTGTGGGGTGCCTGGGACCCTATAATGGGTCCTGACCCTGTAGGGTGCTCATTGCTATGCATGGGGTGCTCAAATCCCATAGGGTGCCCGTCACCCCAGTGAAGGTTGCTGAACCCCACAGAGTGCCCAGACCCCAGAGGATGGGTCTCAGCTTGTGGGGAGCCCATAGGGTGCCCATCAGAGCAGTGCGGGGTGCTCAGAGCCCACGGCGTGCTCCTCACCCCTGCTGTGGGGTCTGTAGACTTCATGGGGTGCCTTCACCCTGCTGAGTGGACCCGACCCCCATATAGGGTGCCCCACACCCCACTGGGGGTGCACAGATCCCACAGGGCACCCACAGCCCCATCGGGGGGTGCCCAAGCAGGTGCTCTTTGCTTTTGTAGGGGCTGTCTGGACCCTATAGGGTGCTCCCCATTCCTTTGGGGGTGCCCAGACCCTCTAGGGGTCCCCCTACACAATTAGTGGGACACACATGTGCCACCCCATAGGGACACACAGGAGGGTCACACATGGGGTGCCACCCCATAGGGACACACAGGAGGGTCACACATGGGGTGCCACCCTATAGGGACACAAGGGGGGTCACACAAGGGGTGCCACCCCATAAGAACACAGAGGAGTGTCACACAAGGGGTTCTATCCTGTAGGGACATGTAGGGAGGTCACACATGGGTTGCCACCCTGTAGGGACATGGAGAGGGGTCACACGGGGGGTGCCACCCCACAGGGACATAGAGGGGGTCACACAGGGAGTGTCACCCTGTAGGGACACAAGAGGGGTCACACAGGGAGTGCCACCGCACAGGGACATAGAGGGGGTCACACAGGGGGTGCCACCCTGTAAGGGACATGGAGAGGGGTCACACAGGGGGTGCCACCCTGTAGGGACACAAGAGGGGTCACACAGTGAGTGCCACCCCACAGGGACATAGAGGGGGTCACACAGGGGGTGCCACCCCTGTAGGGATGTTGGGGGGGGTCACACAGGGGGTACCACCCTGTAGGGACACAGAGAGGACTCACACCTGGGGTGCCACCCTGCCCTGAGGGCCCACCCCCCTGTCTGTGCCCCCAGCTCATCTTCACGCCCACGGGCCCCGTCAGCGCCGTCCGGCCCGAGAGCCCCGCGCCGGCCCCTCCTGCGGCCCCAGCGCCCGCCCCGCCCCCCAGCACCCCCCAGGTGAGCCCCCCGCCCCCCCGGCCCTGCCCAGCCCCGGCCCTGCCCCGCGCCCTGACCCGCTGCCGTTGCAGGTGCACAGCCTGGCCCTGCGCCCCGCCGGCCCCCACCTCCCCGCCCTGGCCATGAAGCCCCCCGGGGGTGCCCCCCCCCGGGCCGGCCCCCCCCGGGGCCCCCCGCCCGACCCCCCTGCTGAGCACCTCAAAAAGGCCGAGGGGCCCGAGGCCCGCGCCCACCCCCTGGCCCGCGCTGCCCCCGCCACCGCCCACCCGCTCGTCACCACAGGTAAGGGCTGTGCCAGGGGAGGGGGCACCCCTGAGGGCTGGGGGGCACGAGGGGGTCGCTCTGAAATTAATGATGGTTCTCTCGCCCGTTTGTGGGGGCAGCACCCCCGGGTACCCATTTGGGGACACATCCATGCTTTGGGTGCTCGGACACCAGGGCAGGGTGAACCCAGGGATTGTGGCCCTGCCTGGATCTGGGACCTTGTGGGTCCTTCCCACCTCGGCAGGGGCACTGCCTGGGGGGGTCTCAGCACCCATAGGGTGCCAGAGTCCTGTGGGGTAAGCCCCTGCAATGGGGTGGGTCTCAGCACCCATAGGGTGCCAGAGCCCTGTGGGGTAAGCCCCTGCAATGGGGTGGGTCTCAGCACCCATAGGATCATGGGGTTCCATGGGGTGAGTCCCTGCAGTGAGGTCCAGGGGGGCTGGGTCTCAGCACTCATGGGGTCCTGGGGTCCTGTGGTGTGAGCCCCTGCAGTGGGGTGTGGGGGGGGGGTCACAGCACCCATAGGATCATGGGGTCCTGTGGGGTGGGGGGATCTGAGTCTCAGCAGCCATAGGATCCTGGGGTTCCATGGGGTGGGAGAATGTGGGATTCAGCACTCATAGGATCCTGGGGTTGTATGGGGTGCAAGGTCTCAGCACCTATAGGATCTCGGGGTTCCATGGAGTGAACCCATGCAGTGGGGTCCAGGGGCTGGGTCTCAGCACCCATAGGATCCTGGGGTCCTGTGGAATGTGGGGGGCTGGGTCTCAGCACCCATAGGATCCTGGGGTCCTGTGGAATGTGGGGGGCTGGGTCTCAGCACCCATAGGATCCTGGGGTCCTGTGGGATGTGGGGGGCTGGGTCTCAGCACCCATAGGACCCTGAGGTCTGTGGGGTGAGTCCCTGCAGTGGGGTCCAGGGGACTGTGTCTCAGCACCCATGGGATCCTGGGGTCCTGTGGGGTGCAGGGGCTGGGTCTCAGCACCCACAGGATCCCAGGGTGAGCCCCTGCAGAGGGGTGTGGGGGGCTGGGGCAGTGAGGGTGTGGGCCATGGGGTGCTGGAGCCGGGGGGTGCTGTACTGGTGGGGCTCCCAAAATGTGGGCCCCCCACCCCGGGGCAGCCCGAGCCCCCCATCCTGCAGCAGCGGGGTGTCCATGGGCACCAGAGCGAGCAGCACCTTGGGGGGAGGATCCTGGGGGGCTCCCTTGGGGCTGAGGTGGCAGTGACAAAGGGGGGGTCCCTGTCCCTCCTGCTGTCCCCGCAGCCTACGCCCCGCTGCAGCCCCCCCAGTTCCTGCAGCAGCCCCCGAAGCCGGTGCAGCCCCAGCAGCAGCAGCAGCAGTTCGTGATCCAGCAGCAGCAGCAGCCGCTGGGCCCCCGCGGGCAGCCCCCCCCGGCCCCCCCCCGGTGCCCCCCAGCTGCAGCCCCTGCCCCCTGCCAGCCCCGGCCCTGCCCCCCAGCCCAAGGCGGGGGTCCTGCAGGGAGCGGGGGGCGAGGGGGGCCCCCCCAACGGGCACCCCGGCAGCTGCCACGCGGCCCCCCCCCGCAAGTTCCAGCACGCCTCGGCCGTCATCCTGCAGCTGCAGCCCGCCGGGCCCACGGTGAGGGACCCCCAGAGCCCCCCTGCACCAAACCCCCTGGGAGACACCCCAAAACAACCCCCAAACCAAACCCCCAGGGCAGGGACCCCCAGACCTGCCCTAAACCAAACCCCCCTGGGGAGACACCCCCAAAACAACCCCTAAACCAAACCCCCAGGGGAGGGGGCCCCAAACCAAAACCACTCAAACCCCCACAGTGAGGGGCCCTCAAACCAAACCCCCCCACCCCAAACCAAACCCCCATGGGGAGGAGCCCCCCAAACCAAACTCCCCTGGTGAGGGATCCCCAAACCTCCCCACCCCAAACCCTCACAGTGAGGAGCCCCCAAACCCCTGTGGTGAGGGACCCCCAAGTCTCCCACCAAACCTCCCCTCAACCTCCTGCACTGAGAGGTCCCCAAACCACCCCCCCCAGATCCCCACAGTGAGGGGCCCCCAAACCCCCTCCCCCAAACCCCTGCAGTGAGGGACCCCCAAACTCCCTGGGAGGGGAGGAGGGCTGGGGGCACTGGGGTGGGAAAGGGGGGGTTTGGGGGGCAGGTATGTGCACACGTGTGTGGGTGTGCAGGGGTGTGACTGTGTGTGTGTGTGCACGTGTGTACCTGACCTGGGCACAGGGGGGTGTTGAGCCCCAGCCCTGCACATGTATGATCCATATGTGTGTGCAGGTGTGCACGTGTGTACCTGAGCTGTGCAGGTGTGCACCTGCTCCACACACATGTATGTGCACAGGTTGACCTCATTCACCATGTGTGTGACCACCTGGTCTGTGCACAGGGGTCTGGATGGGCCCCAGTCCTGCACATTGTGATCCACACGTGTGTGCAGGTGTGCACGTGTGTACCTGAGCTGTGCACGGGGGGGTGGGGTGGGCCCCAACCCTGCACATGTATGATCCACACATGTGTACAGGTGTGCACGTGTGTACCTGAGCTGTGCATGTGTGTACCTGCTCCATGCACACGTGTGTGCACAGCTTGGCCTCATTCATCACATGTGTGTGCATGTGAACTGTGCACGTGTGCATGTGCTTGATCCTGACGTCTGACATGTGTGTGCACCCCCCTGCCACCTCATACACATGTGTGTGCACACGTGTGTACCCGTGTGCCAGATCCAAGTGTGTGTGCCTGGTCCATGCACACACGTGTGCAGAAAGGTTTGCCTGACGTGTGTACATGTGTCTGCTCCATGAGTGTGCACACCTGTGTCACACCCACATGTGTGCACTGTCTGCATGCACATGTGTGTGCCAGACTCTGTGTGTGTGTGTTGTGGACATGTGTGCCTGATGACACACGTGTGTGCATGTGCTTGGCCAACCCAGGCACACGTGTGCACCCTCCAGCCATGCATGTGCATGCCCCCGTGCCACCCACACCTCACCCTGCCCATACCTGTGCACACCTGATCCACACCCCACTGATCCACACACACCCCCTGATCCACACACACACCCCTGATCCACACACCCACACCCCTGATCCACACACACCCCCCTGATCCACACACACACACGCCTGATCCACACACACACACGCCTGATCCACACACACCTGATCCACACACACCCCCCCAATCCACACACACCCCTGATCCACACACACCCCTGATCCACACACACCCCTGATCCACACACACACACGCCTGATCCACACACACCCCCCTGATCCACACACACCCCTGATCCACACACACCCCCTGATCCACACACACACCCCTGATCCACACACACACCCCTGATCCACACACCCCTGATCCACACACCCCTGATCCACACACACCCCCCCTGATCCACACACACACCCCCGATCCACACACACCCCTGATCCACACACACACCCCTGATCCACACACACACACCCCTGATCCACACACACACCCCCCTGATCCACACACACCCCCCTGATCCTCACACACCCCTGATCCACACACCCCTGATCCACACACCCCCGATCCACACCCCCCGATCCACACACACCCCCCCTGATCCACACACACACCCCCGATCCACACCCCCCTGATCCACACACACACCCCTGATCCACACCCCCCTGATCCACACACACACCCCCCTGATCCACACACACACCCCCCTGATCCACACCTCCCTGATGCACACACCCCTGATCCACACACCCCTGATCCACACACACACCCCTGATCCACACACACCCCTGATCCACACACACCCCCTGATCCACACACCGCTGTGCACACCCGACCCTGCACACACACTTGTGCACACCTGACCCTGTGCCCACCCCTGTGCACCCCTGTCCCCCGCCCACCCCTGACCGTGCCCGCCGTGTCCCCGCCGCCGCAGCCCCCTCTCGGCGTCCCCGAGGGCGCCCGCCGGGACCCTCTGCCCGCGCCGAGGAGCGCCGAGAGCCCGCCCGCCGCGCCGCCGCCCCCCGCCCTGTCCCCGCCCGCCGCGCCCGCGGGCCCCGCCACCCCCGAGGGCGAGCGGCCCCCTGCCCACGGTAAGACCCCACGGCCACGGGTCCCTGAGCCCCCCGCGTGTCCGCGGGGTCACCCGCGGGGGACACTGGGGGGGGGGGGGCGGGTTCAACGCAGCGGCCGCCAGGGGGCGCCCAGCCTCACACGCGGAGGTGGCTCCAGGGAGGGGGCGTGGTCACTGCGGTGCCACGCCCCTTTCTATAGAATTATACTGAGGGGCGTGGCCCCTCCGACAGCGCGGGCTGCGGGGAGCGGGCGCGGTCATAGGTGGAGGCTCCGCCCCTCGGGGAGAGTGGCCACGCCCCTCCGGGAGTACGGGCTGCTGTGAGGGGGCGTGGTCATAAAGCTAGGCCCGGCCCTATGTGGGCTATGGCCACGCCCTTCAACACGAGACTCCGCCCCTCCGGCGGGGGGGCGGGAGAGTGGGCGAGCTGTGGAGGAGGGGGCGAGGCCACCCCGAGGCTCCGCCCCCGGGGCACGCGCGGCGGCGTTGTCCAATGTGCGCTGGGTGAGGGGGCGTGTCCCGCCCTGGCCCCGCCCCCTGTGCCACCGCCTTTGTCCCCGCTCGGCCCCGGCCCCGCTCCCGGAGCCGCTCCCGGGGCCGCTCCCGCCGCACCCCCCGGCCCGGGCCCCCCGCCATGGCCCCCCCGAGCCGCTGAGCGCACGGTGAGTGAGGGCCGAGCGGGGCGGGCCCGGCCCGGGGCGGCGGCCAAGGCTCTGACCTCACTTCCGCATCCGCCCCCGGCCCGGCCCGGCCCCGCGGCCCCGGCGAGGGAGGGGCGGCGGAGCGGGAGCCGCCGCCGGACAAAGGTGATGGGGCCGCCGGGGCCGAGCGGGGCCCGCCGGGCCGGGGCGGCCGCGAGGGGACACGGGGAGGGTCGGCCGGGCCGGGCCGGGCCGGGGCCCGGCGGGAGGTGCTGGGATCGTACCGGGGAACGTCGGGCCTTGCCGCGGCGTTATCGGGGCTATCGGGATGGACCGGGGCCTTGCCGGGGCAGTTCGGGGCTTTGCGGGGGGACATCGCGGCTTCCCGGGGTTGGCTCGAGCCCTGCTGGAGCCCTGCTGGGGCCTCACTGGGGGAGATCGGGGCGTTACTGGGGGAGATCGGGGCGTTACTGGGGGAGATTGGAGTTTTGCTGGGGGAGATCGGGGATTTACTGGAGGAGATTGGGGTGTTACGGGGAGAGATCGAGTCTGGCTGGGGCCTCACCGGGGCAGACCCGGTGCCTCCCTGAGCCTTTCCCGGCCCTCCCTGGGGTGTCCGCGCTATTCCGGGGTTCCCTTTCCCCCTCTCCCCCCTCCCGGGGTCCCTGGGAGCGGCGCAGCTGCCGCCCGTGCCAGCTGTATGGAAATCACGGCCCCGCGTCACCGTCACCTGACCCCGCTCCTTGTGTCTCTGTCCCCCCCGGGGGTCCCCAGAGCCCCCCGAGCGCCTCCATGCGCAGCCCCGCATTCCCGGGATGACCTCGGGCTCCGGCAGCGCTGCCGCCACTGTCGCCGGCGCCGCCCCCCACAATGGTGAGAACAAACCGCCCCAGGCCATCGTGAAACCCCAGATTCTCACCCACGTCATCGAGGGCTTCGTCATCCAGGAGGGCGCCGAGCCCTTCCCGGTAACGTATCCCGGGGCTTGCGGGGGTGGGAAGGGGGATCCCGGGGGGAAAGGGGGGGTCGGGAATGGCTTGAACCCCCAAATCCTCCCCTGTGTTACCGAGGGGTTTGTCACCCAGGAAGGTGCTGAACCATTCCCATTGAGGCATCCCCCTGTCCCCCTTCTGTTCTGGGGTTTGGGGTGCTGGGAAGGGGCTCCTGGATTTAGGGGGTTGGGAATGGAGCACCCAAATCCTCTTGAACCCCCAAATCCTCACCCGTGTCATCGAGGCCTTCGTCATCCAGGAGGGCACTGAGCCCTTCCCGGTAACGTATCCCGGGGGTTGCAGGGGTGGGAAGGGGGATCTGGGCTGGGGGAGTCAGGAATGGGGCACCCGGAGCACCTTGAACCCCCAAGTCCTGCCGTGTGTTATCAAGGGGTTCCTCATCCAGGAGAGGGCTGAGCTGTTCCCAGTTGTGTATCCTGCTGTCTCTACCTGGATTCTGGGGCTCGGGGTGTTGGGAAGGAGCTCCTGGACTGGGGAGTTGGGATTGGGGCGTCCAAACCATCTTGAACCCCCAGATCCTCCCCTGTGTTAGTGTGGGATTTGTCATCCAGGAAAAGGCTGAGCTGTTCCCAGGAATGTGTGCCACTTTCCAGATCTGTGTACCAGGGATTGTGGGGCTGGAAATGAGCTCCTGGATTTGAGGACTTGGGAATGGGGCACCCAAACCATCATCACCCACATCATTGAGGGCTTCATCACTTAGGAAAAGGCTGAGCTGTTCCCAGGAATGCATCCCACAGTCCATACTCTTATGCCTTGATTTGGGGGGGGTTTGGGAAGGGGCTCCTGGCTTGGATGGTTGGGAATGGGGCACCCAAAAGGGCTTCTGGATCTGTGGGGTCTGGAGGGGTAACCTCAAATCCTCCCCCGTGTTATTGAGGGGTTCATCACCCAGGAAGGAGCCGAGGCATTCGAGGTAATGTATCCCTGTATCCATACCCTTATTCCTGCACTTGGGGGTGTTGGGAATGAGGCATAAAGGAAGGGGCAGAAGCATTCCAGGTAATGTATCCCGTTTCCATGTCCTTCCTCCTGGATTTGAGGGGTTGGCTGCCCCATTCCCAGACAGTTGGGAACCCCCAAATCCTCACCCACGTTATTGAGGTCTTCATTGTCCAGGAAAGGGATGAGCCGTTCCCAGTAGCATATCCCCCTTTACCTGTCCTTGTTCCTGGATTTGGGGAATTGGGCAGTGGGTTCCTGGATTTGGGGGGTTGGGAATAGGGCACCCAGACAGTTGTGAGCCCCCAAATCCTCACCCACCTTATTGAACCATCCCTGGTACTGCATCCCCTGCTCTCGTCCCTTTTCCTCATTCTTGGATTCAGGGAATTGGAAGGTTTCTCCTGTGTCTGTGGCTGCAGGAGGGGGAGTCTCCCAACTTTAGGGAGTTGGGAATGGGGCACCCAGACAGTTGTGACCCCCAAATCCTCACCCACCTTACTGAGCTCTTTGTCACCCAGGAAGGGGCTGAGCCGTCCCCGGTACTGCATCCCTTGTCATTCCTGGTTTCCTACACTAGGGAGGTCAGGCAGGTTCTGTGGGTGCAGAGGGGGGTGTCTCTCAAGTTCAGGGGGCTGGAAATGAAAACCCACACCCCCATTATCATCCCCCAGCCCCACAACCCTCGTCCTCCTCCCCGCATTTGGGAAGTGGGGCGGTTCCCCCCGGCTCTGGGGCCGCAGGGGGGGCTGTCCCCGGGGTGGGGGTGCAGGGGCAGCCCCCCCAAGGTGCCGTGCCGTGGCAGGTGGGGCGCTCGTCGCTGCTGGTGGGGGCCCTGCACAAACAGTATGCGCAGGAGCTGCTCCCGGACAAGCTCCCGCCGCAGGACAACACCACCACCACCGACTCGGACATGGAGGAGCCCTACCTGCAAGGTAGCGCCCAAATCCCCCCCTGAGCGCCCCCAAACCCCCCTCCCCGGCGAGCAGGGGGGCTGAGCTGGCTGGTTTCTCTCTCTGGGTGTCCCCCCACGCCCCCCAGAGTCCAAAGAGGAGGGGAACCCCCCGAAGCTGAAGTGTGAGCTCTGCGGCCGCGTCGACTTCGCCTACAAGTTCAAGCGCTCCAAGCGCTTCTGCTCCATGGCCTGTGCCAAGAGGTAACCCCGAGGCAAACACCCCCCTGGGGGAACCCCAAAACACGCCTGGGGGAACCCCAAAGTCCAGCTGGGGGGTGGAGGGACTCCCTAAAATCCAATTGAGGGAGTGGGGAAAGCCTAAAATCCATCGGGGGGGATGTAACCCAAAAACCCCCCTGGGGGAGTGGGGGTGACCCCAAAACACATCTGGGGGTGTAACCCTAAAATCCACCTGGGGGGGGTGAGGTAACCCTAAAGTCTACCCAACAGCCCCCTGGGGACGGGGGTGACCCCAAAACACATCTGGGGGGGTGAGGTAACCCTAAAATCCACCTGGGGGGGGTGAGGTAACCCTAAAGTCTGCCCAACAGCCCCCTGGGGACAGGGGGGTAACCCCAAAACACGTCCTGGGGGGGTAACTTTAAAATCCCTCTGGAGGGGTGGGGGAACCATAATGTCCACCTGGGGGGTGGGGGGACCCTAAAATCCATCTGGCCCCTTTCTTCCCAGCAGGAGGGGGGTAACCCCAAAATCCACCTGGGGGGTGGGGGTAACCCTAAAATCTACCTGGGGGTGTGGAGGTAACCCCAAAACACTCCTGAGGGGTGGGGGGAACCCCTAAAATCTATTAGGGGGGTGGGAGGAACCCCAAAACCCACCAATATCCCCCTGGTAGGGTGGGGGGGACCCTAAAATCCACCTGGAGGGGTGGGATAACCCCAAAACACATTTGGGGGGGTAACCCCAAAACACACCTGGGGGGTGTAACCCCAAAACACACTTGGAGGGTAGGGGGAACCCTAAAATCCATCTGTGGGGGCTGGGGTAACCCCAAAACCCACCAACATCCCCATGATAGGGTGGAGGTAACCCTAAAATCCACCTGGTCCCCCCTTCCCAGCAGGATGGGGGTAACCCCAAAATCCATCTGGGGGTGGGGGTAACCCCAAAACCCACCCAGCCCCCCCCTCCCAGCAGGGTGAAGGTAACCCCAAAATCCACCTGCTCCTCCCACACCCTCAGTGGAGCAGAGGGAACCCCAAAAATCCATCCAGTAGGATAGAGGGAAACCCAAAACCCACCTGACCTCCCCCCCATCGAGGTAGAGAGAACCCCAAAACCCACCTGATGTGGTGGCCATAATCCCAAAATTCACTCAGCAGGGTGGAGATAACCCCCAAATCCACTTGGTAGGGTAGAGGTAACCCCAAAATCCACTTGGCAGGGTGAAGGTAACCCCAAAACCCACCTGCCCCTCCCACACTCTCAGTGGAGTAGAGGGAGCCCCAAAAATCCACCCAGCAGGATACAGGGAACCCCAAAACTCAGCCCCTCTGGCAGGGTGGGGGAACCCCCAAAATCCACCTAACTTCCACCCCATCAGGGTAGAGAACCCCAAAACCCACCTGATGGGGTTGCCATAATCCCCAAAATCACTCAGCAGGGTAGAGATAACCCCAAAATCCATTTGGCAGGGTGGGGGTAACCCCAAAATCCACCCACCCTTCCTACACTCTTTCTGGAGTAGAGGGAACCCCAAAAATACATCCAGCAGGATAGAGGGAACCCCAAAAACCCACCTGGCAGGGTGAGGGTAACCCTAAAACCCACCTGGCAGGGTGAGGGTCACCCCAAAAACCCACCTGGCAGGGTGGGGGTAACCCCAAAATCCACCCACCCTTCCTACACTCTTTCTGGAGTAGAGGGAACCCCAAAAATACATCCAGCAGGATAGAGGGAACCCCAAAAACCCACCTGACGTCCACCCCATCAGGGTAGAGGGAACCCCAAAAACCCACCTGGCAGGGTGGGGGTAACCCCAAAACCCACCTAGCAGGGTAGAGGTAACCCCAAAACCCACCTGGCAGGGTGGGGGTAACCCCAAAACCCACCTGGCAGGGTGAGGGTCACCCCAAAACCCACCTGGCAGGGTAGAGGTAACCCTAAAACCCACCTGGCAGGGTAGAGGTAACCCCAAAACCCACCTGGCAGGGTGGGGGTAACCCCAAAACCCACCTGGCAGGGTGGGGGTAACCCCAAAACCCACCTGGCAGGGTGGGGGTAACCCCAAAATCCACAGGGCCCCTTCTCAGTGGGGTAGAGATACCCCCAAAATCCCCCCGTATCCCCCTCAGTGGGGTGGAGAGAACCCCAAAACCCACCTGGCGGGGTGGGGGTAACCCTGAACCCCCCCAGTGGAGTGGGGGTAACCCCCCAAGCCCCCCTTCCCCGCGGGGTGACCCCCTCGGGCCGCCCCCCCCGCAGGTACAACGTGGGCTGCACCAAGAGGGTGGGTTTGTTCCACCCCGACCGCACCAAACTGCAGAAACCGGGGGGGCCCCCCCACGGGCGGCGCCGCAGCTGCAAAGGGACCCTCCCCCCCCTGGGCAAGGACAGCAAGAAACAGGTGAGGGGGCACAAAGGGGGCACAAAGGGGGCACGGGGGGCACCGAGGCCGGGGGTTGCCCCTGAATTCCGGGGCTGAGCTGGGCACCGAGCCTGGGGTTTGTCCCCAGCTGGGGGACACGGGGTGGGCACCCGGGGCAGGTTTGTCCCCACGTTGCAGACGAGGGTGGGTGCAGAGCCAGGGGTTTGTCCCTGGATTTTGGGGACCTGGGGTGGGCACCAAGGTTTGTCCCTGGTCTGGGGTTTGCCCCCACGTTTGGGACAAGGGTGGGATCTGAGGCCGGGGTTTGTCCCCAGCTTGGGAAGCACGAGGTGGGTGTTGGGGTGGGTTTGGCCCTGAATTCTGGGGACACAGGGTGGGCACCAAGGCCGGGGTTTGTCCTTGAATTTTGGGGACACAGGGTGGGCACCAAGGCTGGGGTTTGTCCCTGAATTCTGGAGACACAGGGTGGGCACCAAGGCTGGGGTTTGTCCCTGAATTTTGGGGACATGCTGCGGGCACTGAGGCTGCAATTGTGGGGCACAGAGTGGGAGCTAAGGCTGGGATTTGTCCCTGAATTTTGGGGACACAGAGTGGGCACCAAGCCTGGGGTTGTCCCCAGTTGAGGGGGACACGGGGTGGGCCCTGAGGTCAGGGTTTGTCCCCAAATTGTGGATAAGGGTGGGTGCTGAGGCCGGGGTTTGTCCCTGAATTTCAGGGGACACTGAGGCCAGGCTTTGTCCCCATTTTTGGGGCACTGGGGCTGTGGTTTGTCCCTGAATTTCAGGGGACTCTGGGGCTGCGATTTGTCCCCAAACTGGGGACCAGGAGTGGGATGTGAGGCCAAGGTTTGTCCCTGAATTTTGGGATCACAGGGTGGGCACCAAGGCTGGCATTGTCCCCAGCTGGGGGGACATAGGGTGGGTACTGGGTCCGGGGCTTGTCCCCATTTTTGGGGCACTGGAACCAGGGCTTGTCCCCATTTTTGGGGCACTGGAGCCAGGGTTTGTCCCTGTTTTTGGGGCACTGGAACCAGGGTTTGTCCCCATTTTTGGGGCACCGGAACCAGGGTTTGTCCCCATTTTTGGGGCACTGGGGTCGGGGTTTGTCCCCATTTTTGGGGCACTGGAACCAGGGTTTGTCCCCATTTTTGGGGCACCGGAACCAGGGTTTGTCCCCATTTTTGGGGCACTGGGGTCGGGGTTTGTCCCCATTTTTGGGGCACTGGAACCAGGGTTTGTCCCCGTTTTTGGGGCACTGGAGCCAGGGTTTGTCCCCATTTTTGGGGCCCTGGGGTCGGGGTTTGTCCCTATTTTTGTGGCCCTGGAGCCAGGGTTTGTCCCCGTTTTTGGGGCACTGGGTTCGGGGTTTGTCCCCGTTTTTGGGGCACTGGGGTCGGGGTTTGTCCCCGTTTTTGGGGCACTGGAGCCAGGGTTTGTCCCCATTTTTGGGGCACTGGGGTCGGGGTTTGTCCCCGTTTTTGGGGCCCTGAGGTCGGGGTTTGTCCCCGTGTTTTGGGCGCTGGTGCCGGCGCTGCCCCCGCCGTGTCCCCGCGTTATCGCCGTCGTTGTCGCCGCAGCTCAACCACAGCCAGGAGGATTCGAGCCGCTGCTCCGACAACTCGAGCTACGAGGAGCCGCTGTCGCCCATCTCCGCCAGCTCCTCCACGTCCCGGCGCCGGCAGGGGGAGCGGGACCTGGAGCTGCGGGACATGGAGCTGCCCGACGTGCACGGCCGGGACCTGCCCGGGCTCGGCCACCGCTTCCTGCCCAGCGAGCCCAGCAAGTGGAACGTGGAGGACGTGTATGAGTTCATCCGCTCCCTGCCCGGTGAGGAATGGGGTGGGGAACGGCCCGGGAACGGGGTGGGGTGGGGTGGGATGGGATGGGATGGGGTGGGATGGGGTGGGGTGGGATGGGATGGGATGGGATGGGATGGGATGGATGGGATGGGGTGGGGTGGGATGGGATGGGATGGGGTGGGGTGGGGTGGGATGGGATGAGATGGGGTGGGGTGGGATGGGATGGGATGGGATGGGATGGGATGGGATGGGATGGGGTGGGATGGGATGGGATGGGATGGATGGGATGGGATGGGATGGGGTGGGATGGGATGGGATGGGATGGGATGGGATGGGATGGGGTGGGATGGGGTGGGATGGGATGGGATGGGGTGGGGTGGGATGGATGGGATGGGATGGATGGGATGGGGTGGGGTGGGATGGGGTGGATGGGGTGGGATGGGGTGGGATGGGGTCTGCTCAGGGAGAACCTCAGGAGTGGAGATTGGGGGAACTGCTCAGAGAGATCACCAGGAATAATGTGGGTTGGGGGGGATTTACTCATGGAGAACCCCATAAGTGTTTGGGGGGGAATTATGGAGAACCCCATAAGTGTTTGGGGGGGGAATTATGGAGAACCCCATAAGTGTTTGGGGGGGGAATTAACTCATGGAGAACCCCATAAGTGTTTGGGGGGGGAATTAACTCATGGAGAACCCCATAAGTGTTTGGGGGGGATTAACTCATGGAGAACCCCATAAGTGTATTTTTTGGGGGGGAATTACTCATGGATAACTCTGTAAAAAACGTACTGGGGGGGATTTACACATGGATAACCCCCTAAATATGTTTGGGGGGGGGAATTTACACACAGATAACCCCATCCATATTTTTGGGGGGATTTACTCCTTGATAACCCCATACCTGTATTTTGGGGGGATTTACTCCCTGATAACCCCATACCTGTATTTTTAGGGGGGATTTACACACTGCTAACCCCATACATACATTTTGGCGGGGATTCACTCAGAGATAACCCCATAAACATATTCCTGAGGGGGAATCACTCCCTGATAACCCCATACCTGTATTTTTGGGGGGATTTAATCCCTGATAACCCCATAAATATATTTTTTGGGGGAGATTTACACACTGCTAACCCCATACATATGTTTTGGGGGGGATTTACTCAAGAGATAACCCTCTAACCATGTTCCTGAGGGGGAATCACTCCCTGATAACCCCATACCTATATTTTGGGGGGGATTTACTCCCTGATAACCCCATATCTGTATTTTTGGGGGGATTTACTGCCTGGTAACCCCATACCTGTATTTTTGGGGGGATTTACTCCCTGATAGCCCCATATCTGTATTTTTGGGGGGATTTAATCCCTGGTAACCCCATAAATATATTTTGGGGGGGATTTACACACTGCTAACCCCATACATACGTTTGGGGGGGGATTTACTCAAGAGACGTGTTCCTGAGGGGGAATCACTCCCTGATAACTCCATACCTATATTTTGGGGGGGATTTACTCCCTGATAGCCCCATATCTCTATTTTTGGGGGGATTTACTGCCTGGTAACCCCATAAATATATTTTTTTGGGTGGGATTTACACACTGCTAGCCCCATACAAACATTTTGGGGGGGATTTACACACTGCTAGCCCCATACAAACATTTTGGGGGGGATTTACACACTGCTAGCCCCATACAAACATTTTGGGGGGGATTTACTCAGAGATAACCCTCTGAGGGGGGAATCACACACTGCCAGCCCCGCCCATCCATTTTTTGGGGAGGATCCCTGCCTGCTGCCCCCTCCATCCCCCCCGGGGGGTGCTGAGCTCCCAGCTGACGTTCCCTGCCGGCGTTCCCGGGCTCTGCAGGCTGCCAGGAGATCGCCGAGGAGTTCCGGGCACAGGAGATCGACGGGCAGGCGCTGCTGCTGCTCAAGGAGGACCATCTGATGAGCACCATGAACATCAAGCTGGGCCCCGCCCTCAAGATCTACGCCCGCATCAACATGCTCAAGGACTCCTGAGCCGGCGGGGGAGCCCCCAAAACACCCCCTTCACCCCCCCCCCCCACGGGACTCCCAAAACACCCCCCCAGCCCCGGGGAGGGGGTGGGGAGGGGGAGCCCCTTGTGAGCACAACCCGAGCCCGGGGAGCCCCCCGGGTGTGTAAATAGCCCGTAGGTCTTAGAGCCCCCCCCTCACAGTCTGGGGGTCACCCCCTCTTCTCTGGCAGGGAGTGGGGGGGTCCCCGTGTCCCCCCTGTGCCCCCCACACACCCCCCCCCCAGTCGGCAGGGCCAAGCAGGATGGTTGCCTTAATGTGAGCCCCCCTCCCCCAGCTGGGATTGGGGGTCCCTGGAGGGGGGGTTGGACCCTCCCCCCAAAAGGGGCTTGAGGAGGGGTGGGGTTCACCCCCCCCCCCCCCACGCTGGGCCGGTTTGGGGGCACCTCAGTACAGGATGGTGGGAAGGGGGGGCCCCCCGGGCAGGTCAGGACCCCCCCACGGCCCCTCCACCCCCCCACGGCCCCCGCGGCCTTTTTAAGAAAAGAAAAGGAAAAAAAAAGGAAAAAAAAAAAAAAAAACAAACCGGCCCCTCCCCCCCTCCCGGGCTGGATTTTGGGTTGTTTTTAATAAACACGGAAAAAACCAGAGAAAAATGGATCCCCCCCTCCCCTTTCCTTCCTTTCCCCTGGATTCCCTGTGAGGTGGCACCGCAGAGATGGCCCCAAGTGTCACCTCGGGGATGGCCCCAAATGTCACAGTGGGGGTGGGACAGGGCTGGTGCCACGTCCCCTGTGCCCCCCAAATGTGGGGGGGTGGGGTCCCCCCTCACAGAGCCTGTGGTGACACCGGTGACCCCAAGTCCCAGCAGCTGGGGGGGCACAGGGGACCCCGAAGGAGGGGAGGAGGACAGGAGGGGACACCCCCTGGAGTGGGATGGCCTGGGGGGGTGACACATCCCTGGAACTGAAGCCCAGGGTGGGGTGTCCCAGGGGTCACCTGGATGTGACCCCAGGAGAGGGGGGGTCACATCCAGGGTGTCCCCAGGGCTGGTGGCCCTGGTGAGGGACCCACCATGGTGACATTTCCCCGGGGCTGGTGGCCATGGGGGTGACCCAGAGCTGTGTCCCTGGAGGTGGCACCCACTGTGAGGTGGCACCCACTGTGAGGTGTCCCTGACACTGGTGGCCATGGCCAGGAGGTGTCCCCACAGTGGTGGCCACCCTGGGCTGTCCCCAGACCTGGTGTCCCCAGAAGTGGGTCACTGGGGTCACTCACACTCCCTCTCCCCAGGACCAGGACCCGCCCCCTCCCCTCCGGTGCCCCCCTGGTGTGCCCACCCCTGGTGTGTGGCACTGCCACCCCTCCCTGGGACACTCTGGGGACACCCCACCCCCTGGGGGTGACCCCCAGCTCCACCCCCCCCGCTGCCACCCCACGGGGACCCCCCAGGCTTTGTCCCCAAACGTCCCCAAAGTGCAGCCCCCCCCAATCTTTCCCCTCCCCCCAAAGACCCCCCACGTTCATTGATTCCCGTTTTGTTCTTTTTTTTCTTCTCTTTTATTCTCTTTTTTTGGAAAGGGGTTGGGGGGGTTCCCTCCTTTTCCACACCACGAGGCCGTGCCCCCCCCAGCTTCTCCAGGAACCACAATGCAGGATTTTGGGGGGGGGGGGGGAGGGTGGGAGGGGGAGAACAGGGCAGGGGCAACTGTTTTTATCCATTTTCTCCTCTTTTCTCTCTTTTTTTTTTTAACCTTTTTTTTCCTCTTTTTTAATAAGGTACCAACTAGATCTAGGGGGGCCTGGCCTGGCTGGGCAGCAAGGAAAATAAAAAAGCCCCAAAATTTTGGGGTTGGGGGAAGGAGAGAAAAAAGGGGGGAAGGGGTTAAGTGTATAAGAGGCTTATTTACACAGTATTAACATGCTGACAAAAAAGGTTACAATATTGATATCGTACAACATCAAGGGGGAAATAATGGGGGGGTAAAAAAGAACTGGGGTAAAAATAATGGGGGGGGGTAAAAAAGAACGGGGGTTAAAAATAAAAGGTAAATAAAACACCCTGAAAAAAAAAAATGAACAATAACAAAAAAAAAAAAAAAACCAAAGAAACGCTGAGTTAAGGCTTAAAAAGTGTATAAAAAATAACACAGTTAATATCCAAAATGAACCAAAAGGTACAGAATATAGATGAGGTTTGGGGGGGGACCCCCCAGGCTCTATACAGGGGGTATGTACAGGCAGGCACAAGGCAAAGCGGTGGGACCCCCCCAGACCCCCCAAAAGCGGGGCTGTGGGATGGGGGGGGTCCAGCCCTGGGGGGACGCAGCTCTGCCCTCAAAAGGGACCCCAAAAGAACAGAAAAAAACCCCCAAAATGGTTAAAAATCAACCCCAAATGGAGGCGCTCGGGCCCAGAGTCCGTCTGGGGGGAGGCAGTGGGACCCCCCCCCCTCTGCTCCCCCTCCTCCCCCCGCTGCATTCTCGCTCCGTCCACGGTTCGTTTTTGGGGTGAATTTCTGGTTTTTTTAGCAGCACCAAGTTCTTGGCCAATAAATATATATATATATTTGTATCCAAAAATGGGGGGGGGGGGGATGGGGGGTCTGGCAGGGGGCAGGGGGGACGCCCCCACCCCCACCGCTCCTCCCCCCTCCGCCTCCCCCCCCAAAATAAAACCAAACCGCAGAGATTCAAAGTGCTCTGAAACCGTCTTTGGGTGTCACCAAACCTGCGGGGGCACGGCCCGCGGCGCCGGGGGGGCTCCTCCTCCTCCTCCTCCTCCTCCTCATGCTGGGGGGGTCCTGCTGCCACCCCCCCTCCCCGCTTAGATGAGGGAGATCCGTACGGGAATGCCGGGGGACTCCGTGCGCTGCGGCGAGTGCTGGCTGACCAGGTGCTCCACCACCGTGTGCTTGGACATGTGCTTCATCAGATAGGTCTCCTGGGGAGGGGGGCACAGGGGTCAGGGGGGCCCGGGGGGCTCCGGGGGGGTCCGGGGTGCCCCCCGTGCTCACCGAGGTGTAGGCACGGCCGCACATGCTGCAGCAATAGGCCTTGGCGTGTTTGATGGCGTGGGCAGACAGGTGGATCTGCAGCGAGGCCGAGTCCGTGTAGGCCCGGTAGCAGTTGGGGCACTTGTAGGGCTTGTCCTTGTTGTGCTGGCGCTGGTGGGACTGGGGGGGCACGGGGGGGTCAGGCAGGGCTGGGGGGACCCCTCGGTGCCGCCCCCCCGCCCCAGGCCCCCCGCACTGACCTGGAGGTTGGAGAGCTGGGTGAAGGCCTTCTCGCAGCCGGGGTGGGGGCACTTGTAGGGTCTGTCGCCGGTGTGGATTCTGGGGACGCACAGACACGCACGTGGGGTCACGGCACCGCCCCCCACCACCGCGGGGACACGGGGGCATGTGGGGGCTGGGAGATGGGACAGGATGGAGGTGCTGGGGACATCTGGGAGGATGGGCGTGGTGACAAGGATGAAGGTGGTGAGGAGGGACTGGCACAGCACGGACACACGACCATGGCGGGGTCAATGACAGCGGTGAGGATGAGGAGGATGGTGGGGATGACAAAGACAGTGGAGACAGACTGGTGTGGTGGGGAAGATGAGGGTGGTGAGGATGAGGGTCACAGGGAGGATGAAGGTGGTGAGGATGGACTGACACAGCACGGACAGATGACCATGGTGGGGTCAGTGAAGGTGGTGAGGATGAGGAGCGTGGTGGGGATGAAGAAAGCAGTGGGAACGAGCTGGGTGAAGATGGAGGAGCACAGTAGGGACAATAAAGGTGCTGGAGATGATGAGTGTGGTGGGAGCGATGAAGGCCATGGGGACAGTCAGTGTGGGAGGAATGGATGAGCACAGTGAGGTAGGGGTGACAAGGATGGTGCAGACTGAAGGTGTTGGAGATGATGAGAGGGACAGTGAGCATGGTGGGGATGATGAGTGGGCTGGGGACGAGGAAGGTGGTGATAGTGAGTGGGCTGGGGATGGTGAAGGTGCTGGGCATTATGAAAGTGCTGAGTTTTGGGGAGGATGAAGGTGCTGGAGATGATGAAGGTGCTGGGGATGATGGCGGTGGTGAGGATGATGAGTGTGTTGGGGATGAGGAAGGTGCTGGAGACGATGAGCATGGCAGAGATCATGGTAGTTGTGACGAGTGTGTTGGGGATGATGGTGTTGGGGATGATGAAGGTGCTGGAGATGATGAAGATGCTGGGGATGATGAGTGTGTTGGGGATAAAGGTGTTGGGGATGATGGTGGTGGTGAGGATGATGAGGATGATGTGTGTTGGGGATGAGGAAGGTGCTGGAGATGATGAGCATGGCAGGGATCATGGTAGTTGTGACGAGTGTTGGGGATGATGAGTGTGTTGAGGATGATGGCGTTGGGGATGATGAAGGTGCTGGAGATGATGAGTGTGTTGAGGATGATGAAGGTGCTGGAGATGATGAGTGTGGTGGGGATGGTGGTGGTGACGATGAGCCTGGCAGGGATGAAGGCAGCAGCGGGGCCAACGGGCACCATAAAGCAGGGCAGCAGAGCCACCAGGGCAGGGTGCAGGGCTGCCCCCTCCCCGGCCAAGGGGGCTCCCCGAGGGTCCCTCACCGGGTGTGCTGCTGGAGGTGGGACAGCTGGCGGAAGGACTTCTCGCAGTAGGAGCAGTGGTAGGGTTTGACGCCCAGGTGGATCCGCAGGTGCTGGGCCAGGTAGGAGGCGTTGGCGAAGGACTTGGAGCAGTGGGGGCACTTGTGGGGCTTGGCCTCCGTGTGCGACTTGGAGTGGATCTGCATCTCCGACTTGGTGAAGAACGTCAAGGGGCAGACCTTACACCTGGAGGGTGTGGGGGAGAACCCCGCAGGGACCGGGCTGGGGCGGGGGTCGCCCCGCCAGCGCCCCGGCCCCCACGGCAGGCGGGAGGGTGCCTACCTGTACGTCTTGCCCTCTTTGGCCGTCTCCCCCGAGGCCAGGATGGGGTAGGGCACCACCAGGACGGGCGGGCCCGACGGGTTTTCCGCCTTGATCTTCTTGCGGCCCCGCTCGGCCTTGGGCGCTCCCAGCAGGCCGTGGCCCTGGATTGTCTTGATGGAGTCAAGGAGGGGGGGGCTGGTGATTCCTGAGATTAGGGTGGGCGAGGAGGCGATGAGGCGGCTCTGGCTGGTGGAGGTGGGGGTGGAGGGCGTGGTGGTCCCGGTTCCCGGGCTGGACTCCGAGGTGCTGACGGCGGGCGCGCGGGACGCCAGCCCCAACCCTGGCGAGGGGGAGGAGAGGGGAGGCGGGGGCTCTGGGGGGGCCCCCTGTGCCCTCCTGGCCCAGGGGGCCCCCGTGGTACCTGTGACGGTGCTGGTAGCCGGCCGGGCGTGCAGGGCCACGTCGGGCTGGGGCACGGCCTGGGGGTGCAGCCCCGGCACCTGCTGCAGCTTGGGCAGGGACATGATGGACTGGCTGCTCTCGGCGGGCGAGGGGGGCACCAGGAGGGGCTGCTGGGAGGCCACCGAGGTGGGGGGCAGGTGTGGGGGGCGGATCTTCTCCGCCATCAACTGCTCCTTGATTTTGTTGATCAGGACCAGGTTGTCCAGCTGAGGGGGGGGAAGGCAGAGAGGTGGGTCAAGGCGCAGGAACCGGGACCCCCGGGACACCCGGCCTCCCCCTGGGCTTCCCCCCCGTGTCCATCCATCCTTCCCCCTCCCCAAAATCCCACTGTGGGGGTCCTACCTGGCTGGGCATGGTGGGGGGGGGGCGGCCAGAAGTAGGGGTTGTTGAAGCGAGGCTCCGCCATCCTGGGGAGAGAGGGGGTGGTTATGGGGCAGCGCCGGTCCCCGCACGGACCCCCTTCCCTCCCACCTCCCCAAACCAACCACCACCCCCCAGGAAGCAAGACCCAGGCTCTGAGCAAGGGCAGGGAGTGGGCAGGGCTGAGGAATCCCCCACAGGCATCTTCCCAGATGGAAATTCCTGCAGGATCAGGGAGACACCCGCCTGTCTCCGAGACCCCGAAACACCCAGCGGATGCAATTTGGGAAAGGGGGAAGGCTGACATTTGAGGGAAAAAGCTTGGGATATCTCCCAAGCTCTGGAGGTATCCTCCCCATCCAGGAGGGGTTAGAGGTGGACAGGACACTGCTGTGGGAGATGGCAAATCCCAGCTGAATTCCCCTCCAAAACCCCCCCCCAAAGGCGAGCGAAGCCCCCGAGAGCGGTGGGACGGGGACCCCCGGCTGCAGCAGGGCCGGGAGATTTATGGAGACGCTTAAAGGCATTGGGGGAATTAATTCTAAATCCATCCTCGGTAACAGGAAGCAGCTGGAAGGGGACAGCGAGGGGGTGACCCCAGCGGAACGGCCCAGCATGACCAGGCACAAATCCCCTCACGGGGCAAGTGGGAAAGGGTGGGATGGATGGGAGGGGTCCCGCAGGAGCTCCCACTCCAAAATAAACCAGGCCACGGCCGGGATCCCGGGAGAAACTGGAGCAGTGTGTGTCCCCAGAAGCCCTGGGGGTGGCAGGATTTGGAGGCAGCAGGATTTGGGGGTGATGAGCCTTCCTCCTCCTCCTCCTCCTCACACTTGCTCGCTGCCTCAGGGTCAGACCCTGAGCTCTCCATAGCCCCAGAGAAAGGGACTCCTTCAGCATCCCAACAGCCTGAAGGAACTGTGGAATTCCCCCCACTTTTTGGGAGGAAACTGAGGCAGGAAGAAGGGAACCCCCCCTCACGCTCCAGAGCAGGACGGCACAGGCGCATTTTTGGGGAGTCGGGGAACAGGAGCCATTTCCCACGGCAGACCCCAACCCCAGCTTTGGGAATTCCCCTTCCCAACCCTGACCTGCTCCAGATCACCTCCCCACTGCACCAAACGTTGGGTTTTCCAGGTGGAAGCGGCACCGGATCCCGGCAGGGCGGGCAGAGCCGGGGTCCCGCTGGGTGCCATGGAATGGGAATTCCCTGGGAATGTGAAATGCACCTTCCCCCCCAGGTGTTTTGGGTAATTATATATGTACCCACAGGCCGCCCACGCCGTGCATTTCCCCACTGGCTACGTATACACACATATATACATATACATATATAGATAAGATCCCTCGGGATGATGAGCATGGGATGAGCGACTCCGGTGCCGGCACAAGGGGCTGGACATTGGGAATGGGGCCAAAAGCGGAGCGGGAAGCAGGGAACCCCTCATGATGTGGAGGCAGGAGGAGCACAGGCAGAGGGTTCTGAGCCCCCTCAGCACAGCCAAGCACCCGGCACCGACCCCCCCAATTTCAGCACCGACCCCCTGCCCCGGCGCGGCCGTGGGAAAACAGGAAACTGGAGCTATGATTAGAAAAGGGAATTTTGGAACTGCTCCCCCATCCCAGCAGGTGCCCCTCGACCTCTGTCCTTCCCATCCGTCCATCTGTCCCGCCAGGAGCCGACAGCAGCACCCACACGGATGAACCCCAGCCATGTGGCCCCCCAAGCCACCAGCAGGACACGGCACAGACCCCCCACCAGACCCAGGACCCCCCGTGCAAAGCTGGACAGGGGCTGCAAAGCCACGGAGGGTATTTTGGGGAGAAAAGCGCAAATATCACGTGTTTCCCCGTCCCCACCTGGGGAGGGCTGGCTAAAGAAACGAGGAGTTATTGGTAAAAGCGGCGTGCTCGGAGCTGGATGAACAAGAGGAGGGAAGAAATGGTCGGCGTTGCCAAAACAATGATCCAAATCCCTGTTCCTGTCCCGGTTTCGTGCGGTAAATCCCGCGGTGTTCGGTCGGGAACGGCGTCCCCCCTCTCCCGGGGCTGGGGGAGGGAGTGGGAGGGGGGAGAAAGCAGATGGAAAAATAGAGATATGTATATATATAAAAACTCCCTTTTTTTCTCTTTTCTCAGCTAACTATGAAAAATGGAAGCTGACATGCAGCAAAGGCGGAAAAAAAAGGAAAATCCATTAAAATGGAAATCGTGGAGGGTGGGGAAATGCGGCGGCGCATCTCTGCGGGGCACGGGGGTGGCAGGGCTCTCTGTGCCCCCACATTTCTGCTGGGCAGGGGGAAACCCCCCCGTGGGTAACATCTCCTGTGGCGTGGTCCCAACCACGGAGGGAAGAGCCCAGCATCCTCCACGGGCACCGGATTTGGGCGCTGAGGGGATGGCAAAGGTTATCCCGGGGGACAAGGAGGGTGCCCAAAGCACAGTGGGGACCCAAGCGGGAACGAGGGACGTGGGAAGAGCAAGCGGGAAGATGCGCAGAGCCCCAAAAGCAGGGGCTGAACCTCGGATTCCCACGGCATCACCACTCTGCCGGGCCCCGGGGGGAAGCGGCAGCGCCCTGAAGAGACCAAAAGCCTCCTTCCCGTGGGGAGGGAAGAGCGGGAGAAGCCGGAGAGCCGGGGCTGGGGGTGGCGAGGGGAGAGCGGGGGCTGCGGTGCCGGAGCCGTCAGGTGGTTGGTACTCACAGGGTGGCCTCTGGAGCCAGGTGGGCGCAGCTGCCTGGGGAGACGTGTCGCTGAGGCTCCAGATTGATGGGAGGTAGATGATGGCACGGGTGGGCACGAGCTCACTAGAGCCTTCCAACTTCCTACCCAACTGCCGCTAAGTCAAGCTACAGTTCTCTAGGGAACGCCTCTACCTTGGCAGCCCTCTCTGTCTCGCCTTCGCTGAAATAAAAAGAAACAAGAGATTTCTTTTCACGGCACCGCCGGGAGAAAAGGGGAAGCTCAAGGGGCAGCTCAAGGGGCAGCTCAAGGGGCAGCTCAAGGGGCAGCTCAAGGGGCAGCTCCTGGGGCCTGGCGAGCGACCACCGACCCAGCACGGCTGGAAAATGGGGGGCTGGGGGGAAGGGGAGGGGTCTGGGGGGCAGCAGAGCAGCACTAGGTGGCTCGGCACGTCCTCGACGCCGAGCGTGGTGTCCCCCTGAGTGTCCCAGCGAGGGCACCAGGGCACAGTCCCGCCTGCCCTCCCCGTGCCAAGCGGCGAGCGCAGGAAGCCGGCGGCGGCCCGAGACGGCGCGGTGGGCGAGAGCCAAGCAGGGGGAGGCCCCCTGAGTGTCCCCCCACCCAAATCCCACTCCGGGGACAGTGACACCGCGTCCCCGGGCCAGAGAACCCAGCTCTGCCCCGCACCGTGCCCCAGTTTCCCCCCAAAACACAAGGCCCCCCCTAAGAACAAGTATCCCTGGGGTTTGCCTGGAGCAGGAGGGTTTTTGGAGGGAAAGCCCATCCACAAACCCCCCACATGCCAAAGCCACCAGGGTGGGAAGCAGCATCCGGCCCCATCCTCAGGGAAGGCACATCCCTTCCCGCCCCGGCTGTGCTCATCCGGGGGTGTTCACCCCGCAGCCGAGGGGGCAGGAGCCGGGAAGCAGGAAGGCCAGGAGAGCCCTGAGCCACGGGGGGCTCGGGGAGGGGGTGGCCCCGCGCCGCAAGAATTCACCCAAGATGGAACCAATTAAAGCCCCGGCTTCCGCCCCCCGAAGGGCCCTGGGCCGGGGCTTCTCCTCCTTCTGCATTTCCAGCAAAACCAACCCAAAACAAGCCCTCCAGGCCAGGCCGGGGGGTCTCCGCGTGGTAAAGGGGGTGTGCGGGGCAGGGTGAGGAGCCAAGCGCCGGCGGCAAGCGGGAGGGGGTTGGCAAAGCCATGCTGGGGACCACCACGGGGTGCCCAAGTCAGGGGGAAGCCCCCAAAAGGTGGGGGCTGAGGCGGCGTGCCCCCGAATCCGCGGGGGGGGTCATGTCACCCAGCGAAGGGCCACGGGGGCAGCCCACAGGGAGCCCGAGGGGGTGACGCTCACGCCAGACACGGGGCACACGTCCCACCAAAACACGCCAGCGCGGGGGGGCCTGCTCCCCCAAAACCCCAAACTGCCCCTTCGAGGCAAAGGCAGCGCCCACAAAGCAGCCCGGGGGGCAACCAACACCCCCTCCGACCGGCAAGGGGGGGTGACAGCACCCGGGGACACCGAGGCACGGGCAGGGCTCGCCCCGAGGGGGGAGCGGACGCGCCGGATCCAACATGCACTTGTCGTGACATCGCACCCACCTCCCGAAACCCCACAGTTTTAAGGGAAGAAAACACGAGGAGGAAGGGGGGGGGGGGGCAAGGAGGAAAATGATTATTTCAGGCGTATAAAGGCACGTTTCT
The DNA here is from genome assembly GCF_025592945.1 of Manacus candei. Taxonomy (NCBI): domain Eukaryota; kingdom Metazoa; phylum Chordata; class Aves; order Passeriformes; family Pipridae; genus Manacus; species Manacus candei. Next base: position 6,494,963 of record NW_026138070.1, read on the forward strand.
TAAAAGGGAAACATCAAGGGGTCTGATTTATGCTGGGAGTGGGCAGGGGGCAGGCAGGGAGCCTCCCCAAACCCCCCCAGACCCCCCTGCCCCTACTTGCATACAAATATATATATCCACACGGAATACCTGGACTGTGGTGTGCATATATACATTATTTCCACCAGCACACAAACACATGCATCCTCAAGTCCTAACGCTATTCCAGCGTGGAAACACACAGAAAAAAAAACAGGGATTTTTTTCTTTTTCTCCCCCTCCATCCAGCCCACCAATGCCCACCTCTGCGAGTACTGGCGTTGCTTCCCCTTATCCGCGTCCATCTCCAGCTCTAGCTGAGACCGGGTGCTGCACGTGGGGCGTTTTTCTACGGGGGGACAAGGAGGAGGACAACTTCACACACCCCGAACCCCCCGCCAGCCCCCGGCGCGCGAGATCCCACAGCGGAGGAACAAAAGCGAAGCGGCTCCGACCTACCCGACCCGTGGGAACGTGGGGTTTTGCCTGAAAATAGAGAGAAAACAACAAAAAAAAAAAAAAAAAAAAAAAGAAAAACAGAAAAAAAAACAACAAGGAAAAAAAACAACAACGACAAAAAAAAAAGGAAAATAAAAAATAATAAAAAGAATAAAAAAAAAAAAAAAGTGGGTGTTTTTTTTTTATAGCCCCCCGCTCACCCCCAAAGCTGTCGGGAAAAGCCGAGGGGAGGGATAGGGGAGCTGGCTGGAAAACTGGGGGTGAAATCCATCCCCTCGCCCTGGACCCTCCGCCTCTCGGCAAACTGCACGCCGGGAGGGACTTAAAAAACTTTTTTACCTCGCTGCTAAAATATCACTTTATAATCTCAAAAGGCCTCGGGCTCGAAGCTGCTTTTGCCTGCTCCGTCCCGGCCGGGCTAAAAAACCCGGCTGCCATCCCAAGCACCGCGGGGCTGGGGGGGAAAAATAACCCAACAAGGAGCATCCTCCAACCTTGAGGGGAGAAAAAGAAATCAAAAGCATCAAATTCAGCATTCCTGGGTCCGAAGCGTTGTGGCCACACAGGCTCTGAGCTTCCCCCCCCCCCCCCGACTTCAGGCCCCCCGACGTGGCCGGGAGATTATGGATGTATAAATAGTATATGGCTAAATATATGTTGGAGAGGGACAGACAGACCTCTGGGACACGGCCACGGAAATTTGGGTCCCTCGCTAAAGCTGCCGCATTCCTGCCAAAAACGCCATGAAAAAAAAAAATACACCCCCCTCCCCACCTCCCTCTTAGACCTTCCAGCCAGCGAGACCACTTTTCTAGACAAAACCGGTTAATGCGGAAAAAAGCGAGGGAAAGGCGGAAAAGAGGAAGGAGAAAAGGAATTAAAATGGTGAAAATCAGAAGAGTGGTGATTATGGTGATGGGAGTGATAATATTCAGCCCCTGCGCTGCTTCTGCCACCCCCCCTGTAAGCAAAAAAAAAAAAAAAAAAAAACCGTCAGGAAAAAGCCGTGAATGCATTAAAAAAAAAAAAAAAGCAGAACGCCCCCCCCAAAAAAAAAAACATGCAATATCCACAAAAATAGGTACGTTCGGCTGCAATTAACTTTTCCATTAGACCATCCAGAGGGAGAGAAAAAGGGAAAATCCTGGAAAATGGGTATTTTCCTCGATGTCCCCCCCCTCCCCCTTTTTTTTTCTCCCTCTTTTCCTTCTTCTTCCTGCTTGGAGCGGTCGGAAGGGGGGGGGGAGGTGGAATAATGATAATAATGGGGGGGAAAAAAGGGGTGGAAAAAGGCGAAGTTTGGTTAAGTGAAGTTGAAATCCTCGATCTGGGAGGGGATTTGGGGGGGGGGGGGGGGGTTGCCAGACAAAAAGGCCGGGGGATGGGGATGGAAGGGGGGGTTTGGGGAAAGGGGGGGGGGGGGGTGGCCCGGCTGGGTGCTTCCCCCCCCCCCTCCATCCGCCGCCTCTCCCACATTCTCAGACGTTTTTATTAAAATTCGCAGACAAAAGGCAAACAAAAATGGCAGCCCCGGCTTATTTTTAAAACGCTAGGACGGGGACGCCATGTTCTGCAGGGCTGAGGGGAGGGGGAAGGGGGGGCGAGGGGGGGAAAAAAGGAGGGAAAAATTTCGAAAAAAAAAATTCGATTTAGGCGAAAAACGACTAAAAAGCAGCGCGGGGAAAGGGGGGGGGGGAACGTGTGGAGGAGCCCCCCCACACACACACACACATACACACACACACACGCACGGCTCGCCCCCGGGGTGAGGGGGTTTTTGGGGGTGGCGGTGGAGGGGGGGGGGAGGTTGAGGCGTTTGGGAGAAGGGAAGGGGTGGGGGGGGGGGGAGAAAAGGGAGGGATGAGGGATATATAAAAAAAAAAAAAAAAATAAAGCGAGGTGGGGGGGGGGGAAGGTTAAAAAAAAAAAAGACACTTCCTATACCGACAGCCATGGTGCCCCGCCGTCCCGCCGGCTCCGCCGCACGGAGGAAGATGGAGCCCCGCGCCGCCCCCCCGCCGCCGCCCCCGCCCCCGGCCCGCCCGGCCCCGCCACCGCCACCGCCACCGCCCGCCCAGGCCCGGGCTGGGCCGGGGCACCAGCGCGGGGGCTCCGCGGGACCCCCGAGCGTTCGGGGGGGCTCCCGGGTCACGCAGCCTCCCCAGGCATCCCTCAGCCCCCCCTCCCCAAACCTCCGCGGTGTCCTCAGAGCTACCGAACCTCCTCAGCACCGGCGGGGCTCCCCAGACCTCCTCGGCCCCCCCGAAACCGCCTCAACCCCTCGGTTCCCTCAGCCCCCTAAAACCTCCTCAGCCCCCTAAACCTCCTCAGCCCCCTAAACCTCCTCAGCCCCCTAAAACTCCTCAGCCCCCTAAAACTCCTCAGCCTCTCGGTTCCCTCAGCCCCCTAAAACCTCCTCAGCCCCCTAAAACTCCTCAGCCCCTTGGTTTCCACAGCCCCCAAAACCACCTCAGCCCCCTAAAACCTCCTCAGCCCCCTAAAACTTCTCAGGCCCTTGGTTTCCACAGCCTCCAAAACCTCCTCAGTCGCCCTAAAACTCCTCAGCCCCTTGGTTTCCACAGCCCCCAAAACCTCCTCAGTCACCCGGACCTCCTTGGCACCTCACTTCCCTCAGCCCCCCCAAACCTCCTCAGTGTCCTCAGAGCTACCAAACCTCCTCAGCACCGGTGGGGCTCCCCAAACCTCCTTAGCTCCCAAAACCGCCTCAACCCCTCGGTTCCCTCAGCCCCCTAAAACCTCCTCAGCCCCTTGGTTTCCACAGCGCCCAAAACCTCCTCAGTCGCCCAGACCTCCTTGGCACCTCACTTCTCTCAGCTCCCCAAAAGCTTCTCGGCCCCCCAAACCTCCTCAGCACCAGCGGGGCTCCCCGAACCTCCTCAGCTCCCGAAACCGCCTCAACCCCTCGGTTCCCTCAGCCCCCTAAAACCTCCTCAGCCCACTTGGGGTTCCCCAAACCTCCTCAGCTCCAACAGGGCTCCCCAGGGTCAGCAGCCCCCTAAAACCTCCTCAGTGTCCTCAGTTCCCGCAGTCCCGAAAACCTCCTCAGTCCCCCAAACCTCCTTGGCACCTCACTTCCCTCAGAACCCAAAACTCCTCAGCCCTCAGTTCCCTCAGTCCCCACAAAACCTCCTCAGCACCTCAGTTCCTTCAGTCCCCCAAAACCTCCTCAGTGTCCTCAGCCCTCCCCAAACCTCCTCAGCTCCCACAGGGCTCCCCAAACCTCCTCAGCTCCCACAGGGCTCCCCAGGGTCTGCAGCCCCCCAAAACCTCTTCAGTGTCCCCTGCCCCCTGCTCAGCCCCAGCAGGGTTTCCCAAACCTCCTCAGCCCCCCAAAACCTCCTCTGTGTCCTCAGTCCCCTCCTCAGCCTCAGTGGGATTTCCTAAACCTCCTCAGCCCCCAAAACCTCCTCAGTGTCCTGAGCCCCAGCAAGGCTTCCCAAACCTCCTCAGCCCCCTAAACCTCCTCGGTTCCTTGGGTCCCACAGCCCCCAGAACCTCCTCAGCCCCCAAAACCTCCTCAGCCCCCAAAACCTCCTCAGCCCTGGCAGGGCCCCCCGTGGTCTGCAGCCCCACAAAACCCCCTCAGCCCCCTAAACCTCCTCGGTTCCTTGGGTCCCACAGCCCCCAGAACCTCCTCAGCCCCCAAAACCTCCTCAGCCCTGGCAGGGCCCCCCCCCGTGGTCTGCAGCCCCACAAAACCCCCTCAGCCTCCTAAACCTCCTCAGCCTCCCAAGATCTGCAGCCCCCCAAAACCTCCTCAGTTATCTCAGCCCCCCAAAACCTTCCCAGCACCCCCCCCCAGTTTCCTCAGCACCCACAGGTCTCCTCACCCCCCGGATCCCTTTGGATCTCCTCAGCCTGCCCCCACTTCCCTTGGTGTTCTCAGTACCCCCAAATCTCCTCAGATCCCCGTTTTCCCCTCATCCTCCTCAGTTCCCCTTTGACCCCCCAAATCTCCTCAGATCCCCCAAATCTCAGACCCTGCAGATCTCCTCAGACCCCCAGTTCCACTCAGACCCCCTCCCAAATCTCTTTATCCCCCAGATCCCTTCAGCTCCTTCCATTCTCTTCAGGCTCCTCCAGCCCCCCTCAGTACCCCATATCTCCTTACTCCCTGGTTCCTCTTGGCCCCTCAGCCCCCCTCAAATCTCCTCAGAGCCCCCAGTTTCCTCAGCACCTCCAGGACTCCTCAGTGTCCCCACCTCCCCAAGTCTCCTCAAACCCCTCATAATCTCCTCAGATCCCCCAAATCTCCTCAGCCCTCCTGGATTGCCTCAGCCCCTCCATGTCTCCTCACCCCCTCAGTTCCCCTCAGCTCCCCAAATCTCCTCAGAGCCCCCAGTTCCCTCAGTGCCTCTAGGACTCCTCGGTGTCCCCACCTCCCCAGAACTCCTCACACACCTCATAATCTCCTCAGATCCCCCAAATCTCCTCAGCCCTCCTGGATCCCCCCCAGCCCCTCTATGTCTCCTCACCCCCTGATTCCCTTCAGCCCCTTCAGTTCCCCTCAGACCCCCCAAATCTCCTTGGAGACCCTGGTTCCTTCAGTGTTCCCCAGGATCCCCCCAGCTCCTTCCATTCTTCTCAGCCTCCCCCAGCTCCTCCTCAGCCCCCCCAGCCCTCCTTACCCTCCCCATTTCCTCTCAGCCCCCCACGGTTCCCCTCAGCCCCTCCAAGTCTCCTTAGAGCCCCCAAATCTCAGCCCCCCAAATCTCAACCTCCTGGCTCCCCTCAGCCCCTCCAGGTCTCCTCAGCCCCCCAAATCTCCCCATCAGCTCCTCTCAGCCCCCCCCAGATTCCCTCAGCCACCCCCAATTTCCCTCAGCCCCCCCAGATTCCCTCAGCCCCTCAGATTCCCTCAGCCACCCCCAATTCCCCTCAGCCCCCCCAATTCCCCTCAGCCCCCCAATTTCCCTCAGCCCCCCAGATTCCCTCAGTCCCCCAGATTCCCTCAGTCCCCCACTTACCCTCAGCCCCCCAATTTCCCTCAGCCCCCCAATTCCCCTCAGCCCCCCAGATTCCCTCAGTCCCCCACTTTCCCTCAGCCCCCCAATTCCCCTCAGTCCCCCAATTTCCCTCAGCACCCCAATTCCCCTCAGCTCCCCCAGATTCCCTCAGTCCCCCAGATTCCCTCAGCCACCCCCAATTCCCCTCAGTCCCCCAGTTTCCTTCAGCACCCCAATTCCCCTCAGCCCCCCCAGTTCCCCTCAGCACCCCCAGTTCCCCTCAGCCCCTCTCTCTGCCTCTGAACCCCCCAGCCCCTTTATGGGGCTCCACAGCCCCCTCAGGACCACCCCCTCAGTCCCCCCAGTATCTCCTCACACCCTGGAGGGTCCCCCCCTTTCCCAGGGGCTCCTCAGCCCTTCTAAGGGTCTTCCCCCCATCCTGGAGTCCCCCCCAACCCCTCTGTGGGTCCTGCAGCCCCCCCCAAAATGCACAGACACAGCCCATAGGGGAAGGAAAAAGGGGGGAAAGTCCCACCTCCTTCCCCCATCCAGGGGATGACAAAGTTTCCAAGTTTCTAATTTAAAAATGACTTTAAAAATCTCACAGAATTAGGGATTTTTTTCATGTTTTCCTAAAATGGTCCAACCCAGGGGAGGATGGAGGGCAGAGGGGTGTCCTGAATGGAAACAGTGCCTCTGGGAGAGGTGGGGAGTGGGGAAGGCCGAGGCATGGGATGGAGTGGAATAGGAATGGGATGGGAAAAAGGATTGGGATGGGGTAGGACGGGGAAGGATGGGATGTGGTGGAATGGCATGGGATGAGGTGGGATGGGAAGAGAATGAGATGGGAGGGGGGTGAGATGGGGATGGGGTTGGGTGGGATGAGAATAGGGTGGGATGGGGTGGGGATGGTGGTGGGGATGGTGGTGGGTTAGGACAGGATGAGGACGAGATGGGAATGCAGATGGGATGGAGGGGGATGAAGTGAGGATGGCATGGGGATGGAGTGGAATGGGATGGAGTGAGGTAGGATGGAGTGGGATGCAATGAGATGGGATGGAGCGAGACAGAATGGGGTGGGATGGGATGGGGATGCAGATGGGATGGGATGAGATAGGATGAGGTTGGATGAGCTTCCAAGAGTTCTCCACCAGGGAGTGGATATCCCTCTGCAGCTGGCAGGGGGGGTGGGTGGGAAGCCCCTGGGGCAGGTCCTGGTGATGGTGCTGGGACAGAGGGACCATCATCCCTGGGACCTCTGGGGCCTGGCCCTGTCCCCTCCCCACATCCCACTGCCCACCCCCAGCCGGGATCCCCCAGCCACCAGCACTTCCCCAGCCGGGAAGGTCCCCAGATCCTTTAATTATCCATGACTCAACCGAGAACCTGAGCCAGCAGCTCCAAAACTCCCTTTTTCAGCTGATTTTCGGATGCTGACACCCAGCAGCTGCCACCCAACACTGGTGTCACCCCAAAACACGACACTGGGAGAGCCTGGATCCCCCTGGACCTTCCCTTGTTTCTGAATTCCCCCTCACTGGCTCCGTTTCCATCGGGACTTTCTCTTCTGCTGCGTGATTTGATTTTCCCCGTGATTATGAAACTGGTGGTTTTAAACCTCAGCACCAATTTAGGCATTTCCTGATTTTTTTTTTTTTCTGGGACGGGGGAGTGGAGTTACCCAACCCCAAATCTGCACCGGGAGGAAACTCTGTGGGGTCACCCCTGAGCTTGTGGGATCCACCAAAGGCTTGGTGAACATCTCCTGGGATTCTCCTTGTTGGGACTGGCTGAGAGAAGTGACACTCCGGGCTTTTTTTCCGACCCTACTTTGGGTGGATTAATCTTGGGTGTGGGAAAGGGGCCCCTTTCCTGGGAAGGTGGTTGGTATGCAGGGAGAAAAAAAAAAAAAATCAAATAATAATAATAAACCCATGCCCGGCTCCATCCTGGGCTGGAAAATGAAGGAAATCAGCGCTCGCCTGCCGAAAAAATAGGATTCCAAGGCTGGGGTTGCTCCAGGGATAGATCCAACCATGATTAAAAGGAAGGGAAGGCGGGAGCAGAGGGAAATCGCTGGAATCACCACTGTGGGGTTTTGGCAGAGCCACGGGGCTGCTACACCCATGTAGAGCAGTGGATCCTTCCCATTCCGGCGGCACCGGGAAGCCGGATCCGTGCTGGGAGACCCCTCCAATTGACTCGGTGGAGAAAGGGAGATTTTTATGGATGGCAAGCTGGGATGTCCCAGTGGGAAATGGGCTCCCTGTGTGGTGGCACTGGGTTCTCGTCAAGCTTCCCAAAGCCTGTGTTCCGGATCGTGGCGCACCAGGCAGGGAATTCTTTGGGAAACACCTCCATCCCACCCACCTTCCCCCAAAATCCCTCATTTTCCATCAAATAATGGTGAAATCACCTACCGGAGTGGGGTTCCCCTGGGATGGGTGGGCACTGGGGGGGCCAGTATTCCCAGTGCCAGTTATCCAGAGGAGTGAAAACCCTCATTCCGGGTTTCTCGGCATTGGCGAGCCCCAAAAGTGGGATTTTTCCTCCCGGATTGGCAGCGCTGGGGAGCACCAAGGGCTTGGCTGGTGGCAAAGTGAAGCCAGCACGGAGATTTTGGTAAACGCTGGGGGAAAAAAAAAAAAAAAAAACAAACCCGGAGGTGCCAGAATTTCCCTGCGAAGGGGAGGGCCTTGGGCTCTAATTAGGTAACGAGTTAATTAGGATTAATTAGTTACTGTTTGCAAAGCACTGTGGAGATGAGACGCGCCGGCTTCCTGCCTGCTCCGGGGAGGGCTGCGGGATCCTCAAGGACAGAGGGGTCCGGGGTGAGATCCAGCGGCATGGGAAGGGGGTGGGATGCTCCCAACATTCCAGGGAGGGGCAGAGCTGTGCCGGGATGGAGGCAGGGAGCGGGCACGTCCCGGCGTGCCCATCCCGCGGCCGAGGGGCGAACATTCCAGCAGCGCGGCTCCTTCTCGGGGCCTCCCGCCCTTCCCGCCGGCATTCCCGGCACACGCCGCACGTGGACGGGGGACGAGTTTTCCCTGCCCGGCGGCTTTGCCGGATCACCCACATCCTGGAATGCTCCGGAACCGCAGCAGGGAAGGGCCATATATCCCCAAAAGATCGGGAATCAAGGCACGGAGGAGCCCTCCCCACCCCACACCCCCCCCCGGCCTCACACAGGGTTTACCAGGAGGTAACGAAGCCAATTTACTAATTAACAGGGATTAATTTCCCTGTTTGCCCAAACCACCCTGTGGTTTCCCGAGGATCCACCAGGATGAGTGTCAGCAGTGCTGTGATGCTCTCTCTCCATCGCCCCAAATTCCTGGGAATTTCAGCCAAACGCTCGGGATACAACGAAATAACCCATTAACTATAGGAAATCCCCCCCCCCCTCTCCCCATCCCTGAATCTAGATTTGGGGAGGGAAAAAAAGAGGATTTCCCCCCTCTTTCCACGGTTATTTGATATCATTCCAGCCGTTCCTCAGTCCCCGGAGGGTCCCGGAGGGGAGACACGACCTGAATTCCTAATGCAGGAAAACAAGCAGAAAAAAAAAAACAAACCCATGCGGGTTTATTATTTTTTTTTTTTTTTTTCAGCTGTTTCCAAGCTTTTGGGGCCTGGAGGGAAGAGAAACAAAGCGGGTGGTTATTCCCTGGAAGGAGGGGAAAAGGGATGGGGGGTACCTGGGGGGGAAGGGGGGTGATCCAGGGGTGAGAGCAGAGGAGTTTGTTCCCGTTGGCTCCCAGCCAGGTGGCCACGCTGCTTCCCAAAAATGTGGCTCAACTTCCCCCTGGGAATTGTGTCCCCAGGCCATCCTTCCAGCCCCCCTTCCTCCCACCCCAGGGGTGCCTCTGCTGTGTCCCTGATCCTCGAGGGGGGAAGGAACAGATCCCTGGGGGTCCCGGGGGTTGGACACCTCGTTATGGGGCAGCTGGTGTTGCCACTGGTCCCAACTGGTCCCCCCTGTGGTGACACGGGAGGGGACAGCAGACACCCGGCACCCAAAACTCCTCTCTGTGCTTTTTGGCTGAATTTGGGGTGTTTTCAGTGTCACCCATGGGGTCACCTGGTCACAGAAAGTGGGGTGGGCAGGGGGGTGGAGGGACAGACAGACGGAATGAGAGATGGAGGGATGGGGGTAAAGGGGCATGGAAGGACAGATGGACAAAGGGATGGATGGATGGATGGATGGACAGAAGGACAGAGAGATGGAGAGATGGAGGGAGGGAGGGATGGACAGCTGGATAAAGGGACAAAGGGATTCAGGGATGGATAGATGGGCAGATGGAGGGATGGAAGGGGGATGGAAGGACGGACGGACAAAAGAATGGATGGAAGAATTTAAGGGCCAGACATGGAGAGGAGTAGACAGGGGACTGAGGGATGTGTGGACAGAAGGATGGACAGAGGGATGGACAGATGGAGAGATGGAGGGACAGACAGAGGGATGGACAGGGGGAGGGACGGACTGATGGATGGTTGGAGGGAGGGAGGGGCAGAGGGATTGAAGGATGGGGATACAGAGGGATGGAAGGACAGATGGACAAATAAATGGATGAAGGGGCATAAGGGCTGGATGGGGAGACAGATGGACAGGGGAGGAAAGGACATGTGGATGGATGGATGGATGGATGGATGGAGTGACGGATGGAAGGACAGAGGTACAGAGGGAGGGAAAAATGGACAGGGGGGTGGACAATGGGAGGGACGGTTGGACATATGGAGAGACAGAGGGATGGACAATGGGAGGGAGGGATGGATGGACAGAGGGATCAATGCATGGATGGACAGAGCGATGGACAGATGGAGGGACAGAGGGATAGGATGGATAGACAAATGGATGGATGGAGAGATTAAGGCCTGGATGGGGAGATGGCTGGACGAGGGACCAAGAGATGGGTGGAAGGATGGACAGCCAGAGGGCTGGACAAATGGAGGGACAGAAGGACAGAGGGACAAAAAGTCAGATGGACAAATGGAGGGATCGAGGGCTGGACAGGGGAGAACGGGACGGCCGGAGGGACAGCCAGAGGGACAGCCGAAAGGCCCGAGGGCGGGGCGGGGCAGAGGCAGCGCCGGGCTGGCCGGACAGACGGACAGGCAGGACGGGGCCGGAGGCTCCGCGGCCCCTTTAAGCGCCCCCCGCGGGCGGGCGGTGGAAGGCGCCGGCCGGGCCGCGCCGCGCGGGGGACAATGGGCGGGGGCGGGACCACTGTGGGAGCGGGGGGGGGGGGCGGGCAGGAAGTGCCGCGCGGCCGCGCCCCCTCCCGCTCAGACACCCCCCGCCCGTCGCGGCGGGGCCGCTCTGAGGCGGCGGCGGGAGCGCGGATCCCCCGGGAGCGGGAACGGGAACGGCGGCGGCACCGGGAGCGGCGGCGGGTGAGGGCAGCGGCGGCGGCGGAGAAGGAGGCGCGGGGCGGCATCGCACGGGGCTTGGCGGGGGCCGGTCTCGAACCCGGGTCCTACTGGGAGCGGGGGGCGGGCTCGAACCCGCGGGCCCCGGTCCGGCCGCCGGCACGGCCCCGATCCCCCGGTCCGGCCTCACCCTGGAACCCCAAATCCCGTCCCGATCCCCCGGTCCGGCCTCACCCTGGAACCCCAAATCCCGTCCCGATCCCCCGGTCCGGCCTCACCCTGGAACCCCAAATCCCGTCCCGATCCCCCGGTCCGGCCTCACCCTGGAACCCCAAATCCCGTCCCGATCCCCCGGTCCGGCCTCACCCTGGAACCCCAGATCCCGTCCCGATCCCCCGGTCCGGCCTCACCCTGGTACCCCAAATCCCGTCCCGATCCCCCAATCCGGCCCTGACACCCCAAATCCAGCCCTGAGCCCCAGCTCCAGACCCGACACCGCAAATCCAGCTGCGATCCCCCAAATCCAGCCTTACCCCGGCACCCTAAATCCCGCCCCGACACCCCAAATCCAGCCTCGCCCCAGTACCCCAAATCCAGCCTTGACATCCCAAATCCAGCCCTGACACCCCAAATCCAGCCTCACCCCAGTACCCTAAATCCAGCCTTGACATCCCAAATCCAGCCCTGGTCCCCAGTTCCAGCCCTGATCCCCAAATCCAGACCTGACACCCCAAATCCAGCCTATTCCCCAAACCCAGACCTGACACCACAAATCCAGCTGCAATCCCCCAAATCCAGCCTCACCTCGGTACCCCAAATCTGGCCCCGATACACCAAATCCAGCCCTGACACCCCAAATCCAGCCCCTCCAATTCACCCCCTTTGCAGTCCTCCAGCCCCCCTATTTCATCCTGACCCCCCCCATTCCCCCCTTTGTAAGCCCCCCATTGCCTCCTGACCCCTCATGGCAGCCCCCCAGCCCCCCCATCGCCTCCTGACCCCCCCATACCCCCACTGCAACCCCTCCATCGCATCCCAACCCCCACCTTGCCCCCTGTTCCCCCCCTATGGCCCCCATTCCCTCTCCCCCTCCCTGTCACCCTTGCCCCTATTCCCCCATCCCAAGCCCCCCATTCACCCTCTGCCCCCTCAGTTCCCCACTCACCCTCTCCCCCCATTCCACCCCTCTCCCCCTATTCCCACCCTCTCCCTCATTTCCCCCCAAGACCCCTACTAACCCTTTTCCCCCAAACCCCCCACTCACCCTCTCCCTCCACTCCCCCTCAGCCCCCCACTTCCTCTCTCCCCTATTTCTCCCCTCTCTCCCCATTCAGCCCCAATTCCCCTGTTCCCCCTCTCACCCCATCCCTCCCAAGCCCCCCACTCCCCCTCTCCCCCCATTCCACCCCACTCTCCCTCTCTCCCCATTCCCCCCCTCCACCCTCTCCCCCCATCCCCAGCCATGGTGTGCAACCTGAAAGACGATCTCTCCCCCCATCCCCCCTCTCCCCCCTCACCCTCTCCCCTTATTTCTCCATTCCTCCTCTCCCCCATTTTCCCCCTTTCCCTCACTGTCCCCATTTCCCCCACTCCTCTCTGACCCTCTCCCCTCCCCTCCCCAGCCATGCCATGCAGCCTGCAGGATGAGCTCTCCCCCATTCCCCACTCTCCCCTCCCCTCTGACCCTCTCCCCTCTGACCCTCTCCCTTCCCCTCTAACCCTCTCTCCTCCCCTCTCCCCTCTCAGCCATGGCGTGCAGCCTGAAGGATGAGCTTTCCCCCATTCCCCTCTCTTCCCCCCTCTCTCTCATCCCCTCATTTCCCCCATTCCCCTCTGACCCTCTCCCCTCCCCAGCCATGATGTGCAGCCTGAAGGACAAGTTCTCTCCCATCCCCCCATTCCTCCCACTCCCCTCTGACCCTCTCCCCTCCCCTCCCCAGCCATGATGTGCAGCCTGCAGGATGAGCTCTCCCCCATTCCCCACTCTACCCCTCCCCTCTGACCCTCTCCCCTCCCCTCTGACCCTCTCCCCTCTCAGCCATGATGTGCAGCCTGAAGGATGAGCTTTTCCCCATTCCCCTCTCTTCCCCCCCTCTCTTTCATCCCCTCATTACCCCACTCCCCTCCGACCCTCTCCCTTCCCCTCTTACCCTCTCCCCTCCCCTCTGACTCTGTCCCCTCTCACTCATGTCATGCAGCCTGAAGGATGAGCTTTCCCCCATTCCCCTCTCTTCCCCCCTCTCTCTCATCCCCCAATTCCCCCCACTCCCCTCCGACCCTCTCCCCTCCCCTCTGACCCTCTCCCCTCCCCTCTCTGTCCCCTCTCAGCCATGGCGTGCAGCCTGAAGGACGAGCTGCTGTGCTCCATCTGCCTGAGCATCTACCAGGACCCGGTGTGCCTGGGCTGCGAGCACTACTTCTGCCGCCGCTGCATCACCGAGCACTGGCTGCGCCAGGAGCCGCAGGGCACCCGCGACTGCCCCGAGTGCCGCCGCACCTTCGCCGAGCCCACGCTGGCGCCCAGCCTCAAGCTGGCCAACATCGTGGAGCGCTACAGCGCCTTCCCCCTGGACGCCATCCTGGGCGCCCAGCGCAGCCCCTTCCCCTGCAAGGACCACGAGAAGGTCAAGCTCTTCTGCCTCACCGACCGCGCCGTCGTCTGCTTCTTCTGCGACGAGCCTGCCGTGCACGAGCAGCACCAGGTCACCAACGTGGACGACGCCTTCGAGGAGCTGCAGGTGGGGCCTGGGGGGGCTGCGGGCCGGGAGCTGCCGGGGGGGGTGATGAGGAGCTGGAGATGAGGAGCTGCAGGTGGACTGTGGAGGGTCAGGCAGGTGGGTTGTGGTTGAGGAGCTGGAGATGAGGAGCTGCAGGTGAGTTTTGGCTGAGACGGGTCATGGTCAACGAGCTGCAGGTGGGTCGTGGAGGGTCAGTCCATGAGGGAGCTACAGGTGGGTTGTGGTTGAGGAGCTGCAGGTGAGTTTTGGCTGAGGTGGGTCATGGTTGAGGAGCTGGAGATGAGGAGCTGCAGGTGGGTTGTGGAGGGTCAGTCCATGAGGGAGCTGCAGGTGGGTTGTAGTTGAGGTGGGTCATGGTTGAGGAGCTGCAGATGAGGAGCTGCAGTTGGACTGTGGAGGGTCAGGCCATGGGGGAGCTACAGGTGGGTTGTGGTTGAGGAGCTGCAGGTGAGGAGCTGCAGGTGAGTTTTGGTTGAGCTGCGTCATGGTTGAGGAGCTGGAGATGAGAAGCTGCAGGTGGGTCATGGAGGGTCAGGCCATGGGGGAGCTGCAGGTGGGTTGTGGTTGAGGAGCTGCAGATGAGAAACTGCAGGTGGGTTTTGGTTGAGGTGGGTCATGGTTGAGGAGCTGCAAGTGGGTTGTGGGTCAGTCCACGAGGGAGCTGCAGGTGGGTTGTGGTTGAGGAGCTGGAGATGAGGAGCTGCAGTTGGACTGTGGAGGGTCAGGCAGGTGGGTTGTGGTTGAGGAGCTGGAGATGAGGAGCTGCAGGTGGGTTTTAGTTGAGGTGGGTCATGGTTGAGGAGCTGCAAGTGGGTTGTGGAGGGTCAGTCCATGAGGGAGCTGCAGGTGGGTTTTGGCTGAGGTGGGTCGTGGTTGAGGAGCTGCAAGTGGGTTGTGTGTCAGTCCATGAGGGAGCTGCAGGTGGGTTGTGGTTGAGGAGCTGCAGGTGGGTGGGTTGTGGTGGAGCTGCAGGTGGGTTGTGGTTGAGGAGTTGCAGGGGGTTGTGGTTGATGGTTGAGGAGCTGCAGGTGAGTTGTGGAAGGTCAGTCCATGAGGGAGCTGCAGGTGGGCCATGGTGGAAGAGGTGCAGGGTTGTGGTTGAGCTGCAGGTGGGTCGTGGAGGGTCAGTCTGGGTGAGATTCCCTGCTCCAAGTGGCTCCTTGGGGCTACTTTGCCTGGCTGGTCCCTCTCCCCTTGGTACTGGTGCCTGTCCCTCTGTCCTTGTGTCCCTCCTGAAGCTGTGGGGTCAGTCCAGGGGCTTCCTCCTGTCCCTGTGTCCCTACACCCCTTCTTTTCCCTGTCAGGGTCAGCCTTCCTCTTGTCCAACCATCTGTCTGTCCCTCCTCCCTCCTGTCCCCGTCAGAGCCAGCTCTGTGCCCCCCTCGTGTCTGTCTGTCCCTTTTGTCCCCATTGGGGTCAGCCCTGTGCCCTTCACCCCCCTCTCCCTTCCTCCCCTCCTCCATCCACCCCTCCACTCACCCATTCATTCATCATACCATCCCTCCCTCCTGTCTCCCTCTCACTACCCCCCTCCCTTCCTCCCTCCATCCCTCCCTTCTCCCTTCTCTCCCTCCCTCCCTCCATCCATCCCTTCACCCATCCATCCATCCCTTCCTCCATCCATCTATCCATCCGTCCATCCATCTGTCCATCCCTCCATCCACCTATCCCTCCATCCCTCCATCCACCTATCCCTCCATCCCTCCATCCACCTATCCCTCCATCCCTCCATCACTCTCTCCAGCCATCCATCCCTTCATCTGTCCATCCATCCCTCCCTCCCTCCATCCATCCAGCCCTCCAGCCCTCCACCCATTCCTCCCTCACTCCCTCCAGCCATCCATCCCTTCCTCCATCCATCCATCCATCCCTTCCTCCATCCATCCATCCCTTCATCCATCTCTCCATCCATCCATCCGTCCATCTATCCATCCATCTGTCCACCCATCCCTCCATCCCTCCCTCACTCCCTCCAGCCATCCATCTCTTCACCCATCCATCCATCCCTGCCTCCATCCATCTATCCATCCGTCCATCTGTCCATCCATCCCTGCCTCCATCCATCTCTCCATCCACCCATCCCTCCATCCCTTCCTCCCTCCACCCATCCCTCCCTCACTCCCTCCAGCCATCCATCCCTTCACCTATCCATCCATCCCTACCTCCATCCATCCATCCATCCGTCCATCCATCCATCCACCCAGCCCTCCACCCATCCCTCCCTCCCTCACTCCCTCCAGCCATCCATCTCTTCACCCATCCATCCATCCCTGCCTCCATCCATCCATCCATCCGTCCATCTGTCCATCCATCCCTGCCTCCATCCATCTCTCCATCCACCCATCCCTCCATCCCTTCCTCCCTCCACCCATCCCTCCCTCACTCCCTCCAGCCATCCATCCCTTCACCTATCCATCCATCCATCCATCCATCCATCCATCCATCCATCCATCCATCCACCCCTCCCTCCCTCCCTCCCTCCCCTCGCTCCCCCCAGGAGTCCTTGGGCACCCCAAACCCCCCCCTAAGGACCTGCTGAGCTGCCCCTCAGGCAGGACCCCCCTCACCCATTCCCTGTGCCCCCTTCCCTGGGCAGGCCCCCCCAGTCCATCCCTCCCAGAGCCCTGTACCCCCCCAGCTGCCCGTGGGATCCCCGTCATTCCCTAATTCCCTCTTCCCTGCCTTCCAGCGGGAGCTGAAGGAGCAGCTCCAGGGGCTGCAGGAGAGCGAGCGCGGCCACACGGAAGCCCTGCAGCTCCTCAAGAGGCAGCTGGCAGAGACCAAGGTACGTCTTGGCACCCCCTATGCCCCCCCCCTGTGCCCCCCTGGCACCCCCTGTGCCCCCCAGCCCTCCAAACCCCCCAACCCCCCATTGGGGTCACCCCCCTGCCGTGACCAACCCGATTCCGGGACCCCCAAACGCTCCAAACCCCATAATTTCAGGGATTTGCCCCCCCCTTTTTTCCCTTTCTCTGGCGCCCCAAAACCCACCCGTGGGGGGTGGTGCCCCCAAAATCCCCCCCACAGGGCTGCTCAGCCCTCTGGGATTTCCTTCTTTGTCCTTTTAATTTACCTTTTTAATTAACCCCATTAATTATCTCCTCGCTCAGCTCTTCCAGGCAGGGGCAGTTTTCTCCCCATCGCCACCAGTGACTGGGGAGGGGTTTTTTTTAGGATTTAGGGTTTTTTAGGGGTTATTTAGGGTTCTTTTTTAGGGTTTTTTTTAGGGTGGTTTTGAGGTTTTTTTCAGAGTTTATTAGAGGGGTTTAGAGATTTATTTTTTAGGGCTTTTAGAGGGTCTTTTTAGAGATTTTTAGGTTTTTTGGGGGGAAGGTTCTTTCAGGGTTCTTTTAGGGTTTTTTAGAGGGTCTTTTTAGAGGTCCTTTATGAGTTCCTTAAGGATTTTTAGGAGATTCTTTTAGGGTTCTTTCAGAGGGTCTTTTTAGAGGCTCTTTAAGAATTTTTTAAGGTTTTTTTGGAGGTCCTTTCAGGGTTTTTTTAGGGTTTTTAGAGGGTTTTTTTAGAGGTTCTTTAAGAATTTTTCAGGGTTTTTTGGAGGTTCTTTTAGGGTTATTTTGAGGTTTTTTAGAGGGTTTTTTTAGAGGTCCTTTAAGAGTTCTTTTAAGTTTTTTTGGAGGTTCTTTCAGGGTTCTTTTAGGTTTTTTAAAGGATCTTTTTAGAAGTTTTTTAAGGATTCTTTTAGAGTTCTTTAAAGTTGTTTGGGGAGATTTTTTCAGGGTTTTTTTTTTTTGGGGGGAGGTTCTTTCAGACTTCTTTTAGGGTTTTTTTCTGAGGTTCTTTTGAGGTTCTTTTAGTCTCCTGAGGGGGGTTCTCTTCAGGTTCTTTTAGGATTCTCTTAGGGTTCTTTGCCAAGTTCCTTCAGGGTTCTCTTAAGGTTCAAGGTTCTTTGGGAATTTCTTTCAAGATTCTTTTAGGGTCTTTTTAGAGGTCTTTTAGGTTTCTGGGGAGGTTCTTTTAGGGTGGTCTTAGGGTTCTTTGCCAGGTTTTTCAAGAGATTCTTTAGGGTTTCTTAGGGTTCTTTGGGGGGATTCTTTTAGTGTTGTCTTAGGGTTCTTTTGAAGGTTTTTTTAGGGTTGTCTTGAGGTTCTTTGCCAGGTTATTTCAGGGTTCTCTCAGGCTTCTTTTCAAGGTTCTTTGGAAGTTCTTTCAGGGTTCTTTTAGGGGTTTTTTAGAGTGTCTTTTAGCTTCCTTGGGGAGGTTCTTTTAAGGTTGTCTTAGGGTTCTTTGCAAGGTTCTTCAGGAGGTTCTTTTAGGGCTTTTTAGAGGTCCTTTAAGAGTTCTTTAAGGGGTTTTTAGAGGTTCTCTGAGAGTTCTTTTAGGCATTCTTATGAGGTTCTTTTAGTCTTCTGAGGGAGGTTCTCTCAGGCTTCTTTGGGAGGTTCTGTAGGAGGTTCTTTTAGGGTTGTTTTAGGGTTCTTTTCAAGGTTTTCTTTGGGAAGTTCTTTCGAGGTTCTTTTAGGTTTCTTGGGGAGGTTCTTTTAATGTTCCTTGGGAGGTTCTTTTAGGGTGGTCTTGGGGTTCTTTGCAAGGTTCTTCAGGAGGTTCTTTTAAGGTTTCTTAGGGTTCTTTGCTGGGTTCTTTGCCAGGTCCTTTCAGGGTTCTCTTTTCAAGGTTCTTTGGGAAGTTCTTTCAGGCTTCTTTTAGGGTTTTTTTTTAGGTTCCTTGGGGAGGTTCTTTGGGAGGTTCTTTTCAGGTTCTCTGAGGGTTCTTTGGGAGCCTGTGGCCCCATTTGCCCCCCAAGTTGTCAGCCAAGAACCTGCAGGTGACCGTCGGGGAGGCGTTTGAGCGGCTGCACTGGGAGCGGCAGGAGGGGCTTTTGGGGTCCTTGGGGAGGTTCTTTTAGGGTTCTTTTCAAGGTTCTTTTAGGGTGGTCTTAGGGTTCTTTGCCAGGTTCCTTAGGAGGTTCTTTCAGGGTCCTTGGGGAGGTTCTTTTAGGGTTCTTTTCAAGGTTCTTTTAGGGTGGTCTTAGGGTTCCTTGCCAGGTTCTTTCAGGGTTCTGTTAGGGTTTTTTGCAGGGTTCTTCCAGGGGTTCTTTTATGGTTTCTTAGGGTTCTTTGGGAGGTTCTTTGGGAGGTTCTTTAGGAGGTCCTTTGGGAGGTTCTTTAGGAAGTTCTTTTAGGGTTCTTCACAGGGTTCTTCCAGGGGTTCTTCTATGGTTTCTCAGGGTTCTTTAGGAGGTTCTTTTAGGGTTCTGTTAGGGTTATTCCAGAGGTTCTTTTATGGTTTCTTAGGGTTCTTTGGGAGGTTCTTTGGGAGGTTCTTTTAGGGTTCTTCGCAGGGTTCTTCCAGGGGTTCTTTTATGGTTTCTCAGGGTTCTTGGGGAGGTTCTTCAGGAGGTTCTTTCAGGGTTCTGTTAGGGTTCTTTGGGAGGTTCTTTGGGAGGTTCTTTGGGAGGTTCTTTGGGAGGTTCTTTAGGAAGTTCTTTTAGGGTTCTTCACAGGGTTCTTCCAGGGGTTCTTCTATGGTTTCTTAGGGTTCTTTGGGAGGTTCTTTAGGAGGTTCTTCGGGAGGTTCTTTAGGAGGTTCTTTCAGGGTTCTGTTAGGGTTCTGTTAGGGTTATTCCAGAGGTTCTTCTATGGTTTCTTAGGGTTCTTTGGGAGGTTCTTTAGGAGGTTCTTCGGGAGGTTCTTTAGGAGGTTCTTTTAGGGTGGTCTTAGGGTTCTTCGCAGGGTTCTTCCAGGGGTTCTTCTACGGTTTCTCAGGGTTCTTTGGGAGGTTCTTTCAGGGTTCTCTTAGCGCTAATTAGGGCTAATTAGCCCGTGGCCCCCGGTAACGCCGCCTGCCCCCGCAGTCGTCAGCCAAGAGCCTGCGGGTGACCATCGGGGAGGCGTTCGAGCGGCTGCACCGGCTGCTGCGGGAGCGGCAGAAGGCCATGCTGGAGGAGCTGGAGGCCGACACGGCGCGGACGCTCTCGGACATCGAGCACAAGATCCAGCGCTACAGCCACCAGCTGCGCAAGGTGCAGGAGGGCACCCAGATCCTGCAGGAGCGCCTGGCTGAGGCCGACAAACACGTCTTCCTGGCCGGAGTGGCCTCCCTGTCCGAGAGGTGGGCGCTGGGGGGGGGTCACTGGGGTCGCTGGTGGGGGAGGGACTCAAGCACAGGTCCTGTGAGGAGAGGCTGGGGGAGCTGGGGGGGCTCAGCCTGGAGAAGAGGAGGCTCAGGGGAGACCTCCTGACTCTCTGCAACTCCCTGACAGGAGGGGGGAGCCAGGGGGGGGTTGGTCTCTTTTCCCAGGCAACCATCAGCAAGACAAGAGGGCTGGGTCTTCAGCTGTGCCAGGGGAGGTTTAGGTTAGACATTAGAAAGAATTTCTTTCCAGAGGGGGTGCTCAGCCATTGGAATGGGCTGCCCAGGGAAGTGGGGGATTCTCCGTCCCTGGAGGTTTTTAAGCAGAGACTGGATGTGGCATCAGTGCCATGGGCTGGGAACCACAGCGGGGTTGGATCAAGGGTTGGACTTGATGATCTCAGAGGTCCCTTCCAACCCAGCTGATTCTGTGATTCTATGATTCCATGATATGTCAGTGAGGTCAGTAGGGTCACTGGGGTCAGTAGTGTCATGCTGGTGTCACACTGGGGTCACTGCTGTCACTGGTGTCACTGGGTCACACTGGGGTCACTGGTGTCACTGGTGTCAATGATGTCAGTGAGGTCACGCTGATGTCACTAGGGTCACACTGGGGTCACACTGGGGTCACACTAGGGTCACTGGGGTCAGTGGTGTCACTGATGTCAGTGAGGTCACGCTGATGTCACTAGGGTCACACTGGGGTCACACTGGTGTCACTGGGGTCACACTGGTGTCACTGATGTCACTGGGGTCACACTGGTGTCACTGATGTGTCACTGGGGTCACACTGCTGTCACTGGTGGCACTGGTGTCACACTGGGGTCACACTGGGGTCACTGATGTGTCACTGGGGTCACACTGGTGCCACACTGGGGTCACTGGTGTCACTGGTGCCACACTGGGGTCACTGGTGCCACACTGGGGTCACTGGGGTCACTGCTGTCACCGGTGTCACCGTCTGTGCCGCGCAGGTTGAAGGGGAAGATCCACGAGACCAACCTGACGTACGAGGATTTCCCCACCTCCAAGTACATGGGCCCCCTGCAGTTCACCATCTGGAAATCCCTCTTCCAGGACATCCATCCCGGTGAGGGCATGGCAGGGAGTGGGGAAGAGGGTGGCACGGGGCAGGGAGGAATGGAAATGAGGGATGGGAATGGGAATGTCACCAGGGAGGGATGGGGACACACTAGGGAGGGACAGGGACACACCAGGGAGGGATTTGGAGGGGAATGTCAGTGGTGAGGGACAGGGGCACACCAGTGAGGGACAGGGACATACTGGAGAGGGATGGGGATGTCAGTGGTGAGGGACAGGGGCACACTAGAGAGGGATGGGGACATACCAGTGAGAGATGGGGATGGGAATGTCACCAGTGAGGAACAGGGACACACCAGTGAAGGACACCAATGAGGGCTGGGGACACATTAGAGAGGGATGAGAATGGGAATGTCACCAGCGAGGGACAGGGGCACACCAGGGAGGGATGGGGATGTCTCTGGTGAGGGATGGGGACACACAAGTGAGGGATGGGCGTGGGAATGTCACCAGTGAGGGACAGGGGCACACCAGTGAGGGACAGGGGCATCACTCATGAGGGATAGGGACACAGCAGGGAGGGATGGGGGTGGGAATGTCACCAGTAAGGGGTGGGGACACACCAGCGAGGGTTGGGGATGCCTCTGGGGAGGGATGGGGACACACAAGTGAGGGACAAGGACACACCGGTGAGGGATGAGGATGTCACTGGTGAGGGATGGGGACACACCGGGGAGGGCCAGTGACACACCTCTGAGGGGTCTGAGGGGTGGCAGCCCCCATAACCTGCCGTGGTCTCCGCGCCGTCCGGGCAGGGCCGGCCGCGCTCACCCCGTTCCCCTGGCCCCGCAGTGCCCGCCGCGCTGACCCTGGACCCGGGCACTGCCCACCACCGGCTCATCCTGTCGGACGACTGCACCATCGTGGCCTACGGGAACCTGCACCCGCAGCCGCTGCAGGACTCGCCCAAGCGCTTCGACGTGGAGGTGTCGGTGCTGGGCGCGCAGGCCTTCGGCGCCGGCGTGCACTACTGGGAGGTGGTGGTGTCCGAGAAGACCCAGTGGGTGCTGGGCCTGGCTCACGAGGCCGTGAGCCGCAAGGGCAGCATCCAGATCCTGCCCAGCCGCGGCTTCTACTGCATCGTGATGCACGACGGCAACCAGTACAGCGCCTGCACCGAGCCCTGGACGCGGCTCAACGTCAAGGGCAAGCTGGAGAAGGTGGGCGTCTTCCTGGACTACGACAAGGGGCTGCTCATCTTCTACAACGCCGACGACATGTCCTGGCTCTACACCTTCCGGGAGAGGTTTCCCGGGAAGCTCTGCTCCTACTTCAGCCCCGGGCAGAGCCACGCCAACGGCAAGAACGTGCAGCCGCTGCGCATCAACACCGTCCGCATCTGAGGGACCGCGGGGGGCCGGGGGGCCCCGGGGCCGCCCCGGGACTGGGCCTGGCACGGGGCAGGGCCTGCGCTTCCAGGGAATCCCGGTGTGGGGGCTGGGATGTGGCAATAAAGGATTTGGAGAGAAGGGAGGCGGTGGAGGGACCGGGGTGGGGCACCGGGGGGGGGCCGTGGAGGGGGTGGGGGCACCATGGGGGGCCGTGCTGGGGGTCTCTCACTGTGCTGGGGGGCACCAGGGGTGCCACAGCAGGGCTGGGGCACCATGGGGGGTCATTCTGGGGGTCTCTCACTGTGCTGGGGGGCACCAGGGGGTGCCACGGCAGGGCTGGGGGCACCATGGGGGTCATTCTGGGGGTCTCTCACTGTATTAAGGGACACCATGGGGTACCATGGCAGGGCTGGGGGCACCATGGGGGTCATTCTGGGGGTCTCTCACTGTGCTGGGGGGCACCAGGGGGTGCCACGGCAGGGCTGGGGGCACTATGGGGGGCCATGCTGGGGGTCTCTCACTGTATTAAGGGACACCACGGGGTGCCATGGCAGGGGTCCCACACTGTGGGGTGCTGTGCTGGGGGTCTCTCTGTGCGGGGGGGCATCGTGGGGATGGTGTGACAGGACTGGGGGCACCGTGGGGTGTCATTCTGGGGGTGTCTCGCTGTGTTGAGGGGCACCAGGGGGTGCCATGGCGGGAGTGATGCACCATGGGGTGCTGTGCCGGGGGTCTGTCCCTGTATGAAGGGACACCATGGGGTGCTGTGCCGGGGGTCTGTCCCTGTATGAAGGGACACCATGGGGTGCTGTGCCGGGGGTCTGTCCCTGTGAGAAGGGACACCATGGGGTGCTGTGGGTGCCACACCCTGCTGGGAGTGGCCATGTCGTGTGTCCTGAGCCATGCCAGCTGTGCCATGTGTGCCGTGCCAGCCTGGGACAGGCTGTCCTGGGATGGGGACAGGGGCAGGTCTGTGTAGGGCTCCATGTAGGGTCCTTGGATTCATGTAGGCTTCCCTGTATCCATATAGGGTATCCATGTATATATATATGTGTGTGTAGGGGTCCCTATATCCATGTAGGTTCCCTGTATCCATGTAGGGTTCCCTATATCCATGTAGGTTCCCTGTATCCATGTAGGGATCCCTGTAGGATTCCCTATATCCATGTAGGGTTCTGTGGATCCATGTAGGGTTCCCTATATCCATGTAGGTTCCCTGTATCTATGTAGGGTTCCCTATATCCATGTAGGGTTCTATGTATCCATAGAGGGTTCCCTATATCCATGTAGGTTCCCTGTATCCATGTAGGGGTCCCTGCAGGATTCCCTATATCCATGTAGGTTCCCTGTATCCATGTAGGGGTCCCTGCAGGATTCCCTATATCCATGTAGGGTTCTATGGATCCATGGAGGGTTCCCTGTAGGATTCCCTATATCCATGTAGGGTTCTATGGATCCATGTAGGTTCCCTGCAGGATTCCCCATATCCATGTAGGGTTCTATGGATCCATAGAGGGTTCCCTGTATCCATGTAGGGTTCTGTGTATCCATATAGGGTTCCCTATATCCATGTAGGTTCCCTGTATCCATGTAGGGGGTCCCTGTAGGATTCCCTATATCCATGTAGGGTTCTATGGATCCATGTAGGGTTCCCTATATCCATGTAGGGTTCTGTGTATCCATATAGGGTTTCCTATATCCAT
Source organism: Manacus candei (assembly GCF_025592945.1). NCBI lineage: Eukaryota > Metazoa > Chordata > Aves > Passeriformes > Pipridae > Manacus > Manacus candei. The sequence goes on from NW_026138070.1 coordinate 6,518,743, forward strand.
GTAGGTTCCCTGTATCTGTGTAGGCTTCTGTGCCCATATAGGGGTCCCTCTACCCCTGTAGGGTCTGTGCAGGGCTCGGGGCCCTGTGGGGCTGGTTGGGGGCCCTGGGGGATTGTCTGGGGATCTATAGGGGGTGGGCTGCACAGAGGGTGTGATATGTAGAGGGTGGGCTCTATAGGGTGGGTCTGTCCGGGGGGGCTGATATAGAGGGGTGTGGTGTATAGGGGATGTGACATATAGCCATGTGATATATAAGGGATGTATATAAGCAGTGCAATATATAAGGGATGTGTTATATAGGGATGTGATAAATAGGAGGTGATTTATACAGGGAGTGTGACATATAGAGGTGGGCTCTATAGGGTAAGTCTGTCCAGGGGATCTGATATATAGGGGTGTGATATAGAGAGGTTGTATAGAAGGGGGGTGATATGTAGGGAGTTTGATGCATAGGATATGTGATGTATAAGGGGTGTGATGTATAGGGGATGTGAGATATAGGAGGGTGAGATATAGGGGGTGATCTATACAGGGAGTGTGATATGTAGAGGTGGGCTCTATAGGGTAAGTCTAGCCGGGGATATCTGATATATAGGGATGTGATATGCAGAGGTTGTACATAAGGGGTGTGATATATAAGGAGATGTGGTGTATAGGGGTGTGATATATAGGGGTGTGAGATATAGGGGTGTGAGATAGGGGGTGATCTATTCAGGGACTGTGATATGTAGAGGTGGGCTCTATAGGGTAAGTCTGTTCAGGGGATCTGGTCTATAGGGGACGTTATCTATAGGAGTGTGATATATGAGGGATGTACGTAAGGGGATGTGATATATAGGGGTGTGATGTGTAGGAGATGTGATCTACACGGGGGTGTGAGATACAGAGGGTGATCTGTGCAGGGACTGTGATATCTAGAGTTGAGCTCTATAGGGTAAGTCTATCCAGGGGGTGTGATATACAGGGGATGTGGTATATAGGGGTGTGATATATAGGATGTAGGTGCTGGGCTATATAGGGGTTATGGTGTGGGGGGGTTATATCTAGGGGTGGGCTATGGGGGCTATGATGTGTAGGGGGTGGGCTATATAGGGGATGTGCCATAAGGGGTATAATGGGGAGATATGTGGGGGTGAGCTATGCAGGGGATGGGCTGTACAGGGGTGATATATAAGGGTGGGCTGTATGGAGTGGGTCTGTCTGGAGGTCTGGTGTATGGGGGGGTGATGTATAGGGGCTGGGCTGTACAGGGGTTATGGTATATGGGGGTTATGTGGGGGGGGTGATATATAGGGGGTGTGATATGCAGAGGGTGTGATATATAGGGGTTGGGCTATAGGAGGTATAATGTATAGGGACTGGGCTATATAGGGGTTTTGGTACCTGGGGGAGATAGAGAGTGGGCTGTAACCAGGGGTGTTATATAGGGGGCTGATGTGTAGGGGATGGAATATATAGGTGTGGTATAATGGGGGAGATGTGTGGGGTCAGCTATACAGGGGATGGGCTGTATGGAGGGATGTATGGGGTGGGCTGTGCAGGGGAGGGGATATATGGGGGTGAACTATATAGGGGGTGAGGTATATGGGGGAGGATATATAGGGGGTGGGCCGTGTGTGGGGTGATATGGGGGGGCTGTGCAGTGTGGGGGGCCACATGGGTAGTGATATATAGGGCAGTGATATGGGGGGTGGGCTCTAGGGGAAGGGATATATAGGGATATATGTGAGGGGGGCTGTAGGGGGGTGATGTAGGAGGGGTGGGATATCCCAGCGCTGTGGGGCTGTAGGGTAAGTGGGGACAGAGGGGAGGGGGCTGGGGGGCACTGGGGCCACACTGGGGTTCCTGGGGCTATAGGGTCAGTGTGTCTATAGGGCACTGGGGTCACTGCTGTGTCACACCCCTGTCACACCTGTATCACACCGCTGTGTCACACCCCTGTTACACCGCTGTCACACACTGTCACACTGCTCTATCACACCCCTGTCACACCCCTGTCACACCCCTGTGTCACAATTGTGTCACACCGCTGTCACACCACTCTATCAGACCCCTCTCACACCCCTGTCACACCCCTATCACACCGCTCTATCACTCTGCTGTCACACGCTGTCACACCTCTGTGTCTGTCACACCACTGTCACACTGCTCTATCACACTGCTCTATCACACTGCTCTATCACACGCTGTCACACCCCTGTCACACTGCTGTGTCACACCCCTGTGTCACTCAACTGTCACTCAGCTATCACACCACTATCACACCGCTCTATCAAACCCCTGTCACACCCCTGTGTCACACCCCTGTCACTCCACTGTGTCTGTCACACCGCTCTGTCACTCCGCTGTCACTCCACTATCACACCACTCTGTCACACCCCTGTCACTCCGCTGTCACACTCCACTATCACACCCCTATCACACCGCTGTGTCTATCACACCGCTCTATCACACCGCTCTATCACACGCTATCACATCACTATCACACCCCTTTGTCACTCCGCTGTCAGTCCACTATCACACCCGTGCCACACCCCTATCACACCCCTATCGCACCGCTCTATCACACCCCTGTGTCACACCCGTCACTCTGCTATCACACCGCTGTCACACCGCTCTATCACACCGCTCTATCACACCCCTATCACACCGCTCTATCAAACGCTATCCCTCCGTTCTATCACACCCCTATCACTCCGCTCTATCACACCACTATCACACCCCCGTGTCACACCCCTGTGTCACACCCTTGTGTCTATCTCACCTCCGTGTCACACCGCTCTATCACCCCGCTCTATCACACCCCTGTAGCACCCCGCTCTATCACACCGCTCTATCAATCACACCCCTCTATCACACCCCTCTATCACTCCCCTGTGTCCCTCCACTATCACACCGCTGTCTCTATCACCCCGCTCTATCACACCCTGTCACACCGATCTATCACACCTTTCTATCACTCCCCTGTATCACTCCGCTATCAGACCCTGTCACTCCCCTGTATCACTCCGCTCTCCGCCGTCCCCGCCGGCAGCGGCTCCCCCGCAGTTCCGCTCTCTCCGCCAGGGGGCGCTGTCCCCGCCCCTCCCGGCGCGCGCGCGCAGGGCGGGCAATCGATCGCCGAGCGGCGGGAGGGGCCCCGCCGCCATCTTGCCCCGGGAGCGGCCCCGCCGGTACCGGAGAGCTGGGGGGGCTCGGAGGGGATTTGGGGGGACCGGGGGGCTGTGAGGGGGCTGGGGTGGGCTGCGGTTGTCAGGGGGCACCGGGGGGCTGTGAGGGGGCTGGGGGGGGCT